>NC_056002.1:133619392-136019392 GCF_018446385.1 Zingiber officinale
ATAGTACTTCGTTTCAGTTACGTATTGCTCATTGTCCATTGAACCAAATCTTGGGATCTCAGGTCAACAAGGTTGGAGTTCTGCATTCGATCATTTTAGTTAGTTTTTGTCTGTTCCTCTCGATGAAACAGTATACTTGATCTCGACTTAACCTCCATTAACGGGATCTGCAATTATCTTTGAACTTGACATAGTTGATTGCAATCACTCCGTTCGAGATCAACTGCCTAATGGTATTGTGTATACGACGTATATGTCGAGATTTACCATTATACATACTACTCTGTGCCCTTTTAATCGCTGATTGACTATCATAGTGTATAAGTACGGCAGGCACAGGTTTCGTCCAGCTTGGAATATCTTCCAAGAAATTTCACAGCCATTCAGCTTCTTCAGCTGCTTTGTTTAATGCTATAAACTCAGATTCCATAGTTGACCGAGCTATGTATGTCTGCTTTGTGGATTCCCAAGATACCGCTCCTCCATCGATTGTGAATACATACCCACTAGTGGATTTGGAATCTTTTGTAGCTGATATCTAATTAGCATCACAATATCCCTCTAAGACAGCGGGATACTTTCCGTAATGTAATCCATAGTTTATAGTATATTTCAAATATCTAAGAACTCGCATCAGTATTTTCCAATGGGTGTCGTTTGGATTACTCGTAAAATGACTCAGCTTGTTGACCGTACGGGCAATATCCGGACGTGTGCAGTTTGTGAGATACATCAAGTTACCTATTATCTGAGAATATTCCAATTGCGATATGGGCTCACCATGATTTTTCGCTAAGTGTTTACTTAGATCCATAAGTATTTTTACTGTAGAGAGATTGTTCGCATTGAACCTTTTCAATACTGACTCTACATAATGGGATTGTGTCGAAACTATCCATCGGATGTCTGATAATTTTAATTCCCAATATAGCATCGCTAAACCCATGTCTTTCATATCGAAATTCTTGGTCAACATTTCCTTTGTACCATAATTACCTCATGATTCTGCCCATTATAAACATATCGTACGTATAGACAGATCATTACATGACCTTCAGGTGTATTTTTGACATAAATACATTTGTCACATTCATTTATTTTGAATTCGTTTGACAGCATTATTTTGTCAAATTTTTCGAATCATTGTTTAGGCGCTTGTTTAAGTCCATACAACGACTTAACAAGTCGACACACTTTTTCCTCTTTTCCTGGAGCTACAAACCCCTTGGGTTGCTCCATATAGATTTCTTCTTCCAACTCACCATTTAAGAACGCATTCTTAACATCCATTTGGTGTATTTCAAGGTCATACAGTGTTGCAATGGCTATCCGCAGTATGGATGTAATTCTTATCACCGGTGAGTAAGTATCAAAGTAGTCAAGACCTTCCTTTTACTTGTGCCCTTTAATACAAGTCGGCCTTATACTTGTCAATTGATCTATCGCTTTTATACTTGCGTTATAGTATCCACTTACAACCTAATGGTTTGGTACCAGAAGGAATGTCTACTAGTTCCCAAGTATGATTATTTATGATGGACTCGATTTCACTATTGACTTCTTTCCACATTGGGCGTCGGGACTAGAGAGAGTTTAAGCAATGTTCTAGGGTACATTTCCGACTTAAAGTCATGAAGTCTGGCCTGAACGATTTCTCAACTCTAGCTCGTTTGCTCCGACATGACTCTTCGCTTTTGATTGTCAATAGTCCTTTTACGATAACTAAGTTCAGAAATGTCATTTTCGTTAGAACTTCCGTTGTTATCACTTTAAATGTTTCCCTTCTTATTTGGGAATATGTTTTCAAAGAATATCACATTCTGAGATTCTATGGTTGTTCCCACATGAATATCAGGAATGTCTGACTTGTGAACTATGAATCGATATGCACTACTGTTATGGGCATATCCGACAAATATCGCATCGGACGTTTTAGGTCTGATCTTTACTTGCTTTGGCTTAGGTACTTCGACCTTTGCTAAACACCCCCATACCTTTAGATATTTATACGATGGCTCGCGGCCTTTCCATAGCTCATATGGTGTTTTTTCATTTTTCTTGTGAGGGATTTTGTTGAGAATGTGGTTTGCTGATAGTATAGCTTCTCCCCACAAGTTCTGGGGTAAGCTTGAATTTATCAACAAGGCATTCATCATTTCCTTTAGTGTCTGATTTTTACGTTCAGCAACACCATTTGATTGAGGCGAGTAAGGCGGCGTTGTTTGATGGATAATGCCAGATTCTAAACAAAACTCATCAAATGGTGCACCATATTCTCCTCCTCTATCGCTACAAATTATTTTAATTCGTTTATCAAGTTGATTTTCAACTTCTGTTTTATAGGTTTTGAAAGCTTCTAAGGCTTCTTCTTTACTTCTTAAAAAAAAGACATAACAGAACCTCGTGCAGTTATCGATAAAAGTAATAAAATACTTTTTTCCTCCTTTAGTATGCACGAATTTTAAGTCACATAGATCACTATGTATTAACTCTAGAGGAGTCGTTGACCTTTCCACCGAATGAAAAGGTAGTCTCGTCATTTTTACTTCCACGCACACTTCACATTTGTGTGTTTCGTCAACATTGACGTTTGGTAATAAATTTAACTTGAAGAGACGCTTCAAAGTATTATTATTGACATGCCCAAGTTGATCATGCCACAAATTAAAACACTAAATAACATAACTGAAAGCTTTTATTTTATTACCATCAAATTCACGGTGTACAGTCATTACAATCATTTTAAACAGACTCTGTTCTAAGTACCCTTTACCTACGAATACATCATTTTTCGTAAGTACAAAGTTGTTTGACTGGAACACTAGTCTGGAACCGACCTTAACAAGTGCTGATCCAGAACTAGGTTTTTCCTAATGTCAGGAACATAGAGCACATCAATGAGCGTTAGCTCTTTCCTAGACGTCATTTTCAGAACAACTTTCCCGAGTCCGACAATCGGGGATGCATGTCATGAAATTGCCCATATAGAGCTTTTACTTTTTATTGGAGTATACTTGGAGAACATCGCCTTATCAGAACAGATATGACGGGTTGCTCCAGTATCGATTCACCACTGCTTCGGGTTATCCACCACCGTGTTGGCTTCAAATATGACCGCAGTGAGATTCAATTCCATGTCGTCAGAAGTTACGGCTTGGTTCGTAGTATCCTTCTGACTCTTGGTTGGTTTCTTCGGGTGTCTGCAATCCTTGAGCATGTGTCCTGGCTTTCCGCAGTTGTAGCATGTGCCCCCTTGAATTTCTTGCCTTGAGCATTCTTTTTGGATTGCTTCAGCTTTTGGCTTTTGGCTCAGCCAGATTGGACATCTCGTCGATTACCGCTTCGTTCCTCTGGAGTCGGACATCTTTCGGTTATCTTCCTCTATTCGTAGCCTCAGGATTAAGTCTTCAAGTCTCATCTCCTTTTGCTTGTGCTTTAGGTAATTTTTGAAATCCTTCCACGACGGAGGGAGTTTCTCGATTACCGCGGCTACTTTGAACGATTCGTACAGCTTCATGCCTTCGCTATCCAGATCATGCATTATCAATTGCATGTCTTGGACTTGAGATGTTACGCTCTTGGAATCCAGCATTTTGAAATCCAGAAACCGACCGACGATGAATTTCTTTAACCCGGCGCTTTCGGTTTTGTATTTTTTTCAAGTGGCTCCCATAGAGATTTTGCCGTCTCTATTGAACAATACATGTTATACAATGTGTTGTCCAATGCGTTGAGAACATAGTTACGGCACAGGAAATCTCCGTGCGACCACGCATCGTATGTAGCCTTACTATCAGAATTTCCTTTCGTAGCGGCTGGCGGGTCTTCATGCAAAAATCGTACGAGGTTTAATGTTGTCAGGTAGAACAGCATCTTCTGCTGCCACCTTTTGAAGTTGGCTCCGTTGAACTTTTCCGGCTTCTCTCCGGTTGGAACGTCGTTGATTCCAGCCATCAGTTTGCACGAAGAAAATTCGTCTTAAAAATGTTGGGTCCTTTATTGTTGATGCAAACTGAGTGCAGGCAGAATGATGGTATACCACCGTTTTCGGTTAAGTCGAGACTAGAGTTAGACTCTATCTCTTTAAGACGAATTTGTCCCGCACACGGTGCTCACGGAATACTGCAATCGTCTCCCAAGATACGACTTTTATCTTGCGATAGCAGCACTTCAAATCGCAAGAGCTCTGAACCGAGGAAGCTTCTTGAACTCTCCAATGCAAGAATGCAATGCTTGCTTTGCTTGGAAGGAAGTGAGTGAATGAATGAATGAGTGAATGAGTATGTGAGGGACTTTATTTATACATATAAAAGGGTATAAGAACCTCTTGATTCAATTAGATCTCATCCATCCATTTCAAAATGGGTGATGTAGATCACATCCTTTCCTAAGAGGCATACTACCTCTTCATTAGATGCACCCTTTAATCATCCAAAAGGTATTTAAACATTTTTGATTATTTTTTCATTTATAATTTCTAACATATTGTCCAGATCCTCTATAGCACGAAGTTTTTGGGTGTTCGCCGACTTGACCTTGGAGTCAAAGTCTTGGGCTTGCTTATTCAGCCAGTCGAGTAGCTTGACCTGATCCTAGCTCTTATTCTTCTCGAGCGCCACCGCTCTCTCAGAGCCAACGAGCTACTCTGAGGATTTCTCCAAGTTTTCTTTGCGCTTAGCAACCTCGGCGGTGAGCGCTCCGATAGCTGATCGAGAAGCACATGACATCTTGATCGGAGCCCTCAGTTGCTTATTCTCACACTCAAGGAAGGCCAACCACTGACACATGGTCAGACTTTCTACCTAGTACTGAAAGAAAAAGGAGTCAGAGCGGTGAAGCAGAGACAAAAACTTTTGAAGGACATTGCTTACCCCAGTAGCTTTCTGAGTAAAATCGTCAGCGAGTTCACCGGGCGGGATGGTCATCGCCTTGTCTTAGGCCTCGACCCAGGTCTGGGCCAAGGGACCCTGGATACGGATCGTGTGCTCGTGAGATTGGGGCTCGACATCGTCCAAAAAGCGCTAGGCCTCGGTGGGCAAGCGAATTAGAGTCGTGATGTGCCTACGACTGATCGGATTAGTGGGCTCGGAAGTCACGACCCTTGGATTGGACTTAAGGGAAGAGCGGATGATTGAAGTAGGGGCCGCCGGATCGACCAGTGGTGGCGGGAGATAGGAGACCGGTTGCGCCAAAATGGTACCAGCCAGTAGCTTGAGCAGGGATGGAGTCCGGTCGGAGAATGGGGGCATGGGCAAAACAACCGTCCTTTTGGGGGCAACAGAGGAAGAACTTTCACCCCTTTCGGAAGGGGGTCTGGAAGCCGGCTCGCTTCTTTGAGCTAGAGTAGATGCCCCCGAGCAGGAGTTATCCTCCGGGCGGTGCCTCTTTCTGTGTTGGCGGTGGAGTAGAGGCTCACCGGAACTAGCCGACTCGGACGGGACCGATTCAGAAGGCACGACTACCGAGACCATGATAGGTCATGCCAAAGGAAGTTTCCTCGACTACAAAAAAAACCCCGTATAGGAGCAGTTGTTTAGGAGTGATTTTAACACTGCTCTTGAAAATCGACCAACTGAATTAATTTGAACTAAACTGTTTCTATTACTTGACCTTTCATAACAATTTTGAAACCGCTCTTGTTGAATAGCTTTAGCGTCGATTTGAAAAAACTCCTGCCGTAAACCGCTCTTAATGATACAACTATTAGAAACAATCTTAAAACTGCTGATATTGGGTACTTTAAGGAGCAGTTTTGGATTAAATGTTGCTACTAACCATTTCTGTTGCTCTAACTTCTAAGCGTAATTTTCAAACTGCTCATATTGGATTCTTTGAATAAAAGTTTGTGTAAATTGTTACTACAAACCACTTCTATTACTTTAATGGTTTATAATTTATTTTTAAACTACATCTATTGCATAGTTTAGCATTGATTTACATAAATGCTACTATAAACCGCTCTTATTGATATAACTTTTAGAAACAATTTTGAAACTGCTAATATTAGATATTTTTGGCAAAAATTATATGTCAAATACCACTATTAATCATTTATATTGATCTAATTTTTAGGAGTAATTTACAAACCGCTCATATTAAAAGCATTTAACCACGTGTTGTGCAAACTGTTGCTATAAATCACTTTTATTGCTCTATTGTTTTAGGATTGATTTTGAAATTACACCAATTGCCTAGTTTTAGCATCAATTTGTATAAACCGTTCGTATTAATATAACTATTAGGAACAATATTGAAATTGTTCAGATCAGATAATTTTAACGATGGTTCTATGTAAAATGCTGATATAAAATATTTTTATTGCTCTAATTTTTAGTAGCAATTTACAACGACTTTTATTAAATGCTTTTAACAATGATTTGTATGAACTGTTGTTGCCATAAATTGGCTCTATCGCTCTATTTTTTAAGAATGGTTGTGAAACTACATCTATTTTGTAGTTTTAGTGATGGTTTATATAAATTGTGGCTATAAGTTGTTCCTCTTAATATAACTAATAGGAGTAATTTTGAGACTACTCATATTGAATATTTTTAGAATTCTCAAAATACCCTTATTTCTTATAATAATATCCTAAAATCCTCATCTTTTTATCCACTAAAATTATTTTAACCATGTGATCATTGCTAACTTAAGATCGTTGATAAAAATAAAATTTAAATAAAAAGTTTAAAAACGTATTAAAATAAGAAATTTTAAATTTGATTTTTTATTTTTTTAATAAGGGTACTTATATAAAAAAAATTGGCCATGTACCTAGTATTTGAAAATGATACAAATTATTTAATATAGATAATTATATATTTATATTATTTTTCTTTTTATTAAAATTAAATTAATTATATATGACTAAATATTTATAATAAAAATATTATTTTAGATATACAAATATTATGCTCACACGTAATGCCAACAAAAGGGAGGGGGTGTTTTACTTAAATTTTAAAAAGATAGGGTTGTATATGATTATTTACTTTTAGTAGGGAGTTTTATGCTCTTTCTGATTTTTTACATAGGTAAAAAAACATGATTTTTTCCAACAATTAATTAAAATTAGTGCTTCAAATTTATTTAATTTTACAATACCTTTTATTTACCTTATACATTAGATTCCACACCATCTGAATTTTTTTATTGATTTAAATTTTTTACTTAATACTATACTCTGATTTTTAAAGATAAAATTTTATTTATTTAAAAAATTAAAAATAAAAAGGCGTCGAGCAGTGCACGCATCCAGCTCAGAGTTGGTGATTGATTCTAAAACTAAATTTTAATTAATTAAAACTAAAACTAAGATTTAATTAACTCTCCACCTGCGTCTATTCTGCTCGTTATTTCACACAACGTTTTGTTCAATTGTGACAAAAAATAAATACATTCATTTCCAATATCCCCATCAATCCGTCCCAAATGTAACTTTCAACATCCCCATCAACCCATCCCAAATGTAACTTCCAACATCTCGTCAACCCGTCCCAAATGTAACGCTTTGTTCAAGCAACAACACCTTTGCATTTGCCTTTCTCCCCTCCTTCCTCTCTTTCATAGGTCCTGTCTAATTAGGAACCGCACAATCATGTCCTATTATTGTCGGCCATCATTTTATTTCATCCGTCATGTGCCATATATTGGATTATATATATTTATTTTAATATTTAAACTAATTTAATATTTTTTCCTTTAATATTTAAAGTTTAATTTTTTTTTAAACTCAACTAGATAAGATTTTATATTCTATATTTTAAAAAATTAATTTTAGATTTAATAATATGACTAATTTTTTTCTTTTCTTAATTTCTATATGGTATCATAACAGTTATTCTTCTCTAACCTAATTTTTTCTGTCACTCCCTGTTGTCGCTATCGTCTCCTATTGCTGCTATCGATTTTGATGTGATATCTTTTTTTACTGATTTCGGCACCGACACCTTGTGTTGCCAATTTCAGTGCAACGATCTTTTCTGCCGATTTCGATATCGACGTTCTATCCTACCGATTTCGGCGCCAATGCTCTTTTCTGCCGATTTCGGCATCGACACTCTTTTCTGTCGATTTTGGTGCCAACACCCTGTGTTACCGATTTTGACATTGTCGTCCTTTTCTACTGATTTCGATACCAACGCTCTGTGCTGCCGATTACTACATTTGACATTATTTTTTGCCTCAAATTCTTTGTGTGATCATGGGTCATCATAACACCAGTTTTTACGGATCATACAGATGTGTATCCTTACAGTTTGGTTATTCTGAGTATTATTCGTTCTGCCATCATGTCTGATCGTGCAAATGCTTCATGAAAATTTGATCCGTATATATTAGAACAGTTTCAACAGTTCCCTACTTCACAACCCTATATTATGTCAGCTTCCTCTCATATAGGTTTGTCATTGTCTAATATTTCGGGTATATCTTCATCCTTATGGATTTTGGACTATAGTGTCTCCCATCACATGTCATCTAATTTATCATCTTTTATTTTTTTTTCTCCCCGTTCATATATATCTATTGTAACTGCTGATGGTACTCCTATGTCATTAGTAGGTGTCGGTTTAATTATTGCATCTTGTTTATCTCTTACTGATGTTTATTATATTCTCAGTCTTATTTTAAATCTGGTTTATGTTAGTCAATTATGTAAGTGAGGATACCTAGTCTCTTTTTCTTTATCCAATTGTTATGTTCAAGATCCGCAATCTCAGAGGTTGATTAGGACAGACCGTAGGCAAGGAGGACTCTATATTTTAGATCAACTCAAAGTACTAGAAGTTGTAGCTTCGAGTGTGAATTTATCATCTTTTCGTCTAAGTCATTCATCTTCTGATTTTTATTTGTAGCATTCTCGTTTAGGTCATGTTTCAGCATCTCGTTTGCAGTTTGTAGCTTCTACAGGAGTATTATGACTTTTAAAAAGTTCTGATATTTCTTATTGTAGTGGTTGTAAATTAGTCAAATTTTCTGCATTACCATTTTCTAAAAGTCTTTCTTTTTCTACATTTGTTCTTATTCATTCCGATGTGTGAGGACCCTCTCCTATTCCTACAAAAGGGGGGGGTCAAGTTATTATGTTTCGTTTATTGATGATTACACTCATTATATTTGGGTCTATCTTATGAAACACAAGTCTGATTATCTTACCATTTCAACCACTTCAGAACTCTTGTGAAAACTCAACATTCTAGTGTCATAAAGTGTTTTCATTGTGATTTGGGGATTAAATACACTTCGAATCATTTTTCATAATTACTTGCTTCTGATGGTACTATTCATCACACCTCTTGTACAGATACTCTTGGACAAAATGGTATGGTTGAATGAAAATATAGATATCTTGTTGAAACAACTCGTTCATTTTTATTGTCTGCCAGTGTACCTCGTATCTTTTGGGGGAAAGCAATCCTTACCGCTGCTCACGTAATTAATGGAATTCCAACCTCACACAATTTATGCTTGTCACCTTTTGAAAATTTATATGGTCATGCTCCTCTCTATTCCTCTTGCGTGTTTTTAGTTGTACTTGCTTTGTTCTTCATCCACATGTCAAGCGTAATAAATTATCTTCTCGGTATGCTTTTTGTGTCTTTTTGGGTTATGGTGTTACTCAAAAAGGATATCGTTACTTTAATCCCGTTAGTTAAAAATTATATATCTCTTGTCACGTTATGTTTCTTGAGCATATTCTATTCTTTTCTATTCCAGGTAGTTTGCATAATATGACAAAGTCAGATTTACTTTGTATTAATCCTTTCAATACCGATACTGAGGAAGTTTCATCCACAACTCCTACTGGTAGCTAACTGAATATGGTACTTTGGTTCCTGAGATATCCGCTCCACATGCTCCTTCTTCTGCCACTACCCAATCATCTCCTAAGGTTGCGGATGATTCTTCTCTCCATCGTCGTCAATCCACTCATATTCGTAAGTCTACTAAAGTGCCAGATTTTGCTTACTCTTGTTATTTTCATTCATTTGTTGCATCTATTAATTGTCTTTTTGAGTCTGTATCATATAGAGAAGTTGTTTGTAACCCACTTTGGTAGAGTGCTATGACTGAGGAACTAACTGTTTTGCATCAGACTCACACATGGAATTTGGTGCTGTTGCCACAAGGAAAATACACTATTGGTTCTCGTTGGGTATATAAGATTAAAACTAAATCTGATGGATCTACGAGCGATACAAAGTTCGTCTTGTTGCTAAAGGTTATTCTCAGGAATATGGCATGAATTATGAGGAAACATTTGCTCCTGTTGCAAAAATGACGACTGTTCATACTCTGATTGCTGTTGCTTCTGTTTGTCGATGGAGAATATCTCAGATGCATGTTAAAAATGCATTTCTAAATGGTGATCTTCATGATGAAGTTTATATAACACCTCTTGGTATTTCACACCAATCTGGTAAAGTTTACAGACTTCGTAAAGCGCTTTATAGTCTCAAACAAGTACCTCGTGCTTGGTTTGAGAAGTTCTCTACAGTGATTGCTTCGCTTAGTTTCCATCCTAATAATCATGAGTCAGCATTGTTTGTTAGATGTAGAGTGCAGGTCGTATTCTTTTATCATTATATGTTAATAACATGATTATTACTGGTGATGATTCTGATGGAATTGCTTCCCTGAAGTCTGAGTTGGTTCGTTGTTTTGCTATGAAAGACTTGGGTATACTACGCTACTTTCTAGGCATTGAGGTTGCTTATTCTCCGAAAGATTATCTTTTATCCCAGTCAAAATATATATCTGATCTATTTAAGCATGCTTATCTTACTGTTAATAGAGTTGTCGATACTTTTATTGAGACTAATGCTCAATATTCTCCATCTGATGGCTCACCTTTGTCGGATCCTAGTTTTTACAAAACTATTGTTGGAA
This sequence comes from Zingiber officinale, assembly GCF_018446385.1. NCBI lineage: Eukaryota > Viridiplantae > Streptophyta > Magnoliopsida > Zingiberales > Zingiberaceae > Zingiber > Zingiber officinale. The sequence continues at coordinate 133,630,283 of NC_056002.1, forward strand.
GCTTTGTTTATCTCACCATGACTCGTCTAGATATTGCGTATGTTGTTCATGTGGTTGGTCAATTTATCACTGCACCAACTACAGTTCATTGGGTTGCTGTTCTTAGTATTTTCAAGTATCTTCGAAGCACTTAATTTCAAAGCCTTTTATTTTCTTCTACTTCATCTCTTGAACTGCGTGCATACTCTGATTCAGATTAGGCTAGTGATCCTACGGATCATAAATCTACCACTAGCTTCTATATTTTTCTTGGTGATTCCCTCATTTATTGGAAGAGTAAGAAGCAATATGTTATTTCTATATCTTACACAGAAGCTGAGTATCGTGACATGACCTTAATTACTTGGTGAGATAGTTTGGTTGTGTTGGTTACTTGCGAATATGTGTATATCTCTTTATCAACCTACTCAATTATATTATGATAATCAGAGTGCTATTCAAATTACACATAATTCAGTTTTTCATGACGGACGAAACATATTGAAATTGATTGTCACATTATTCGACATTATCTTCAGATTGGCACCATCATATTGCATGTTGTTCTTTCAAAGCTACAAATTACTGATATGTTCACTAAGTCATATTCTGCTTCACACTTTCGTTTCTTATCTGACAAACTCTCAATACTTTTAGCTGTAGCATCGTGAATTTGAGGGGACATTAGATTATATATATTTATTTGTTTATAGTTTTTAGGTTAATTTGATTTTTTTTATATTTAAAATTTAAAATTTTTTAATCGAATTATATAACATCTTATACACTGTATTTCTAAGAATTAATTTTAAATTTAATAATATAATCAACTTTTTTTTGTTTTTTTTTTTAATTTCTACCAGACCAACGGCGCAGTTTGCCACTGCTGCCACCAAAAACTTATGGAATTTTTGCCGCCTGTCCGACACTAGCCAAATACAGCCATCAATCCCAGGTTTTTTTCTCTTCCCACGTTTTTTTCTTCATTCATCTGTCTTTCATTGTTTTTTTTCTCTTCCCACAGTCGCGGCTCCACTGCTCTCTCCCCTGCTAGGGAAAAGATTCATGTCCTTGTCGGGGATCGGTAATGCAAAGGATGGCGTACACGATGTTGCAAAGGCCAAGGATGAGCTCTCTGATGATGACATACAAGCAAGGGAGAAGAGGAGGAGGCTGAACATTGAATAGGTGAGGACACTGGAGAGTAGCTTCGAGTTGTAGGGAAACAAACTGTAGTCAGAGAGGAAATTACAGTTGGCCGCCGCGCTAGCGCTGCATCCAAGGCAGGGCATGGTCATAACAAATTAGAGGATGGAAGTTTTTATAACTTGCTATACGGCATGGGGGATCATTATCGGGTACCCTTTTGGTCATGGTCATAACATCTCGGCTTCCATTGACGCATCATGAGCTAGCTAGGAATGGAAAGCAGTATTTGTTGTTTCATCTTTTTGTCTGGGAGGGTCTGACTCCGTGTTTGATTTAGTTTTTGTTCCTTTGGTCAAGGGTTTGATGTTTGTGTTGATGTGCGGATGTACACGTGTGCGTTTCGAAATTAATGTATCGTGTTTTAAAAAAATACTTAGGATGCAGGAGAAAAGCAATAAGTTAGAGGCTACAATAATTCTTATGCAATTCTTCAATTAGCAATCCAATCATGCTAAATATGAAAGAATTAAAAACAAAAAACGTCACAAACTTTGAATAATAAATAGTGCAATATGTTTGTTGTGACTTTTAATTTGAAAATGGCATTCGGTGGCTACTGGCTCTAAGGGATGCCAAGGTGTGTCTTGCCCCCCTATAACTTTGTGTTAATCTTTGTTAGAGAAGACAAGTCCCTCTGTTTGCTGGATTTCAGAAGGATATCATATTAACTCACCAACTATTGACTATTGACTATCTATTGGATCCTAGTTGATTTGCTGGCAGATGACTTGCCAATAGCTACTCATTGTCACCTGATTTGCTAAAGCTTAACTCATCAAAAACGGACTCGGTTGAAGGATAGTAGCTGATTCATCCAAGGAAAACCACTCGGCAAGGAGTTACCCCATCCTTCATTCTCGAACAAGAACAATACCCTTTTATATTTTTGTCCTATAAAATCTCATCTCCACTGTCGCTTGAGGCGAGCACATCCTTCATCACGTTCCATGAACCCAACAGCGAGCTCATGATGGCTGTCTATTGCGAAATTGTAGCTTGGCTGCGAGCTTATAGTGGCTGGTTGACCATGATCTAGCTTAGCTGCTCTCCGACCATGTAAAAATAAATTATATTACATTTGAGCAAAAGATGACGATGTCCATCTCAAACACCTAACAAAATATTTTACATCCGGATTTGATTTCAAGATCTATTGAAGCAGCTACTTTTGTTTTATTACATTGTGACAAAAGGTGATTTGTTCGCTCCAGTGTCTCCATCAATTCGTCCATAGACTAATACGGAGAAGGTAAATCATGAAAGTTACTAGCCCGGATAATGACTAGTACATAGGAAAGGACAGGAACCTGACTACTAGCCAGGATTTTACCCCAGATCACTTTTATTCTATTACATGTCTTATTGCAATGTGGATAAAGATAAAATCATGTATTAATTGTGATTATGCTCATCCTAAATATCACTCACCGTCCCTCAAATTATATATAAAAAATAAATTATAAAATTAACTTATAATCGATAGTCGTTTTAGGGTGCAAGGAGTTTTTGTTAAAGTCATACCTTAACTCATCTTATTACATGGGTCATTAAAAATATCAACTCAGTGGGTAAAGGTTTGTGGGTAAATTTGCATACAGCCCCTAATCATAAATTCATCTTTGCATGCAGTCCCCATCCATAAAAATCTTTATTTCCACTCCATAGTCAAATATATTTACCTAATTGCTCATGATACTTTTCGGTATAAAAAGTCTAAAAATAAATATATTTCCTTTTAAATTCAGTACATTAAATTAGAATCTAGTATATTTTCTATCAAATTGATTATGATTCTTTTTTCACCTCAATTGGATAGAAAATATACTAGATTTTCTTTAAATGATACTCGATGAAAAATATACTAGATTTTTTTTAAATGGTAAATGGTGAATTTATGAGGAATTATATTAAACAAGAAAAAAATCGTGCTCAATTTAATAGAAAATATACTCAATTCTAGTTTAATGTGCTGAATTTAATAGGAATTATAATCATTTTTAGACTATTTGTACCGAAAAAATATGATGGATAATTTTGATAGAAAATATACTCGATTCTATTATAAAGTACTGGATTCTAGTGTAAAATGCTGAATTTAACTCCCTGCATGAGGGGCAATTTAGGTAACAATATTTGCATGAGGGAGTTGAAACAAGTAATAATTTATATGCAAGGAGTGGAAACAAAATTTTTTGTGATTGAGAACTGCATGCAAAATTAAGGGGGTGTTTGGTTCTTTCCTAGGAAAAGGAATCGGAATGAGAATTATTATATTGTGGAATGAGAATAGGAATGAGTATGAACATGATATCACTCTTAAATGCAATGTTTGGTTAGTTGCATATTTTCTATCGGAATAAATCAAAATTTCATTTTTTATCCTTAAAGGAAAATAAGAGAAAAAATTATATGTGAGAGAAAGATGAATGTGAGAGGAAAATATGATGAAAGAGAATGATGAGAGAGAAAGTGTGATGAGAAAAAAATGAAGAGAGAGAAAGTGTGATAAGAGAAAATGAGAAAAGAAAGTGTGATGGGAGAGAGCGATGAGAGAGAAAATATGATGCGAGAGAAAGTATGATGGGAGAGGATGAAGAGAGAGAAAATGTAATGAGAAAAAATGAGGAGAGAGAGTGATGAGAGAAATTGAGGAGAGAGAAAGTGTGATGAGAAAAAAAGAAAACAGCGAGTGTGATGGGAGAGATTGAGGAGAGAGAAAGTATGATGAGAGAGAAAGTGTGTTGAGGAAAAAAAGGAGGGAGTGACAAGAGAGATTGAGGAGAGAGAAAATATCATGAGGGTAAAAATGTGATGAGAAAAAAAGAGAAAAGAGAGTGTGATGGGAGAGATTGAGGAGAGAGAAAGTATGATGAGAGAGAAAATATGATGAGAAAAAAAAAGGAAGAGAGTGCGATAGAAGAGATTGAGGAGAGAGAAAGTATGATGAGAGAGAAAGTGTAATGAGAAAAAAAAGGAAAGAGAATGTGATAAGAGAGATTAAGGAGAGGGAAAGTGTGTGATAAGATGATGAGAGAGAAAATATGATGAGAGATAACAAGGAAAAAGAAATGATATGAAAGAATAAATAAATAAATATATTTTGATATTTGATATTAAGGGAGAAAATTTTAGTTTTAGGTCAAAGGTATTTTTAGAATAAGGGAATATTTTGATTAATGAAAATAGGGTAATAGCTCATTGAAGGGGAGGTACATGGGAATGAGTTATTATCCAATTTCAAGGATTTATTCCCTTATTTATATTCTTATTCCTATAATCCAAACATTAACAATGAGAATCAATGATTCACAATCCCATTCTCCTAAATCAAACATATCCTAAAAATTTTTCTCTACTTTACCGAAGGTTTGTTGTACTCGATTATTACACACACAATAGACAAATACTGAATAGATTTATACAGATGTTTTTCTACTAATAAAAAAATTTTAAATAATAAAATCAGAGGCAATTTATGCCTCCCTCTTCTCCTATTTTCGTGCTTCCGTGGGACGGCGAGGGTAGGCGGCGAGAGGTGGCGGATCTGAGAAGAGATAGAAGAAGGCGGCTAGGAAGTTGCGGACGAGATCGCATCAGATGTCCAAAGGGAGCGTGGTGGTCATCGACAATGGGGCGGGGCTGTGCAAGGCGGGGTTTGGCGGAGATAGGGATCCCGTGGCCATCGTCCCCAACTGCGTCGGTAAGTCTCCTGCCTCCAAGAAATGGCTGGTGGCGGACGAACTCCGCGCCGCCGACACCGACGTCACTTCCGTGTCCCTCCGGCGGCCCTTCGATCGCGGCTACCTCGTCAATCCGGAGCTCCAGAGGGAGGTGTGGGACAGAGTGATCCGAACCCTCCTTCGCGTCGACCCTAACCATTCCTCGCTCCTCCTGGTGGAGCCTCTCTTCAACCCTCCTTCTGTCCAGCGCGTCACCGATGAGATCGTGTTCGAGGATTTCGGCTTCCGCTCACTCTGCGTCGCCGATTCCCCCTCCCTCGTCCACCTCTTCGAGGCGAGTCGCGGCCACTCCCACTGTCATCAGACTCAATGCAGCCTCGTGGTCGACTGCGGCTTCTCCTTCACCCACGCCGCCCCCGTGCTCCAAAACTTCACGCTCAACTACGCGGTCAAGCGCCTCGACCTCGGTGGCAAGGTCCTGACCAACTACCTCAAGGAGTTAGTCTCGTACCGCTCCGTCAACGTCATGGATGAGACCCTCATCATTGACCACGCCAAAGAGAAGCTCTGCTTCGTCTCTCTCGATGTGTCACGGGATCTCCGCCTTGCAAGGTTAGTTATCAATTGAGCTGCCCTTTGTCATTCAATCAAAACGCCTATTTTTCGTGGATATCCTTGCCAGTAGTGTTGAACCATTATGTTCTTGCTGAAAACATAATGGTTTATCAATTTTGATGGAACATTTATCTTTCCATCTAAACTATGGGAAAATATAGAAACGTTATATCCTGACAACAACATTTGGGCAACCCCTTAATCCCACCTACTTGGGGTGAGCTACATGAATCTTATGCCCTCAACTCACATCTATGATCTTAAAATGTTTTTCAGAGTTTTGAATTGTTCTTTTATTTTTGGGAGGTAGTTATTCCAGAGGGTATTCAACTTGTTTTCTTCCCGTGATACCAATGAGTTAGCACATGAACAACAAGCATTCCTGCAAAACAAGATACTCTGATATGTACCCTTCTTGGTTAGGGTTGCCTTTCTTTTATTTTTGTTTTCCACTACTCAGTTTGGACCTGCTTTTTCTATATAGCTAAAGATTTGAATGGTGAATGAGACTAGTTCTATAGGTTTTATATAGGTGATGCTGTCGAGTAGTGAATTTCAAATATGGATTTGTTTCCTACAATGTGTAGATACTCTGATCTACTGAAGTGCATGTATGAACTTTTTTGAGCATTCTGTTCCTGCACCTAAAATTTTATGACTTCTGAAACATGCTTGTGCATCAAAAAGAAGTTACGACATGTTAAAAAATTTGGATAATGTGGTGCTAGAGTAAAAACAAGTCATTTGTCCCAATTATTTGGATCAACTAAGTAGATCTCATCACACCATTAAAATTAAAGGTTAAGTTATTTTGACCTGGTTTGATCGGTTAAGCAGCTCTTTTTTACATGATTCATCCTATTTTGACTTGTTTTATTTTCAAACAAAATTGCATCTAATGTTTTCTATTGTCTCCTAGTAATCCTACACATCTATCTCCAGAATTTATTTCTTTCTAGTAGTCCTACACCTCTATACTTTTCTTCATCTTTTTCATCTTATCCTTTATAAGCAACATGTATTTTTTTTTTTTGTAACCTATTGCTTTATATCTATTTAAAATTCTTTTATCGTCTTTATGATTGTAAACTTGAATCTATGTTCTTATTTTCATAATATTTTAACTAAACTGCCTAGACCCCCACCTAGGACATGCCTTCTGATTAGGCGCTAAGTAGTGGGTTGACTACCTACTGCTTAGAATTGCCTTTTAAGTTTTAATATCTTGATTTTAAATCATAAAGTAAGATATATCGTAACATAGTTAACTGAGGGGGTTATACGACAATTTCATGTGATGCAAAAGTTTTTACCGATGCTAATTGTCCACTTTTTATCCTATTAATGGTATCTTTATTAATATCATTTCAAAGTTTTATATTGGTACCAAATGATTGTACCCTCTATATTATCACTGATTGTGTGTTGCATAGTTCATAAAATTAGTATTAGAATTAGATTAGTCAAATGAAAGACCATTCTGACAATCTTATTGATTAGTGGGGAGGAATGAGGAACACAATAATTGTGATAAAAATAAAACAAATCGAAATAAACATTTTTTTAAAATTATTAATTATTTTGTAATTATTGAGTTGTAAAGTATTAAATGTAGAGCTATAACAAAAATTATTGCATAGTATTAAATTATTAATACTAGTTCTTACTATTTTATGCCTAAATTGATGTATAATGAAATTTTGATATTTTACATGATATTATATAAATTATTATATATTATCAAGCGTAAAAATCACATTGGTGTTCATTTTGAAAATTATAAAATGTGTGACCTATCTTGATTATTGTTGAAGGATACCCATCATCTTTAATATACCCATTAATAAGGTTCAACATCTCGAACCATATTGAAGTTTCAGTATTTGATTCAAACAATATTGTTTTGATACTAATCCTATCTGAAGGCTGCGAGATGGCGTGTTGGCTCTGGCTAGTTGAAGGGTAGTAGACTTCTTGAGATATGAAGAAACTCCTCAACGATCCTGCGCACAATCAGATGATCTAACAAAGCGTTAGTGACCTAGCACCGGTAGGGATCCCTAACTAGACCCTCCGACGCTCAAGTTAGTACAATCTCCCGGAAGTGGATGAAGAACAATAGTGGAAGTGTTAGCGAGGAAGTAGAGTTCAGATGCGAATGTTTGAGTTCGTGTACCTTGCCAGCGGGGAGGATCCCCTTTTTACACCGCCTCACATAACCTACGCGATCATGAGGTGGTCCCCGGTTTGTTAGAGTTTGTTAGGTGATGGAAGAAAGTACAACCTGTGTGTTTCATGATAAACCAAGGAATCTTTTTCCTACCCAGAGATGTACCTCTTTTATCGTTTATACTCTGCACCATTACTGAGGTAGTCAAGAGAATATGCTGCTACAATTAATATGAGAAACATAATAATCTTTGAAGAAAGCCTCAAAGAAATATTCCCTGACAAGTTCTCAAAAGTCGTTATGGTGTTGTCGATTGTTGTCTGCTGAGCATATCTCGGTCGGTATATAAGGCCGGCCATATTATATCACTTTGTTCTGTCATATATTAAATATTGCAAATATCTGTTCAGAAACTTATATAGTGTACAGGGTACCAAAGATCCTTTTGAGAAACCATAGGATAAATTATGTATGTTAGAACTTCCTTTTAGGAGTAATATATCATCAGATATTTTAAACCCTGGTCGAGCCTTGCCTGATCGAGTGTTCACAGAGTGCCTTATATTTGTTTGACCTTTATTTGGCCACGCGCCTATTAAGTGCTTTAGAAGGCTAAGTATCCTTAAGTCCGCCTGGTCTTTGCTAGGCCATGCGTACAGAGAAAGTCTTATATTCACTCGGCCTTTATCCGGTCGTGCACCTATTAAGTGCTTTAGAAGGCTAAGTGTCCTTAAGCCCGCCCGGTCTTTGCTCAGCCGGGCACACACAGAAAGTCTTATATTCGCTCGGCCTTTATCCGGCCACGCGCCTATTAAGTGCTTGAGAAGGCTAAGTGTCCTTAAGACTGCTCGGTTTTTGCTCGGCCCGACGCACACGGAAAGTCTTATATTCGCTCGACCTTTATCGGTCTCGTGCCTATTAAATGCTTTAGAAGGCCAAGAATCCTTAAGCCTGCACGGTCTTTGCTCGGCCGGGCGTACAGAGAAAACCTTTTATTCGCTCAGCCTCTATCCTGCCATCCTTACATTGAAAGAGACATATAAGATTAAGTATCTCTGGGCCTGTCCGGCCTTTGCCCGGCTGGGTGTTCACAGAGAACTTAATATTTACCCGGCCAGTCGTTTTATTTTTTATTTTTAAAAATAATGTACTAGGGTTCTTATATCCGACCAAGTTTATAACCAGTCGACCCCATTCGAGTGTTTTACACTAGAATCACCTTAGTGAGACCCAAAAGCTAGGTGATCCACAGAATTAGATGGAGATTGCTTTCCTATTTCGACCTTAACCCCCACATCACCTTGACCAGAATCTTTACGTCATCTCCGGAACCCGCTCGATACAACTCGTATCAGATACCATGCCGATGTTCAGATGTATAGTGTCGGTGGCCAATTGGAGGGGAAGGAGATGAAGAAAAAAAATGATAAAACAACCATATCCCTAAGTTTGGATTTTGTATTCCATTTACAATGGTACATTTTTAATAGTGTTGTTATGAACACAAGCTAAAAAAACCAATGTTCATCTTGATGCATATTGTTGTATGCCAAAAGTTGTCGAATGTCGACATGACACGGTACTCATCAATATGACATAACAACACAATATAGATTACTTGTGCTAGGTAGTATTGAGTTTCAACACTACATCAGAACGTTTAATTGTGTCGCCTGACACGGGATGAGATTTCCAACCATTCCCATTATAACCCTTTTATTCAAAAGAGAACATGTTCCATGAAGTAGTTAACATTTTTTAATTTAAAGTTAAAACATTCAAATTTCTTCTATAACTCTAGACTTGTGCTATAGGAGAATATGCACTCAGCACTCCTTTATTAAAGACAATTGCAATTTACAAATGTCTTCACTATTGCTAATTTAAGTTAAAAGCTAGTGATAGAATTAGTGACATGATTAGGGAGGTGGAAAGCTAAAAATTTAAAATTATAAAAATTGACTACTCTAGTAAGACCAGGTTTAAACAAAGTTAGTACAACATAAATAAAATAATGACAATGTAAACAAAGTATTTAACGTGGTTTGGACGCCCTTGTCCGACTCGACAACCTAATGATAGGCGACTCACTCTTGAAAATTCAGAGGCGAAAAAATCTGGTACAATTTTTTTTTTCTTTTACAAGATAAAAGAAATTGGGGTTCAACAAGAGCACTTGGGGGTTGTTAGAAATATAAGAGAATAATTATTCTAAGGTGTAGTAGTGTTGTTCTTGAGGTCCCCTTAGCCCCTTTATTTTTACCTTCAAATCAAACTTGGATAAGTTTTATACAACCATTCTCTCTAATTTAGTCGGTTTAAATGTGCTCCACTTGACTACTATGTTGATCACTAAAGCTTTATCTGCCAACAACTAATCTCTAATTGGATATCTGTTCAGTTGATCTTCAATTCCATTGTAGTCAACTCAAACTTATCCATTTGATAGGTACTTTCACAAGTCAACTCAAAACATCTTCAATTGACTCAATTCAAACGACAAGCAAACTATTTTCCTATTTTCATTAGTCAATTTACCTACTCAACTCAAGTCACTTTAGTTAACTGAACTTTCAATTGATTCAAGTTGAAGTAGAACCCTTTTGTTTGTGAGCAGAACGCTTGCATTCAACTATCCAGTCAACTCAATTGTTCAGTCAACTGAAACATGCCTTCAAATGACTAGATCTGCTAGAGGATCACCAGTGTACTCAAGGTCTAGCTTTTTCGTCAGCTACAACCCAGAATAATTGTTCCTTGATCGAATACACAACCAGGTAGATCTCTATCTAGAAGCAAATCCAAGATTATAGGCCCTTGTAATCTCTCAAAACTCACTTGTCTTCTTGTCTAAAGCACTTGCCTCCAACTCTTCATCCCTTTCCTAAAGTATCCTTAAGGTCTTCGTTCACTTGCCTAGAAGCTTCGTCTCTAGGTCTTCATCCATCTGCTTTTAAGTCTCGCCTCCAGACTTTCATCAATTTGCCAAGAAGCCTCACCTTTAGGTCTTTATCCATTTGCCTAGAGACTTTGAGCCTTTAGGTCTTCATCCACAATACCTGCCATGCTCTTTTCAACTTGACCTTTTAAGTGTCCTAAACCTCTTAAACTTCTGCATCACCTGCCAATCAACAGGACCTCTTTGGATTTGTGCCAATACTTCTTAGACTTCTCTGTCTGCCAAGAGCTCTTGAACTTTTTTCTCTACTAAAACCTTTTGCACTTTTCTATCTACCAAGTATTTTGTCAACCTTGACTTAATTGGAATCTCTTGTATAAATAATTCTTTTACAATGTGTGGTTGGTTGTTGGTGTTGTCCTTCCATGCACTGTTCTTCTGAATTTTGTTTATATTGATTCTTCAGGAGAAGTGGAAAACAGAACCCATTCAAGTGCACATATGTTCTCCCTGATGGTATTGAACATACTAAAGGCTATGTCAAAGACTTTGATGAAGCACAGAGGTACCTTTCTCTGCCGTATGAGACATTGCCCACAGTTTCAGAACAAAAGGAAGAGCTGACACTCTCACCCTCCAATTTGGAAAAACCAGAACAGAGGATGAAAGTTGATTTGTTGCAAAATGTAATTTATCATAATTCCTATATCTAGAACTTAACCAGATTTTCTATATTAATAGTTTTTCTCCTGTGAAGGAATTTACCCTGACAAATGAACGCTTCCTTGTGCCTGAGATGCTATTCCATCCTGCTGATTTAGGTGGGTAAAGCTTGTGCTACAAATAACACCTTAATTTATTTGACATAAGATGCATTCAGAAGAAGGAACAGATGAAAATTACTTGTGTTCCTTTTTCCAATTTAGATAAGTCAGAAGTGTTTTCATATGCTAGTAGTATGTCTTGCCCTTTCTACTGGATACTTGGGAATAACATGAGAAATAGAATAGTGGGTAATAATGCAGATGTCTAATTGCATTTTTGCAAGATAGCTATCTTTTATGCTTCAATATCTCTGAAGAGGTGATATGAACTCTTTTAATTTATATTTTAGCTTTCGCTTTGGTATGTGGTTCTTATATCTGACTCTGCTTCATTTATCTTATAAGGTTTCCAGATTTGCAAGTGTCAAAGTTATACAGTAGTACAGTCTTTGCAATTACAAAGAGAGAGAACAAATATATTCTTGTATATTCAAATCAAGGTTCAACTGGTTCAGTCTGCACCAGAACATTCTGCTTGTCAACCAAAACAGGACAAATTAGTGTTTAAGTTAAAAAGATATAAAGTACCACATCAATAGCTTAGTTTATATTAGTGTTTCACAATTAGAACAACTAATCCTCTATAGGAAGATAAAAAACCGTATAAAAATTGGCTAGCTGGAGGAATAATTAAGGTTTTTATTCGTCTGTTTATGCAAATTATATACCAGCAAAATTGCTTGGGTTTATTTTACTCCTCTTCCTGAAGCTGTGTTTCCTTGGGTGGAAAAACACAAGGAATTGTGCTTTGGGAAAGATTTTCTTAGTGTCCTTTCCCTCTGTTTCCTTGGCCAGAAACAGGAGCAAAGGATGAGATTGGAGAAATCTTTCCATCTCTTGTACTGCTAGAATGAAAGGAAGTGTCAGATTGTGAAAAATATTTCTGGCTCAATTATTTTTTATATGCTTGGCATTCTCTTTGTGGCTTGCCTACTTCTTTGCAGGTGACTTTGGTTGATTTTTCACTCTTTTGGTTCTCTTTTGACTGCAACTCTTTTCTTTTTCATGAACTGAATACTGGGAGCCTTACCTTCTCAATAAAGGTCAACTACATAGATCTGTATAACTATATCAAACAAGAACATTTCTAATGAAAATCGTCCTCTAAAAAAAGATATAATTATAACTGAAGTCCAAGTGAATTGAGAAAATCACTATTTTATATGATATCAAATTCTTATTTTTTCCATAAAAAAAAAATACCAATGAAGGAACATGTTAGATGATTAAGTAATCTAGAGCTTCAGTTGAGATCTTCATGTATCAGGCATATGTGAGAACTACCTTAATGGTGGCTATAATATATACTCTGTTACACTGGTCCTATGTTACTTTCACAAAGGAAGGTCAGATGATTTATTGTAAGACTAACTCTTGTGAGCTTGTTCAAGCATTGCCTTATAAGAGTTATTTTTCTCCATGCAAAAATTTCAAACTAATTTCATAAATTGTTCTAGGGAAGCATATGAGCCTTCTAAATTTTTTTAAATGATGACTCAGCTCCATTTAAGTTGTTTTGTTGCAACTAGGTCATGTTTGTGGTTGCAGGTAGTTAATATTATGCTTCATGTTGCTTCCCTCTAATAAGCACCACATGATAAATTACCTCAGAGACCTGCATGGAAGAGCTTTGGGGCTCTATTTAGTCGATACTTCCATTGAATTTGAATAGTTAATAGTTACATTGTTCTACAATATCCTTCATATTGAATAGCTAAGTTCATTATCTGGACATTTGTACAGAAACTACAAGATTCCAGATGAAGTTTGTAAAAATAAATTATGCAGAAATTTACTTTTTTTTCTTTTTCTCAATCTTGTAAGGTATGAACCAAGCAGGATTAGCTGAATGCATTGTCCGAGCAGTTAATTCTTGTCATCCTCTTCTTCATCCTGTACTCTATGAAAGGTAGTCTTAATTTTCTTGTGCACAAGGTGAAGGTTATTTCTTAGTTTATCTAAGATAGCTCGAAATCTTACAGGGTGTATGTTGTTTTTTGCCTTTTTGTGAGTCCTGTTGCAGCATTCTACTGACTGGTGGAAGCACACTATTTCCTCGTTTTGCAGAGAGATTGTAAGAATTCCTCTTATGTATTTGCTGAACTGATGCAAACAATAAGACCTTAAAATTAGTAGTAGAAATAAACTTTTCACAGTTAACTGTATTTCTATTTGCTCTATAATTCATTTTTATTTTTGTTTTGTTTCAGTCCAGATGAATCAGTGTTGTAAAGTTTATAAAAGAGGCCACAACTTACTATTTTGGTCAATCAACCTTGAAGACAATTTCACTGCAACTTGTTAGGAAACAAGTTTTTGCTGGGAAAAATGATACAAATGGAAACAAACCACTTTAAACAAGTTGTCTAACCAAATGAATAGGATCAGACCTGAGTTACAATAAAATTTTCTACTTAGTCTGTGTGTATTTTATTCTTCTTTTATTTTCGATTCATAGTCTATTATATTTATCATTGCAACTAGATTGTAAAGCTTGTATAGAAGTTCATCTCATTGTTCTATCCATCTAGCGAATAATACAAAATTTTCTACTTTCATATTTCTCCTCTTGCCATATCACTTGGCTGAAGCATATAATCCTGCAAGATTGTCCATTGAGATACAGCTTTACCACTTTTGGTTCACAAAGCAATTTGCATTTAAAATGAGGTCATTCAAACCATTCATTTTGTTTTAACATGGGTTTAGGATGACAAAAGAATAATCAGTTTAGGAGATATTTAGAACATCTCAACCATGGGAAACAATATGACAAATCATTCAACAAATAAGTAGGACTATGTTAGCAAACACCAAATGAAATTTTCCATGTTTATTTGCCAGTGATTGTTTCAACTCTCAGTAGTTACCACCTAGAATTGGCCATGAAAATGCATGAACTCTCACATAACTTGTTTGAGTGCTGCATAATTTTTCTATTATTGCGTCTTTTTCTTCTATCAATTTTGACTACACAGGATACTGGTTATACTGTACCATCTTGGCATAGATGGTAATTATTAGCAAACTCATTGCTGACTTGTAAATCAAATTTGACACATAATTACTGACTACTCGTTCCTTCTTTCAGAAAAATGGAGCTTCGACCTCTTGTTCCTGATGATTATCAAGTGAAGATTACTTCACAAGAAGAGTATGCCCTTTACCTTGTTGAGTTCCCTGTGAAACTGTGTGCTATGCTAACTTTATGATTTGTGGTCCTTATCCAGTCCTATTCTAGGCATATGGAGAGGTGGTTCACTGTTAGCATCGAGCCCTGATTTTGAGTCAATGTGCGTGAGCAAGTCTGATTATGAAGAGCTTGGTTCAACTCGTTGTCGACGCCGTTTTTTCCACTGAGTATTTTAGTTTTAGGTTATATTATGGTTTCACTGCATTCACTATTTGTTTGATGAAATAGTGTGCTGAAGGATATTTTTCCACTTTGCAGTCGTTTATTAGCTGCTCTTTTTGGTGAGATTGTTAATCTCTCTTTAAGAAGTTGGGCTGACAAACGTTTCATCATCATTTATCAAGGTGGTAGCATTGGCATCTCATTTTAAGGACTATGCCCAAAGGGCGGCCAGTGTCGAGTTGCTAGTTGCTGGTAAATTCGATTGTTTTAAACTCAACCATCAACTGTTGAATTAAAATTTTGTACTCAGTCAAGTGACTATATGATGTTAAGTATGCAGGAATTTTTAATTGACACTTTATGTTCGCCTGTTGTATTTGTGTTGTCTTTTCCCCATGTAAATAGCTAGTGATATCAGTGTAGAATTAGATAAATTCTAAAGAGTCATTACATAGAGAAAAAGTCGAATGTTTTACGAATTATTTTCTTGCCATAATGTGGTCTATGTTCCTCAAATCGCCGTTGTAATTCGTATCTTTACTCTTTTCTTGTTATGACCTTAGCCTTTTTTTTTATTGTCAAGTATCTATAATCTGTGGTTTACCTCCAATCAATCTGTCAATGAGTTTCATATGTTTTTGTGGGTGTGTTGGAATCTTTCATCAATAGTGTTTCTCGTTCTTCCTAAAAGTTAGCAAAGATTGTGAAGGCTCTTTACTTGCTTAAGGTTACCGACTAAAGCATATCGTTCTTGTCATCGAAGGAAATCTTGGTAACCCATTTGAAAACTTTGTTTTTCTAAGTTCATGGCTGGGGAGGCTCGTATGTCGCAAAACTTTGGGAAGGTAAGTGTAGATATAAGTCGTTGAAATGTCATTAAACTTGTGAGTATTATTAGGGCAAAAAAAAAATTATATATCTTTATAATAATATTATGATACCATCCACTTTGAGTTTAAGGTGTTCATGGATTTATTTTTAGGCTATATTTAAAAAGTTTTATATCAATGAAGATATTTTTCATCTTTTAAATTTATGATTTTTTTTATGTATTTCTAATGTGAAATTTTGATTATAATTTTAATAATTTTCTCTCCAAACGAAGGGTTGTCATCATTCTTATTGTCCAAGCCCTCTCTACTTTAGGTTACCCTTTAAGCATTCGATCATTATCGACCTTTCTCTCAAATGAAGGATCACTATTATTTTTATGGTTCGGGTCTCCCCTCAAGCATCTAATCACTATCAATCTGCTCCAGATCTTCTCTCAAGTATTCGATTACTATTGACTTGTTTACTCATCAGGATTTTTATTAAGTATTCGATCATCCTTGACTTGTTTGGATTTGATATCATATATAGCTCAATCCGGACTATAGATCTGATATCATTTGTTATAACTAAAAGAATTCATATATTTTCGTAATAGTATGATATTATTTATTTTGTGCATAAATTTTCATGGATTTATTTTTTTAGTTATATCAAAGGTCTTATTCCAATGGATTTCAATGGATATATCTTTCAGTTTTAAAATTCATAATTTTTTTTTTGTAAAATTTATTTTATTTCCAACGAATATTGAGGCTTAGTTTTTCCTACTTATTAAGGTTAAAGGAATATCAAAATTGCTGAAAATTCTTTGGCAGTTTCTTTCAAAATCCAGCTGGTTGTTTCTTATACAGGACAGGCAGATCAAAATTGCAGGTTGTCCAAGATGCCTGCCCCCTTGAATTCCTAGTCGAAGGGACAAGATGCATCTTCTCCATAGGCTCAAACCATCCATCTTCCGTCAAAGACAACAAATTGGTAATCCTAGTTCACCGCACACCGTCTCTACACTTTCAATTTCCATCGATGTGAAAAATCTTTACAGGTGAGAAAAGTACAAACCCCTCTTTGATGTCGCACAAATCATGGTTGATGTTTAAACCCTAATTTACATGGGTAAAACTAAACCTTTCTTTGGTGCAAAATGATGCCTTGCAGCATTCTAAACACAAATGCCAACAAAATTGCATTATGTTGCAAATGCCAATTGTCCATCGTGTTGTATATTTTTATACCCTTATCCATTTGGATAACCAACAAAAACATGTTGTAGGAACTATGGTTGTGCCTCGCATTGTTCGTGCCCATCGACTGCAAGTAACTTGTACCTTTTGCTGTAGAAGAAGGAACAATAGATTTATGCTTCTTTGGTCTACAATCAAAGGACTAGGCATGAAGGATTGGCGCCATTCGCGGAAGTGAGGTTTGCCTCTTGGCAAAGAGTTAGTACACTCTTGTCTTACATGTATTCCTATAATGGTTTTCATGATAGATTATAGATCAAGAGCACGAGACAGAAGGCATGTGGAATTTTTCAAGTGGGTTGATCCATCTATAGGTGTTTTAGAATCTTTTCTATAAATATGCTCCTTCTTGAAGATGACAAACTTAGGATTTACGAGGAAATGATACTAGATATTGACTTCGATAAAATATCTTGGAGCCATGAAGTTAGGCGATGGATTCTATGTATGTCAACAAGTATAAACTTTGGTTGACGGTCATGGTGCGATGATAATGAGAGATTAAATATCACCCGGGACACATTACATATGAGGAGTTTGAAAAACTTATGATGTCGTTTGTCAGGATTCATCTGTGCTTCTTGATTTACTTTGATGATTGAAGATGAACTTCTGTGGAGATAAATTGGTCACCTCTAAAATTAATTGGAACAGAAGCGCTAAATACTTGAATTATAAAAAAAAATATAGACTTTGGTTGAATGACTAGATGGAAATAAATCCATCGGGTGCAAATGGTACATGAAAAGAGATCAATATGGATGATAATTTAGACTAAGAGTTACCTATAATCATGATTAAGGCCATTCAAGTTCCCGCAGGATACACAGTTAGTTAGAGGGTGTCAGACTTATTATAATAGGATAAGAGATCAATTCTCAGCGGGTGCATGTCCTTAGGAAAAAAACTCTTCTTATCCCTAGTCATTCAGTGATCAACTATAAAATGATCTCGTGATTTACCTTCCTTCACATAATCTGGGGACGGGCTATGAGGGGCATCTAGAGTTAGCGTAATCACCTTTTGCTACAATTATTAAGTTCATTCAAGCCCCCCCGGGTTGGAACAGATCGTTCATGCAGTAGTATTGTCACAAATAAATTTATGGTCGATTTCCAATGGGTTACCTCACTCTACTGTATGCATTACTATTCCTGAGTGAAATTCTTCATGATTTACCTACATATATCTAGCTGAGAGTCGAGGTCATTTAAATTTTCTTTACTAGTCGAATATTATGATTATGAGATACGAGGAATGCATAAGACCTTGCAGAGAATGTGGATATGACACAAGCTAATGGCCTTGTTGATCCCCAATTTGTAAAGTAAATATGCGATAAAAGGTGATTCACTCACCCCCAGTATTCCCACCAACTCATACCTAGGTCAACACGGAGGAGATAAATCATTAATGCCTACTAGTCTTTAGTGCAACTAGCAAGGTATGGGGGAGGGCATGTTCGGATGCCCCAAGTTTTAACCCTAAGATTTTATATGATAATACCCTATGTCTCAACCATCGTATCACCCGAGAAGGCAACTTGCAAAGCAAATATAAACCTTATGTGTACAAGATTATTAGTGCTAGCACAATTACTTTCTTATTAATAATATATTATATAATGTACATTAATATACAATTATATTACATAGATTATTAATATTTAATTTTTATATAAATGAAAGAAAAATAAGAAACAGAACTCTGTTATTCGAGCATGCACAAAGAATATTCTTAGCCTTATCGCACAAGAATTAAGATGAAAAGATGCCTTATGCCATAGCTTTTTTTCTTGTTTCTGTTACTACCTTTTGCAAGTTATAGTTTTGCTTTTACATCTACTAGCCATAGCCACATGCATTCAAACTCATAATATTAAACTTTGAAACACTAAATTAAGTATTTTAAACATTAAAAATACTAAAGAAATGAACAAAAATTTCCTTTGAACAAAAAAATTAAAAATAGTCTACTAAAATATAGGTCCGTTACGTTAACGTTCCCTCTAATACTGACCTAAATATTAAATGTTAAATGATGAAACTATGAGCTCCCTACAAAATCCTATCTAAGTATTGGAATCATTAATCAATCTCCCATAATCTATCGTGTTATCTTTATTCCTTAGCATCTAAGTCATGCAAAATACGAATACTACCACCATCCGTCCAATGTCATGTAAGCTCACCAAAAGCTACTTTTCTTTTTATTCGCTTCTTTAATAAAAAAAATATTCTCTTTTATAATTTTGATACCTTATTCATTAACTTAATACTATCAACTTAAGAACTTGAATTTAGAAAGGATTGAGTAGTACTGATTTGTTAAAATTTATTTTTAATTGACATCATATATTTAATTTATGTTGAATAATTTTAAAAGTGATCAGTACGATTTTACAGAATTTTTTCATTGACTATTAAGATAAATCAGAAAATACTCAAGGTGGATGGTCCATCAGTCCAATGTTCTTATGTCAATCGCTAATTAAAAAAAAATTATCCATTAATTTATCAAATTTTGGACTCGATTTTTAAATGTCTAAAAACTAAAAAGGCGTCATGATGCACTATTACCTCAGGGGCAGCTTAGTACTCATGATTGTCATTTGATAACATTGATTATTTTGTTTGATAACTCAAAAATTATATAAAAATCTATAGAGATGATTAATTGGTAAAATATTTTTCTAATTAAGTAGGTTTTAAATTATTTATATCCTTAAACTTTAAGTTTTTTAAAAAATTTATTATTATTTTTATGAATTTCTGAATTTAAAAATTTTAAATTCAATTTTTATAAATATAACTTCTTTTTTAATCTGGACTTTAAGCCATCAAACTATCAACATGATACACCAAGTCATGCTCTTGAGCCACTTCAACATTATTTGAATGTTTTTTTGTCTCGTAATCCTTTAGATATTCTATTCTATTCTATTCTATTCTATTTTATTCTTTGATTTCTACACATCTCTTAGCCATTGAGTATATTATTTTTGTAAGATCCATATGTGTTTTTTATAAGTTTCTACACAATCAAACACACACATCAAATGCAAGACTTAACTTAAAATTTTTGCTCGAAGATCAAAATCCAAGGTCGAAGTCAATTAATTGGGCATCACTGTGCCAACAAATAACTCCTTAACTAGCAAATACATTATTTTTTATCTTCCCTTTCACTCGTGCAAGGCCAGATAAATTTTCATTAATTAGTTTGCGTGGGGTGTTCATGTATTTCTTCATATCTAGTATGTAAGCACAACATAAACAAACAAACAAATACAACATCATTACACTTTACGAGTATCGTTGCGCTAACATATGCCACACGACTACATAGTGCATCTTGAGAATGCCACTTGATGATATAATCTTTTATGCAACCTTTCTATATCTCCTATGGTTCCACCTACAATGAGCCACATGGAGAATTCCACTAGACACATTATAGTAGAAACCACATACAATACAGTTAACTCCATAATATCAAGTCATCCTCATATCTATGATAAAGGCCACCTCTCCAAGATGAAGTGTACTCCTCTACAAAAGAAACGAGTTGATTAAGCAACAAAGTAAGAAAAGTTTATGCCAAGTAACCATTTAAGATCTCCTCTTCAACCCACACCAAACACTTATAAAGGACCACCAAAAGGGAACAATTCTAGTAAAATTGACGCTTGAATCTTGATGTTGAGTCTCAATTCATCCTCTATACTCCAAAACTAGTGCGTCCAAGAGGAATCATTTGAATTATGAAGGATAAAATAGAACGTCGAAACTAATGACCTATTCTACTAAGGTAACTCATCTATAATGATTAATGAAAAGTAGACAAAATGATATGTTTTAGAATTAGTGCACCTCTCTTATCTACCTACTAAATTAATGATATAAGACTCTCCATTATTCATAGAACAAGGTCATGTGATCATAAGATGCATAAGAAGCCCCCTCACTCAAAATTTGTCTTGCCCTTGTGGGTTTAGGGTGAAGTGACCAGTCGCCTTCATCTCACATGGATCAGGACATGGACCTCCCACCAACCTCTCCTTCCAAGTAAACGCCCATCATCCCCTCAATTACTCTTAAATGCTTCCCTTCCTAGGCTCCTAGCACACTCGCTCTTCGTTTAGACATGGACTACGGTCGACTCGGTTCGTCGACTCACTCTGTTTCCGGCAATCCCCAGCCGAGTCGCGACGAGTCAAAGTCAAAGCAGCGGCGGCGCCGATTCTTCTGGGCGGGTTTGCTGGCCGCCGCCTTCCTCCTCTTTGCTGGCGGCGTGTCGGTGACTGTCCTCGTTATGCGCGGCGGGAACCGGTCGGGGTCGTTGCCGAGTCGGGCGCCGACGCAGGCGATGTCGCAGGCGTGCGGCCTGACTCGGTTCCCGGCCCTGTGCCTGAGCTCGCTGCTCGACTACCCGGGCTCCTTCGAGGCCGGCGTGCGCGATTTGGTGCACATCTCCATCAACATGACGCGCGGCCGCGTCGGCGACGCGATGTACGGCGCCTCCGCGATCACCGGCACCGGAATGGGGAAGCTCGCCCGCGCCGCCTTCCGCGACTGCATGGAGCTGCTGGGCGACTCGCTGGAACAGCTCTCCGACTCGCTGCTCGTCGTGCTGCCCCCGTCGTCGTCGCCCTTGCAGTCCACGGAAGCTCGGGTCAGGGGCGCCTCCGACGAGGACGTGCTGACGTGGCTGAGCGGCGCCGCGACGAACCACGACACGTGCCAGGAAGGGCTGCAGCAGGTGGAGGATCCCTACGTGAGGGAGTTCATGGAGGACCAGTTGAAGGACCTCTCTGAGCTCCTCAGCAACAGTCTCGCCATGTTCTCCGGCGTCAGCCGGAACAAGGACTTCACCGGCATTCCCATCCAGAACAAAAAGAAGAGAAAGCTCCTCGCCGCCCCCGTCGGCGACGGCGACGGCGACAAAGAATTCCCGGATTGGATGGGGAAGAAGGACCGGCGGCTTCTTCAGATACCGGCGGCGAACATCCAGGCCGACATGGTGGTATCCAAGGATGGGAACAGCACCTACAGGACAATCACTGAGGCCGTCAAGGCCGCGCCGGAGAACAGCGGCCGGCGAATCATCATCTACATCAGGGCGGGCCGGTACACTGAGAATATCAAGATTGCGAGGAAGAAGACAAACCTCATGCTCATCGGCGACGGCAAAACCCAGACCATCATCGCCGGATCCCGCAGCGTCGCCGACAAATTCACTACCTTCCACACCGCCACGCTAGGTACGCACAACACAATCCTTGCCCTGTTCCGTCAAATTAAATATTCAAGAGCTTCAATTCGATGATCGCATTAATTAATTCGTGGCAGCGGCGACGGGGACGGGGTTCATTATGAGGGACATAACGGTGGAGAACACGGCGGGGCCGGAAAAGCACCAGGCGGTGGCGCTGCGGGTGGGGGCGGACCGCGCGGCGGTGTACAGGTGCGACATCAGGGGATACCAGGACACGCTGTACGTGCACTCGCAGCGGCAATTCTACCGGGAGTGCGGCGTCTACGGAACCGTGGACTTCATCTTCGGCAACGCGGCGGCGGTGCTGCAGCGATGCACTCTGTCGGCGCGCAAGCCGCTGCCGCAGCAGAAGAACACCATCACGGCGCAGGGCCGGAAGGACCCCAACCAGAACACCGGCATCTCCATCCACTTCTGCCGGCTGACGGCGGAGCCGGAGCTGGAGGCGGCCAAGGCCGACTACCCCACCTACCTGGGCCGGCCGTGGAGGCAGTACGCCAGGGTGGTGTACATGCAATCCTCCATGGGGGACCACATCCACCCCGCCGGGTGGCTGGAGTGGGACGGCGCCTTCGCCCTCGGCACCCTCTACTACGGCGAGTACATGAACTCCGGCCCCGGCGCCGGCGTCGCCATGCGCGTCAACTGGCCCGGCTTCAGAGTCATCACTCTGCCGTCCGAGGCGAGCAAGTTCACGGTGGCCAAGTTCATCTACGGCTTTTCGTGGCTACCGATGACCGGCGTGGCTTTCTCTGCCGGCCTAGACGCCTTGTGATCTAACGGAATTCACGCACCGGTTAATCTTCTTCTCCTCCTCTTCTTCTTCCTCTCTTCTTCCCTGTTTCTGCTTTTTCTTGTAGTAATTCTCCCTTGAAACTTCTTCCTCTTCATGTTCCTCTTCCTCTTCCTCTCTTCGTGGCTATCAAGGACTGGCGTGGCTTTCTTCACCGGCCTCGACACCTTGTCATCTAACAGAATTCACACGCCGGTCAATCTTCTTCTTCCTCGGCCTCCTCCTCTTCATCATCTTCTTCTTCTTCTTCTCCCCTTTTTCTGTTTCTTGCAGTAATTCTCCCTTGAGACTTCTTCTTCTTCGTCTTCCTCTCTTCATGGCTACCGATGACTGGCATGGCTTTCTCCACCAGTTTGTCCGCCTTGTGATCTATCGGAATTTAGCCGCCGGTCAATCTTCATCTTCATCTTCCTCCTCCTCCTCCTCCTTTCTTGTAGTAATTCTCTCTTGAGACTAATGAAGAAAGGAAATAACTGAAACTTGCTAAACTGTGAAATTTGCCACAACAACTTTTCAAAGTTTTTGGCACAAAATGTCCATTGTTTCAGAGCTGATTGTTCTATGGAATAATTCGAATTTGCAAATATCGATTCCATAGATTTCGAGCTTTTCTTCTTTGATCTACATTATAGTTCTTCTCTCTCTCTTTTTTTTTTTTTAATGTATTTGTGTTGTGTTCTTTGTTATTCATGTGAAAGCTATTTTGGACCTATCTAAACTTATACAAGTCTCAAAATAAATAGCAATTAGTTGAGTGTATTATGAGGAATTTACAAGGCGAGGTGGGGAGAATTTGTTGGTGAACTACTCTCTAAGTACCGTGATAATTAAACATGCATTATTTTTGAAAACGCAAAAAATTCATAATTGTTTTTGTTGGTGTTGTGAAAGTAGGTCAGATCGCTAGAGGGGAGAGGTAAATTATCTACGACTTAACAATGACATACATTACTAAAACAAATAATGCATGAAAGAAAGAGACTTGAAATTTACTTGATTTGTAATCCAAGAGTTGCTAGTCCAAGAACTATGAAAGTATATCCACTAAGTTTTCAACCCGAAGAGAAACCTCTTATAGCAATTGAGCACAAGAGTAATAAAACAGAACCAAAAGACAATGAATTCGAGTGTGTTGTTTTCTTTTTTTCTTCGAGCTTGAGTCCTATATATTCTCAATCTCAATCTAACTCTTGTAGTGGCGTGGCACCTTTCAGTCGCTTGGAAGTCTTCCGGTTGGTTAGATCTTTGCTAATGTGGCTTTAGATTTTATCCACTTTGGCAACGGTTCGTTAACGGCTTTGGATAGCACAGCTCCTTCTGGTCACCTAAAGGCTTTTCGGTCTCCTAGAAGTTGTTGACGTGGTCGTTCTCATACTTTCCAACAATGAGTCTAGATGACTCAGCAGTCGGCTTTCGGTCACCTAAACTACTTCCAATCGTTTGGAATATGGTTAACCTTTGTCCTTGACCATTAGCTGACCGCCTTCTCCAGTCACATGGGTGATACTACGATCACTCGGACACTAGATCGCCCATACCCAGTTCTAGTCGCCTTGATCGGTCTTACTTCTGGCACATTCCTCGTGTGTCTTTCTCGCTTCACCAAAACGCTCTTCCACTGCTCCTTGTACTTCAAATGCACCGAGTCCGTCGGCTCCTCTCTCGTGCCATCCTTCTCACTCGCTTGCTTCTTTTGCGAAAGCTTTGTCATTTCCGATGCTCCTTAACCATCGGTTATATATATATTCTCCTAATTCCATATACACTTAGACCCACATATTGAAATACAATAAAACCCTAACTTAAAGATATTTGGCTACGCATTAAAATATCATCATAGATTCCAACCGTTTTGACTAACAATGGAATGTGCATGAGTAACAACAAAATTATCAAATGAAACAAAACTATCAATCTTGGCTTGTTTAAAATTTTTACATGGCCCGCCAAAAATTAGAACATAAAATGACTATAAAACAAAGAACACAACCGTGTTCATTTTTTTTTTATTTTGTCTAATTTAGACTTTTATATTAGTGGTCGAATTTTTTATATAGACCTATATATATATATATATATAAACAACTTGAAACTCAAGAAGTTGCAAAGAGAGAACAATAAAAAAGAAGGCTTGTTTTCGAAATTTGCCAAACTATAATGAAGGCATAGAATAAACTAATAAGTTCTAAGGATTAGAATAGAATGCTTGTTTGTAAAACTTAACCATTATATATTCATGTAGCAATTTTGACGATAATAGTTATATAAACATTAAAAAAAAAAAAAAAAAGGTGAGTGTTAGTAGTTTACCAAACCTCTATTTAGTTTAGAATTTTTGACACATTTAATTGGATAAAAAATTATTTCTATATGAATGGTGAATAAGAAACAAAATAGATAAACATAAAGAAGAAATAAAAACACATATATTTTATTATTAATCTTATTATTATTATTAATGTGGATGAAAGAAGAAATAAGAGATGAAAAGACATGTATTTGTGGGAGGCAAAATGATGGTTGTATAGTGTAATGAAAGGGCATTTGTGGAGAGATGAAAATGCTTTCTGTTTTTGTGGAATTCTAGGGTTGCAATAATATTTGGACCGGATGTTTGACGAGGTTTAGGCGATAAGTTAGGCGGGTTGGGTTTCAAGTTAAGTGTTTTTGGGCAAGAAGATGAGTAGTTCAAGTTAGTTTATAGGGCATTTAGAGCTTTTGACAAGCTTCAAGGCCTAGGGCGAGATGGACTCAACCACGAGAAGCATCAACAACCCTAAATACTTGAATATACTTGAATTGTGAAAGATTATAAATATTTTAATAGAGTTTACCTAGTAGTTTGTGTTGGTTCAGTTGATACAAATGATTAACTTATGTTTTGATGAATAATAAATTGTTAAAATTATGTTTTGTGTGTTTTGATATTTTTACCAAGTATATAAGAATTGAAGGGGTTAGAGGAACTGACACTAGGCTGAAATCCTACTAGGTCTGTAGATCTAATAGCTAGTGGGAAGTCAAGATATGTCAAGGAATGACCTGATATCTGGCGAGAAGTCTGGTTGGATCTGTAAGACATAACAGTTGGCTAAAGTCCAGCTCGATCTACAGACCTAACAACTGCAGGAATACCTAGTGGGTTAAAAGGCAAGTCTAGGACGACAAATGGTTAAGTGAGATAAATCATCATAGGAGAGTGATCTAATGAGGATGAGTCCTGATGGGACTGTAGGTGTTGGTTGAGTTTAGGTATATTTTGGAAACATAAATTGAGATCATGATTAGATCCTTGTCTTGGAAAGGCAAGATCTAATTAATAATATTATTCTATATTATACTAACTTTGTTTTGTAAGTTCTACTTTATTTTTGGACTAATGCATTTTTGCACGGTTAAATGGCAAAAAATAGTCTCGGATGAATAGTGTCCGAGGTGCCTCAGATGTGCTCAGAGGCGCCCGAGAGTAACGCTTGGAGACGCCCTAGACTTGTCGAAGACCTCAATGAGATAAAATTGACGAATAAGGCTTCGTGGCACAAAGGTGCCTTGGAAGCGTTGGAGGCGCCTCGGAGGCGCGTTGAAGGTACCTCAGAGGCGCATTGGAGGCATCTCAAAAGAGCTTGGAGGTGCTCTCGCGTGGATAGAGGCCGAAGCTCAGGGGCGGATCAAGTCCGAAATCTTCGAGATAATTTTTGAGATTGGAGACGTCTTAAACACTCTTTAAAAGAGCTATTCGACCAACAGCAAGCACACAATTGATTTTTGAGCTGTTACGACTCTTCTTCTGTTCCAAACACGCCGTACTGCTATAGCACTATTACTTCGAGACATCCGACTGTTGTCGGCAGACTAACACCGATACACGAGACCGTTCAGACTCTACACCTCTAAATGTTCGTAACACTTTAATATTTTTGTACATATTTCATACTTACAAAAGGTATTTCATACTTACAAAAGGAAAGTGTAGACTGTTGCACTTTCCATCTTTCATACCTGTATTCGGTTTCCTCTTCTGGCAATTCCGAAAGAGATTTATAGTGAATTGTTCATCGATAGGTCCAAGGAACTTGGATCTTAGAGTAGGAGTCGCCAAAGACTCCGAACTAAATAACCGCATGTGTCTTATCTTTTTTTTCATGTATCTATTTATCTATCTATCTTCCATCATCTTTCTCTTGTTCAATCAAAATAAATTGACTCAATTATGGAGCAATTGAGTAGTACTCACCCATGTGGCCACTCTTTCCTCCACTTAATCATTTGCCTTTAGCAGTGGAAATAGGACGAAATAGTCATCTAATGGATAAAGAGCGCGACTAGCATGAGGAAGACTTAACAAGGAGACGACTTGATTATAAATGAATTAGACATTCGTACGTAAGTTTGGTTGTTGACTTAAAATGGACTTGGATAGATTGATTGGGCAGATGTTTAAATGTTCGCTATGGTTGGCAATTATTAGGCTGTGGCTGTTTATAGAACAATTTATTGGAGTACTTGTATGATAATGTCTCACCATCTTTGAAGGCTTGCATTGAAGAATCGGTAGGCTTCTTTCATTGTTAAAGAGTTAGAGTAGGCCATAGGAATTTATCAATTGGCCATCCTGCTAATGGATACACAGTGAGATAGAACTCATCGTATCACTTGACCGATCGGATTTAGACACATCAATGTTTTTATACTATATGATTACGGTAGGTGTATCGTGCCTAGGTGAACAAAGCCAACTAGCAAAGTGGACCAAGTTGGTCATATGAACTAAGCAAGTAAAGCTATGGGAAGTAAAAGCTAAGAAAATAACTAACATAACCGAAAACAATCGGTTAGGATCTATGTAGGAGATCATGGACCAGTCCAGTTGTAGCCAATACGAACGCGAGCAGTCCTAAGAGCTTCGGGATCTCGAAAAGACCACATCCATAATTTTCAAAACTATTCTATCGTTTCAATCACTAATTCAATCTTAACCCTAATTATGGTGACAGATCCTTTCTGAAAACGGAGGGTGGAAAGTTGAAAATGAGATTGCTGTATTGACAGGATGTAGACCACATCTCGTTCTGTAAAACAAGAAACGTCAGTGCTGAGTCAGGAAAGGGATCTCCGACGTTGAGCCTCCGACACTCAAGTCAGTCACCGAAAGTATAAGGAAAGCGGAGCAATAAGAACACAAGTGCAAACAGTGAATAACGCGTACCTCCGCCGGTGTTTGACCCCCCTTTATATAGAGCTCTGGTAGGCGACGTACATGCTCCTCGAGGCATGAGCACGCCCTCCAATGTGTTCTATGAAAGGACCTATCAGGAAAGTGCATCCAACACCATACCTTAATAGGACATACATATCCCTAACAAGATAGAAAAAGCTTCCGCCGTACGATCCGCCTGCTGACCATACCTCGTGTAAGCGACACTATCTCCCAAAAGGATATCAAGAGATATAACAATGGTCCCGCTGCTTTACCAAGCGAGATAGCCGCTCGGCCAGGACTCCTCCGCTCTGCCGGCCTCAGCTGCCCTTCCTTGCGGTGACTGGGTGTAATAGCTTATCTTGTCCCTCCCGATCGAACAAGCTCTTCGATCTCCTCAGCGTCCTACCATTCCGCACTGGGCGTCTGGATGTGTTACCATATTATCTCGAACTAGACGGTTGGCCCGCTCGGACACTGATTGCCCTGACCATCCGTTGTAGTACACCTCTGCTTGGATACTATAGGCGAGCATTTTGACACCTTGGCATTGACCACCTTGACTTTGACCTCCACCTCGGCAGTTGACCCGCACCAGGTGGGCCCCCCTTTATCGGTACATCACAAGTCTCTCTCTCAAGTCTAGTTGAAGGAGGCTGCAAGTCTGACTGACTGGACTAGTAGAGTCTTCGGTGGTTTCCACATCCGATCGTACCATATACACTCCCAAGTTCCTAATCGGAACAAATATCTACGTCGTTCGGCTTTATTTCGATGGCTGGGTTTGTAGCGGCTGCTCGGATCATACCTCCCAAGCAGATAGTGAATCAGCCGTTCGACTATGTGATAATCCACTCTCTGTGCCAATCGAGACGATGGGTGACAACACTTAGTGAAATTTCTCCTTTCCCTGCGCTCCCTTGGATGAGCGCCCTTTCATAGTAGCTGACATCATCTAAATTTCTTGAAGATCATGCAAATCTCTGCTCATTATGGCCGAGCACGCAACCATATCTTTTAATTAAGCTTCGTTAATGTCTTTCTAATAGCTGATCGCCATGTATCCCACTTTCTGTCGCCGCACGTTTGGCGTGACAAATGGATATCTGTTGGTGAGGTGTTAGACGCCTTTTCAAATTCTACGACCGGATTTTCTCCTGATTTTTCGAACCTTGGATTGGATGGTTCAGGGCGATCGACCACGAGGTTTATAAGCCTCACTTCGCATCGCCGTCATCTTCATCCCTTGTGCTTTCATCTTCGAGCCTTCTCTGCGACGCTTCATCTCTTCTTCTTCTCCGACGATCGTTTTCTATATGCTTCTTCATTTTTTTTCCTTTTCTAAATCCGTTCATTGCTCCTTCTCAAATCCTTTGTTTTCGATGGCCGGTTCTTCGCAACCCCACAACCTCCCGTCCCCGTCCCTAGGCTCTAGTATACTTCTACAAAATCCAGGTTCGACGGGGACGACATTGAAAAGATAAAATTCGCTTACCATTTTCCCTCCAATTACCAAGTTGTCATTCCATCGGCTTACGACCGGCCACACGAACCACCGGTGGATTTTTCTGTGTTTTTTAAGGATCAGTTCACCGTCGGCTTTCGATTCCCCGTTCATCCCTTTTTTGTCGTCGTTTGTAAATACTTATCATGAATAATAAATTGTTAAAATTAGATTTTGTGTGTTCTAATATTTTTACCAAGTTTATAGGAATTGACGGATCTAGAGGAACTGACACTAGGTTGAAATCCCACTAGGTCTGTAGAGCTAATAGCTAGTGGGAAGTCTAGATATGTCAAGGAGTGACTCGATATATGGCGGGAAATCCGGTTAGATCTGCAGAACCTAACAGTTGGCCGAAATCCAGCTCGATCTACAGACCTAACAACTGGTAGGAATACTTAGTGGGTCAAAAGGCAAGTCGAGGATGACAAATGGTAAGTGAGATAAATCATTGGAGGAGAGTGATCTGATGAGGACTAGCTCTGATGGGACTGTAGGCATTGATCGAGTTTAGGTCTATTTTGGAAACCTAAACTGAGATCATGACTAGATCCTTGTCTTGGAAAGACTGGATCTAATTAATAATATTGTTCTATATTGTGCTAACTTTGTTTTGCATGTTCCATTTTATTTTAGGACTAATGCATTTTTGCAAGGTTAAATGGTAAAAAATATTCTCAGATGAACAGTATCCGAGGCGCCTCAAATGTGCTCAGAGGTGCCCTAGAGTAGCGCTTAGAGACGCCCTGGACTTGTCGAAGGCCTCAATGAGATAAAATTGACGAATAAGGCTTCGTGGCGCAAAGGTGCCCTAGAAGCGTTGGAGGTGCCTTGGAGGCGAATTGAAGGTACCTCAGAGGCGTGTTGAAAAGAGCTTGGAGGCGCTCTCGCGTGGATAGGGACCGAAGCTCGCGGGGCTGATCAAGTCCAAAATCTTCGAGATAATTTTTGAGATTGGAGACGCCTTCAACACTCTTTAAAAGAGGTATTTGACCAGCAGCAAGTACACAACTGATTTTCAAGCTACTACGACTCTTCTGCTGCTCCAAACACGCCATACTGCTACAACACTACTACTTCGAGACATCCGACTGTTGCCGGCAGACCATCACCGATACACGAGACCGTTCAGACTCTACACCTCTAAATGATGGTAACCCTTTAATATTTTTGTACATATTTCATACTTACAAAAGAAAAATGTTGACTGTTGCACTTTTCATCTTTCATACTTGTATTTGATTTCCTCTTCCGATAGTTCCGGAAGAGATTTATAGTGAATTGTCCTTCGATAGGTCCAAGGAACTTAGGTCTTGGAGTATGAGTCACCAAAGACTCTGAACTAAGTAACCGCATGTGTCTTGTCTTTTTTTCGTGTTCAATTTTTATTTATTCCGCTACATACTTACTTTTAATATAAATAAAATTTAAAATCACATGATCCCTCTCGATCCTACCGTTTGCTCAATCAAGAAATAAGTGTTTAGTATTGTAATCAACAATTCAATTTGATCTCGAGTTAAGTCTCAATGGATGACCCTACTCGAACAATATGATATCGAACTCAACTCGGAATCAAGAGCCACTTCCTAGTCAAAGTCTACCACCATATGCATGATACATGTTGCTAGAGCTCAACCATGCTTTATTGCACATCCAATTCTTTATTGCAAGACCCACAATTCGTATGTATCTATCATGTTCCATGTTCCATCATCTTTCTCATGTTCAATCAAGATAAGTTGACTCAATTATGGAGCAATTGAGCAGTACCCACCCATGGCCACTCTTTCCTCCACTTATTTGCCTTTAGGAGTGGAAATAGGCCGAAATAGTCATCTAATGGATAAAGAGCGCGACTACCACATGAGGAAGACTTAACAAGGAGATGACTTGATTATAAATGAATTAGACATTTGTACATATGTTTGGTGTTTAATTTAGTTAAAGTTTATTTATGTTTATTCAAAATATATCAGATTAATTGAGAGATTAGTAATATTTAAATAAAAAAAAATAAATTGAGTGATCGATAATATTTAAATAAATCAACTTCAGAGAGTCCATGGATTTTGAAACTTTTTTGACGAGTTAGAATTGAAGTGTGTTTCATGTGGTTGTTGACTTAAATGGACTTGGATAGATTGATTGGGCGGATGTTTAAATGTTCACTATGGTTGGCAATTATTAGGCTGTGGCTTTTTATAGAACAATTTATTGGAGTACTTGTATGATAATGTCTCACCCATAGTTTGTAGAATCGCGATCCTACGCAAGATCGATTTAGGGTCAGGATCGGATCGGTCAGGATCGGATCGTAGAATCATACGATCCTACCAAAAACCCTTAAAATTTTATCATACATGATTAATAATTAGAAAAAATACCTAAAAAACTCATTTACATATAAATAAATAACTAATTTTGTATATATATGTAATTATTTACACTCAACACATCAAATTACATTACTACATGTACAAATTTAAATTAACTTGTAATTCAACTATCATTCTCGCATAGTAATAATATTTATATTTTCATATCATAAAATGAAAGAATATAAAATATCTATTAACACAATAATAATAACACATACAATGTCAAAAATATTTCCTTGATTTATAAGATAATTCAATTTAAATGTTAACAAAGCATCTAACGTATATAACAGAAGCTATTGAATCCTTTGATTCAAATATGAATGTCGGAAATAATCTTCTAAAGACTGGTTGATGCCACATAATACTAGACAATAGACATCCAAAAACTTATTATTTTGAGAAAAATAAATGACAGAATATTATTGATAAAAAACTAACTCAAAAAGAATTAAACATATATTTAAATAATTTAAAACTCTAATAAGATGAAAAAAAGATAATGGTTAAGGATAAACTTTGAAATTTATTAAAGATCTCTGAACGAGCTTTAATTTGATATATTATAGGCCCCGTGGTTTAATCCGAGTCAAAAGTTATGATCTCTCAAAGCTTCCATCGATCCTACTCCGATTCTGCTCCGATCCTGTTCCGATTCTACCGATTTTGCTCCGATCCTACCGATCTTGCTACGATCCTACTGCAAAAACGATTCTGCACGATCCTGGATCGATTTTGGGTTTCCGGATCGTAGGATTATACGATCCTACGATCCGGATCGTGATTTTGCAAACTATGGTCTCACCATCTTTGAAGGTTTGCATTGAAGAATTGGTAGGCTTCTTTCATTGTTAAAGACTTAGAGTAGGCCATAGGAATTTATCAATTGGCCATTCTGCTAATGGATACACATTAATGTTTAGACACACATTAATGTTTTTATACTATATTATTACGGTAGGTGTATCGTGCCTAGGTGAACAAAGCCAACTAGCAAAGTGGACCAAGTTGGTCATATGAACTAAGCAAGTAAAGCTTATGGGAAGTAAAGCTAAGAAAATAACTAACATAACCGAAAACAATCGGTTAGGATCAATGTAGGAGATCATGGGCCAGTCCAGTTGTAGACAATAACGACGCGAGCAGTACGAAGAGCTTCGGGATCTCGAAAAGACCACACCCTTAATTTTCTAAAACTATTCTATCGTTTCAATCACTAATCCAATCTTAACACTAATTATGGCGACCTTTGTTAATGTCGACCGTTTAGTCATTATTAACAGCTGATTGCAAGGCTAATCGTCAAGATCATAGGTCACACCTAATAGAATAATCTTGAGTTAGGAGTTAAAAGGTCTTATACCAATATAGATATGTTTCTTTTATAAATATATTATCTTTCCCATATATTTTTAATATGGGATTATATTTACAACCTTACAATCCCAACAATTTCTTCTTAAACGAAGGACCATAGGATCCTCTCAAGCGGAAAGTTTGTCCGTTTGACGTTCGATTCTCGACCCATTAAATCTTTTTACCCCTCGATCCAATCGATTTATTAGGACTTCCTACCCCTCTGTCCAACTGATCTACTAGGACTTCCTTGCCTAACCACAACTAGGACTTCCTACCTAATATCTGACCCTCTAGATCTGGATATGGGAGTTCTCACATCGTTTGATTAGACCAAGATCTTATGTATAGTTGGTAGTTAGACTTTCTGACAATATGAGATTTTATACTAATTATTAGGAAAAAAAATTTAGATATCTCTATAATAATATGATATTATTTATTTTACACTTAAATCTTCTTATTTTATTTTTAAACTTTAACCTAAAGATCTTTCTTTTATAAACAAATAAGTTTTTTCATATATTTTAAATGTAAAATTATATATACAACCTTACAATCTCGCCATCTAATCAAAGTTTACCGCACCAGGTGCACAGCGAGAGCACTAGTTATGATCTGCTTTAAATTCTGTAAATGATTATCAGTAAAATCCAAAATAGTCATGTGAAGTGGACCTTTTAAAAGATAAGACAATATGTATCACATAAATATTTTAAAGATCTACTTTGAATTGAATGGCACATAATTAAGTTATATTTTAATTTTACTCGATCGATAAACTAAGAGAAAAGATTATTTATCTTTGGGACGGACTTAAGTTTGGAAATTTTCCAAAAAGCAAAGTTTCCAAAAGACACCGTCTCTTCCTAAAATACCCTTTTTTATTAAAAAAATATTAAAAAACATTTTCTCACATGGCCCGTTCGGGCGGGGAGGCTGAGCGGCCTCCTGGTCACGTGTCGACGGCCAAGCCAAGCCACCACAGTCGTGCAGCCAGGAGGTCGGCCTCCGCGTCCAACCAATTCGTCCTCAGCGCTCCGTTAATTCATCTCAGGACCAACATAGAGGAGATAAATCATGAACGACTACTAATCTTTAGAATAATGACTAACACATAGGATGATCTATATCTATTTAGTATTTCCAGATGATAGAATCATACGGTCCTATAATTCGGATAGTGATTTTACAAACCACTCGTGCGGCACGGACGACGCTTGCGATCGCCGTAGCACAGGCGTCCAGTTGATTTTGTATATTTCTTTTAATAAATTAAGAAGGATATTTTGGGAAGAAAGTGTGCCGTTTTGGAAAAATGGAAACTTGGAAAAAGACGAGGCGAGGTGAGGAAGCTGAACGAGGACCGGTAGAACAAGGGGCGGCTTGCGAGCTGTCCCTGCTCCATTCCAGACGAGCAGGGCCGCACTGGTTGGTCGAAGAAGACGCGCAGCCAGCGCCGACGCTGCCAACGTAGTTACGTTGGACCACGCGCACAGTAGTGCACTTGCCTGCTCTCGCTGCCTGCTGCGCTTGGCTAGTACGTACCTCTTCGGCCTCCCTCGTGGTGTGTTCCTTCCCTTCTTCCTCTTTCTTTCTTGTTGGCACTTGCAGCGATCTCTTAACGAACAATCAAAGATGAAGTTAGTTTTGACCATTTATCTAGCTAGCTAAAACAATCAACTTGACTAGTACGCTTGACTCAACCTTCCCAATCTCCCCAACTATATAGCCGATTGTGCATATTCAGCATGTTATATATGTTCAATCTATATAAGCAAGTTTGTTTGAGCTAGCTAGGAGGATCAAGTGGCTCGATCGGATTGGCTAGCTTAGCGGATTGATCGTATTGAGTCAATAGGTCAAGTGCACAATTTCGATATTGTACCTGGCCATAATTTTCACGGTTTATATTTTCAGTTTACTAATTGGTTCGGATCAAAAACATAGGATAAAAATCAAAGTGCTCATATTAGCCTCCCACTACCAAAAAAAAAAAGTATCCGTATAGGAGCAGTTTATTAGGAGTGATTTTAACACCGCTCTTAAAAATCAAACAATAGAAACAGTTTGAACTAAATCATTTCTAATGCCTTACCTTTTTAGAACAGTTTTGCAACCGCTCTTGTTGAATAGTTCTAACACCGATTTGAATAAACTACTGCTGAAACCACTCTTAATGATTCAACTATTAAAAGCAATCTTGAAACTACTGATCTTGGGTACATTTAGCAGTGGTTCTATGTTAAACGATACTACTAACTGTTTCTATTGCTCTAATTTCTAATAACAGTTATCAAATAGTACACTTTTAGCAGCCATTCTGTAAACCACTCTTATTGAAGTTAAAATTTATCAATATTTTTTTATATAACAATTAAAGTGTACAATTTACTTAATATAATTTTATTTTGTACATCTCAAATTTAAATTTATTTATTTAATATAAATATTTATTAGTCAAACAAATTATTCTTTAAATAACTTATAAAATATTAATTTTATTTATATGGGTTTTCATTCTTTTCTTATTTTTATTTTTGTTAAAAGAAAATTCTTAATTTTATATATACCAATTTTCTTTCTTTTCTTATACATATTTTCCTTAAATTTTTGTCCTTAATATTTTTTCCCTAAACACATAACTTTCATTCCTGGCATCGCACGCAACCTCCACACCTTCATCTTCCTCTATCTATCTCTGAAATTCTAAATTTCATGTCAAAAATCTTTCCTCTTTTTCTATTCAACTCCGAACCTAGATCTCACGTCAAAAACTTTTCTTCTTCCTCTATTCAACTCCAAAATCCTAATCCTTTCTCTTTCTTTATTCGATTTTATCCATCCTCCAATTCGCACTACTAGAATATAACTTTGATATTTTTTATAAATATTTTATAATGACATTTATTAAAAATTATTTATTTAAAAATTAAAAAATAATATTAGATTATTTATGATCAGAATATTATTAAATATTATTATTATTTATATAGAACCATTATTTTTAAAACATATTAACCTTATTATTTTTTTCTCTTAAATTTGTGCTTTTATTAGCCTCTAATAGCAAGTAAAGTTAACCTAAATTTTTTCCTTTCCACTTTTCAACATCAATTAAAACCAAAGTCCTTTTCATAGATCATCTTCATTTACTAAACCTGACATTGTTGGACTTATTAAGAATAAACATATATTAAAAGAAAATTATTAATTAATTATTTAATAATTAACTAGCATATAAAATTATCTATCAGTAAGCGATTATAAATTAATGAATAAATATGTCTCTTATTCTTCTCCTAATTACTAAGAATAACAATATAACAAAAGAAATTATTGACTAGTTATTAAATAATTAACTAACATATAAAAACATTAATAGTTGTAGTCTAGTTGGTTAGGATATTAGGTTATAAGTTAGGAGACTTAGGTTCGAATCCTAATAAGAACTAATTTCTTTTTCAACTTTAAAAGAAAATAAAAATAAAAATAGGGTCAACGGGCACTTGACCCATTGACCCGGTTAAGAGCCCGAGGTGAGTCTACCTGGATTAGTGCTCCTATAATCATGTCATTTAGGCATTTTAAAATCGCTCCTATATCTATGGTTGTAAGAGCGGTTTAAAACCATTCTAACACTTAAAGAGTTTTAGAGCGGTATAGCTATAGAAGTGATTTGAAATCGTTGTTATATGTATAACGTGTAAGATCGGTTTCAAACCATACCTATAAATTATAATAAGAGCGGTTTTTTAATTTTTACCAATGGTTACGAAAACCGCTTCGATAGGATATAGGGACGGCGACAAGAGGAGCAATTTTCAAACCGTTGGTAAAAGTGTAGAAGTGGTTGAAAGTCGCTCTTAAAAGTAAAAAAAACCGTCCCTATATGAGTGTTTTTTTTCTAGTGTCCTTTTGTACAAAACAAGTTAAATGAGTGTTTCTATGATGATTTTATTTCGAAAATATTCATGGATTCAATGTGATGCAGGAGAGAATTCAAAATTAAAATTTTAAAGTAGTTATCCGTTAATTAAGTTTAGTTTATTTTTATATTTAATTTTGTTCTAAATTTTAGGAACCGAGTCTTGATAGCTAATTTATTCTAAATCTTAGGGAATAAGTATAGTTATTTTTCTGTTTAGATTTTTTTGAGGGTTTTGAGAGTCATATAAACCTATGCTTAGATGATGTTTGAGGACAAGTTATTTTGATATTGAATCAATTGGTTTCGCTTAAATTACATTACGGTTACATCTCTTTTGTTCTTTATTTTCTCAAGAAGATTTTTTTTTTGAAAAAAAAAACTTATCTTGAGCTACTTCTTATTTCGCTATTTCTGAATGAGTTTTTTTTTTTATCTAAAGAATAGGAAGGAAACATAGCACAGAATCTCTAACGCCAAACTTTTGTTTTGATGCAGTGTTAAAGCAGTGTTAAAGAGCTTGAGAAGTTTGATCCAAAGAAAGGTGTCATAAGTAGTGAAGGATGTTTTACAAAACTTAGTGGATGATAATCTTGTTATTAGACACTTTTTGTGAGTTCATTTCTCTTCATACAATCCAAGGGTTTTGTTTTTTATAAACTTACTATGGATACAAAGCTAATTTGTAGATTATGTGTTCATACTTTTTTTTTTTTTTGGATTATATGGAATTGTATCTTTTGTTAAATAGTTGTGTTTTAAAAAAATTGTGGGTATTCATATTTTCTATTTGTAGATATTCATATTTACTATTTGTAAAGTTTGTGGATATTTTTTTTTGTATCTTTTGCTAAAAAAATTATATTTTTAAAAAAGACAACGCTTTCGATCCATTAAAAAATATTTTAATTGCTAAAAAAGATAATATTTTTTAAGCGTTGCAAAAATATTTTCTTTGCAAATAACGACAAGCGTTGCAAAAACGTTGTCTTTGCATAAAATGACAATGCTTTTTAAGCATTGTCTTTGAGCAGACTTTTAACAATAGTACTTCTAATAATTTTTTTTTTGTCACATAGACAACGTGTAAAAAATATTGTGTTTTACCTTTTTTTCTTGTAGTGATCGACTATAAATCATCATCGAAGAAGCGAACGAAGTATTGACCCCCCCCCCCCCCCCCCTAGCTCTCTACGTGTCCAACAAGGAGTGTCATGAAGTCTCCATCTTTTGGAGTTTGTTTGTTGAAATGTTATTTTAATCAAGTTATCAAAAGCACAATTAAAATGATATAAAATCAACATAGTAGAAGCTAACAATGGGCTTTTGTATGTTGTAAAAGCTATATGCTAGCTCATATAGCTTCTATACAGTTGATCATGATAAGATAATATTCATTTGAAATTTAATAAGTGTCATGTGTTGGGAGATTATTGGTACAATTGTTTCCGGATCAAAGTTGACCAGTTTGACTAAGCTCGATTGAAGTCAAGCTTGAGTTTCGATATTTGAATAATATATTGTGCATAACATGTTTGGACAATATGTTGTGGGGCATATGTGAGAGAAGCTAAGTAGGCCATGGAAGATCGGTACTTGATTAGTAAAGTCCTAACTATGAGTTAGGCAATGGTAAAGTCCTAACTGGAGGTTAGACAAGGAAAGTTCTAATTACGGTTAGACAAGCAAGTCCAAGTGGATCAAGGAAGATCACACGTTAGCAAAGGAAAGCCCTAACTACAGTTAGGCAAAGAAAAGTCCAAAGGAGTCAAAGGTGACCGCATGTTGGCAAGGTAAAGTCCTAACAGCGGTTAGGTAAGAGAAAAATCCAAGTAAGTCAAGGAGGACCATATTTGATGATCGGAAGTCTAACAGAAAGTTGATAAAGTCCAATTGAGTCAAAAGGTTGACTAGACACTTAATAGAGAAGTTTCAATAGGTCACGGTTGACCAGAAGTTGGGTGAGGAAACCCAAACTTGAGTTAAGCAAGTTAGGGTTGGGCAATTGATCAAGTGATCGATTGAGTGTTGTGCCAATCGATTAGTGGATTTATTGACCATACTTCTCCGCGACGCAGAGGCGTTCTCAATCAATCACTTGATCGATTGAGAGCTGCATTAATCGATCAGTGGATCGATTAAGTGCACTTCTCCGCAATGCATTGAAGGTGACCTAATTGATCAATTGATTGATTGGGTGCATCTTCTTCATGACAACCTATGGTTTCTCAATTGTTCAGGTGATTGATTGTGAGGAGAAAATTACGACAAATAGAGAGTGGCTGGATCGATTGGCTAATCGATTCAAGCCCCAAAATTGATTGGCTAATCGATTGAGAGAAGACCGTTGTTTGACGACTAGATTTGCTCGGATCTTATGTGGTAATCAAGTAGGAGTAAGGTCAATCAATTGGGAGCCCTAAATCGTGAGATATAAAGGCTTTGGTGAGATTCAAATAGAAACACTTCTCCGCTTCTTCTCTACTCTTCATTGCCTGTTCTTGTAAGATTCAAGGCAAAGTGATGCTACATTTCTGAGTCTACAAGAAGCATCTATAAGCTACAAGAGATCAACCAAGGTGTTCATTGAACTGTTCATGCATTTCCTTATTGTATTTCTTGTTGAGAGCTTGTACGAGATTTCTCCACCTTTAGAGTGCTTCCAAGAAGGAGTATTTTCATAGCATAGAGTGTACTCTGTGTGGATTCTTAGATTAGTCATCTCTTTGAGGTGGATACTAAATAAATCTAGGTGTTAGCATTGTTTCGAATGTTTTTCGCTGCAACTGATCATCAAAGAAGTGATTGGAGCTAATTTTAAGTACCCTGTGTTGGTTTTGATATGGTCAACTAAGTTAAGTTAGACTCTGTGTATTTGATATCTTACGTCTAAGTGTGCAAAGACTTTGGAACGCAAGAAGTCAAACGAAAGACGTGGCAAACGAAAACGATAACACGGGAATGGAGTCGACAGACTCGGTGCATCTGAGGGACAGAAACTACGGAAGAGTATACCAGTGGAGTGAGAAGGGCACGCACGATACTTCCGAGGGACAAGAAGTCGTAGCAGAAGACTCCTCGAGGAAAATGCCAGAGTTGGGTTCGGGTGAGCTCAACTTTGGAAGGCCGGAGGATCACCCAAGCGACTGTAGAAGAACCCAGTGATCGAAAAGAACCAAGCAATGGGAGAAGGCGTTGGACATCAGCATAAGACTAGCTGATCCAGGTGCCCGGACCTTCTTGGCACTCGAACCACCTAATCCGGGTGCCCGGACCACCAAGGAGCTTAACAGGTGCCTCATCACAAAGTCATTGCTGTGAATCACTTTCAGGTCCACGTTAGCAACAATCTAGGCACCTAAACATGGTCCAAGTGGTCGGGCATGGAAAATTCCATCTTCCAACTATTGCAAAGTTGTTGCATGAAGATAAAGTTTACCTCATTGGAGGCGCTCAAATCACCATCTATGCATCCGGAGTTTGCCACGTCAGCAACGAATAAAATTAACAAGAGCACTATAAATAGAGCCCCGGTTCACCTAGTTTATGTTCTTCATTGTCTGAGCTATCAATGTCTTATACGAGGCTTTTCCACCTTTGACTTATGTTGAAGAAGGAGTCAACTTAGAAGAGCTTTATTTGCCTTGGATTAGCAATCTCCCTAGTTGCAAACCAAGTAAATCCTTTTTGTCTCGTACTTTCTTTATTAAAATATTTTTATAACTTAACGTTGAAAGAAAGAGAAAGGTATTTGATTTGTAATTATAGGGCTATTTACCCCCCCCCCCCTGCGCACGCCCCTCTAGCTTGTCAGAGTGTTCTAACAAGTGGTATCAAAGCTTGGACTGCCAGAAGGACTAACTACTAACTATGCACAAGAGTTATAGTCCAATTGAGTCATGTGGATGGAATATTGACCTCTAATAAAAGAAGTGGGGGTTCCCATGTCTGGATCAAGATGACCAGACACCAGGTAGAGAAGTCCTAATTATGACTAGGCAAGGAAGACATAGTAAGTTGGTTAGACTGAGGGGCAAGAAAATCCTACTATGTCGGGTGGACCGAGGGGCAAAGAAGTCCTAGTATGTTAGTTGGATCGAGGGTCAAGAAAGTCCTGGTGGGTTAAGGATCAGATGATATCAAGCGGATAAGACTTGAGAGGGGGTCCTTCGTTTGAAGGGGGATTGTTGAGTTACAATGGTTGCATACAAAGCCCCACATTGAAAACACATAGAAAGGATCATAAACTTATAAGAGAAAGATATCTCCATTGATATGAGAACTTTTAAGTAGAGCTAAAAAATAAAACCATTAGGACTTAGGCCCAAAGTGGATATATCAGAGTGAGGTCACTCTTCTTTGGACTAATCGTCAAGAGAGCAATGAGCTAAACAAAGAAGAAGACATTGTGTTGGTGCAACCTTAGGTCAAGGTTGACCTGGTTGACCCGACTCGAGTTGACCTGATTCGAGTTGTATTTTGATATTTGACGAGAATAGAAAAGTTGTATCTTGATGTTTGACAAGAATACAAACTTGGGAGATTGTGGGTGCAACCTTCGGTCAAGGTTGACCTGGTTGACCCGACTTGAGTTGACTTAATTCGGTAAAGTCCAAGTATGGAGACTTGGCACGGGAAAAGTCCAAGTATGGAGACTTGGCACGGAAAAGTCCAAGCAGGGAGCTTGGCACGGGGAAAAGTCCAAGTATGGAGACTTGGCACGGGAAAAGTCCAAGTATGGAGACTTGGCACGGAAAAGTCCAAGCAGGGAGCTTGGCACGGGAGAAGTCCAAGCATGGAAGCTTGGCATGGGAAGTCGGAGACGGCTCGGCAGCTCGTTCTCTGAACTAGGTCAGAGAGGGCTCGGGAGCTTGTTCTCTGGACCAGACGAAGTCGGAGAGGGCTCGGCAGCTCGTTCTCCGGACTAGGTCAGAGAGGGCTCGGGAGCTCGTTCTCTGGACCAGACAGAGTTGGAGAGGGCTCGGTAGCTCGTTCTCCGGACTAGGTCAGAGAGGGCTCGGTAGCTCGTTCTCTGGACCGGATGAAGTCGGAGAGGGCTCGGTAGCTCGTTCTCCGGACTAGGTCAGAGAGGGCTCGGTAGCTCGTTCTCTGGACCGGATGAAGTCAGAGAGGGCTCGGTAGCTCGTTCTCTGGAGCAGATGAAGTCGGAGAGAGCTCGGTAGCTCGTTCTCCAAACTAGGTCAGAGAGGGCTCGGTAGCTCGTTCTCTGGACCAGACGTGGAAGTCGGAGAGGGCTCGGTAGCTCATTCTCCAGACT
Organism: Zingiber officinale; assembly: GCF_018446385.1. Lineage (NCBI taxonomy): Eukaryota > Viridiplantae > Streptophyta > Magnoliopsida > Zingiberales > Zingiberaceae > Zingiber > Zingiber officinale. The sequence goes on from NC_056002.1 coordinate 133,672,803, forward strand.
AGGTCAGAGAGGGCTCGGTAGCTCGTTCTCTGGACCGGACATGAAAGTCAGAGAGGGCTCGGTAGCTCATTCTCTAGACCGGGAAGGCTTTAGGATTTAGGGCTGGGAAGCTCTAAGGCATTGGATCGGTCTGGTGACCGATCCAGTGATACTCAGGTTTATCTGATCGGTCCACAGACCGATCAGAAAACGATCAGGAAGCTATTGATCATTGCCTGATCGGTCCACAGACCGATCAGGCTTTAAAGCCAACCCTCACAGAGATGGCTGACCGGTCTGGGGACCGATCAGCCTAGGGCCTGATCGGTCCACAGACCAATCAGATGGCTCCCAGACCGATCAGGGTGGAGCCTGATCGGTCCAGGCCTAGCCATTGCGACACAACGGCTAGATTTCTGTGTTGTTCTTTGTCTTCTTCTTCGTAGGAGCAGATATAAATCAGATGCTAAGCACCTCTACAAAGAATTCTTCTTTCTCACTCTTGCGATCTGAGCTTTGCTGAGCTCCCTATTCCTGAAGCTTCGTGTGAGCTTCCCTCGACTGGGTGATCAGCTGCTGTTGACATCGTGAAGTTGCTGCTTCATCGAAATCCAGTCGACGAGAAGGCAAGAAAAGTGTTTTTACATTTATATTGTTCTTGTTTTCTTTCTCTATTGGTTGTACTCCATTCTTGCTGTTGCAAGAGAGATTGTGGCGAGGTTTCTCCACCCAGAAGGAGTTCATATTAGCCGGTTATCCGGGGTCTCATCCACCGACGGATTGATAGGCTTCGTCCACCTTACGGACACGTCGAGGAGTAGGAGTATCATCTCCGAACCTCGTTACATCATCGTGTTTGAGATTTGATCTTCTCCACTTTCGTTTCTACATTGTATTTCCGCTGCGCTAACCTAAATTGTAGGAAGAAACGATAATTTGAGGTCGGCTATTCACACCCCCCCTCTCTAGCCGCATCCGAAGGTCCTAACACATTGAACCTTGAAGTAGTAGTTTCAAAGTCAAGAAATTATCATCAAAAGAGCTCAAGTTCAAAAATATAGTTTAGAGACGAATTCAGATATGATATCCGAGCACCTCCACCATTCGGAATTGGAAGTTTCGACCTTTGGAAATCAAAGGTTGAAAAATTTCTCATGATGAACATAAAGCAATGGTTGTCTCTAATGAAACTCCGAGAGATTCAAAGGGAAAGCTCTTTGATCCTGTCTAAAAATGGAGATGATGGCAAGCTGGGGATGTGGCTGAAAAGTTAAAGAGGCAAGGACTCCACGTAGACCTGCAACAAAGGGATGTTGTGCCGGGCCGGGAAGAGGTTCCCAGCGATGGCCCTCCGATGCTCAAGTTAGTTTCCGATGAGTAGAAAAATAGAGAACTGTAGCAAGAGTGTGCAGAAAATGAAGTTACGCATACCTCTGCATATAGATGAGAACCCTCTTTTATAGTATCATTGTAGTGTGTGTACATGCATCTCAAAGTATAGGCACATTTTTCTAGGCATTCCAGGAAAAGACAAGTCAAAAAATATCTCTGACACCATTCCTTAAGCATCCATGCAACTCTTTGACGTGACAACCTGAAAGTTTCTAAAGTATGATTTGCCTACTAGACATGCTCTGCTATCAGTGACACAAATTTCTAAAAGGATATGACAAGATAGCTAGTGGATCCACATGCGACCGACCAACTATTGCTCGGCTAAGTAGTCCCAGTCCGGACCTAGTGAACGTAGCTATTAAACTGCTTTCTGTTTGGTCGTACTATTGTTGGAGGGCTCCCCTTTGTCCAACTGGGCATGTCTCCCACTCGGGGGTAGTGATATGGGAGATTTGTTGGTTGGCTATTAGCCTTAATCAAGGGTTTTCCTAGAGCGGCTGTTTGGACACGATTTGGGCAGATCGGATGGTCACGCTCGGCTTGACAGGTGATACCCGTCGTTCGACTTAATTGATTTGCTTCATGGGCTTGGGCCTTTGACTATTCTGATTTTGACCTCCACGTTCGCTACTTTTCTTCTATTTTGATCCACTGGTGGCCCCCCCCCCCCCCTTCATCACCTCATCGGTATGGATTTAATGTATCTTTTTGAGCTTAAGTTTCATCTTAATAATAGATTATGAGAAGTTCAATCATTGGGAAAGTTAGTGTACAAGTCATGTGCATTTAGCCCAAGGAACATAGTTGAAAAATTATGTTTTGAAAAATATTTCAAAATCGCTTTGGAAAATCTTAGTGAAATCTATCTTTTGATAGGAATCATCATTGATTAGTTGGACACAAAGTAGAGTGAAGTATTGAAGTGTTTTAATGGTTTTCAATTTTATATCAATCTTTGAAAATAGAGGTTATTTTTATAGAAAACTATTTTTTCCTGATAGTATATGACATAAATAATGTTTACATAATTTTTTGATAATCATACAATTATTTAGGGATTTTTGAATTTTGGTCAAAAATTAAAATCAGAAAAATTCAGAAATGCCAATCGATTAGGCAATCGATTCACCCATGCGTGAATCGATTGGTCAATTGATTAAAGGGCATTTTCATGAGCACAGAAGCTCGCGAAATTGATTAGGTGATCGATTAAAGCATTTTTCCGTGAGCACAGAGGCTCGTGGAATTAATTAACCGATCGATTGAAATGTTGTAATTGATTGAAACCCAACTTCAATTGATTAAGAAACACATGAATCGATTGGTAGCTGAAACCAATTGATTAGGAAGTTTTATTTTGATTTAAATAGTATGATTTTAGTTTATTAAGTCACGTTTAGTCGTGTTTACTATCTCTAATCCTAATAACTACATTTATAAGTATTTAAGAGTAGTTTTCTTGATGATAATAAGAACAGAATGATTAATGAAGACTAACTTAGAGTTTAGGAAGAGGTTTAGTTTCAAAGTTGAATTTTGAACCTTAAAACTTTAATTTTGGTTTTCCTAAGGCTACGTTTGGTTGGGTGTAATGTAATCAAGCTTGTAATGTAATCAAATTTGTAATATAATATAATGTAATCTTAATTACATTATTACGTTCGGTAATATAATGTATGTAATCTTTGATTACAAGGGTGATTACATTCTTTTGTTTAGTATCCATTATTTTTTATAAGGAATGTAATTCATATTATTATAAAATGACAAAAATATCCAACGACTTCTACCGACAGCAGCTGCACCTCTGTCGAAGCTTGCGGCCGTCGGCAGCCGGCGATCGGCTACGGCCAACCGCGGCCGACGGTGGCTAGTGACCGGTGGTGGCGGCGGTCGGCGACCGGAGGCGCCCGGCGGCGACCGGCGGCGACCGGCAGTGGCGGCGACCGGTGACCGGAGGCAGCGGCGGCCGGCGACCGATGACCAGCGGCGGCGGCGGCGAGCGAGCGACGGTTGGTGGGTGGGTGGTGGGCGACTGCGACTAGGGGTATATTCGACATTCAAATTTTGGTTAAACAGTGACCTCGTAATGTAATCGGATTAGATAGTATTTGCTTTGTAATCCAGATTACAAAACTTCACTATCTTTTGTAATCGAGATTACATTACATTACAGGTTTAAAGTTAAAACAAACAAAATAATCAGCCTTGTAATGTAATCCTGATTACATTACAAGACAGATCATACCCTACCAAACGTAGCCTAAAGGTTTAGGAATTCTAAATCATTGTTGGTGGAATGATAAAAGTTTGTTGCATGTTTTGAGGGGGAGTCCTTCCTTACAGACATGATTTAACTTTATTTTTGAGATAAGGAAACAATGGAAGGTTAAGAACCTTCATTGTTATGAGTGCTCAAGAATGAGCATTAGAAATAATGGAAGATTAAAAATCTTCATTATAGATGTATGGGTGCTCTAGGGTGAGCATACGATATATGCTCAAGGTTGAGCATACGATATATGCACAAGGGTGAGCATATGATATAGGCTCAAGGTTGAGCATGCGATATATTTTCAAGGGTGAACATAGGATATAATGAAAGGTATGAGACTTTCATTGTGTTCTTTTGACAAAATTAATTCTTAAGGAGAAGAGTTTTTTATGTGTGTCAAAGAGGGAAAAAATATGAGGCTTAAGTTACAAACCCACATTTATGCTTTGACATGTGATAAAGTTAGAGTTGTGCTAATATGGATTAGCCTAACTTAAATATATTGTGAACCCACATTCATGCTTTGACATGTGATAAAGTTAGAGTTGGGCTAATATGAGTTAGCTTAACTTAAATATATTGTCAAACATTAAAAAGAGGGAAATTATTGATTCAATCATCCTCTAGTCAAGGTTGACTAAGATCAAGTGGAGTCGAGCTTGATTTTCGATGTTTGGACAATATATTGTGGACAACATTATTGAGCAATATATTATGGGACATATGTGAGAGAAATCAAGTAGGTCATGGAGGACCGGTATTTAACTGATAAAGTCTTAATTGGGAGTTAGACAATGATAAAGTTCCAATTGAATGTTAGGTAAGAAAAGTCCTAACTGTGGTTAGTTAAGCAAGTCCAAGTGGATTAAGGAGGATCGTACGTTGGCAAAGGGAAGTCATAATTGCAGTTAGGTAAAGGGAAGTCCAAGTAGGTTAAGGGAGACCGTACATTGACAAGGTAAAGTTCTAACTGCGATTAGGAAAGAGGAAAATCCAATTGGGTTAAAGAGGACTGTATTTTTTTTATCATAAAAGTCCAACAGGAAGTTGATAAAGTTCAAGTGAGTCAAAAGGTTGAATGCACATTTGGTGGAGAAGTCCCAATAGTAATAGGTCACGGTTGACTGGAGGTTAGGCAAAAGTGTTAGTTAGAGCCGTAGAGCCAATCATTTGATGATTGTATGGACTCATTGTATCATATTCTTTTATATTAATAAAGGCATTTGTTTGGTTATTATACTTATTTGTATTAGTGCCAAATAGACTAAGTATAATAGCGTCCTTGAGTAGAAGGTTCATACCTATATCAATCGATTAGTTGAATCGATAGTGAGATGATATAGGGAACACTACTCTAAATCATTCCTAATCGAGTATTAACATTCAGGGACAATGTTAATACAATAAGACTAGCATGTAGGTCAGCTCGATGACTTGATCTCACAAGTCATGGATATAGAGATATCAAGCTGACACATGGGTATGCATTAGAGAATGTATACTGAATGACCCGCCATGAGAAAGTATCATGGATCGTTATATGAGTGTCATATACTTTCTCATGTGGCTATTAGTATGACTATTAGTCCTTAAACCTGAAGTCACTATGGATCCCTACATAAGGAGTTATGTACTTTGGTTTCGTCAAACGTCACCCGTAACTGGGTGGACTATAAAGGCGATTACTGGGTATATAACGAATTATGCAGAGGGATGTGAGTGATGTAGATGGGATCTATCCCTCCTATATGACGGGAGTGACATCGATATTCTTGATAGAGTAAGACCACGAAGTGTATGGCCATACCCAAATGAGTCAATATGAGATATTGAGCTCATTTGATTGAGTGAGTCTACTTGGAGTTCAAGATTTAGATTGGTCAGAGGATGACACGGTCTATGTCTCACATTGATCAATCTAGATGTCTAGGATAGAAGGACACTTTCATATATTGTGAGGAGTCAAATTAGTAGTCACAAGGTGATGTTGGATATCAACATTTCTTGTAACTTGGGTAGCAATGATGTATTGCTAGATGCCGCTCATTGCTTATGTTTCTAAAGGAGTTTAGAAACATTGTCAACGTTACAAGAACCTATTGGGTCACACACAAAAAACAAGTGGATGGAGATTAGGTACATATGATGAACCAATTGGATTAGGTTCATATGATGCACCAAAGATTGGATTCAAATTAGACTTATTGAGTTAGACTCGATTAGATTCAATTGTTGAATGAGTCTAATTTAAATTTGATTCATTGAGTCAATTTATATTAATGAATTGAGATTCATTAAATTGAAATTGACTTGAATCAAAGGTTGGATTTAACTCAACAAGGAAGAAATTGGTCAATTTTGACTTGACCAAATGGAAGTTGAAACATCAAGTTTGACTTGATGTATTGCCACATCATAAGGATGACTCATCCTTGCCACATCACCTCCACCTCATGAGGCATGCCACCTCATGGGGGTTACACCCTCCCCTTGGTTTTAATGTGGCCGGCCACATTAATGAGGGGGTTACATTGTGTGGCCGGCCACACATTAGTGAGGTGGGGGTTTTGATTTTGTGGTAATTGTGTGTGCATTCATTCCATCTTCTCCCTTGGTCTTTTCCTCATGATTTTGCTGCTGTTGCCGTGACTTCCATGGTGAGGAGAAGGTGGTTGAGTGAATCCAAGAGCAAAGGAAGAGTGAAGGTCACAAAGGAAGGATACTAATAGTGAGTGTATAAGATTTCTTTTGTACCTTCTTCTTTTCTTCCTTTCCAATCCCATTCGAGAGCTCTAGAAAGTGCTAGCACACTTGGGGCTCTCTTCTCCATCCTTTGAGTGTGAGAGACACTCCTTGTTCGTGTGGATATCATTAGAGGAGTGTCTACGTTGACACTCTCGAGATCCGGCGTACCGTTGGACGAGCGGGATTTGCGAGGGCACGCATCAAAGGTATAAAGTGTTTTCCTTTGTAGATCTACTGTAGATCGTAGTTTATAACTCGTACTCGTGTTTTCGAAATTTTTTCCTTGCACGGATCCTACGGCTTTGGGTGATTCGGGGTTTTCGTGACGCGAAAAGCGGTTTTCGCGGCCCGAAAAACCCAACAAAAAGAACTCTAGACTTGGGTTGACAAGGTGGCCCAATCGATCAACTGATCAATTGGATTGCGCTAATCGATCAGGTGATTGATTTGGCGCATTTTTTTTTAATGACAACCAGTGGTTTCCTAATCTATCAGGTGGGAGGAGAAAATCGCGACAAACAGAGAGTGGTAGGATCGATTCAAGCCCCGGAATTGATTGGGAGAAGACCGTTGCGAGGTTTAACTTGCTGTATTTGTTCGGATATGGTGTGACAATCGATTGGGCATAAGGCCAATCAATTGAGAGTCATAGATCACGAGATATAAAAGCTTTGGCGAGATTTAAACAGAAACACTTCTTCTTAGCTTCTCCACTCTTCACCACATGTTCTTAGAAGATTCAAGGTAAAGTGCTATTACATTTCTGAGTCTACAAGAGACATCTACAATCTATAAGAGATCAAGCAAGGTGTTCATTGTACTGTTCATTCATTTCCTTATTATATTTTCTTGTTGAAAGCTTGTACAAGATTTCTCGATCTTTTTCGAGAATCAGTATTTTTATAGTGGAGAGTGTACTCTGTATGGATCCTTAGATTAGTCATCTTGTTGAGGTGAATACCAAGTAAATCTGAGTATTAGCATTGCTTCGAGTGTTTTTCACAATAACTCGCCATCAAAGAAGCAATTGGAGCTAATCACCTCCCATCTAACTTGCCGAAGTGTACTAATATAATGGAGTCCTAATCATTTATTTTATTTGTTGAAATTTTATTTAACTAACTAATTATCACCCAAATATATAAAATAAAAATGATATAAAGTCTTGTTGTAGAAACTAGCATCTAACTTCTATAATTATATAAATTAGTTACTAGTTTTTACACAGTTGAATGATCAAATAATATATTATAAAAGATAGAGGATTTTGGATAGATCATGTTAAATGGAACATTGGAATGCAAAATATAAATAATGGGTGCCTATTTGATTGTTTGTCCCAAAAAAGCAGTATGTGGAAAATATTTTAGAAAATAGATGTAAAAGTTAGGCTTACAATTTTTTTTTTTTTTTTTTTTTTTTAAAAGTTGAGTGCATATCTAGCCCGTCCCATGTCAATAATATGTATCTACGTGGCATAATCGCAAGCTAGCTAGCCATGCCATCATATTAAGCAACCGAGTGGTCAAGTGGCCGAGTGGCAAGCAACCCGAGTATTGAAAGGGTTGCGGTCGACCACTCAAGCACATAAGATTGAACGTTGAGTACCGAGCGCTCAGGGGTTGCACTGACAAACACTTGAGCACATGAGTTACTCTCCCAAACTCTTGAATACCTCCCGAACACTTAAGCATCCGAGTGAGTTGCGCTCTTGAGTGTTGAGCGGGCAAGCACTAAGGATCCGAGAGACCTTGGGAATCTCTCAGACACTTGAGCACTTGGGAACCAAAGACTTTAACAACACGAGCCCGAGTGCTCAAACACTCAACCGCTTGAGAGCCAAAGACTTTAAGAACATGAGCCTCAGCACTCGGGCAGCCAACTGTCAAGGATCGAGTACCCAACGCTCATAAGCCCAAGTATCCAATCATTCAAACATCTATATACACTCCAACCTCCTTTTCAGCCTGACTAACACTCAATCTTATAATATAGGTGGGCTCAACCAGCCCCCTAGTTACTCGGACCAAGTTGATGATTCCCATTAGAATAATCATAATTAATAAATTTGCATTAATCAATTATATATAAAGAGAATAATAAATAATAAATTGGAAAACGACAGGCACCTGTCAGAAGTATCTTCAACGTGATTCAATATGTGCATCGATTGGACACGGTGATGAAGTTAGTCATCGCCGTGCCTGACAAGCAAATTTCTGACTGGTTAGCATTGACGTGCAAGTTGTTCGTGTTTTAGCAGCCACCAAGCTGCGTGCCAAATAATGAGGATGGCAATACAATTCAGAATTGTCAGACTGAAATGCTACGATAATAACAACTTAATTTCTTTATTATTATTCTCGGCAATTTATTGCCCCAGCTATCGGTAATTTCGTAGTCAATTTATAGTGAAATACAAATGTCAATTTAGAGTGAATGAAGTGTATTTAATTATCCCTAGCTATCACGACTTTTTGAAGAAAAAAAATCGTAATAGTTGAAAATATATAGCTTAGAATTAGAAAAATTTTAACATGAGAATACGATATCACTTTGTCATTTTTTAAAAATGTCAAAAAGGTTGAAATTTTTTTTTAAAAAAAATGAATTTTTAAAAATTGATTAACCGAATTTTTATTAAATAATAAAAAATAAGATTTTTATTAAATTGATTAAATTTTCCTTTGGGAAAATATCCTAAAAGAAATTATAACTCGACTAAGCTCGAGATCCTATCGACGCGAGCATGAGTTAACCGGAACCCTATCAGAAGTCATAGTAACAGCATGAAGTCGCGTACAAGTTGAACCCGGCAATCCAAACGAATGACCTACATCGCCGGCACCACTTGGTGGGGTGGCACGGAGAATGTTTCTTCCCTCGTTCATTATTAAATTATCCAAAATTAATAGTCATTCATGATAAACCGATGGTTGGGTGAGGCTCGTTTGACAGGAAGTCAAAGTGGTTAACGTGAACTACCTCCCCGATCAACAGGAAGAGTAGCCAATGTAACACTTCAACAGCTCGGTCAAACACCGAGCTTCCGACGCTCATGAAACTCAAGAAGAGAAAGACGAAGGCCGAGCGACCGCCTCGCTCGGCCGAACAACCGCCTCACTCGGTCGAGCAATGGACGCAGTCTCGACCCGACAGGTGAAGGAGCCTTAGCCTGACCAGGCAGAGCCAGATAGCTAATCACTGGCCGAGCAAATGTTCGGGTCGATCGTCGTATCACCTTGACAGCAAACTGGCCGAGTGGCTCTCCCGCTCGGCCCAATAACAGACAAAGGGAGCAGTTGACAATATCTTCCTAGAGACCAGTGTCATCGACAGGCGGCATGGTCGGCGACGTTATCAGACAGAGAATCGTACGATGGAAACTTCCACTGTCACGTCAGGGATATGCTCGGGCTGTTAAAGTATGACGACAAACACGTTTTCTGACACGACCTTTCTAGGTATATTTTGGGAAGCGTGCACATCTTGGGAAGTGTGCACGCGCCTCCTGGTAGCTCTATATAAGAAGCCCAAAGCTTCATCGGAGGTATGATTTCACTATTGTATCTACTGTTACACTGCTGCTCCTCTTTCTATTTCATTCTTCATTCATTTGTCATTGGTGACTGACTTGAGTGTCGGAGGGCTATCACCGGGGAACCATTCCTGACTCGACACTAACGACTCTATGGTTGCAGGCTTAGCTCATCGGAGGCCCACACCATCTCCAGACGACATCCAATCAATATGAATGTCATCTTTTCAACGTCCATCTACTCATATTAGAATAGGTTCAAATTATTTATCTCCTCTATATTGATACATTGATACGGGAGACAGGTCCCCTTATGGCGGTGCGATGGTTAAGGCATGGAGAGTTGCCACATGAGGTATTGGGGTCGAAACTCGACGTGACCGAGCATAACCTCCTCCATGTCTTAGCCATTTGCACTAATGACTAGTAGCCACCCGTGATTTACCTCCTCCGTATTGGCCTAGGGATGAATTGACGGATGCGCTGGGACGAACGAATCACCTTTTGTCACATTAATACGGGAGACAGACTAACTAGAGGCAAATCGCTTTTTTGTCACCATGCCACCGCGAGACGGAGCATGTCCAGTCGTTTAACTCTTCCGGCTGACGAGTTGCCGGCTAAGCGTGTCCTCGTCCTCTTTCCTTCTTTAATCCTTCAATGGAATTTTCTTCCTATTTTCCTTTGTTCTGGTCAAACCTGAAGAACCGATCCACTCTCATTACTCTTCCATCTCAATCGCCAACTGCTAACCAGTAACCACTCCGCTATTAAAGATAAACAGATCGCAAAATCTTTTTCTTACAATTCTTTGCAAGGTTACCAGATCTCTCTGCTTTTGATTATTTCCCTCTTCCGCCATGAGCGCTAGCCGGGAGCAGATCGCGCCCTTAGCTTTGAGCTCCACGCAGTCGCCCGCCGGCGAGGAGGGAGAGGTAGCGGCGGCCTCGAAGCCCAGCCGCCTCCGCCGCCGCCGCCGCTGTCTCATCTGCGGGGGCTGCTGCGGGGTGTTCCTCGTCGTATTAGCCGTCGTCATCGTCGTCCTGGCTCTCACCGTCTTCAGGGTAAAGGATCCGGAGATAACGGTCAACGGCGTGACGGTGCAGCGGGTGGCCGTTGGCGGCTTATCTTTCGCCGCGCTGCAGCCGTCCTTCTCCCTCAACCTGACGCTGCTGGTCGACCTGTCCGTCAAGAACCCCAACGCCGCCAGCGTCAGGTTCGGCCCCAGCACGACCGCGGTCTACTTCCACGGGCGCGACCTGGGCGTGGCCCGCGGGCCGCCGGGGAACTCGCGGGCGCACCGCACCTTCCGCATGAACGTGACGGTGGACATAATGGCGGAGCGGGTTGTGGGCGACGCGCAGCTGTTGCAGGAGGTGCTGGGCGGGGTGATCCCCGTGACGACGTCGACGAGGTTGGGTGGGAGGGTGAAGTTGCTGGGGGTGATCCGGCGGCATGTGGAGGTGACCATGAACTGCAGCCTCACCATCGAGCTGGCCAACCAGTCCCTCCGGCAGCAGGACTGCGATCGTGAAGTTCGCCTGTAGAAATCAAGCTCAGTCATGGTAGTTAGGCATGTGATCAGAACAGAGCAGATCAGAACAGAGCAAGAGAAGAAGGACTATCTGTTTGCAGAGAAGATGGCTTTAGATTTGTTCTTTTCTTTGTATTTCTTCCTTTTTCCTAAAAAAAAAAATAGTACGCAATCATACGATAATATGTTGTTGCCTTTTTTTTTTCATTAGTGTTGATGTATCAGGGTTTTTGTTTAGTGTAATTATGCTTAGTTTGGTTCTGATAGACAAAGATATTTGATATTTGAGTAATATGACTTGAGTTAGGTTGATATGTTTGATACGTTGAGATTTTTTTTATTATTAGTAATTCAGATATTCAGTTCATAAGTTCATATGATCCAATTAATACTGAAAATGATTATCCGATTCTACTATGAGAATAAATTAAAAAGTGTGGATTGATTGTGATGAACGACTCAATGCCATAAATGTTTTAAACTACTAGATGTATGTATGTTTTGGGATGAGATTTGTATTAAGAGTTAGTACCGTCTCCTAGCATCACATAGGGCAGGATACGTTATGATTGATTGGACAACTTTAACAATTATTGATAATAAATGCTGACTTAGTAAAAAAAGTTTATTTATATTTATTTAATACACATAAATAGATTTGACCCTAAGTTATCTCGAACTGATAACTGGATCAATGGATCGGTTACTTGTTGATCTTGGTCGCCAGGTCGACCTAGGTTGACAGTTCTAAATCGAGGCTTCCAAAATTGATGGATCGTTGATTTGGTCTGTCATTATTTTTTTTTTTTAATTTTGTGGTCGTTGGATCGGTAATTCCTAGTCGTTGGGACCTGTTTCGACAGTTCCTAACCGTTGAGAGGAAGAGGGGATGACTTTTTGGATATTTTTTTAGCGGTTAAGATGATTTGATAGTCTTTTAATCAATGACTATGATTCAGTGTGTATTACTATCCAAACTTTATAAATAGAGAGTTCATTTCATCATTTTCATACACATCTTCTTTACTCTCATTTTCAATTTCGCATTCTCTATACGTTTTTTACCCCAAGTCTCCGTTTCTACACGCTTTCGTTTTCAATTTTCAACTACAATGGATGGAGGTCATGGAGGTTCATCATCTCGATCTCGGAGGGGAAAGAAAATAGTGAATCCACACAAGGACCCCAATATTCAATCCACCGATGATGAGACTGAGCACCTTCCGATTTCGACATCCAAAACACAAGGAAGTAATGATGCAATTACTTCTAAGGTTCGAGAAATTTCTCCTCTAAAATCTTTTATTTTCACTAACCATTTTAAGAAAGTCACTCTTTCGTAAGGAAAATTGCGAGTTCGGATCCTCTGTCCCTAAATTTCTATGTCCCTGTGTCCCCTTGTCGATTGGACGGACCAGATTACATCTCAAGGATATTTTGTACATCATGAGGATACTGCACACATCTTAAAGATGTCATGATGTTTTGAGATGTAATCTAGTTCGTCCGATCGGCAAGGAACACGGGGACAGAAAAATTTAGGGACAGAGGATCTGAACTGGAAAATTGCGTGCAAAATATAAGCACTGTAATGTTTCCTATAAATTTCAATCTAACGACGGCTATAGGTCATTGAAACAACACGTAGAAACGAAGCACCCGACGGAATATGGACTCGACCATTCTTAAACATAATTATCTAGTTTTTCTTCAACTAGTGGTATTACTGATTCTGATTTACTTTTATATTCTGATAATAAATTAAGAGAATCATTAGCTAAATTTATTTTCATAAAATATCTTTCTTTTAGTTTTGAATCTAAATACGCATTTGAAGATTTTTGTAAAGAATCTCTTAATTCATGTACTAAACGTTTTCTTAGGACTATACTTACTCGTACAATTAAAAAATTAGTAAAACAAGAAAAAAAATTTAATTGATAAATTTAGTAAATTAAATAATAAAGTTTCTTTATGTTCCGGTATTTAGAGTAATTATTGGCAAACACATTTATATTTTGATATTTGGAGTAATTATTGACAAACATATTCGTGTATGGGGTATGACTTACCATTGGATCGATAACTTTTGGAACCTCAAAAAATGATTGTTAACTTATAGAGTTTTTAATGAATCACATACTGCTCATAACATCGCAGAATTATTATGTTTAATTTTAAAAGAATATGGATTAACTCATAAAATATTTTTAATATAATTAGATAATGTTGTTATTACACCATGTTAGTTTTGATGTGATCAACCAAGTCAAGTTAGACTCTGTATTATTTTATGCCTTGTGTTTGAGTGTGCAGGGACTTAGGAATGCAAGAAGTCGAGCGGAAGATGCAGCGGACGAGAAGGATGACACGGGAATTGAGTCGATGGGCTCGGTGCATCCGAGGGATGAGAAGCGCCAGAAGAGTATGCCGGTGGAGCGAGAAGGACACGTGTAGTGCTTCTGAGAGACGAGAAGCTAGAGTGGAAGCCTACTCGAGGAGAAGGCTAAAGTTGAGTTCGGGTGAGCTCAACTCTAGAAGGCTGAAGTATTACGCATGCAAAGAAGATCAGCTAAGAAGTTGATCTGCCTCAGGGAAGACGTCTTAAATGGCTTGGAAGGCGCCTTTCATGAATAGTATAGAAGGCGCCTTCTGATGACCGTTGCCCGAAGATAAGATTTTATCTTTGGTGATAAACCTTAGCCTATTGAAGGCACTTTGGACCCACTTGACGACGCATTCAAGATTCGAATAGAGTTTTCCAAGGGTTATAAAAAAATCCCTGAACCTAGGAATTCTTTAACAACTTCTGTAATCAATTCCTAGCTTATTTCTGAGCGTTCAAAAAGTGTAAGAGGCTTCTTCACGTTTAACGAAAGAGATTTTCTAGTATTTTCATCTGTCTTGGATTAATAAATATCCAGGTTATAACCAAAAAAATTTTAGCCTTTTTACTTATTGTTTTCTTTTATAAGTTGTTATTTCTTTTATATCTATTGTTGCTTAATTTAATTATACTAATCTAATCAAGTCAAACATTGAGAAAGGGTTGAATTTTATTTCAGGCTATTGACTCCCCTCCAGTCGGTCCTACCGGGACCCACAAATGCTAGTTTCAATACCGCTTGTATAAAAGAACTAAAATTTATTTGTCAACTTGTTATTAGTGGTTTATTTTTTCATATTCGTTGTGTATGCCATGTTTTAAATTTATGTTTTCAAGATGGATTAAAAATTTTAGAAAATCATATTAAACCAATTAGAACTATAATTTCTTATTTATAGTCGCATTCATTTATAATGAAACAATAGGATAAGTTTTTTAAACTAATGAAATGAGATATAAAAAATTCCCAGGTGATGTACCAACACATTGGAATTTAATATATCAATTATTACAAGATTCATTTCAATATAAAAATTATTATGTTTATTTTTCACAAAAATACTAATACTAATATATATTTATTTTCAGAATAATGAAATATTTGTAGTAATATTTGTGAAATTTTAAAAGTATTAATTTAACAATGCAATCAAACAACTTTTTGATATTATTATTCTACTGCTAATTTAATTTTAGAAAAATTTTCTAATATAGTATTAGTTTTAAATAAACATATTAATAATGAATCTTTATCTTCTTACATATTAGGTATGAAAACTAAATGAGAAAAATATTTTTACATTATTCTTGAAATCTATTTAATTGCATTTGCTTTAGATCCTATATTTAAATTAGAAATTTTACAAGAAATATTAACTTTGTATTATGACGCTTGAATTTCAATTAAAGATTCTTTTTTTCTTCTCCTAATCCAGTTAATATTATATATAATATTAGAATTTATTTATATGATATTTATAATCAATATTATGTAAAATATGGAATACAATTTAATATTTTTGAAATACAACAAACTACTAAAAGTAATTTAAAATTACAAAAGCATAACTTTTATTAAAAAAAAATAGATGAAATGTCCATGAGGATCCTAAGTTCCACACAGGAACTTGAAAATTATTTTACGATTTATTTTGAATTTAGTGAAGCATATAACGAAAATTTTGATATCCTAAAGAGGTGGTCATAGAAGGCTCAAAGAAATTTTAGCTTTCCCATCCTCTCTATGATCGCCAAAGAAATTTTAGCTTGTCCAGTGTCAACTATTACTGTGAAGCAAATGTTCAGTGTCGACGACAATATATTAAATAAATGACGATCGACTTTGTCTCTCGACTCATTGGAAGCTCAAGCATTTGTTGGATCGTGAATACGTGAGAGAAGGGGGGTGGGGGGTGAATCATATGATTTTGAAAGCGTTCTTTTCTTTTAAAGAATATCAAGTTTGCAGTGGAAATAAAACTAAGGAACAGAAGTGAGAAAAAGAAAAAACAAGTGCTAACAAAGTAATTTTTTACTTGATTCAAAGCCTTCGACGACTCCTACTCCAAGGCCCGCACTCGTTGAGTGCTTTCTTTGGGCAATCACTATAAGTTTGAAAATGAGTTATAAAATTTTAATACATGAACTGTAAAATGAAAGATTATCAATAATAAGATAGTATGAATAGAATTCCTTGATTGTAGGTTGTCAGAGCAAATTTTCAGAATCGTCAGAGCCTTCTCGGAGTAGCGCATAAGAACAAAAGTTGCAGCAAATGTTATATTGAAGTTGCCGGTCAAAGGCTGCTTTTATAGCCCCGTCCGGGCGCCTGGATCCCCTCAATTGTGTTGACATGATGAGCTCTCGTCGAAACTTCATCTTCGAACTTTATCTACCTCTAAGCACCCAGACCCCCTCCGGGCGCTTGGACCATTGACATGGATTTGGCCAGTCATCGCGCTCCAACTCAGCTTCTAGATGATTTTTGCTTGTCCGAGCGCTTGGACCAGCTCCAGGCTTCCTAACCACTCGGGTGCCTGGCCAAGCACCCACCCGACCTCAAAACTGGTTCGAGCGTCTGAACCAACTCCGGGTGCCTAAAGTCTGAGCGCCCGGATCCCTTCTGGGCACCCGGATAACTCTCTTTCACCGTTCACTTTCTTGCAAAAAAGAGTTAGTACAAGCAACCATAATATGTTTATCCTATAAAATAAAGTTAGCACGATAATGTAGTAGTATTAATTAGATCACGTCTCCTTGAGATTATGATCTTGTAACGCCCCAGCCCGGGCGCCCCCCCCCCCCCCCGGACCGAACCAGGAACGACACCAGAATTACCTATCGGTTTGACGACTAGCTCCACAGACCACCAGAGATCCTTTCAGCGTGCTTTGTCCTCACTCGCACGCACCCTGGAAAACTTCCTAGGAGGTCACCCATCCTCAGATTTCTCCAAGCCAAGCACGCTTAACTTTGGAGTTCTTAAGTTTGGGCTTCCGAAAAGGAAGGTGCACCTTGATGATATGGATAGTACCATCTAACCTTTTAAGTCATACTTAACCAGAATATCAGAACCGGGGTATTACAGATCTAGTCAAGGTCTCAACTTAGATTTCCCAAATGGACCTAAGCTAGACCAACGTCTACTGTTCCCTCAACCGAGAACGCATCCTCACTGGATCTTTCCTCTAGTTGCTTACTTCAACTTGTTAATTGTAAATTTCAGGTCCCTTGACTCACCTGGATTTTCTGACAAATTTCAACTAATCTGGATGCCCTCCTGCCATATCTCAATCGATCTGGACTTTGTGTCAGCTATCAACCTAGCTGGACTTCCTTCTGCCATATCTCAACCAATCTAGACTTCGTGTCACCTATCAACCTAGCCAAACTTCAACCTGGTGTTATGGTCCTCTAGACTCATCAAGTCCTGCACACTTGGTAAAGAGGTTAGACAAACAACATATCTAATTTTAACCTTATTGTCATACATCAAAATCTGATTATCAGTGTAACCTACACCAACAATCTCCCCTTTTGATGTAATAATAACGTGAGTTAAAGTTAGAAAAAACATGCAAAATTTAAGTGAGTTGGGTTTTTCTAACCCAATCCACTATCCTCCCTTTTTGGCATACATCAAAATAATGCAACACATTAAGCCCAAATTTCCAATTATTCATAAAAGTTAAAAATAAAAGTTGCAAATATTTCAACCAATTGTTTAACTAATGTTTGAAATTTTTGAATAACTTAAATAAAGTTTTAGCAAAATGAATAAATTTTGCAAGCTAAGTTTTTCAAATAAGTTTCAAATAATGATTTCAAGTTCTTAAATTTTGAAAATAAGTTTTTTGAAAACAACCATTGCAAGTAATATTTTCAAGTAAATAAAGTTTACAAAGGTAAACATTTTATTCAGAAAAGTTCAAGTTTATTGTAGGGAGGAGCAAATGAAAAAAAAATTAAAGTGATTTAAAAAAAACTTCTCAAAATTTACAATAGAGTTTCAAAATTTTAAAAATTGAACTTTGCAAAAACATTTTGCAAAGTATTACCAGAACAACATTTTTCAAAAATGTCTTTTAAAGCAAGGTTGTTAAAACAATTTATACAAAAACATTTTACATAAAGACTTTACAAAAACTTTCAAAGAAATTTTTAAAATAATTAAGGAAATTTTAAAAACATTTTGCAAATGGTTTTCTAATGTTTGAAAATTGAAATTTAAAAACAAAATATTTTGCAAAGATAAATTTTATTGGAATTTAATAAAACTTTTCAAAAATTTTCAAAGTGTTTTCGAAAACATCTTTCAAAATATTTTTAAGCAGTTTTCAATGTAATTTTCATAATACTTTCATTTTATTTTTCAAAAATAGAGATTATTTTTAACCACTTGCAAAGGAAGTTTTAGTAAGTTTTCAAAAGAATTTTTTAAACCAACACTTTGTAAAAAATAAGAAAACAAAATTTGAGATGAAATTCTTTTGAAAGTAGTTTTCAAATATCCTCCCTCTTAACCTGATTTTATTTTTTAAAAAATAATATTTATCTAAACATTATCCTTAAATATCTAATCTTTAGTTACTAACTAATTATCAGAAGCTAACAGTGTTTACTTGATTAGTCAAATTAAGTATTAATGTCTATTTAGAAATTTGTTGAAAAAGGACTACTTAACTTTCAATGTATTATTGTATTTATAGCCCAAACTTATTTTGATGCACTGATATAAGAATCTAAAGTTCAAGTAAAAGACCTACACATCTCATGTCATTCTATGTTTTTTAAATAAACAATTAAGGTAGACCTAATATGTTTGTGAGATGCTCGTTTTCTAAATCTATAGGATCATGCTTTCTATGTGTTTGATCTAGACTAAGGCCAAAATAATTTTGCAACACTAACGAAATGAAATTTTTTAAAAAACATAAGTAAATAATTTTCCTAGATTTTGTAAATTACTTGAAAATTTATTTGATAACAAGAGTCCTAGTCTATCATTCCTAGTTTTCTAACATTGAGTTAAAGTTAAGTTCAAAGTAAGTGTATTTAATATATTTATGTTTGAATTGATAATATTTAAGTGAAATTTAAGTTAATTGATTTGTAATTTGATTGATCTGAATTAGGTTAGTTTAAAGTTTTAATTTGGTTGAATTAAGGTGTTATTTAACATGAGTATTCACTCAATGTTATCCTAAATTACCAATAAGGATAGATTAATTAAAGTTAAATTTATGTTAAGTTAGATTAATGTTTAGTTAACTTAATTTATTTTTATTATATTTTTGTTTTAATTTAATTTTTTAATTTTATTTTAAATTTAATTTAATTTAATTTTAATTTACTCTTATTCATCTCACCCAATCTAAGTTTTCAAATAAAGGGATCCTATGATTTTTTTAGATGAATTAAGTTGAATTTCAGGATTTGATTTAACTTGTGTTAGATTTAAATTTAGCTTTGGGTTCAATAAGCAGACATTCTTTGGATAAACGTCTAAGCTGTGATGAGTCACCTATGCATCATTAGAGTAACCACACCTTCAAAAATTTTCAAATAGTTCTATCCACTGAATTTAGAATAAAACTTTGGTCTAACTAACTAGGATTAGTAAGGGGTAGCTTCAATTAGTTCCACTAAAATAAATCATCAGATCGAGGTCATATCTTCCTAGACATGCATAGACAAAGATTCTCTAACCTACTATCATCCAAAACTTCTCCAATACTGTTTGTCAAGTTAAACTTTTGTCCCTAATTGCACTAGTTCTAATTACCCAGTCAGGTAAGTTATTATTTTGGAGGTGCCAACTAATTTGGAGTCTCCCTCTAAATTATTCAATTTTGGATTTAGGTTTTAAGTTTATGTCGATTAGTTTTATAGTTGTAATAAACTTGATTGTAACTTGTGTTTAAATTAAATTTGTAGTTATTTGATTTAAATTTAGTTTTTCGATTTAATTTGTCTGATTTCATTTTACATTTTAGGTTTGGGTTTGAATTAGTTAGTTTATTTGGTTTTAGGTAGTAAATTTCAATTTTAGGTACTTAGAATTAATTGAGTTATACTTGCTTGGTTGGGCAAGCTTTTGGAATCCAAGCTTTAGTTTGTTTCTTGTTTTGACTTATAAGTGATATAAATGTTTTATTTGTTGAGCTGGATTTATATCCAAGTTCGAGTTTGTTGTACACAGCTCGTTGTGATCTAAGTATTATGTCAAGGTACTTGGATCTTGTTATTAATTTTTCTAACAATTCTTTTAGATTAGTTACTTCAGTTTTCAATTTAGAGTTTTCTTCCTCAAGTCTTTCGACTTGAGTTAGGTTAGTCTTTTCGGTTTTGGAATTAAGTTGTTCCTTAAGGTGTTGATTTTCCTTAAAGAGCTTGTCATTTTGTTTTTCAAATTTAATTAATTGTTTTTTTAAATTTAATTAATTATTTATTAAAACAGCCAATAATTTTAAAGAATTTTACAGTTAAAATAGATGATGCCTCATTTGAATCTTCAGAAACGAGTACAGACGCGTGACTTCATTCATGTTCGGACTCGTCATCTTGATCTGAGTCGCTTTTCGATTTGTGCCTGGTTGTCATCAGTGTGAGGTAGTTGTGATGCTTCGATTCATCGTTGTTTGATTCTTCCAAAGATGACTGATCCCAAGTCACTTTCAGTGCCTTCTTTCTTATGGTTGTCTTGGGTTTGTCCTCTTTCATTTTTGGGCACACATGCTTGAAATGAACCTTCTTGTTGCATCCAAAGCATGCCATCTTCACCTTTGCTTCGTTGGATGTTGATTTGATCACCTGTTGTAAGTCCTTCTTTGTAAAGTTGTTCTTCCTTTTAGTGAACATTTTTCTGAACATGTTCACTAGTGGTTGTTCTTCGTTGGCTTCTGAGTTAAATTCATATTCTGGCTCTGATTTGTTTTTGTTCTTGACTTCTTTTGAGGAACTTGCAAGAAGTGCAATATCTTTCTTAAACCTTTTGGAGTTAGTTTGCTCATGGAGTTCAAGTTTACAAAAGAGTTCGTCTAATTTTAATTTAGATAATTTTTTGGAAACCTTGTGGCCATCAACTATAGATGCCCACAATTCATTTTAAGGAAAAGAATTTAAGGCGTACTTGCGGTTTTCCATCTGGTGGTCGATTAAGTGGAGCTCGTTTAAGATATTCTTTATTCTGGCGTGGTGCTGAGTTGCGGTCTCACCATCCTGTATTTTAATGTTAAATAAATTGTTCAAAAGTAAGTCTCTCTTGGTTACCTATGAATCAGTCGTGCTCTCATGTAATTTGACTAACTTGTCCTACAGCTCCTTCGCATTCTCATGCGGGCCAACGCGGCTCAATTTTTCTTTCGTCAAACCACACTGAAGTGTATTTAGTGCCTTTGAGTCAAGTTGGGCCTTCTTTTTATCCTCTGGATTCCATCTTTCTGAGTCGAGAGGTACTTTCGTGGCTTCGTCTACTGGCGCCTTGTATCATCATCGGATGGTGAACCATTAATTGATGTTGGTCTTTAGGTACACTTTCATTTGCTTCTTCCAATGCGGGAAGTCATCGCTGTTGATGAATGGGGGACGAACGGTATTGTATCCTTTGATTTGGGCCATTAAAGATAGAACCTTACACACAACAATAAACTAACAAAAAAATTCCAAGACTAGGTCTTGGATTAGCAGTGTAAGAGATAATAAAAGTACTAAAACTCGATTAGTGTTGCACCAATTCAGAGTATTTTATAATGACAAAAACTTGTCCAAAAGAAGTGATTGCACCAATTTAAACTAGGTCAAAAATCTTAAAATTAAACGAGAAAATAAAGAAGAAAACAAGAGAACCCCTCTTTGCTTGATTAGTGGTTGTACTAATTCAGAGCGGTACCTCACTCTGATACCACTTGTTGGATTGTGAATATGTAAGAGGGGGGGGGAATCACATGATTTTGAAAATGTTCTTTTCTTTTAAAGAATATCGAGTTTGCAGCGGAAATAAAACTAAGGAACAAAAGCGAGAAAAAGAAAGAACAAGCGTTAACACAAATAATTTTTTACTTGGTTCGGAGCCTTCGACAACTCCTACTCCAATTCCCGAACTCGTTGAGTGCTTTCATTGGACAATCACTATAAGTTCAAAAATGAGTTACAAAATTTGTGTACACGAACTGTAAAATGAAATATTACTGACAACAAGATAGTATGAATAGAATTCCTTGATTGTAGGTTGTCAAAGCATCTTTTTAGAATCGTCAGATCCTTCTCGAAGCAGTGCACAAGAACGAAATTTGTAGTAAATGTTATATTAAAGTTGTTGGTCGAAGACTGCTTTTATAGCCCCATCCAGGCATCTAGATCCCCTCTCGGGCGCCTGAACTGTGCTGACATGACGAATTCTCGTTAAAATTTCATCTTCGAAGTTTATCCACCTCCGGGCATCCAGACCCCTTTCGAGCGCCTGGACCGTTGACGTGAGTTCGGCCAGTCGTCGTGCTCCAACTTAACTTCTAGATGATTTTTGCTCATTTGGGCGCATGGACCAGCTCCGGATGCTCGAACGGCCCGTGTGCCTGGCCAGGCACCTGCTAGGCCTTGAAACTGGTCTGGGCGCCCGGATAACTCTCTTTCATCGTTCACTTTCTTGCAAAAAAGAATTAATCTAAGCAACCATAATATGTTTCTCTTGCAAAATAAAGTTAGCACAATAAAGTAGTAGTATTAATTAGATCCTGTCTCCCCAAACCAGGATCTAGTCAAGATCTCAGTTTAGATTTCCCAAATAGACCTATTCCCTCAATTGGCCAATGCGTCGTCACTAGATCTCTCCTCTAGTTGCTTACCTCCACTTACCAATTTCAAAGTTCAGGTCCCTTGACCCACTAGGACTTCCTACTAGATTTCAATCAATCTAGACTTCCTCCTACCAAATCTTAGCCGATCTAGACTTTGTGTTAGCTATCAATCTAGCTGAACTTTCTTCTATCATATTTCAACCAATTTGGACTTCGTGTCAGCTATCAACCTAACTGGACTTCAGCCTGATGTTTCGATCCTCTAGACTCATCAAGTCCTGCACACTTGGTAAAGAGGTTAGACAAACAACACATCTAACTTTAACCTATTTGTCATACATCAAAACCTAATTATCAATGCAACCTGCACCAATGACATTACTCAGTGATTAGACCAGAGCCAAGAAAAGAATCCCAGGAATACAACTTTCTGATGGCAAAGTCAAAGATTTTGATATTGAAGGAATGAATACAATGGGAATGGGAAATAGAAGTGAGTAATCACGTTACTTCTTAATATAAAAGGGTAAAAATATAAAAGAACTATGTGAGCTTTGATTCTCCTATACCCTAAGGGGATACATAAGCAAGTTAAATAAGTGCAAGCCCTTCTTTTAAAAAAATTTTAAATTTTAAAAATTTTAATATAATATTTTAAACCTTGGCGAACGGTGGTGAACTGTGAATCGGCGGTTCCGAACCTTGAACCTAACTGTCTTGGGCGATTAAGGTTAAGGGTCGACCTATCAGAAATCGTCGAACCAGTGGTTCTGAGCCGTCGAACCACCAATTCTGAACTGTGGTCAAGTCTGCACACAAGATCAATTAAATAAACAAGCTTGAATAACTTGTTAAACTAAATAAATAAACTTAAACACATATGTGTTTAACTCGCTAATATTCATGAACAATGATCGTGAATAATATTTGTGAATTATATTTATCAATAAAACTTTTATCAACATACTAAATAAATAAAGAAAATTTTAAAATGAGCAAATAAGTTTGTATTATTAAGCTAATAATCAACCAAACAAACTTAAAATATAAAAGTTTTAAATAATCAAACAAGCTTGAATCGATAACATCTTAATGAATCAAACTCAAGTCAAGTTTGAACTGTTAGGATTAAAAGAATTCACATATCTTCACAATAGTATGATACTATATATCCACTTTGCGCTTAAGCCCTTATGAATTTTTTTTACTATACCCAAAATACCTCATATCAATGGAGATATCTTCCATCTTTTAAACCCATTATCTTTTCTATGTATTTACAGCTCTGGTCCGCTAAGATTTTTTTCACCACATAGGGCTTACTCCCTAGGATCTTTGTCAAACATCCGGCCACCCTTGACATGCTTAGACTTTTCACCAATTATATATAGTTCACTATTTTACGATTTTCGTCAAGCATCTAATCACTCTTGACTTGCTTGGACTTTTTACTTAGAGTCTTTTGCTTAGAGTCCTTTGTTCAAGACCAATATTTCACCCATATGACTCAATTTGGACAATAGATTTGATACCACTTATTAGGACCAAAAGAATTCATATATATACATAATGGTATGATATTATCTACTTTAGCCTTAAGCCTCCATGGATTTATTTTTAGCCTTTATCCAAAAAATTTCATATCAATGAAAATATCTTCTATCTTTTAAATTTAGAATTTTGTTCATGTATTTTTAATGTAAAACTTTGATTGTATTACCAACATGAACCAACCTCATGTTCATAAAAATAAAATCAAGTCAAGCTTGAATAATCAGTTCAACAGTTTAGTTCATTTATAGCTTGGCTTGGTTTGATTATCTTATCAAATGAACTTAAATATCATAAAATTTGTCTTGACTTGAATTATTTATAGTCCTACTTGAGTAAGGTTTGAGAATGGTATCTGAAATTTCATATGGGAGGAAAACGATGTGTATTAAGTTGAGAGGGGCGGCCATGTTGTTGCCCCCCATTTTTATCCTCCTATGTCTCTTGCATTAAACAAAAAACCCGGGCTGTGTCTCTACTAATATATTAGATAGATTAAGATTGATTAAGATAGATTAAGATAGATGAGAAATTT
This sequence comes from Zingiber officinale, assembly GCF_018446385.1. Lineage (NCBI taxonomy): Eukaryota > Viridiplantae > Streptophyta > Magnoliopsida > Zingiberales > Zingiberaceae > Zingiber > Zingiber officinale. Next base: position 133,697,536 of record NC_056002.1, read on the forward strand.
AATATGCGGAAAAGTCTAATAAATGTTGATATTGGCTGAAGTCTTGAGTGGGTGTTTGTTAAGTGAAGGAAGTTTTAATAAATTAAGGCCGATATAAGACTAGTCAAGTAGAAGATTTGACGAGTCTAGGTGGATCCTAAGCAAGTGAAAATCTCTGTGGGTAAAGTCATGATGGATTTAGGTAGGCATATGAATAGGGAAGAGTAAGACAGGGATCATCTATTTGCAGAAATGGCTTTAGATTTTTTTTGCCTATATATTTCTTCCATTTTCATGAACAAATAGTAGACAATGATAGTGATGCAGTTAAATATGTTGACATTAGTGTTAATGGATGGATTTGGTTGAACTAAGAATACATGCGTGAACCTGATAGAAGAAGAAAGAGTTCATGAAACAGTGTCAATGTCTAATTCCTCACTTCAATCATAAGACAAGATTAGCTAGGAGGGTGCTTAGGTACTAAAAGAATCATAGAATTTAATATGCAAGTATTATATGTCTTGGTCCCCTTGAACCCCCTGAACCCTGATTTATCCACACAAATCAGTTTTCAAAAAGTGGATAAGAAAATACTAGATAAGGTATAACTCAAAAGACTAGCTTCAATTGATTTTAGTCAATTCAAATAATTTTCAATTTATTGAAACTCAATGACCAGTAATCCCCTCTCCCCTCCCCCCTCCCCCGTGGAACCCTAGTATTATGGGGTTCCACCAATAGAGATAGAGGATATCATCCTTTGTTTCATGTAAAAATCATCCCTCCATATTTAAATTTCTGGATCCATCACTGTTCCCGACCACTCTAACTTTCTATCTGTTAATGGATCAACCAGTCAAACGAATTTACTTCCAATCAACTATCTAACCTCCAAACGAATACTTGAGTGGACTACTCTTGTTTCTTTCGAATCAATTATTTTGTTATAACTCACAGACCTTCTAACAACATTTGTTCATTTCTATCGAATGGACTATATCTTCTAGTTTTCTTATTGGACATTGAGTCTATATAACTCAATTGATTGCCAAATCAAACTCAGTCACAAAGAAAAACATTCTGCTTATTGGCAAATCAGTAGGAGTCAACTATTTAATCAACTCATCCATCAATCAATTGACCGAATTCAACTCTCAATTGACTATTTCACCAACTTTAAGGTTCAGTCACCTCATAAGTCAAGGTCTATTCAAAACACAAAATACAAGCTACTCGGAGACTTTCCTCCTCGCTAAGAGGTCACCCCTTCGAGGTCATCCCTTCGAGGCTTCTTCATTTTACCAAGAAACTTTACTTTTAGAATTTATTTGTTTTGCCAAAGGGTCTGACCTCCGAGACTTTATTATCTTTGCTTATTATACACACACTAGTGATTCTACACACATATTGTGTGAACTAAGTCCCTTATATCAGGTGGGACAATGCAAGAGGAATTGATTGCTAGTTGCATGTGTAATATAATACATGAACATGTGTGGGTAACATACTCTTTTTCATAAAAAAAAAATAATTTAATTATTTATATCATATATTAAACTGATAAGAACAAATATTATACTTAATCTTAGTCAAAAATTCATCCATAAATTGGATAAGGGGACCCATACAATAGTGTCATACTAAAGTGATACACGTACTCCCCCTTATAAAAAAATAATTTAATATTATACTTGATCTTAGTTAAAAAGTTGAAAAAAACATGCTTTCTAAGATTGCTGACCCGAGATATTTATAAAAGTTTCTATGTTCGCAATGTTGCTAATTTTAAGATGTGGAGTTAAAGAAACTTTAGATTTTTAATTGATTAATGAGAAAAATTATCAATAGTACGTCGCAACTAAGTCTCGAACTCTAGATCCCTGATTGATTAATGAGAAAATTTTCCAATAATACACCGCAACTGAGTTTCGAACTCTTGATCACTGATTGATTAATGAGAAAAATTCTCAATAATACATCACAGCTAAATCTCGAACTCTAGATCCATGATTGATGCATTTGTGTCCCCTCGGAGTGGTGCAGTGGTTAAGACATGGAGTGTTGTCACATGAGATCTTGGAGTTGAAACTAGGCACGTCCGAGCATGCCCTCCCCCATGCCATGACCACTTGCACTAATGGCTAGTAGTCACCCGTGATTTACCTCCTCCGTGTTGGCCTAGGGACAGGTTGGCGAGGGCGCTGGGAGTTAGCGAATCGCCTTTTACCACATGATTGATGAATTTGTGAAAATTACTAATAAAGCTTGAAATTATTTTCGATGGAAAAAGAAAAAAAGATATTAATGTAATTTCATTTTAGGATTTCACCAAAGTTAGTCAGTAAAGGGGATATATATAAATATATATTGTAAGTACCTTGTGGTAGTTTTGATGTAGTCAACCAAGTTAAGTTATATCATGTGTGTGTTTGATCCTTATATCTAAGTGTGTAGAAGCTTAGGAACACAAGAAGTCGAGTGGAAGAGACAGCTAGCGAGAAGGATGACAGGGAAAGGAGCTGATTGGCTAGGTGCATCTGAGGGATGAGGTGCTACAGAAGAGTACACCGGTGGACGAGAAGGACATGCATGACGTTTAAAGGACGAGAAGCCGGGGAGGAAACCTGCTCAAGGAAAAAGCTAGAGTTGGGTTCGGGTGAGCTCAATTCCGGATGGTCGAAGCATTACCCAAACGAGCGAAGCGGAAAATGGTTAACAAGGGAAGTTAACCATTTTTCGGATGAACAGTGCTGAAGGCACCTTCAAAGGCTTGGAAGGCGCCTTCCATGAACAGTATGAAGGCGCCTTCCAGCCCTTGAAAGTGCCTTCCCTAGCCGTTAAGCCGAAGATAAAATTTTATCTTCGCCAATAAAAATTAACTGATTGAAGGCACCTTTAACCCTCTTAAAGGCGCCTTCCACCTTCGGATAAGATTTTCCAAGAGCTATAAAAAGACCCCTGAAGCTAGTAAATAAATAACAACTCTATATTAACTTTTCTAGTCATTTCTTAGCTATCAACATGTGTAAAAGGCTTCTCCGCATTCAACGAAGGAGTTTCTTAGTGAGCTTTTCAACGCCTTAGATTAACAACCATCTAGGTTGTATCCAAGTAAAACTCTGACCTTTTATCTTATCCTTTAAGTTGTTTTCAGTAATGTTATTGTCTATATATTTTCTTAATTTAATTGTGCATCCTTGCTAAGTAAAGCAAGAGATTCATTTTAACTTTGATCGTAGGCAATTCACCCTCATCTTGCCAGCTCCGCTGCACTAACAATTGGTATTGATCCTGTCCAAGCGCTGAGTCGGCGGACACTGGGGGTGTGACACTCTCCGTTGTCTCCGACTGGCGATATGGATCTCCGGCGAACCTGCAAAGAAGCTGAGCCAGGAGGGGTTTCCCGACGACGACCCTCCGACGTTCAAGTGAGGTAGTGAAGAAGGAGCAAGGTACGCTACTGTGGCTACAGTGATGAGAATCGCCTACCTCCGTCGAAGTATGGGGGTCCTTATATAGGGCCCTGGGGGCGCGGTCACGCTTCTCGATGCATGTACGCTTCCCCAAACATACCTCAGTAGGGTTGTGTCAGAAAAGCATGTCTGACGCCATTCCGCAATCGCCGAGCATATCCCTGATATGACGGTGGAAACTTCCACCGTACGAAACTCCGTCCGCTCCGGCCGCCAGCCATACTGTTTGTCGGCGGCAGGCGTCTCGAGGATGATGTTACCAGCAGTCCATTTTGTCTCCTTACGCTCTTACCTGTTCCCGGGCCGAGCGGACCAGCCGCTCGGCGCTCATGACCTCCGGGAATGCGCATACCTCGGCCCGGGCGGGGAAGCCCTGCTCATGTGCTCAGATGGGATTGCGCCTTATTGCCCTGTGGCCCGACTGAGCAGCCTGTCCGCCCGGCCCATATACTCTTTCTCCTTGAGCATCGGAAACTCGACCCCTGGTCGGGCTGTCTTTCGTCCGGTCCGGGAGACCCTTGGCTGGATGTCCGATCGGCCGGATGCTTGGTCGGCTTGCCACTCCGCTCGGCATGACCGCTATCCGCTCGACACGACCTTGGGGTTGACCCTCTTGACCATTGACCTCCACGTGTCGTTGACCTCCCGTCAACAAGGGTCCCCCATCCTTACCACCGGATCACATGCCTCCCCCTCAAGTCTAGTCGAAGGAGACGCTAAGTCCGACTGACTGGACTATGAGTTTGGCCAATCGACAGCCATCCTGCCACTCCCGATAGTGTACCTCCGCTCGGCCACTATGGGGTCGGATAGCGCCGGTCGGCTAATTGCCGAGGGCTGCCCCACTGCCCTGTGATGATGTCCGCGGGATCCTCTCGGAATGCATGCAAATCTCCGCAATTATGGTTGAGCACGCGGGTTCTGCCTCGTGATGGGGCTTATTAAATGCCCTCCTCTGACCGAGTGCCACGTGTCGCTGTTGACGTCATCACACGGTCGCCGCCTTACGCCCGACGCGACATTCACCAGTTTAAAATGGACGGTTGGATGCGGCCCTCGGGTTATGTGACCTGCATCCGACGGTTTGGGCGGCTCGAGCCCATCCTTATAAAGCTCTCATCGCCTTCTTCCACCGCATTTTCGCCTTCGCGTGCTCAGAAGCCCTCTCCTGCGCCCCTTGCTCCGGTGACCTCGTTCTTCGGCACTCCGGCGACCTCCTACCCACTTTTTTCGATCCTCATCTTCTCTGTAAGGTTCTTTGCCTTTCTCTCTTTGGTTCTCGTGTTTTCTCTGCATTCCTTGCCGCATTCTCGCCTTCCGGTTACTGTTCCGTTCGTCTTTTCTGAGCCTTTGCGTTTTCTTCCGATCCCTGCCTCCTCCACTGTTTCAGCGATGGCTAGCTCTTCCCAGCCCGCGGACCTCGCTCTCAGCCCATGGTATACTACCATGGAGTCGCGATTCGATCGGCGGGACGCCGAGAGCTTGATAAATGCCTTTGACATCCCCTCTGATTTCGAACTGATTTTACCCTCTCCATCCGCTCGGCCACACAACCCTCCGCGCGGCACTATCTGTTTTTTCCGCGAACAGTTTATAGCCGGTTTACGGTTTCCTCCCCACCCCTTCATCGTTGAAATTTGCAACTTCTTTGGCATTCCGCTCGCCCAGTTGGTTCCCAACACTTTTCGCCTTCTGTGCGGAGTTGTGGTATTATTTAAGATACACAACATTCCCCTCTGTCGGGAAGTCTTCTATTATTTCTACTATCCCAAGCAGTCCGAGCCGGGCACTTATCTGTTTCAAGCTCGGCCCAGCTTAGTCTTTTTTGATAAACTCCCCTCTTCCAACAAACATTGGAAAGAAAACTTCTTCTTTCTTCGTATTCCCGGGCGGCTCCCTTTCCGTACTAAATGGCAGGTCGGACCGCCCACCTCTCCCGAGCTGAAGAAGTATAAAACCTGACCGGACTACCTCCAAGCAGCGAATATGCTAGCCGGTCTGAAGCTCGACATCAACAAGCTCCTACCTGAAGGAGTGATGTATATATTCGGTTTGAGTCCGAGCCGGACCCCCCCTCCCGAGCATCTTTGGTAAGAAATTTACTTGTGTATTTGCCTTGAGTTCTAACTGATTTTCTTCTCTTTTCCTTGCAGTGAACATCGTAATGGAGTCTGTGCTTTTCGGGATCTTGAAGAAAAAAGCGGCCGCGCTCGAGGCGGCAGCGGCCAAGGAAATGGAGCAGTTGGGCATTGCTGCGATCGGCTCTCACGAGGGTGAGAGCGAGACAAATGCGGGGGAATCGGCTGCTCAGGCTTCACCTGTGGATGCGCCTGGCGGGGCAACTTCTAGAAAGGAACCGACCGTTCGGGAGGAAGACTCCGATCCGGAGGACGAGCTCCCGCTCGACAGGAAAAGACGGTGTGTTGAGATGCCTCTCCGTTCGGCCACCTCCGCAGTGCAAGCGTCTGAGCAGACGGGGCACTGCATCTCCCCGTGATAAAGCACCATCGGTCGAGGCGCTCTCATTTGACCGGACCCCGTCTCAACTGGATCCGCCTGCGAACCCCCTCGAAGCGGTGCCGGTCCGCTCTCTTCCTCCTGCCCCCAGCCGAGTACGCCGCTCGGGCATTCTATCCACAATGTCCAGCCCGACCTCCAATCCCTCGGCGTCCGCTCACATGACTCTGGGTCGGCGTCACACTATTAGGGACACCCTGCTACTCCCCACTGAGGCGTTTATGGCCGAGTCCGATCAGCCGACGGCTCCTGAACACATGATCACTATCAAGGGGCCCCTTGCTGAGATGTGGGCGGACGCCCGGGCCTGTGTTGCCATGATACCGCTTAACAAACTGGCTGACAGTCACATGCAGTAATCCACAGGGGTAAGCTTCACTCTTGTTCTTTTATGTAGTTTTTCCTGTCGGCACTTTAACACCCCTGCATACATCATAGATGGGTGGAAGAGATTGTTGTCGCTAACCGCTTGGCTATGTTGGTTGCTACTCGGAAAACCTAGAGGTTCCACTGTACAAAAATTTTGTACAAAGGTCTGAACCTTTTCCTAGCTACCATGTGTTCTTTTAAATTAAATTTTGGATCGCCTGCGGAACTTAACACGTTTGATCCAAAACTTAATCTATTTGTTCTTTTAGGTTTTGACTTGGATCTCCTGCGGAACTTAACACGTTCGACCCAAGTCTCCTTAAGTTATTAATTCCATTAAATATTAATTTCCATAAAAGGTTCCCAGTACTGACGTGGCGAGGCACATGGCCTTCTTGGATATGGGAGCAACCACCACCGACTAGACAAAACCTTTAATAGAAAGCTAATATTTAATTTCCTAAAATAACTTTAGGTTAACCAAAGAGAACAATCAAATCACAAGGAAAAGAAAGAAAACAAAAGAACACCACATTGAAAAATATATTCGAAATACTAGAACGTAAGCCTCTTGTATTTGGTATTATTTCCATAAATAACTAGCATGATGCGGAAATAAAAATTACTAGTTATACCTTGTAAAAAAACCTCTTGATCTTCTACCGTATTCCTCTTCTAACCTCGGACGTTGTGTGGGCAACGATCTACCGAGATGAGAAACCACCAACCACCTTCTTCTCCTCCAAGCAAGGTTCGGCCACAAAGGAAGAACTTCACCAAAGAAGAAAACCAAAATACTAACCAAGCTCCAAGAGATGCTAGCTTTCTCTCCTTCTTCTTCTTCTTCTCGTAGTATCCGCCACCACAAGAGCTCCAAGGAAGAGAGAGGTTCGGCCACCACAAGAGGAAGAGAGGGAGAGGATGGCAGCCACACCAAGGAACAAAAGAGGGAGAAAATAATAGATGTTGTATATCATGAAGGCACCCTCAACCCTTCTTTTATATTCCTTGGCCTAGGCAAATTAGGAAATTTAATTACAATAAAATTTCCTCAATTTCCTTGACATGATTTAATTTAGAAAAATAAAATAAATTTTCCAAATCAATCTTCAATGGCGGCCACATCATTGGAGAACAAATTGGACAAGTTTTAATCAACAATTAAAACTTCCTAATTTGTTCCGAAAATTTTAAAAATAAAATTTCTCTTTAAAATCTCTTCATGGTTGATAAAGGAAATTTCTATAATTTTAATTTTATCAACATGTAAATAATTTTAAAGAAAAATAAAACATCTCTCCAATCTATAAATAAGGAAAGAGATCTAATCTCTTTCTTTAATCTTTTGTAGATCTTTTACAAGAGATATTTTAAAATTATATCTTCCACATAATAAAAATTAAAATTAAATTTCTTTTTTAATTTAATTTGGCCGGCCCCCACTAGCTTGGGTTCAAGCTAGGGCCGGCCACCCAATTTTATACCTAGGTCGGCCCTAGCTTGGTTCCCAAGCTAGCTTGGCCGGCCCCCTTTGGGTGAGTATAGAAGGTGGGTATAGGTGGGTATAGTACTATATAAATAAGAGGCTACGATAGGGACCGAGAGGAGGAATTGGTTTTGGTCTCCCGATAAAATTAAGCATCCCGTGTTCGCCCCGAACACACAACTTAATTTTATCAATAATAATTCATTCCACTAGAGAACTATCATTGAACTACCGCACCAATCCCAAATTACATTTTTGGGCTCCTTCTTATTATGAGTGTGTTAGTCTCCCTGTGTTTAAGATATCGAATGTCCACTAATTAAGTGAGTTACTGACAACTCATTTAATTAATATCTAAGTCCAAGAGTAGTACCACTCAACCTTATTGTCATGTCGGACTAAGTCCACCTGCAGGGTTTAACATGACAATCTTTATGAGCTCCTCTTGAGGACATTATCAACCTAGTATCTCTAGGACACAGTTTCCTTCTATAATCAACAACACACACTATAAGTAATACTATTTCCCAACTTATTGGGTTTATTGATTCAACGAACTAAATCTCACCCATTGATAAATTAAAGAAATAAATATCAAATATATGTGCTTGTTATTATATTAGGATTAAGAGCACACACTTCCATAATAACGAGGTCTTTGTTCCTTTATAAAGTCGGTATAAAAGAAACGACCTCAAATGGTCTTACTCGATACACTCAGAGTGTACTAGTGTAATTATATAGTCAAGATAAACTAATATCTAATTACACTACGACCTTCTAATGGTTTGTTCCTTTTCCATTTTGGTGTGAGCTACTTTTATAATTTATAAGTAACCGATAACATCATCTTCCGTATGTGACACCACATACTATGTTATCTACAATATAAATTAAATGAACAACTACAAACAAATGTAGACAATTAGACCAAATGTGATTCTTTATTCATAATAAATGTTTACAAAGCTTAGGCTTCTATACATTCAACAATCTCCCACTTATACTAATGACTAAGCCATATCTTCTACCATACATCCGATTCCCATTCCTCCACATGCCGATCGAAAGCTTTGTAGGAAGGGCCTTAGTGAAAGGATCGCCAGGTTTTCCGATGCAATCTTGGCGATGACAACTTCTCCTCGCTCACAATATCTCGTATCGGTGGTACTTGCGCTCTATATGTTTACTTGCCTTATGAGCTCGTGGTTCCTTCGAGTTTGCAATTGCACCACTATTATCACAATAAATTGTGATGATTTTGGGCAAACCAGAATCACATCTAAGTCCATTAGAGCTCCGAGCCATCGCTTCTTTAGTCGCCTCGAGGTGCTACATATTCACTTCCATGGTTGAGTTCAAACGCATTTCGCTAACACTCCTCCATGAAATGGCTCCACCTCCTAAAGTAAACACATAGCCGATGTAGACTTATTGTTATCCCTATCTGATTGGAAATCGAATCCTGTAACCCAGGGAGTAAATCGTCTGCTTGGTAAACTAGCATATAATCTCTAGTCCTTCTCGGGTACTTCAATATATGCTTTATGGCAATCCAATGTCCTTGTCCAGAGTTACTCGATATTTGCTGACCATGCCCACGGCAAAACAGATTATCGGTCTCGTATATAGCATTGCATACATTAGGCTTCCTACAGGAGCGTAAGGAACTGCTTTCATGTCCTCTATTTTTGATGTCTTTGGAGACATCTCTTTAGATAGAGCTACTCCATGTCTAAAAGGTAAGAAACCTTTCTTGGAATCCTGCATGCTAAAACGAGCAAGGATTGTATCTATATATGAAGCTTGGGATAGACACAACATTCTTTTCTTACGATCCCTTATACTTTGATCCCAAGAATGTGTGCACATTCTCCTAAGTCCTTCATATCAAATTGTTTGGACAACCATACCCTTATGTCTGATAATACCTTGACATTGTTGCCAATTAACAAAATATCATCTACGTATAGTACAAGAAATACCACCACGTTTCCGTTACACTTCTTATATACACAAGACTCATCCGGACTTTGAATAAATCCATATGACTGGATTACTTCATTAAATCGGATGTTCCAAGACCTTGAAGCTTGCTTCAGTCCATAAATGGACTGATTGAGCTTGCACACTAGATGCTCTTTGCCTTTTTCAATGAACCCTTCTGGTTGCTTCATATGGATGTTCTCTTCAAGACTTCCATTAAGGAAAGCTGTCTTGACATCCATTTGCCAAATCTCATAATCCATATGAGCAAGAATGGATAAGAGTATCCGGATAGACTTAAGCATGGCTACGGTGAAAAGGTCTCCTCATAATCGATTCCCTCTTTTGAGTGTACCCTTTTGCAACAAGCCTAGCTTTGAAGGTTTCTACCTTCCGTCATCCCTCTTTTCCTTTTGTAGATCCACTTGCATCCAACGTCTTTTACACCATCGGTGGTTCTATAAGCTCCCAAACCTTATTAGAGTACATGGACTCTATTTGAATTCATTGCCTTTTGCCAAGATCTTGCATCTATATCTTGGAGTGCTTAATCATATGTCCGGGGATCGGTCATGTTTACCGGGATCAAGTCCAAGACTCTCCCAAAACATGAATCTTCTAGGTGCCTTACAACCCTCCCACTACGACGAGGCACTGTCTGTGGTTGTGTATCATGTGTGACACGTGTTGCAGTCTCTTGTGGTACTTCATCTTGTACTGTTGGTACTGAAGTAGACATGTCCTCTCTAAGTTCTTCTAAAACAACTTTGCTACTGGGCTTGTGATCCATTATATAGTCTTCTTCTAAAAACTGGGCATTGGTGCTAACAATGACCTTCTGGTCTTTAGGACTATAAAATAAATCACCTTTCGTTCCTTTGGGATATCCTACAAACACGCAAACTTCTGTACGGGATTCTAACTTATCAATATTTGGTTTCAGCACATGTGCTGGACTACCCCAAATCCGAATATGTTTTAGACTGGGCTTTCGCCCATTCCACAATTCTATGGGAGTAGAAGAAACTGATTTAGAAGGTACTAAGTTCAGAACGTATCTTCTGTTTCGAGCATATCCCCAAACGAATTTGGTAATCTGAATAACTCATCATCGATCTAACCATTTCCATAAGAGTCTTATTCCTTCGCTTACGCTACACCATTCATTGGGGTGTTCCAGTGCGACAATTGGGATTGAATCGACCTCGATAAGTAATTCCTAAACTCTCTAAGAGGTATTCGCCACCACGATCGGATCGTAGTGTCTTGATACTTTACCTAATCGTTTCTCCACATCAACCTTGTATTCTTTGAACTTGTCAAAGCACTCGGACTTGCGGCGCATTAGGTAAATGTATCCATATCTTGAATAATCGTCTATGAAAGAGACAAAATATTCAAAACCTCCTCTTGCCTGGACAGACATAGGACCACACAAATCAGAGTGAACCAACTCTAACACTTCTTTGGCTCTATACCCCTTGGCCTTCAACGACCTCTTGGTCATTTTACCTTCTAAGCAAGATTCACAAGTTGGAAAATTTTCCAACTCTAATGAACTCAAAAGTCCATCGGCTATAAGCCTCTGAATCCTACTTAAATTAATATGACCAAGTCTTAGATGCCAAAGATATGCTTGGTTCATTTCTGAAGGTTCTTTTCTCTTATTAGAATTAGAAGATGAGTTATAAATTTCCATGTTTTACTTTGTGGAAGAAATTGGATTTAAAGTATACAAATTGCCAACTAATGCACCAGAACAGATAATCACTTTATTTCTTTTAATAACTACATCGTTACTAAAGGAAACTGAATATCCATCTAAAAACAGTTTAGAAACTGAAATTAAATTCTTTCTAAAACTGGGTACATAAAGACAATTTCTTAAAACCAAATTCCTATTTCTACTAAAAGATAAGTAGACGTCTCCCACTGCAATAGCTGCCACCTTAGTAGCATTGCCCATGTAGACGGTAATTTCTCCTTTAGATAGTCGTCGGGTTTCCTGGAACCCCTGCAAGGAATTGCAGACATGATCAGTGGCTCCCGTATCTACACACCAGGTGCTGGTAGATAACACCGCTAAACATGTTTCAACAACTAGAGTATGAGATATACCTTTGTTTTGGTTCCTACGAAGACGATCAGCCTTCAATGTCACGCTTACGGATGAAGCACTTGCCCTTGACTTCTTCATTCCGACTTTAAATCCGTACTCGAGATTTATTCACTTTCTTTCTTGAACCGACTTGTTTCTTCTTCTTCTTTCCTTTCGGTTTAGAAGTAGAACCATTTTCGACATAGTGAATTTGAGCATTGTGACGAAATAATCCTTCTTTGAAGTTCCGTCAAGAGTTCCGCTAATGAATAAACCCTCTTATTCATATTATAGTTCGTGCTCAAAACTTCTAGGTAGCGTTGGAGGATCATATCGATCTGGGTTTCCCATCAATTTCTCCTCCAAGGATCTGTATCTCGTTCGGATAAGCCATCATCTTTAGGATATGATCCCTTACGAGTACCCTCTTGCATGGTGGTGTCATTATCTTTCTCATGGCTTCTTGCCTAGAAGCCCTATCACGATGACCAAAGAGTTCCTTGAGATTGTTCATAATATCATAGGTTGCCGGTAAATCTTGATGTTGATGTTGCAATACATTTGACATTGAAGCCAAAATGTAACACCGCGCCATCTCATCTGCTTTTACCCATTTCCTATGATATTCAATCTCCTCTGGGGTAGATTCACCATTAGGTGCATCAGGGCATACCTCTGACAGTACATATTTATAGCTTTAAGCAGTTAAGACAATGTCCGGGTTTCTTTTCAATCTATGTAGTTTGGTCCAGTAAGTCTATTCTCTTGAAGTATGATGGACAGTGGGTTGAAAGACATCCTAAGAATCACAAATAACTTTTGGTCGAACTCTAAATTTAGAATAATATTGATTCCTCAAACAATACTATTTTAAATTAACCAACACCTCATAACACCGTGAATTTTGTATGCCACGTTAGTGTGGACGTATACAAATTCAACATTTGTAAAAGGAGGTTTTAACCCATTAATTTTATTATCTTGTCAACCTAACTTTTTGACAAATAAAAATAATAGTTGGTATCATTTGGTCACACAAGTAATAGCAGTGACTCCGTTGGGAGGATACTATTAGATGTGTCTAAGTGTGTACCATTACTTGACACTAAGTCCATTAATAAGATTGTGCCCCTTCCGATGCGGAAGATCACACGCTATTAATTAACTTCCTATAGTCATCCAAAAATGAAAGTTTAATCTAGTGATCCGCAAACAAGCTCATCCGATATGGAGGAAGACACTAAAAGCCAACGCGCAAGCTTGTTGCATCACTTATAAACCAGTAATAGAGACCGTGGAATTTATTTAAAATCTCTCTCCCACTTAGTTATTTAAAATGAGGAATTTTGACTATGCTAGCCTACTTAAACTTGTAAACTAACATGCACACACAGACAATATAAAAGCAATAAATAGAAATTTTAATTTTCAACTATTATGGCTTTTATCTCTAGTCCTCCGTGTGTTGTCATCCCAAGCTCTGCCATATTTGGCCACCGCCATCGGGTCTAGCTGTCGCATCCATCTTGCTCCTAGTTCACTGCGCCTCTGGTCCTTAGAAGGTTCCACGCTTTGCAAGATTCGATCCATGACATAAATAGAATTTTACATTTTGATCCTATATTCCATAAAAGGAATGTACATGTATCTAGATCAAAATAAAATCCTAATAAAACTAAATACACTCCTGCTGTATTTTAATACAATCATACACACACATATAAATTGCCCTTGACATGTCCAAGGGTCAATCACACACATAATTAACTAAAAGTCATAATAGTTGGATCCTGCGTACACAAAGTTAGCACATCCTACTATTATCCCGCCTAAATTATGTATGACATGTGCATAATTAAACTAAATACCAAATACAGAGGCAAAACCCTAGCTCGATACCAATTGTTGGTTGCTACTCGGAAAACCTAGAGGTTCCTTTGTATAAAAATTTTGTACAAGGTCCGAACCTTTTCCTAGCTACCATGTGTTCTTTTAAATTAAATTTTGGATCGCTGAACTTAACACGTTTGATCCAAAACTTAATCTATTTGTTCTTTTAGGTTTTGACTTGGATCTCCGCGGAACTTAACACGTTCGACCCAAGTCTCCTTAAGTTATTAATTCCATTAAATATTAATTTCCATAAAAGGTTCCCAGTACTGACGTGGCGAGGCACATGACCTTCTTGGATATGGGAGCAACCACCACCGACTAGACAAAACCTTTAATAGAAAGCTAATATTTAATTTCCTAAAATAACTTTAGGTTAACCAAAGAGAACAATCAAATCACAAGGAAAAGAAAGAAAACAAAAGAACACAACATCGAAAAATATATTCGAAATACTAGAACGTAAGCCTCTTGTATTTGGTATTATTTCCATAAATAACTAGCATGATGCGGAAATAAAAATTACTAGTTATACCTTGTAGAAAAACCTCTTGATCTTCTACCGTATTCCTCTTCTAACCTCGGACGTTGTGTGGGCAACGATCTACCGAGATGAGAAACCACCAACCACCTTCTTCTCCTCCAAGCAAGGTTCGGCCACAAAGGAAGAACTTCACCAAAGAAGAAAACCAAAATACTAACCAAGCTCCAAGAGATGCTAGCTTTCTCTCCTTCTTCTTCTTCTTCTCCAGGTAGTATCCGGCCACCACAAGAGCTCCAAGGAAGGGAGGGAGAGGATGGCCGGCCACACCAAGGAACAAAAGAGGGAGAGAAAATAATAGAGGTTGTATCTCATGAAGGCACCCTCACCCATTCTTTTATATTCCTTGGCCTAGGCAAATTAGGAAATTTAATTACAATAAAATTTCCTCAATTTCCTTGACATGATTTAATTTAGAAAAATAAAATAAATTTTCCAAATCAATCTTCAATGGCCGGCCACATCATTGGAGAACAAATTGGACAAGTTTTAATCACCAATTAAAACTTCCTAATTTGTTTCCGGAAATTTTAAAAAATAAAATTTCTCTTTAAAATCTCTTCATGGTTGATAAAAGGAAATTTCTATAATTTTAATTTTATCAACATGTAAATAATTTTTAAATAAAAAATAAAACATCTCTCCAATCTATAAATAAGGAAAGAGATCTAATCTCTTTCTTTAATATTTTGTAGATCTTTTACAAGAGAGATATTTTAATTTTAATTCTCTTTAAAATATATCTTCCACATAATAAAAATTAAAATTAAATTTCTTTTTAATTTTATTTGGCCGGCCCTACTAGCTTAGGGCCTGCCACCCAATAATATACCTAGGCCGGCCCTAGCTTGGTTCCCAAGCTAGCTCTATTGTGTGGGTATAGAAGGTGGGTATAGGTGGGTATAGAACTCTATAAATAAGAGGCTACGATAGGGACCGAGAGGAGGAATTGGTTTTGGTCTCCGATAAAATTAAGCATCCGTGTTCGCCCCGAACACACAACTTAATTTTATCAATGATAATTCATTCCACTAGAGAACTATCATTGAACTACCGCACCAATCCCAAATTACATTTTGGGCTCCTTCTTATTATGAGTGTGTTAGTCTCCTGTGTTTAAGATATCGAATGTCCACTAATTAAGTGAGTTATTGACAACTCATTTAATTAATATCTAAGTCCAAGAGTAGTACCACTCAACCTTATTGTCATGTCGGACTAAGTCCACCGCAGGTTTAACATGACAATCTTTATGAGCTCCTCTTGAGGACATTATCAACCTAGTATCTCTAGGACACAGTTTCCTTCTATAATCAACAACACACACTATAAGTAATACTATTTCCCAACTTATCGGGTTTATTGATTCAACGAACTAAATCTCACCCATTGATAAATTAAAGAAATAAATATCAAATATATGTGCTTGTTATTATATTAGGATTAAGAGCACACACTTCCATAATAACTGAGGTCTTTGTTCCTTTATAAAGTCAGTATAAAAGAAACGACCTCAAATGGTCCTACTCAATACACTCTGAGTGTACTAGTGTAATTATATAGTCAAGATAAACTAATATCTAATTACACTACGACCTTCTAATGGTTTGTTCCTTTTCCATTTTGGTCGTGAGCTACTGTTTATAATTTATAAGGTACTGATAACATCATCTTCTGTATGTGACACCACATACTATGTTATCTACAATATAAATTAAATGAACAACTACAAACAAATGTAGACAATTAGACCAAATGTGATTCTTTATTCATAATAAATGTTTACAAAGCTTAGGCTTTCAGTATACATTCCAACAGGCTATGGTGGAGGAGGAGCTGAAGAGGCTGAAGAGTCTGAGCGGTCCGTCTTCTTCTCAAGGCCCTTCCTATGCCGAGCTACAGAAGAAGCTCGCAAATACCAAAGACTTGCTGGAGGCCGAGCCGAAGAAGACGACCGACCAGGGCTACATGCTGGCCCAATGCGAGAACCAGGTCAAGACCTTTGACTGGAAGATAGAACTCGCCACCACTCAGAAAAACACCGTTATCGCCGACCTTGAAGCGAAAAACGTGGAGGCCCGCGCCCTGGAACAGCGGGTAAAAGAGTTGGTTGATCTGTTGGACCACGAGAAGAAGGGTCGTTCGGCCGAGGCGGTGGCTCTCAGGGACGATTTGAAGGCCCTGCAGGAAGCTCTCGACGCTTCCCGCGCTGCCTTTAAGGAGCACCAGGAGGCGGAGCCAGGTCGTGTCGCCACCTTGAGGAAGAAGTACATCCGCTCGGAGGAATTTACCGAAAAGGTCTGCGACCCGATGGACATTGCCTTCGAGTTGGCTATCACCGCCATGGCGGACTATTTGAAGTCCAAGGGTCAACTCCCCGAATCCGTGGTCATCCCTGCTACGTAGCATGTGGCGCTTCTTACCACCATTCCGAAGCATGTTTTCAATTATCTGGAATGAAGTGTTCTTTGTAATCCTTCCGATCGGCCAACTTATAATTTTGGAATGTTAATTTTTGCTCTATTAGCTTTCTGCGAAGTGTTTCTTGTAACTGCACCACTCGACCTTCATTCCGCACGGAACTTCTATTAGTTTTTCATTAGGTGTTTTTCTCAACTGCGTCGCTCGGTCAAACGACCTTTATTCCGCATGAGACTTTCGTTAGTTCTTCGTTAGAAGTGCTTTTCTCAATTGCACCGCTCGGTCAAACGACCTTCATTCCGCATGGAACTCCCGTTAGTTTTTCGTTGATCGGCGTTGGTAAGCACACGCCATTGTTTTCTCCCCGTCCCTAGGATCAAGGCTTGCTGATCATCGACCCTAGATACTGGGCCTCAGTGTATCTGCGCGATGCTGACCCATCCGGGGGGTTTATAGTCGCCAGTCCGACTCTAGAGTTTAACGTCGCCGCTCGACGGTCTTCAAGCCGGGGGATATATAGTCGCCGCCCCGACTCTAGAGTTTAACGTCGCCGCTCGACAGTCTTCAAGCCGGGGGATATATAGCCGCCGCCCCGACTCTAGAGTTTAACGTCGCCGCTCGACGGTTTTCAAGCCGGGGGGTTTATAGTCGCTGTTCTGACTCTAGAGACCCTTCAAGCCGGGGGTTTTATAGTCGCCGGTCCGACTCTAGAGTTTAATGTCGCCGCTCGACGGTCTTCAAGCCAGGGGGTTTATAGTCGTCGGTCCGACTCTAGAGTTTAACATCGCCGCTCAACGATCTTCAAACCGGGGGGTTTATAGTCGCCGGTCTAACTCTAGAGTTTAACGTCACCGCTCAACGGTTTTCAAGTCGGGGGGTTTATAGTCGCCGGTCCGACTCTAGAGTTTAACGTCGCCGTTTGACGGTCTTCAAGCCGGGGGGTTTATAGTTGCCGGTCCGACTCTAGAGTTTAACGTCGCCGCTTGATGGTCTTCAAGCCGGGGGGTTTATAGTCGTCGGTCTGACTCTAGAGTTTAACGTCGCCGCTCGACGGACTTCGTGGAGTTTTGTCGTTCGGCAACAAATGCTCATATCGTTTGTCTTTTTTAATTTTCACTCCTGCAGCCAAAGGATACAGACGAACAAAGCATACATGAGATAAATTACACCGACGCACCTTTTACCCTGCTCGGTACGGCTGGAGATAGTTTGCGCTCCACGATCGTTCTAGCCGCCGTCCGTCCTCATCTTCCAGGTAGTATACACCCGATCGGAGCTTCTCGACGACTTTGATGGGCCCTGCCCAGGGAACTGCCATCTTACTTACATCGCCGACCGGCTTCACCTTCTTCCATACTAGGTCGCCGACCTGGAATGTTCTAGGAATTACACGCCTGTTGTAATTCTGCTTCATTCTTTGCCGGTACGCCATCAGCCGGACGACTGCTTTAGCTCGTGCTTCGTCGACTAGGTCCAACTCCAGCTGTCTCCACTCGGTGTTGGCCCCCGGCAGTTCATGAGTTGACCAAGCGAAGACGTCGTAGTTTCGCTGGAGACATCCGATCAGCTCCTCTTTCTGGCCTCGACTCGTGGCACTTTCCGAGCGGATTTAGCCTCGGCTCAAACCATCTCTACGTAGCATCGCCGGGCTGCCAGTTGATCCCCTCGGACTTCTCCAACTTGGTCTTCTACTGGGAACTTGATTTTCTGGCAGAAGGTGGAGATGACCGCTCGGAACTCGTTGAGAGTCGGTCGCCCCAAAATCACATTGTACGCGGAGGGAACGTCGACTACAATGAAGTTGGCAACCCGCGTTCTTCTGAGCGGCTCCTCTCCCAGCGAGATAGCCAGCCGGACCTGTCCAGCCGGCAAAACTTCATTACCAGTGAACCCATAGAGGGGGGTCATCATCGACAGCAACTCGGCTCGGTCGATTTGCAATTGGTCGAATGCCTTCCGGAAGATTAAGTTGACCGAGCTGCCTGTATCAATAAAGATGCGGTGAATAGTGTAGTTAGCTATTACCGCTCGGATGATGAGGGCGTCATCATGCGGGACTTCGACTCCCTCGAGGTCCCTAGGCCCAAAGCTGATCTCGGGCCCGTTCGCCCGCTCCTGACTACAGCCAACTGCATGGATCGTGAGCTGCCTTGCATGCGCTTTTCGTGCCCTGTTGGAGTCGCCTCCGGTCGGCCCTCCAGCGATGATGTTGATTTCACCCCTCGACGCATTGCCTCTGTTCTCCTCCTCCCGAGCGGATGGTCAGGGTCTTTCATGCGATGCCCGAGGAATGACCCTGTGCTGCTGGTTATGTTGTCGCTCAGGCGATCTCCTTTCTGTACGCCGGCCTGGACTTTGGTGCTGACGTCGTCGGCTCGGCGAAGGTGATCGACGGCGATAGCTCCTTGGTGTAGGATGAGTGATTGGGGGAGGTTCCGATAGTCGCGGGTGTTGTGAGTTACTGAATGATGGAGTGAACAAAACATGAGAGTCCATACCTTCCCCCTGGGCTTAGGCCGATCTGCCGCTACTTGTTGAACGACATGCGGCATTGCTTGCTGATGAGGACGGGCGACCTCTGCGCGGGGTCCTCTCTGTGGTTGATAATTGGAAGACGGCTTCCGCTCGACATGAGCTGGTGGCTCGGATGGTGCTTCCTTTTTCCTCGCCATCCGAGCTTCCTCCACGTTGATGTACTCGTTGGCCTTGTTCAACATGTGGTCATAGCTGCGATGCGGCTTTCTAATGAGCGAACGGAAGAAATCCCCGTCCACGAGCCCCTGTGTGAATGCGTTCATCATGGTTTCTGAAGTGACCGTCGGGATATCCATGGCCACCTGATTGAAACACTGGATGTAGGCTCAGAGCGACTCCTTCGAGCCTTGTTTGATGGCGAACAGACTGACGCTGGTCTTCTAGTAGCGCCTGCTACTTGCGAAGTGATGGAGGAAGGTCATGTGGAACTTTTTGAAGCTGGTGATCGATCCGTCCGGCAACCTCCGGAACCATCGTTGTGCCGATCCCGAGAGGGTGGTGAGGAACACCCGACACTTCACAATATTCGTATATTGATGCAAAGTGGCTGTGTTGTCAAACTTACTCAGATGGTCGTCCGGGTCGGTGGTTCCGTTGTATTCCCCGATCGACGGGGGCGCGTAATGCCTTGGTAGCGGATCGCGCAAGATAGCCTCGGAGAACTACCTATTGATCCGCTCGGGGGACGAGTCTGTCCGTGGCACCTTGCCCTTTCTTGCGTCGTGGAGGGGCGCCTCATCGGATGAAGAGCCCCGCTCGAGGTTGGCTTGCGCGACTTCTGAGAGCGTTTGGAATAAAGCCCGATGGAACGATATCGGGGTGGGTGGGGCTTCCACCTGAGTGTCGGTCGACCCTTGTTCTGGCCCCATATTGAGAGCTGCTCTGGCCGGTCATCTTGTGGCGCCCGACCGCCTGATGCCGACGTTGCCTGTTGTGCCATTCGATCGGCTTAAGCTTTCTGCTGTTGCTCGACCATCTTGGCTGACCGCGCTTGGATGAGCGCGTCTAGTTCTTCGGGAGAGAGTGTCACCATGAGTTGGCGTCTAGCTTCTTCCATCGTCTATGCTAGGATTCAGGAAGGTTCCCACAGACGGCGCAAATTTGATTCT
This sequence comes from Zingiber officinale, assembly GCF_018446385.1. Lineage (NCBI taxonomy): Eukaryota > Viridiplantae > Streptophyta > Magnoliopsida > Zingiberales > Zingiberaceae > Zingiber > Zingiber officinale. The sequence goes on from NC_056002.1 coordinate 133,717,943, forward strand.
GTCCGAGCGCTGAGTCGACGGACACTAGGGGCATGGCCACTCTCCGCTGTCTCTGACTGGCGATATGGATCTCCGGCAAACCTGCAAAGAAGCCGAGCCGGGAGGGGTTTTCCTGCGACGACCCTCCGACGCTCAAGTCAGGCAGTGAAGAAGGAGCAAGGTAACGCTACTGTGGCTACAGTGATGAGAATCGCCTACCTCCGTCGAAGTCTGGGGGTCCTTATATAGGACCCTGGGGGCGCGGGCACGCTTCTTGATGCATGCACGCTTCCCCAAACATACCTCAGTAGGGTTGTGTCAGAAAAGCATGCCTAACGCCATTCCGCAATCGTCCGAGCATATCCCTGATATGACGGTGGAAACTTCCACCGTACGATACTCCGTCCGCTCCGGCCACTAGCCATGCTGTTTGTCGGCGGCAGGCGTCTCGAGGATGATGTTACCAGCTGTCCCTTTTGTCTCCTTGCGCTCTTACCTGTTCCCGGGCCAAGCGAACCAGCCGCTCGATGCTCATGACATCCGGGAATGCGTATACCTCGGGCCGAGCGGGGAAGCCCTGCTCATGTGCTCGGATGAGATTGCGCCTTATTGCCCTGTGGCTCGGCCGAGCGGCCTGTCCACCCGGCCCTTAGACTCTTTCTCCTTGAGCATCGGAAACCTGACCCCTGGTCGAGCTGTCTTTCGTCCGGAATGGGAGACCCTTGGTCGGATGTCCGATCGACCGGATACTTGGTCGGCTTGCCACTCCGCTCGGCACGACCTCTATCCGCTCGGCACGACCTTGGGGTTGACCCTCTTGACCATTGACCTCCACGTGTTGTTGACCTCCCATCAACAAGGGTCCCCCGTCCTTACCACCAGATCAGGTATCATAACCCAACCGTTTTAGAATAACTAACCGCCGACTAAAGTACAAAGGCGATGGTCGGACCTAGCATCCACCCACCAGTGTTTGAGGGGGAGTTCAAGTTTTGGAAGTGATGAATGGAGGTATTCTTTAAGATAGATTTTAATATTTTATTAATAATGAAATATGATTTTGAAGCACCAAAAAACAAAAACGGAGAAGAACTCGAAGAACACCTCTGGACCAAAAAGCAGCTCAATGAGTTTATGGCACACAGTAAGGCTTGAATTTTACCTTATGAGCATACTACCGGTTGAGGAACTTGACAAAATTGGCAACTACATGAGTACAAAAGAACTTTGAAAAAAGTTCTTAAAACTCTATGAAGAACCAAAAGAAGTTGAATCTAACTCCTCGATAGACACTGAGTCGTCATCCGAAGAATTTGAGATCGAGGGAATTGTGTTGGTGCAATATCCCTTAGGTCAAGGTTGACCTGGTTAACCAAGCTGAGTCTTGGTTTGAGTTTAGATGTTTGACAATAAGATACTGATTGAAGAAGAGTCAAGTAGGTCAAGGTTGACCGGATACTTGACTGGGAAGTCCTAACTGGGAAGTTAGGCAGAAGGGAAGTCCTGGTGAGTGAAGCCAGGCAGAAGGAAAGTCCTGGTGAGTGAAGCCAGGCAGAAGGAAAATCCTAGTGAGTGAAGCTAGGTGAAAGTCCTGGTGAGTGAAGCCAGGTGAAAGTCCTAGTGAGTGAAGCTAGGCAGATGAAAGTCCTGGTGAGTGAAGCCAGGCAAGGGAAAATCCAGATGGATCAAGAATGATCGGACATCTGGTGTTGGGAAGTCCAAGTAGGTCAAAAGATTGACTGGATACTTGGCACGAGGAAATCCAGATGGGTCAAAGGGATTGACCAGATATCTGGTGGAAGTCCAAGTAGGTCAAGGGAGTGATCGGATACTTGGCACGAAGATAAAAGTCCAAGTGGGTCAAAGGGATTGACCGAACACTTGGTGGGGAGTCCTAACAGGTCAAGGGAGTGACCAGATGCTAGGCATGATGTACCAACAGGTTAAGATTGACCGGATGTTGGTTTGGGAGGTTTGGGACTTGGTTTGGGCAAAAACCAAGTTCTGGATCGATCAGTGGATCGATTCAGGCTCTGGATCGATCAGTGGATCGATCCAGACCTGTCCCAGCGAACAGAAAGCCACTGGATCGATCGGTGGATCGATCCAAGCTTTCCCCAGCGAACAGAAAGCCTCTGGATCGATCAGTGGATCGATCCAGAGGTCCCAATCGATCAGTGGATCGATTGGGACGCTACTGCTTCGCACGATAAGCGCTGGATCGATTCATGAATTGATCCAGGCGTTTTTCCAGAGCACAGAGGCGCTCTGGATCAATCCGTGGATCGATCCAAAGCCTCCCCGATCGATTGGAAATAATCGAATCGATCGGGATCCGACCGTTGGCATCGATAAAGGCCGCAGGCGCACGATTCCTTCGGTACTCCTTCACCGATTTATTCCAGCTCTCTCGTCAGCTCCTCCACAGCACTCACAAAGCTCAAATCGCCAGTTCTTGAAGGATCTTGGAGGCTCTCCAAGTCAAGAGGCGAATCAAAGCCAAGAAGAGAAGCTAGGGCTAGGGTTTTGTACTCATTGTAAGCTTGTAAGCTTGTATTTCTTGTATCATTTCCCTCTCTTCTTGTATTGAGTCTTGTAGGGCTTCTCCGCCCTTGGTAGTTACCATAAAGGAGAGTTTTTACTAGTGGAGGGTGTGTGCGTTGGTGTGGATCCTTGGATTAGTCACCTCTTGTGAGGTGGATACCAAGTAAACCAACCGTGTTAGCGTGTGTGATTGTTTCTGTTATTTTCCGCTGCATATCCTTGAAGAAACAAGCAACGCCGAGCAACGAGCACGCGACGAGCTATTCACCCCCCCCCCCCTCTAGCTACTTTTGGTCCTAACAAGTGGTATCAGAGCGAGGTTGCTCTTCACCGGAATCATCGCCAGAAGGGTCAAGCTCAACAAGAAAAGCTAGAGGGTGAAGAAGTTGGAGCAAATTCTTCAAGTTCAAGTTTTTATCGAGCTCAACTTCAAGATGCAATTCCAAGATGGACTTGGGTTTGACACAAGGGTGGCTCCACCATACACATCGGCAAGCTTCGATTCTTGGAGATCAAGAATCGAAAACTTTCTTATGATGGAGATAGAGCAATGGTTTGCTCTAATGGAAGGCTTCGAAGCTCCAACAAACTCCAAGGGCAAGCTTCTAAAGAAAAGCAGATGGAGCTCGGAGCAAGTCCAGAGGTGCGAGGTAAATGACAAAGTGACCAAGCTTTTGGTCAATTTATTGCCAAGCACCATCCTTTGCAAAATTGGAAAATTTGAAGATGCAAAGGAGTTATGGAGCAAATTGGCCAAGCTTCATGAAGAGATCCCCTCCGCTGTACAAGATCATGAAGAATCGAGAGAGGGTGACTCTTTGGGGCAAGACCAAGAGGAGGACTCCGAGGTTGAGAGATGCTCAACCTCCGAAGAAAAGGAAATCCAAGAAGCTTCATCCTCAAGGGAATGCAACGAAGGGAACAAGGAGAGAGCATACTCCTTGTTTCATATTCAAGATGATGAAGCCTCCACCTCTAGGGTTGAGGGGGAGCAATCTTTGGTGACGCCGGATCAAGAAGAAGGAGAGGCTTCTACATCCGGGTCAAGAGACGAAGAGGAGGAAGAAGATTCTACCTCCACAAGTCAAGAAAAATCAAATGGAGGAGAATCAAGGTCCGATCAAGAGGAAGCTTCTACCTCCGGATCCAAAGGAAAAGATGCTAACCCTACAAGCAAAGGTATAAATATTTCAGTTAATAATAAAAATCATATTGTATGCTTTGAATGTAGGGAACATGGGCACTACAAGAGCAAGTGCCCTAAATTGGCCAAGAAGAAGGGCCAAGTGACACAAAAGGGCAAGGTGAAGCCCAAGGAGACCATCCCCAACACAAAGAAGAGCAAGGAGCATATTATATGCTTCTCTTGCAGTCAAAAGGGGCATTACCGTAGTCAATGCCCCAAGGGGAAGAAGATGGTCAAAGCTCAAGGAGGCACTAGTCAAGGGGGAGCCTCCAAGGTAAAGAAGAAGGTAACATTTATTGAGCCTAACCCTTTACATTATGGTAAAAAGCATGATAGTTCTAAGTTTTATCATTTTAATGCAATTTACCATAAGAATAGAAAGCATGAGGGCTTTAAGGAAAAGCATGTGGCCCTACATGCCAAAACTACACCTAAGGTTAGGAATGTAGGCAAAAATCTATGCAATAACTCTAAGGATTTTAAATACAAGCCTAGAAACAAAAATGCTCATGAACCAAACACTAAGGATTTAATGATAGAAAATCAAGTCTTGAGGTCAAGACTTGATAAAATGGAAAAGACCCTAAAAAGGATGGAAAATATCCTAAAAGGGCAAAATGAGCAATACCTAGGGCTAGGAAAATCAAAGTCATCCAATGGCCATAGAGGTTTGCGATACAAACCAAAGGCTAAGAAGGATGTGCCCTCTTACCATAGAGTTTCATATAGTTATGGAACAAACCCTAGGTCTAGTGGTCAAGTCAAAAATACTAGGGAGGTCATCCCTAAGAGTATTTTTGCAATTAATGTGACTAAGACTTCTAAGAAGTCTAAGAAAGTCACTAACAAGGTCACAAGGGAGGCTATCCCTAAAGTTGACCTAGAAAATGTGACCAAGGCTTCTAAGAAGTCAAACAAGGTCACTAGGAAGGTATCTAGGGAAGTTATCCCTAGTGAATACCTAGAGCATCCAAGGAGAACCAATAGGTGTTGGGTTCCTAGGAGCATTTTCTCTACCCCATAGATGGGTTAGAGAGTGTCAACTCCGATTAGAAGGGTAGTTAACCCAACTTTGAGGAAATTGACACTCAAGGAGCATTTTCAAGGTTTTTGTTAACCTTTGAAAATGAAACGGACCTAGTGTTTACTCCTTGAAAGAGTAAAATGTGCCTATTGGTGGAAAAATTGATTTTATCTTAAAATGGCACAAATTGGGAAAACCATAAGAACTACCAAGTTGGGATTTTGGTATGTTCTTAGGAAATTTAAGGCGATCCGGGCCTTAATTTAAAGGTGCTCACTCTTGAGGGAAAATGGAATATGCCAACACTTGAGGAATATTTTAAATTTCTAATTGGCATAATTAATTCAAGAGATTAAAGAAATGTCAAGTTGGGTTCTGACATTTTCTTAAGGAAATTGGGCGATCTAGGGTTATACTTTGTGATTTAGCTAAGTGGTTAAGGATACTTAGATAGGTAATCTAGGTATATTTTATTTATGCTAAATCTTGCCATGATTGTTTGCCCATCATATGCCATGACATCATGTCTATTTTTGCATTCATGTTTTATTATGAAAAATCCAAAAATACCATGTCATGACATTCATACATCATGTAGTTATAGGAATCTTTCTTTTGAAAGTTATTTTATTTTGATGTATGCCATAACATTATCATGCATTAGTTTAATTCCTTGTAATTAAGGACAAATGGCATTTAACAACACTTATTAACAAGTGACATCTTAGGTGGATGTCTAATATCTCTAAAATGCCTAGATAGATATGCATGATCCCTAGATTAGGGCACAACCAAAATCTACATCTCACAAAGACTATAAGGTGACTTGTATGTGTTTTTAGTGCACATTAGATACAAGTGAGATGTTAGGATGATGAACAAAGCTCAAGATGTTGATTTAGTGCATTCTTTTGAGTTTTTAGGTTCATCAAAACACATAGTTATGTGTTTTCCCATCATTGGGAAAGCTAATGTACAAGTCATGTGCATTATGCCCAAGGAACATGATGGGATATTGTTTTTGAAAATGTTTTTAAAAAATGATTTTGGAAAACCTTGGTGAAGGCTATCTTTTGATAGTGATCACCATTGAATAGTTAGACACAAACTTGAAGAAAACACTAAAGTTTTTGCAGGTTTTCAAGTTTGTGTCAATCTTTGAAAATATGATGTATTTTCATAGAAAACTATTTTTCCTTGATAGTATATGCCCTAAATAATGCCTACACAAAATTTCATGATTTTTGGATTTTTGTAGAATTTTCTTGGGGTTTCTGAAGTTGGCTGATTTGGAAATTCAGCAACTATCAGAGCTCCGATCGATCCATGAATCGATTGGAGTGCCTGAATCGATCCATGGATCGATTCAGAGGCTAGTCTCCCACGAGCAGAAGCTCGCTGGATCGATCAGCCGATCGATCCAAGAAGTCTGAATCGATCAGTGGATCGATTCAGATAGGTTCGATCGATTGGAACCCAACTCCAATCGATCCAAGTTGCTGATTTTGGCTGGGAAGGCCTGATTTCAGCATCTTTGAACCTCTTTGAGTCTAGGTAACCATTTCAAACCCCTAAAATACATTTGTATACATACAAAGGGTGTTTTCATGTGAAAACAAGGATGGATTGGTTAAGGAAGGCTTCATTGAAGTTTAGGTTGAGGTTTGTTTCAAATTTTTGAATAATTGAACCTCAAAACTTCTAAAATTGGGTTTCCTAAAGTTTTAGGGATTCCAAGTCATTGTTTGTGCAATGACAGAAGTTACCACCATGTTTTTCGGGGGAGGGACTCTTTAAAGACATGAAAATTATTTTTCATGAACCTTGGAAGGTGGTTAACCTTCTGTTAAGAACATGCTCAAGGTTGAGCGTTTGAACTTTAATGGGGAGCGGATATCCTCATTGTTTCAAGTGGACAATGCTCAAGGATGAGCATTTGCCTACATTGGGGGAGAATGTAGGGAAAATGAAGGGTATGAGACCTTCATTATTGTGTTGATCACAATGAGCGAAGTTGTGATCACGATGAGCAACTCTTCAGGGGGAGAGTTTTTCAACAATGGATTTGTTGATGTGTGCCCAATATTGAGGCATGGGTTGATGTGTGCTCAAGGTTCGGTTGATGTGTGCCAATAGGGGGAGAATGAAAGGACTTATGAAAGGGGATAAGTTAGGCTTTCATTACCTAAGAAGGAGTTTGCCCTCTTAGGGGGAGAATGAAGAGCTTAACTTATGCTTTCATTACCTAGTGGCATGAAGAATGAGCCTATGGGATTAGCCTAACTTACATGTGGGATTGTAAGTGTTATTGTGGTATTGTCAAACATCAAAAAGGGGGAGATTGTTGGTGCAATATCCCTCAGGTCAAGGTTGACCTGGTTAACCAAGCTGAGTCTTGGTTTGGGTTTAGATGTTTGACAATAAGATACTGATTGAAGAAGAGTCAAGTAGGTCAAGGTTGACCGGATACTTGACTGGGAAGTCCTAACTGGGAAGTTAGGTAGAAGGGAAGTCCTGGTGAGTGAAGCCAGGCAGAAGGAAAGTCCTGGTGAGTGAAGCCAGGCAGAAGGAAAATCCTAGTGAGTGAAGCTAGGTGAAAGTCCTAGTGAGTGAAGCTAGGCAGATGAAAGTCCTGGTGAGTGAAGCCAGGCAAGGGAAAATCCAGATGGATCAAGAATGATCGGACATCTGGTGTTGGGAAGTCCAAGTAGGTCAAAAGATTGACTGGATACTTGGCACGAGGAAATCCAGATGGGTCAAAGGGATTGACCAGACATCTGGTGGAAGTCCAAGTAGGTCAAGGGAGTGATCGGATACTTGGCACGAAGATAAAAGTCCAAGTGGGTCAAAGGGATTGACCGAACACTTGGTGGGGAGTCCTAACAGGTCAAGGGAGTGACCAAATGCTAGGCATGATGTACCAACAGGTTAAGATTGACCGGATGTTGGTTTGGGAGGTTTGAGACTTGGTGTGGGCAAAAACCAAGTTCTGGATCGATCAGTGGATCGATTCAGGCTCTGGATCGATCAGTGGATCGATCCAGACCTGTCCCAGCGAACAGAAAGCCACTGGATCGATCGGTGGATCGATCCAAGCTTTCCCCAGTGAACAGAAAGCCTCTGGATCGATCAGTGGATCGATCCAGAGGTCCCAATCGATCAGTGGATCGATTGGGACGCTACTGCTTTGCACGATAAGCGCTGGATCGATTCATGAATTGATCCAGGCGTTTTTCCAGAGCACAGAGGCGCTCTGGATCGATCCGTGGATCGATCCAAAGCCTCCCCGATCGATTGGAAATAATCGAATCGATCGGGATCCGACCGTTGGCATCGATAAAGGCCGCAGGCGCACGATTCCTTCGGTACTCCTTCACCGATTCATTCCAGCTCTCTCGTCAGCTCCTCCACAGCACTCACAAAGCTCAAATCGCCAGTTCTTGAAGGATCTTGGAGGCTCTCCAAGTCAAGAGGCGAATCAAAGCCAAGAAGAGAAGCTAGGGCTAGGGTTTTGTACTCATTGTAAGCTTGTAAGCTTGTATTTCTTGTATCCTTTCTCTCTCTTCTTGTATTGAGTCTTGTAGGGCTTCTCCGCCCTTGGTAGTTACCATAAAGGAGAGTTTTTACTAGTGGAGGGTGTGTGCGTTGGTGTGGATCCTTGGATTAGTCACCTCTTGTGAGGTGGATACCAAGTAAACCAACCGTGTTAGCGTGTGTGATTGTTTCTGTTATTTTCCGCTGCATATCCTTGAAGAAACAAGCAACGCCGAGCGACGAGCACGCGACGAGCTATTCACCCCCCCCCCTCTAGCTACTTTTGGTCCTAACAAATTGCCGGAACAACATTTATAGCGAATACCTACCTAAAAATAAAGAAAGCTCATGCGAGATAAGAATCAATGAATTATCTTTGCATGCATAAATTATCTTTATCTTATTAGACAAAGTAATGCATGCAAGAAATTTAATTTACTTGATTTATTCTTATCGATAAAATTAATTATTTTTGTTAACTTTCTGGTCAAATTTTTTGCTCAAAATTTTATCTGTACAAAATGAAAATGTTATCTACAAACCTAAAAACTCTCAAAAAAAATTTCCATTGAGTTTTTTTTTTCAAAAATGGTATTTTTTTAAAAAAATATTTTGTAAACTTATTTTAATAAACTTTTATTTTTCTATAATAAAATATGATGTTTCCTATCATAATAAAATTCTTTAACATTTTTCAAATTTTATTTGAATTATTACGAATTATTTTTCAAAAAGTTAATTTTTAATATTAAAAATTCAGAAAAATATAAACTCTAGAACTTTAAAATTTTCAGTATTCGACAATATGTTTTTCATATCCAGAAAATTTTCAGAGTGAAAAATATTTTTAAGATTGATTTTCACAGAATTTATTGTTCTAATGAAATAAATCAATTCTGTTTGTTAAACTAATTTTTTTTCTATGAAAATTTTTCTACTGATAAAATTTATTCTAATTTTCAGATTTTTTTTTGAGATAGATAACAAATTTCTATATTATTTTTGTCGAAACAGAAGATTAATTAGTAAAGATAAAATATTTTAAAAATTATATCTAAAACATATTAGCTTACCAATAATTTTTGTTAAGTACCCCTAGAAAAATATTTTAAATTTTCTAACTGTTTATTTTATTTTTTTTTCAAATTTTATTTTAATGTGATCAAAGAGGAAAAAGTAAGTACAAGTTAAGAGGGAGTAAGAATTTTATTACTTAATTCATTACGAATTTTATTGCTTAATTCATTATAATATTTGATTCTAATTGTAACTCTTTACATAACTTATGTTATTGCATTTTTAGCCCTAGCTTGAACTTGAGTTGATGCATATCACAACAGGAAAAATTGTAAATACTCCGTGGTAGTTTTGATGTGGTCGACCAAGTTAGGTTCGGTCATGTGTGTATTTGATCTTTGTGTCTAAGTGTGCAGGAGCTTAGGCATACAAGAAGTCGAGCGGAATACGTAGCTAACAAGAAGGATGACATGGGAAAGGATCCGACGGACTCGGTGCATCTGAGGGATGAGGTGCTGCGAAAGAGTACACCGGTGGACGAGACGGACGTGCACGACGTTCGAGGGACGAGAAGTCGGGGAGGAAGTCTGCTCGAGAAAAAAGCCGGAGTTGAATTCGGGTGAGCTCAATTCCGAATGGCCAGAGCATCACTCGAACGAGCAGAGCGAAAAATAGTTAACAAGAGAAGTTAATCATTTTTCGGATGAACAGTGCTGAAGGCGCCTTCAATGATTTGGAAGGTGTCTTCGCAAGGCGCCTTCCAACCTTTGAAGGCGCCTTTCTTAACCGTTAAGCCGAAGATAAAATTTTATCCTCGGTAATAAAACTTAATCTATTGAAGGCGGCTTTCATCTTCCGATAAATTTTTTCATAAGCTAAATTTGTCATAAACTAATTGGGCTCAAATCTAAGAATCTCATAGTGATATCATGAGTCCTATTTACCTATGTAGCAAAGTTCGTGACAATCCATGCTAATCAACCCTGAGCATCTCCAGTGGAAAGAGTTGTAGTAGAGATTAAAAATATCACTCATCTCTCCACTATTAAAAATTCTCCCAATAATTTTTGTTTTATGAGTTCCATTTGATATATATATATATATATATATATATATATATATATATAATTTTAATATTTTTATAAAAACAACGACTTTCTAGGAGGGATCTCGTTCTATTAGACACATTATCCATGATGAGAGCTCGATGAGCCCAAGACACAATCCTTGAAATTCATACCATTCGTCAGCACGATTCATAAATGGGCTGATTGGATTCAATCAGAGAGCCCAGCCCATTTAAGCACCGCCATTCTCATCTCCCTTCCCTACAAATAAAAAAAATTCCTTAATCCGATCGACTTATTTACAACTTTGCCCCATCCCCATCCGCGGCATCTTTCACCGCCTTCTTCTCCCTCTACTCTCCAGATCTTCTGCCAACTCTCCTCTTGCTCTCTTCCCATGGCAGACAGCGAGTCGGCAACGACGAAGACGGAGCCGAAGCTGTCCTGGGCGGACGTGGAGTCCGACGAGGAAAAGGAAGCGTCGGCGCTCTCGTCAGAGGCTGCCGTTCCCTCGGAGTTGAACAAGATCGAATCCCTCTCCATCGCCGATGTGAAGGATGGTGAAAACCAGGCAGCGGACGTACCTGATGCCAGTCGCCTGCTGGAGGACCCTGACGAATCCGATATCAAAGCCGTAAATATTCCTTTCCTTTCCTTCTCTTGCTCTTCTGGGCTTTTGCCTGATGTTAGGGTTCTAACTTTTGACTAGTTCTGACTTCTAGGAATTTAGTATTTTGATGTTTGGATACTCTGAATGACTGCATCGATCATCTGAATAGGTTACATCTGGCGATACTGTTTATACGTCCGCTGTGGCGTTTGAAGACTTGAATTTGTCAAATGAACTGATCAACGGGTTATATGTGGAAATGGGTTTTAGCAGGCCCAGCAAGATTCAGGCTATTACTCTGCCTATGATTCTTACACCTCCGTATAAAGATTTGGTAGCTCAAGCTCATAATGGATCGGGTAAAACAACTTGTTTTGTGTTGGGGATGTTGAGCCGAGTTGATCCAAGCAAGAAGGTGCCCCAAGCCATCTGCGTTTGTCCTACTAGGGAGCTTGCTCAGCAGGTTTCGTGTTCATTTTGATGTTTTTTTTTAATCATGTCTTTAGCATTTCGTATAGAGATTCCTAACTGAATAGCGGAATGATACAGAATCATGCCGTCCTCATGAAGATGGGGAAGTATACTGGCATAACTGCAATGTGCGCAATACCAACCGATTCTTCTAGTTATATTCCTATAAACAAACGACCTCCGGTGACTGACCAAGTCGTGATTGGCACTCCGGGGACCATCAAGAAGTGGACAACAGCAAAAAAGTTGAGCACAAGGGATATTAAAATACTTGTTTTTGATGAGGCAGATCACATGCTAGCTGAGGTGGGGATTGGATAACTTCTTTGTGATCTTAAGTTACAATAATGTCATGCCTTTTCTCAAAAGTTTTACTCTCTGATTATTTATTTTCATTGATTAACACTTTTTTGGTTAGTTTTTTTTTTCTTTCTGATAATACCAATATCATCATTATCAAGTGTGTGTGTGTGTGTGTTATAACTAATTGAAGTTAGTTACATAAATCTCCATCTCCATGGAGCTCTATGTAAGGATATATTACTAGTAATATTTAAATTGATTAGATGATATTCTTTTGTATTATGTTGACTGATGTTGGATTTTGGTCTCTCTTCACCCCTCACACCTGTCACTCTCTGATAGATTTGACTCTTCTAATTATGAAATCTTTTTTTCACCTTGGACGTGTTCATATCATCTCAAAAGTTACACAATTCTTTACTTGTGGAAGAACTAATAGAACACTTTTAACTGTTTCTATGATGGACCTATGAGATATATCCTGAATGGGATAACATGTATTTAAGGGAATGATCCTTTGGTGTTTGCAAATGTATATAATTAGAGTGTCTTTCCAACTTAAGCTTTGATGGGTTGTCTAGGAAGATAGGAGTGTGAGGGAGAGGGAGAGGGAGAAGGAAAAGGTTACAAATTACACATGAAGTAATCACAGATCACTTGTATACATTAATTATGTATTGCTTTCCTCCCCTTCCCTTCCCCTCTCCTAGTTATCCATCAAGTAAACCCAGCCTATAGATGAAGCTCTCTGATGATACTTTTGCTTCCATGGGAGATGTGATTTCTAATTTCCAACTGGAGCATCTTTATGTCCCCTGTCACTCAAAGAGTCTTGCAAAACATTCCTTGATTCTAACCATGGTTTTCACTTAGTAGGCGTACCATCTGTATATGTATGCTTCTGGCATGCATCAAATTTCCAAGTTTTGCACTAAAAAAATGTAGAAGCACGGTTTTGCACCATTATCACTCGTTGTTCAATCAACATGGTTTGGTTTTATGCAAAAGGCGAATTAACTATGAATTCATTGATGTTTGAGTTGATTATTATAGTAGTATGAAGAAATACATTATTTTGAGAGGTATACAAGAAATAAAAAGGAACTCCAGAATTCCACAGCCACCTTGGTGATGGTGCGCAAGTGTTACCTAAAGTATTGATCTATTTTACTTGCAACTGATTATTTCTTTTTTCAATATCTCATTTATCAATCTTCATGATGATATCTTCGAAGACTTTTTGATTACTTTGGTTTCCGTAGATGTTTGTGCTGTCTTGTAATGTGGAGAAGCCAAAAGCTTACACTGAGACTTTTTTATTTTATTTTATTTTTATTTTTTGCTATAATTGGTCATTTTTCCAGTTCTATTGATCTTTGTTCTCTATTTTGTTTCTGAGTGCAGGATGGCTTTAGGGATGATTCTGAAAGACTTAGGAAAGAGATTCAAAGGAGTAGTGGTGGTTGCCAGGTTTGGCTTCTGTTGTACATTCACCATTAGTTCTGCTAGGGTTTATTTTAACTCCTATAATACATACATTTTTTGAAAAGAAAAATCCAAAATTTATAAGGTGTTCAACCATGTGTCTGACACACAATCCAAACATTCTTATTTTCTCTATAATAATTTCCACCTGCATTTGACTTCATTTTGTGTTTTACCTTACCCATAGCTAATCAAATGGTTGGAATCAGTCTGCTTCGTTGAATAATAACATTTTACTGGGTGTCATTATCTCTTCCCATATTGAATGTTAAAATAAACACTTAGCTATATAAATAAATGGATTTGAAATATTATTTTCTTTCACCTATCTTAACTTGATATTAGTGTTATGTTCATCGTATTTGTCCTCCTTGATATTCTTTTTTTTTACCATCATGTTCTCTGTGCTAGCAGCATCGTGCATTAACAAGGTCTTTCCCATTCAATCCTTTCAGAACTATTACTCACTTTGTTTTGGATTACACTATCCAGGATGATTCACAGTTATTAGGCACATTATCTATTACATTATTCGGCTATCACTCAGTCCAAGATACATATCGCTTTGGCCCAATGCTAACATGAAACCACCACCCCTTTCTTCTATTTGGCTAGCAATATTCTCCTCCATTGACATCCATCAACACCATTATTGTCTTTCTGTTATAGAACCAACGTCCACTAACTAAGACAGACAAAACCGTATTAGAGGCCACTATACATCTTCCTCAGTGTCATCTTTCCTTTTGACCCTTTATCTTTTTTTTTGTTCTTTATCTTTTATGCGGACCATTTATTTCCCTTTTTTAAGGCTATAATAGCTAATCAAAACTAATTAATGATCACAATTGTGATCTTGTTGTGGTTGTTGGAGGGCATCAATGTCGATTGTGTCTTTAGGATGCTCAATGGTCTGGGCTACTTGGGAATGCTTGGTATGGCGAGTGACAATGGGAACAACTAATGACCAAGGCAAAGTGGTGATCAAAGACAAGGGTTTGATAACAGAAGGCACACTCATGTGTGCTTATGAATAGAGAGGACTTCAGTGATACACTTTACTCATGCGGGTTGGTAAGTGCGACAGGTGGTGAGGAGGTGAGGAGGTGAAGCAACAATACTCAATCAGTAGCGGGTTGCAAATGATTAAAAGGATGATTGTCGATTAGCAAAGGTGACCCTGTCAAGGAAAGGGGAGAGGGCAATGACATTGAGTAGAGGGATTGAATGGAAGAGACAAACAAGATAAACTAGTTTTGTAGGCCTTTTCTTGCATCAACTTTGGTGAGGCATTACATATTGATGTTGACAGTAGTCATTGCAGGGGTTGGTCAGCGTGGAGAAACAAACACTGTGAAATAAATTCCTTCTAGGATTGGTTGGGTGACTCCAAGCCACAACAGGATGGGGGGAGCTTCTTATGCTACTATACCTCATTGTTTTTTAGCAACAACCAAACCATAATTTTTCATTACATGGGTCTGTTACATAGATTTTATTTCACTACTGACCTCTATAATATAAGTCTATATTGATAGTAATATTTAGAACCGAGTCACTATTTTAATCGTGTCCAGTAGAGACTCCTTTATCCTCTCTTTGTCTCTCATACCTTCAAGCGTAACTGATTCAATTTACCTAATTGCTTGTGTGGATACGTTTATACCATTTTAATCTATTTTCTTTCATTTTATTATTCATGTGAGCTACATTTAGCTGATTTACAGCAGTAATATTTTTATTTATCTTTTCTTGTATTCCTATACCTCCATCTTGACACTCCCACATTTGCTATAACATTATTTATGTGTTTGTTTCTTAACTTTACTGCATTATGACCTGTAAACATGGCTAGTTATTCTACAACTACTAAAAATTTTCTTTTAGCTAAGGTGCACAATGATTGCATCACAACTGAATCTTTTCTTTAAGTTAACCATTTTGTAATCCTATTAATGATGTCTTCACCAATCCTTTTTATTGAATAATTTCTCTAATATATCATAACTCTTATTATTTGCAAGGATTTATCCAACTTAACTAGTCATTAACTATTTCAAACTGCTTTTTTGTATATTCTATTTTCGTTAACCTTTACTTTGAAAGTTCCCCTCTAGTTTATTTTATCCAGTCTCTCGTTAATTGAGACAATACAATAAATAACAGTCACCAGAGAGGCAGATCTTACATCTGACACCTAGTGACCTAGTACTAATGGAAAGGAATAAAAATTTAAAGTTTGACTTTGATGTAAACTCATTGTCAAAAGAAAACCATTTGTTGGATGCCTTGTAAGTGTAACACTAATTATTGATTTTCTTTGTACCAATGTCTTTTGCCACAGAGATATAATGATTAGATAATTTTCCTCAGCCAACCAACCGCAATTGATGTTTAATCTTTTTTCTTCTTCTTTGTTTTTTAAATATTTATGCATTAGTTGACTTATTAAATAACTACATTTATAATTTATCTTCTAGGCATAAAACCACTGAGTTTAGAAAAATCTATTTCACCTCTTATTCTTTATCTGTAACTTATTAATTTAACTCCTTGATAGTTAGAGCATTATATGCTGCCTTTATCCTTATAAAATTGATACTGAAAACCCTTTCTAAACAACTTTCTAAGTTCTAAAATTTTATTATTGAGTTTAGTTAATCAAAGTATGCCTTTAATCAGTAACTCTTTCAAACCTTAAATGCCTTTAGGATTATTTGTTTGAAGTTTCTCTAATCCCGTTTGATATGATGTTCCAAACAAAAGTATGGTTTGTAATCATGTTTTTTCATCTTGAAAGCCTTTGTTATTGAGAAGTTTTTTTTGTTATCTGGAAATTTAATCCCTGTAGCTGATCTGAGTAGTTATGAGTAACATTGTTTGTTGACGAAGATTACTTTTATTACCATCTCTTGGATATTTATTTTTCCCTGAATTCTCTACAATTTCTTTGTGTAGTTTTAAATCTCTCTCTCTCTCCATTTTGAATTCCTAGATTGTTATATAGTTTTATCTGATTAGGCTCAAAATTAGTTTATCCCATGCAAAACTTTTTATTTCTATAATTTTGCAAATCCTTTAAGGATTTGAATAGTAATTATTTTGCTCTTCTTCACATCACCATCGACACTCCATATGTTATACCTCTTCTTTTATGCTTCATAATTTTTTTGTTTTTTTAAGATGTTTAATTTTAAATTGATTTATGGTTAATTCGTGTTTGCCTATTAAATTTGTGGCATGGCCACAACTGCAAACACTAATGTTATGTTTACTTGGGAGGGTGGATTCAAAAACTGAGGAAAACTTTCTGTCATTTACTTGACAAAAAAAGGATGGATTATTAATCCTTTTTGATGTTTACTTCTTGTAAAACGACGAACAGATGGATTTGTAAATCCATCCGCTATCCAATTTATGAACATATTTTTGTCCACCCAAAATCGGATGGAACGCCACTTTCCAACCTTCCTCGTCACTTGTTGTCCTCAACCACACTGCCCCTCAACCAATCGGTCCTCCATGGCCACCTCACTCAGCCATGAGCCCGGCAGCAAGCCACGGGCAGCCCACGGCCGCCTCGTGCTCCCCCCAAGCAAACGCGATCGCCGTGTGCAGCAAGCAGCCTTGCAGGGCTGCCTCTCTTCATACTTGCCGTGAGCAGTGGGAGTGGCCTTGCAAGGCCGTCTTGTGTTTGCGCTCACTGCGAATAGTGGGGGTGGCCTTGCAAGGCCACCTTGTGCTCGCGCTCGCTGACTGCCTTGCTCGTGCTCACGCTGACCGGCCAGCTCGCTCTCACCGCGATCAGTGGGTAGCCCTGCAGGGCTGGCTCACACTCGCCAAGGCACCTCGCATTTGCCGCGAGTAGTGGGTGGCCCTGTTGGGCCGGCTCGTGCTTGCTAGGGCCGCGTCGTGCTCTGCGTCTTTCTCTCTTCCTTCCCGAGGATTCTTTTCCCTTCTTTTTCTCTTCCCTTCCCTTCCCTTCCTGTAAGGATTGTTTTCCTTCTTTACTTTCTTTCCTTTCTCAATCCACGCATCCGAGTAAACAGAGCAAAGCAAAGAGCAAGACACTTGTTTTGGATTTGCAATAAAGCACTAGGGCCCTCAAATTCCAGTTCCTGTTCATAGGGAGAATGGCTTTCCACTGATTATTTATCAGGCCAAACTCCAAGATGTTCTCTCCTCCTGACAATAGTCAAACAAATGATCTCCATTTCATCGTCATTTCATCCACACAGTAGACATGTTGTTCTGAGGGTGTTCCCAGGTCTTTGGAGGTTTGCTTATTCACATTCATAAACCAAAAGGGATCTGAATTATGACTGCTAACTTTGTTATTATATACTTGTTTGTATTTATCAGGCCACATGATTTGTATTTCATTCTAATAAGATTGCATACATAATCTACTAATGCCACATGAAGCAGCCACCCGATCACCCAAGAAACATCATCATTGTGAACTCCTGAATGCGAAAAGAGAGCTGACTGAATTGTATGATCCATACACGACCTATGATTTTTCAATGTGTCACCCAAGCATATCACTGATTGTGAGTTTCTGTTGAGAAGACACTTTAAAACAATCAAGCTAGTCAGGAGCCAAGGATGTTGATTGAATCCTGCTCTCCTCTCTAATGGTTAACAGTCATCTTATCCAACTCAGGATAATCTGCAAAAGCTGTTGGTTTGCAGATCCCTTGATACCAGTGATGTGTATGTAAAGTTTAAAATCTCGACCCGTGTTGAGGCTTCGGTCCTAGACCGGAATGATACAGTTTTGGTTCGTATCGCGCCGTGCCGATACTATTTTGGTTTTTTTTTTAATTTATAAATAGTAATTATTAGATACATATGTTTGTTGTGTATAATTTAAAAATAAATTGTATATTGATTTTATACAATTTCTCAATTATTTAAAAATTAATATGGTTAGAAAAATAATTAAATATAATTTTCTTTAAACAAAATTAATCTAGTCAAGTGGAGACATTATAAGACAAAGACAAAAATATATGTTTCATATGTTTAAGAAGCAAGAATCCTAAAAAGTAAAAAAGTCTAAATATGTTAATATTCATGGATCCAAATTTTAAATTAATTTTAAAATAAAAAAATATTATCTATAATAAGTATATAAATTAACACACAGATGTTACTTTATATAATAATTCTATAAATTGACTATTTATCCATTTAATTAATTATTAATTTAAATAATATATATTTTAAATAGTAAAAAAAATCTGAATATCAATTAAACTGTAAAACAGCGAAAATAATAAAAATAAATAAATAAAATTATCTGAATATAAATTTGATTATTATATTTTTTTAGAATTAAAAAAAAATTAAAATTTTTTAAATGAAATTTAAAACAATACAAATAATAAAAAAATTAGATTATATATCTGATTTATTAAAAAAATAGAATTTTTAAATAAAATTTAAAGCAGAAAAAAATTCAGAATATTAATTAATAAAAAAAATATTTTTTAAAAAAATTAAATATATTTTTTATATATTTTATTGGGATAATTTAATTAGGATTCATAAAAGTCTCTTTGAAATATCACATATGAGAATTGTTTAAATTAAATAAATCAGAAATTTAAATTTATTTCTGGGCTAGGGCATCACGGGGGCGTCCCGTTGCGCCATAGGCGTCACAGGAGGCATCCCATGATGCCTCCGGTGGCGTCCAGTGCCTCCGGTGGGGCAGCCGGTGGTGTCTGACCGCGCTGGACCCACGATGCCTCTAGTGGCGCTTGCGACACGATGCAGGCCAAGATGACACGTTGAAGCCACGTCGAACCGTAGGCGTCCGAGACGCCTCCGGCCATTTGCAATGAAATCATACTTGTCCGAAGAGTGGTCGCCGCTCATGCTACCGCCTTGCCGCTGCTTGCCGCCGCCGCCTCTGCTTCATATAGTTTTTTTTTTTTAATTATCTATCGCGTTTTCGATTCCTTCTATCGTGCAATGGGTGCTCGATTTCGTCTGTTGCGCATGACGTGCGAAATTATCGCGTGCCGAGTGTTGCTTTCGTTCCCATCACGGAACGGTAAAATCTGTTTGTGCCGGGCAGCATGGCACAAGATTTTAAACAGTGGATGTATGTTTATTCTTGTTTTCCCTAGTAAACCTTGTTTACAATATTCTTTTGCTTATGTGACATTCACCCTTTAAATTTTCCTAAATTTTCCATCATGCTGGTAAGATGCTGAATTTTGGCATTTTAAACTTCTAGTTGATCAGTAAAATCAAAAGTTTGCAGATCTTCATCAACTAGTTAGTGCTTAAGTTATTTTTCAAAAGATGGCATGATCATAAAATAGTATGAACGAGAAGGAGCTGATTAACTGATTCATATATTGTGATTTATGTGTCAAATTCTGCTTAATCATTGTGAATGCACTTTCACAAACTGCTCTGAACAAAGAAACTTTGGCAGTTGTTTCATTTGGAGTATAATTCCATGCGCATTAGTCAGTTCCCATAAGAAGAGGCTGTCATCCTTGAGATACTGATGTATTTGTTTATATAAAGTAGAAACAGGTTTTTCTTTTCATTTCTCAATACTTTTTAATAATTTTTTTCCTGTTATTGGAGAAGATAAAAAAATTACATTTTATTATACAATGATGTTAAATTCTTGACCAAATTTTTTTATTTTTCTTACAATTTATTTATTTTTCTAGAAAATGAAAACTAGAAATAGAAAATAGTTTCCTCAGATCAAACACAACTCATTTATTGTTATATTATCTTGTTTCATGAAAGTCTTTTGACGGGTGAATCTTGATAGCGTTTTTCTTGCTTTATGTCTTAGGTACTTCTTTTTTCTGCTACCTTCAATGAAAATGTGAAGGCATTTGTCTCAAGAGTAATTTACGATGGAAATCAAATATTTGTGAAGAAAGAGGAACTTACCTTGGAAAAAGTAAAACAGTATAAGGTCCTTTGTCCAAATGAAAATGCTAAGATAGAAGTAATAAAAAACAAGATTTTTGAATTTGGGCAAAAGGTAGGGCAGACAATTATATTTGTACGCACGAGACATAGTGCTTCAATGTTGCATCGATCACTGTCTCAAGAGGGTTATGAGTGCACATCAGTTCAAGGTGCTCTCAGCCAAGAAGACAGGGACAAAATTATAAAAGAATTCAAAGATGGATTAACCAAAGTCCTCATAACCACTGATCTGTTGGCTCGTGGTTTTGATCAAAGACAGGTATTAACTTCATGTATGAAGTAGTTTTTCACTGTATATTTCTCATGCTTTTCCTCTTATTGAAGGTTAATTTGGTTATCAACTACGACCTACCTGTAAAGCACACCAATCCTTCTGAGCCAGATTGCGAACTATACCTCCATAGAGTTGGAAGAACTGGTCGATTTGGTAGCAAAGGTAAGTCTTGTCTTTTCTTTGAGTAACATTTCCACTCTAGAATAATACATACAATTTCTTTTTTCAGATTCTGAATTTTCTGATTCGCTTGATTAGTTCATAATGGATTTATTTGTTTCTTTGGTCATTATAGCAGGTGATAGTAATTACGTATAGTGGACTTTCTAGTGGTTTAATTATATAGTCTACTATTTTATTAAAGGATTCTATTAAGAACCAGTTTTTCATTGATTTGCTGGCAAACACAAGTTGGGAAATTGTACATGGATGACTACAACAGTTTGTTAATATCAAGTAAATGAGGGTTTTGCCCATGCTATACCACAAGCACATTTTGTTTCTTGAAACTTCTTCACTACTTTGCACTTATTTGCATCTAGAAAAAAAGAAGTGATCTATTGGTTGTTGGCTGTGTATTACTTTTGCTAAACCTGCTCGGTGTCTACTGCAATTCTACTTATTTTGCCCTGTTTACACTGAGGTTGTGTTATTTGTTGTGTTAAAGAAACTTCTGCTGATGTGATGTGTTATTTTGTTCATTCCCAATTTATAGATATTTTTTTTTTCTTTTTTGGAATAGGTGCTGTCTTCAATTTCCTATGCACTGATAGGGACAAGTTAGTCATGGAGAAAATTCAGCAGCACTTTCAACATCCTATCCCTGAGGTATGTCATATATTCTAAATTTTCATGCAGTATTTTCTCAAACAATTTCTCAAGATAAAGCACTCGCTCATATAACAGATTTCGGACTGGAGGAGTGAAGAAGCTTTCGAGTCAGCTCTAAAGGATGCTGGTTTGCTATGAAAACTGGTTCCCTTCTTTTGTTCCAGGACAAGGAATCTGTGGCTTTTGTTTCCTGTGCTCGATGAATCTTATGCTTGGGTTTAGTATAGCACGAGAGTTTGCACTTGTTTATCAGTTTAACAGCCGTGGTGAATAATGACCTCCTTCGCTATGATATAGCAATCCTTGTACTTTGTGTACATCCGTATATGTTTATTTGTATGCATCGACCTTAACCTCAACGTTTGCTTCAATTATAGGTGTGATTGTCCGATTAGTATAGTCAAAATCTAGTGGGGATAAAAACTATCAACTTAAATATTCTTTGGGTGCGTCCTTGTGTATTTAGAGCAGTTTTTCTCAAACTTCTGCAGAATGTTTCCATTGCTTTCGATAATCCTTTTATAACGTTTTTGGTGGCTTTTAGTGTATTTGGCGAACCCCATGCGAAGTTACTCTCCCCTTCTCAATCATCCCTAGTGCTTCTGATTTTGTAAAGGCTTTAAAGAATAGTTAGTTGTTCGCAAGTTCTTATATAAAGTGATTACTAGGTTTGGTATATGGTTTGGGGTTTTGAAGAGGTAAGTATAGTGAGCCAATATTAATTAAATTAATTTATATTTTAGATAAAAAAAGAGTAAATCTGCATTGATAAGCTTGACATATGACATCTTTTTTCTTTATGTATATCAACTGCAGTAGAAGATCTGTCTGTCTTCTGCCATGAGCATGAGCTCGACGCCGGAGCAGTCAATGGGGGCCTGCTCGCAGACTCTAAATCCCGCCGCCGTCGTAGATGCTGCTTACTCTGCTGCGTCGCCATGCTCCTCGTCGTCGCTATCCTCATGACCGTACTGGCCCTCATTGTCTTAAAGGTCAAGGACCCTAATCCTGAACCGCTTCACCCTGGAGTTCTTTGTTGGGACCGCCAGTGACGCCCAACTCCCTGCAGTCGGTGTCGCTCAGCTTGACGCTGGGGGTAGCCGCCTCCCTCGAGAACCCCAACTACGCTAGCGCCAAATTCAACGCTGCCACCATCGGGCTCCGCTACTGCGGCCGCGAGGTGGGCGTCGCATACGGGCCGCCGGGCTCGGTCGGCACCCGCAGCACCCTGGACTTCAACTTGACGCTGGATGTGATGTTCGACCGCATGCCCGGATCAGAGGCAGATCTGCTCACCGACGTGATAGCGGGAAGCATTGTGCTGACGATGGTGACGGTCGTAGGGGTGAGGGTGAAGGTGGGACTCATCAACCAACATGTGGACGCCATGGTGAGCTGCAACGTCATCCTTTCCTTCGCCGTGACCACCCTTTCCGTCGCTGGCCAAACCTGTGACAGTAGGATTTGGTAGGAACACTTGAACATGTATGATCCTGTCCGGAATCTAAGTTAGACGAAAGCCGACGAAAATGATGTTGATGTTGATGGAGAGGCGACTTTGACGCACCCTACGTACGCACGTCCCGAAAACTAACCCCCACGTGGAACTCCAAGACTTATAGTATGAGGACATGTAGTACCTGAACTCTGCACACACTCAGCAAGCAACCGGAGTGTTAGTAACCAGAAATTAAGAAAAAAGTCTCCGGCGCGGGTCTTCCGACACTCAAGTCAGGTTCTTTTTTCCTGGAAAAATAGTATACGATGAAAAAAGAACTGTTGAAGATGAGTTCGTATGTGTAACTGGCTAAGGAAGAGGACCTCCCTTTTTATATGACGCTGCATACCTTCAGAGCCTGCCTGTTGTTAGAGAATGTCAGGTGTTAGGGTCTGTCAGGTGAGAGAAGATGTACGGTGACCTCCTATTGGTGGAAGGAAGGTTCCATTCACAGGTGATAGCAGACCACTGGAAGATTCTCTTACGTATGACAATTATTATTTGACAAGAGATTATGATTCCCTGACACTGTTGTCGCTTAGCGCTTTCCGTCCCTCCCGGATTCAGCTATAGATAGCTCAGGATAACCGCTCAGATGTACCACCATTCTTGAGCCTTGATAAAGAGGATGAGCTGTGGCCAATCAACCAGGTTTTATCTGAGACTATGACGAGAGACCTATTTTTCACGCCTTAATCGCTAAAGAGGTGGCTAGGAGTTGTCTTAATTAAAGTATCAGACCTATCTATACAGCCCGAGCTGAGGAAGTTCGATCAGTCGGGGGCAGGTTGGGAACTAGTCCAAGCTCCAACTTATATCTTAGATATGGGGACTTGCCCTGACTGTGACCGATCAGAAATTATGCGGCTGATGACGTGAGACGGTCTAACTTCGTCCTTCTTCTAAATGTTGACTGTCATGTCCCATTGACTTTTGACTACCACGTCTCCTTAACTATTAACTGTCATGTCTCCTTGACTATTAATTGTCTGATCTTATCGGACCCCACCTGTAGATTTATATTCTAAATACATGATAGACAAATAAAATAAAATTAAAGCGATAAAAACTTACAGCAATCTCCCGTAGATCCGCAATCGGCAATGACGAAACTCGCTGTCGGAAGAGCGATCACAGGATCGGAAAGCCCTCCGCAATTCCACAAACCAAATCCCACTACCTTGGATATTCACGTCTTACTCTCGTCTCAAACACTTCAATTTCACACACCTGATCCTTGGACGCACCCCCTTTATATAGGGAAATAAATTAGGCGCATAATGGACTTTTCCATTATGAGTAGTGGGGAACGTGGGTCATGTTCTCACATCCCCACTCTCCTCATTTCCAACATCTCTCATTCGTCCAAGGTAAATTACTAAGACTAGTTCATTCACGTAAGTCACAAAGACATTATAAGTCACATAGACTATTAAAGAGTTTGGTCACATAGACCATATGAGAACATCCAATCCATACTTAGATAAAATGGTTCGTGCGACAGTAAGCACACTGAGCGATAGTTGCTAAGAAGATTGTTACACCTTGACTTAGCCGCTCTTTGAGCAATCAATGCTAATGAAGTTGTTACACTTTACTTAGCTGCTCAAATAAATTAGAGACACACTCTTCACGGCACATAGTCTCTTTCCTGGTGGCACATAGCCTTTATCCAGAATTCATCCAATCTTCAAGTGACACACAACCCCGTGGGGCCAGCACTAGGGGGGCCGCTAAGGTAGCGGATCTACCTTTCAAGTGACACACAATCATTATCTTGAAGATATCTATGTCTTGCTATTTACCCAGATTAAACAATTTTCATTTACATCGATATGAACATCTTTAATCCCTTATAATGACCATTATGTCATGAGCATGTTCCATATCCTATATTCATATTCATTTCCGTACATAACAGAAATGGGTCGACCAGTGAATAACAACAAAAGATGTAAATATATTTAAACTTCCTTTTTAGCTAGAATCAATTCATTTTAATCAGTCGTTTTCCTAGTTATGCTCCATAGACCGAATCATTCATAGCCATAGGATACACGTTAAAGTAGCAGACACTGATTAAAACTTCAAGTAAACAGCTAAATAGTCACTAAGGCAAAAAATTGATATTAACATATAATCTCAAAAGGTCTCACATAGTAGAGAAACAGGGATTCATTCTCCTACTACCTTTATTGTCGCAATAGCACATGTGGTATGAATCACATGTTACGATGTTATTCTCTTTACTAAAAAAAAGAGTGCATGTTGTCTTCAAATTTAAAATCGTACAGATTTTGATCTAGACATACTTAACGTCCAATCCGGAATTCAACATGTGAATTCTAATCTGGCCTTCAACAGGTTCAGTAAATGGTGGGTTCATTTACTTAGATCATTATTTACACATAAATGATCTCATCTTGACACAATTATCAAGGCGACCTCAACTTATGAATCTGTCTCTAATTTCATAATTTCAGCTACGTAAGCTATTTCATAAATAACGGTCTTACCCCTATTTGTACTTAACAAACAGAGATGATTGTCCATGTGAGTGGACCAATCTCCATCTGCCAACATACTCACCGAGATCTTATATGAATGTAACAAATACAACATATACACTGAATAAATTATGGCAAATTACACAATCATAACACAAAGTCTGATTGTTATTTCAATATTGTTACATTCTACGAAGTCCCAAAGACTTTACATGTTCTTTAAATGACTCTTTAGTTATTGGCTTAGTAAAAGGATCTGCAAGCATAACACGTGTAGGGACATACTCAAGGATGACTTTTTTTTTAGCAACAATATCCCTTACAAAATTATATTTAATTTCTATATGCTTGCCTTTGCTATGATATTTGGGATCCTTGGAAAAAGCTATTGCAGCTTGACTATCACAGTAGACAGTTACTGGACTCCCACTATCCTCAGCAATTTTCAGATGCTTCAGAAACCTTCTTAACCAGACTGCTTCTTGCACAGCTGCTGAACATGCCATATATTCAGCTTCCATAGTCAACAAAGCTACACAAGCTTGTTTCTTCCTGTTCCATGAGATGGCGCCACCATTCAGCAAGAATGCATAGCCTGATGTGGATTTTCTATCATCCAGGTCTCCAGCCCAATCTGCATCTGAATAACCTTTCAGACTCATATCTGATCCTTGAAAACAGAGACAATAATCTATTGTCATCTTCAGATATCTGAATATCCTTTTTACTGCCTTCCAGTATCTCAGTCCTGGGATTGACTGGAAGCGACTGACCAAGCCCACAACATAGCTGATATCGGGACGTGTACACAACATAGTGTACATCAAACTACCAATAGCACTAGCATATGGTTTTTTATTCATCTCAGCTATTTCCTCTGAAGTTTTAGGACACATACTCTTACTCAACATAGTACCTTTCACAATAGGTGTATGTTCTATGTTGCAATTAGACATGCTGAAATAATGTAACATCTTATTTATATAAGCCTCTTGTGACAAACCTAAAAGTCCTTTAGAACGATCTCTTATGATCTTCACCCCTAAGATGTATTCAGCTTCTCCCATATCTGTTGTATCAAATTGTGATGACAGTCACTTCTTGACTTCATTCACATATCCTATGTCATTTTCAGTTATCAGCATATCATCAACATATAATGATAAAATGACATACTTTCCTTTTTCCCTTTTCAGGAAAACACAATGATCCTCATTGATCATCTCGAAACCATAAGATAAAACGACTTCGTTAAATCTTATGTTCCATTGTCTTTACGCTTGCTTTAACCCATATATATACTTTCTAAGTCTACATACTTTTTGCTCTTGGCCTTCAGCAATGAAACTTTCTGGTTGAACCATATAGATTTCTTCGTTAAGATCACCATTAAGGAAAGCGGTTTTTACATCCATTTGATGTAATTCCAAGTCATAATGTGCCACAAAGGCCAAAATAACTCTTATTGATACAAATTTCACTACAGGAGAAAATGTCTCTTCAAAGTTAATACCCTCCATTTGGGTATATCCTTTTGCAACTAAACGAGCTTTGTATCTGTTAATCGATCCATCTGCTTTCCTCTTTATTTTGAGAATCCACTTATTCTCAATAGCCCTTCGGCCTGGAGGAAGATCGACTAAGTCCCAAACATGATTTTGAATCATGGACTCCATTTCTTCAACCATTGCAGCTTTACATTTTTCTCTAACTCTACATCCCAATGCTTCCTCAATGGATTGAGGTTCGTCATCGTCAATTAGAAGTGTAACCAATGCCTCATTCTCAATATCAAACCTCTTCTTAGGTTTGATCTTACGAACACTTCTCCGTAAGTTGGGCTGTTGAGAAGTCAACTCATGACTCGGCATATCACTCTCACTCGGTTGACTAGACTCAGGTATCCCTTTTGACACCTCTCTCGTTGATAATATCTCATCCTCCTCAAATAAAGGAACATTTTTATCAACATTACCTCTGATTGGGAACTCTGTTTCGAGAAAAGTCGCATCTCTCGAGTCTATTTCGGAGATGGTTCCATCTAGTTGCTCACCTATGAAAACATAACCTTTGGAGGTCTCATGATATCTTATAAAGATACATTTCTTACCCCTAGGCCCTAGTATTCCATACTTGTGAGAACTGTCATGAATATAAGCAGTTGACCCCCAAGGTCTTAGATTACTCAAATCTGGTTTTCTGCCTGTCCAACGTTCATATGGGGTAGATGGAACTTACTTTAAAGACACTTTGTTAAGTATATAGGTTGTAGTTAATAATGCATCTCCCCAATAGGAGATTGACAAATTAGCTTGCGCCATCATAGACCTAACCATTTCAAGAAGAGTCTTATTTCTTCTTTCAACTACCCCATTTTGCTATGGAGTTCCAGGGATTGTCACCTGTCTAATAATCCCTCTATCATTACATATTGTCTTGAACATATCAGACAAATACTCCCCTCCACGGTCAGTGCGTAAAGCCTTAACTTCACGTTCCGTTTGATTCTCAACTTCGTTCATATAACGAATGAAGCAATATAATGCTTCAGATTTGTGAGAAATCAAATACACATGACCGATCCTAGAGAAATCATCAATAAATGTAATGAAATAAGAAGCTCCATGTCTAGCCTTCACATTCATTGGACCACAAATATCCGAATGAATTAACTGCAATGTTGATTCAGATCTAATAGCCTTACCAAATGGTTTTCTAGTTGCTTTTCCAGCAAGACAATGCTCACATATAGACAATTGAATCTTAGCCCGAGTGCTCAATAGACCCTCTCTAGCTAACCGATTCATACGTTCTTGTCCTATATGTCCTAATCTAGCATGTCAAAACTCATCAGTTATATCTGCATCACTAGTTAAAGCAATGTTTGAAAAACAACCATCAATAGCATAATTGACATCTGGCTCTACATCAAGAACCATAAAACCATTTGTTAAAAAATCATATCCAATTGACACTGAGTCAATCTTAAGTTTAACAGACCGATTGTAAAAATTAATACAATACCCTAAATCAAGAAGTCATGTAATGGAAACAAGATTCCGTCGAATTTCAGGAGCATACAGGACATCATATAGAAACAAAACTCCACCACCACGGAGGTTGAGTTTGCAAGTGTCGACTCCTTTGACTTCAACTCTTGCATTGTTTCCCACATAGATCCACTTGTTGCCAGCTGGTACCCGACAATACTCAACAAATGTAATTCGTTCCCGAGCTACATGGTTGGTTGCTCTCGAATCTATAATCCACAAAGGATAAGAATCAGCTAACAACACTGAACTAGCAACAAAATGCTCTTGAAAAGAAGACACACTTGGATTTACCTTTTTCGACTCAGTGCACTCCTGAGCAAAGTGACCCTTTTTGCCACAGTTAAAACAAGTCAACTTGTTTTTAGGTTTCTTTCGAGTCTTCTTTATTATCTTCTTGATTGGGCCTTGTCCCACAACAACAGCTTCCTTCTTCTTTCCTTTCCCTTTCTTGAACCATTTCTTTTTCTTGGATCCATATGATCCTGCAGAACCTACAGCCACATAGGCTTGTCCAAAAATCCTTGCAGATTCAACTCTCTCCGCCTCCAATTCTACATGGCGTGAGACGTCAGTGAAAGTCTTGATACTCTCACTGTGAGTTAAGGTCTGCTTCATGGTCTCCCAAGAATCTGAAACTAAACGAATAACTGCTTGAACCTGTTGTTCATCAGTCAACTCATGACCAGCAGTTTTAAGCTCCCGAATCATGTTCGACATCTCCCTGAGGTGTTGAACCCTTGATACATTCGGACGCTTTTTGTAGCTGTCAAACTTGATTGTCAGCTGCCGAAGCTTGCTCAGACTTACTCCACTATATTTTTCTTTAAGGGCTACCCAGACTGTATGAGCCGAAAGGTACGACTCATACTCAAAAGCTAGGTCGTCTACCATTAAACTAATCAATATGCCCTTTGCAGTGGAGTCCTTTTTCTTCCATACCTTATAGGCATCAAGATCTCGTATGTGTTGTGCAGTGGGACCATCTACAGGTACTTCCATAACCTGATTTACAGCCTCTAGAACTTCTTATTCCTCAAGTACATATTGTATTTTGAGGTGCCAGATCTTATAGTTATCCCCATTAAGTTTTTCACCTTTGTTGAGTTCAGCTATTATGTTTTTTGTTGCCATAATCTATCATAAATAAACACATTATTTAGTATTCAGTGTATATTATATGTATGCAATTTATGATTGACTTAATATTACTTTGAGTTGGTTTACAAAATCAAGTGACAACTATGTTTTCACTCATCATCCGTATGACCAATCAAATTAATATTAGTCAATTCTATTACATACATCCCAACAAATGAACTAATCATTTAATATATCATGATTTCTTTAATTAAATGAACTAATCATTTAATATATCATGAACTAATCATGCATCATGTCAAGCAAACAACATAAATAAATGAACATATCATTAATATAAAATTATGTTGCATATTGTTAACATATAACTAACTGACATGAATGAAATGGACTAATTATTGTTCATACCAAACTACAATAAAAATAACAGAACTCTAATAAACTAGATAGGCAACTACCACTCCCACTAGGACAGACACTAGTGCAGTGGCCAAAATAATCCCTCTCAGCCTGGACTCATTTGGGGTAATCACAGGCAGGACAGCTTCAAGATTTTCAATTGGATCCCACACACACTCTCCCAGATCCTCATCAGATTCATCTGGATCCTCCTCTGGATCTTCAGGATCTTCTGAATGCTCTTCAGATTCTTTTGGATCCTCCTCTGGAGGATCTTCTGAATCCTCTTCAGATTCATCTGGATCCTCCTCTGGATCTTCAGGACCCCAATAGAGATGAAGCAACGGTCTGCACATCTCTGAATACGAGATGTGTCCATCATAATCATCCCAAAGTTGGAATGCTATCTACCTAAGGTTTTCCGACAGTGAATAGACTAAAGCAAATCTTCTGTGTGTGTCTTGGACAGGAAATTCTTCTCGCTCGAGTTTCCAGAACAATTGATCGAGCCGACCAATAAGCCATCCGAGTCCTTGAACAAGGTCGAAATCAAGCTCCTTAATCTCCTCCCAAAGCTCATATTGTCGTAAATCACGACTAGCCATCTGGAAAAATTGAAAATAAATAAGTCAGTACAAAACCGACTAACCAGTACAAAACCGACTTATTTCAATTTATATAGGCATAGTACCAACATAATAAATCAAGAAAAATAAATCTTCTCGATTTTCAGGAGTTAAGTCGACAATTAGAACTAATCTAATTGGTCAGACCCATTGGATCGGTTGATTAGGGATCCAGATCCTAAGCTCGGTCCATTGTCCTTAATTAGAAGAACTAATCCAATTGGACAGAGATTTTTGTACCTATGTTCTGTTACTATTTAATCTATGTCCATTTATATCAATTTCAGACTTATTGATCAAACTCAGGTCCGTTTGATCAAATCAATGCCCATTGGTTTAAGTCCGACCAATTAGAAAAAATCCCATTGGTTTAAGTCCGACCAATTAGAAAAAATCTAATTGTTTTGATCAAATCTGACCCAATAGAACAAATCTGGTCATTTGATCATATTTAGTTCAAGTCCAATTATTCAACCCAAATTGATTCAGGTTTAGATCAAATTTATTTGATTAAACCAACTAATGATTTAATCTAAATTAGGTATAATTGGACCAATCAGGTTAAACCCATATAATTAATTAAAAAATGGACTAATAATCCTAATTTTAATTAATTTCACCATGCATAATTTTTTTTTTAAACACAGAAGCTTAAAAAAAAAATTTACAGGAAGAACCATTCGAAACCAAAAGGTTTTGGTTTTTTTTTTAAATTGCATGCAACACCTTTTATATATATATATATATATATATATATTTGATTTATTTAAATCAAACTTTTTCTCATGAAATGTTTTCTCACGAAGCACGTTCTTCCTTTTTCTTAGCATCGCATTTTCTCCGTCGCCCACTGCCCACGCCCGCTGGCCACATTCGCACGCCGCACATCGTGCACGTTGTGCACGCCGTCTTTCCCGCGACGAACACGGGTTGCAACGCGAGGTAGCCATGATTACTTCGCCGACCAACCTGGAAGTTATCGCCAGCTTTTGCAGGTGGTAGCCGGTTCTTTCCAGCACAAAAAACCAGTCAATTTTAGGCTCGACGAGATCACCAACAATGGTTCTGCCTGTCCTAGCCACCAACACATAGTCGGCCATCTAGGACGCCAACGACGACAATTTCATAAATTCGTCTATAAGCATTTAGAAATAACTACGCTCTGATACGAATATAGATTTATATTCTAAATGCATGATAAACGAATAAAATAAAATTAAAGCGGTAAAAACTTACAGCGATCTCCTGCAGATCCGCAATCGGCAATGGCGAAACTCGCTATCGGAAGAGCGATCACTGGATCGGAAAGACCTCCGCAATTCCACAAACCAAATCCCACCGCCTTGGATATTCACCTCTTACTCTCGTCTCCAACACTTTCAATTTCACACACCTATCCTTGGACGCATCCCCTTTATATAGAGAAATAAATCAAGGACATAATGGACTTTTCCATTATGAGTAGTGGGAAACATGGGTCATGTTCTCATATCCTCACTCTCCCCATTTCTAACACCACTTTTATGCACCGTATCAACATACTACCACTACTGTAACTTGGCTTTAATTATTTGATAATCACATCCCTCCTACCTACTCCATGTATAGATTCACTTGCCATTTATAGAAACTGCACAAGAAGAAAAGTAGAGGAGAAAATGGTTTCTTATTGTTACTTTTGTAGTTAGAATAAACATACTACATGGGGGTAGATAGAGTTCTATGGTTGTAATATGTTAGCCGAATATTGGCTTTATGGGTCTGCTACACTAGTAAAACACTCAAAGAAGTAACTAAAAGGATTAGAATTCGAATCTCACTGGAGATAAATATTATCGAGGTGCACGTCTAAGTGTGCATAAACTTGCTTCGAATTTACTCATAGACGAATAAAGAGGAAAACCGTCTACTAATCTTACTATTTTATTAAAAATTTCTTCTTTTACTAACTAACTTTGGTGAAGACTAAAATGAATTTACGTTATTATCCTTTTTTCTATTCACACTAAAAATAATTCCAAAGTTTATTAGTAATTTCACAAGCGAAACAATCAGTGATCTAAAGTTCGAGATTCTGCTGCGGCATATTATTATGAATTTTTCTCATCATTAAGTTTCTTTGGTTGTTTTATATAAAAAAATATAGTTCTCTTTAGTCCCACATCTTAGAATTGACAATACTATGATTAAAGAAGTTTCTATAAATATTTTAGGGCGACAATGTTAAAAAATATATTTTTCTTAATTTTTTTTATAAATATAATATTAAATTAAATTAATTTTTTTCATAGGAAAGTCGTAAAGTGACACTCGAAAATCCAAACAATTCAGATTTTCAAAAACCTAAATAATTCAGATTTTCAAAAGTCAGGTATTTTATCCTAATGACTCTACTTTAATATTTTAATACTAAAATACTTTAATTAATATAATTTCATTATAAAAGATCAATATGATTTCAATGTATTATATTATATACGTGACGCGGGTAAACTTTTACAAGAGTTTACATTACACAACCTCATAAATATCATAAAAAGAAAAGTAAAAATCAATTTTGTTGGATTTTTTATTTATTATCAAAAGAGAATTGAATTTTGCGTCCGTCTTTTTTTTTTCCTAAACTACTGTTAGGTTTTTGACGTTATTGTAATAGCTACAGGGTGATATCTGCTACAAACATGAATACTTTAATTCTGATCAATATAAATAAATTATGCTACCTTCTATGATACCTTCTATGATATTTACCAATAGATATAAATGTCTTGTTAGATGTCTGATCGTCTTATGCAAAGAGCCATGCTAAGATAAAAAAGTATCCCATAATTTACTTACTTATATTTAGTAAGAAGTTGGTGATACTCATCACCTGGGATGAGTGTCATGACCTTTTACTCCAATAACTACTACAATATAAATACATCAACTCTTATTAAAATTATATTGTAACAATTAAGTTCATAGCTCTTACAATATTAGCAATTCATCTTTGATCAACACTTATCAATATCATATTATAGCATAACTTCAACTATAATTAATACTAATAATATATTATAGCAACTTGACATCGGATAGGATAACGATTATCATACGGGCTGACAAGAAAAAGAAAATTGAGGAGAGAACAAGAAGAGAAACCTCAAAAAAGGAAACTTTTTTATTAAAACTTGAGGATTGATCCCTCAATATTTAAACATGACTCTTATATAGACTACAAGACTCAAATAAGGAAAAAAATTACAATTAACATATCTTAATTCCAATCCTATAAAGAAAGAAAATTGATTTTTATCCAAAAATAAAAATAATTAATTTAATGATCTTAACTCAAATCAAGATGCGGATCAAGATAAATTCTCTCTAAAAATACCAGAAATAAGAAAATTATCCTAAATACTTAAAAAAATAAAAATGACCAATATAGCAAAAAGGTCCTGCAAAGGGTTTAAACGGTGGAATTTGGGGTTAAAATTTTGAGGCTCACGGTTTCACCAGTAACAAACGTAGGTTTTAAAATTCTGCACATGTGATGACAGACATAGACTGATTCCAAGTCTTGAGTCAAAAGTTATGTCCCTTTGAAATTTGAAGACTCATATTGGGCTTTAATACGGGTTGGGCCTACATCAGTCTCCTCGGCTTGTAAAGGACTCGCCCTCGAGTTCAGATTAATTTCATTAGTATCCATCGAATAAAGAGTTAGGTGCTTCACATTAAAGACATCAGAAGTCTTCAGATGACTAGGAAAGTACAACTTATAAGTATTATCATTAATCTTCTGTAATATCTCGCATGACCTGATTTTTCGATCATTTAGTTTAATTATATTCTCCAATAAGAAAACGATCATGAGTAAATACATCCCAAACAAAATTTCGAATTTTAAAAAGTATCTGTTGACGATGACAATCGACCCGAGCCTTATACTTAGTATTGCTTTCCATAATTGTCAATTTCACCTGCTCATGAATACCTCGAAGATGCTATGTCATCTCATTTACTTTAGGACTAACTCACCCTACACGTGGAACAAGGGATAAATCTAGAACTCTTGATGGATTTCGGCCGTAGACAATCTTAAAAGGACTTAATGCCATGGTCATATTTTTTTGATTTGTTGTAGGTAAACTCTGCTCGAGGTAACACCAAGTCCCACTACTTTGGTTTAGTTCCTATAAGACATCTCAAAAGATTGCCCAGACTCCAATTCGCTACCTCAATTTGTCCATCTGTATGAGGGTGGTAGGTACTGTTAAAATTTAACTGTGTTCCCAATTTCCCCTATAAACACTTTCAGAAGTAACGGATGAATTTAGTATCTTGATCTGAAGTCATGGACTGAGAAATGCCTAAACTCACGATCTCCTTGAAGTAAAGATGGAAAATCCGAGTCGCATCCATAGTCTTCCTACAAGCTATGAAATGCACCATCTTTAAGAATCAGTCAACGACAAGAACTGAGTGTAAGGCTCGTTGAGTGTGGGGTAATCCCGTACAAAATCCATGCTAATATCGAGCCAAGGAGCTTCAAGAACAGGTAGAGGAGTGTACAAATTTGCATTAGTTAGAACCCCCATAGACCGCTGGCATATAGAATATCGATCAACAAAGTGAGCTACATCGCTGGTCAACTTAGGCCAATAGAAATTGATAGAAATAAGGGTCAACATCTTATCAAGTCCAAAGTGCCCCTCATTATGAAGTGCTCATAATCTGCTACCTTAGAGGGCAATCTGGAATGCACAACTGTAACGCATGAAATAGATAACCATTATGCAAAATAAAATCATGTCGATTACCATCATATACCTCCTGGAATATCCTTTCGAATGATAGGTCAGCTGCATACATATCTGAGAAAACCTCAAAACCCATAAAGCTAGTACTCATGGTGGTGAGTAATGAATAATGCCGACTTAGGGAATCTGCGACACGATTCGAACTTCCAACTTGGTGCCTTAGTGTAAAGTTGAACTCTTGCAAGTAAGCCACCCACTTGGCATGCCGCCTACTCAGCTTATGTTGATCATTGATATACTTTAATGGTTTATAATCAGTGAATAGGATGAATTGCTTCTGCACTAGGTAGTGTCGTCAATGTTTCAAGGACTGCACAATGGCATAGAACTCCAAGACGTAGGTAGAAAAATTTTTCTTGGACTTAGATAGCTTTTGGCTAAAGAAAGCAACTGGTCACCCAGATTAACTCAAAACATCCTCGATACGTATGTTGGATACTTCACAATTGATCTCGAATAATCTGTCAAAATCAGGTAGGGCTAGAACTGGTGCTTTGGTCATCCTTTGTTTGACTAGTTGAAAGCTAGTCTCTACTTCTTCAGACTACTTAAAATCCCTTCCCTTGAGACACTCAGTGATAGGAGCAATCAGAGTGTTAAAATTTCTGATGAACCAACGGTAGAAAGAAGCTAAGCCATAGAAGCTTCTGACATCGTGCAAGATCCTCGGTTGAGGCTACTCTAGGACTGCATCTATCTTTATTTGATCTGCATGTACACCACCAGTAGACACAATAAAGTCGATGAAAGTTACCGATGTAGTAAAGAAATAACACTTCTTATTTACAAATAAGCACTCCGTTTTCATCTTTTCAAAGACAACACGGAGATGATCGAAGTGTGATGCCCTTGTCAGACTGTAAATGAGGATGTCATCAAAGTATACCACCACAAACTTTCTCATAAAGGATCGCAATATCTGATGCATAAACCTCATGAAGGTATTGGGCGCATTGGACAGTCCAAAATTCATGGTCATCCACTCATATAGCTCATACTGCATCTTGAATGTTATCTTCCATTCATCACCAGGCCTTATTATGATCTGGTGGTATCCGCTTTTAAGGTCAATTTTGGAGAAGATCTTAGAACCAGATAGTTGATGCAATATGCCATCCAAGCGGAGAATTGGAAACATGTACTTCACTGTAATCTTGTTGATGGCTCTACTATCGACACACATACGCCATGAGTCATCCTTCTTCGGTACTAGTAGGCAGGAATTACATAGGGGCTCATGCTCTCTCGGATGTGTCTCTTTTCTAGTAACTCCACCACCTGATGTTGCAA
The DNA here is from genome assembly GCF_018446385.1 of Zingiber officinale. NCBI lineage: Eukaryota > Viridiplantae > Streptophyta > Magnoliopsida > Zingiberales > Zingiberaceae > Zingiber > Zingiber officinale. The sequence continues at coordinate 133,754,519 of NC_056002.1, forward strand.
TTCTTCTACTTTTTTTAGGCTAAGGCGATAAGCTGGCCGATTAGGCAAACTCTACCCCAGAACAAGGTCAATCTGATGTTGGATATCTCACATAGGCAGTAGCTTGGAAAGAAGATCCTCAAGCATCAGCTCATCAAAATCCGCTAACAGCAATTGTACTTCGGCTGGTAACTCAACGTCCATGGTTGGAGCTATGTTTTGCCATGGTAGCAAGGCATATACAACTCCTCGCTCCACTTCATCTAAAAATCTAGACATAGAAAGCATATTAGTATTTTTAGCTATCAGAATTGGAGTAGTTCCTTCCCACCATGACGCCAACGCAATTTTTTTTCCTTTGACGTTAAGAGTATAGGTATTCTTTCATCCATCATGAACATTACTGTGATCATACTGCCAAGGTTACTCCAACAATACATGACATGTATCTATGACCACCACATCACACCAAGCACTATCAAAATATTTGCCAATTAAAAAGGAAATGAGGCATTGCTGATCTATTGTTTCCTCACTTTCTTTATTCAGGCAAGATAACTTATAGGGTTTAACATGACGGTCTATCTTCAGTTATAATTTCTGGACAGCCTCTGCGAATATTACATTCTCACAACTGTTGCTGTCAATAATCATCTTGCTGACTTTATCCGTAATGGTGCAGGTAGTATAAAAAATATTGATTCTCAATCAATCGTCCCCCAAATCGCTCTTGGGAGTTAGCAAACTCTTATGAACAACCAAAGTCTCATGACCATAGTCGTAAATCACTTCGTCAAATGCTTCACACATCGGATCACCAATTATTGATGTATCTTCTATCACTTCTTTCTTGATCAACAAGTTTTTACCCTTCATATCAGTAGAAGAGGGCTTCCTGCATTGGTACACTATATGTCCTTGTTCATCACATTGATAACATCTGACAGGGGCCTTAGAGTACACTTGTGGTGACGCTGTGGTGGTCGCTATGATGGCTGCTGCGGTGGCTGCTACTATGAAGGACGAGAATTTTGAGGGTGAGCTGTTCTCTTGGGGTGGTACGGTGATTGAGATATGAGATATTGTCAAATAAGGTTTTGAGGTCGAAATTACATCCGAGCATGCCCTCCCTTATATCCACTTGCACTAATGGCTAGTAGTCACTCATGATTTACCTCTATCGTATTAGTCTAGGGACGAGTTGATGGGGATATTGGGGACGAACGAATCACTTTTTACCATATGTGCAGAGACACAAGAGACAAACAGTAGTTGATTATCACATGTTCCTAAAGAAAGTAAACATACATTTTCATATGTTTGTGGGAACCTGAAAGATTAGATTTGTAACAAAATAATCACTCCAATGTTATTACATCAAGTTTTAGGAGCATCAATAGTAGGCAAACATACCTCGGAGAGAAGGAATTCAAGTCAAATAACTTAGAACAATTGCTTTGCATTCAACTTCGGTGTTAGATTAAGACGCGATAGATTGCTTTTGAAAATGCCATGATATTAAATTTCGATCAAAGATTAATATTGCATACTTACCAGTGGAATATTGATAAGTATATCTCTCACATGTTGTGTAGCTTTATAGAAAAAAGACAATATGGAATAATGTTTTTAATTTAGCAAAACAAATTTTTTTTAACGTTTCTAATGTTGTTTAGTAGATGCACGAGTAAATTACCGAGCATGATTAACGAGACGCGTCCGAGATATATATATATATATATATAATTACCGAGCATGATTAATGAGACGCGTCCGATATATATATATATATATATATATTGGAACACACTATTAATTGAATAAGTTAGATGGATCATATTTATTTAACAAGTGAGGTCTATCTAAATTAATCAATCATTCTTTATAATCCATCCTCTGATCCATAAAATAGGGAACAGAGGATCTGGAGCCGAGTGCAAATCCTCTAGACTGTATAATGCGGTCCAGAGAATAGATCACTATATTAATTGATTGATTTGGATGGATCCTATTTGTTTAACAGGTGGGATTTATCTAAATTAATCAATCATCCTTTATGGTCCATCCTCTGATCCATAAAGTACGGACCAGAGGATCCCGTCTAGAGCCGAGTGCAGATCTTCTAGATCATATAATGTGGTCCAGAGAATAGATCACTATATTAATTGGTTGATTTGGATGGACTCTATCTGTTTAATGGATGGGGTCCATCTAAATTAATCAATCACCTTTTATGGTCCATCCTCTAATCCATAAAGTATGGATCAGAGGATCCCGTCTGGAGCCGAGTGCAGATGCTCTGTATCGTATAATGCGGTCAAGAGGATGGACCGGTATATTAATTGGTTGATTTGGATGGATCCTATCTTATTAACAGGTGGGGTCCATCTAAATTAATCAATTACCCTTTATGGTCCATCCTCTGATCCATAAAGTAGGGATCAGAAGTCCCGTCTGGAGCTGAGTGCAGATCTTTTGGACCATATAATGTTGTTCAGAGGATGAACCAGTATATTAATTGGTTGATTTGGATGGACCCTATCTGTTTAACAGGTCGGATCCATCTAAATTAATCAATCATTTTTTATGATCTATCCTCTGATCCATAAAGTATGAACTAGAGGATTCCGTTTGCAGATTTTCTGGATCATATAATACGGTTCAAAGAATAGACCACTATATTAATTAGTTAATTTGGATGGATCCTATCTATTTAATAGATAGGGTCATCTAAATTAATCAATCATCCTTGCTGATCTATCCTTTGATTCATAAAATACGGATTAAATATCCCGTCTGCATGGAGCCTATCTATTTTGACGTATTAGAAGAGTACAACTAGAATGCTTAATCAATGAGATCCATTTGACAATAGAATTTACATATTTGCATCACCAACTGTGCTTCTAATTTTTTTCTATATTAATTTTACAAATTCGCAAAAGTCGACCCCATAGATCATCATCATCATCTCACCAATAAATAGATGGACTACTTTTGTATGCATATCGAAACATTGGCCTTTAGTTTATGATATCTGGAGGCAGCCCACGTTGCAAGCTGCAAGCTTTGTCTCCTGCCCTTAATTAAACCAAGCAATGCATTTAGACGCTATTGACTTGATTTAGAGTTTCAGACTTTATGATTTAGGGTTTCGGGTTTGAACACTACTGCCTTGGGCATATTTGAGTCAAAGAAAGCACTCTGGCCGAGGATGAAGCTGGGAGAGTTCGAACAAGTGACGATATGTCAACCCAGTGAGTGCTAAGAGAACTAACCAATTTACTGGTCAAGTTTGATCTCAGTGTTAGGCACCAAACTGTGCCTAACTTGCTTGTGTCCAAGAAGTGACATATAGATCAGTGAATTCTTTTTTTAATTCTATAAGTCCGCCTTACTGAATTTGTTTGGCAGCCTAAATGTTTGAATATATCACAAGTGCAAATTTTACTTGTTCAAATCGTCTGTCGTTAAATTTTTCTGTCCACGTATCTCATACGTCATCCCAATCTATCACCGGTGACCTCTGGGTACCACTCCGATCAACACTATAATCCTTAAGGAAGGTGAACCCAAGGAGGTCACCATCAGCACAATCGGTGCCGGAATCCAGTCGGATTTTAGCAGGGACTCAGATCGACGGTAGAGGAAAGTCTGTTCAGATCCAGCTGAATTTCGACGCCGATCATGCCGATGACGATTTCCTTGGGTTCACCTTCTCTAAGGGTTATAGTGTTGATTGGGACGATGGTCGGAGGCTGCCGGTGGTGGGCTGAGATGATGAGTGGGACACGAGGACAGGTAATATTGAGGACAGGAGATTTGAATTGAAATTTACTATAGAAAAAATGAATAATAATAATAATAATAATAATAATAATAATAATAATAATAAAATTAGACTAATATGGACAGAAATGTATAATTTATAATATTACTGGTCCAAAATATTTATAAAATTTCTTTGTTTATGATCTTATCAATTTTAAGATATGAAATTAATTAAAGAGAATCATAACATACATATTTTTTATATAAAAAATAATCAAAAAATTATTAATAAATATTTTAAAATTATTTTTAATATAGAAAAAAACATTAACATATATAGTTTAATTTTGGGTTCATCAAAATTAATTATTAAAAGTTTTAAATTTTTAATTAAATAATAAGATAATTAAAATGAGAACATGGGATTTTGAGTGTGTTAGAGAATATTCCGAGCGACCATGAGTTCGCAGTAAAATTCATCTGTCCTTTTCTGGTTCGGCCATGGAAGGAGACGAAGAAGAGGACGAAGATGAAACATTGACCGGAGAAGCTCTCCAAACTCCGCCAGTTTTTTGTCGAGTTCCGTGGCCATTTACCTCACCCCAATCCCCTTAATCATGCCACTTGCCAGGGGCCTTTAACTCTCCCATGGAGGCAGGCAGCTAGACCTCCGCCGCCGCCGCCAGCTCCTCGGTTACTCCCTGCAACAGATCGCCATGAAGAAGCGGATGGAGGCCAGCAAGCTCGCCTTGCGCTTGCTCCTGGGGGTCTCCCTCGCCGCCTTGACCTGCTTCCTCGCCGTCTCTGTCTTTTCAGGTGACTTCGAATTCTCGATCTCTGCTCCTCCTCCTCCTCCTCCTTTCGTTCATGGAGAATCTGACGAACTGGGCCGCTTGTTGTCTTTCTGTTTGCTCCGATATGTACAGTCGACCAACAACTGTCTCTGTTCTACGGAGCTTGGACCAATCCACCGATATCAAGTGAGGATTCGATCGAAATGTTCTTCAGAGAAACAATTTCTCGCGGTTTTCTTCAATCTTTGTCGATTTACAGGCGGAGGAGATGACCGGGAGGGCACCGCCGGCGGATCCACTCAAGGCGTTGCTACTGCTGCGCAGTCAGGTGAGTCTCCGTCCAGCTCGATCGACCTGATCATGGAAAGAAGGAAGGGAGAAGACGGTGGAGGGGGAGACCGGGAGGTGGTCAATCCAGGCGCTGTCTCTGTTTTCCAGTCGAATCAGAAGTCAACGTCGGCGAAGGGCAACGCTACGAATCAGCAGTTAGGTGAGTCTTTAATTCCCATTGATTGCCGGAAAAGGACTGGAAAAGGTTTAGGTGAGACGTCGCCGTCGGAGAAGAATGTAATTAATCGGAGATTGATTCGTGATTTACAGAGCAAAAGAGAAAAGAGAGGAAAGGGATCGGAGAGGAGAGTATTTGTGATTTTTCCGATTGGCGGTCGGACGTGTGCGAGATGGCCGGCGACGTTCGGATTCACGGCAATTCCTCTGCCGTCGTCGTCGTGGGTTCGGAAGCAGAGGAGGAGGCGTGGCGGATCAAGCCTTACGCCCGTAAGTTCGACAAGTCTGCGATGCAGCATATCAAGGAGGTCACCGTGCGTTCGGCCGGCGCCGGCGCCGTCGTGCAGGCTTGCACCGTTAATCAGACGTCCGTCCCTGCTTTGGTGTTTGCGATCGGAGGATACGCCGGAAACTACTACCATGATTACACGGACGTGCTGATTCCTCTGTTCATAACGGCAAGGCAGTTCGACGGCGACGTGCAATTCGTCATCTCGACGAGCAAGTTCTGGTGGGTGGACAAGTACAAGCCGATCCTGAAGCAGCTGTCGCGGCACGAGATCGTGTACTTGGACGGCGACGGGGAGGTGCGGTGCCACCGGCGCGTCATCGTCGGCCTGCGCAGCCACAAGCCGATGTCCATCGACCCGGCGAGGACGCCCGGCGGTTACTCCATGCTCGACTTCACCAAGCTGATGCGCGTCGCCTACGGGCTCGAGAGGGACCGGCCGGCCCGGCGCGCGGCGGAGCCGCCGCGCCTGCTGCTGATCCCGCGGAAGGGCTCGCGGCGGTTCACCAACTTGGAGGAGGTGGTGAGCGCGGCGGAGGCGGCGGGGTTCGAGGTGGTGCTGGCGGAGGCGGCGACGACGACCAGGCTGGCGGAGTTCGTCCGGGTGGTGAACTCCTGCGACGCCATGGTGGGCGTGCACGGCGCCGGGCTCACCAACTTCGTGTACCTGCCCACCGGCGCGGCGGTGGTGCAAATAATCCCGTTCGGGAACCTGGAGAAAATATCGCGGTCGTGCTTCATGAACTCGTCGGAGGACGCAGGGCTGCGTTACCTCGACTACTCCATCGGCCCGGCGGAGAGCAGCTTGTCGGCGCAGTACCCGAGGGACGACCCGGTGTTTACCGACCCCAAATCCATCCACAGGCTCGGATGGAAGAAGATGGGCGAAGTTTACTTGGACCACCAGGACGTGAAGATCGACGTCGGAAGGTTCCGGCCACTCCTACTCCAAGCTCGGGAGCATCTCCGGCGATACACAATTGAAGTGTGAATCAAATCAATTTGCAAATTATTATTATTATTATTATTATTTTCGTTGTTTATCTTGAATTGGGAATTAAAGTAAACAGTGATTGTAAACAGAGTCATGAATTCGGAATTCTTTTTGATGCAGTTGTTTGGTTGGGCGGAAAAAATTAAAGGCGATGGGAATTTATTTTTTGGACCAAGTGTGGGACCCACTTTTGTTTGGGTACTCTACTACTCTTCATAAGATCCCTGCCGACAAAATTGATTTGGATCCAAACTCATTTCTCCTATTTACAATTTGATATATTTATATATTATAATTTTATATTTTTATATGAGAAAAAAATTAAAAGAGAATCTGGTTTTATTTAAAAATAATAATGAAAGACGTTCTGTACTATTTTGTTATTTTAATGCTACGTTAAGACAAATATTTCCATAATTTAATTAATTTAAGAGAGTGTGGGATGTGGATGTAAATGAATCAAGTCGTTAATAACTATTTGAAACTCGATTCAATAAATATTCATTTAATAAGATTCGTTAAGATAAATAAATCAAGTTCAAGTTTCATAATATTCGGCTCGTTAGCTCGTCAACATGTTCGTTAAACTCATGAATCAACTTTTAAATAAAAAAAATAATTTTGATATTGAATTTATAGATTTTACATTTTACTTATGAAATTTATAGGTAAATATATTAAGAAATTTATAGGTAAATATATTAAATTTATTTAGTAGAATAAAATTATAACTTTTAATAAGAAAATTTCTCTAAGTATATAATTTAATTTTTAATAAATATTTAAAATTTTAATTTATGTTTAGACTCAATAAAAATTCGAATAAGCTCATGAGTCATGAATATATTTGTTAAATAAAGTTCGATTCAATTATAAATAAGTTAAACTCAAATTTTCAACAGTTCAACTTGATTTGGATGGATTACACACCTAGTGTGGAGCAGTTTTAAAATACAGCTAAATTGACAAAAAATTTTTTACTCTAATTATAAACCCCCAAGATAATCTATCAAACACCCTCTAAGATTTAGGATGAAACTGCCTAGACAATAAACTCTACCTAAAAGTTAAAATCAATGGATAAAATTAATTTATTAGTTTAACTGTTTAATAACAATTATATATGAGAATTAGAATTATTGTAGGAGTTTGGGACCTTACAAGGCTAGGATTTGATCAAAACAAAGGTCGCTTTTTTTATTTTTATCTGATCCCGTCCGGAAGCTGAGTCGGATGAAGACGGGTCTTGTTGTGCGGAAAGTTAATGGAGAGTCGTTGAAGCACTGAATGTACCGGGTACTCCCCTGAAAAAGGTTTCCACGGGTGGCTGACAGAGAGGGGTGATCAGGACGATGATGCTGTCACTCTGCACACACTCAGACGAGTCCCACAGTCGTTAAAAACCAGAAACCAGAAAAAAAGTCCCCGGGTCAGGCCCTCCGACGCTCAAGTCAGGTACTTTTTCCTCAGAAATCACAGAGAAAGGACGAAAAGTAAAGACTAGTGAGAAATGACAAGTGTGCGTACCTGCATAAGGGACAAGGCATCCCTTTTTATACTGCAATGAAGATTCCTGGGTCTGATGGGTGTTAGGGAATGTCGGCTGTCAGGCTTTGTCTGGCGGTAGTTGGCACGTGGCTCTCCATAATAGGTTGGCGGCAAAACCAAAGGTGTATTGAGCCCCGACTGTTGGCATATTCCCTGACACCTTGATTATTCCCTCTGACAAGCGGTTACGATTCCTTGGCTGATTTATCTTGTAACGTATGACCGATCTGGGATCTGGACTTGCCCTGTTTTTACATACTGTTCCCTTCGACTTGTATGTCCTGATCTATGTTAAGCTCGTATCCGGATCTACCATTGTCGTCTGCTATTTCGATCTGCCTTCCGGGTCTGTGTCCAGACCGATGATCTTTGGCTTGGGTGTCCCGACCTGCACCCTGGGTCTGGTTCCTAACCCGCTTGTCTGCTGCTGTCTGCTATTATCCAAAGCATGTACGTCCCGATTTGCACGCTGGGTCTGATTCCCGAGCCTCATCTGTCTGATTATCCAAGGCATGTACGTCCTGACCTGCACGCTGAGTCGGCTTCCCGACCCTCATCTGTCTATCCAAGGCATGTACGTCCCAACCTGCACGTTGGGTCGGCTTCTCGACCCTCATCTGTGTGACTATCCAAGGCATTTACGTCCCGACCTGCACGTTGGGTCGGCTTCCCGACCCTCATCTGCTTATTGCTATCCAAGGCATGTTCGTCCCGACCTGCACGTTAGGTCGGCTTCCCGACCCTCATCTGCTTACTGCTATCCAAGGCATGTTTCGTCCCGACCTGCACGTTGGGTTGGCTTCTCAACCCTCATCTGCTTACTGCTATCCAAGGCATGTTCGTCCCGACCTGCACGTTGGGTTGGCTTCTCAACCCTCATCTGTCTGACTATCCTCAAGGCATGCACATCCCGACCTGCACGCTGGGTCTGTAAGCAGACCTCCTGGTAGTTTCCATCCTTAGCTATACTTGGCCCACGAGCTCATTTATTACTTACTATCAGGGATGGGTCTTATAATTCTCTCTTTTGACTTTGGCCATGTAAGCTGGACTTTTGACCTCCCTGCTGTCCCTATCAGCCAGATCGCTGACCGACCACGACTTTATGACTCTTGACCTCCTTGACCTCCACGTCGGTTTAATTGTTGACCGGCCACAAAGGCTTGACTTTTGACTTTCTTGACCTCCACGTCGGCTTAACTGTTGACCGGTCACAGAGGCTTGACTTTTGACCTTCTTGACGTCCACGTCGACTTAACTATTGACTGGCCACAGAGGCTTGACTTTTGACCTTCTTGACCTCCACGTCGGCTTGACTGCTGACCCTCTTGTAGTCTTGACTCATAACTACATCATCCTACCGACCCCATAAAATACGCACCGTATCACTATCCCCTTTTTTTTTTTTTTTTTTTGTTAATAATCTTCAACGATCAAAAGGGGCTGGCTCTATTTAATGATTCCGGAAAAAAAAAAAAACCCAAAAATAATTTTAGAATCTTCACGCTGAACTCTCTAATAAAAACCATTCATTGAACGTGGCATCTTCTACCAACTCTAGCTAACATTTCTTACACGTGGGATCCCACTGAAAATTCTTCTTCAATGATCGTCCTCTCTCCATTTTCAGTCGGAACAAAATCCTCTAAATTCTGTCCGACACACTTTCAAATGCCTGCGGTCCGGGGCGGATCTTCTTATCGACAGTCAAACATCTAGTATTATGGAGTTTTATCGATAGAAATAAAAAATATCATCCTTTGTTTTATGTAAACATCATTTTTTTATGCTTAAATTTTTAGATCTGTCACTACTTGCGATGCTAAAAATGGTTGAATCGTCGGATTATGAGTCAACTCGTTTATTGAATATAACCGGATGCAAGGATCCTCGGGACGTTTTGATGAGCAAAATGTGAGATCAAGTCGGTTGTCGAAATTAAATGAAACTCAATTATGACAAAAGACGAATGCGCTCGTCCCAAAATTAAACAATGCTAAGCACTCAGACAACAGTGCGAAATTTTCTAACGTCAGAGGAAACAAAAAATCGATAAATGTGAAAGAGAAAAAATAAAAACAGCAGCAAAAATGTAGAATTTGAAGAAGAAGTCAGGATTGATGGCGGGCGTGAGGCAGGTGCTTGATCGCCTCTATGAGCGTGTTCCTGAGCCTTCCCAGGTGCGGCCTCACGTTCTGGTTGTCCAGGTAGATCTTGCTCATCGCACTCCATCCTTGTCGTTGGATCGCCAATGGATCCTTCAGCACCGGATGCTCCTTCGGGTACTGCTCCGTCAGCGTGCTCTCGTCTTCCTGGATCACGTACTGCATGTACTCGATCTCCATCTCCGGCGCCGGCCGCCCGAACGTGTCCCTCGCCAGCCACTCGAGGCCGCCCATCGGCACCACCTGTATCAGCACGGCGCCGGCCGGGAGGAACACTAGGTTGGTCAGCCCCGCGCCGTGCACGCCCAGCATCACGTCGGCGGAGTTCACCAGCCGCGCGAGCTTGGCCAGGTCGGTGACGCTCTCCGGCTCCGCCGTCCGCACGTCGAACCCCAGGCTCGCCGCCATGTCCGCCATCCCCCGCTCGTTCAGGAACGCGCGCGTCTTCCTCCGCGAGATGATCAGCAGCCGCGGCGGCTTCCGCCGGATGTCCCACTCGTCCCCCGCCGGCGCCGCAGTCTTCCTCTCCAGCCCGTACGCCTCCCGCAGCATCGCCTTGAAGTCCGCCGCAGAGTACCCCGTCGGCGTCCTCGACGAGTCCACGCCGAGCTCCTTGTGGAAGCTCAGCCCGACCACCACGCGGGGGAAGCACCGCACCGCCTCCGCCTCCTCGCTCCTCGCGTCGATCACGTCGTACTTGGAGAGCCGCCTGAGGATCAACGCGAACTTGCTCACCCACCAGGGCTTCGCGTCGGCGATCACGAACCGGACCTCGCCGTTGAATCGGTAGGAGGAGACGAAGAGGGGGACGATGACGTCGGTGAAGTCATGAAAAAGGTTTCCGGTGAACCCTCCGATCGAAAAGACAAGCGCAGGAACAGAGTAATTCGCGGTGCAAAGCGGCGGGACGTCGCCGCCGGGGAAAGGCCTCATCGCCCACTCCTTTACGTTCTCCATCGCCAGCGGATCGTGCTTCCTGCAGTACGGCCTCGTCTTCCATTCTCGATCTGTAATGGAAGGGTCTAGGAAGATTGTGTGGCCGCTTCCATGGATTCTGATGTCTCCTTGGGCTTCGCAGACGTCGGATCTCTTGCTCGTTTCGAAGCATATCGCCCTGTTCCCTGCAGCCTCTGCTTCGCTCTCCGCCGCCGCCGTCGCGGAGCCCTTCGACCTTTCCATTTCGGCATGTTCCTGTGCATCTGCTGCAGGCAGAGACCGGCCAAGAGGAGCAGAGAAGCAGCGAGCCTTGAGGAGGGAGAGGACGCAGAGGGCCATGAGCATGGCGAGGAAGAAGAGAGCATTCCCTGTCTTCCTGTGCACAGCAGCCTTCTGAGCACTCCTATGGCTCTTCATCCTTCTTCACTCACGCCTTTCTGTTTGGTAGGATTCTAATGGTCGACTAATGGCAGAAGCTCTCAACTTCTATATTTGATTAATGGAAAATAGAATCGACTCAATTGATTTTTTTTTCTTTTTCAAACAAATAGAATCAAATAAACAGAACCTATATAAAAATTGATCGTAATATATAAGTTGAGAGTTAGATTTAGTTGGTTTAATCAAATTCTAAATTTTATTAAAAAAATAAATTGATTTAATCGAGATTTTATTCATACCTAGATTCCCTGCTAATGATCATTCCTTCCCTCTTTCTAGGTCATCGATATGAAAGTATTCATCCAATAGTTTACCAGGAAGGATGGTGATCTGCACTTTCCACTTGCTTCACAGTGACGTTGACATGAGCATATTTTGCACTAGAAGGGGATCAGCAATTTTTTCGCAACAGCAACAGTGGAGCAAGATGAGACAGACTTGTCAGGAAGAGAGTTAATACTTATTGTGTTTGAAGATTAAACATGCTGGAAGGGCATCATCAAAGGCTTGGAAAATATGGTTGGATCAGGAGCATGATCATAATTTTTATCAGTTTTGTATCTCAAATGTTGTTATTGGCATGTCCTTCAGTATTTGCACACTTGCTCCATGAAGGCAATGTTTTTAGGTTTCCTGACTGAAAAGAGCCACCACTTAGTGGTGAGAATGGAGCTTGTGGTCCTCCAACGAGGTGTGAGCTGACAGTGAAGGACATGGATGCCTGGAGTAGGAGCTGCATTTCCACTGGCTATTAATTGCCATTAAGTGCTTGATGCTGGTCCTCCTGCCAACTTTGAACATTACATAAACTTAGTAGGTTTAGGCATTCAAGAACAAGAGAAAAATAATTGATAGATCTTGGATTGCCGTTTTTTTAGAATAAAATTAAGGTGAAGGCTTTAATTAGATAGAACCTTGAAGCTACAACTGACACTTGATAAGCCCAAGGGATTCTCTTCATGTTGAACTAACATAAACTCCTCGAACTCTAAGAGTTCAATTCTATCAATTCAGACTGAGCATTCAGCATTCTCATACAAGATGGACAAACTATAAGGATACTAGATAAGACATGAAAATGCCTAATTCAACATCATCTAGTCATTTTGTTACTACGAATGACAATTGAGAATCATCTATGTGCTATCACACTCAAGCTTTAACTGGAAATTGATTATCTCCCATGTCTCCCTATGCAACTTTGGAACTTATGGTCCTAAAATGCAATAATAATTTCTTTCTTTACAAAGGAGAAGCCTCAGTGTTCAACCTCATTTCTTAGTGTGGTGTCAAGCACCCTCCTCATTGACGAGTCTAAATGAATATTGAATAAAACTCCTCCCTACCTATTGTCTCCATGCCAAGCATCTTCTGAATACCAACGCAGAAAAACCATAAACATAGAATAAGCATAGCATTCGACTGTTGTCAGAGTATCACATGCATATCATTTCAATGATCTGACCAGCATGCTCAAATGTCGATCTACAAGGTCATGTGTGTGTTGGCATGTTAGTAGCTGCTGTAACAAAAGATCGAGTACCAGCAGTTATCATAAAGAAACCTACATCTGCTAAATGATGAGTCTTAATCCAAAGGTTATATACTACAGTATGACCATAGTCCAAAATACCGTACAAGAGATGATTCCTGTGGCCAATAACTCTTATGTGCACTCTAACAAGGAAGCCACATGACCTACAGTTCAAGCAAACCAAGTATGGCGGCATTCTCAAGCAGACCAAACCCCACTGTCGGGATCTGTAGTTGAATACACTCCCTCATTCAGGTGCATGCAGCTCAGATGTCAATCTGATACAAGGAACATAGGAATCATCAAACTTAGCTCCATGTTAAAAGTTAAGATAAATTAGAACAAGTAATCCAATGAGAGAGAAAGTAGAATGATTGAATAACAATCTGAGATGAAAGATCTTTCAGCTATTCTCATTCTCTGCATTTCTGTTCTATAAGCACTTCAATCTATCTAATGTTTAATTGGACTTAAATGCTAGTGTCTGACATGGTGTGAATATCAAACACAGATATAGGGATGCAGTTAACTTACGCTTCATCAACTCGAGCTTTCTTTAGTGATTGCTCATTCTCTCTCTTGTGACGCTTTTTGCTAGCATTACCTTGGGAATCACTGGAATGATTCCCAGAGTCATCTGATGGCATTTCAGTTTTCCCTTGTTCAGGGTGGAGAGTGTTTTGTTCACTATGGGCATTGTTGGAAACGTCACTTGTTGATCTCCCAGTTGCAACAGCTACATCAGGAATTTCTGGACATTTCTCATTACTGATTAATTCGGAACATCGCTGGCATAGGTTCATTAACACAGTTCCTGAAGGAACAGAGTCACCTGCTGAAGCATTAGTGAACGTTGCAATGGAAGGTGGCTCCGGATAACAAGGCTGAAAAGAAGTAGATGGGTCACAATTTGGAGTACTTTTCATTTCCAATTGGTTAACATTAGTTTGGTGAACCATTGGCCCGATCATGACAGCATTTTCAATCTCTGAAGAAGATGAACCATTGAGTTTAGGAACTGAAGCATCCAATTTAGCTTTTGATTTTATGATCTGTGTCATAACAGTTCCAGAATCAGAGTTCCCTGGGAAATCAAAGACTTAGGAGACTTACTTTCACAAACATAAATAACAAAATGGAAATAACTATAAATGAACAACTGTTGGGAGACTCTCCGATGACCCAAACCATCATGTACCTGAATACATTGTATCTAGGAGATAGATCAATATCAATCAGAAAAATAAGAGTAAAATCTCAACAGTATTTGAATATAGTTTCTATCTAGAAGGAGATAAACCTACACCGATCAAGAAATTCAGAGCAAACCTAGAATAAACTTGATAACAGCACGTGCACCAATCTGTTCGGCCTCTTTTTTGCTCCTCCCAAAGTCACCTTTGAATGTATTGTTATCAAACGAAACAGAGGAAATAAACATGGGAATGGTCCCTAATCCCGTGCAAGTCTCATATGTTGGCAATTTTAAGTTCATCTTGACGGCATACTCATACAGAATAGATTTAAAGATAGCCGAGTTCTGGAACGTAATAAATATATGTCAGAAAAGCAATAACTTGTACCATCTATTTAATAAAAATGTTAGAACTTGTCATAGACTAACATCACTTTACAGATAAAAAAACTAAATAATTGATTGGACGATTGCCATCTGCAACGAAAACAATAAAAAAACATCAAGCTGAATCCTAATATCTTGGTTCATTTCATGTAAGCTCCTAGTTCCTATTATCATTGGTCCTAACATCCCATAATAACTCGGGCTGAGAAGGAAAAACAAATCAAACTAAAATACAACTGAAGAACTAGATTAAGCAATTTACCTAAAGGCACTCTTCTTTCTTCAAAAATACCAACTAACATCCCAGAACTCAACATTACCAACAAGCACCTTAATAATAAAGGTCTCTTCTATTTATCTTGCATTAGCCATTCGTGAGCAATGAAATTTTATTAAAACCTAAAACAAAGACAGAAATATTTAGTAGCAGGTTCTTCCTGACAATGACCAAATGAAGTTGATGAATTCTTCATTTTGTAGTGGCTAACTAACATGGTTATAAAAGTTAAACAATTAGTTTCATTACACTATGACACACTATACATTGTTAATCAATACTGAGTAACATTATCTATATTTTTATAAAATTACATAAACAATAAAATGACATATGAATGCTATGGGTTCCACTTTATACAAAACAAAATTACTACAATAAAAGCCCAAAATTATGTTGAATAAAACAAAAATTATTTACAATGGCCAATGCATATTAACTTAATATGTACATAAAAATAATCAAGAAATAAAACAGATTACTGACATGAACAATGAGCTATGATTTTCTTTGTGCTCAGACAACTATCATATGTATTATGTGTTGATACTTGTCAATGTACATTCAGGATATCAATTTAGAATAAAAAAATCTTTCAAGATGATAGTCCTATTGTAGCAGCGCCGGGATAGTAGGATACTTAGCAATGTGCACTCCTATGTAACATACTATTTCATAACAAATATCAGTAAAATTTTGATATTTTAAATTATTTTGTATCTTAAATCTTTTAGTCACTGTAACTATTTCAAGTATTGTATAACACTAACTTATTTCAAATTTTATTCTTTCATCTAACAATAATAATAACGTTATGTATTCTATAAGTTTTAAAATAAAAGAAAAGAGTACCAAGACAAGAGAGAAGAAACATACATTGGGAATAAGAGACAAACTGTTGTTTCTGATGAAGCTTCTAATAGCCTCCAGCGCATACTTAGCTGCATATTGTTCTGCAGCCTTTTTGTTTGAAAAGGTGCAATTTGATGTGAACCTAGATCCATCCACAATCACACTAGATCTAAACCGTGGTCCGTGAGGAGATCCTTCATTCACAGTATTATAAATTGGCAAGGGAATAGCAGATCTTTGAGCATACTCTTGTAGTTTGTTCTTATGCATAAATTCTTCAGCCATTCCTCAAATTTCATAAACTAGAATCTGAATCAAGCAAATTTATATTCCATTGACACATATGAGATTGGATTGCAGATAGAATACTAGAGAATTTTAAAAATTAGATCAATTATTTTGTTGGGAGGAGAATCAAAGAACATACATGTTATTTTAAAGAGTCAATTTTTTACTGATTACATATTACTGATAACTGGCAACATCAAGTAAATATCCACAGATAAACAAGCAGAAAAATT
Source organism: Zingiber officinale (assembly GCF_018446385.1). Classification (NCBI taxonomy): domain Eukaryota; kingdom Viridiplantae; phylum Streptophyta; class Magnoliopsida; order Zingiberales; family Zingiberaceae; genus Zingiber; species Zingiber officinale. The sequence goes on from NC_056002.1 coordinate 133,770,709, forward strand.
AATTAAACAGATAATCAAAATGATGTCATAGTATGTTAGCTCAAATTACTGCATAAAACAAATTCACAACATTTAATCAAGTGGCTATAAAGTTTTTCAAAGTTTATTTCCTCCTTGTTAGTATAGTTTGTTAAGTGTTTTAGAGATGGAATGAAACAATATTATAATATTAGATACTTAGCGAAAGCAATCATAAGTAATTTGAGGAAACTAGTGTGCAAAGAATAATGCATGAAATATGTCATCTGATGCTTTTGAATCAATTATTGCACCATCTATATGGTAATTCAACTGTCAAGAGAATGTTTATGACAGCCTACAAGGAACTAAAGCAACAATGTAAAAGAAAAAATAATAATAATAATAATAATTCAATGGTTAAGATACAGAAATTCTGTAAAGAAGAATCAGGGTTTCCATTGATTTCATAGTAAATTTACAAGGTTAGTTTCATAACAATTAGCTGTAGTTGTCTTCCCAAACATTGATTTTACTGTTCCAAAATGCTAATAATAAAACATAGACAACTGAATATCTTCCAGCTGAATTTTCCTGTGTTATTCTTGCTTTACACAGTAGTCATTAAACTACAAAAAAGAATCACAAATTCAAACCTAATTTAAAAAGGAATTCCGTTTCAATAACCAGTTAAACTTATAAAGGACCTAGAGAACTCTTCCTGGTTGGAATATGAATATAAATGGAAAACAGAATAACAAGGATAAAGGAAAACCATATTGAGTTCTAGTTCCTTGATTTAGCAAGAAAAATTATAAACGGGAATCAATTCCTTTTTTAAGTTCGTCGTTTTAGATCCTGATGTTTTGATCGATCTCATTGCTAGTTTGCCATCTTCTGCAGCTCTTATATGATGCATGGAGGGAAAGATTCAAGATTTTAAGCTTTATTGACTACGTTATCTATTATTTTATTTTGAATAAACGTTTCTTTCACCGTGAAAGACAGACAATCTCTGTCGAGAACAATGTAATTAGTAGTGAAACAGACAATCGGTAAATATTTTATGATTTGGCACAGAAATCATGAAGTAATCTGTAACACTTTCATCAACATTTCAAAACATATCCAGTCATGTCGGAAAAAAGTTTCAGAGAAGCAGCACAAAATCAACATAAAAAAATCACATCGACAATTAAACCAAATGCCAAGTCTACTCTGTTGAGAAGGATTCACTTCGGATCTTTCATAACATCTACCAACAACTAATCAAATGTAAGAAAAGTTGAGGTCAGCACCGATGGGTGGCTGTTCCAGCTCTATGAGAGTCTAAATAGGGTAAGAAAATAGGAAGGGAGGAAGGGAGCGGACAGCAGGGTTGATTTATAGACGTAATATAGAGAATGAGGAGCAGAGGACGATGGCTCGTGCCGGAATCAACCCCAGCCGCCAATAAGCGGAGGCGAAGAGGGGCGGTGGCGAAAAGGTGAAGAAATGTCAGCGAAGAGAAGAAAGCGAGAAAGAATGAAGAAATAGAAACGTGGGAAAACGAGGTCACCAGAAAAACGATATTGTTCGTCGGCGATGAAGCTGCGGGAAGCTGGCGGCGGGCAGAGGCGGAGATGGACAGAAGACGGTCGCTTGGCGTCCACTAGGGCTACTGAAAAGGAGACTTTCCGTAGGGTTTATATCAAGACAAGTTTACAATTTGGACCCTAGAGTTTAATTTTTATAATTTATAGTAAAAAATTAGGGCAAAAGTCGAAGGACGTCTTGAGCGTCCCCTTTTTCCATATCATCAAACGACTTTGCTTTTTAATTAAAAGGTTGTCCCTTGGCTCTATTATCTTTTACTATTATCCTCAATGATTACCTTCGGCCTAAATTTTAAATCAATTAAATATATTATAATAATTATAATTCCATAGACCATATTTATTACCATGCATATTTAAACTATTTAAAATTATTTATATTATAATAACTATAATTTTCACAATATAAATTCAATATTATTCACCTATCATTTTGAATATACTGTAATATGTCCGACTAATTTAAAATTTAAGTGGAAAATAATTATAAAAATAGTACTAAAATGTAAATGTAGGAGGGTAAAATACAGGACTATTGAAGAATGAAAAGGAATATCCTTTTCATTAAATTAATTAGGTGGAGCGCCTCTTTATTTGATTTTTTTATTTTTATAAAAATTGTATTTTTATTTGATAGCGTTTCTTTTTTATTTATTATTAAAAAATATTTTACATTACATTATCTATCAGTTATAGTATCATTTGTTCTTCCTATAATTAAAAATTGTTTCACCACTTTGTGATCGATACATTGATTTTTGTTTTTACGATGTATATTATCGTTCCTGTTTAGATACTTTTACTTTTGTTTTGTCTAGTTTGTTAGTTGTTGGGGACACTTTTCTACTCTTTCATGTGCGGAACTTCTATGGGCCCAGTCTGGGTCTAGAAAAAATAATATGTTTGTTTTTAATTAAAATAATAAAAAATTATATCCTTATCAGTAAAGAGGGCTCCCATAATATATTGACAAATATGATATCACCATGCACGACAGGTGGAATAGTCGCATAGCCATCAACAATATAAAATTTATATACAAAAGAAAGCAATTTTTTCATATTTCAATAGGAATTTTGTAATGTGGTCTTACACCATGGCGAAGATACTCCGAGCCTCATTGGTTGAAGATTACTATTCATCAGCATGAAAATAAACTATAAAAAAAATAATCGCTATTTAAGTACTCATGATAATTTTAATATAATTAATCAAGTCAAATTACATCTTATTATATTTTGATATCCTTATACCTAAGTATATCAAAATTTATGAGCACAAGAAATCAAGCGAAAAACACAACTAGCGAAAAGAACGATACGAGAGAGAGTCGACATACTCGGTGCGTTTGAGGGCGCTGCGGAAAAATATGCTAGCAAAAGAGAAGGAGGCGCGCGGTGTTTCTTATGGACGAGAAGCAGGAGCAAAAGGTTGCTCGAAAAGATCGGAAGATTAGTTCGGATGAGCCATCTTCCATATGGCCGAAATCATCCAAGCGAGCGGAGCTGGAGCGGAAGACCCGGAGGAAAAGTCAGCCAGAGGTTGATTGTGCTCCGAGCGCCCGAATCGAGTCAAGGTGCCCGAATTGTTAGTGCAGCGGAGCCGGCAAGAGGGGAGGAGGGGTGAATTGCATGCAAAAAAAAAAATACGCTCCTCGCTCTTTCAACTCTAAAACAACAACAATAATAAAATAAAATAACAGAAAAAAAGAAACAAAAAAATTTAACTTGGTTATAACCTAGGTGGTTGTTAATCCAAAGCAGTTGAAAAACTCCACTAGAAATGTCTCCTTCACTGTAGGTGGAGAAGCCTTTTACATACTTAGAAAGCTCTAAGAGTTATTAGGAATTGAATACTTAGTTGAATGAATAATTCCTAACTCCATAAGCCTTTATATAGTTCCTAGAAATCCTATCTCGAGTCTTGAGGGCGCCTCCAAAGGAGTGAGGGCACCTCCAAGTGGATAAGCGGATAAAGTTTTATCCGCTCGTTAACGGACAATTTGACCCAGCTGAGGGTGCCCTCAATGTTGTTGAGAGCGCCCTCACTCATTGAGGACGCCCTCACCAAAGTGAGGACGCCCTTACTCTGGTGAGAGTGGAGGCACCTCCAACGACCGTTGAGGGCGCCTCTAGCTAGTTTTACAGCATATTTTCATCTTCATTTTAGCTTCCGAAGTTTCGATTGCTTGGGTGATTGCGGCCAATCAAAATAGGGCTCACCCGAACCCAATTTCCGGCCTTCTCCTCGAGCAGGCTTCCGCCCCGACTTCTTGTCTCTCGAACGTCGCGCACGTTCTTCTCGTCCATCGGTGTATTCTTCCACAGCTCTTTCGTCCTTCGAACACACCGAACTCGTCGGCTTCCTTCTCGTGTCATCCTTCTCGTTAGCTGCGTCTTCCATTCGACTTCCTACACTCCTAAGCTCCTGCACACTTAGACACAGGGATCAAAACCAAACAGGACCTAACCTAACTTGATTGATCACATCAAAACAACCATAGGGACCACCAGAGGTTGATTGTGCTCCAGGCGCCCGGATCGAGTCCAGGTGTCCGGACCACCTAGACCCAGGGCACCCATGCTCGCAACTTGGTCCGAGCGCCTGGAGCGGGTCTAAGTGCCTTGACCAAAAACTTTATCGAAATGTCAGCTGTCGCGATCCATTGCAATCGATCCTAGGCGCCTGAAACCCTTCCAGACATCCCGATTAGGGCTATAAATACAGTCATGATCCTAGAAGCTAGATAGAACACTTGTAATCAATCCTAATTGAATTTAGCTTTGTAGTTGTGAGCTTTGACTGTTGTAAGAGACTTCTCAGCCTGAAGGAGACATTAGTGAGTTCTCAAGCGTCTTGGATTAGCAATCCCTTGATTGCAAACCAAGTAAATTGTTGTGCCTCTTTTACATGTCTATTAATTATTAGTTTCTTTTTATACAAGTGCTTTATTTCCAAAGTTCCGAGAAAGGTATTTGTTTTTATTATGCAGGGCTATTTACCCCCTCTAGCCAGAGCCAAAGGACCAACAAGTGGTATCAGAGCAGGGACGCTTCAGAAAGACTAATCGCCGACCAAATCACAAGAGATGGTCGGACTGAGTATCTACCTACCGAAGTTCGAGGAGGAATTCGCAAACTGAAAGAAAAAGATGGAAGTGTTCTTTAAAACATATTTTGATTTATTATTAATTATGAAATTTGATTTTGTAGCACCAGAGGACAAAGAAGAATACCAATGGACAAAAAAAGAGCAAGATGACTTCGTAGCAAATAACAAAGAAGAGTTTCATCTTCTTAGCATTTTACCACCTCAAGAAGCCAACCGGATTGGAGCTAATGAGCTCTTGGAGAAATTTCTAAAACTACACGAAAGGACCTCGGAGGAAAAACTAGTGAGACGGGATCTTTTCCGAAATGAGATCAGCAACCTCCGATTAGAAGAAGGCGAAATCGTTGCACACCTTCACTCAAGGATCAAGGAACTCACCACCGGACTTATAAATCTCGAAAAAAGGTAACCAACCGAAATTCGCTAAGGTATGCACTTAACACATTTCCTAGGACTTCTGAATATGTATCCTTAGTAGATGCATATTACATCTTTAAAGATTTAGAGGTAGTACTTTAGAAGAGTTGTTTTCTATATTTGAAGTTCATGAAACTAGATGTGTAGATCTGAAGAAAGAGCTCAAGCACAACATTACCTTAAAAGCAAAAATGGATAAACCGGAATCCGAAACTTCTCTCGATGATGACGAAACGACGTTCATGGTTAGGAAATTTAAAAAGTTATTTAAAACTAATAAATTTAATCAAGTGCAGGATAAAAGAAGAATAAAGATAAAATACTACCACTGTAATGAAAAAGAACACGTGAAAGATAACTACCCTAAATTAAAGAGCAAGGACAAGAGCAAGAACAAAAGATCAGTCCAAACAAAGCATCGAAATCTAAAGGCGACATCGGACGAAACATTGTCGGAGTCAGAGATCGAAGTCATCGTCGGACTTGCGCTAGTAGCAACTCACCAAGAAGATGAAAACGGAGCAAGCTCATCCGAAATGAGTATTGAGAGCATCGATGAAGGGGGAGCAACATCAGAATAAATCAGCACTTCAGGGGAGCTTCAGATTATGGGGTCGACAAGGTAAGTCAAGTACGACTTCTATCTCCTGATAAGTTATTTAGTTTATAAAATTATTATCGAAAAATGCTTGTAAATTTAAAAAATAAAATGAAGAGTTAAAATTAACCTTAGCAACAACTTGTCGACTAGAGGATTTTGACAAGATATAAATTGAAAATTGAAAATTAAAAATTAAAAATTAAAATAGAGAATCTAAAAAGTTCTGTATGTTCGAATATAGCTATTTCTAACTTCAAAAATTATCAATGACTAAACTGGCACTTTAGATATCATAAGGGTCAAATCAGAAAATTATCAACAAAATATATCTCAAAGAAATTTTTAATTAGCCTAGTTGGAAGAAACCTATATTGGGTTCCAAAATCATGGTTAAATTGAAAAATCATTATGCATGTTTTATTTTTAATTTCATATTTTTGTTTAGAATTATCAAATAAATTGTTCTAGGTACTTTCAGTTAGAAATTAATTAAAATTAAATTTTTCAGAAAAAGAAAATTTCATTACTCATTTATAGAAAATAATTTTGAATTTTTTCTACCGTAGTATTATTTTTCTATGATATTTTTTAACAAAATTTGTATTCTTAGATTTAAAAATATCTTGTAGTGCTATTTTTTATAAAATTTATTTTCTATCAAACTTTATTCTTTTCTCTATCTAAGAAAATTTTTCTAGAATTTTTTTGACCATTCGTAAATTTTATATGAATTATTTATCCAAATATAAATTTTTAACATTAAAATTTTAATTCTTTAAAATTTATTTTTTTGGAAAATTACTTACTATGATACATGTTGCTCAGAAAATATTTCATGTTTTTTTAAAATTAATAACTATTTTGATTATTTTTTTGAAAAAATGTATTTATAAGGAAAAGAATTTATTTTTTGCTTAAAATAATTTTAATATTTTGTGAAAAATTTTATATCTACTTTAAAAATGTTTGTTGAACCGTTATAAAACTTTCAAAATTTTTCAAGTCTAAAAACACTTTTTAAACTATCTTATTTTTTAAAAAAAATTATCTAGAATTTAAAAGTTCATTTTTTGGATATTAGTTCATGTTTTTTTTATCCCTTTGACATTACTTTTTCAAAGTTATATTCTTACTGTACTCTTATTTTTAATGTGATCAAAAGGAGAGGATTAAAGGTTAAGTCTAGGTGAGGGTAACATTGATTTTTTTTTTTTGCATATTATTAAAAATTACAAAATTTATACTTATTACCTAACTATTATTTATGTTTGATTTACTTAAACTTAACTTGAGTTGCTCACATCAAAAAAGAAGAGATTGTAAGTACATCGTGGTAGTTTTGATATGATAAACTAAGTTAAGTTAGGTTCTGTTGTATTTTGATATCCTTGTGTCTAAGTATGCAGGAACTTAGGAGCACAGGAAGCCAAGAACACAACATCGAAAATAAATTCGAAATACTAGAATCGCATGCCTCTTGTATTTGGTATTTTTACAAAGAAATAAAACTAGCATGATGAGGAAAAACATTACTAGTTATACCTTTCTTTTGAAAATAAAAGCCTCTTGATCTTCTACCGTATTTCTCTTCTAATCTCGGACGTTGTGTGGGCAACGATCTTCCGAGATGAGAACCACCTTTCCACCTTCCTTCTTTCTTCTAGATTTCGGCCACAATAAATTTCTTCAAGGATGAAGAATTTCGGCCACCACCAATGCTCCAAGGGATGCTAGAGACGAGGCTTGCTTTCTCTTCTTCTTCTCCTTCCTTGATCCGGCCACAAACAAGAGCTCCACCAAGAAGATAGGTTTCGGCCAACAAGAGGAGAGCAGAGAAATAGGGTCGGCCACCAAAACCAAGGAAGAGAGGGAGGAAAAGAATAGAGGTTGTTCACCCATGAAGGCTCCTCCACCTCCTCTTTTATAATCCTTGGTCTTGGCAAATAAGGAAATTTTAATAAAAACTTCCTTAATTCTTTTGCCATGAAAAGGAAAAATTTATTTAATTAAAAAATAATTTTTCTTCTCATTATTATAATGGCTGGCCAAACCAAATCTCCAAGCAAATAAAAACACAAATTAAAACTTCCTTATCTGCTTCCAAATTTTATAAAAAAATTTTCCAATAATTTTTATCCCTTCATGATTGGTTAAAAGGAATTTTTATAAATTAAATCTTTCTTTAAACATGTGGATAATTTCCGGAAAGTTATCTCTAAAAATTAAAATCTCCTTTCAATCTACAAATAAGGAAATATATCAAATCTTTTTTTAATCTTTTGTAGAAACTAATAAAAGAGAATTATTAATTTTTTAAACTTTTAAATCATGAACATGGTTAAAAGGAAAGTTTTTACCAAAATTAAAATCAATCTTTTAATCTACAAATAAGGAAAGAGATTTAGCTCTTCTCTTAATCTTTTGTAGATTCTTATAAAAGGAAAGATTTAAATTTTTAAACTCTCTTTTAAATCATGTTATCCACATAAGAAAAATTTTAAAAATAAAAATCCTTTTATTTTAATTTGGGCCGGCCACACCAAGCTTGAACCCAAGCTAGGGTCGGCCACCTTGAAGCACCCATGAACCAAACTTTGGCCGGCCCTAGCTTGGTCTCCAAACTAGCTTGGCCGACCCTTATGGGATGGGTAAGAAGGTGGGTATAGTACTCTATAATTAAGAGGCTACGATAGGGACCGAGAGGAGGAATTGATTTTGGTCTCCCGATAAAATTAAACATCCTGTGTTCGCCCCGAACACACAACTTAATTTTATCAATAATAATTCATTCCACTAGAGAACTATTATTGAACTACCGCACCAATTTCAAATTACATTTTAGGTTCCTTCTTATTATGAGTGTGTTAGTCTCCCTGCGTTTAAGATAACAAATGTCCACTAATTAAGTAAGTTATTGGCAACTCACTTAATTAATATCTAGCTCCAAGAGTAGTATCACTCAACTTCATCGTCATGTCAGACTAAGTCCACCTGCTGGGTTTAATATGACAATCCTTATGAGCTCCTCTTGGGGACATTCTCAACCTAGATCACTAGGACATAGTTTCCTTCTATAATCAACAACACACACTATAAGTGATATCATTTCCCAACTTATCGGGCTTATTGATTTATCGAACTAAATCTCACCCAATGATAAATTAAAGAAATAAATATCAAATATATGTGCTTGTTATTATATTAGGATTAAGAGCACGCACTTCCATAATAACTGAGGTCTTTGTTCCTTCATAAAGTCAGTATAAAAGGAACGACCTCAAATGGTCCTACTCAATACACTCTAAGTGTACTAGTGTAATTATATAGTTAAGATAAACTAATACCTAATTACACTATGACCTTCCAATGGTTTGTTCCTTTCCATCTTGGTCGTGAGCTACTGTTTATAATTTATAAGGAACCGATAACATGATCTTCTGTGTGTGACACCACACACCATGTTATCTACAATATAAATTAATTGAGCAACTACATTTATCATAAATGTAGACATTTGACCAATGTGATTCTTATTTTTAGATAAATGTTTATACCAAAAGCTAAGCTCTTAGTATACATCCTAATATGTACGACAATTGGACATTTCAAATGCGTTCTCCATGGTCATTTTGAGGAAACTGTATTTATGGAGCAACCACCTGGGTTCATTCATCCATAATTTCCATCTCATTTTTGTCAACTTAAGAAATCCTTATATGGTCTTCGACAAGCTCCTCATGCATGGCTTCATCGACTATCTAATTGGTTACAAGTTCAAGGATTTTCTGGATCAAAGACTGACTCATCTCTATTTCACAAATATAATGATGAATCTATGATATTTTTTCTTATTTATGTGGATGACATTCTGATAACTGCCGGTGTTCACAAGGGTATCACAACTTTATTAAGTCTTCTCAATCAATAATTTCCTACTCGAGATTTGGGTATTGCTCGTTTTTTTCTTGATAGTGAGCTTATTCTACATGAGGATGACTATCTTCTCTCTCAGAGCAAATACATTACTAGACTTCTTCAAAGAGCCAAAATGGATGGAGCACGTCCGCTCTCTACACCAATTGCTATAAACAACTCTCCAACTTCATCCTCTCCTGCTCTGTCTGATCCACAGATTTATCGAAGTATTGTTGGAGTCTTACAATATGTCACTATCACACGCCCTGATATTACTTTTATAGTAAATCGTGCTTGTTAATTCATGCATGCTCCAACTGAACAAAATTGGGATAATATAAAAAGAATACTTCGATATCTCAAAGGTACTATTCTACATTGTCTTCTTTTATATCGCCGATCATCTCGAGATTTACATGCATATAGTGATGCGAATTGGGCAAGTTCTCCTGAAGATAGACGTTCTACTAGTGGATATGCAATATTTCTTGGAAGAAATCTTATCCATGGATTTCGAAAAAGCAACCTACAGTATCTCGTTCAAGCACTGAGGCAGAATATAAAGTTATAGCAAATACAACGTCAGAAATTATTTGGCTTCAATCACTTCTCTCTGAACTTCATCTTGCATCAAATATTGCACCAAAAATTTGGTGCGACAATATTGGAGCAACATATCTCACAGCAAATCCAATCTTTCATGCTCGTACAAAACATATGGAAATTGATTTTCATTTTGTTCGTGAACGTGTGGCAACTCATCAGTTATCCATCTCTTATATTTCTGCTGAAAATCAAATCGCTGATATATTTACTAAGTCATTATTCGGACAACGTTTCAACAAGTTAGCAAGCAAACTCAACGTCAAAGATCTCCCATTAAGTTTGTCGGAGGGTAAAAGGAATAAAAGAGATTTATCAGAATTGACCGGATCAAATCACCAAATCAAATCAAATTAGTATTTAGATTATTCTAATAATTCTGTTATAATTATTAGAATAATTCTCAGAATTATTTTTAAAATAATTCTATTATTTATTAATTGATCAATTGACCAAGTACTTTTTGAACATTATATATTATATTGTGCTTAGGACAAATATCAATGAACAATAGATTTTATTGCTCTCTCCCTATTCTTCTTCTTACATGACTCCCACCCCCATCGAGATCGGTCGCACAGCTCGCATGAGCTTCTAATCAAGCTCTTGACACTCACGACGCATGGCAAACCCGTAGTTCTTCCCGTAGACATAGGTTGATCCTGTCCGAAAATTGAGTCAGACGAAGGCTGGCGAAGGTAGCGTCGGCGTTGACGGAGCGGTGACTTTGAACAACAAGTATTCTCCTGCTGTCATGATTACATTGATCTTATCAGTGTCCTCCATCTTCATGTTCAAGAACAGATATAGAGTTCCCACAAACGGTGCCAAATTAATCTTGTCCAGAAGCTGAGTCAAACGAAGGCCGACGAAGGTGGCGTCAACGTTGACAGAGTGGCGACTCTAACACACCTTGTATGTGTGCGTCAAACACTTGGACCCCCTGGAACCAGGGGCCTATGATAATGCAGCTGATAGTACTTGGGTCATGTACACACTCAAACAAGCACACGGAGCGTTAGAGACTGATCCTGTCCGAAAGTTGATGAGATGGATGTTGGAGATATGGCGCTCCTGTGGACTTCGCTCCTGCCAGCAACACAAGCAGTGTCAGTGCCGAGCCAGGGAAGGGGTCCCCGTCGATGGCCCTCCGACGCTCAAGTCAATCTCCGGTAAAGCAAAGAGTGGAGCAATAAGAAAACTGTAGCGCAACAGTAACTATCGCATGTAATACATACCTCCGCTGATGGTTGGACTCCCTTTATATAGAGCTCCGGAAGAGCGTGTGCATGCTTCCCAAGACGAGCACGCATCTCAAAGCTTCCCCTAAAAATATGCTAGTAAAGTGTCTCTGACATAGTACCTTAACGGATCGAGCATATCTCTGAAGTGACAGTGGAAGCTTCCGCCGTACGATCCTTTGTCTGACCATGCCGCCTGTCAATGACACAAGCTCCCAAAAAGATGTTGAAAGATATCCTGCTATGTCTGTTGCTTGGCCGAGCGGAATAGTCGTTCGGTCGGAACTCCATAGTCCGCGTGCTATCTGCTGCCAGGCCGAGCGGGATAGCCGCTCAGCCGGAAGTTCACTGCCCGTGTACTGTCTGCTGTCGAGCCGAGCAGGATAGTTGCTCGACCGAAAATCCTCTGTCGTGATCTATCGCTGGGCCGAGAGGGATAGCTGCTCGGCCGGAAGTCCACTGCCCATGTACTGTTTGTTGTCAGGTCGAGCGGGATAGTCGCTCGACCGAAAATCCTCTGTCGTGATTTGTCGCTGGGCCGAGCAGGATTGTCGCTCGGCCGGAAGCTCACTGTCTGCGTGCTCGACTGATATTGAGTCCGCTGCTCGATCGAGCGAGGTAGCCGCTCGGCTCGGCTTCTATCCTTGAGCGTTGGATCTTTGACTACTCCTCATGTTGTGGGCGACGGTGGATCGGATCCTTTTTCCCGGTCGGGGAATGCTTCGCCCGACCAGCCGATGCCCTATACGCGTTGACCGTCTTGACTTTGACCTCCTTTGACCTCCACCGTGATAGCAGGGTGGGGTCTCTCCTTATCACCGCATCAAATACCAAAAACCAAGTAAGAGGTCCCTAGCACAAACCCTCCGCACACATCTTCAACAATTCTTTTTTTCTTACTTCATACACTGTTTTGATAGAAAAATGACCTAACTTGAGCGTCGGAATGTCTGCGCCAGGGACCTCTTCCCTGGATTTTGATCTGTAATGCTCCGTGTACTTGTCTGAGTATATGCAGGACTCAAGTACCACCGGTTCCATTATCACAGGCCCCTGATTCCAGAGGGGGTCCAAGTGTTCGACACACATATAGGGTGTGTCAAAGTCATCGCTCCGTCAATGCCGACGCCACCTTCGGCGGCCTTTGTCTGACTCAACTTCCGAATAGGATCATAAACCTTCCAAATCGGCTCCTCCGTCAAAGCCCTGACCGGCTTCCCGACGATGGGAGGCTCGCGCTCGCACTCGAGAGCGATCCACCCGAGCTCAGACGCCATCTCGTGCACCAGCGAGTAGGTGGGCGTGGCCAGCTCCACGAGCACCGCTGGGCGGTCCGCCGTGACGTCCATCTAGAAGGCAAAGCAGACGTGGCCACGGCGGTGGCTGTAGAGCGTCCCGATCACGAGGCCGGCGGGGTTGTCGTGGCGCAGAGAATCGATGCCCGCCATTACGAGGGACCGGATGCGGCACACAGCGGTCTCCACTACTGAAGAAGAACTCCACCTCTTCGACTCCTCCTGATACGGACACGACGAGAATCTAGAAAAGGAAACGACTGATTTCTCCGGCTCCTCCGATGCCTCTTCCTCCAAGCTCTTCTGTTTCAGTTTGGTCCTCCACTGGAACCGCCTTCCCATGGCGGCGCTGCCCGTCACAAAGTTCACAAAGGCGCATCAACTGTACATAAAAGTATTATTATATTAAAATATCCTTTTTAATTATAAAATTAATTTATCTTAATTAAAATCATATCAAAATAAGTTAAAACGATTTTAATTAATTTAGTAAAAAGTATTACTTCAAGAGCAGCTATATAATATAATGTAATTACTTGGAAAACTTCTGTAGAATTAATTAATTAATTATCTAAATTGAATATATATATATATATTTTGATCCTGTCCGAACCAGGGGTCAACGAACGCTGGGGACGTGGCGCTCCCTACTAGATCCTTAGATGCTCCGGCGAACCTGCAACAAAACCGAGCCGGGAGGGGTGTCCCGGCGACGGCCCTCCGACGCTCAAGTCAGGCGAACGCTGTCGTGCGAGCGGAATGATGACGATCGGTCGGATAAATGCCGGGCGTACGATACCGCGCGTGCGACCGGAATGAGGTCGATCGATCGGATAAATGCCGGGCGGACGATACCGCGCGTGCGACCGGAATGATGTCGATCGGTCGGATAACTGCCGGGCGGACGATACCGCGCGTGCGACCGGAATGATGTCGATCGATCGGACAACTGTCGGGCGGACGATACCGCGCGTGCGACCGGAATGATGTCGATCGGTCGGATAACTGCCGGGCGGATGATACCGCGCGTGCGACCAGAATGATGTCGATCGGTCGGATAAATGCCGGGCGGACGATACCGCGCGTGCGACCAGAATGACGTCGATCGGAAGAATAGATACCTGGCCGAGCGGCTAAGGCCTTCGCTCCCTGAGGTAGTACTCAGCTAAAATGTACCTGGCCGAGCGGCTCAGGACTTCGCTCCCTGAGGTAGTACTCAGCTAAAATGTACCTAAATGTACCTGGCCGAACGCTGCTTACATTCAGGACGCTCATATCCTTCCCGACCGAACGGCTCGGGATCTTCTATTTCAAGCATCGCCCATCATCTGAGCGGCCGGGGTCCGATGTGGCTCGAGATAAACCTCCCGCCCGATCTCGCTCCCTCGGATCGGCTCGGGGCGCCCGGCCGAGCACATGGCTCGGATATAAACCTCCGTGGGTCGGCTCGCCTGGGGCCTTGACCGAGCCTGTTCGGATATAAACCTCCCCGGGCTCGGGGCCGACCGAGCGTGGCTCGGATATAAACCTCGCCGATCGGCTCGGGGCTCGGCCGAGCCTCGTGGCTCGGATATAAACCTCCGGCCGATCGGCACATCGAGCGCTGGGCTCGGATATAAACCTCCCGGGCGATCGGCGTTTTCGAGGCTGTGGCTCGGATATAAACCTCCGTGGGTTGAGCGTGGCTCTGGGGTTTCGACCAGCCTCGCGGGCTTTGACTTCGAGCACGTGGCTCGGATATAAACCTCCTGGCTGACGGGGCCTTCGACTTCGAGCCTGTGGCTCGGATATAAACCTCCCGATCGGGTCGTCGGCTCGAGCACGTGGCTCGGATATAAACCTCCTGGCGCTCGGGGGCCTTGACTCGAAGAAATAATACAGATCATATAACTAACCGAGAACAAATAACGGAAAAACTGACCTAGGTCATGAGAATGGCAGAACTCTCCGGCATCGTCCATCTTCACGTTCCAGATCAGGCGCGTTCCCACAGACGGCGCCAAATTGATCCTGTCCGAACCAGGGGTCAACGAACGCTGGGGACGTGACGCTCCCTACTAGATCCTTAGATGCTCCGGCGAACCTGCAACAAAACCGAGCCGGGAGGGGTGTCCCGGCGACGGCCCTCCGACGCTCAAGTCAGGCGAACGCTGTCGTGCGAGCGGAATGATGACGATCGGTCGGATAAATGCCGGGCGGACGATACCGCGCGTGCGACCGGAATGAGGTCGATCGATCGGATAAATGCCGGGCGGACGATACCGCGCGTGCGACCGGAATGATGTTGATCGGTCGGATAACTGCCGGGCGGACGATACCGCGCGTGCGACTGGAATGATGTCGATCGGTCGGACAACTGCCGGGCGGACGATACCACGCGTGCGACCGGAATGATGTCGATCGGTCGGATAACTGCCGGGCGGACGATACCACGCGTGCGGCTGGAATGATGTCGATCGGTCGGATAAATCTTAGCGGATGATAATCGGCGTCGGCCGGAATGTCTATCGGAAGAATAGATACGGCGAGCCGGCTCGGGCCTCGCTCCACAGGTAGTACTCACTAAAATGTACACAGCGGCGGCTCGGGCCTTCGCTCCCGGTAGTACTCGATAAAATGTACTGGCGAGCCGCGCACATTCGGGCCGCTCATATCCTTCCGACCGAACGGCTCGGGATCTTCTATTCAAGCATCGCTCGTATCCTTACGCGGCCCGCCAAGGCTCGGTCTTGAGTTCGAGCCGTGGCTCGGATATAAACCTCCGGCCGATCGGCAGGGCCTTCGGCCGAGCGTGGCTCGGATATAAACCTCCGGCCGATCGGCTCGGGGCTTCGCCGAGCCTATGGCTCGATATAAACCTCCGGCCGATCGGCTGGGGCCTTGACCAGGCTGGCTCGGATATAAACTCTCCCCGACGTCGGCTGGGGCCTTGCCGAGCACGGTGCTCGGATATAAACCTCGGCCCGATCGGCTCGGGCGCCGTCTTCGAGCCGTGGCCGGATATAAACCTCCGGATCGCGGCTCGGGGGCCTTGACCGAGCTGGCTCGGATATAAACCTCCCCGATCGGCTCGGGGCCTCGGCCGAGCACCGGCTCGGATATAAACCTCGGCCGATCGGCTCGGGGCCTTGACTTCCAGCTCGTGGCTCGAGATAACCTCCCGATCGGCCAAGGGCGCCGACCCGAGCGTGGCTCGGATATAAACCTCCCGGCCGATCGGCTCGGGGGCGACCGAGCCCGTGGCTCGGATATAAACCTCCCGATCGGGTCGGGGGCCTTCGGGGGCCTTCGCTTCGAGGCTGTGGCTCGGATATAAACCTCCCGCCGATCGGCTCGGGCCTTCGCCGAGCACGTGGCTCGGATATAAACCTCCGGCCGATCGGGCCTCGGGATCGCCGCTCGAGGCACGGTGGCTCGGATATAAACCTCGGCCGATCGGCTCGGGGCTTGCGTTCGAGCCCGTGGCTCGATATAAACCTCGGCCGATCGGCTCGGGGCCTTCGGCCCGTGCTCGGATATAAACCTCCGGCCGATCGGCTCGGGGGCCTTCCGAGCACGTGGC
The DNA here is from genome assembly GCF_018446385.1 of Zingiber officinale. NCBI lineage: Eukaryota > Viridiplantae > Streptophyta > Magnoliopsida > Zingiberales > Zingiberaceae > Zingiber > Zingiber officinale. Next base: position 133,787,007 of record NC_056002.1, read on the forward strand.
TCGGATATAAACCTCGGCGATCGGCCTCGGGGGCCTGACCGAGCACGTGGCTCGGATATAAACCTCCTACCGATCGGCTCGGGGCCTTCGCTTCGAGCGCGTGGCTCGAACCTCCGTCGATCGGCTCGGGGGCCTTGACTCGAGCACCAGATATATAACCTCCGGATGCAGGAGGTTTATATCCGAGCCACGGGCTCGAACCCGAAGACCCCGAGCCGTTTGGCCGGGCTGCGTATGGGATACGAGCGATGCTTGAAATAGAAGATCCCGAGCCGTTCGGTCGGGAAGGATATGAGCGGCCTGAATGTAAGCAGCGTTCGGCCAGGTACATTTTAGCTGAGTACTACCTCAGGGAGCGAAGGCCTGAGCCGCTCGGCCAGGTACATTTTAGCTGAGTACTACCTCAGGGAGCGAAGGCCTGAGCCGCTCGGCCAGGTATCTATTCTTCCGATCGACGTCATTCCGGTCGCACGCGCGGTATCGTCCGCCCGGCATTTATCCGACCGATCGACATCATTCCGGTCGCACGCGCGGTATCGTCCGCCCGGCAGTTATCCGACCGATCGACATCATTCCGGTCGCACGCGCGGTATCGTCCGCCCGGCAGTTGTCCGACCGATCGACATCATTCCGGTCGCACGCGCGGTATCGTCCGCCCGGCAGTTATCCGACCGATCGACATCATTCCGGTCGCACGCACGGTATCGTCTGCCCAGCATTTATCCGATCGATCGACCTCATTCCAGTCGCACGCGCGGTATCGTCCGCCCGGCATTTATCCGACCGATCGTCATCATTCCGCTCGCATGACAGCGTTCGCCTGACTTGAGCGTCGGAGGGCCGTCGCCGGGACACCCCTCCCGGCTCGGTTTTGTTGCAGGTTCGCCGGAGCATCTAAGGATCTAGTAGGGAGTGCCACGTCCCCAGCGTTCGTTGACCCCTGGTTCGGACAGGATCATATATATATATATATATATATAATTACTACTGTTAATTATAATATACCGTACTAAACTACATTTTTAAAACTCGCGACCATGAGTTTGTTCGACGTGCTGTGGGAGAGATTCAAGCAAGGACGAAGTACCAGCTCGACCAGAAATGGGTGAAAAAAATTGTTATGTTAAAAAACAATCCATAAATGGATTTATTAATTGCTCCGTCTATAATTTTATAATAAATAAATAAAGAAAAAGATATAGAATCCGTCGTTTCTTCCTTCCACACCTCCAAGAAAACTAGGGTTAAGCAAATGGAAAATCGCCATGTGAAGTTATTCGTCACTCTTGTTAGCTAACAGAATTATTATAATGGGTCATGCATGGCTACCGCTGGAGATATTTTTGAGATATTCAGGGTATTCATGTGATTGAAGAGAATCTCTGCCTTATAAAAAATGGTGTTTGCTATCAAACCTCTGGAATTTATAATGGTTTGTTTATTCTGGGCGGATCTTGATGCTCTTGTTTATCATGTGAAAATCAAATGCCTAAAGATTTGGCAAAGATAAATGATTATTGCATTGTTTTTTTAATCGGCATCATATATCCGGCTTATGTCATTAATCCTAAGGATAACTCATCCAGTTTTATGAAAATTTTTTATCGGCGATCAAGATAAATCTAAAAACACTCTCAACAGATGATCAACTGTCTATTAAAAAAAATTCATTCTTGAAACTGGGACTTAATTCTTAGAGACAAAAAATTGAAAAGACGTCCTGTTACTCCATCATTGGCCCAGGATCTAAACTTTATAAGGAAGGATCTAAAACTTATTTAATTAAGAATATATTTTATTTGCGAGCTAGCCTAATCAACTCAGCAATTCAGTTGGTTGGAGACACTTTCTAATTGACTTAAGCCTCAACTACCATCATCCTATTGATCAAGTCTTCACCTATGTTAAGTGTTACCCTAATCCCAAAATCCAAGTGGCTTGACTCTCATAAGCTTACTTGCCGTAGCTCGACTTTGCCACTAAAATTGTCTCTTGTCGGATCTTGAATCCCACAGATGCACTGAGTCAACATCTGACTCCTTGTACTATCCTTTACTAATTATCCACCTAGTTCACCTTTTCTAGCGAGGGTTAATGTGGCACTTTGATACTTCTCTCTTTATCAAATCTTGAGTCACGAGCAAATCTCCGGAGCTATGGTGGTATTACAGTAGAACATTTAGATTATCATTCAAATATCCATAGTTTGATCGCTAATTATGATGTATTTATAAAAAAAATTTCTTTAAAATAGGACGTGCAACTAAAGAATACTGAGTTCTTGGACTATCTACCACGTGCGCTTCCCGATTTATCCTAATGACCGATAGAAAAATTCCGTGGAATCGAACTGATCATCCCAAGACTAGTCAATAAAATTAATTGAGTTTATTATTTTTTTTTTTTCCAAATCACAAGCAAACCAACTTGATCACACCAAGTTAAGCTCCAAGAGCTACTCCACCATTACTCAATGTTGCTCGTCTTGCACTCTCTTACATACCTCATGCATTCTTTTCTGAACTCCATTAAACTTCCAATCCATTGAACATGCTTCCTTGGCCACACTGAGTTATCATCCACACTCGATCTCATTGAGTCACAAATTCCACGAGTTCCATGTGCATCATACAAGTTCATGCACAACTTAAAGACACGTATATTTAAGGTCTAACTTGAATCCTTTACCTGAAAACTCATGATCAAATCCTATCACTTAGAGCATGATTGCGTTAATAGTTCAGTGGTCAACTGTAATTTTCCGATTTATCTCCTAGTCATAGAATCGGCTATGTGGAGTTGTTAGAGTAACGGATTCTACCTTTTACTACAACAATTACACCAATACCTGAATCTAATGATTCACTTTTTATTGGATTTGTTGATGATAGATCAATGATAAACTTATAAGTGGTGATTAAAAGATGAAAAATATAAAGAAAGATTGATGACTTCAATTGATGATAAATAAGTGAAATGGAAATAAGATCTCAAACAAAGATTTCAAATGAGAACTATAAACAAAGATTTCAACTTAAAGTTGAAATCAAGTGTGAATGCGTGAGGACTATATAAACTAAAGATTTCAAATGAGAACTTAAAGTTGAAATTTAAATTTATATAGTTTTCTCAACCTTTAAATACATGTCTTTTTTCATCTGCCACTTCACATTTTGTACACATTTTTTATTTCTCTTTGGCCTTTAGTTTCATAGGCAAAGGTGAAATTCAAAGTTATATTTGATTTCAAACCCCATTGAGTTACTTAGAGATCCTTGACACGCCAATCCCAAATTTAAGTTTTATTTTGTACCATTTTTTAAATCCGCCATGATGGGTCCCAAGCCCAAATGAAAAAAGATTGTGTTAAGTTGAGAGCCAACATTAAATTCAGATAAATGTTCAATTTGTGTACTTTTGTTTTGTTCATATATATATATATATATATATATAAACTTTCTCAAGAGAATTTTAGAACACTTGACGATATCCTCGGAGATTTTTGATGTTCCTCTAACTTTTCATTTTGGATTCTTTATCCTCTCTTCTTATAAATAAGGCCTTAGAATAACTGGCAGTTAGTGAAGGTTATCAATAGACTAATAAAGCTTGGTAGTTTGACTATTTAAATCCCTTGGGCAATGAAGATCACAAGTATAATATAGACAACCAACTTTTGCACATTTAGTTATGCCTCAAAAATCTTGGCAATCAGTTGATTAAAGAAGTTACAGGTAATATAAATCAGTTGATAAGCTGCAAGAATATATGCCAAACAGGAAGAATATTTGCAAAGTATGAAAAAAAAAAAACACCTCTAGTTATTTCTACCGTTAAAAGGGTATACCTCTTTTAAAAATTATCAAAACAACACTTCCGCTCATAGTTTGATATCCAGAATACCCCTTTGTGCTTCAAAGTGATACCATTTGTCAAAATTGTTTGTGCCTCTTGAAACAATGTATCTCTAAAGTGGTGCATCTTTGATCAAAGTTGTTCTTGAGTGGAGTATAAAGGGTATTTCAGATATCAAATTATAAGAAGGGTGTTTGTTTGATAATTTTTAAAAATGAGACACCCCTTTTTATTTTCTACCAAGAATATTTTGATTACATATATATTTATCAAATTGGCCAAAGGAATACTCAAACAATGATAGCAAGCACATGCTTCTGTTTGAATGCTTGCTAAGTCTAAACTATGTGGGGCACTTGCCCTCTTTAAAAAGTGCTGCCTTTGGTTGTTGATTCTTAAGGAGTTAGTTTGAGATCTTTAATGGAGAAGATTGAAAGGGAAGAAAGAGGAAGGGAAAGGAAGAGGGAAGAGATTAACAAAAAAAACTTATTTATTTGAGTGAATGAATGAAGAGAAGTGAATAGAAGAGGAACGATCCATCAATCATTTAATTGCATTAAAAATATATATATATTATTATCCACCAATGTAAACAATGGAAGGAATTATATTGTAGAGGAATCAGAATTATGAGAATGATGGTTTCTGAGTTGAGAATTTGAGAAGAGAACATGATAGTAGATAACATAGCAGAGAAATCATAACTTGATAATTTTATAAACAAATAACTGTTTTATACTAATGATTTTATAGGAAATTATCATCACATAGTTCAAACTAACTTAGGGTTTATGATAGAAGAATTAAAACCTGCTCCGCCCTACAGATTCAGCTTGTATAACCAAGTGCGGGGAGACACCTAGTTCTACAAACTACTGTGTATAAAATCACATCTTGTTCATAAATAAAGCCAGATTACTCACATTAAAATTGAACTACAAAAAATTTAATAAGTAGACAGTTTTCTTTTCTTAATCAGATTAGTTAGACAATGTTAATCACATTACAACCTATGAAATTCAACTCTTTTCCAAAAGCAAACAAAGAAATTAAGATAATTTTTTAGTCATGAGAAATAACTTAGTTTTATGTATAGTCACTCTATAAACTAGATGAATTGCCACAAAATGGAAGAGATAACTAAACCATATATCGGCATAGATTCTCAAAGATTGAAATCTAAATTATTGGGAAGTTCATGCTGAGAATATACAATTAGCAAAACTTGCCGGTCTTTTACATCAAAAATGGCAAATTTATTCACAGCACTTGGTGATGATCACAGATACAGTAAGGTTCTGAAGCTTTTTTTAAAAAAAAAAATAGTAAAATCACAGTAAGACAATGAGGTGAATGCAATTTATTTCTTATCCACATTCTTACTCCATAAAATATGAAAATAAAAAAGAAGAAATGGCAAAAGAAGACTTCCGATAAAAAAATCAAGGATGGACTATTTCCTAATTTGCCATTATATTTTTTATATCAAAATAGAATTCAAGGTAATGACAGTGACTAGTTGTTTAGGGATTACCATATAAAATTGGAAAACAAATTCCTAGAAGGGACTTATTTTATGAGCCAGCTTCAACATGAATTCCGGAACAAGGCGGCGTGGCAATGGTGTTAGAGCAAGATTGGCACATTCGACTTCATCACCAGCATAAATGGCTTTAATTATATCCTCCAGAAGTTCATCCCTACCACCTCTAAGAGGATCCTAATAGCCAATTCATAAAGTGTTAGAGCAACAAAATCTTAACTAGTAACCAATACACACATTTGTTGTATATTAGAAGTTTAACACATTCAAAGTCAATGATCAAGACAACTCTTCCTAACCATCAAAGATATGGCTTTCAAAGAATACTTACTCTTTGTCCCTAATCAATTATCACTCTATAAGTGACAAATATAAATAGAAAGCATCGGAGCTATTATCTAAAGCAAGACTAACATTAAAAAGCGATGTGTAGTAAGAATAACTTTTTTTTTCTGGGATTAGGTAGTCAGAATAAATTAGCTATAACAAGCATTGAATGTCCTTTTGGTCAGTCAGCCATCAGGCACATACATGAGAACATACAAGTAGAAATCATGGCTTCTGGAGTCATTTGCCAGGGTAATTAATATATTTGTTCGATCAAAGATGGATAAAAAGGACCTCCCAAACCCTTATCCTTTAATGTAGAGCCTGATCTGTCAATCATCTGATGCGGGGCAATGTTTTTTCTTTGCTGTTAGAGGAAACAATGTACCATACTCGAAAACAAATCAAATTAAAATAAACTTTTCAACTACATTCCTAAATAATATAATTACCAATTTGGAGATTTTCTTTAAAAACTTATTCACCAAAAACAGAGATCATACCAAAATAAACACTTAGAATTCTATAGCTTCTGAAAACCAAATTCCTAATTTGCATTATCCATTCTCCAATACATGGCATAACCAGAAAACTATTCAGGCGACAATTAAAGACTATTTTCTAAGAAGAGCTGAAAAGTACAAAATTATAAAAATGGACCTAGTGAAACTTACAAAGACTAGATTTCATCAAAGAAACATCAAATTGTAGTTTTACCATGTCAAACATATTGAGACAACAAGCTGTTTTACCTGAAGAAACAGATCTGTGTGAGTTTTTCCATCGTACATGACAAAGTTGGCTTTAGCTCCCACATCTTTAAGTGTGTGGACAAATTTTTCACTATATACAACGGTTAAAAAGATTCATATTCAGTAACAGAACTTTTGGAATCTAAATGGAATTGTTGACTGTCTCTCAAAAATAAAACAAGACCATATAACTTTTGGAATATGTGTTCGTAGAAGATACAATGACTGCATTTACACATTTAAAGGATTGATTCATATTAAGTAAAATCAATATCAAATTCAAGCGTCAATTTTACTAGAATTGTTCCCTTTTGGTGGTCCTTTATAAGTGTTTGGTGTGGGTTGAAGAGGAGATCTTAAATGGTTACTTGGCATAAACTTTTCTTACTTTGTTGCTTAATCAACTCGTTTCTTTTGTAGAGGAGTACACTTCATCTTGGAGAGGTGGCCTTTATCATAGATATGAGGATGACTTGATATTATGGAGTTAACTGTATTGTATGTGGTTTCTACTATAATGTGTCTAGTGGAATTCTCCATGTGGCTCATTGTAGGTGGAACCATAGGAGATATAGAAAGGTTGCATAAAAGATTATATCATCAAGTGGCATTCTCAAGATGCACTATGTAGTCGTGTGGCATATGTTAGCGCAACGATACTCGTAAAGTGTAATGATGTTGTATTTGTTTGTTTGTTTATGTTGTGCTTACATACTAGATATGAAGAAATACATGAACACCCCACGCAAACTAATTAATGAAAATTTATCTGGCCTTGCACGAGTGAAAGGGAAGATAAAAAATAATGTATTTGCTAGTTAAGGAGTTATTTGTTGGCACAGTGATGCCCAATTAATTGACTTCGACCTTGGATTTTGATCTTCGAGCAAAAATTTTAAGTTAAGTCTTGCATTTGATGTGTGTGTTTGATTGTGTAGAAACTTATAAAAAACACATATGGATCTTACAAAAATAATATACTCAATGGCTAAGAGATGTGTAGAAATCAAAGAATAAAATAGAATAGAATAGAATAGAATAGAATATCTAAAGGATTACGAGACAAAAAAACATTCAAATAATGTTGAAGTGGCTCAAGAGCATGACTTGGTGTATCATGTTGATAGTTTGATGGCTTAAAGTCCAGATTAAAAAAGAAGTTATATTTATAAAAATTGAATTTAAAATTTTTAAATTCAGAAATTCATAAAAATAATAATAAATTTTTTAAAAAACTTAAAGTTTAAGGATATAAATAATTTAAAACCTACTTAATTAGAAAAATATTTTACCAATTAATCATCTCTATAGATTTTTATATAATTTTTGAGTTATCAAACAAAATAATCAATGTTATCAAATGACAATCATGAGTACTAAGCTGCCCCTGAGGTAATAGTGCATCATGACGCCTTTTTAGTTTTTAGACATTTAAAAATCGAGTCCAAAATTTGATAAATTAATGGATAATTTTTTTTTAATTAGCGATTGACATAAGAACATTGGACTGATGGACCATCCACCTTGAGTATTTTCTGATTTATCTTAATAGTCAATGAAAAAATTCTGTAAAATCGTACTGATCACTTTTAAAATTATTCAACATAAATTAAATATATGATGTCAATTAAAAATAAATTTTAACAAATCAGTACTACTCAATCCTTTCTAAATTCAAGTTCTTAAGTTGATAGTATTAAGTTAATGAATAAGGTATCAAAATTATAAAAGAGAATATTTTTTTTATTAAAGAAGCGAATAAAAAGAAAAGTAGCTTTTGGTGAGCTTACATGACATTGGACGGATGGTGGTAGTATTCGTATTTTGCATGACTTAGATGCTAAGGAATAAAGATAACACGATAGATTATGGGAGATTGATTAATGATTCCAATACTTAGATAGGATTTTGTAGGGAGCTCATAGTTTCATCATTTAACATTTAATATTTAGGTCAGTATTAGAGGGAACGTTAACGTAACGGACCTATATTTTAGTAGACTATTTTTAATTTTTTTGTTCAAAGGAAATTTTTGTTCATTTCTTTAGTATTTTTAATGTTTAAAATACTTAATTTAGTGTTTCAAAGTTTAATATTATGAGTTTGAATGCATGTGGCTATGGCTAGTAGATGTAAAAGCAAAACTATAACTTGCAAAAGGTAGTAACAGAAACAAGAAAAAAAGCTATGGCATAAGGCATCTTTTCATCTTAATTCTTGTGCGATAAGGCTAAGAATATTCTTTGTGCATGCTCGAATAACAGAGTTCTGTTTCTTATTTTTCTTTCATTTATATAAAAATTAAATATTAATAATCTATGTAATATAATTGTATATTAATGTACATTATATAATATATTATTAATAAGAAAGTAATTGTGCTAGCACTAATAATCTTGTACACATAAGGTTTATATTTGCTTTGCAAGTTGCCTTCTCGGGTGATACGATGGTTGAGACATAGGGTATTATCATATAAAATCTTAGGGTTAAAACTTGGGGCATCCGAACATGCCCTCCCCCATACCTTGCTAGTTGCACTAAAGACTAGTAGGCATTAATGATTTATCTCCTCCGTGTTGACCTAGGTATGAGTTGGTGGGAATACTGGGGGTGAGTGAATCACCTTTTATCGCATATTTACTTTACAAATTGGGGATCAACAAGGCCATTAGCTTGTGTCATATCCACATTCTCTGCAAGGTCTTATGCATTCCTCGTATCTCATAATCATAATATTCGACTAGTAAAGAAAATTTAAATGACCTCGACTCTCAGCTAGATATATGTAGGTAAATCATGAAGAATTTCACTCAGGAATAGTAATGCATACAGTAGAGTGAGGTAACCCATTGGAAATCGACCATAAATTTATTTGTGACAATACTACTGCATGAACGATCTGTTCCAACCCGGGGGGGCTTGAATGAACTTAATAATTGTAGCAAAAGGTGATTACGCTAACTCTAGATGCCCCTCATAGCCCGTCCCCAGATTATGTGAAGGAAGGTAAATCACGAGATCATTTTATAGTTGATCACTGAATGACTAGGGATAAGAAGAGTTTTTTTCCTAAGGACATGCACCCGCTGAGAATTGATCTCTTATCCTATTATAATAAGTCTGACACCCTCTAACTAACTGTGTATCCTGCGGGAACTTGAATGGCCTTAATCATGATTATAGGTAACTCTTAGTCTAAATTATCATCCATATTGATCTCTTTTCATGTACCATTTGCACCCGATGGATTTATTTCCATCTAGTCATTCAACCAAAGTCTATATTTTTTTTTATAATTCAAGTATTTAGCGCTTCTGTTCCAATTAATTTTAGAGGTGACCAATTTATCTCCACAGAAGTTCATCTTCAATCATCAAAGTAAATCAAGAAGCACAGATGAATCCTGACAAACGACATCATAAGTTTTTCAAACTCCTCATATGTAATGTGTCCTGGGTGATATTTAATCTCTCATTATCATCGCACCATGACCTCGTGGGCAGCCAAAGTTTATACTTGTTGACATACATAGAATCCATCGCCTAACTTCATGGCTCCAAGATATTTTATCGAAGTCAATATCTAGTATCATTTCCTCGTAAATCCTAAGTTTGTCATCTTCAAGAAGGAGCATATTTATAGAAAAGATTCTAAAACACCTATAGATGGATCAACCCACTTGAAAAATTCCACATGCCTTCTGTCTCGTGCTCTTGATCTATAATCTATCATGAAAACCATTATAGGAATACATGTAAGACAAGAGTGTACTAACTCTTTGCCAAGAGGCAAACCTCACTTCCGCGAATGGCGCCAATCCTTCATGCCTAGTCCTTTGATTGTAGACCAAAGAAGCATAAATCTATTGTTCCTTCTTCTACAGCAAAAGGTACAAGTTACTTGCAGTCGATGGGCACGAACAATGCGAGGCACAACCATAGTTCCTACAACATGTTTTTGTTGGTTATCCAAATGGATAAGGGTATAAAAATATACAACACGATGGACAATTGGCATTTGCAACATAATGCAATTTTGTTGGCATTTGTGTTTAGAATGCTGCAAGGCATCATTTTGCACCAAAGAAAGGTTTAGTTTTACCCATGTAAATTAGGGTTTAAACATCAACCATGATTTGTGCGACATCAAAGAGGGGTTTGTACTTTTCTCACCTGTAAAGATTTTTCACATCGATGGAAATTGAAAGTGTAGAGACGGTGTGCGGTGAACTAGGATTACCAATTTGTTGTCTTTGACGGAAGATGGATGGTTTGAGCCTATGGAGAAGATGCATCTTGTCCCTTCGACTAGGAATTCAAGGGGGCAGGCATCTTGGACAACCTGCAATTTTGATCTGCCTGTCCTGTATAAGAAACAACCAGCTGGATTTTGAAAGAAACTGCCAAAGAATTTTCAGCAATTTTGATATTCCTTTAACCTTAATAAGTAGGAAAAACTAAGCCTCAATATTCGTTGGAAATAAAATAAATTTTACAAAAAAAAAATTATGAATTTTAAAACTGAAAGATATATCCATTGAAATCCATTGGAATAAGACCTTTGATATAACTAAAAAAATAAATCCATGAAAATTTATGCACAAAATAAATAATATCATACTATTACGAAAATATATGAATTCTTTTAGTTATAACAAATGATATCAGATCTATAGTCCGGATTGAGCTATATATGATATCAAATCCAAACAAGTCAAGGATGATCGAATACTTAATAAAAATCCTGATGAGTAAACAAGTCAATAGTAATCGAATACTTGAGAGAAGATCTGGAGCAGATTGATAGTGATTAGATGCTTGAGGGGAGACCCGAACCATAAAAATAATAGTGATCCTTCATTTGAGAGAAAGGTCGATAATGATCGAATGCTTAAAGGGTAACCTAAAGTAGAGAGGGCTTGGACAATAAGAATGATGACAACCCTTCGTTTGGAGAGAAAATTATTAAAATTATAATCAAAATTTCACATTAGAAATACATAAAAAAAATCATAAATTTAAAAGATGAAAAATATCTTCATTGATATAAAACTTTTTAAATATAGCCTAAAAATAAATCCATGAACACCTTAAACTCAAAGTGGATGGTATCATAATATTATTATAAAGATATATAATTTTTTTTTTGCCCTAATAATACTCACAAGTTTAATGACATTTCAACGACTTATATCTACACTTACCTTCCCAAAGTTTTGCGACATACGAGCCTCCCCAGCCATGAACTTAGAAAAACAAAGTTTTCAAATGGGTTACCAAGATTTCCTTCGATGACAAGAACGATATGCTTTAGTCGGTAACCTTAAGCAAGTAAAGAGCCTTCACAATCTTTGCTAACTTTTAGGAAGAACGAGAAACACTATTGATGAAAGATTCCAACACACCCACAAAAACATATGAAACTCATTGACAGATTGATTGGAGGTAAACCACAGATTATAGATACTTGACAATAAAAAAAAAGGCTAAGGTCATAACAAGAAAAGAGTAAAGATACGAATTACAACGGCGATTTGAGGAACATAGACCACATTATGGCAAGAAAATAATTCGTAAAACATTCGACTTTTTCTCTATGTAATGACTCTTTAGAATTTATCTAATTCTACACTGATATCACTAGCTATTTACATGGGGAAAAGACAACACAAATACAACAGGCGAACATAAAGTGTCAATTAAAAAATTCCTGCATACTTAACATCATATAGTCACTTGACTGAGTACAAAATTTTAATTCAACAGTTGATGGTTGAGTTTAAAACAATCGAATTTACCAGCAACTAGCAACTCGACACTGGCCGCCCTTTGGGCATAGTCCTTAAAATGAGATGCCAATGCTACCACCTTGATAAATGATGATGAAACGTTTGTCAGCCCAACTTCTTAAAGAGAGATTAACAATCTCACCAAAAAGAGCAGCTAATAAACGACTGCAAAGTGGAAAAATATCCTTCAGCACACTATTTCATCAAACAAATAGTGAATGCAGTGAAACCATAATATAACCTAAAACTAAAATACTCAGTGGAAAAAACGGCGTCGACAACGAGTTGAACCAAGCTCTTCATAATCAGACTTGCTCACGCACATTGACTCAAAATCAGGGCTCGATGCTAACAGTGAACCACCTCTCCATATGCCTAGAATAGGACTGGATAAGGACCACAAATCATAAAGTTAGCATAGCACACAGTTTCACAGGGAACTCAACAAGGTAAAGGGCATACTCTTCTTGTGAAGTAATCTTCACTTGATAATCATCAGGAACAAGAGGTCGAAGCTCCATTTTTCTGAAAGAAGGAACGAGTAGTCAGTAATTATGTGTCAAATTTGATTTACAAGTCAGCAATGAGTTTGCTAATAATTACCATCTATGCCAAGATGGTACAGTATAACCAGTATCCTGTGTAGTCAAAATTGATAGAAGAAAAAGACGCAATAATAGAAAAATTATGCAGCACTCAAACAAGTTATGTGAGAGTTCATGCATTTTCATGGCCAATTCTAGGTGGTAACTACTGAGAGTTGAAACAATCACTGGCAAATAAACATGGAAAATTTCATTTGGTGTTTGCTAACATAGTCCTACTTATTTGTTGAATGATTTGTCATATTGTTTCCCATGGTTGAGATGTTCTAAATATCTCCTAAACTGATTATTCTTTTGTCATCCTAAACCCATGTTAAAACAAAATGAATGGTTTGAATGACCTCATTTTAAATGCAAATTGCTTTGTGAACCAAAAGTGGTAAAGCTGTATCTCAATGGACAATCTTGCAGGATTATATGCTTCAGCCAAGTGATATGGCAAGAGGAGAAATATGAAAGTAGAAAATTTTGTATTATTCGCTAGATGGATAGAACAATGAGATGAACTTCTATACAAGCTTTACAATCTAGTTGCAATGATAAATATAATAGACTATGAATCGAAAATAAAAGAAGAATAAAATACACACAGACTAAGTAGAAAATTTTATTGTAACTCAGGTCTGATCCTATTCATTTGGTTAGACAACTTGTTTAAAGTGGTTTGTTTCCATTTGTATCATTTTTCCCAGCAAAACTTGTTTCCTAACAAGTTGCAGTGAAATTGTCTTCAAGGTTGATTGACCAAAATAGTAAGTTGTGGCCTCTTTTATAAACTTTACAACACTGATTCATCTGGACTGAAACAAAACAAAAATAAAAATGAATTATAGAGCAAATAGAAATACAGTTAACTGTGAAAAGTTTATTTCTACTACTAATTTTAAGGTCTTATTGTTTGCATCAGTTCAGCAAATACATAAGAGGAATTCTTACAATCTCTCTGCAAAACGAGGAAATAGTGTGCTTCCACCAGTCAGTAGAATGCTGCAACAGGACTCACAAAAAGGCAAAAAACAACATACACCCTGTAAGATTTCGAGCTATCTTAGATAAACTAAGAAATAACCTTCACCTTGTGCACAAGAAAATTAAGACTACCTTTCATAGAGTACAGGATGAAGAAGAGGATGACAAGAATTAACTGCTCGGACAATGCATTCAGCTAATCCTGCTTGGTTCATACCTTACAAGATTGAGAAAAAGAAAAAAAAGTAAATTTCTGCATAATTTATTTTTACAAACTTCATCTGGAATCTTGTAGTTTCTGTACAAATGTCCAGATAATGAACTTAGCTATTCAATATGAAGGATATTGTAGAACAATGTAACTATTAACTATTCAAATTCAATGGAAGTATCGACTAAATAGAGCCCCAAAGCTCTTCCATGCAGGTCTCTGAGGTAATTTATCATGTGGTGCTTATTAGAGGGAAGCAACATGAAGCATAATATTAACTACCTGCAACCACAAACATGACCTAGTTGCAACAAAACAACTTAAATGGAGCTGAGTCATCATTTAAAAAAATTTAGAAGGCTCATATGCTTCCCTAGAACAATTTATGAAATTAGTTTGAAATTTTTGCATGGAGAAAAATAACTCTTATAAGGCAATGCTTGAACAAGCTCACAAGAGTTAGTCTTACAATAAATCATCTGACCTTCCTTTGTGAAAGTAACATAGGACCAGTGTAACAGAGTATATATTATAGCCACCATTAAGGTAGTTCTCACATATGCCTGATACATGAAGATCTCAACTGAAGCTCTAGATTACTTAATCATCTAACATGTTCCTTCATTGGTATTTTTTTTTTATGGAAAAAATAAGAATTTGATATCATATAAAATAGTGATTTTCTCAATTCACTTGGACTTCAGTTATAATTATATCTTTTTTTAGAGGACGATTTTCATTAGAAATGTTCTTGTTTGATATAGTTATACAGATCTATGTAGTTGACCTTTATTGAGAAGGTAAGGCTCCCAGTATTCAGTTCATGAAAAAGAAAAGAGTTGCAGTCAAAAGAGAACCAAAAGAGTGAAAAATCAACCAAAGTCACCTGCAAAGAAGTAGGCAAGCCACAAAGAGAATGCCAAGCATATAAAAAATAATTGAGCCAGAAATATTTTTCACAATCTGACACTTCCTTTCATTCTAGCAGTACAAGAGATGGAAAGATTTCTCCAATCTCATCCTTTGCTCCTGTTTCTGGCCAAGGAAACAGAGGGAAAGGACACTAAGAAAATCTTTCCCAAAGCACAATTCCTTGTGTTTTTCCACCCAAGGAAACACAGCTTCAGGAAGAGGAGTAAAATAAACCCAAGCAATTTTGCTGGTATATAATTTGCATAAACAGACGAATAAAAACCTTAATTATTCCTCCAGCTAGCCAATTTTTATACGGTTTTTTATCTTCCTATAGAGGATTAGTTGTTCTAATTGTGAAACACTAATATAAACTAAGCTATTGATGTGGTACTTTATATCTTTTAACTTAAACACTAATTTGTCCTGTTTTGGTTGACAAGCAGAATGTTCTGGTGCAGACTGAACCAGTTGAACCTTGATTTGAATATACAAGAATATATTTG
Source organism: Zingiber officinale (assembly GCF_018446385.1). NCBI lineage: Eukaryota > Viridiplantae > Streptophyta > Magnoliopsida > Zingiberales > Zingiberaceae > Zingiber > Zingiber officinale. The sequence goes on from NC_056002.1 coordinate 133,802,478, forward strand.
TTCTCTCTCTTTGTAATTGCAAAGACTGTACTACTGTATAACTTTGACACTTGCAAATCTGGAAACCTTATAAGATAAATGAAGCAGAGTCAGATATAAGAACCACATACCAAAGCGAAAGCTAAAATATAAATTAAAAGAGTTCATATCACCTCTTCAGAGATATTGAAGCATAAAAGATAGCTATCTTGCAAAAATGCAATTAGACATCTGCATTATTACCCACTATTCTATTTCTCATGTTATTCCCAAGTATCCAGTAGAAAGGGCAAGACATACTACTAGCATATGAAAACACTTCTGACTTATCTAAATTGGAAAAAGGAACACAAGTAATTTTCATCTGTTCCTTCTTCTGAATGCATCTTATGTCAAATAAATTAAGGTGTTATTTGTAGCACAAGCTTTACCCACCTAAATCAGCAGGATGGAATAGCATCTCAGGCACAAGGAAGCGTTCATTTGTCAGGGTAAATTCCTTCACAGGAGAAAAACTATTAATATAGAAAATCTGGTTAAGTTCTAGATATAGGAATTATGATAAATTACATTTTGCAACAAATCAACTTTCATCCTCTGTTCTGGTTTTTCCAAATTGGAGGGTGAGAGTGTCAGCTCTTCCTTTTGTCCTGAAACTGTGGGCAATGTCTCATACGGCAGAGAAAGGTACCTCTGTGCTTCATCAAAGTCTTTGACATAGCCTTTAGTATGTTCAATACCATCAGGGAGAACATATGTGCACTTGAATGGGTTCTGTTTTCCACTTCTCCTGAAGAATCAATATAAACAAAATTCAGAAGAACAGTGCATGGAAGGACAACACCAACAACCAACCACACATTGTAAAAGAATTATTTATACAAGAGATTCCAATTAAGTCAAGGTTGACAAAATACTTGGTAGATAGAAAAGTGCAAAAGGTTTTAGTAGAGAAAAAAGTTCAAGAGCTCTTGGCAGACAGAGAAGTCTAAGAAGTATTGGCACAAATCCAAAGAGGTCCTGTTGATTGGCAGGTGATGCAGAAGTTTAAGAGGTTTAGGACACTTAAAAGGTCAAGTTGAAAAGAGCATGGCAGGTATTGTGGATGAAGACCTAAAGGCTCAAAGTCTCTAGGCAAATGGATAAAGACCTAAAGGTGAGGCTTCTTGGCAAATTGATGAAAGTCTGGAGGCGAGACTTAAAAGCAGATGGATGAAGACCTAGAGACGAAGCTTCTAGGCAAGTGAACGAAGACCTTAAGGATACTTTAGGAAAGGGATGAAGAGTTGGAGGCAAGTGCTTTAGACAAGAAGACAAGTGAGTTTTGAGAGATTACAAGGGCCTATAATCTTGGATTTGCTTCTAGATAGAGATCTACCTGGTTGTGTATTCGATCAAGGAACAATTATTCTGGGTTGTAGCTGACGAAAAAGCTAGACCTTGAGTACACTGGTGATCCTCTAGCAGATCTAGTCATTTGAAGGCATGTTTCAGTTGACTGAACAATTGAGTTGACTGGATAGTTGAATGCAAGCGTTCTGCTCACAAACAAAAGGGTTCTACTTCAACTTGAATCAATTGAAAGTTCAGTTAACTAAAGTGACTTGAGTTGAGTAGGTAAATTGACTAATGAAAATAGGAAAATAGTTTGCTTGTCGTTTGAATTGAGTCAATTGAAGATGTTTTGAGTTGACTTGTGAAAGTACCTATCAAATGGATAAGTTTGAGTTGACTACAATGGAATTGAAGATCAACTGAACAGATATCCAATTAGAGATTAGTTGTTGGCAGATAAAGCTTTAGTGATCAACATAGTAGTCAAGTGGAGCACATTTAAACCGACTAAATTAGAGAGAATGGTTGTATAAAACTTATCCAAGTTTGATTTGAAGGTAAAAATAAAGGGGCTAAGGGGACCTCAAGAACAACACTACTACACCTTAGAATAATTATTCTCTTATATTTCTAACAACCCCCAAGTGCTCTTGTTGAACCCCAATTTCTTTTATCTTGTAAAAGAAAAAAAAAATTGTACCAGATTTTTTCGCCTCTGAATTTTCAAGAGTGAGTCGCCTATCATTAGGTTGTCGAGTCGGACAAGGGCGTCCAAACCACGTTAAATACTTTGTTTACATTGTCATTATTTTATTTATGTTGTACTAACTTTGTTTAAACCTGGTCTTACTAGAGTAGTCAATTTTTATAATTTTAAATTTTTAGCTTTCCACCTCCCTAATCATGTCACTAATTCTATCACTAGCTTTTAACTTAAATTAGCAATAGTGAAGACATTTGTAAATTGCAATTGTCTTTAATAAAGGAGTGCTGAGTGCATATTCTCCTATAGCACAAGTCTAGAGTTATAGAAGAAATTTGAATGTTTTAACTTTAAATTAAAAAATGTTAACTACTTCATGGAACATGTTCTCTTTTGAATAAAAGGGTTATAATGGGAATGGTTGGAAATCTCATCCCGTGTCAGGCGACACAATTAAACGTTCTGATGTAGTGTTGAAACTCAATACTACCTAGCACAAGTAATCTATATTGTGTTGTTATGTCATATTGATGAGTACCGTGTCATGTCGACATTCGACAACTTTTGGCATACAACAATATGCATCAAGATGAACATTGGTTTTTTTAGCTTGTGTTCATAACAACACTATTAAAAATGTACCATTGTAAATGGAATACAAAATCCAAACTTAGGGATATGGTTGTTTTATCATTTTTTTTCTTCATCTCCTTCCCCTCCAATTGGCCACCGACACTATACATCTGAACATCGGCATGGTATCTGATACGAGTTGTATCGAGCGGGTTCCGGAGATGACGTAAAGATTCTGGTCAAGGTGATGTGGGGGTTAAGGTCGAAATAGGAAAGCAATCTCCATCTAATTCTGTGGATCACCTAGCTTTTGGGTCTCACTAAGGTGATTCTAGTGTAAAACACTCGAATGGGGTCGACTGGTTATAAACTTGGTCGGATATAAGAACCCTAGTACATTATTTTTAAAAATAAAAAATAAAACGACTGGCCGGGTAAATATTAAGTTCTCTGTGAACACCCAGCCGGGCAAAGGCCGGACAGGCCCAGAGATACTTAATCTTATATGTCTCTTTCAATGTAAGGATGGCAGGATAGAGGCTGAGCGAATAAAAGGTTTTCTCTGTACGCCCGGCCGAGCAAAGACCAGGCAGGCTTAAGGATTCTTGGCCTTCTAAAGCATTTAATAGGCACGAGACCTGATAAAGGTCGAGCGAATATAAGACTTTCTGTGTGCGTCGGGCCGAGCAAAAACCGAGCAGGCTTAAGGACACTTAGCCTTCTACAGCACTTAATAGGCGCGCGACCGGATAAAGGCCGAGCGAATATAAGACTTTCTGTGTGTGCCCGGCTGAGCAAAGACCGGGCGGGCTTAAGGACACTTAGCCTTCTAAAGCACTTAATAGGTGCACGACCGGATAAAGGCCGAGTGAATATAAGACTTTCTCTGTACGCATGGCCTAGCAAAGACCGGGCGGACTTAAGGATACTTAGCCTTCTAAAGCACTTAATAGGCGCGTGGCCAAATAAAGGTCAAACAAATATAAGGCACTCTGTGAACACTCGATCAGGCAAGGCTCGACCAGGGTTTAAAATATCTGATGATATATTACTCCTAAAAGGAAGTTCTAACATACATAATTTATCCTATGGTTTCTCAAAAGGATCTTTGGTACCCTGTACACTATATAAGTTTCTGAACAGATATTTGCAATATTTAATATATGACAGAACAAAGTGATATAATATGGCCGGCCTTATATACCGACCGAGATATGCTCAGCAGACAACAATCGACAACACCATAACGACTTTTGAGAACTTGTCAGGGAATATTTCTTTGAGGCTTTCTTCAAAGATTATTATGTTTCTCATATTAATTGTAGCAGCATATTCTCTTGACTACCTCAGTAATGGTGCAGAGTATAAACGATAAAAGAGGTACATCTCTGGGTAGGAAAAAGATTCCTTGGTTTATCATGAAACACACAGGTTGTACTTTCTTCCATCACCTAACAAACTCTAACAAACCGGGGACCACCTCATGATCGCGTAGGTTATGTGAGGCGGTGTAAAAAGGGGATCCTCCCCGCTGGCAAGGTACACGAACTCAAACATTCGCATCTGAACTCTACTTCCTCGCTAACACTTCCACTATTGTTCTTCATCCACTTCCGGGAGATTGTACTAACTTGAGCGTCGGAGGGTCTAGTTAGGGATCCCTACCCTGGTGCTAGGTCACTAACGCTTTGTTAGATCATCTGATTGTGCGCAGGATCGTTGAGGAGTTTCTTCATATCTCAAGAAGTCTACTACCCTTCAACTAGCCAGAGCCAACACGCCATCTCGCAGCCTTCAGATAGGATTAGTATCAAAACAATATTGTTTGAATCAAATACTGAAACTTCAATATGGTTCGAGATGTTGAACCTTATTAATGGGTATATTAAAGATGATGGGTATCCTTCAACAATAATCAAGATAGGTCACACATTTTATAATTTTCAAAATGAACACCAATGTGATTTTTACGCTTGATAATATATAATAATTTATATAATATCATGTAAAATATCAAAATTTCATTATACATCAATTTAGGCATAAAATAGTAAGAACTAGTATTAATAATTTAATACTATGCAATAATTTTTTGTTATAGCTCTACATTTAATACTTTACAACTCAATAATTACAAAATAATTAATAATTTTAAAAAAATGTTTATTTCGATTTGTTTTATTTTTATCACAATTATTGTGTTCCTCATTCCTCCCCACTAATCAATAAGATTGTCAGAATGGTCTTTCATTTGACTAATCTAATTCTAATACTAATTTTATGAACTATGCAACACACAATCAGTGATAATATAGAGGGTACAATCATTTGGTACCAATATAAAACTTTGAAATGATATTAATAAAGATACCATTAATAGGATAAAAAGTGGACAATTAGCATCGGTAAAAACTTTTGCATCACATGAAATTGTCGTATAACCCCCTCAGTTAACTATGTTACGATATATCTTACTTTATGATTTAAAATCAAGATATTAAAACTTAAAAGGCAATTCTAAGCAGTAGGTAGTCAACCCACTACTTAGCGCCTAATCAGAAGGCATGTCCTAGGTGGGGGTCTAGGCAGTTTAGTTAAAATATTATGAAAATAAGAACATAGATTCAAGTTTACAATCATAAAGACGATAAAAGAATTTTAAATAGATATAAAGCAATAGGTTACAAAAAAAAAAAATACATGTTGCTTATAAAGGATAAGATGAAAAAGATGAAGAAAAGTATAGAGGTGTAGGACTACTAGAAAGAAATAAATTCTGGAGATAGATGTGTAGGATTACTAGGAGACAATAGAAAACATTAGATGCAATTTTGTTTGAAAATAAAACAAGTCAAAATAGGATGAATCATGTAAAAAAGAGCTGCTTAACCGATCAAACCAGGTCAAAATAACTTAACCTTTAATTTTAATGGTGTGATGAGATCTACTTAGTTGATCCAAATAATTGGGACAAATGACTTGTTTTTACTCTAGCACCACATTATCCAAATTTTTTAACATGTCGTAACTTCTTTTTGATGCACAAGCATGTTTCAGAAGTCATAAAATTTTAGGTGCAGGAACAGAATGCTCAAAAAAGTTCATACATGCACTTCAGTAGATCAGAGTATCTACACATTGTAGGAAACAAATCCATATTTGAAATTCACTACTCAGACAGCATCACCTATATAAAACCTATAGAACTAGTCTCATTCACCATTCAAATCTTTAGCTATATAGAAAAAGCAGGTCCAAACTGAGTAGTGGAAAACAAAAATAAAAGAAAGGCAACCCTAACCAAGAAGGGTACATATCAGAGTATCTTGTTTTGCAGGAATGCTTGTTGTTCATGTGCTAACTCATTGGTATCACGGGAAGAAAACAAGTTGAATACCCTCTGGAATAACTACCTCCCAAAAATAAAAGAACAATTCAAAACTCTGAAAAACATTTTAAGATCATAGATGTGAGTTGAGGGCATAAGATTCATGTAGCTCACCCCAAGTAGGTGGGATTAAGGGGTTGCCCAAATGTTGTTGTCAGGATATAACGTTTCTATATTTTCCCATAGTTTAGATGGAAAGATAAATGTTCCATCAAAATTGATAAACCATTATGTTTTCAGCAAGAACATAATGGTTCAACACTACTGGCAAGGATATCCACGAAAAATAGGCGTTTTGATTGAATGACAAAGGGCAGCTCAATTGATAACTAACCTTGCAAGGCGGAGATCCCGTGACACATCGAGAGAGACGAAGCAGAGCTTCTCTTTGGCGTGGTCAATGATGAGGGTCTCATCCATGACGTTGACGGAGCGGTACGAGACTAACTCCTTGAGGTAGTTGGTCAGGACCTTGCCACCGAGGTCGAGGCGCTTGACCGCGTAGTTGAGCGTGAAGTTTTGGAGCACGGGGGCGGCGTGGGTGAAGGAGAAGCCGCAGTCGACCACGAGGCTGCATTGAGTCTGATGACAGTGGGAGTGGCCGCGACTCGCCTCGAAGAGGTGGACGAGGGAGGGGGAATCGGCGACGCAGAGTGAGCGGAAGCCGAAATCCTCGAACACGATCTCATCGGTGACGCGCTGGACAGAAGGAGGGTTGAAGAGAGGCTCCACCAGGAGGAGCGAGGAATGGTTAGGGTCGACGCGAAGGAGGGTTCGGATCACTCTGTCCCACACCTCCCTCTGGAGCTCCGGATTGACGAGGTAGCCGCGATCGAAGGGCCGCCGGAGGGACACGGAAGTGACGTCGGTGTCGGCGGCGCGGAGTTCGTCCGCCACCAGCCATTTCTTGGAGGCAGGAGACTTACCGACGCAGTTGGGGACGATGGCCACGGGATCCCTATCTCCGCCAAACCCCGCCTTGCACAGCCCCGCCCCATTGTCGATGACCACCACGCTCCCTTTGGACATCTGATGCGATCTCGTCCGCAACTTCCTAGCCGCCTTCTTCTATCTCTTCTCAGATCCGCCACCTCTCGCCGCCTACCCTCGCCGTCCCACGGAAGCACGAAAATAGGAGAAGAGGGAGGCATAAATTGCCTCTGATTTTATTATTTAAAATTTTTTTATTAGTAGAAAAACATCTGTATAAATCTATTCAGTATTTGTCTATTGTGTGTGTAATAATCGAGTACAACAAACCTTCGGTAAAGTAGAGAAAAATTTTTAGGATATGTTTGATTTAGGAGAATGGGATTGTGAATCATTGATTCTCATTGTTAATGTTTGGATTATAGGAATAAGAATATAAATAAGGGAATAAATCCTTGAAATTGGATAATAACTCATTCCCATGTACCTCCCCTTCAATGAGCTATTACCCTATTTTCATTAATCAAAATATTCCCTTATTCTAAAAATACCTTTGACCTAAAACTAAAATTTTCTCCCTTAATATCAAATATCAAAATATATTTATTTATTTATTCTTTCATATCATTTCTTTTTCCTTGTTATCTCTCATCATATTTTCTCTCTCATCATCTTATCACACACTTTCCCTCTCCTTAATCTCTCTTATCACATTCTCTTTCCTTTTTTTTCTCATTACACTTTCTCTCTCATCATACTTTCTCTCTCCTCAATCTCTTCTATCGCACTCTCTTCCTTTTTTTTTCTCATCATATTTTCTCTCTCATCATACTTTCTCTCTCCTCAATCTCTCCCATCACACTCTCTTTTCTCTTTTTTTCTCATCACATTTTTACCCTCATGATATTTTCTCTCTCCTCAATCTCTCTTGTCACTCCCTCCTTTTTTTCCTCAACACACTTTCTCTCTCATCATACTTTCTCTCTCCTCAATCTCTCCCATCACACTCGCTGTTTTCTTTTTTTCTCATCACACTTTCTCTCTCCTCAATTTCTCTCATCACTCTCTCTCCTCATTTTTTCTCATTACATTTTCTCTCTCTTCATCCTCTCCCATCATACTTTCTCTCGCATCATATTTTCTCTCTCATCGCTCTCTCCCATCACACTTTCTTTTCTCATTTTCTCTTATCACACTTTCTCTCTCTTCATTTTTTTCTCATCACACTTTCTCTCTCATCATTCTCTTTCATCATATTTTCCTCTCACATTCATCTTTCTCTCACATATAATTTTTTCTCTTATTTTCCTTTAAGGATAAAAAATGAAATTTTGATTTATTCCGATAGAAAATATGCAACTAACCAAACATTGCATTTAAGAGTGATATCATGTTCATACTCATTCCTATTCTCATTCCACAATATAATAATTCTCATTCCGATTCCTTTTCCTAGGAAAGAACCAAACACCCCCTTAATTTTGCATGCAGTTCTCAATCACAAAAAATTTTGTTTCCACTCCTTGCATATAAATTATTACTTGTTTCAACTCCCTCATGCAAATATTGTTACCTAAATTGCCCCTCATGCAGGGAGTTAAATTCAGCATTTTACACTAGAATCCAGTACTTTATAATAGAATCGAGTATATTTTCTATCAAAATTATCCATCATATTTTTTCGGTACAAATAGTCTAAAAATGATTATAATTCCTATTAAATTCAGCACATTAAACTAGAATTGAGTATATTTTCTATTAAATTGAGCACGATTTTTTTCTTGTTTAATATAATTCCTCATAAATTCACCATTTACCATTTAAAAAAAAATCTAGTATATTTTTCATCAAATTGAGTATCATTTAAAGAAAATCTAGTATATTTTCTATCCAATTGAGGTGAAAAAAGAATCATAATCAATTTGATAGAAAATATACTAGATTCTAATTTAATGTACTGAATTTAAAAGGAAATATATTTATTTTTAGACTTTTTATACCGAAAAGTATCATGAGCAATTAGGTAAATATATTTGACTATGGAGTGGAAATAAAGATTTTTATGGATGGGGACTGCATGCAAAGATGAATTTATGATTAGGGGCTGTATGCAAATTTACCCACAAACCTTTACCCACTGAGTTGATATTTTTAATGACCCATGTAATAAGATGAGTTAAGGTATGACTTTAACAAAAACTCCTTGCACCCTAAAACGACTATCGATTATAAGTTAATTTTATAATTTATTTTTTATATATAATTTGAGGGACGGTGAGTGATATTTAGGATGAGCATAATCACAATTAATACATGATTTTATCTTTATCCACATTGCAATAAGACATGTAATAGAATAAAAGTGATCTGGGGTAAAATCCTGGCTAGTAGTCAGGTTCCTGTCCTTTCCTATGTACTAGTCATTATCCGGGCTAGTAACTTTCATGATTTACCTTCTCCGTATTAGTCTATGGACGAATTGATGGAGACACTGGAGCGAACAAATCACCTTTTGTCACAATGTAATAAAACAAAAGTAGCTGCTTCAATAGATCTTGAAATCAAATCCGGATGTAAAATATTTTGTTAGGTGTTTGAGATGGACATCGTCATCTTTTGCTCAAATGTAATATAATTTATTTTTACATGGTCGGAGAGCAGCTAAGCTAGATCATGGTCAACCAGCCACTATAAGCTCGCAGCCAAGCTACAATTTCGCAATAGACAGCCATCATGAGCTCGCTGTTGGGTTCATGGAACGTGATGAAGGATGTGCTCGCCTCAAGCGACAGTGGAGATGAGATTTTATAGGACAAAAATATAAAAGGGTATTGTTCTTGTTCGAGAATGAAGGATGGGGTAACTCCTTGCCGAGTGGTTTTCCTTGGATGAATCAGCTACTATCCTTCAACCGAGTCCGTTTTTGATGAGTTAAGCTTTAGCAAATCAGGTGACAATGAGTAGCTATTGGCAAGTCATCTGCCAGCAAATCAACTAGGATCCAATAGATAGTCAATAGTCAATAGTTGGTGAGTTAATATGATATCCTTCTGAAATCCAGCAAACAGAGGGACTTGTCTTCTCTAACAAAGATTAACACAAAGTTATAGGGGGGCAAGACACACCTTGGCATCCCTTAGAGCCAGTAGCCACCGAATGCCATTTTCAAATTAAAAGTCACAACAAACATATTGCACTATTTATTATTCAAAGTTTGTGACGTTTTTTGTTTTTAATTCTTTCATATTTAGCATGATTGGATTGCTAATTGAAGAATTGCATAAGAATTATTGTAGCCTCTAACTTATTGCTTTTCTCCTGCATCCTAAGTATTTTTTTAAAACACGATACATTAATTTCGAAACGCACACGTGTACATCCGCACATCAACACAAACATCAAACCCTTGACCAAAGGAACAAAAACTAAATCAAACACGGAGTCAGACCCTCCCAGACAAAAAGATGAAACAACAAATACTGCTTTCCATTCCTAGCTAGCTCATGATGCGTCAATGGAAGCCGAGATGTTATGACCATGACCAAAAGGGTACCCGATAATGATCCCCCATGCCGTATAGCAAGTTATAAAAACTTCCATCCTCTAATTTGTTATGACCATGCCCTGCCTTGGATGCAGCGCTAGCGCGGCGGCCAACTGTAATTTCCTCTCTGACTACAGTTTGTTTCCCTACAACTCGAAGCTACTCTCCAGTGTCCTCACCTATTCAATGTTCAGCCTCCTCCTCTTCTCCCTTGCTTGTATGTCATCATCAGAGAGCTCATCCTTGGCCTTTGCAACATCGTGTACGCCATCCTTTGCATTACCGATCCCCGACAAGGACATGAATCTTTTCCCTAGCAGGGGAGAGAGCAGTGGAGCCGCGACTGTGGGAAGAGAAAAAAAACAATGAAAGACAGATGAATGAAGAAAAAAACGTGGGAAGAGAAAAAAACCTGGGATTGATGGCTGTATTTGGCTAGTGTCGGACAGGCGGCAAAAATTCCATAAGTTTTTGGTGGCAGCAGTGGCAAACTGCGCCGTTGGTCTGGTAGAAATTAAAAAAAAAAACAAAAAAAAGTTGATTATATTATTAAATTTAAAATTAATTCTTAGAAATACAGTGTATAAGATGTTATATAATTCGATTAAAAAATTTTAAATTTTAAATATAAAAAAAATCAAATTAACCTAAAAACTATAAACAAATAAATATATATAATCTAATGTCCCCTCAAATTCACGATGCTACAGCTAAAAGTATTGAGAGTTTGTCAGATAAGAAACGAAAGTGTGAAGCAGAATATGACTTAGTGAACATATCAGTAATTTGTAGCTTTGAAAGAACAACATGCAATATGATGGTGCCAATCTGAAGATAATGTCGAATAATGTGACAATCAATTTCAATATGTTTCGTCCGTCATGAAAAACTGAATTATGTGTAATTTGAATAGCACTCTGATTATCATAATATAATTGAGTAGGTTGATAAAGAGATATACACATATTCGCAAGTAACCAACACAACCAAACTATCTCACCAAGTAATTAAGGTCATGTCACGATACTCAGCTTCTGTGTAAGATATAGAAATAACATATTGCTTCTTACTCTTCCAATAAATGAGGGAATCACCAAGAAAAATATAGAAGCTAGTGGTAGATTTATGATCCGTAGGATCACTAGCCTAATCTGAATCAGAGTATGCACGCAGTTCAAGAGATGAAGTAGAAGAAAATAAAAGGCTTTGAAATTAAGTGCTTCGAAGATACTTGAAAATACTAAGAACAGCAACCCAATGAACTGTAGTTGGTGCAGTGATAAATTGACCAACCACATGAACAACATACGCAATATCTAGACGAGTCATGGTGAGATAAACAAAGCTTCCAACAATAGTTTTGTAAAAACTAGGATCCGACAAAGGTGAGCCATCAGATGGAGAATATTGAGCATTAGTCTCAATAAAAGTATCGACAACTCTATTAACAGTAAGATAAGCATGCTTAAATAGATCAGATATATATTTTGACTGGGATAAAAGATAATCTTTCGGAGAATAAGCAACCTCAATGCCTAGAAAGTAGCGTAGTATACCCAAGTCTTTCATAGCAAAACAACGAACCAACTCAGACTTCAGGGAAGCAATTCCATCAGAATCATCACCAGTAATAATCATGTTATTAACATATAATGATAAAAGAATACGACCTGCACTCTACATCTAACAAACAATGCTGACTCATGATTATTAGGATGGAAACTAAGCGAAGCAATCACTGTAGAGAACTTCTCAAACCAAGCACGAGGTACTTGTTTGAGACTATAAAGCGCTTTACGAAGTCTGTAAACTTTACCAGATTGGTGTGAAATACCAAGAGGTGTTATATAAACTTCATCATGAAGATCACCATTTAGAAATGCATTTTTAACATGCATCCGAGATATTCTCCATCGACAAACAGAAACAACAGCAATCGAGTATGAGCAGTCGTCATTTTTGCAACAGGAGCAAATGTTTCCTCATAATTCATGCCATATTCCTGAGAATAACCTTTAGCAACAAGACGAACTTTGTATCGCTCGTAGATCCATCAGATTTAGTTTTAATCTTATATACCCAACGAGAACCAATAGTGTATTTTCCTTGTGGCAACAGAGACCAAATTCCATGTGTGAGTCCGATGCAAAGCAGTTAGTTCCTCACCATAGCACTCTACCAAAGTGGGTTACAAACAACTTCTCTATATGATACAGACTCAAAAAGACAATTAATAGATGCAACAAATGAATGAAAATAACAAGAGTAAGCAAAATCTGGCACTTTAGTAGACTTACGAATATGAGTGGATTGACGACGATGGAGAGAAGAATCATCCGCAACCTTAGGAGATGATTGGGTAGTGGCAGAAGAAGGAGCATGTGGAGCGGATATCTCGGGAACCAAAGTACCATATTCAGTTAGCTACCAGTAGGAGTTGTGGATGAAACTTCCTCGATATCGGTATTGAAAGGATTAATACAAAGTAAATCTGACTTTGTCATATTATGCAAACTACCTGGAATAGAAAAGAATAGAATATGCTCAAGAAACATAACGTGACAAGAGATATATAATTTTTAACTAACGGGATTAAAGTAACGATATCCTTTTTGAGTAACACCATAACCCAAAAAGACACAAAAAGCATACCGAGAAGATAATTTATTACGCTTGACATGTGGATGAAGAACAAAGCAAGTACAACTAAAAACACGCAAGAGGAATAGAGAGGAGCATGACCATATAAATTTTCAAAAGGTGACAAGCATAAATTGTGTGAGGTTGGAATTCCATTAATTACGTGAGCAGCGGTAAGGATTGCTTTCCCCCAAAAGATACGAGGTACACTGGCAGACAATAAAAATGAACGAGTTGTTTCAACAAGATATCTATATTTTCATTCAACCATACCATTTTGTCCAAGAGTATCTGTACAAGAGGTGTGATGAATAGTACCATCAGAAGCAAGTAATTATGAAAAATGATTCGAAGTGTATTTAATCCCCAAATCACAATGAAAACACTTTATGACACTAGAATGTTGAGTTTTCACAAGAGTTCTGAAGTGGTTGAAATGGTAAGATAATCAGACTTGTGTTTCATAAGATAGACCCAAATATAATGAGTGTAATCATCAATAAACGAAACATAATAACTTGACCCCCCCCTTTTGTAGGAATAGGAGAGGGTCCTCACACATCGGAATGAATAAGAACAAATGTAGAAAAAGAAAGACTTTTAGAAAATGGTAATGCAGAAAATTTGACTAATTTACAACCACTACAATAAGAAATATCAGAACTTTTTAAAAGTCATAATACTCCTGTAGAAGCTACAAACTGCAAACGAGATGTGAAACATGACCTAAACGAGAATGCTACAAATAAAAATCAGAAGATGAATGACTTAGACGAAAAGATGATAAATTCACACTCGAAGCTACAACTTCTAGTACTTTGAGTTGATCTAAAATATAGAGTCCTCCTTGCCTACGGTCTGTCCTAATCAACCTCTGAGATTGCGGATCTTGAACATAACAATTGGATAAAGAAAAAGAGACTAGGTATCCTCACTTACATAATTGACTAACAGAAACCAGATTGAAAATAAGACTGAGAATATAATAAACATCGATAAGAGATAAACAAGATGCAATAATTAAACCGACACCTACTAATGACATAGGAGTACCATCAGCAGTTACAATAGATATATATGAACGGGGAGAAAAAAAAATAAAAGATGATAAATTAGATGACATGTGATGGGAGACACTATAGTCCAAAATCCATAAGGATGAAGATATACCCGAAATATTAGACAATGACAAACCTATATGAGAGGAAGCTGACATAATATAGGGTTGTGAAGTAGGGAACTGTTGAAACTGTTCTAATATATACGGATCAAATTTTCATGAAGCATTTGCACGATCAGACATGATGGCAGAACGAATAATACTCAGAATAACCAAACTGTAAGGATACACATCTGTATGATCCGTAAAAACTGGTGTTATGATGACCCATGATCACACAAAGAATTTGAGGCAAAAAATAATGTCAAATGTAGTAATCGGCAGCACAGAGCGTTGGTATCGAAATCAGTAGAAAAGGACGACAATGTCAAAATCGGTAACACAGGGTGTTGGCACCAAAATCGACAGAAAAGAGTGTCGATGCCGAAATCGGCAGAAAAGAGCATTGGCGCCGAAATCGGTAGGATAGAACGTCGATATCGAAATCGGCAGAAAAGATCGTTGCACTGAAATTGGCAACACAAGGTGTCGGTGCCGAAATCAGTAAAAAAAGATATCACATCAAAATCGATAGCAGCAATAGGAGACGATAGCGACAACAGGGAGTGACAGAAAAAATTAGGTTAGAGAAGAATAACTGTTATGATACCATATAGAAATTAAGAAAAGAAAAAAATTAGTCATATTATTAAATCTAAAATTAATTTTTTAAAATATAGAATATAAAATCTTATCTAGTTGAGTTTAAAAAAAAATTAAACTTTAAATATTAAAGGAAAAAATATTAAATTAGTTTAAATATTAAAATAAATATATATAATCCAATATATGGCACATGACGGATGAAATAAAATGATGGCCGACAATAATAGGACATGATTGTGCGGTTCCTAATTAGACAGGACCTATGAAAGAGAGGAAGGAGGGGAGAAAGGCAAATGCAAAGGTGTTGTTGCTTGAACAAAGCGTTACATTTGGGACGGGTTGACGAGATGTTGGAAGTTACATTTGGGATGGGTTGATGGGGATGTTGAAAGTTACATTTGGGACGGATTGATGGGGATATTGGAAATGAATGTATTTATTTTTTGTCACAATTGAACAAAACGTTGTGTGAAATAACGAGCAGAATAGACGCAGGTGGAGAGTTAATTAAATCTTAGTTTTAGTTTTAATTAATTAAAATTTAGTTTTAGAATCAATCACCAACTCTGAGCTGGATGCGTGCACTGCTCGACGCCTTTTTATTTTTAATTTTTTAAATAAATAAAATTTTATCTTTAAAAATCAGAGTATAGTATTAAGTAAAAAATTTAAATCAATAAAAAAATTCAGATGGTGTGGAATCTAATGTATAAGGTAAATAAAAGGTATTGTAAAATTAAATAAATTTGAAGCACTAATTTTAATTAATTGTTGGAAAAAATCATGTTTTTTTACCTATGTAAAAAATCAGAAAGAGCATAAAACTCCCTACTAAAAGTAAATAATCATATACAACCCTATCTTTTTAAAATTTAAGTAAAACACCCCCTCCCTTTTGTTGGCATTACGTGTGAGCATAATATTTGTATATCTAAAATAATATTTTTATTATAAATATTTAGTCATATATAATTAATTTAATTTTAATAAAAAGAAAAATAATATAAATATATAATTATCTATATTAAATAATTTGTATCATTTTCAAATACTAGGTACATGGCCAATTTTTTTTTTATATAAGTACCCTTATTAAAAAAAATAAAAAAATCAAATTTAAAAATTTCTTATTTTTAATACGTTTTTAAACTTTTTATTTAAATTTTATTTTTATCAACGATCTTAAGTTAGCAATGATCACATGGTTAAAATAATTTTAGTGGATAAAAAGATGAGGATTTTAGGATATTATTATAAGAAATAAGGGTATTTTGAGAATTCTAAAAATATTCAATATGAGTAGTCTCAAAATTACTCCTATTAGTTATATTAAGAGGAACAACTTATAGCCACAATTTATATAAACCATCACTAAAACTACAAAATAGATGTAGTTTCACAACCATTCTTAAAAAATAGAGCGATAGAGCCAATTTATGGCAACAACAGTTCATACAAATCATTGTTAAAAGCATTTAATAAAAGTCGTTGTAAATTGCTACTAAAAATTAGAGCAATAAAAATATTTTATATCAGCATTTTACATAGAACCATCGTTAAAATTATCTGATCTGAACAATTTCAATATTGTTCCTAATAGTTATATTAATACGAACGGTTTATACAAATTGATGCTAAAACTAGGCAATTGGTGTAATTTCAAAATCAATCCTAAAACAATAGAGCAATAAAAGTGATTTATAGCAACAGTTTGCACAACACGTGGTTAAATGCTTTTAATATGAGCGGTTTGTAAATTACTCCTAAAAATTAGATCAATATAAATGATTAATAGTGGTATTTGACATATAATTTTTGCCAAAAATATCTAATATTAGCAGTTTCAAAATTGTTTCTAAAAGTTATATCAATAAGAGCGGTTTATAGTAGCATTTATGTAAATCAATGCTAAACTATGCAATAGATGTAGTTTAAAAATAAATTATAAACCATTAAAGTAATAGAAGTGGTTTGTAGTAACAATTTACACAAACTTTTATTCAAAGAATCCAATATGAGCAGTTTGAAAATTACGCTTAGAAGTTAGAGCAACAGAAATGGTTAGTAGCAACATTTAATCCAAAACTGCTCCTTAAAGTACCCAATATCAGCAGTTTTAAGATTGTTTCTAATAGTTGTATCATTAAGAGCGGTTTACGGCAGGAGTTTTTTCAAATCGACGCTAAAGCTATTCAACAAGAGCGGTTTCAAAATTGTTATGAAAGGTCAAGTAATAGAAACAGTTTAGTTCAAATTAATTCAGTTGGTCGATTTTCAAGAGCAGTGTTAAAATCACTCCTAAACAACTGCTCCTATACGGGGTTTTTTTTGTAGTCGAGGAAACTTCCTTTGGCATGACCTATCATGGTCTCGGTAGTCGTGCCTTCTGAATCGGTCCCGTCCGAGTCGGCTAGTTCCGGTGAGCCTCTACTCCACCGCCAACACAGAAAGAGGCACTGCCCGGAGGATAACTCCTGCTCGGGGGCATCTACTCTAGCTCCAGCAAGCGAGCCGGTTTCCCGACCCCCTTCCGAAAGGGGTGAAAGTTCTTCCTCTGTTGTCCCCAAAAGGACGGTTGTTTTGCCCATGCCCCCATTCTCCGACCGGACTCCATCCCTGCTCAAGCTACTGGCTGGTACCATTTTGGCGCAACCGGTCTCCTATCTCCCGCCACCACTGGTCGATCCGGCGGCCCCTACTTCAATCATCCGCTCTTCCCTTAAGTCCAAATCCAAGGGTCAGGTGACTTCCGAGCCCACTAATCCGATCAGTCGTAGGCACATCACGACTCTAATTCGCTTGCCCACCGAGGCCTAGCGCTTTTTGGACGATGTCGAGCCCCAATCTCACGAGCACACGATCCGTATCCAGGGTCCCTTGGCCCAGACCTGGGTCGAGGCCTAAGACAAGGCGATGACCATCCCGCCCGGTGAACTCGCTGACGATTTTACTCAGAAAGCTACTGGGGTAAGCAATGTCCTTCAAAAGTTTTTGTCTCTGCTTCACCGCTCTGACTCCTTTTTCTTTCAGTACTAGGTAGAAAGTCTGACCATGTGTCAGTGGTTGGCCTTCCTTGAGTGTGAGAATAAGCAACTGAGGGCTCCGATCAAGATGTCATGTGCTTCTCGATCAGCTATCGGAGCGCTCACCGCCGAGGTTGCTAAGCGCAAAGAAAACTTGGAGAAATCCTCAGAGTAGCTCGTTGGCTCTGAGAGAGCGGTGGCGCTCGAGAAGAATAAGAGCTAGGATCAGGTCAAGCTACTCGACTGGCTGAATAAGCAAGCCCAAGACTTTGACTCCAAGGTCAAGTCGGCGAACACCCAAAAACTTCGTGCTATAGAGGATCTGGACAATATGTTAGAAATTATAAATGAAAAAATAATCAAAAATGTTTAAATACCTTTTGGATGATTAAAGGGTGCATCTAATGAAGAGGTAGTATGCCTCTTAGGAAAGGATGTGATCTACATCACCCATTTTGAAATGGATGGATGAGA
This sequence comes from Zingiber officinale, assembly GCF_018446385.1. Classification (NCBI taxonomy): domain Eukaryota; kingdom Viridiplantae; phylum Streptophyta; class Magnoliopsida; order Zingiberales; family Zingiberaceae; genus Zingiber; species Zingiber officinale. The sequence continues at coordinate 133,820,832 of NC_056002.1, forward strand.
TCTAATTGAACCAAGAGGTTCTTATACCCTTTCATATGTATAAATAAAGTCTCTCACATACTCATTCACTCATTCATTCATTCACTCACTTCCTTCCAAGCAAAGCAAGCATTGCATTCTTGCATTGAAGAGTTCAAGAAGCTTCCTCGGTTTAGAGGTCTTACGATTTGTAGTGCTGCTATCGCGAGACAAAAGTTGTTGTATCTTGGGAGACGATTGCCATATTCTGTGAGCACCGTGTGTGGGGAAAATTCGTCTTAAAGAGATAGAGTCTAACTCTAGTCTTGACTTAGCCGAAAACGGTGGTATACCGTCATTCTACCTGCGCTCAGTTTGCATCAGCAATAAAGCACCCAACATTTTTAAGATGAATTTTCTTCATGCAAACTGATGGCTGGAATCAACGACGTTCCAACCGTCGTTCCAACCGGAGAGAAGCCGGAAAAGTTTAACGGAGCCGACTTCAAAAGATAACAGCAGAAGATGTTGTTCTACCTGACAACATTAAGCCTTATACGGTTTTTGCATCAAGACCCGCCAACCGCTACGGAAGGTAATTCCAATAGTAAGGTTGCATGCGATACGTGGTCGCACGGAGATTTCCTATGCCGCAACTACGTTCTCAACGCATTAGACAACACGTTGTATAACGTGTATTGTTCAATAGAGATGACAAAATCTCTATGGGAGTCACTTGAAAAGAAATACAAAACTGAAAACGCTGGGTTGAAGAAATTCATCGTCGGTCGGTTTCTGGATTTCAAAATGCTGGATTCCAAGAGCGTGACATCTCAAGTCCAAGACATGCAACTGATAATGCATGATCTGGATGCCAAGGCATGAAGCTGAACGAGACGTTCAAAGTAGCCGCGATAATCGAGAAACTCCCTCCGTCGTGGAAGGATTTCAAAAATTACCTAAAGCACAAGCAAAAGGAGATAAGACTTGAAGACCTAATCCTGAGGCTACAAATAGAGGAAGATAATCGAAAGATGTCCGACTCCAGAGGAACGAAGCGGGTAGTCGACAAGATGTCCAACCTGGCTAAGCCAAAAGCCAAAAAGCTGAAGCAATCCAAAAAGAATGCTCAAGGCAAGAAATTCAAGGGCACATGCTACAACTGCGGAAAGCCAGGACACATGTCCAAGGATTGCAGACGCCCAAAGAAACCAACCAAGAGTCAGAAGGATGTTGCGAACCAAGTCGTAACTTCTGACAACATGGAATTGGATCTCACTGCGATCGTGTTTGAAGCCAACACAATGGTGGATAACCCGAAACAGTGATGGATCGATACTGGAGAACCTTGTCATATCTGTTATGATAAGGCGATGTTATCTAAGTATACTCCGATAAGTGGAAGAAAGCTCTATATGGGCAATTCCATGACATCCCTGATTGTCGGACTCGGGAAAGTTGTTCTGAAAATGACGTATGAGAAAGAGCTAACGCTTATTGATGTGCTCCATGTTCCCGACATCAGGAAGACCCTAGTTTCTGGATCAACACTTGTTAAGGCCGGTTTCAGACTAGTGTTCCAGTCAAACAACTTTGTATTTACGAAAAATGATGTATTTATAGGTTAAAGGGTACTTAGAACAGAGTCTGTTCAAAATGATTGTAATGACTATACACCGTGAATTTGATGATAATAAAATAAAAGCTTCCAGCATGTTGTTGAATGTTTTAATTTATGACATGATCGACTTGGGCATGTCAATAATAATCCTCTGAAACGTCTTGTCAAGTTAAATTTATTACCAAACATCAATGTTGACGAAACACACAATTGTGAAGTGTGCGTGGAAGCAAAAATGGCGAGACTACCTTTTCATTCGGTGGAAAGGTCAACGACTCCTCTAGAGTTAATACATAGTGATCTATGTAACTTAAAATTTGTGCAAACAAGAGGAGGTAAAAAGTATTTTATTACTTTTATCGATGACTGCACGAGATTCTGTTATGTCTTTCTTTTAAGAAATAAAGATGAAGCCTTAGAAGCTTTCAGAACCTATAAAACAGAAGTTAAAAATTAATTTGATAAACGAATTAAAATAATTCGTAGCGATAGAGAAGGAGAATATGGTGCACCGTTTGATGAGTTTTGTTCAGAATCTGACATTATCCATCAAACAACAACGCCTTACTCGCCTTAATCAAATGGTGTTGCTGAACGTAAAAATCAGACACTAAAAGAAATGATGAATACCTTGTTGATAAATTCAGGCTTACCCCAGAACTTGTGGGGGAAGCTATACTATCAGCAAACCACATTCTCAATAAAATCCCTCATAAGAAAAATGATAAAACACCATATGAACTATAGAAAGACCGCGAGCCATCGTACAAATACCTAAAGGTATGGGGGTGCTTAGAAAAGGTCGAAGTACCTAAGGCAAAGCAAGTAAAGATCGAACCTAAAATGTTCGATGCGATATTTGTTAGATATGCCCATAACAGTAGTGCATATTGATTCATAGTTCACAAGTTAGACATTCCTGATATTCATGTGGGAACAACCATAGAATCTTGGAATGTGATATTCTTTGAAAACATATTCCCGAATAAGAAGGGAAACATTCAAAGTGATAACAACGGAAGTTCTAACGAAAATAATGTTTCTGAACTTAGTTGTCGTAAAAGGACTATTGACAATCAAAGCGAAGAGCTATGTTGGAGCAAACGAGCTAGAGTTGAGAAATCGTTCGAGCCAGACTTCATGACTTTTAAGTCGGAAATAGACCCTAGAACATTAAGCGAAACTCTCTCTAGTCCCGACGCTCCAATGTGGAAAGAAGCTGTCAATAGTGAAATCGAGTCCATCATAAATAATCATACTTGGGAACTAGTAGACATTCCTTCTGGTACCAAACCATTAGGTTGTAAGTGGATACTATAACGCAAGTATAAAGCTGATAGATCAATTGACAAGTATAAGGCCAGACTTGTAGCTAAAGGGTACAAGTAAAAGGAAGGTCTTGACTACTTTGATACTTACTCACCGGTGATAAGAATTACATCCATACGAGTGCGGATAGCCATTGCAACACTGTATGACCTTGAAATACACCAAATGGATGTTAAGAATGCGTTCTTAAATGGTGAGTTGGAAGAAGAAATCTATATGGAGCAACCCAAGGGGTTTGTAGCTCCAGGAAAAGAGGAAAAAGTGTGTCGACTTGTTAAGTCGTTGTATGGACTTAAACAAGCGCCTAAACAATGACTCGAAAAATTTGACAAAATAATGCTGTCAAACGAATTCAAAATAAATGAATGTGACAAATGTATTTATGTCAAAAATACACCTGAAGGTCATGTAATGATCTGTCTATACGTAGACGACATGTTTATAATGGGCAGTAATCATGAGGTAATTATGAGTACAAAGGAAATGTTGACCAAGAATTTCGATATGAAAGACATGGGTTTAGCAGATGCTATATTGGGAATTAAAATTATCAGGACATCCGATGGGATAGTTTTGACACAATCCCATTATGTAGAGTCAGTATTGAAAAGGTTCAATGCGAACAATCTCTCTACAGTAAAAATACTTATGGATCTAAGTAAACACTTAGCGAAAAATCATGGTGAGCCCATATCGCAATTGGAATATTCTCAGATAATAGGTAACTTGATGTATCTCACAAACTGCACACGTCCGGATATTGCCCGTACGGTCAACAAGCTGAGTCATTTTACGAGTAATCCAAACGACACCCATTGGAAAATACTGATGCGAGTTCTTAGATATTTGAAATATACTATAAACTATGGATTACATTACGGAAAGTATCCCGCTGTCTTAGAGGGATATTGTGATGCTAATTAGATATCAGCTACAAAAGATTCCAAATCCACTAGTGGGTATGTATTCACAATCGATGGAGGAGCGGTATCTTGGGAATCCACAAAGCAGACATACATAGCTCGGTCAACTATGGAATCTGAGTTTATAGCATTAAACAAAGCAGCTGAAGAAGCTGAATGGCTGTGAAATTTCTTGGAAGATATTCCAAGCTGGACGAAACCTGTGCCTGCCGTACTTATACACTATGATAGTCAATCAGCGATTAAAAGGGCACAGAGTAGTATGTATAATGGTAAATCTCGACATATACGTCGTATACACAATACCATTAGGCAGTTGATCTCGAACGGAGTGATTGCAATCAACTATGTCAAGTTCAAAGATAATTTGGCAGATCCTGTTACGAAGGGGCTAAGTCGAGATCAAGTATACTGTTCATCGAGAGGAATGAGATTAAAAATCTACAACTAAAAATGACTGTAGCGGTAACCCAACCTTGTTGACTGGAGATCCCAAGATCTTGGTTCAATGGGACAATGAAATTACAGAAGTTGCGTTACAACACACGAGATATATTATCATTATCTCTATCCCAATCCTAGGATGAACTTGTGCTGTCCTACCACATGTAGTGAGGTTAAGTTTATACTTGTAATGACTTCTATACCTTTATAAGGTGAAGTATGGTAGGATACTCTTGAAAGAAGTGTCACCTATGTGAGTGTGAAAATTGACCGTTTCAATGAAACACTCATGAATCCAAGATGGTATACATGGCCAAAACGGAACCAACCATGAGAACCCAAAGTAAGTGAGATAAATCTTTGTGTGGGTGTTATTGTCTTAGTATACACAAACAGTTGAGTAGTTCAAGACATCACATTCACTGCGCAGCCTAATATGCTCGACAACATTCCACTACGGAAGGTTCAAAGCTACATCTCCCAATGCATTGACTTATCGATTGAACTCTCCTTAGGTGATAACATGCATGTATTATTTTTCATTTATGTGGGGGATTGTTAGAAATTATAAATGAAAAAATAATCAAAAATGTTTAAATGCCTTTTGGATGATTAAAGGGTGCATCTAATGAAGAGGTAGTATGTCTCTTAGGAAAGGATGCGATCTACATCACCTATTTTGAAATGGATGGATGAGATCTAATTGAACCAAGAGGTTTTTATACCCTTTCATATGTATAAATAAAGTCCCTCACATATTCATTCACTCACTTCCTTCCAAGCAAAGCAAGCATTGCATTCTTGCATTGTAGAGTTCAAGAAGCTTTCTCGGTTTGGAGATCTTGCGATTTACAGTGCTGCTATTGTAAGACGAAAGTCATTGTATCTTGGGAGATGATTGTCGTATTTCGTGAGCACCATGTGCGGGGCAAATTCGTCCTAAAGAGATAGAGTCTAACTCTAGCATCGACTTAGCTGAAAACAGTGGTATACCATCATTCTATCTGCGCTCAGTTTGCATCAACAATAAAGCACCCAACACAATAAAAATCAAGAAGCTCAGGCCTTAGCCAAGAAGCTGAAGGAGACGGAAGCAGGTTTAGCGCAAAGAGCATTCAAGCTGAATGGCGGAGCATCAGAGGATCGCCGATCAAGACACCAAACTACAATCTCTAAAGGTCGAGCTGGAAGCGTCCAAGGCTCGGTTTACTAAGTTCCAGGAAGATGAGCCCACTCGGCTAGAGCACTTTCGGGTCAAATATCTTCGCTCAGAGGGCTTCAATAAGATTTTCACTGATCGGATCTTGTGCCTATTCGACTTTGACATTAATGGGACCATTTAGCAATTTAAGGAGAACGACCATTTATCCGTTGAATTTTCGGTCATAGCCATTCTGAGAGAGAAGATAGTGGAGTGGCTCCCTAAGGACGTAACTATCGACCTGGAATAGTTTCTTCTATTAATCCCTTGTAATAATCTACAACTTTGTAAATGTTTACCAAGTATGAATCAATGTGCCCCCGTTCGGCACTTCTAGAGCCCTGCAGTTTTGTATCCTCTACATCCTATCTTCATGGCTCAGTCGCCTCTACCAATGGTCAACTTTTCCTGAACCATGGCCGAGTGACCTCCCATAGTAGAGAGTGAGAGCCCGAACTCGACATGTTTAGACTTTGCTGAACGACCCATGTGTATAGAGTAGTGAGGACATCGTTCGCTTGTAACTCATCCTCTTGGGTCGAGCATCCTTAGAAAATTGGTGCTTTTATTCGAATATTTCATTGCTGCTTGCTAGTCTTTGTCCTTGCAAGGATTTATAGTTGCCACTCGGCTGGGTATTCCTTTATCAAGATTTTATTGCCGCCGCTTGGCTGTTGACGTACATCGTCCTCAGATTTATAATCACGACTTGGCTTTTGATATTGACTTAATGAGAGTTTATAGTCGTTGCTTTGCTTTTAATTAATTTATAAACAAGGGTTTATAGCCGTCACTCGGTTGTCGCCTTCATCGACCATGAGTTTATAGTCGTCGCTCGGTTGTAATCTTCACTGCTCAAGGGTTTATAGTCACCATTTGACTTTTGCTACATACTCGACGAGGGTTTATAGCTGCCGCTTGACTTTTGATACATACTCAACGAGGGTTTATAGCCATCGCTCAGCTTTTGATACATACTCGACGATGGTTTATAGTCGCCGCTCAGATTTTGATATATACTTGACGAGGTTTTATAGTCGTCGCTCAAATTTTGATACACACTCGATAAGGGTTTATAGCCACCGCTCGACTTTTAATACATACTCGACGAGGGTTTATAGCCGCCGCTCAACTTTTGATTCAGTATGTTCGGTGAGAGAACTTGCTTGCTTTTAACTTGGCCGAACGGTGCAAGAGTCTTTTACCCAACTCGATGGGGTTGTAGATGGTTTGCTCTCCTGGGTCGCTCAAGATTTCATCCATTTTGTCTTGTAAGTTATAAGACCCCAAGTTTAGCTTTTAAATAACTTTGTATGGTTCTTCCCACGGGGCCTCCAACTTGGTGACATCGCCGACTGACTTCACTCTCTTCCATACTAAGTCGTTGACCTGGAATGATCTGGGGATCACTTGCCGATTATAGCTTTGCTTTATTCTCTATCTATACACCGTTAGTCGAACGATGATCTTATCTCTAACTTTGTTTATCAAATCGAGCTCTATAAGGCGTCGATCAGGGTTCTCATCATATAGCTGCATCTGATAGGACTCCACACCTACTTCGACTGGAACTATCACTTCTCCCTGTACACCAGGTGTAACGAAATTATGCCGATTGCTTCTCAGGGCGTGGTGCGATAAGCCCACAACACGCTCGGGAGTTCATCGACCTAGCTACTGTTGGTTGCTACACCTGGATACCGTCTTGTTCCCCTGTACCAAATTTTGTACAAGCACAGAACTTTCCTAGCTACCCATGTGTTCTACTGAAGTTCAACTTGGATTGCAAACGATGCTTAACATTATTAATCCAAGTTGTCCTTCAGAAGTTAAATTTGGAATGCAAACGGAACTTAACATTATTAATCCAAATTCAACCGATGTGTTCTTCATAAGTTAAACCATATTACAGAAGTTAATCATATATCTATTTCAAGGATTGGCTTCCAGGACAAATGTGGCGAGGCACTAGGCCTTCTTGGGCGTGAGATCATCCATCACTGTCTAGATAAACCCTTTCAAAGAAATCAGATATTTAACTTCTTACAGTAAACTAGGTTTAACTACAGAGACCTCAATAGAAGCACAAGATTGAAACATGAAATTGAAACATAAAACGATAACATAAAAAATAGATCGCCTAAATCGCTAGTCTCTTGTGTTTGGTATTTGAAAAACCCATACAAAACATGAACTAATTAATCATGATGCGAAAACAATTAATTAGTTATACCTTTTTGTATGTTTTAATAACCTCTTGATCTTCTGTTGTATTCCTCGCCTCCTCTTGGACGTCGTGTGGGCGACGATCTACCAAGATGAATTCCACTTCTCCTCCACCAAGAAACTTGAGCCACCAAAGGATGCCAAAATAGGAAACTTTACTTCTTCTTCTTCTCCTCCAAGCAACCGACTACCAAGTGCTATTCCTCTTCTTATTCTTCCTCTCTAAGCAACCTGCCACAAGGATAAGAAACCCTTGATGCCACTGGCCCTAAGGAAGCAAAAGAGGAGACAAAGTGCCGCCGGCCTAAGAGAAGAAACAAAGAAGAGAAGGCCGAAGGAATAGGGCCAGCCACAAGGAAGAAGAGAAGGGCCGACCACATGAAGGAAGAAAGGAGATGCCTATGGTTGTGTTTCATGAAGATACCCTCTACCTCTTTTTTATAATCCTTGGTCTTGGCAAATAAGGAAAGTTTTAAACATAATTAAAAATTCCTAATTTGTGTCCTCCCTTTAAAAATAGAAATTTTAACAACAATTAAAATTTCTCTCTTTTAAATTTCCCATTGTACATGGCAATAAAAGAAAGTTTTAAAATTAATCTCTCTCTTTTAAAACATGCAGACAACTATAAAAAGGAAAGATTAATTAAAACTTCTCTTTTTAAACCATGGTTACAAAAAGGAAAGTTTTATCAAAAACTAACATCTCTCTTTTAATCTTTATAGACAATTACAAATAAAGAAAGATTTTAACAAAATTAAAATCTCTCTTTAATCCTTTGTAGAAAGTTATAAAAGGAAAGATTTTAAGATTTTAAAACTCTCTTTTAAAATCATGTGGATGTCTATAAAAGGAAATTTTAAAAATAAATTTTCTCTTTTAAATCCCTTCATGAATGGCTACATAAGGAAAGATTTATAAAAATAAAATCTCCCTTTAATTTCCTTGTGGCCGTCCCTTAGCTTGGGCACCAAGCTTTGGCCGACCACTACATGGGCTCCAAACAATTACTTGGCCGGCCCCTTGCAAGCAAGGCTTAGCCGACCCATTACTTGGGTAAGAAGTGGACTTGAATACAAGGCTTTTTAAGAGGCTACAACAGGGACGAGAGGAGAAATTGATTTTGGTCTCCCGATGAGCTTGAGCTTCCTGTGTTCGCCCCGAATACCCAACTCAAGTTTATCAATAATAACTCATACCACTAAAGAGTTATTATTGAACTACCGCACCAATCCCAAATTACATTATGGGCTTCTTCTTATTATGAGTGTGTTAATTTCCCTGTATTTAAGATATCGAATGTCCATTAATTAAATGAGCTACTGACAACTCACTTAATTAATATCTAGTTCCAAGAGTCGTACCACTCAACTTTATTATCATGCCGGACTAAGTCCACCTGCAGAGTTTACATGATAATCCTTATGAGCTCCTCAAGGGGACATCATCATCCTAGATCACTAGGACACAGTTTCCTTCTATAATCAACAACACACCATATAAATAGTATTATCTCCCAACTTATTAGGCATTTTGATTTATCGAACTAAATCTCACACATTGATAAATTAAATAGATAAATACTAAGTGATCCTGTCCGAACGCTGAGTCGATGGACGCTGGGCACGTGGCGCTCTCCAAACTAGTGACGTGGATCTCTGACCGGCCGTATGGATCTCCGGCAAACCCGCAAAGAAGTCGGGTCGAGAAGGGGTTCCCGGCGACGACCCTCCGACACTCAAGTCAAGCAAGAGGAAAACAATGAAGTGGCTCCGAATATGAGAGATCGCGTACCTCCAACGAAGTCTGAGGGCTCTTATATAGAGCTATGGAGAGGCTTATGCATACCTACCGAGGCGTACACGTATCCTTTGCCCATACCTTAGTATGGGCTTACCAGAGGAGCATACCTGACACCATATTGCTACAGTCCAAGAACCTCTCTGATGGGACGGTAGAACCTTCCGTCGTAAGATTCTACGTATGGCTTGGTCGTCGAACATGCCTGTTGTCAGAAGATGTTCCTCAATGTCCCCTTGTCCTTTTGTCTCCTCTTTCCCCGCACCAAACGTCCATTCGCTCGGCAGGCATCGGTCCGACCGGGCGTAGGTATCGGTCCGTCCGGGAAGATTTCACTCCATCGCGTGCTCGGCTGAGACTGTTCCTTCACGATATTGCTGCTTACGCCTCGACCGAGCGGGCTACCCGCTCGGCCCGGCAGCCCTGTTCACCATGAGCGTCGGAAACCCGACTCCCCGTCAGGTTGTCTTTGATTCTGCTCGGACTCGCTAGGCCGGTAGGCCGAGCGGCCATACCTTAGGTTGACCCTTTTGCCTTTTGACCTCCACGTGGCGTTCACTCCTCTCAAAGGGGGTCCCCCGACCTTACTTCCGGATCACTAAGTATATGTGTTTGTTATTATATCGGGATTAAGAGTACACACTTCCATAATAACAGAGGTCTTATTCTTTTATGAAGTCAGTATAAAAGAAACATCCTCAAATGGTCTTACTCAATACACTCATAGTATACTAGTGTAATTTTATAGTCAAGATAAACTAATACCAAATTATACTACAACCAATCCAATGGTTTGTTCCTATGCATCTTGGTCGTGAGCTACTATTTATAATTTATAAGGAACTGATAACATGATCTTCTGTGTGTGACACCACACACCATGTTATCTACAATATAAATTAAATGAACAACTACATTTATCATAAATACAGACATTTGACCAATGTGATTCTTATTTCAAACTAAATGTCTATACCAAAAGCTAGGCTTTTTAGTATACATCCCAACAGCTGCCTCCTGCGTGGTCAAGTCGAGCCCTGTGACCTCTCAAGATTTCCCTATTGGTGACCTTCATCTGGCCGTTGCTCTATGGATAGGCCACTGAGGTGAAAGTCTACAGTATGACATAGTTGACACACCATACTCTGAGCCTCTGTCCTGCAAACTGCCTTTGTTGTCTGAGACTAGCTTGTGGGGGATGTCAAACCGATATAAGATACTTTGCCAAATGAACTTGATAACTATCTACTCGGTTATCTTGGCAAGCGACTCATCTTTCACCTATTTCATGAAATAATCAACCGCTATGAGTAGAAACCTTCTTTGCCGGTCGCCATAGGGAATGATCCAACGATGTCTATACCCCATTGGTCGAACAAACAATATACCGTGGATGCTTTGAGCTCTTCCGTAGGCCGGTGCGGTATGTTCTGATATTTTTGACAAGATATGCAAGTCACTACCGTTCGACAACATCAGCTTGTAAGGTGGGTCAGAAGTATCCGGCCAGCAAAATCTTGCGGGCCAATGACTGGCTGCCTAGATGACTGCACCTGAAGCCTTGGTAAACTTCTTGTAAGATGTATTGGATGTCTGCTGGTCCAACACATTTGAGTAGAAGCCTCCAAAAAGCTCTTTGTACAAGTGATCTACAATTAGCATGAACCGCCCGACTCTCCTTTTTAACAATCAAGCTGTTGGATCGTGAGATTCGATAGAGGGGAGGGTGAATATCGATTTAAAAATTTTCGTAAACGAGTTAAGCAGCGGAAAACGAGTAAGCAAAAAGAGAGCAACGCTAACACAAGAACCTTTTACTTGGTTCAGAGCCTTTGGCGACCCTACTCCAAGGCCCGCACACAAGGGTACTTTCGATAGGAAATTCACTAGAAATTCAGAAATTATTACAAACTAAATATAGGAATGCTAATGAAAATAAAATAATACCGACAACAGAAAGTAAAAGAACAGTGGGTGGTCGGAGTATCTTTGCAGCGTCGCAAGAGCACGAGTGAGCAGATCGTTCGTTCTGAGTTGTTGTTGAAGCTCCACCCCTAACCCTCATTATATAGAAGGTTTGGGGCACCCAGATCCCTTCCAAGCGCCCTGGTGTGACGTAGCAAGCCCAACCAGCGAGCTCGGCTTGTGAGCTCCACCTGTCGACGCCGGGAACTAGATAAATTTTGCCTCCGGGCGCTCGGACCACTTTTCTCCAGAAAGTCCTTCTCCTGTAAGAAAAAATTAGTCCGAGGCAAATATACAATATATATCCTGTAAAACAAAGTGTCAGCACAATTTATAATTTAACAGAGAAAGTATTAATTAGATTCCGTCTCACCGAGACCGGAATCTTAGTCAATATTTCGACTTAGAGTTCCGAAATGGTTCTAAGTCGGATCGGCGCCTAAGTTCCCTTCCTGGGAACTTGCCCTCACAGTCTCTTCCCTCCAGTGACTTACCTTTACTTACCTGCCAGACGTCCGGTCAACCCTTCGACCCGTTTGGACTTTGTGCCAGCTATCCGGTCAGCCCGTCGACCTAGCTGGACTTCGTGGCAAATGTCCGGTCAGCCCTTCGACCCATTTGGACTTCGTGCCAACTATCCGATCGGCCCGTTGACCTAGCTGGGCTTTGTGCCAGACATCCGGTCAGCCCGTCAACCTGTCTAGACTTCGCCTGCACACTCGATCAGAGTGTTAGATACCGACAAACCTAACTTAACCTAATTTGTCATTCATCAAAACCTGAGTTAGACCGTTAGTGCTAACCACACCAACACGAGCTTCCTCCTGCTCGGCCGATACGGTACTCGATCAGATGAACTCAATCAATGGCATCCTCCAGTCACTCGGCATTCCCCTTTTGGCTGCCCTGTCAATATGCGCCACCAACAGAATTTGCTTAACTGGCTTATCCAGAACAACCGAACTTAAGGAACTCACTAACTTAGCTAACTCATCGGCATACTGGTTGTCTGACCGGGGGTACTTTCTACATGGTCACATCTTGGAAACATGCTTTTAACTTCTCGGAAGCTTCAGCATATAACTTTAGCCTGACGTTATTTATCTCGAATGTTCCTGAAAGTTGCTGAGCCGCCAACTGAGAATCTGAATAGATTAGGACTCTCATGGCTCCCACATGTCGGGCTACCTGCAAGCCGGCAATCAGGACCTTATACTTCACCCCGTTATTTGTGGCTTGGTAGTCTAGCCCTACGAATAGCTGCATTTTGTCCTCGCATGGTGATATCAAAACGATACCTATTCCACTACCTTACCGAGTAGACGAACCATCCACATATATTTTTCAAATTGTATTTGATTCAGTATTCTATATTTTTGTAACAAAATTGGCTAAGACTTGAGCCTTGATTGTTGTTCGTGGTTGATACTGTATGTCAAACTCACTTAGCTCCCTTGTCTATTTGATAAGCTGCTCGAATGCCTCTGGGTTGAGAAGGACTTTTCCAAGTGCACTATTAGTCAGCACCACTATGGAGTATGAGAGGAAGTAGGGGTGCAACCTCCGAACAACGAGGACCAACCCGTATGCCAACTTCTCAAGACAGGTGTAGTGACATTCTATGTCTTTCAATTTATTACTCAAAAAATACATCGGCTGTTGTTCAGTGCCATTCTGCCGGACCAACGCTGAGCTGACTGCTCGCTCTGTGGAGGACAAGTATATCCAGAGCAGCTCGTGCAGCGATGGCTTTACTGATACAGGTAAGGAGGTTAAGTATCTTTTAGGCTCCTTCAGCGCCTTATCGTATTCTGGGTTTCATTGAAACTTTGTTGTCCGGCGCAGAACCTTGAAAAAAAGGTGGCTCTGATTGGAGGACTTAGAGATGAATCTCGATAGAGTGGTGATTCGCCGGGTCAAGCGCTGAGTTTCCTTCAAATTCTGAGGCTATGACATGTCCTGCAGTGCCTTTATCTTGCTCGGATTAGCCTTGATCCTCCACTCGGTCACAATATAACCGAGGAAGCATCTGCTCCGCGCTCCAAACAGGCACTTACTAGGATTGAGCTTGATCCTATACTTTCTCGAGGTTTGATAAGTTTCTTCTGTTGGAATGTATACTAAAAGCCTAGTTTTTTGTATAAACATTTACTTAGAAATAAGAATCATATTGGTCAAATATCTACAAGTTAAGTGTAGATGTTCAATTAATTTATATTATAGATAACATGGTGTGTGGTGTCACACACAGAAGATCATGTTCTCAGTTATTTATAAATTATAAACAGTTGCTCACGACTAAGATGGAAAGGAACAAACCGTTGGAATAGTCGTAGTGTAATTAGGTATTAGTTTATCTTGACTAATAAATTACACTAGTACACTCAAGTGTATTGAGTAGGATCATTTAAGGTAAGTTCTTTTTATACTGACTTATTAAAAGAATAAGACCTTAGTTGTTATGGAAGTGTGTGCTCTTAATCCTAATATAATAACAAATACATATATTTAGTATTTATTTCTTTGACTTATCAAAGGGTGAGATTTAGCTTGATAAATCAAAATGCCCGATAAGTTGGGAAATGATATTATTTATAGTGTGTGTTGTTGATTATAGAAGGAATCTGTGTCCTAGTAATCTATGTTGATAATGTCCCCAAGAGGAGCTCATAAGGATTGTCATGTTAAACCCTGCAGGTGGACTTAGTCCGACATGACGATAAGGTTGAGTGGTACTACTCTTGGACTGAGATATTAATTAAAATGAGTTGTTAGTAACTCAATAATTAATGGACATCTGACATCTTAAACATAGGGAGACTAACACACTCATAATAAGGAGCCCAAAATATAATTTGGGATTGGTGCGGTAGTTCAATAATAATTCTTTAGTGGTATGAATTATTATTGATGAAGTTAAGTTGTGTGTTCGGGGCGAACACGAGAAGCTTAATTTCATCGGGAGACCAAAATCAATTCCTCCTCTCGGTCCATATCGTAGCCTCTTATTTATAAAGTATTATACCCACCTTTATACCCATCCTAATGGGGCCGGCCAAGCTAGCTTGGAGCCCAAGCTAGGGGTCGACCAAGACCAATAAGATGAGCCAAGTAGGTGGCCGGCCAATGCTTGGAGCCCAAGCATAAGTGGCCGGCCCTAATAAAATTAAAAGAATTTTATTTTTAAATTTTTTCTTATATGGATTCCATGGTTTTAAAAGAGAGTTTAAAATTTAAATCTTTCCTTTTATAGCTTTCTACATAAGATTAAGAAAAGATTTGATATCTTTCCTTATTATAGATTGAAAAGGAAGATTTTAATTTTGAGAAAACTTTCCTTTTTTGTAACCATGTTCATGATTTAAAAGAGATTTTAAAATTATAATTTTTCCTTTTATAGCTTTCTACAAAAGATTAAGAAAAGATTTGATATATTTCTTTATTTGTAGATTGAAAGGAAGATTTTAATTTTGAGAAAACTTTCCTTTTTTGTAATCATGTTCATGATTTAAAAAGAGAGTTTAAAATTAAATATTTCCTTTTATAAGTTTCTACAAAAGATTAAGAAAAGATTTGATATCTTTCCTTATTTGTAGATTGTAAGGAGATTTTAATTTTAAAGATAACTTTCCTTTTTGGAAATCATCCACATGTTTTAATAGAGAAATTTTAATTTATAAAATTCCTTTTATAACGAACCATGAAGGGAAAAATTATTAGACAAATTTTTATTTAAAAATTTCTGAAAACAAATTAGGAAGTTTTAATTTTGAGATTAAAACTTACCTTGTTGGGAGAGATTGGAAGGTGGCCGGCCATATTGTTTAAGAAAAGGAATTTAGTTTTAATCAAATTAAATTTTCCTTTTCATGGCAAAGTAATAAGGAAGTTTTTATTTAAATTTTCCTTATTTACCAAGACCAAGGATTATAAAAGAGGGGGTAGGGGTGCCTTCATGGTTAACAACTCTATTCTATTTTTCCTCCCTCTCTTCCTTGGTGGTGGCCGACCCTAGAGATTCTTCTCCTTCTCTTCTCTTCTTCTTTAGTGGCCAGTTTTATCCCTCTTATGGAGCTCTTGTTGGTGGCTGGCTCAAGCTAGGAGAAGAAGGAGAGAAAGGAGGTTTTGTTTCTTGCATCCCTTGGAGCTTGGTGGTGGTGGCCGGACCTCTACTTCGCTTGGAGAATTGGTGGTGGCCGAATATAGCTTGGAGAAGAAGGATCTTGGTGGTTCTCGTCTCGGAAGATCGTTGCCCACACAACGTCCGAGATTAGAAGAGGAATACGGTAGAAGATCAAGAGGTTATTTGCTTACAAAGAAAGGTATAACTTGTAATTGTTTTCCGCATCATACTAGTTTTTTTTTGTATGAATTCCAAACACAAGAGGCATATGATTCTAGAGTTTCGGATTTGTTTCGAAGTTGTGTTTTTTTTTTGTTTTGTTTTTCGAATTTGTGATTCGATTGTTCCTTTTGGTTAAACCTAGAGTTATATAAGAAAATTAAATATTAGCTTTCCTTAAAAGGCTTTGTCTAGGAAGTGGTGGTTGCTCCCATATCCAAGAAGGCCTAGTGCCTCGCCATGTTTAACCTGGAAGTCGATTATAGAAATTAATATTTAATTGAATTTATAACATAGGTGGATTTGAATCAATAGTGTTAAGTTCCGCTTGCGATCCAAGTCTAAACCATTAAGAACAGATAAGTTAAATTTGGAATCAATAATGTTAAATTTCGTTTGCGATTCCTAATTTAATTTCTAAAGAACACAATAGGTTGTTTAGGAAAAGGTTCGATACTTGTATAAAATTTGTGTACAGTGGAATTGGTACGATCTTCCTAGGACCAACCAACATCTTCGACATTTGCACAGAGGTCAGCATCTCAGAGGGATTTTATTAATATATCGTCTGTTGGATCGAAAGCGCCAGGTTTGGCACTGGACTTTTGCTCGGCGCTCGTTGCCTCCGGACTTTCTGCTAGACGCCCGCTTCCCGACCCGTCCAGTCTTCCACCTGGTTCGCGACACCAGGATTTTTCACCTAGGGTTACCACCCCCTAGGACTTTCGCCTGAAGCACCCGATCCGCCAAGACTTTCCGCATAGGGTTGTCACCCCCCATGACCTAGGGTTGCCACCCCCTAGGGTTTTTCCCTTGCCTAACCGTAGTTAGGACTTTCCTGAGACACTCAATCATACACATTAGATAACAATTAAACTTAACTTTGAATTCCTTTGCCATTGTCAAAACTTGAGTTCGATCGTCGGATGCTTCCCGCACCAACATCGTCGATGTATACCTCCATATTTTTGCCGATCTACCGTAAAAAAACCTTGTTAATTAATCTTTGTAGGTGGCTTCAACGTTCTTCAATCCGAATGATATAACGTTGTAGCAGTAGGTTCCGTCAAGTATGATGAAACTAACATTCTCTTAATCTTTCTTAGCAAGAGGGATATGATGGTAGCTTTGATAGGCATCAAGCATCAGATCAGCTCGTAGCCTGCTGTAGAGTCCACCATTTGATTAATGCTTAGCAGGGGATAGAAATCCTTTGGACAAGTCTTATTTAAGTTGCGGAAGTTGATGCAGACCTACCACTTATTTCTTGACTTGGAGACCAGTGCAATGTTGGCTAGCCAACTTGGGAATTATACTTCCCAGAAGTGGCCCACCTCTAATAGTTTTTCTACTTCCGCTCGAATGATCTGGTTATACTCTTAGCTGAAATCTCTCTTCCTCTACTTCATTGACCGGGCATCCAGTCGGACGTGAAGTTCATGCTACGCCACGCTTGGCGAGATACTCGGGAGCTCATGGATCGACCAAGCAAACATATCATGGTTTTGCCTAAGACAGGCCACCAGCTCCGCTTTCCTTTCTTTAGCCAAATTAGCCGCGATGAAAGTGGTGGCTTTTGGTCGGCTGGGGTGTACCAGAACTTCTTCTTTTTCATTGTAGATCAGCATGGGAGGCTCTTCCAGAATTGCATTTACCTCCATTTGCTGAGACTTCTGAGCTGCCTTTAACTCATATTTAACCATCTCGACATAGCACCGCCAAGATGTCAACTGGTCGCCCTTGACCTCGCTGACCAAGTCATCCACCAGAAACTCGATCTTTTGGAAAAATATGGACACAATCGCCTGAAACTCGTTGAGCGCCGGTCGATCCAATATCACATTGTAGGCGGATGGCGCGTCCACCACGATGAAGTTTGCCTTCCTAGTTCTTTTGAGTCGCTCTCCTTCGAGTGATATGGCTAGTTGAGTTTGGCTAATCGGTAATACTTCATTACCCATAAATCCATACAGTGGCGTTGTCATGGGTTACAGATCGCTTCGATCAATTTGTAGTTGATCAAACTCCTTCTTGAATATAATATTCACCGAGCTGCCTATATCAACAAAAGTGCAGTGAATATTATAATTAGCGATTATCTCTTTGATGATTAGGGTGTCATTATGAGAGACCTCTACCCCCTCTAAATCTCGAGGGTTGAAACTAATTTCTGGTCCCTTGACTTTCTCTTTGTTGCACCCGACAACGTGTATCTCCAATCGCCGGGCATGTGACTTCCTAACTCGGTTGGAATCACCTTCGGTCGGACTTCTGACGATCATGCTAATGTTGCCCCACGCATGATTGTTGTGGTTCTCCTCCTCTCTGATTGATGGGCATGCCAGCTCGAGCGAAATTCAGGAGGGACTTGATTGATTCTTTCGCTGGGGTCAATGTTGGCACTGCTCAATGGTTCACCTCACTTTTTCCTATTGTCTGCCCATTCGATGATGATAGTAACGATCCGGAGATGTTAATCGTCGGTGAAATCATTGAAGAGTCGGTCTGTCTGCCATTGGCTTCAGGTCGTAACAGTCCCTTGTGTTATGCATCTCCAATTGGTGATATGAGTAGAACCATGGTGTCCATGGCCGGGTTTTTGGAACTTTTAGCCGCTTTGCTTCCACATGTTGCACAACATGAGTTCGGGGCTCTTGATGTCTTGGTCCCTTAGCGGTAGGCCATAGAGGGGTGAATAACCCTACAAAAAATAAAACACCTTTCTCGTTCTTTACAGGCTTGATTAAACTAACACTTATATAAAAAGGATTAAAATGCTAATTAAAGAAAGACAAGGCACAATAAGAGTTACTTGGTTTGCAATCAGGGGATTGTTAATCCAAGGAAGTTGAAAGTTCACTAAAATCTCTTTTGGGCGGAGAAGCCTCTTACAACAGTCAAATAACATAACTACAAAGCTAATATTAATTGGAATCAATTACAAATGTTGTTTTTAGCTTCTGAGATCATGGCTATATTTATAACCATGATAGGGGTGCCTGGAAGGGGTCCAGGCGCCTAGAGGGGGATAAAATTTTATCCCCATCACAACGAATCGCACCACATCGTGAAATGATGATTTTTCTGGTCCGGGCGCTCGGAAGGGTTCCGGGCGCCTAGACCCAATAGTCAGATTCCGGTTGACTTTTTGATCCAGGTCTTCCGCTCTGGTTCCGCTTGCTTAGGTCTGAGTCTTCCGTTCCGGCTCTACTTACTTGGGTGATTTCGACCGTCTGGAATAGGGCACACCCGAACCCATTTTCAGATCTTTTCATGTAACGCCCGAAAATTCTCAAAACTATTTTAGAAATATTCTATAATTATTCTGGAATTTTTAGATATTTTTTCGGAATTTTTAGAGTAGCGGAAGTAGCAAAAACAAATAGAAAATGAAAACGGCCTAAGCGGGAATTGAACCCGAGACCTATGGTTTACAGATAATCTTAGTAACCAGTTGAACCCAGCAGGGTCGTGCTGAAAGGAAAGGGAAACATATATATTTAAGTTGGAGTTGAGCCGAAATTACCACTTAATATAAATAGGAAATAATTAAGTGAAGGGTTATTTGGGATCGTGATTTTTCCTCTCCTCAAACCCTCACCGCCGACTTCCCTTCTCCTCTCCATCTCTCGGCCCCAATTCTAGGGTTCCCTCCCTAGGGCCCCAAGGTCATCTTCCGGCGACAACTCCGGCACGAGGACGCTCTTCTTCGCGAGAGGAACGCATAGACGCGAGAAGATTGTCGAAGGGGTCGTCTCCACCGGAATTCTAGCGAATAGAATTGTAAGGAAATTAGCGTACGAGGTAAGAAACCCCTCACCTGCAGTATAAGTAGCTTCCGTTTGAATGCATGCCTTTAGATTAGTTATACTCGGATTTTTGTCGACATCTAGGGTGTATTTAACCCTCCCCGCAGCCTTAGGGATTAGTCGAGCACCTTTAGATGGGCCAGACGCGTTTTCCCTCTTCAGTTTGAGGTTTTAGACGTGTCGGGTGCCTAGAGGTGGTCTCCCTAGTAGAGGAGAGGGTTGGAGCACATCAAGTGTTCGATAAAATGCTCAACTCAGAAAAGAATGCAATTTAGGCATTTTAACAGCTTAGTTGAATGCATTAGAAATATTTATTTAGCATATTCAGCTTTATTACAGCTATATAGGACTACGGTTCAATGGGTGGGCTCCCACAGTCGCCTCTAGGTTCAGACAACCTAGCTCTAGGTTCAGATAACCTAGGAATAGCAAGAACAGCCAAAATACAGCTATAATCAGTATTTTATTTTTAGCAGTGGCACTGTATTGGATTAGATATCCATTGGGCTGGGCTCCCACAGTCGGTCCCTAGGTTCAGATAACCTAGTAGCTCTACTAAACTCGGGACTTGCAACCCTGGGTCTAGTTAGGGATGCGCGCATAGCACGTACAGTTGCCGGGCCCAAACAACAGCATGATTATTATTTTGATCTACTATGTATATAGCTTTCAAAAGATCCTAAAACAGTTATATGAATTTAGTGCAGCTTTAGTATCAGATCAGTATTAGCTTTGTTCAGTATCATGCTTCAGCTCAGTTCTTTACTATGAATATGCATGATAGTTCTATGTTCAGTTTTGATATACATGTTTAGATGATTGCCATGTATTATATGCGATTATGCCATGCTTTTACATGTTCAGCTCATGTTTTAAATAGCATTGTTTTAAAAAGCATTATCAGCATCGTATGCATGTTTTTGTGAGGTAGATGGTTTCTTACTAAGCTTAAAGCTTACAGATACTATTTTTCCTTATACTGCAGATAAGGGTAAAAGGAAAGATGGACTAGCAGAGGAAGTTGGAGGTCAATGCAGTGATGGTGTGCGTGGCAGGAACCTGGAATGAAGATCCTTAGGGAGTTTAGCAAATTGAGAACTTAGTTTCTTTTCTCAAGTATCTTTATGCACTTTCAGACCTTAGAATGTTTAAACCATGGAAGATTTGTTTAAGTTGTTAGTAATTATGTTGGAATGCTAGTTAATAGATGTTAGAACTTATTTCAGTTACTTTTAGAACTCTTATATGAGATTTTGGCACGAACTAGTGCTGAAATCAGGGTTCTGATTCGAAATCAGAAACCCAGATCGATCTACAGATCGATCAGAGTTGGGTTGGCTGACCGATCCAGTCGCGAATAGAGAGTTTATGGATCGGTCAGCCGACCGATCCAGATGTGAACAGAGAAGTACAAAGCTCACTGATCGGTCAGTCGACCGATCAGTGAGCCACTGGATCGGTCAGCCGACTGATCAGTGTACTCCTGGATCGGTCGGTAGACCGATCTAGCCGCATACAGAAGGGAGATGGCTTGTGGATCGGTCAGCCGACCGATCCAGAGCGTTTCTCCGTGCCAGTGTCAAGTTGGATCGATCACTGGATCGATCCGACAGCCCAATCGATCCATGGATCGATTGAAATGCCTGATTACAGCTAGCAGGGCATCTGGGAGGCATAGATTACCTTCCCTAGCATGTGTACAACTTCTAGGTACACCTAGAATATTAAGTTCAGATGTTACAGTAATCAGTTTAGTAAAATTTTAATCAATCCAGATTTCCGCAATAGAAATTTAGCACAGCATTACGTAACGATCGGCCTCGCAGCCTAGTCAGTAGGAGGCGGGTCGTTACATTTCAAGCAACCTTCCGCTTTGACTTCTCGTCTCTCAGAAATGTCACGCGCTTCCTTCTCGTCCGCCCGTGTACTCTTCCGTAGCACCTCGTTCCTCGGACGCACCGAGTCCATCGGCTCTTTCTCGTGTCGTTCTTCTCACTAGTTGCGTCTTCGCTCGATTTCCTGTGCTCCTAAGTTCCTGCACACTTAGACACGGAAGTTAAATACTAATAGGACCTAACCTGACTTGGTTGATCACATCAAAACTACCTTAGCATACTAACTTGATATTGCACTGATCCCACTCAGAGCCCCTTCGGTGGTTGGTGGGTATATGTCGATCGACGTTCTGAGATTGTTGTCGGCTCATGAATTGTTTCCTTCTTTTGAGCTGCTTGGGCCTCCTCGACATTGATGTATTCATTGGCCTTCCCGAGTAGCTGATCGAAGTCTTGCAGAGGTTTCCGAATGAGCGAGCGAAAGAAGACTCCATCCGCAAGTCTTTATGAAAAGGCAGTCACAATTATTTATGGGGAGGTCACTAGGACGTCTATGGTCACCTGGTTGAATCTTCTGATGTAGGCCCACAACGCTTCCTTAGCCCCTTGCATAACCACGAATAAATTCACATTTCTCTTCTGATAACGGTGGTTGCTAGTGAAATGCTATAGGAACGCTGCTCGGAAGTTCTTGAAGTTGTGAATCGATCCGACTACACTACAAGAAAAAAGCTAATAGACAACGCTTTTAAAGCGTTGTCTTTGTGCCTGAAAAAGCGTTGTTAAAGGCACTGTTGTTAAAAGTCTGCTCAACGACAACACTTTTAAAGCGTTGTCGTTTGTAGCACAGACAATGCTTTAAAAGTGTTGTGTATTTTTTTTTTGCAAAAACATCATTATTGCAACGCTTTAAAAGCGTTGTTGTTTTTGGCAAAGACAACACTTGTGTAACGCTTTAAAAGCGTTGCCTTTTTTTTAAAAAATAAAAAAAAAATCTATTTACAAAATCATTTTTTTATATTTACAAAACTATTAATTTTCTTTTACCATATCTAGATTCGAATTTGACATATAAAATAGCATTAATTAGCTCAACTAATGATTTCAAACTCGTACCAAACAATAGAATTCAACTACAAAGTATTAGTATTTACAGGAGAATTCAACTATACAAAAACATTAAATATTTCTGTTTCAAAGTAGTTAGTGACATTCAAATTTAAAACAAAAAAAAGCACAAAATAGTTAGTCGGTCTCGAAGACAATGATCTGCATGCTTACTTCTACTAGATATGTTGATCAAAATGGATTGACGACTTGAGACTGGGACTGTTGGAAATGAGGATAGTGGGGAACGTGGCCCATGTTCCCCACTACTCATAATGGAAAAGGACCATTATACCCCTAGTGGATTTCCCTATATAAAGGGGGTACGTCCAAGGCTCAGGGTGTGGAAATCGCAAGCGTGCGACGAGAGTCAAAGGAAAACATCCAAGGCGGCGGGATTTGGTTTGTGGAATTGCGGAGGGCTTTCCGATCCTGTGATCGCTCTTCCGATAGCGAGCTTCGTCATTGCCGATTGGGGATCTGCGGGAGATCGCTGTAAGTTTTTATCGCATTTAATTAATTCGTCTATATGCATTTAGAACATATTTTCTACATTGGTATCAGAGCAAAGTTAATTCTAAATGCATGTACGATCTTCTATTTTAAAATTGCTACCGTGAACGGAGTTCGTCTCCGTCTAGTTTTGCCGTAGTCAAGTAAGATTGCGTCCATGTCGCGATTTGCTTGAAATTACTGACACGATAGGCCTCAAAGAACACCCAAAGAATTTGTCTCCGATATTGGTCGGTAACCGTGTTCATGGCAGCCCCCTACAAATTTGCGTCTTTAGTGGACACTGGTGACAACGATCTATGACCGACGACAACATTTATGTTGGCCGGCGGCATGCTTGAGGAGGCCTCTTGCAATTTTTGCACAGTGTTCGTCGCTATGAGGTTGGCTGCAGAGGGGAGGCGATCTGCCGTGACCAGCGTTCGTCGCTGTGTGAGCGGCGTGTGTGGCTTGAGCGGTGTGCGACATGGGCAGTGGCGGAGAAATCGGTAGTGCGTGCGAGAAAAAATCAAATATAAAAAAAAACGTGAACAGTTGGTTAACTCACGTTCCACGTGCAAATATAATGCAAAACAATAGGTGTAAGTATAAAATAAAAAAAAAACAAAATAACTTTTTTTTTTCTGCTTGCATGGAGAAGTTTTGCCCTTTTAGAGGAATTAATGTTTATAATAAAAAAATGTCATGCACAGTTTTTTTTCGATAACATTAATTATATTTGCATGTGGTAATTAATTGAATATTAAGTTCAATTAATTCATCATTTATAATAAATGGTGTAGAATAATTTTAGTCCAATTAGACCAAATTTAGATTGAATCATTAGTTGGTTTAATCAAATAAATTTAATCTAAACTTGAATCAATTTGAGTTGATTAATTGGACTTGGACCAAATATGATCAAATGACCAGATTTGTTCTAATGAATCAGATTTGATCAAAACAATTAGATTTGTTCTAATTGGTCGGACTTAAACCAATGGGCATTGATTTGATCAAACAGACCTGAGTTTGATCAATAAGTCTGAAATTGGTAGAAATGGACTTAGAGAAAAAGTAACAGAATATAGGTACAAAAATCCCTGTCCAATTAGATTAGTTCTAATTAAGGACAATGGACTGAGCTTAGGATCTAGATCCCTAATCAACCGATCCGATGGATCTGACCAATTAGATTAGTTCTAATTGTCGACTTAACTCCTGAAAATCGAGAAGATTTGTTTTTCTTGATTTATTATGTTGGTACTATGCCTGTATAAATTGAAATAAGCCGGTTTTGTACTGGTTAGTCAGTTTTGTACTGACTTATTTATTTTCAATTTTTCAGATGGCACGGACGATTACCACATTGACTCGTCGCGAAGTGCGACGAAATTAGCTCAGGGAGGAGATTCAGGAGATAGAGTATAACTCTACTTATGGAGTCGACGGACACATTAGACGGCTTGATGATCTGTTTTGGAAACTTGAGCGAGAAGAGTTTCCAGTCCTGGACAGTTATAGGATTTGGGCTTTGATGCAATCATTGCCAGAAAATCCTAGGATGATAGCAGACTATATTTGGGGGCGTCATCAAGGACGCGTCACATATTCTGTATTATGTGAGGAGCTGCTTCATCATATGACTGAAGAGGATCCGGAAATGATCGAGGAGGAACCAGAAGAGGATCCAATTGTGGATCCAATTGGAAATCTTGAAGCTGTCATGTCTGGGATTACCCCAAATGAGTCCAGGCTGAGAGGGATTATATTAGCCACTGCACTAGTGTCTGTCCTAGTGGGAGTGGTAGTTGCCTATCTAGTTTATTAAAGTTCTGTTATTTTTATTGTCGTTTTGTATGAACAATAGTTAGTCTATTTCATTCATGTCAGTTGGTTATATGTTAACAATTTGCAGCATAATTTTATATTAATGATATGTTCATTTATTTATGTTGTTTGCTTGACATGATGCATGATTAGTTCATGATATATTAAATGATTAGTACATTTAATTAAAAAAAAATACATGATATGTTAAATGATTAGTTCATTTAATTAATGAATTCATGATATTATAAATGATTAGTTCATTTGTAGGGATGTATGTAATAGAATTGATTAATATTAATTTGATTGGTCATACGGATGATGAGTGAGAACACTGTTATCACTTGATTTTGTAAACCAACTCAAAGTAATATTAAGTCAATCATAAATTGCATACATATGATTTACACTGAATACTAAATAATGTGTTTATTTATGATAGATTATGGCAACCAAAAACATAATAGCTGAACTCAACAAAGGTGAGAAACTTAATGGGGATAACTACAAGATCTGGCACCTCAAGATACAATATGTACTTGAGGAACAAGAAGTTCTAGAGGCTGTAAATCAGGTTATGGAAGTACCTGTAGATGGTCCCACTGCACAACACAGACGAGATCTTGATGCCTATAAGGCATGGAAGAAAAAGGACTCCACTGCAAAGGGTATATTGATTAGTTCAATGATAGACGACCTAGCTTTTGAATATGAGTCATATCTTACGGCTCATGAAGTCTGGGTTGCCCTTAAAGAAAAATACAGTGGAGTAAGTCTGAGCAAGCTTCGACAGCTGACAATTAAATTTGACAGCTACAAAAAGCGTCCGAATGTGTCAATGGTTCAACACCTCAGGGAGATGTCGAACATGATTCGGGAGCTTAAAACTGCTGGTCATGAGTTGACTGATGAACAACAGGTTCAAGCAGTTATACGTTCACTTCCAGATTCTTGGGAAACCATGAAGCAGACCTTAACTCACAGTGAGAGTATCAAGACTTTCACTGATGTCTCACGCCATGTAGAATTGGAGGCGGAGAGAGTTGAATCCGCAAGGATTTCTGGACAAGCCTATGTGGCTGAAGGTTCTGCAGGATCATATGGATCCAAGAAAAAGAAATGGTTCAAGAAAGGGAAGGGAAAGAAGAAGGAAGCTGCTGGTGTGGGACAGGGCCCAATCAAGAAGATAGTCAAGAAGACTGGAAAGAAACCTAAAAACAAGTTGACTTGTTTTAACTGTGGCAAAAAGGGCCACTTTGCTCAGTAGTGCAATGAGCCGAAAAAGGTAAATCCAAGTGTGTCTTCTTTTCAAGAGCATTTTGTTGCTAGTTCAGTGTTGTTAGCTGATTCTTATCCTTTGTGGATTATAGATTCGGGAGCAACCAACCATGTAGCTCGAGAACGAGTTACATTTGTTGAGTACCGTTGGGTACCAGCTGGCAACAAGTGGATTTATATGGGAAATAATGCAAGAGTTGAAGTCAAAGGAGTCGGCACTTGCAAACTCAACCTACGTGGTGGTAGAGTTTTATTTCTACATGATGTCCTGTATGCTCCTGAAATTCGACGGAATCTTGTTTCCGTTACGTGTCTTCTTGATTTAGGGTATTGTATTAATTTTTACAGTCGGTCTGTTGAACTTAAGATTGACTCAGTGTCAATCGGATATGGTTTTTTAACAAATGGTTTTATGGTTCTTGATGTAGAACCAGATGTCAATTATGCTATTGATGGTTGTTTTTCAAACATTGCTTTAACTAGTGATGCAGATATAACTGATGAGGTTTGGCATGCTAGATTAGGACACATAGGACAAGAACATATGAATCGATTAGCTAAAGAGGGTCTATTGGGCACTCGAGCTAAGATTCAATTGTCTATATGTGAGCATTGTCTCGTTGGAAAAGCAACTAGGAAACCATTTGGTAAGGCTATTATATCTGAATCGACATTGCAGTTAATTCATTCGGACATTTGTGGTCCAATGAATGTGAAGGCTAGACATGGAGCTTCCTATTTCATTACATTTATTGATGATTTCTCTAGGTTCGGTCATGTGTATTTGATTTCTCACAAATCCGAAGCATTAGATTGCTTCATTCGTTATATGAACGAAGTTGAGAATCAAACGGAACGTAAAGTTAAGACTTTACGCACTGACTGTGGTGGGAGTATTTGTCTGATATGTTCAAGACAATATGTAATGATATAGGGATTATTAGACGGTGACAATCCCTGGAACTCCACAACAAAATGGGGTAAGTGAAAGAAGAAATAGGACTCTTCTTGAAATGGTTAGGTCTATGATGGCGCAAGCTAATTTGCCAATTTCCTATTGGGGAGATGCATTATTAACTGCAGCCTATATACTTAACAAAGTGCCTTCAAAGTCAGTTCCATCTACCCCATATGAACGTTGGACAGGCAGAAAACCAGATTTGAGTAATCTGAGACCCTGGGGGTCAGCTGCTTATGTTCATGATAGTTCTCACAAGTATGGAAAACTGGGGCCTAGAGATAAGAAATGTATCTTTATAAGATATCATAAGACCTCCAAAGGTTATGTTTTCATAGGTGAGCAACTAGATGGAACCATCTCCGAAATAGACTCGAGAGATGCGACTTTTCTCGAAACAGAGTTCCCAATCAGAGGTGATGTTGATAAAAATGTTCCTCTATTTGAGGAGGATGAAATATTATCAACAAGAGAGGTGTCAAAAGGGATACCTGAGTCTAGTCAACCGAGTGGGAGTGATATGCCGAGTCATGAGTTGACTTCTCAACAGCCCAACTTACGGAGAAGTGTTCGTAAGATCAAACCTAAGAAGAAGTTTGATATTGAGAATGAGGCATTGGTTACACTTCCAATTGACGATGACAAGCCTCAATCCATTGAGGAAGCATTGGGATGTAGAGTTAGAGAAAAATAGAAAGCTGCAATGGTTGAAGAGATGGAGTCCATGATTCAAAATTATGTTTGGGACTTAGTCGATTATCCTCCGGGCCGAAGGGCTATTGGGAATAAATGGATTCTCAAAATAAAGAGGAAAGCAGATGGATCGATTAACAGATACAAAGCTCGTTTAGTTGCAAAAGGATATACCCAAATGGAGGGTATTGACTTTGAAGAGACATTTTCTCCCGTAGTGAAATTTGTATCAATAAGAGTTATTTTGGCCTTTGTGGCACATTATGACTTAGAATTACATCAAATGGATATAAAAACCGCTTTCCTTAACGGTGATCTTGACGAAGAAATCTATATGGTTCAACCAGAAGGTTTCATTGCTGAAGGCCAAGAGCAAAAAGTATGTAGACTTAGAAAGTCTATATATGGGCTAAAGCAAGCGTCAAGACAATGGAACATAAGATTTAATGAAGTCGTTTTATCTTATGGTTTTGAAATGATCAATGAGGATCATTGTGTTTTCCTGAAATAGGAAAAAGGAAAATATGTCATTTTATCATTATATGTTGATAATATGCTGATAGCTGGAAATGACATAGGATATGTGAATGAAGTCAAGAAGTGACTGTCATCACAATTTGATACAACAGATATGGGAGAAGCTGAATACATCTTAGGGGTGAAGATCATAAGAGATCGTTCTAAAGGACTTTTGGGTTTGCCACAAGAGTTATATAAATAAGATGTTACATCATTTCAGCATGTCTAATTGCAACATAGAACATACACCTATTGTGAAAGGTACTGTGTTGAGCAAGAGTATGTCTCCTAAAACTCTAGAGGAAATAGCTGAGATGAATAAAAAACCATATGTCAGTGCTATTGGTAGTTTGATGTACACTATGTTGTGTACAGGTCCCGATATCAGCTATGTTGTGGGCTTGGTCAGTCGCTTCCAGTCAAACCAGGAAGACACTGGAAGGCGGTAAAAGGATATTCAGATATCCGAAGGCGACAACAGATTATTGTCTCTGTTTTCAAGGATCAGATATGAGTCTGAAAGGTTATTCGGATGCAGATTGGGTTGGAGACCTGGATGATAGAAAATCCACATCAGGCTATGCATTCTTGCTGAATGGTGGCGCCATCTCCTGAATAGCAAGAAACAAGCTTGTGTAGCTTTGTCGACTATGGAAGCTGAATATGTGGCATGTTCAAGTTGTGCAAGAAGCGATCTGGTTGAGAAGGTTTCTGAAAATTCGAGGATAGTGGAGTCCGAATCGCTCTATTGTGATCAAGTGCAATAGCTTTTCCAAGGATCCCAAATATCACAGCAAAGGCAAGCATATAGAAATTAAATATAATTTTGTAAGGGATATTGTGGCTAAAAGAAAAGTCATTCTTGAGTATGTCCCTACACGTGTTATGCTTGCAGATCCTTTTACTAAGCCAATGACTAAAGAGTCATTTAAAGAACATGTAAAGTCTTTGGGACTTCGTAGAATGTAACAATATTGAAATAACAATCAAACTTTGTGTTATGATTGTGAAATTTGCCATAATTTATTCAGTGTATATGTTGTATTTGTTACATTCATGTAAGATCTCGGTGAGCATGTTGGCAGGTGGAGATTGGTCCACTCACATGGACAATCATCTCTGTTTGTTAAGTACAAATAGGGGTAAGACCGTTACTTATGAAACAACTTACGTAGCTGAAATTATGAAATTAGAGACAGATTCATAAGTTGAGGTCGCCTTGATAATTGTGTCAAGATGAGATCATTTATGTGTAAATAATGATCGAAGTAAATGAACCCACCATTTACTAAACCTGTTGAAAGCCAGATTAGAATTCATATGTTGAATTCAGGATTAGACGTTAGGTATGTCTAGATCGAAATCTGTACGATGTTAAATTTGAAGACAACATGCACTCTTTTTAGTAAAGAGAATAACATCGTAGCATGTGATTCATACCACATGTGCTATTGCGACAATAAAGGTAGTAGGAGAATGAATCCCTGTTTCTCTACTATGTGAGACCTTTGAGATTATATGTTAATCTCAATTTTTGCCTTAGTGACTATTTAGCTGTCTACTTGAAGTTTTAATCAGTGTCTGCTACTTTAGCGTGTATCCTATGACTATGGATGATTCGATCTATGGAGCATAACTAGGAAAGCGACTGATTAAAATGAATTGATTCTAGCTAAAAAGGAAGATTAAATATATTTACATCTTTTGTTGTTATTCACTGGTCGACCCATTTCTGTTATGTACGGAAATGAATGTGAATATTGGATATGGAACATGCTCATGACATAATGGTCATTATAAGGGATTAGAGATGTTCATATCGATGTAAATGAAAATTATTTAATCTGGGTAAATAGCAAGACATGGATATCTTCAAGATAATGGCTGTGTGTCATTTGAAGATTGGATGAATCCTGGATGAAGGCTATGTGCCACCAGGAAAGAGGCTATGTACCATGAAGAGTGTGTCTCTAATTTATTTGAGCAGCTAAGCAAAGTGTAACAACTTTATTAGCATTGATTGCTCAACGAGCGGCTAAGTCAAGGTGTAACAATCTTTTTAGCAACTATCGCTCAGTGTGCTTGCTGTCGCACGAACCATTTTCTCTAAGTATGGATTGGATGTTCTCATATGGTCTATGTGACCAAACTCTCTAATAGTCTATGTGACTTATTAAGTCTTTGTGACTTACCTGAATGAACTAGTCTTAGTGACTTGCCTTGGACGAGTGAGAGATGTTGGAAATGGGGATAGTGGGGAACGTGGCCCATGTTCCCCACTACTCATAATGGAAAAGGACCATTATACCCCTAGTGGATTTCCTATATAAAGGGGGTACGTCCAAGGCTCAGGGTGTGGAAATCGCAAGCGTGCGACGAGAGTCAAAGGAAAACATCCAAGGCGGCGGGATTTGGTTTGTGGAATTGCGGAGGGCTCTCCGATCCTGTGATCGCTCTTCCGATAGCGAGCTTCGTCATTGCCGATTGGGGATCTGCGGGAGATCGCTGTAAGTTTTTATCGCATTTAATTAATTCGTCTATATGCATTTAGAACATATTTTCTACAGGGACAAAACACCTACCACTGTGTATCTGTCACAGAAAACAATACCATCAGTATTATGCAAAAGACATTTTTGGTGGTAATAGCTGAAAATAAAGGTCACAATTCACACCATACAATAATTTTTAAGAGAAAAAGAATTAAGCATAAAATAACGGAGAATAGAGTAAACGAAAAATACATGTGCTACTTTGTTTCCGCCATGGAAAAATAGCAAAAAGAATAGCATAATTGGAGATGCTAGGGAAACCACTGTGAGACTTAAATACATAATTAGAGATGCAGTGCAAAAAGAACAACATATATTTCATTTGAGTTCTTACACATGAACTAAAGTCGAAATCAACATATGTTCTGATTTCTTTGGTTTGCAGAACTAGTAGCTTTATCAAACACAATTTGACTTGAAATTTTCCAATAGCAAATGTAGTTTTTCGGTGTACTAAACTATACATATAAAATATGGCTTTAATTCTAGAGAGCAAAGAAAGGATGACCCTTCACTTATCGTCTAAAACTCAAACAGGTTGCTATATTTTTTGTTTCAATTGAGTCCTTAAACTTGCAATATATACTAAACAAGTCCATCCCATTGGTACACTTAAAACACAAGAAACAGGTTACTGACTGAGCATCTAATCACATCACGTCAACATGGTGATCGTGTTAGTATGAACATCCAAATGTCTCATGAAGTTATTTGGAGAACATACTTACACTTGCTGTTAAGTTCATGATCAGTACTTTCATGATTCATTGGGGGACAAAAACATCCTATTTGAAATATGGGTGATGGTTCAGTGACGTTTGTGTAACCAAATATAAAAAAACAAGGTTTGAGCTAACTTTCCATTTAATTAAAATGCCAGCAATACTTCGATTACTTGATTTGAACCATTTGAGTGCACTTTCAATTGAGAAAAAAAATAATCTTTAATACCAGAATTTTACGGGCTTCTCAATTCATTAAGGCAGTGTCAAGTACTATGTAGTTCAACCAAATACTTCGGTTTTGGGACTATAAATGTTACCAAATCTTCCAATAGGTACTGTATTAATTCATATGCGACGAATTATTGAGCAGTTTAAGAAGATCGAGATCACAAATTTTGTCGCAAATGAAGCAGATCAAGGAGTGAGAGGAGAACAGGAAGGGGACCTTGATAGCCTGCAGACTGGAGAACTTGAATTGGACCTTCTCCTCGAGTCGGTCGAACCTGTGACGATGCAACTTGAACATCTCCCCCTTCCCTTACTTCGCCTCGAATCGCACCCAACGGGCTCTCGGCTCGATCAAGGATGAGATCTAATTTGGGGAAGAAAGCATGAACAGATCGGCCTTGCTCGCCTCACGTGGTGGCAGAGCGAGCGACGAGGAAGCAAAGAGACAACCCGTTTCCCTGTTCCTTTCATACGCTCTGTGATTCTCCATCCTCCGTACCACTTTCCGCCTTCGCAAACCCTAACAAAAAAAAAGACGAAACAAGGATGAATCAGCTTAAACAAATCCCCCCAGGCCGTCAATAACAATTTGCTCTGACAAACTAGAGCAAGACAAAGACCGAGTTGCAAATATCGATCTTCCAAAGAGGAGGCCAAGTGCGGAGGCGGCGATCCAAGAGCGGAGTGATTAGGGCATTTGCTATTTGACGAAGAGGTGAAGGAATTCAAAGGAGAGGAGGTTCACAAAGACGGGAGTTCGTCGGAGAGGGGTTTGCTAGAGAGGAGTTGGATGGAGAGGACATGAGAGGAGGAGTTGGAAGGAGAGGGTGTGAGAGGGGTTCGGGAAGATAGGCATGAGATGAGGAGTTATGAGAGGGGTTTGGGAAGATAAGCATGAGATGAGGAGTTATGAGAGTGAAACCTAAGGGTACTTGATCCAACGGTTTGTATTATCCCAGATTTAGATGAGAGTTTAACAATACACAACATTTTTTAATAATCATTGTCGTAGACACTAAAAAAATGCTAATAGACAACGTTTTTCAAAAAGCGATGTGTTTGACCCATAAAAATCACTAATAGATAACGATTTTTAAAAAAACGTTGTTTATTAGTAAGAAAATAAAGAAATAGACAACGTTTTTCACTAAAAGCGTTGTTAAAAAGAAAAAGACAACGTTTTTTTAAAAAAAAAAAACGTTGTCTTTTAAGTGTTGTAAAATCTCAATTTTCTTGTAGTGCTAGTAGGCATCTGAATTATCTCTGCACCGATTTCGAGAGAGTGGTGAGGAAGATTCAGCAATTCACACCATCTGCGTATTGGTGGAGTGTGACTATGTTGTCGAATTTGATTAGGTGGTCTTCAAGATCGGTTGTCCCTGTATACTCCTTGATCATCAGTGGCCTGTAGTGTGGCGGCAGTTAATCGTCAAGGATTGCTAAGGAGAACTGTTGATTAACCTGCTCGGAGGAGTTATCAAGCCGAGGTGCTTTACCATTTCGCCCGCCCCGAGTGGGCGTGTTCTCTGAGGAGGATCCCTGTGTTCTTTCCGCTCGGCCTTGCGCCTTTGAGGGAGTGCGAAACAATGCCTGATAGTATGGAATCGGAGCGTTCGACACCTCCCAGGATACGCCAGTCGATTGGTGGTTAGGTCGGCGGCTGGCGTGATCTTCCGCCCTGCTTCTCTGGTCAACTCGTTGGCCCACCAACGACGCTACCGATTCGTTCGGCGCTTGGCCATCGACTGTTGCCTCTTGTTGCTGTTGTACCATTTTAGCGGGTTGAGCGCTTATCAACAACTCCAAATCTTCTTGACTCAGTGTGACAGTCATAAGTAGTCCAACATCCTCCATCTTCACGTCTCAGTTACAGACACGTTCCCACAGACGGTACCAAATATGTTCTTGTCCGAAAGTGGTGAAGACAGCTAGCTAGGGAGGTGGCTTCATGGTTGACCAATGTGATTCTTTTATTTCAACAAATAAATGTTTACAAAAGCTAAGCTTTTAGTATACACTATAACAATCTCCCACTTATACTAAAAGACTAAGCTGTCATATCTGCTGCCATACATCTGATTCTCATCCCCTCCACATGCCGATCAAAAGCTTTCGTCGGAAGGGCCTTAGTGAAAGGATCTGCCAGGTTATCTGCTGATGTAATTTTGGCGACGACAACTTCTCCTTGCTTGACGATGTCTCGTATCAGGTGGTACTTGCGCTCTATATGTTTACTTGCCTTATAGGCTCGTGGTTCCTTCGAGTTTACAACTGCACCGCTATTATCACAATAAATTGTGATGATTTTGGGCAAACCAGGAATCACATCTAAGTCCATTAGGAAGTTCTTGAGCCATACAGCTTCTTTTGCTGCCTCAGAGGCTGCCACATACTCAGCTTCCATGGTTGAGTCCGAGACACATTTCTGCTTAACACTCCTCTATGCAATGGCTCCACCTCCTAGAGTAAATACATAGCCTGACGTAGACTTACTATTGTCCCTATCTGATTGGAAGTCCGAATCCGTGTAACCCACATGGAGCAAATCGTCTGCTTGGTAAACTAGCATATAATCTCTAGTCTTTCTCAGGTACTTCAATATATGCTTTATAGTAGTCCAATGTCCTTGTCCAGGGTTACTCTGATATCTGCTGACCATGCCCACGACGAAACAAATATCAGGTCTCGTACACAACATTGCATACATAAGGCTTCCTACAGCCAAAGCATAAGGGATTGCCTTCATATCCTCCATCTCCTTTGATGTCTTCGAAGACATCTCTTTAGATAAGGCTACTCCATGCCTAAAAGGCAAGAAACCTTTCTTGGAGTTCTGCATGCTAAAACGAGCAAGGACCGTATCTATATATGAAGCTTGAGATAGACATAATATTCTTTTCTTGCGATCCCTTATAACTTTGATGCTAAGAATGTGTGCACATTCTCCTAAGTCCTTCATATCAAATTGTTTAGACAACCATACCCTTACGTTTGATAATACCTTGACATTGTTGCCAATTAACAAAATATCATCTACGTATAGTACAAGAAATACCACCACGTTTCCGTTACATTTCTTGTATACACAAGACTCATCCGGACACTGAATAAATCCATATGACTGGATTACTTCGTTAAACTGGATGTTCCAAGATCTTGAAGCTTGCTTCAGTCCATAAATGGACCGATTGAGCTTGCACACTAGATGCTCTTTGCCCTTTTCAATGAACTCTTCTGGTTGCTTCATATGGATATTTTCTTCAAGACTTCCATTAAGGAAAGCTGTCTTGACATCCATTTGCCAAATCTCATAATCCATATGAGCGGCAATGGATAAGAGTATCTGGATAGATTTAAGCATAGCTACCGGCAAAAAGGTCTCCTCATAATCGATTCCCTCTTTCTGAGTGTATCCTTTCACAACAAGCCTTGCTTTGAATGTTTCTACCTTCCCATCTGTCCCTCTTTTCCTTTTGTAGATCCATTTGCATCCAACGGCTTTTACACCATCAAGTGGTTCTACAAGCTCCCAGACCTTATTAGAATACATAGATTCTATTTCTGAATTCATTGTCTTTTGCCAAGATACTACATCTATATCTTGGAGTGCTTCGTCATATGTCCGGGGATCAGGTTCATGTTTGCCTGGGATCAAGTCTGAAGACTCTCCCAAAAACATGAATCTCTCAGGTTGCCTTACAATCCTCCCACTACGACGAGGCACTGTCGGTGGTTATGTATCATGTGTGACACGTGTTGCAGTCTCTTGTGGTACTTCATCTTGTACTGTTGGTACTAAAGTAGACGTGCCCTCTCTAAGTTCTTCTAGAACAATTTTGCTACTGGGCTTGTGGTCCATTATATAGTCTTTTTCTAAAAACTGGGCATTGGTGCTAACAATGACCTTCTGATCTTTAGGATTATAAAATAAACCACCTTTCGTTCCTCTGGGATAACCCACAAACACGCGTACTTCTGTACGAGATTCTAACTTATCAGCATCCGGATTTAGCACATGTGCTGGACTACCCCAAATCTGAATATGTCTTAGACTGGGCTTTCGCTCATTCCACAATTCTGTGGGAGTAGAGGATACTGATTTAGAAGGTACTAAATTCAGAATGTGTGCTGCCGTTTCCAGAGCATATTCCCAAAATGAATTTGGTAATTCTGAATAACTCATCATCGATCTAACCATCTCCATAAGAGTCCTATTCCTTTGTTCTGTCACACCATTCTGTTGGGGTGTACCAGGTGTGGACAACTGGGATTGAATCCCGACCTCTGATAAGTAATTCCTAAACTCTCCTAAGAGGTATTCGCCACCACGATCAGACCGTAGTGTCTTGATACTTTTACCAAGACGCTTCTCCACATTAGCCTTGTACTCTTTGAATTTATCAAAGCACTCAGACTTGCGGCGCATCAGGTAAATGTATCCATATCTTGTATAATCGTCAATAAAAGAAACAAAATATTCAAAATCACCTCTTGCCTGGATAGACATAGGACAACACAGATCAGAATGAACCAGTTCTAATGCTTCTTTGGTTCTATACCCCTTGGCCTTAAAAGGTCTCTTGGTCATCTTACCTTCCAAGCAAGATTCACAGGTTGGAAAATTTTCCAACTCCAATGGACCCAAGAGTCCATCAGCTATCAGTCTTTGAATCCTACTTAAGTTAATATGACCAAGCCTTAGATGCCAAAGATACGTTTGGTTCATTTCCGAAGGTTCTTTTCTCTTATTAGAGTTAGAAGATGTGTTATTAATTTCCATATTTTGTTTTGTGGGAGAAATTGGATTTAAAGTATATAAATTACCAACCAATGCACCAGAACAGATAATCACCTTATTTCTCTTTATAACCACATTGTTACTAAAGGAAACTGAATATCCATCCAAATACAGTTTAAAAATTGAAATTAAATTCTTTCTAAAACTGGGTACATAAAGATAATTTCTTAAAACCAAATTTCTATTCCTATCAAAAGATAAGTAGACGTCTTCCACTGCAACAGCCGCCACCTTAGTAGCATTGCCCATGTAGATGGTTATCTCTCCATCAAATAGTCGTCGGGTTTCTTGGAACCCCAGTAAAGAATTACAGACATGATCAGTGGCTCCCGTATCTACACACCATGTGCTGGTAGATAACACCGCTAAACATGTTTCAACTACTAGAGCATGAGATATACCTTTATTGTTCTGATTCCTACGAGGACAGTCCACCTTCCAATGTCCTGACTGCTTGCAGATGAAGCACTTGCCCTTCGGCTTCTTCATTCCAGCTTTTTGTCCCTGAGGTTTATTCACTCTCTTTGCTGAAAAGACCTGTTTCTTCTTCTTCTTGCCTTTCGACTTAGAAGTAGAACCATTTTCAGCATAGTGAATCTGAGAACTTTGACGAAATATACCTTCTACTGCCTGTAGTTCTGTCAGAAGTTCCGACAACGTATACTCTCTTTTGTTCATGTTATAGTTCAGGCGGAACTTCTCAAAACTTCTTGGTAGCATTTGGAGAATTATATCGACCTAGGTTTCCCCATCGATTTCTCCTCCAAGAACTTGTATTTTGTTCAGATAGGCCATCATTTTGAGGATATGATCCCTTACGGGTGTTCCCTCAGACATGGTAGCTGTCATTAACTTTCTCATTGCCTCTTGTCTAGCAGTCCGACTCTGGTGCCCAAAGAGTTCTTTGAGATTGTTTATTATATCATAAGCTGTTGGTAAATCTTGATACTGATGTTGCAACATATTTGACATTGATGCCAAAGTGTAACACCGCGCCATCTCATCAGCTTTTACCCATTTCTTATGATACTCAATCTCCTCTAGGGTAGAGTCACCGTCAGGTGCATCAGGGCAAGCCTCAATCAGTACAAACTTATAGCTTTCAGCAGTAAGAACAATGTCCAGGTTCCTTTTCCAATCAATATAGTTGGGACCAGCAAGTTTGTTTTCTTTCAGTATAATGGCCAGTGGGTTGAAAGTTATCCTAAGAATCACAAAAATAAAATTTGGTCAGGACTCTAAATTTAGAATAATATTGATTCCTCAAACAATATTATTTTAAATTAACCAACACTTCAAATCACCGTGAATTTTGCATGCCGCGATAGTGTGGACATATACAAAGTTAAACATTTGTAAGAGGAGGTTTTACCCATTAATTTTATTCTTGTCAACCTAACTTTATGACAAATAAAATTAATAGTTGGTTTTCCTTCGGTCACACAAATAATAGCAGTGACTCCGATGGGGAGAATACTATTAGACGTGCCTAAGTGTATACCATTACTTGACACAAAGTTCATTAATAAGATTGTGCCCCTTCCGATGGGAAAGATCACACACTCTTAATTAATTTCCTATAGTCATCCAAAATAGAAGTTTGATCTAGTGATCCACAAACAAACTCATCCGATATGGAGGAAGGCACTCAGAGCCAACGCACAAGTTTGTTTGCATCACTTATAAACCAGTAATGGAGATCGTGGAATTTATTAAAATAAATCTCTCTCCCACTTAGTTATTTAAAGTGAGGAATTTTAAACTATCCTAGCATACATCTCATGCATACACATCACAGTAAATAAAAGTAATAAATATGGAAATTTATTTTCCAACTATTATGACCTTTTTCCATCACTGTCTTCAGTATGCTCCAACCCTAGCTGCTGCTATCTTTAGCCACCACCATTGTGTTGGTGCGGGAAGCATCCGACGATCGAACTCGTGTTTTGATAATGACAAAGAATTCAAAGTTAAGATGTTTTGTAGTCTAACAAGTCTACTTGAGGATTTCAGGAAAGTCCTAGCTGCGGTTAGGCAAAAGGTAAAACCCTAGGGAATGGTAACCCTAGGTCATAGGGGGTGGTAACCCTATGCGGAAAGTCTTGGTAGGTCGATGTCTTCAGGCAAAAGTCCTAGGGGGCGGTAACCCTAGGTGGAAAGTCCTGGTGTCGCGAACCAGGTGAAAGAATGGACTAGCCGGGGAAGCGGATGTCCAGCAGAAAGTCCGGAAGCATCGAGTGCTGAGCAAAAGTCCAGTCGATCTGGAGGATCGACTGACAACAGGTAAATCTCCTGAGTGGAGTAGGTGAGGACGCGTTCCCCGTAGAGGGAACAGTAGGCGTCGAGTCAACCTAAGGTTTCCGGTCGGAAACCCGAAGTCAGACTCGGACAGTCCGGAGACTGTCTATACTTCATTTATCATGTTTATTGTGCTAACTTTGTGTTGCAGGATATTGTTTGGGACTAACGTATCTTGCAGGTGCAAAGGAACAACCTAAAGCCTCGGATGAACAGTGTCCGAGGCGCCTCGGGTGCAAAAGCTGAGCTGGCTGCGAAAGTTCATCGAAGGCGCCTTGAAGGGAGTATAAGGCGCCTTGGAAGGCGCCTTGAGCAGGGTATAAGGCGCCTCCAAGGGATGAAGTTCGACCAGTTCAGATCTGATCCACGCGGAAGACTATGCAGCATGGAGGCGCCTTGAACAGCCTTCAAGACGCCTTGAACACCCTTTATAAGGGGGTTTCGACCAGCATCTCCAACAATCAAGTTTGAGGCTTTCCTTCTTCAACGTGCTGCTAACAAAATCATTCCGAAGTGCCCGGAGCTCCGCATTCTTCTTCTTTAAGTTGTCGGTATAACTTTAGTA
This sequence comes from Zingiber officinale, assembly GCF_018446385.1. Classification (NCBI taxonomy): domain Eukaryota; kingdom Viridiplantae; phylum Streptophyta; class Magnoliopsida; order Zingiberales; family Zingiberaceae; genus Zingiber; species Zingiber officinale. Next base: position 133,860,331 of record NC_056002.1, read on the forward strand.
TAATACTTTCTTTGTAAGAAGCTTGTAATTCTTATCGAGATTATAGTTGTTGCCCACCGGAAGCGATCAAGGATCGCGGGCCTTCGAGTAGGAGTCGCCTTAGGCTCCGAACGAAGTAATTCCTTGTGTCTCTGTGGTTGATTGTTTTATTCCGCTGCTTATTACTCCGATAATTCGATAGATTTCCGATAATCGTACAAAATAGCCACGAGCGCTATTCACCCCCCCTCTAGCGCGATCTCGATCCAACACATTGGGTCGAGTTGTCGCATCTATCTTGCCTCTTATTCCGCTGTGCCTCTGGTCCTCCAATAGCACCACGTCTCGCAAAAATACGATCCGCGACAAATATAGAATTTTACATATATCGATCTTATATTCCATAAAGGAATGTATATGTATTCTAGATCAAAAAAATAAAATTCCAAAAATAATACAGCTCCTGCTATATTTGATATATATACAATCATGCACATAAAATAATGCTCTTGACATGTCCAAGGGTCCAATCATACACAATATCTAAATGTCATAATAGTTGGAGCCTGCAACCACAAAGTTAGCACATCCTACTATTATCCTGCCTAAATTATGTATGACATGTACATAATTAATTTGAAATCCAAAACACAGAGGCAAACCCTAGCTCTGATACCAATTGTTGGTTAGTCCTAGGAAAACATACAGGTTCTACTGTACAAGTGTCAAACCTTTCCTTAAATAACCTATTGTATTCTTTAGAAGTTAAATTAGGAATCGCAGACGGAACTTAACATCATTGATTCCAAATTTAACTTATCTGTTCTTAATGGTTTAGATTTGAATTGCAAGCAGAATTTAATACTATTGATTCAAATCCACCTATGTTATTAATTTCATTAAATATTAATTTTCAAAATTAGCTTCTAGGACTGCATGGTGAGGTACATGGCCTTCTTGGATATGGGAGCAACCACCACCGCCTAGACAAAGCCTTTTCAGGAAAGCTAATATTTAATTTCCTTAAATAACTCTAAGTTAACCAAAAAGAACAATCGAATCACAAATTCGAAAAAGAAGAAAACACAAACTCGAAAAAAACTAATTCGAAAAACTAGATATAATGCCTCTTGTGTTTGGAATTCTTACAAAAAGGAATAACTAGCATGATGCTGAAAACAATTGCTAATTATACCTTCTCTTTCTAAACTAATGACCTCGAGATTTTCTGCCGTATTCCTCGCTTCGCCTTGGACGTCGTGTGGGCGACGATCCTCCAAGATGAACACCACCCAAAAGCTTTCTTCCTCTTCCTCTAAAATCCGGCCACCACCACCACCAAGGAGAAGAGAGCAAAGGGAAAGAGAGAAGAGAGAGGGTCGGCCACCAAGAGATCTCCAAGCAAGAGAATAACAGTTGTGTCTCATGAAGCCTCCTCACCCCTTCTTTTATATTAGTTGCCCAAGGCAAATAAGGAAAGAATTTTACAAAAATTAAAATCTTCCTCTAATTTTCCTTTTCCCTTTTAATTTTTCCTTTTCTTTCCTCTTGATTAAAACAATCACCAAATATTAATTGATGATTTTTATTTTAATTTCAATATGGCCGGCCACCTTGCTTGGGCACCAAGCAAGGGTGGCCGACCCCCATAAGAGAAAAGGAATATTATTTTTTATAAAATGTTACAAGAAGAAAAACTCTTATAAAATTTTACAAGCTTTCTTTCCTAAAGTAAGAGTTAAAAAAGGAAAGTTCTAAAAAATTTAAACCATGTTTTAAAATTTAAAACTTCTTTTATAAAATTTCCTTTTTTAACATGGTGATAGAGAATTTAAATTTTAAAACTTATCTTCCTTTTTCTCAAACCATGAGGATGGTTAAAAAAGGAAAGTTTCAAAATTTTTAAAACTCTCTATTAAAACATGTGACCTAATTCAAATAAGCAAAGTTTTAAAAATTAAAATATCTCTTTTAAAACTTATAGTTTTCTACAAAGAGAAGATTTTAAAAATTCAAAACAACCTTCCTTGTTTGAATTATTGTGGTCAGCCCCTACTAGCTTGATCACCAAGCAATAGGGCCGACCCCTTGGAAGAGGATGTGGCCGGCCCTTGCTTGGTCACCAAGCATTGGACCGACCCCTTTCTTGGACACCAAGATGGGCTTATATTTGGATGGACTTGAGGCTATAATGAGGCTACGACAGGGACCTAGAGGAGAAATCGGTTTTGGCCTTTCGATGAGCTTGAGTATCCCGTGTTCGCCTCGAACACACAACTCAAGTTCATCGATAACAACTCATTCCACTAGAGAGTTATTATCGCACTACCGCACCAATCCCAAATTACATGATGGGCTCATTCTTATCATGAGTGTGTTAGTCTCCCTGTGTTTAAGATAACGAATGCCCACTAATTAAGTAAGTTACTGACAACTCACTTAATTAATATCTAGCTCCAAGAGTAGTACCACTCAACTTTATTGTCATGTCGGACTAAGTCCACCTGCAGGGTTTAACATGGAAATCCTTATGAGCTCCTCTTGGGGACATTCTCAACCTAGATAACTAGGACACAGATTCCTTCTATAATCAACAACACACACTATAAGTAATATCATTTCCCAACTTATTGGGTATATTGATTTATCGAGATAAACTTCACCCTTTGATAAGTCAAAGAAATAAATATTAAATATATGTGCTTGTTATTATATTAGGATTAAGAACATACACTTCCATAATAACTAAGGTCTAGTTTTTTTATAAAGTCAGTACAAAAAGAACTTACCTAAAATGGTCCTACTCAATACACTTAGAGTGTACCAGTGTAATTTATTAATCAAGATAAACTAATACCTAATTACACTATGACTATTCCGATGGTTTGTTCCTTTCCATCTTAGTCGTGAGTAACTGTTTATAATTTATAAAGAACCGACAACATGATCTTCTGTGTGTGACACCACACACCATATTGTCTACTATATAAATTAATTGAACAATTACATTTAACAAATAAATGTAGATATTGACCAATGTGATTCTTTTATTTCAACAAATAAATGTTTACAAAAGCTAAGTTTTTAGTATACACTCTAACACTCTGGTCAACTCGTTGGCCCACCAACGACGCTACCGGTTCGTTCGGCGCTTGGCCATCAACTGTTGCCTCTTGTTGCTGTTGTACCATTTTAGCGGGTCGAGCGCTTATCAACAACTCCAAATCTTCTTGACTCAGTGTGACAGTCATAAGTCATCCAACATCCTCCATCTTCACGTCTCAGTTACAGACACATTCCCACAGACGATACCAAATATGTTCTTGTCCGAAAGTGGTGAAGATAGCTAGCTAGGGAGGTGGCTTCGTGGTTGAGTATACGAAAACTCCGCTCGATCCTACAATACCAAGAGAGTTAGTGTCGGGCCAGAGAAGGGGTCTCCGGTGTTGGCCCTTCAACGCTCAAGTCAGTCACTCGCCCGTAGAAAGCAAAAAAGAACTGTAGTAGCAATAAGAATGTTGGAACCCCAAAGTTGTTTTGGTGTGATCAACAAGTTAAGTTAGGTCCTGTGTTGTTTTGACCTTGTGTCTAAGTGTGCAGGAGCTTAGGAGCACATGTATTCGAGCGGAAGACGCAGCTAGTGAGAAGGACGACACGCGGTGCATCCGAGGGACGAGGCACTGCGGAAGAGTACACCGGCGAACGAGAAGGAAATGTGCGGTGGTTCCGAGGGACGAGAAACCAGAGCGGAAGACTGCTCGAGGAGCAAGAAACGCAGCTAGCGAGAAGGTCAGCACGAGGTGTGACCGAGGGACGAAAACTACGGATGAGTATGCCGGCGAACGAGAAGGAAGCGCATGACAATTCCGAGGGACGTGAAGCCGGAGCGGAAGCCTGCTCGAGAAGGCCGAGAGTTGGGTTCGGGTGAGCCCTATTCTAGATGGCAGAGATCACCCAAGCAAGCGGAGCCGGAGTAGAAGACCCGGACTGAGCCGAATTGAACCGGAGCAGAGGGCCCGGACCAAAAAGTCAACCAGAGTTGACTTAGAGGTCCGGGCGCCCGGATCCATTCCAGGCGCTCGGAACTATTCCAGGCTCCCGGAAGTTGATATTTGACCAGATCGCGTCAAACGTGATCTGTTGCGTTGGGGATAAAATTTTATCCCCCTCAAGGCACCTGGAACTCTTCCAAGTGCCCCGACCAAGGCTATAAATACAGCCTTGGTCCAGAAGCTTTTCATTCATTCCAAGCATTTCACTTCCAACACTTGTAAGCATTCATTTAGAGTTGAGCTTCTGTTTTCTGCGCTTCATCATTGTAAGAGGCTTCTCCGCCTGAAGGAGATAGTTAGTGCTAAGCTTTCCTTGGATTGGCAACCTCCCCAGTTGTAGCCAAGTAAACCTGGTGTGCCTCTTCTTTTTTGATTTACTTTCTGCTTACTTTATTTTATGCAAGTGTTAGTTTAAGAAAAGTCGAGAAGGGTTGTGCGTTTTAATTTTGCAGGTTATTAAACCCCCTTCTAGCCGGCCCAGCGGTCCAACAAGTGGTATCAGAGCCAGGACGCTTCAGGAGGACTAACCGCCGAATGAAGCATCGAAGTAATGGCTGGACCAAGCCTCTACCCGTCGAAATTTGAAGGGGATTTCGCTACCTAGAAAAAGCGAATGCAGGTATTTTTTACAACAGATTTTGAGTTAATTCTAATAATGGAATTTGGTTTTGTAACTCCAGAGGGCAAAGAAAAATATCAATGGATGAAAAAGGAGCAGGCCGACTACGTGGCGAACGGCAAAGCATAGTACCATCTGCTAAGCGTTCTCTAGCCACAAGAAGTCAACTGGATCAGAAACTACGACTTGGCAAAGAAACTTTGGGAGAAGTTCCTTGAGCTGCACGAAGAAACGTCCGAAGCCAAGCTCGCTACACGATATCTACTTCGCAATCAGCTCACCAACCTACGACTTGGGGAAGACGAGACAGTTGCGCATCTACACTCGAGAATTAAAGAAATCGTTACCGGACTTTCGAATCTTGGAGAAAAGGTAAGTAACCGAGATTCGCTCAGGTATGCGTTAAATTCTTTTCTGAGAAATTCAAAATGGGCGTCACTAGTAGATGCCTTTTATATTTCGAAAGATTTAGAAAAAATTACATTAGAAGAATTATTCTCGACATTTGAAGTGCACGAATCAAGATGTGCAGATACGAAGGAGCCCAAGCACAACGTCGCCCTCAAAGCATCGAGAGACGAACCTGAGTCGGAATCTTCTCTCGACGACGAGGAAATGGTAATGATGGTAAGACGGTTTAAGAATCTCTGTAAATCTAGGAAGTCTAACCATCCGCAGGGCAGAAAGAAAAGGACGATCCGCTACTACCACTGCGACGAAGAAGGGCACGTCAAGGACAACTGCCCCAAGCTAAAGAACAAGGACAAGGACAAAGGTAAGAAGCTTGTCCAAAAGCGCAAGGCCTTAAAGGCGACGTGGGACGATAAGTCGTCCAAATCAGAAGTCGAGGCATTCTTCGGACTTGTACTAATAGCAAGTCATCAAGACGACGACTGTGAGTTAAGCTCTTCCGAAATGAGCATCGAGAGCATCAATGAAAGGGGAGATACGTTGGAAGATAGCAGCAATTCAGGGGGAGACACAGACAACGAGATCGACAAGGTAAGTCAAGTACGATATCTTCCTCCCGATAAACTCTTTAAATTCATTAAATTGTTAACAAAATATTGTTGCAAATTAGAAAAAGAAAATAAAAATTTAAAAGTAATACTAGCTATATCTTGCCCTCTAGAAGAATTAGACAAATCAAAATTAGAAAATGAAAAATTGAAATCAGAAAATTAAAATATGAATATGAAAATTCAAGTAGATAACTTGAAAAACCATGCATGCTCATCTAATACAAATTTTAAAAGATTTAATAATTTAAATTGGTATTTTAGATATCGCCAGGGAAAAATTAGGAATATTTCAAGAAAATATGTCCCTAAAAAATTTTTAATTAATTCAGTAGGCAGGAACCTATATTGGGTTCCTAAGTCATGCTTAAACTAAAAAATTAATTAGAATTAGCGCTTTCAGTGAGAAAATTAAACAAAGAATTTCTTTATGAGGCTTTGTCTAAGGAAGTTGTTGTTGCTCCAATAACCAAGAAGACTTAGTGGCTCGCCATTACCTGGAAGTCAAAATATTGAAATAAAATGTTTAATTAACTTTTTGTTAAAGCATTAAAGTTGAAATTAAAAATGCTTTAAAAAGCTTTTCAAACATTTTTTTAAAATTTTTCAAAAATATTTTTATCTTTAAAAAAGTTTTCTTTCGTAAATTTTTTACTTAGAAAAATTCTAAAAAATTTCTTTTAAGTTAAAATTTCTTCTGAAATTAGAAATTTCTTAGAAAAACTTTCAAAAATATTTTTTGTAAAGTTGCCTAAGTCAGAATTTTTTTAAAAAATACTCTTAATTAAAACTTTATTTAGAAAACTTTCTTACTTAAAGTTTTACATAGAAATATTTTTTTCACTTAGAGACTGTTTCTGTAAAAATGATTGCAAAAACTTAGAAATTTTACAAAAAAAAAAGTTAGAAATTTTTGACTTAGAAATGTTTTCTAGAAAATTCAAAATTTTCTAAGTTTTAACCCTTAGATTTTTCTTGCAAACCCTTTTTTTTTTATGTGATCAAAGGGGGAGAAGGAAAGTATAAGTCTAGAGGGAGGTAGACCAAATTTTTTATCTTTTTGTACTTTATTGCAAAATTAGTTAGTTTATTTTTATTTCTATTTACCCTATCTTAACTTGGGTTACTCACATTAAAAAGGGGGAGATTGTTGGAACTCCAAGGTTGTTTTGGTGTGATCAACAAGTTAAGTTAGGTCCTGTATTATTTTAACCTTGTGTCTAAGTATGTAGGAGCTTAGGAGCACAGGTATTCGAGCGGAAGACACAGCTAGCGAGAAGGACGGCACGTGGTGCGTCTGAGAGACGAGGCGCTGCGGAAGACACCGACGGACGAGAAGGAAGCGTGCGGTGGTTCCGAGAGACGAGAAGCCGGAGTGGAAGACTGCTCGAGGAGCAAGAGATGTAGCTAGCGAGAAAGTCGGCACGGGTTGCGACCGAGGGACGAAGACTGCGGATGAGTATGCTGGCGGATGAGAAGGAAGCACGCGACGATTCTGAGGGACGAGAAGCCGGAGCGGAAGCCTGCTTGAGAAGGCCGGGAGTTGGGTTCGGGTAAGCCCTATTCCGGATGGCAGAGATCACCCAAGCGAGTGGAGCCGGAGTAGAAGACCCAAATGGAGGCGAACTGAACCGGAGCAGAGGGTCCGGACCAAAAAAGTCAACCAGAGTTGACTTAGAGGTCCGGGCGCCCGGAACCATTCCGGGCTCCCGGAAGTTGATATTTGACCGGATCGCGCCAAATGCGATCCATTACGTTGGGGATAAAATTTTATCCCCCCAGGGCGTCCGGAGCCCTTCCAAGTGCCCCGACCAAGGTTATAAATACAACCTTGGTCCAGAAGCTTTTCATTCATTCCAAGCATTTCACTTCCAACACTTGTAAATTTTCATTTAGAGTTGAGCTTCTGTTTTCTGCACTTCATCGTTGTAAGAGGCTTCTCCGCCTGAAGGAGATAGTTAGTGCTACGCTTCCCTTAGATTAACAACCTCCCCGGTTGTAACCAAGCAAACCCGGTGTGCCTCTTCTTTTCTGATTTACTTTCTGCTTACTTTATTTTATGCAAGTGTTAGTTTAAGAAAAGTCAAGAAGGGTTGTGCGTTTTAATTTTGCAGGCTATTAAACCCCCTTCTAACCGGCCCAGCGGTCCAACAAAGAATGTGATCATTAATTACACATACCTTCGTTGGTGCATGGATCTCGCTTTATATAGTGTCCTTGTAGTGTGTGTGTATGCTTCTCAAAGCGCGTGCATGCTTTCCCAAGTGTCTTATGTAAGAACAAGTCCAAAAAAGTGTCCTTGACACATTTCTTTAATAGGACATGCAAATATCTGATGTAACAGCTAGAATCTTTCCAAGTATGATTTGCCTGTTGGGTATGCTTTGTTGTCAGTGACACTAACTTCCAAAAAGATGTGATGAGATATACAGGGGGTCCCACTATAGGCCCAGCGGAAGCCGCTTGGCCGAGACTCCCCACTCGATCACTCGGAGACTATTCCTCTCCTGGCGGTCTGTCTGCCAATAGATTGCCCTTTGCCCGGCCGGTCAAGTGATCGGGTCGGAATAGCCTCTATACGGTGCCCCTATCTGTGAACCTCCATCTTTCTTCTCTTGGCCATTCGGTTGAACCAGCGGCCCGATCGGACAAGCCTCTAAGCGGCTTCTTGATCACGACCTTCTCCTTGAAAGTAGACACCCATATCCGCTCAGCCCACTGAGGCTAGTTCGGCCAAAGTCGGCCGCTCGACACATCCATGCTCTTGACTTCGACCTCCACGTCGGCCGTCCTTCCCACCTCGGATCCTTCCTTAGTGGGCCCTCCGTTATCGCCGTATCAAGGGGCTTTTAGATTATGCTAGGATTAGATCGGATTCAAATTTACCCGAACGGATCTACAAGAATTTTTTAGGATTAAATTAAATTTTATTTAAAAAATTAAAATAATTTTTTATATCAAAGAATGATGATTAATGTAATAATGATGAAAAATTAATATAAAAATAAAAAATTATAGAAAAATAGTAATTTTTTTAATTGAACTATTTGGATTAGTCGGATTATTTAGATTTGGATTTGGATTTGAATTTGGATTTAAAATTTTTAGATTGCGAATTCGAATTGAGTTTGAGAATTTTTAATAATATTTTTATTTCAATTTTATCCGAATTTATCGGAACCATTCGAATTGACAACATAATGGCAAAAGATGGAGGAGTGCATGCCATATATGGATTATTTTGCTCCAATAATTGTAGCTTCCTCTTCGCTTCCTCTCCAATAATTGTACCTTTAACAGCCAATGCAGGACAAATACAATTTGTGGTGTGAACAAAGTATCTTGACTTGTAAGTGAGGCCTTCCTCTCCATTCTTTTCTCAGTACGCTTTGTTTGTAAACTTGTCTTCTTTGTTTCCCAAGGAAGAAGGAAGCATCAAACAGCTAGAAATCATGATTGGGAGGTTCGCGCTGACAGCCTTTGGATGGCTCGCGGAGAGCATCATGGGTGCCTTGGTCGGGAAGGCCGTCGATCGCGCTGTTCAACAGTTCGGTGAGCAGCATGGATTTGAAGATGACCTCGAGAAGCTGCAGGATTCTCTCGATCACGCTAGGTTGACCATCAGCACCATCGAGCGCTTACGGATCAAAGATGAGGGCCAGCAGAAGACATTGAGGAAGCTCCTGATACGCCTCAAGAATTCTGCTTATGATGCTGATGACTTATTGGATGAATTCCAATACAGAATTCTAAAGCAGCAGATCGAGCAGCAAGGAGATGAGGCTGGTAATCGAGCATCGTCTTCCTCCTACTCTACTCCCCCTCCAAGCAAAAGGACAAAAACATCATTTTCTAGTATTAGTACCAGTGGTATTTTCAGGAAAGGAGATGATGATGATGATGTGCAGAGAATCAGGAAAATAAAGGGGAGGCTAGATGACAACTCAGCTGCTCTTGAGAAAATTTACAATTCGCTAGGCGCAGAAGATGATAGAGGAGAGAAACAATTGGTCTCCTCTGCGAGCCGGCAAACGAGCTCCTTTTCGACGGAACCTCGATTGGTCGGCAGAGACAAAGAGCTACAAGAACTCAAGGATCTGTTGTTGAAACCAGAAGTTGCATCTGAATTTGGCCAAAGTGGAGTGTCTGTTTTATCTATTTGTGGTTTGGGAGGGATTGGGAAGACCACTCTGGCTCAGGAGGTTTTCAATGACAGTAGTGTAAAAGAATACTTTAAGCTCAGAATTTGGGTTTGTGTTTCTGAAAATTTCTGCACAGATAGGCTGATCAGAGAGATTATAGAGTGTGCAACCACGGAGAAGTGTGATCTCACGAATTTAGATACTCTTCAAAGGATTGTCAATGAGAAGATCACGCCAGAGAGATTTCTTCTTGTATTGGACGATGTGTGGAACGAGGACAGGCACAAATGGGAGATCCTGTGTGCACCATTGAGGTCTGGAAAGCCTGGTAGCAAGATATTGGTAACAACTCGCTCTAGGAAGATTGCTGACATGGTCAGTGATGTGGATGCCATTCATCTGCAAGGTCTTGACGAGGAGAGCTTCTGGGATTTTTTCAAGAAATGTGCATTTGGTTGTTCACATAGTGGTGCTCATCATCCTCATATGGAAGCCATGGCGAAGAAGATGACTTGCAAGCTCAAGGGACTGCCGCTTGCAGCAAAGACTCTAGGAGGGTTGTTGAGCATGAAATTGGATGAGCAATACTGGGAAAGCATTTTAGATAGTGAAATATGGCAGCTTCCCCAAGAAGAAAATGGGATTATGCCAGTGCTACAACTGAGCTATCAACATCTCCCTCCTCATCTTAAGCAATGCTTTGCATTTTGCTCCTTGTTTCCTAAAGATTACAAGTTTTCTGAATCTGAGTTGATCGGTATTTGGATGGCAGAAGGATTTATAGTGCCTCAAGGAAGTACCAGAATGGAGGAGCTAGGAAGCAACTACTTTCATGAGTTAGTTAACAGGTCATTCATTCAAGAGTCAAAGAGTGGACGATTTATAATGCATGATCTCATACATGATCTTGCAGAACTCATATCTGCGGGCGAGTCTTACAGGATTGAAAAAGGCAAGTCCCATGACATTCCTAGCACCATTCGTCATCTTTCAATATACACAGATAAAGAAGGTATGCAAACAATTTTAACAGAATTCTCTCATTGGAATAAATTACGAACAATGATGTTGACGGTAGAAAGATTCCCTCGGGAAGATTTTAATTTTGTTTGTGGTGTTTTGGAAAAATTAAAAAATATTCATGTGCTTGTCTTGAAGAATTGTTCTTTGAGAGAACTACCTGATGGTATTGACAAGTTGATACATCTTCGCTATCTTGACTTATCCAATAATAAAGGCATTCAAAGGTTACCTGAGTTATTATGCGACTTGTACAATCTGCAGACATTGATATTAAGATTTTGTGATAACTTAAAAAGTCTCCCGCATGGCATGATGAAGTTGATCAACTTGAGGAAACTTTATGGAGTGGATAGGCTTATTTCCGGGATAACAGAGATCGGGAAGCTTACTTCTCTTCAAAATTTGTATTCTTTCAAAGTGACAAAGGATAATGGACACAAACTTCCTGAATTAAACGGTTTGAAACAGCTCCGGGGAAAACTACGTATAACTAATCTTGAGAATGTGGAGAACAAGGATGAAGCAAATATTGCTAGTTTGAAGAGTAAAGAACACCTCAATGAGTTGGTGCTAGAATGGACATCTATACAAGAATCTGATTCAGACATTAATTTACACATCTCAGAACAGGTGCTTGAAGGTCTCCAGCCGCATCACAACCTACAAAGGCTGACAATCAGAGGATATAATGGAGCTAGACCTCCCAATTGGCTACACAAACAAGTATATTCTAGATTGGAATCTCTCCATCTTGAAAATTGTAAAAGGTGGAATGATCTATCAGCTATTGGGCAACTATCACAGTTAAAGTCCCTCTCCCTTGTGAGAACTCCAGTCCAGACTAAAAATATACACAAATTGTTCGATCCCAAAGTCTGCAAGTTCTTCTCCCAACTAGAAAATTTGGTACTAGAGGGTATTACCATGTTGGAGGATCTCCCAAATCTTGGACAACTTCCATGTCTGACGTATATTCGCATTCAGAGTTTGCTGGGAGTGAAGAAGATAGACGATAAATTCTTTGCCATGACAGAGGAAGGCAGTTGCTTTCCTAGACTATGTACTCTCCAATTCACAGAAATGCCAGCATGGGAAGAGCTCTATGGATCCGATGATAGAAATCTATTTCCCTGCTTGGAGGGTCTTTATATTTCAAATTGCCAAAAGCTGCAGATGTTACCTCCCCTTCCTCCTTCAATACAACAATTAAAATTAAATAACGTTGGGCTGGTAGATTGTCCAAGATTCTGGAAAGCATTTGATGAATGTAGCAGCACAACTACTTCTGTATCTCTTACGTATTTGTCCATTCAGAATTGTCCAAATTTGACAAGTTTAGATCAAGGATTACTACCACACCATCTTTTTCCCTGCTTGGTGGATCTTGATATTTCAAATTGCCAAAAGCTGCAGATGTTACCTCCCCTTCCTCCTTCAATACAACAATTAAAATTAAATAACGTTGGGCTGGTAGATTGTCCAAGATTCTGGAAAGCATTTGATGAAGGTAGCAGTACAACTAATTCTGCATCTCTTACGTATTTGTCCATTCAGAATTGTCCAAATTTGACAAGTCTAGATCAAGGATTACTACCACACCATCTATTTCCCTGCTTGGAGCATCTTGATATTTCAAATTGCCAAAAGCTGCAGATGTTACCTCCCCTTCCTCCTTCAATACAAAGCCTAGACTTAAATGACGTTGGGCTGGTAGATTGTCCAAGATTCTGGAAAGCAATTGATGAATGTAGCAGTACAACTAATTATGCATCTCTTAGGTATTTGTTCATTCAGAATTGTCCAAATTTGACAAGTCTAGAACCAGGGTTACTACCACACCATCTACAGCATATTTATATAGCAAAATGTGAACAATTGTCGTGGGTGTCAGTTAAAAGGTTGAAAGAACTCGCCTCTTTATGTTCATTGTCAATAAAGGAGTGCCCGAAGCTCATGAGCATGACACGAGATGAGTACATTGATTTCCAACTCCCGCCATCAATTAAAGAACTATGTTTGTCTGATTGTGAAAATCTTTTCAAATCACTGCCTGGCTGCCTGCATAACCTTACCTCGTTGACTTCCTTGTCAATAAGCAAATGTCCCAATCTAGTTTCTTTGCCAGTAGAACCATCACTTAGATTGATTCATCCAGAAATCCAGGATTGCAATGAGTTGAGATCAGTAGAAGGGCTACCAATAAAAAATCTGAAGGTCTTGAAGATTAAAGGATGTCCTAAGCTTCTACTTCCACAAACAGAGAAATTGCCACTGTGGAAGTTAGAGATTGATGACACAGCGTTTTTGAAACAACCTCTCATTAAAAATTCATTATCATCTGTCTGTGAACTTACAATCTCATCCTCTCGTGAAGCGGTGATGTTTGAGGGGGAAGATCAGGAGTCACTGCAAAGCTTGACATCTCTCCATTTATTTTGTTTCTCTGATTGCAAGAATCTACAATCCCTGCCAGCAAAATTGTACACGCTTAAGTCCCTTCGGTTTTTGTGGATATATAATTGCCCACAAATTCAGTCTCTGCCAGAGAAGGGGTTACCTCCTTCCCTCACAGATCTAGAATTTAAAGGCTGTGATCCGGCACTGGAGCAGCAGTTGGTAAGACACTTGGCAGAGATTAATAAGTCATGGCTTATTCCATCATCATTAAGACACTTGTGGTGGAGGTAAAATTACGATACTATTTATTTTCTTCAGTAGAGTAATTATACATTTGCAATTCATTGGTTTCGCCGCCCAATACTTTGCTTCAAGAAATTAGTGCCTAGAGAAATAATACTGAGATAGTGATCCATATTAAAAGCTACAAGGAGATTGATCTTTCAGCACGTATTCGATAGCAACGTTTATTTCTGCTATCAGAGTTGTCAAATCTTCAGATGCTATTTTAACAAACTTCTACAAGTATAATTTGTTTTTGCTTTTATTCTGAAATGATTCAATTTTTTATTTTCCCTTTACAAAGTAACTCATTTTTTTTATCTGGTTGTTAATGCAGCGACAATTAGGAGCGGATGTAAAATAATAACCCAAAGCCAACCAGCTATAAATACCGGAGCTCTCTATGAAGTACATGCGCCATCTTTCAACATAGTAATGCGAATCAGCAGGTATCATCGTCATTTCCTCTTGTCTTCTATTTTCTTGTCTTCTATTTTAGAATAAACTTGTGAATGCTGACTGATCAAATAATTGTCGTAATTCAAAACAGTATAAGCTTATTGTTTGAATGCTGTAGTTCTTAAAAAAAAAAAAATTTTGTTTACAGATTTTGACACCTAGTTTGGGTGCACATATTGCTTTGGAGAAAATGTTTGAAGTAAATACCGAATATGCATCGAACTTTGAGAATTTAGGGGCAGAGCATGATGCATGACTAACTAACTATCCCAGTCTTAGTTGAACTTTGAGAATTTAGGGGCAGAGCATGATGCATGACTAACTAACTATCCCAGTCTTAGTTGTCGTAATTTTTGAATAAAAAATTAGAGTGAGATAGTAATTTGTTTAATCGAAATTCGTTCAGATACCTAGATTTATTAAAGGATGGAATTCGTAACCGGCCAAATTTTAAATACAAAAGATATCATTTAGGGTGTTCTGAGCATCTTTTTTATTATTTTTTATAATTTATCATTTTTATATTAAGGATATTTTTGATATTTTATTTTATAAATTAGATTTTTGGATCTATATAAATCTTTTGTTTAGATTTTTTGAAGATTATAATTTGTTATCGAATAAAACTGATGAAATCTAGATCTTCATTTGTCAATTTCTCTTTTGTTCTCTACGAGAGGAGGGGGCAGATGCGATCTACAAGAACATGAGAGGACGATAGGGTTGGCAATGTCGAGGGGCACGGAGGCTGAAAGACAATCAAAGGGTCGGCACTGATGGGATTGCTGATTGAGACGGAGATGTAAACTACAGAACCAAAAACATGGCTGCTCGTCGAGAGGAGATTCTCTGTACCATTTTTTGTTGTTAGAGGATCTCCCTTTATATGTATTGGTGGAAATAGATGATCTCCACCTATTTTACGAATGGAGATCATCCATCTCCATCAATACATATAAAGGGAGCATCCTCTCAACCAAATTTGAACTGCCATCGCTCTTCGATCCTCCGATCTAAACCAGCAGAACCATTTGACGCGGCAACAAAATCATTGAGGACAATAGAATCAACGAGGCCAGGTGGCCGGGGAGAGATGAAACGGGAACTGTCATCTTCGAATTTGAAATTCTCAAAACGCTAGCAATGGTGAGTGAGTCTCACTCAAACAGTATGTATTTAGTTGTATGAAGCTCTTGTAAGACATCTTTTTAGACAGATTGTACTTTCATTTCTAAAACTGTCTATGAAGATTGTACGGTGTTCTTCAGCTACAATCAATATGTATCTCCACATTCTCAATTTTTAAAACAAAAGTCAAAATTAAGTTGGTTTTTGAAGTTTGAAAAAAATTAAGCAATTAAAAAAACATAAGAAGGAAAATCCAGTCCATGATATGCAATTGAAAAAAAAATAATATGAAAAATATAATATTTAAAATAACTCATCTATGAAATTGTCCTAATTAGAATTGTTCTTTTATTACTAGCTAAGATAACAATTTTCTAAGTCAAGTATAAATTTTATAGTAAATGACTATTGGAATAGAAAATGATATCACTCATCCTAAACGGTCTAGTATCAGCTGCCCCATACTAGATATTAGGGGTGATCACGGATCGGGTTGGTTCGGTTATTGGGATAAAAAACTATCCGGCCCTACTAGATCGGATAATGTAATATCATGACCCTACATCCGGCCCTATATCCGGCGGTTATTATGTATTAAATATCCGACGGGTTGTCAGTTATTTGGATATCCGACCCTATATCCAATGAAATATAAAATATAAATATAAAATAATAAAAAATAAAATATTTTAAAATGATAATAGACATTACTCATTACACATTGTAATAGCTAATCGTCAATAGCTGCTACAACGTGTAACAACTTATCGGCAGTAGCTACTACAACGTGTAGCAGCTTATCCGCAATAGCTACTATAACGTGTAACAACTTATCGGCAGTAGTTGCTACAAGTAGGGGTGATCACGGATCGGGTTGGTTCGATTATTGGGATAAAAAATTATCCGGCCCTACTAGATCGGATAATGTAATATCATGACCCTACATCCGGCCCTATATCCGGCGGATTTTGTTTTTTCCGTTCGGTTCGGGTCGGTATAAGCGGGTTGGTCGGTTTGACGGGTTGACTGCTCACCCCTACTAGATATTGATAGGTAAACAGGGGAGATATTTTGTCATAGTGCAACGGTCATTGATATGAGGAAGGTCAAACAATCAACGAGACAATTTGTATCCGTTGAAAATTGACCCAAGACCTATTAGAACAATCATCCATATACGTGGGCACCAACTGTACCAATCCGTGGGACTCGTAGTGAATGACTATGAAGTTAGATTTATTAATTGAGTTTAGATTAATTAATTATGATTTAATTGTTAAAATTATTTAATTAAGATTAAAATTTAATAGTTTAAATTAGAGTTATTGACTAAAGAGGGACTAGTGATACCATTAGATTCTACTCTCCTTCTAGCCCGCGATAAATATGACAGGAAGGATCTTACCTATATAAATATGGAAATAAGGATGGAAGAGGGGAGGTGACTTCTTAGTATTCATCTTGTGTCTCTTGCATTCATTCTCATTCACATTTTGTTTGTTTATTTATGTCGTGCTTGCATACTCTAACATGAAGAAATATGCCAACACCCCACGCAAACTAATTAATGAAATTTTATTTGGCCTTGCATGAGTGAAAGAGAAGACTGAAAAAAGTATTCGCAAGTTAATGAGTTATTTGTTGGGGGGGCAGTCGTACCCGATTGATTGAGTTCGACCTTAGGTTTTGATCTTGGAGTAAAAAATTTAAGTTAAGTCTTGTATTGTAATTTGATGTGTGTTTGACTGGGTAAAATATTTATAGAAACACACATGGAGCTTAAAAAATGACACCCTCGACGGCTAAGAGATGAGAAGAAATCAAAGAATAATGGAATAGAACATCCTAAGCATCACGGGACGGGAAGCACTAAAATAATGTTGAAGTAACTCAAGAGCATGATTGACGTAGCATGTTGGTAGTTTGATAGCTTAAAGTCCTTGGAGATTAAAAAAAAAAACAAAGAGAGTTGCATTTATAAAAATTGACTTTGAAAAATCTAAATTTAGAAATCCATAAAAAAAAGTAATTAAATTTGAAGGAAAATAAAAACTTAAAGTTTTAGGGATATAAATAATTAATAATCTTCTTAATTAGAAAAATAATTTTACCCAACAATCAACCATTTCTATAGATTTTGATACAAATTTTGAGTTATCAAATAAAATAATCAATGTTATCAAGTAACAATCATGAGAGAGATAAACCTTTTCTAAAGTCAAGTTTTTAAGTTGATAGCATTAAGCTAATGAATAAGGTATCAATATTCAAAAGGAGAATATTTTTTTTTTAATTAAAGAAGAGAATAAAAAAAAAGAGTAGCTTTTGGCGAATTTAGATGACATTGGAGGTATGCTGGTAGTATTGGTGTTTTGCATGATGCTGACGAATAAAGATGACATGACAGATAATGGTATAATGACGTCAAATAAAATAGTGATTATCTTGTGGAAGAAGAAAATTGAGAAAAAAAAAATAAGAAGAGAATATTTAAGAATGAAATTTTTTATTAAAATTTGAGAGGTTAATCTCTTAATATTAAATATGACTCTTATATAGAGAATAACTTAACATTCAAATAAGGAAAGAATGTATAATAATTATAATTATGGGATCCTAAATCAAATCTTATATTTACTTGAAAATGAAAGTAATTAATTTAACGATCTTAACTCAAATCAAGACACGGATCAACACAAATCTTCTCTAAAAAAATCAGAAATATGAAAACTATCCTAAATATTTTAAAAATAAAAATTACCAAAAATAGTAAAAAAAACCCCTAAAAAGAGTTTAAATGTCAAAATTTGAGGCTAAAAATTTTGAGCCTCCTTGTACAGTGCGTTGGAAGCCTCATTTAAATCGAGACGAACTATCTCTCCATTGTCAAGTAGGCCAAGAATCAGCCCCACGTCTACCTTTGTAAATTTGAGTATCTTTCCATGGAAGGTAAAGTTTGTTTCCACCTGATCCCAATTATCAAACATATTTTGGACCTGAGCTCTTACAAAAGCACTATTAGGGAGGTCGAGGATCCACGAAAAAGGTGTGCCTCGAATCTTCTGTTCTTGTTCTACAGTCGGTTGAACGGAAGAAATAAATTTTCTGAAGTGACAAATGGTACTTTTCCAGTTCATTCTTTTAGTTCTTCCTCTGTTGACATAACTTGGATAACTTGGTCGATTAGCACTTACACTGGTCAACGTCTCTTTTGTAGCTAATATGGGTTAGGTTTAGTGAGGCCCCAGTAGGAGGAAGAAAAAGTAGATCAATGTCGGCCGATATATACCTTGAGAAAAGTAGATCAGTATCGTCCGGTATATAACTTAATAAGAATTGGCCAGTATCGACCGTGAAATACCTTGAGAATGATAAGCTAATATCGTCCGGGATATACCTTAAAAAGAATTGACCAATATCGGTCGGGAAATATCTTGAGAAGGATAGACTAATCTCGACTGGGATAATACCTTAAGGAAGTAGACTAATATCGGTCAGGATATATCTGGAGGAGGGTAGAGTAATCTCAACCGGGATAATACCTTAAGGAAATAGGCTAATGTCAGTCGGGATATACCTTGAGAAGGGTAGAGCAAGCTCGACCGGGATAATACCTTAAGGAAGTAGACTAATATCGATCGGACTTAAGCATGGTAAGATAGATAAGTCAAAATCGAATGAGTTAGCACATCCAAATGCAAATTAGTATCAGTTGGGTGTACATGACCGAGCGGGTATGAAAAGATACCATGCTTTATGAAATTTATAATATAACCTATGTTGAATAATAGGAATAACCAGTTGAGGAATAAAGATGACATGATAGATAATGGGATATTGATAAAATAGTGATTATTCTGTGGAAGAAGAAAATTGGGATAAAATAAGAAGAGAATCTTTTAAGAATAAAATTTTTTATTAAAATTTGAGGGGTTAATCTCTTAACATTAAATATGACTTTTATATAGACAACACCTTAAGACTCAAATAAGGAAAGAAAGCATAATAGTTATAATTATCATATCTTAAATCAAATCTTGTATTTACTTGAAAAGGAAAGTAATTAACTTAATAATCTTAACTCAAATCAAGATACGAATTAAGACAAATTCTCTCTAAAAAATATCAAAAATATGAAAAATTATCCTAAATATTCTAAAAATAAAAATTATCAAAAATAATATAAAACCCCTACAAATAGTTTAAATGTCAAAATTTAAGGCTCAAAATTTGACAATTACAGTTTCACTAGTAATAAATGTAAGTTTTCAAATTTTACACCCGTGACGATAAATAAAATCTGATTCTGAGTCCCAAGTTAATTTATGCGGGACAAGACTATGAGCATGCTCGAATAATGCAGTTCTATTTCATATTTTTTATTTCATTTATATAAAAATTAAATATTAATAATCTATGTAATATAATTGTATGTTAATGTACAATATATAATATATTATTACTAAGAAAGTAATTATGCTAGCACTAATAATTTTGTAAGCATAGGGTTTATCCTTGTTTTACAAGTTGTGGATTTACACGTGTGTCATATTCTCTAAAAGTTCTCATGCATTCGTCGTATATTATAATCATAATATTCCACTATTACAAGAAAATTTGAATGAGCTTAATATCAACTCTTTAGCATTAATTAACATCCATATTGATCTTTTTAAAGATCATTTGCACCCGATGGATCGGTCAACCAAAGTCTACACTTGTTGACATACATAGAATCCATCGCCAAACTTCATGGTCCAAGTTATTTCTCAAAATCAATATCTAGTATCTTCCTTACAAGTTTGTCATCCTAAAAACAGGAGGATATTTATAGAAAGATTCTAAAACACCTATAGATGGATCAACCCACCTGAAAAATTCCGCATGCCTGCCTCATGCTCTTGATCTATAATCTATCCTGAAAACCATTATAGGAATACATGTAAGACAAGAGTGTACTCACTCTTTTCCAAGCAGCGAACCAAACCATTATAGGAATACATGTAAGACAAGAGTGTACTCACTCTTTGCCAAACAGCAAACCAAACCATTTGATTGCAGACCAAAGAAACATAAATCTATTGTTCGTGCTTCTACAGCAAAAGGTACAAATTACTTGTAGTCGATGGGCACGACCCTATTTCCCAAATGGATAAGGGTATAATAATTTGTCATCCAAAAATATACAACACACAATGGACAATTAGCATTTGCAGCATAACAGTTGTACCATGCAATTTTGTTGGCATTTGTGTTTAGTATGCTGCAAGGCATCATTTTGCACCAAAGAAAGGTCTAGTTTTACCCATGTAAATTAGGGTTTGAACATCAACCAAAGATGATTTGAGCAAATTTGTGCTACACCAAAGAGGGGTTTGGACTTTTCTCAACGGTAAAGATTTTCACATTGACGGAAATTGAAAGTGTAGAGTAGGTGTGCGGTGAACTAGGATTACCGATTTGTTCTCTTTGACGGAAGATGAATGATGATGGTTTGAGTCTGATGGACAGATTCATCTTGTTCCCTTCAACTAGGAGGAATTCAAGGGGGCCAGCATTTTGGTCATCCTGCAATTTTGATCCGCCTTTCCTGTGTAGGAAACAACCATCTGGATTTCAAAAGAAACTGCCAAAGAATTTTCAGCAATTTTGATACTCCTCTAACCTTCATTAGTAGGAAAAATAAGCCTAAATATTCACAAGTTTAATGACATTTCAATGACATGAATCAAGGAGAGATTTCGAAGTAAGATTTCATGATCCAGAACGAGCAAAAACTGATGAGTTACACTTACCCTCCCAAACTTTTGCGACATATGATCCTCCCAAGCCATGAACTTTGAAAAACAAAGATTTTCAAATGGGTTACCAAGAACTCCTTCAATGACAAGAATGATATGCTTTAGTCGCTAACCTTGAGCAAATAAAGAGACTTCACAATCTATGCTAACTTTTAGGAAGAAAGAGAAACAGAATTAGTATTCAATATAAACATCTTAATGAAAGATTCCCACACACCCACAAAAACATATGAAACTCATTGACAGATTGATTGGAGGTAAACCACAGATTATAGATACTCAATAAAAAAAGGCTAAGGTCATAACAAGAAAAGAGTAAAGATAAGAATTAAACTACGATATGAGGAAAATAAACCACGTGATGGAATGAAAATAATTCTTAAAACATTCGATGTTTTCTCGCGTGTATTGACTTTTTAGAATTTATCTAATTTTACACTGATATCACTAGCTATTTACATGAGGAAAAGACAACACAAATATAACACACGAACATAAAGTGTCAACTAACTAATTCCTGCATACTTAACAACATATAGTCACTTGACTGAGTACAAAATTTTAATTCGACAGTTGACGGTTGAGTTTAAAACAATCCAATTTACCAGCAACAAGCAACTCAACACTTGCCATCCTTTGAGTATAGTGCTTCAAATGGGATGCCAATGCTACCACCTTGATAAATGATGATGAAATGTTTGTCAACCCAACCTCTTAGAGAGAGATTAACAATCTCACCAAAAAGAGTAGCTAATAAACGACTGCAAAGTGGAAAAATATCCTTCAGTACACTATTTCATCAAACAAATAGTGAATGCATTGAAACCATAATATAACCTATAATTATAATACTCAGCGGAAAAAGCGGCGTCGACAACGAGTTAGAACCAAGCTCTTCATAATCAGATTTGCTCACGCACATTGACTCAAAATCAGGGCTCCATGCTAACAGTGAACCACCTCTCCATATGCCTAGAATAGGACTGGATAAGGACCACAAATCATAAAGTTAGCATAGCACACAGTTTCACAGGGAACTCAACATGGTAAGGGCATACTCTTCTTGTGAAGTAATCTTCACTTGATAATCACCGGGAACAAGAGGACGAAGCTCCATTTTTCTGAAAGAAGGAAAATGTAGTCAGTAATTATGTGTCAAATTTGATTTACAAGTCAGCAATGTGAGACATGATTCAAGGGCTTATTTGCTAATAATTACCATCTATGCCAATACGGTACAGTATAACCAATAACCTATGTAGTCAAAATTGATAGAAGAAAAAGACGCAATAATAGGAAAATTATTCAGCACTCAAACAAGTCATGTGAGAGTTCATGCATTTTTATGGCCAATTCCAGGTGGTAACTACTGAGAGTTGAAACAATCACTGGCAAATAAACATGGAAATTTTCATTAGATGTTTGCTAACATAGTCCTACTTATTTGTTGCATGATTTCTCATATTGTTTCCCATGGTTGAGATGTTATAAATATCTCCTAAACTGATTATTCTTTTGTCATCCTAAACTCATGTTAAAACAAAATGAATGGTTCGAATGACCTCATCTTAAATGCAAATTGCTTTGTGACCCAAAAGTGGTAAATCTGTATCTCAACCGACAATCTTGCAGGATTATATGCTTCAGCCAAGTGATCTGGCAAGAGGAGAAATATGAAAGTAGAAAATTTTGTATTATTCGCTAGATGGATAGAACAACGAGATGGACTTCTATACAAGCTTTACAATCTAGTTGCACTGACAAATATAATATACTATGAATTGAAAATAAAAGAAGAAAAAATATATATACTTAGACTAAGTAGAAAATTTCATTGTAATTCAGGTCTGATCCTATTCATTTGGTTAGACTAACTTGTTTAAAGTGGTTTGTTTCCATCTGTATCATTTTTCCCACCAAAAACTTGTTTCCTAACAAGTTGCAGTGAAATTGTCTTCAAGGTTGATTGACGAAAATAGTAAGTTGTGGCCTCTTTTATAAACTTTACAACACTGATTCATCTAGACTGAAGCAAAACAAAAATAAAAATGAATTATAGAGCAAATAGAAATAAAATAAAATTAACTGTGAAAATTTTATTTCTACTATTAATTTTAAGATGGTCTTATTTTTTGCATCAGTTCGGCAAATACATAAGAGAAGTTCGTACAATCTCTCCACCAGTCAGTAGAATGCTGCAACATGACTCACAAAAAGGCAAAAACAACATACACCCTGTAAGATTTCGAGCTATCTTAGATAAACTAAGAAATAACCTTCACCTTGTGCGCAAGAATATTAAGACTACCTTTCATAGGGTACAGGATGAAGAAGAGGATGACAAGAATTAACTGCTCGGACAATGCATTCAGCTAATCCTGCTTGGTTAATACCTTACAAGATTGAGAAGAAGGAAAAGGAAAAAGTAAATTTCTGCATAATTTATTTTTACAAACTTCATCTGGAATCTTGTAGTTTCTGTATAAATTTCCAGATAATGAACTTAGCTATTCAATATGAAGGATATTGTAGAACAATGTAACTATTAACTATTCAAATTCAATGGAAGTATCAACTAAATAGAGCCCCAGAGCTCCTCCATGCAGGTCTCTGAGGTAATTTAGCATGTGGTGCTTATTAGAGGGAAGCAACATGAAGCATAATATTAACTACTTGCAACCACAAACTTAGACCTAGTTGCAACAAAACAACTGAAATGGAGCTGAGTCATCATTTAAATAAATTTAGAAGGCTTATATGCTTCCCTAGAACAATTTATGAAAAAAAAAGTCAAACTAGTTTGAAATTTTTGCATGGAGAAAAATAACTCTTAAGGTAATGCTTGAACAAGTTCACAAGAGTTAGTCTTACAATAAATCATCTGTCCTTCCTTTGTGAAAGTAGCATAGAACCAGTGTAACAGAGTATGACTATATTATAGCCACCAGTAAGGTAGTTCTCACATATGCCTGATAAATGAAGATCTCAACTGAAGCTCTAGATTTCTTAATCATCTAACATGTTCCTTCATTGGTGATTTTTTTTATGGAAAAAATAAGAATTTAATATCATATAAAATAGTGATCTCAATTCACTTGGACTTCAGTTATAATTATATCTTTTTTTAAAGGATGATTTTCACTAGAAATGTTCTTGTTTGATATAGTTATACAGATCCGTGTAGTTGACCTTTATTGAGAAGGTAATGCTCCCAGTATTCAGTTCATGAAAAAGAAAAGAGTTACAGTCAAAAGAGAACCAAAAAAAAATAACTGAGAAGATGGGAAACTGACCAAAGAGTGAAAAATCATCCAAAGTCACGTGCAAAGAAGTAGGCAAGCCACAGAAATGCCAAACATACAAAAAATAATTGAGCCAGAAATATTTTTCACAAGCTGACAATTCCTAATATTATAGCAGTACAAGAGCTGGATAGATTTCTACAATCTCATCTGATACGGTGCGTGTTTTGTGGGGTCGATAGGATGATATGGCTGAAAGTCAAGGCCACAGGAGGGTCAGGGATTAAGCTGACCTCTAAGGCAGGAAGGTCATTAGTCAAGCCAGCGTGGCTGGTCAATAGTCTAGCTGACGGGGAGGTCAGGAAGGTCAGAAGTCAAGCCAACGTGGCCGGTCAACAGTTGGGCTGATATGGACAGCATGGGAGGACAAAAGCCCAGCTTACGCGACCAGTCAAAAAAGAGAATTCAGGTCTGCAATCAGACCCAGCGTGCAGGTCGGGACGTACATGCCTTGTATATCGATAAGCAAGTGTGGGTCGGGAATCAGACCCAGCGTGCAGGTCGGGACGTACATGCCTTGGATATCAATAAGCAAGTGTGGGTCGGGAATCAGACCCAGCGTGCAGGTCGGGACGTACATGCCTTCGATAGCAATAAGCAAATGTGGGTCGAGAATCAGACCCAGCGTGCAGGTCGGGACGTACATGCCTTGGATAGCAATAAGCAAATGTGGGTCGAGAATCAGACCCAGTGTGCAGGTCGGGACGTACATGCCTTGGGTAGCAATGAGCAAATAGGGGTTGGGAATCAGACCCAGCGTGCAGGTCGGGACGTACACGCCTTGGGTAGCAATGAGCAAATAGGGGTCGGGAATCAGACCCAGTGTGCAGGTCGGGACATACACGCTTTGGATAGCAATGAGCAAATAGGGGTCGGGAATCAGACCCAACGTGCAGGTCAGAATAGGCATGCCACGGATGACACAAACACAGGTGGGTCAGGAGGTCGGACATTACACGACAAATATACCTACAAGGAATCATAACTACCTGTCAGAAAATAATCATCACATGTCAGGGAATATTCTAACAAGGGGAGGCTCATACTCCTCTTGGTTCCTCTGCCAGCCTATAAGAGAAAGCCACGTGTCGACCACCACCAGACAAAGCCTGACATCCAACATTCCCTGACATTGGCCAGGTTCCAGAAGCCTCAGTTGTAGTATAAAAAGGGATGTTTTGTCCCTTACGCAGGTACGCTCACTCGTCATTTCTTACCAGTCTTTTACTTTTCGTCCTTTCTCTGTGATTTCTGGGGAAAAAGTATCTAACTTGAGCGTCGGAGGGCCTGACCCGGGGACTTTTTCCTGGTTTTTGGGTCTCTGACGACCAGTGGATTCGTCTGCGTGTGTGCAGAGCAATATCATCATCATCCTGATCATTTCTCGCCGCCCGTGCGAACAATTCCAGGGAGTACTTCGCTGATTAAGCATCTCGACGACTCTCCGTCAACTTTTCGCACAACAAGGCCTGCCTTCATCCAACTCAGCTTCCGGACGAGATCAAATTTGGCGCCGTCTATGAGAACACAACAACCTGTTCCGGAACGTGACGATGGAGGAGTCTGGCCGCATTCATGTCACTATGACTGCTGGAGAGTACGAGCTCTTCAAGGAGGCCAAAAGGTTGGCAGCCTCTGAGAGACAGGCAACTGTCTCACGACCACGGCAAGCTCCTGTTGAAGCTTCCAAGGAGCCCCTCCCTGTTTCAGATCAGGGTTCTAAAAGAAAGCAGCCTGAGGTATTTCCTCAAAATCCTTATCGTGAGCCTGGGGCGGGATATTATCAGTCAGAGCCCCAAGGACAGAGCCTTAAGAAGGAGCAGCCTCAAGTGGCAAAAGGCGATTCGCTCGCCCCCAGCGCCCCTGCTAACCCGTCCCTAGGCCAACACGGAGAAGGTAAATCACGGGTGGCTACTAGCCATTAGTGCAAATGACCAAGACAAGGGGGAGGTTATGCTCGGTCACGCCGAATTTCGACCCCAAGATCTCATGTGGCAATACCCCATGTCTTAACCATCGCACCGCCCCGAAGGGACAAGAAGGAGCAGCCTCAAGCCTCTATGGCTGAGAGTTTGCTGCCGCGGGATTCAAAGAAGGGGAAGGCCTTTGTCGCCCCTGAGGTTTTCCCCGAAGATCCAAATGAAAAAGTACCTTTCTCAGCCCGGATTCTCAATGAAAGACTGCCTAAAGGTTATAGAGCCCCGTCAATCGGAGAATATGACGGGAGCAAGGATCCGGAAGAGCGCGCTTGCGAAAATTCAAAAATGCAGCCCTGCTACATCAGTTTAGTGATGCTGTCAAATGCAGAGTTTTCCTGAACACTTTAGCTGGCTCAGCCTTAAAATGGTTCGATGGGCTACCTCAAGAGTCCATTACTTATTTTCTGGACTTTAAAACGGCTTTTCTACGTCGATTTGACTTTTTGGTCTGGGTCTTCCGCTCTGGTTCCGCTTGCTTAGGTCTGAGTCTTCCGCTCCGGCTCTGCTTACTTGGGTGATTTCGACCGTCCGAAATAGGGCACACCTGAACCCATTTTCAAGTCTTCTCAAGCAACCTTCCGCTTCGACTTCTCGTCTCTCAAAAATGTCGCGTGCCTCCTTCTCGTCCGCCCGTGTACTCTTCCGTAGCACCTCGTTCCTCGGACGCACCGAGTCCTTCGGCTCTTTCTCGTGTCGTTCTTCTCACTAGCTGTGTCTTTCGCTCGATTTCCTGTGCTCCTAAGTTCCTGCACACTTAGACACAGGAGTTAAATACTAATAGGATCTAACCTGACTTGGTTGATCACATCAAAACTACCTTGGCATATTAACTTGATATTGCGCTGATCCCACTCGGAGCCCCTTCGGTGGTTAGTGGGTATATGTCGATTGACGTTATGAGATTGTTGTCGGCTCATGAATTGTTTCCTTCTTTTGAGCTGTTTGGGCCTCCTCGACATTGATGTATTCGTTGGCCTTCCCTAGCAGCTGATCGAACTCTTGCAGAGGTTTCCGAATGAGCGAGCGAAAGAAGTCTCCATCCGCAAGTCTCTATAAAAAGGCACTCACAATGATTTATGGGGAGGTCACTAGGACGTCTATAGCCACCTGGTTGAATATTTTGATGTAGGCCCACAACGCTTCCTTAGCCCCTTGCATAACCACGAACAAGATCACATTTCTCTTCTGATAACGGTGGTTGCTAGCGAAATGCTATAGGAACGCTGCTCGAAGTTCTTGAAGCTGTGAATCGATCCGACTAGTTGGTAGGCATCTGAATTATCTCTGCACCGATTTCGAGAGAGTGGTGAGGAAGATTCAGCAATTCACACCATCTACGTATTGGTGGAGTGTGCCTATGTTGTCGAATTTGATTAGGTGGTCTTCAAGATCGGTTGTCCCTGTATACTCCTTGATCATCAGTGGCCTGTAGTGTGGCGGCAGTTGATCGTCAAGGATTGCCAAGGAGAACTGTTGATTAACCTGCTTGGGGGCGTTATCAAGTCGAGGTGCTTTGCCATTTCGCCCGCCCCGAGTGGGCGCGTTCTCTGAGGAGGATCCCTATGTTCTTTCTGCTCGGCCTTGCTCCTCTGAGGGAGTGCGAAACAATGCCTGATAGTATGGAATCAGAGCGTTCGACACCTCCCAGGATACGCCAGTCGATTGGTGGTTAGGTCGGTGGCCTGCGTGATCTTCCGCCCTGCTTCTCTGGTCAACTTGTTGGCCCACCAACGACGCTACCGGTTCGTTCGGCGCTTGGCCATCGACTGTTGCCTCTTGTTGCTGTTGTACCATTTTAGCGGGTCGAGCGCTTATCAACAACTCCAAATCTTCTTGACTCAGTGTGACAGTCATAAGTCATCCAACATCCTCCATCTTCACGTCTCAGTTACAGACACATTCCCACAGACGGTACCAAATACGTTCTTGTCCGAAAGTGGTGAAGACAGCTAGCTTGGGAGGTGGCTTCGCGGTTGACTAATGTGATTCTTTTATTTCAACAAATAAATGTTTACAAAAGCTAAGCTTTTAGTATACACTATAACAATCTCCCACTTATACTAAAAGACTAAGCTGTCATATCTGCTGCCATACATCTGATTCTCATCCCCTCCACATGCCGATCAAAAGCTTTCGTCGGAAGGGCCTTAGTGAAAGGATCTGCCAGGTTATCTGCTGATGTAATTTTGGCGACGACAACTTCTCCTTGCTTGACGATGTCTCGTATCAGGTGGTACTTGCGCTCTATATGTTTACTTGCCTTATGGGCTCATGGTTCCTTTGAGTTTTCGACTGCACCGCTATTATCACAATAAATTGTGATGATTTTGGGCAAACCAGGAATCACATCTAAGTCCATTAGGAAGTTCTTGAGCCATACAGCTTCTTTTGCTGCCTCAGAGGCTGCCACATACTCAGCTTCCATGGTTGAGTCCGAGATGCATTTCTACTTAACACTCCTCCATGCAATGGCTACACCTCCTAGAGTAAACACATAGCCTGACGTAGACTTACTATTGTCCCTATCTGATTGGAAGTCTGAATCTGTGTAACCTACAGGGAGCAAATCGTCTGCTTGATAACTAGTATATAATCTCTAGTCCTTCTCAAGTACTTCAATATATGCTTTACAATAGTCCAATGTCCTTGTCTAAGGTTACTCTGATATCTGCTGACCATGCCCACGACAAAACAGATATTAGGTCTCGTACACAGCATTGCATACATAAGGCTTCCTACAACCGAAGCATAAGGGGATTGCCTTCATATCCTCCATCTCCTTTGATGTCTTCGAAGACATCTTTTTAGATAAGGCTACTCCATGCCTAAAAGGTAAGAAACCGGATGTTCCAAGATCTATATATGAAGCTTGAGATAGACACAACATTCTTTTCTTGCGATCCCTTATAACTTTTGATCCCAAGAATGTGTGCACATTCTCCTAAGTCCTTCATATCAAATTGTTTGGACAACCATACCCTTACGTCCGATAATACCTTGACATTGTTGCCAATTAACAAAATATCATCTACGTATAGTACAAGAAATATCACCACGTTTCCGTTACTCTTCTTTTATACACAAGACTCATCCGGACACTGAATAAATCCATATGACTGGATTACTTCGTTAAACCGGATGTTCCAAGATCTTGAAACTTGCTTCAGTCCATAAATGGACCGATTGAGCTTGCACACTAGATGCTCTTTGCCGTTTTCAATGAACCCTTCTGGTTACTTCATATAGATGTTTTCTTCAAGACTTCCATTAAGGAAAGCTGTCTTGACATCCATTTGCCAAATCTCATAATCCATATGAGCGGCAATGGATAAGAGTATCTGGATAGATTTAAACATAGCTACCGGCGAAAAGGTCTCCTCATAATCGATTCCCTCTTTTTGAGTGTATCCTTTCGCAACAAGCCTTGTTTTGAAGGTCTCTACCTTCCCATCTGTCCCTCTTTTCCTTTTGTAGATCCATTTGCATCAACGGCTTTTACACCATCAGGTGGTTCTACAAGCTCCCAGACTTTATTAGAATACATAGATTCTATTTCTGAATTCATTGTCTTTTGCCAAGATACTGCATCTATTTCTTGGAGTGCTTCGTCATATGCCCGGAGATCAGGTTCATGTTTGTCCGCGATCAAGTCTGAAGACTCTTCCAAAAATATGAATATCTCAAGTTGCCTTACAATCCTCCCACTACGACGAGGCACTGTCGGTGGTTATGTATCATGTGTGACACGTGTTGCAGTCTCTTGTGGTACTTTATCTTGTACTGTTGGTACTAAAGTAGACGTGTCCTCTCTAAGTTCTTCTAGAACAATTTTGTTACTGGGCTTGTGGTCCATTGTATAGTTTTATTCTAAAAACTGAGCATTGGTGCTAACAATGATCTTCTAATCTTTAGGACTATAAAATAAACCACCTTTCGTTCCTCTGGGATAACCCACAAACATGCACACTTCTGTACGAGATTCTAACTTATCAGCATCCGAATTTAGCACATGTGCTGGACTACCCCAAATCCGAATATATCTTAGACTGGACTTTCGTCCGTTCCATAATTTTGTGGGAGTAGAGGATACTGATTTAGAAGGTACTAAATTCAGAATGTGTGCTGCTATTTCCAGAGCATATTCCTAAAACGAATTTGGTAATTCTGAATAACTCATCATCGATCTAACCATCTCTATAAGAGTACTATTCCTTCGTTCTGCCACACCATTCTGTTGGGGTGTACCAGGTGCGGACAACTAGGATTGAATCCCGACCTCTGATAAGTAATTCATAAACTCTCCTAAGAGGTATTCGCCACCACGATCAGACCGTAGTGTCTTGATACTTTTACCAAGACGCTTCTCCACATCAGCCTTGTACTCTTTGAATTTATTAAAGCACTCAGACTTGCGGCGCATCAGGTAAATGTATCCATATCTTGTATAATTATCTATAAAAGAAATAAAATATTCAAAACCACCTCTTGCCTAGATAGACATAGGACCACACAGATCAGAATGAACCAGTACTAACACTTCTTTGGTTCTATACCCCTTGGCCTTAAAAGGTCTCTTGGTCATCTTACCTTCCAAGCAAGATTCACAGGTTGGAAAATTTTTCAACTCCAATGGACCCAAGAGTCCATCAGCTATCAGTCTTTGAATCCTACTTAAGTTAATATGACTAAGTCTTAGATGCCAAAGATACGTTTGGTTCATTTCCGAAGGTTTTTTTCCTTATTAGAGTTAGAAGATGTGTTATTAATTTCCATATTTTTCTTTGTGGGAGAAATTGGATTTACAGTATATAAATTGCCAACCAATGCACCAGAACAGATAATCACCTTATTTCTCTTTATAACCACATTGTTATTAAAAGAAACTGAATATCCATCCAAATACAGTTTAGAAACTGAAATTAAATTCTTTCTAAAACTGGGTACATAAAGAC
Organism: Zingiber officinale; assembly: GCF_018446385.1. Taxonomy (NCBI): domain Eukaryota; kingdom Viridiplantae; phylum Streptophyta; class Magnoliopsida; order Zingiberales; family Zingiberaceae; genus Zingiber; species Zingiber officinale. The sequence goes on from NC_056002.1 coordinate 133,891,465, forward strand.
AATTTCTTAAAACCAAATTTCTATTCCTATCAAAAGATAAGTAGACGTCTCCCACTGCAACAGACGCCAACTTAGTAGCATTACCCATATAGACGGTTATCTCTCCATCAAATAGTCATCGGGTTTCCTAGAACCCCTATAAAGAATTGCAGACATGATCAGTGGCTCCCGTATCTACATACCAGGTGCTGGTAGATAACACCGCTAAACATGTTTCAACTATTAGAGCATGAGATATACCTTTATTGTTCTGATTCCTACGAGGGCAGTCCACCTTCTAATGTCCTGACTGCTTGCAGATGAAGCACTTGCCCTTTGACTTCTTCATTCCAGCTTTTTGTCCCTGAGGTTTATTCACTCTCTTTGTTGAAAAGACCTGTTTCTTCTTCTTCTTGCCTTTCGACTTAGAAGTAGAACCATTTTCAGCATAGTGAATCTGAGAGCTTTGACGAAATATACCTTCTGCTGCCTGTAGTTCTGTCAGAAATTCCGTCAACGTATACTCTCTTTTGTTCATGTTGTAGTTCAGGCAGAATTGCTCAAACTTCTGGGTAGCGTTTGGAGAATTATATCGACCTAGGTTTCCCCATCGATTTCTCCTCCAAGAACTTGTATTTCGTTCAGATAGACCATCATTTTGAGGATATAATCTCTTACGGGTGTTCCCTCAGACATAATGGCTGTCATTAACTTTCTCATTGCCTCTTGCCTAGCAGTTCAGCTCTGGTGCCCAAAGAGTTTTTTGAGATTGTTCATTATATCATAAGTTGTTGGTAAATCTTGATGCTGATGTTGCAATATATTTGACATTGATGTCAAAATGTAACACCGCGCCATCTCATCAGCTTTTACCCATTTCTTATAATACTCAATCTCCTCTGGGGTAGAGTCACCGTCAGGTGTATCAGGGCAAGCCTCAATCAGTACAAACTTATAGCTTTCGGCAGTAAGAACAATGTCTAGCTTCCTTTTCCAATCAATATAGTTGGGACCATTAAGTTTGTTTTCTTTCAGTATAATAACCAGTGGGTTAAAAGTCATCCTAAGAATCACAAAAATAAACTTTGGTCAGGACTCTAAATTTAGAATAATATTGATTCCTCAAATAATACTATTTTAAATTAACCAACACCTCAAATCACCGTGAATTTTGCACGATAGTGTGGATATATACAAAATTAAACATTTGCAAGAGGAGATTTTACCCATTAATTTTATTCTTGTCAACCTAACTTTATGACAAATAAAATTAATAGTTGGTTTTCCTTCGGTCACACAAATAATAGCAGTGACTCCGATGGGGAGGATACTATTAGACGTGCCTAAGTGTATACCATTACTTGACACTAAGTTCATTAATAAGATTGTGCCCCTTCTGATGGGGAAGATCACACACTCTTAATTAATTTCCTATAGTCATCCAAAATGGAAGTTTGATCTAGTGATCCACAAACAAACTCATCCGATATGGAGGAAGGCACTTAGAGCCAACGCGCAAGTTTGTTTGCATCACTTACAAACCAGTAATGGAGACCGTGGAATTTATTAAAATAAATCTCTCTCCCACTTAGTTATTTAAAGTGAGGAATTTTAAACTATCCTAGCATACATCTCATGCATACACATCAGAGTAAATAAAAGTAATAAATATGGAAATTTATTTTCCAACTATTATGGCCTTTTTCTATCACTGTCTTCAATATGCTCCAACCCTAGCTGCTGCCATCTTTGGCCACCGCCATCGGGTCGAGTTGTCGCGTCTATCTTACCTCTTATTCTGCTGTGCCTCTGGTCCTCCAATAGCACCACGCCTCGCAAAGATACGATCCGCGACAAATATAGAATTTTACATATATCGATCCTATATTCCATAAAGGAATGTACATGTATTCTAGATCGAAAAAATAAAATTTCAAAAATAATACAGCTCCTACTGTATTTGATATATATATACAATCATGCACATAAAATAATGCCCTTGACATGTCCAAGGGTCTAATCACACACAATATCTAAATGCCATAATAGTTGGAGCCTGCAACCACAAAGTTAGCACATCCTACTATTATCCTATCTAAATTATGTATGACATGTGCATAATTAATTTGAAATCCAAAACACACAGAGGCAAACCCTAGCTCTGATACCAATTGTTGGTTAGTCCTAGTAAAACGTATCGGTTCCACTGTACAAAATTTTGTACAAGTGTCGAACCTTTCCTTAAATAACCTATTGTGTTCTTTAGAAGTTAAATTAGGAATCGCAGACGGAACTTAACATCATTGATTCCAAATTTAACTTATCTGTTCTTAATGGTTTAGATTTGAATCACAAGCGGAACTTAACACTATTGATTCAAATCCACCTATGCTATTAATTTCATTAAATATTAATTTCTAAAATTGGCTTCCAGGACTGCATGGCGAGGCACATGACCTTCTTGGATATGGGAGCAACCACCACCACCTAGACAAAGCCTTTTAAGGAAAGCTAATATTTAATTTCCTTAAATAACTCTAGGTTAACCAAAAAGAACAATCGAATCACAAATTTGAAAAAGAAGAAAACACAAACTCGAAAAAACTAATTCGAAAAAACTAATTCGAAAAACTAGATCTAATGTCTCTTGTATTTGGAATTCTTACAAAAAGAAATAACTAGCACGATGCTGAAAACAATTGTTAATTATACCTTCTCTTTCTAAACTAATGACCTCGAGTTCTTTTGTCGTATTCCTCGCCTCGCCTTGGACGTCGTGTGGGCGACGATCTTCTAAGATGAACACCACCCAGAAGCTTTCTTCCTCTTCCTCTAAAATCCGGCCACCACCACCACCAAGGAGAAGAGAGCAAAGGGAAAGGGAGAAAAGAGAGGGCCGACAACCAAGAGATCTCCAAGCAAGAGAATAAGAGTTGTGTCTCATGAAGCCTCATCACCCCTTCTTTTATATTAGTTGCCCAAGGCAAATAAGGGAAGAATTTTACAAAAATTAAAATCTTCCTCTAGTTTTCCTTTTCCCTTTTAATTTTTCCTTTTCTTTCCTCTTGATTGAAATAATCACCAAATATTAATTGATGATTTTTATTTTAATTTCAATATGGTCGGCCACCTTGCTTGGGCACCAAGCAAGGGTGGCCGACCCCCATAAGAGGAAAGGAATATTATTTTTTATAAAATTTTACAAGAAGAAAATTAAAACTCTTATAAAATTTTATAAGCTCTCTTTCCTAAAGTAAGAGTTAAAAAAGGAAAGTTCTACAAAATTAAAACCATATTTTAAAATTTAAAACTTCTCTTATAAAATTTCCTTTTTTAACATGGTGATAGAGAATTTAAATTTTAAAACTTATCTTCCTTTTTCTCAAACTATGAGGATGGTTAAAAAATGAAAGTTTCAAAACTTTTAAAACTCTCTATTAAAACATGTGGCTTAATTCAAATAAGGAAAGTTTTAAAAATTAAAATCTCTCTTTTAAAACTTATAGTTTTCTACAAAGAAAAGATTTTAAAAATTCAAAACACCTCTCCTAATTGAATTAATCTTGGCCGGCCCCTACATGCTTGGTCACCAAGCAATAGGGTCGGCCCCAATAAAAGAGGATGTGGCCGACCCTTGCTTGGTCACCAAGCATTAGGCCGACCCCCTTCTTGGTTAACAAGATGGGTCTTTCTTTGGATGGACTTGAGGCTTTAATGAGGCTACGACAGGGACCTAGAGGAGAAATTGGTTTTGGCCTTCTGATGAGCTTGAGTATCCTATATTCACCCGAACACACAACTCAAGTTCATCGATAATAACTCATTCCACTAGAGAGTTATTACCGCACTACCGCACTAATTCCAAATTACATTATGAGCTCCTTCTTATCATGAGCGTGTTAGTCTCCCTGTGTTTAAGATAACAAATGTCCACTAATTAAGTAAGTTATTGACAACTCACTTAATTAATATCTAGCTCCAAGAGTAGTACCACTCAACTTTATTATCATGTCGGACTAAGTCCACCTGCAGGGTTTAACATGGCAATCCTTATGAGCTCCTCTTGGGGACATTCTCAACCTAGATAACTAGGACATAGATTCCTTCTATAATCAACAACACACACTATAAGTAATATCATTTCCCAACTTATCGGGTATATTGATTTATCGAGCTAAACCTCACCCTTTGATAAGTCAAAGAAATAAATATTAAATATATGTGCTTGTTATTATATTAGGATTAAGAACACACGCTTCCATAATAACTAAGGTCTAGTTTTTTTTTATAAATTCAGTACAAAAAGAACTTACCTAAAATGGTCCTACTCAATACACTTAGAGTGTACCAGTGTAATTTATTAATCAAGATAAACTAATACCTAATTACACTAAGACTATTCCGATGGTTTGTTCCTTTCCATCTTAGTCGTGAGTAACTGTTTATAATTTATAAAGAACCAACAACATGATCTTCTGTGTGTGACACCACACACCATATTGTCTACTATATAAATTAATTGAACAATTACATTTAACAAATAAATATAGATATTGACCAATGTGATTCTTTTATTTCAACAAATAAATGTTTACAAAAGCTAACCTTTTAGTATACACTCTAATACTCTGGTCAACTCATTGGCCCACCAACGACGTTACCGGTTCGTTCGGCGCTTGGCCATCGACTGTTGCCTCTTGTTGCTGTTGTACCATTTTAGCGGGTCAAGCGCTTATCAACAACTCCAAATCTTCTTGACTCAGTGTGACAATCATAAGTCATCCAACATCCTCCATCTTCACGTCTCAGTTATAGACACATTCCCACAGACGATACCAAATATGTTCTTGTTTGAAAGTGGTGAAGACAGCTAGCTAGGGAGGTGGCTTCGCGGTTGAGTATACGAAAACTCCGCTCGATCCTGCAAAACCAAGAGAGTCAGTGTCGGGCCAGAGAAGGGGTCTCCGGTGTTGGCCCTTCAACACTCAAGTCAGTCACTCACCCGTAGAAAGCAAAAAAGAACTGTAGTAGCAATAAGAATGTTGGAACTCCAAAGTTGTTTTGGTGTGATCAACAAGTTAAGTTAGGTCCTATATTGTTTTGACCTTATGTCTAAGTGTGCAGGAGCTTAGGAGCACAGGTATTCAAGTGGAAGACGCAGCTAGTTAGAAGGACGACACACGGTGCATCTGAGGGACGAGGCACTGCGGAAGAGTACACCGGCGGACGAGAAGAAAACGTGTGGTGGTTCCGAGGGACGAGAAACCAGAGTGGAAGACTGCTCGAGGAGCAAGAAACGTAGCTAGCGAGAAGGTCAGCATGAGATGCGACCGAGGGATGAAAACTGCGGATGAGTATGCTGGCGAACGAGAAGGAAGCGCATGACAATTCCGAGGGACGTGAAGCCAGAGCGGAAGCCTGCTCGAGAAGGCCGAGAGTTGGGTTCGGGTGAGCCCTATTCTAGATGGCAGAGATCACCCAAGCTAGCGGAGCCGGAGTAGAAGACCCGGACTGAGCCGAACTAAACTGGAGCAGAGGGCCCGGACCAAAAATTCAACCAGAGTTGACTTAGAGGTCCGGGTGCCCGGATCCATTCCAGGCGCTCGGAACTATTCCGGGCTCCCGGAAGTTGATATTTGACCAGATCGCGTCAAATGTGATCCGTTGCGTTGGGATAACATTTTATCCCCCTCAAGCCACCTGGAACCCTTCCAAGTGCCCCGACCAAGGCTATAAATACAGCCTTGGTCCAGAAGCTTTTCATTCATTCCAAGCATTTCACTTCCAACACTTGTAAGCATTCATTTAGAGTTGAGCTTCTGTTTTCTGCGCTTCATCATTGTAAGAGGCTTCTCCACCTGAAAGAGATAGTTAGTGCTAAGCTTTCCTTGGATTGACAACCTCCCCGGTTGTAGCCAAGTAAACCTGGTGTGCTTCTTCTTTTTTGATTTACTTTCTGCTTACTTTATTTTATGCAAGTATTAGTTTAAGAAAAGTCGAGAAGGGTTGTGCGTTTTAATTTTGCAGGTTATTAAACCCCCTTCTATCCGGCCCAGCGGTCCAACAAGTGGTATCAGAGCCAGGACGCTTCAGGACTAACCGCCGAATAAAACACCGAAGTAATGGCCAGACCAAGCCTCTACCCGCCGAAATTTGAAGGGGATTTCGCTACCTAGAAAAAGCGAATGCAGGTATTTTTTACAACAGATTTTGAGTTAATTCTAATAATGGAATTTGGTTTTGTAGCTCCAGAGGGCAAAGAAAAATATCAATGGATGAAAAAGGAGCAGGCCGACTATGTGGTGAACGGCAAAGCATGGTACCATCTGCTAAGCATTCTCCAGCCATATGAAGTCAACCGGATCAGAAACTACGACTTGGCAAAGAAACTTTGGGAGAAGTTCCTTGAGCTGCACGAAAAAACGTCCGAAGCCAAGCTCGCTACACGATATCTACTTCGCCATCAGCTCACCAACCTATGACTTGGGGAAGACGAGACAGTTGCGCATCTACACTCGAGAATTAAAGAAATCGTCACCGGACTTTCGAATCTTGGAGAAAAGGTAAGTAACCGAGATTCACTCAAGTACGCGTTAAATTCTTTTCCGAGAAATTCAAAATGAGCGTTACTAGTAGATGCCTTTTATATTTCGAAAGATTTAGAAAAAATTACATTAGAAGAATTATTCTCGACATTTGAAGTGCACGGATCAAGATGTGCAGATACGAAGGAGCCCAAGCACAACGTCGCCCTCAAAGTATCGAGAGACGAACTTGAGTCGGAATCTTCTCTCGACGACGAGGAAATGGTAATGATGGTAAGATGGTTTAAGAACTCTGTAAATCTATGAAGTCTAACCATCCGTAGGGCAGAAAGAAAAGGGCGATCCGTTGCTACCACTGCGACGAAGAAGAGCACGTCAAGGACAACTGTCCCAAGCTAAAGAACAAGGACAAGGACAAAGGTAAGAAGCTTGTCCAAAAGCGCAAGGCCTTAAAGGCGACGTGGGACGATACGTCGTCCAAATCGAAAGTCGAGGCATTCTTCGAACTTGCACTAATAGCAAGTCATCAAGACGACGACTGTGAGTTAAGCTCTTCCGAAATGAGCATCGAGAGCATCGATGAAAGGGGAGCTACGTCGGAAGATAGCAGCAATTCAGGGGGAGACACAGACAACGAGATCGACAAGGTAAGTCAGGTACGATCTCTTCCTCCCGATAACTCTTTAAATTCGTTAAATTGTTAACAAAATATTACTGCAAATTAAAAAAAGAAAATAAAAATTTAAAAGTAATACTAGTTATATCTTGCCCTCTAGAAGAATTAGACAAATCAAAATTAGAAAATGAAAAATTGAAATAAAAAAATAAAAATCTGAAAATTCAAGTAGATAACTTGAAAAACCATGCATGCTCATCTAATACAAATTTTAGAAGATTTAATAATTTAAATTGGTATTTTAGATATCGCCAGGGATAAATTATGAATATTTCAAGAAAATATGTCCCTAAAATTTTTTTAATTAATTCAGTAGGCAGGAACGTATATTGGATTCCTAAGTCATTCTTAAACTAAAAAATTAATTAGAATTAGCGCTTTCAGTGAGAAAATTAAACAAGGAATTTCTTTATGAGGCTTTGTCTAAGGAAGTGGTTGTTGCTCAAATAACAAAGAAGACTTAGTGTCTTGCCATTACCTGGAAACCAAAATATTGAAATAAAATGTTTAATTAACTTTCTGTTAAAGCATTAAAGCATTAAAGTTGAAATTAAAAATGCTTTAAAAAGTTTTTCAAACATTTTTTAAAAATTTTTCAAAAATATTTTTATCCTTAAAAAAATTTTCCTTCGTAAATTTTTTACTTAGAAAAATTCTAAAAAATTTCTTTTAAGTTAAAATTTCTTCTGAAATTAGAAATTTCTTAGAAAAATTTTCAAAAATATTTTTTTGTAAAGTTGCTTAAGTCAGAATTTTTTTGAAAAAATACTCTTACTTAAAACTTTATTTAGAAAACTTTCTTACTTAAAGTTTTATATAGAAATATTTTTTTCACTTAGAGACTGTTTCTGTAAAAATGATTGCAAAAACTTAGAAATTTTACAAAAAAAAAAAAGTTAGAAATTTTTGACTTAGAAATGTTTTCTAGAAAATCATTTTCAAAATTTTCTAAGTTTTAACCCTTAGATTTTTCTTGCAAACCCCATTTGTTTTATGTGATCAAAGGGAGTGAACGACAGTATAAGTCTAGAGGGAGGTAGACCAAATTTTTTTATCTTTTTGCACTTTATTACAAAATTAGTTAGTTTATTTTTATTTCTATTTACCCTATCTTAACTTGGGTTACTCACATCAAAAAGGGGAAGATTGTTGGAACTCCAAGGTTGTTTTGGTGTGATCAACAAGTTAAGTTAGGTCATGTATTATTTTAACCTTGTGTCTAAGTGTGTAGGAGTTTAGGAGCACAGGTATTCGAGCGGAAGACGCAGCTAGCGAGAAGGACGGCACGCGGTGCGTCTGAGAGACGAGGCGCTGCGGAAGAGTACACTAACGGACGAGAAGGAAGCAGGGACAAGAAGCCGGAGTGGAAGACTGCTCGAGGAGCAAGAGACGTAGCTAGCGAGAAAGTCGGCACGGGGTGCGACCGAGGGACGAAGACTGCGGATGAGTACGCTGGCGGATGAGAAGGAAGCGCGCGACGATTCTGAGGGACGAGAAGCTAGAGCGGAAGCCTGCTCGAGAAGGCCGAGAGTTAGGTTCGGGTGACCCCTATTCCGGATGGCAGAGATCACCTAAGCGAGTGGAGCCGGAGTAGAAAACCCAAATGGAGGCGAATTGAACCGGAGCAGAGGGCCCAGACCAAAAAGTCAACCAGAGTTGACTTAGAGGGACGGGCGCCCGGAACCATTCCGGGCCGTCCGAAGTTGATATTTGACCGGATCGCGTCAAACGCGATCCATTACGTTGGGGATAAAATTTTATCCCCCTAGGGCGCCCGGAGCCCTTCCAGGCGCCCCGACCAAGGTTATAAATACAGCCTTGGTCCAGAAGCTTTTCAATCATTCCAAGCATTTCACTTCCAACACTTGTAAATTTTCATTTAGAGTTGAGCTTCTGTTTTCTGCACTTCATCGTTGTAAGAGGCTTCTCCGTCTGAAGAAGATAGTTAGTGCTACGCTTTCCTTGGATTAACAACCTCCTCGGTTGTAACCAAGCAAACCCGGTGTGCCTCTTCTTTTCTGATTTACTTTCTGCTTACTTTATTTTATGCAAGTGTTAGTTTAAGAAAAGTCAAGAAGGGTTTAAGAAAAGTCAAGATATGATGAGATATACAGGGGGCCCCACTATAGGCCCAGCGGAAGCCGCTTGGCCGAGACTCCCCACTCGATCACTCGGAGCTATTCCTCTCCTGGCGGTCTGTCTGCCAGTAGATTGCCCTTCGCCCGGCCGGTCAAGTGATCGGGTCGAAATAGCCTCTGTACGGTGCCCCTATCTGTGAATCTCCATCTTTTTTCTCTTGGCCATTCGGTTGAACCAGCGGCCCGATCGGACAAGCCTCTAAGCGGCTTCGTGATCACAACCTTCTCCTTGAAAGTAGACACCCATATCCGCTCAACCCACTGAGGCTAGTTCGGCCAAAGTCGGCCGCTCGGCACATCCATGCTCTTGACTTCGACTTCCACGTCGGCCGTCCTTCCCACCTCGGATCCTTCCTTAGTGGGCCCTCCGTTACCGTTGTATCATGGAGCTTTTAGATTATGCTAGAATTAGATCGGATTCAAATTAACCCGAACGGATCTACAAGAATTTTTTAGGATTAAATTAAATTTTATTTTAAAATTAAAATAATTTTTTATATCAAAGAATAATGATTAATGTAATAATGATGAAAAATTAATATAAAAATAAAAATGTATAGAAAAATAGTAATTTTTTTAATTGAACTATTTGGATTAGTCGGATTATTTAGATTTGGATTTGGATTTTAAATTTTTAGATTGCGTTCGAATTGGAATTCAGTTTGAGAATTTTTTATAAAATTTTTATTATATGGATTATTTTGCTCCAATAATTGTAGCTTCCCCTTCGCTTCCTCTCCAATAATTGAACCGTTAACAGCCACTGCAAGACAAATACAATTTGTGTGGTGAACAAGAAAAGTTTCTTGACTTGTGAGGCTTTTTCTCAGTGCTTTCCTCTCCCCTTCCTCTCCAATATTATACCATCAACAGCCACTGCAGGACAAATACAATTTGTGGTGTGAACAAAGTATCTTGACTTGTAAGTGAGGCCTTCCTCTCCATTCTTTTCTCAGTACGCTTTGTTTGTAAACTTGTCTTCTTTGTTTCCCAAGGAAGAAGGAAGCATCAAACAGCTACAAATCATGATTGGGAGGTTCGCGCTGACAGCCTTTGGATGGCTCGCGGAGAGCATCGTGGGTGCCTTGGTCGGGAAGGCCGTCAATCACGCTGTTCAACAGTTCGGTGAGCAGCATGGAGTTGAAGATGACCTCAAGAAGCTGAAGGATTCTCTCGCCAACGCCAGGCTGAAGATCAGCACCATCGAGAACTTGTGGCTAAAAGATGAGTTCCTGCAGCAGAGAGTTAAGGACTTGCTGATAGACCTCAAGAATGCTGCTTATGATGCTGATGACTTACTGGATGAATTCCAATACAGAATTCTGAAGCAGCAGATCGAGCAGCAAGGAGATGAGGCTGGTAAACGAGCATCGTCTTCCTCCTACTCTGCTCCCCCTCCAAGCAAAAGGACAAAAACTTCAATTGCAAGTTGTACCAGTGGCCTTTTCAGAAAAGGAGATGATGATGATGATAATAATAATGTGCAGAAAATCAGGAAAATAAAGGGGAGTTTAGATGACTACTCAGCTGCTCTCGAGGAAATTTACAGTTCGCTAGCCGCAGAAGATGATAGAGGAAATAAACAATTAGTGTCCCCGGCGAGCCGGCAAACGAGCTCCTTTTCAACTGAACCTCAATTGTTTGGCAGAGACAAAGAGCTGCAAGAACTCAAGGATTTGTTGTTTAAACCAGCAGTTGCATCTGAATTTGGCCAAAGTGGAGTCTCTGTTTTATCTATTTATGGTATGGGAGGGATTGGGAAGACCACTCTGGCTCAGGAGGTTTTCAATGACAGTAGTGTAAAAGAATACTTTAAGCTCAGAATTTGGGTCTGTGTTTCTGAAAATTTCTGCACAGATAGGCTGACCAGAGAGATTATAGAGTGTGCAACAACGGAGAAGTGTGATCTCACGAATTTAGATACTCTTCAAAAGATTGTCAATGAGAAGATCACGCCAGAGAGATTTCTTCTTGTATTGGACGATGTGTGGAACGAGGACAGACACAAATGGGAGAGCCTCTGTGCGCCATTGAGGTCTGGAAAGCCCGGTAGCAAGATATTGGTAACAACTCGCTCTAGGAAGATTGCTGATATGGTCAGTGATGCGGATGCCATTCATCTGCAAGGTCTTGACGTGGAGAGCTTCTGGGATTTTTTCAAGAAATGTGCATTTGGTTGTTCACATAGTGGTGCTCATCATCCTCATATGGAAGCCATGGCGAAGAAGATGACTTGCAAGCTCAAGGGATTGCCGCTTGCAGCAAAGACTCTAGGAGGGTTGTTGAGCGTGAAATTGGATGAGCAATACTGGGAAAGCATTTTAGATAGTGAAATATGGCAGCTTCCCCAAGAAGAAAATGGGATTATGCCAGTGCTACAACTGAGCTATCAACATCTCCCTCCTCATCTTAAGCAATGCTTTGCATTTTGCTCCTTGTTTCCTAAAGATTACAAGTTTTCTGAATCTGAGTTGATCGGTATTTGGATGGCAGAAGGATTTATAGTGCCTCAAGGAAGTACCAGAATGGAGGAGCTAGGAAGCAACTACTTTCATGAGTTAGTTAACAGGTCATTCATTCAAGGGTCAAAGCGTATAGGATTTATCATGCATGACCTCATACATGATCTTGCAGAATTCATATCTGTGGGTGAATCTTATAGGATTGAAAAAGGCAAGTTCCATGACATTCCTAGCACCATTCGTCATCTTTCAATATACAAAGATGAAGAAGGTATTGGGACCAGACTTTTAACAGAATTCTCTCATTGCAATAAATTACGGACTTTGTTGTTAAGGGGATTCACTAGCATGAGTTTTAATTTTGATTGCAGTGTTTTGGAAAGATTTAAAAATATTCATGTGCTTGTCTTGCAGAATTGTTCTTTGAAAGAACTACCTGATAGTATTGGCAAGTTGATACATCTCCGCTATCTTGACTTATCTAAAAATAATTTTCAAAGGTTGCCTGAGTCATTATGCGACTTGTACAATTTGCAGACATTGAAATTATATTATTGTTCTAACTTAGAAGGTCTCCCACATGGCATGACGAAATTGATCAACTTGAGGAAGCTTGATGGAGCAGGTAGATTTATTCCCAAGATAACAGAGGTCGGGAAGCTTACTTCTCTTCAAAATTTATATGATTTCAAAGTGACAAAGTATAATGGACACAAACTTCCTGAATTAAACGGTTTGAAACAGCTCCGGGGAAAACTACGTATAACTAATCTTGAGAATGTGGAGAACAAGGATGAAGCAAATATTGCTAGTTTGAAGAGTAAAGAACACCTCGATGAGTTGGTGCTAGAATGGACATCTATGCAAGAATCCGATTCAGACATTAATTTACACATCTCAGAACAGGTGCTTGAAGGTCTCCAGCCGCATCACAACCTACAAAGGCTGACAATCAGAGGATATAATGGAGCTAGACCTCCCAATTGGCTACACAAACAAGTATATTCTAGATTGGAATCTCTCCATCTTGAAAATTGTAAAAGGTGGAACGATCTGTCAGCTATTGGGCAACTATCACAGTTAAAGTCCCTCTCCCTTGTGAGAACTCCAGTCCAGACTAAAAATACACACAAATTGTTCGATCCCAAAGTCTGCAAGTTCTTCTCCCAACTAGAAAATTTGGTACTAGAGGGTATTACCATGTTGGAGGATCTCCCAAATCTTGGACAACTTCCATGCCTGACGTATATTTGCATTCAGAGTTTGCTGGGAGTGAAGAAGATAGGTGATAAATTCTTTGCCATGACAGAGGAAGGCCGTTGCTTTCCTAGACTACGTACTCTCCGTTTCACAGAAATGCCGGCATGGGAAGAGTTCTATGGCTCCGATGATAGAAATCTATTTCCCTGTTTGGAGGATTTTGATATTTCAAATTGCCAAAAGCTGCAGATGTTACCTCCCCTTCCTCCTTCATTACAACAATTAAAATTAAATAACGTTGGGCTGGTATATTGTCCAAGATTCTGGAAAGCATTTGATGAATGTAGCAGCACAACTACTTCTGTATCTCTTACGTATTTGTCCATTCAGAATTGTCCAAATTTGACAAGTCTAGATCAAGTATTACTACCACACCATCTATTTCCCTGCTTGAAGGATCTTTATATTTCAAATTGCCAAAAGCTGCAGATGTTACCTCCCCTTCCTCCTTCAATACAAGTATTACAATTAAATAACGTTGGGCTGGTAGATTGTCCAAGATTCTGGAAAGCATTTGATGAAGGTAGCAGTACAACTAATTCTGCATCTCTTACGTATTTGTCCATTCAGAATTGTCCAAATTTGACAAGTCTAGATCAAGTATTACTACCACACCATCTATTTCCCTGCTTGGTGGATCTTGATATTTCAAATTGCCAAAAGCTGCAGATGTTACCTCCCCTTCCTCCTTCAATACAAGTATTACAATTAAATAACGTTGGGCTGGTAGATTGTCCAAGATTCTGGAAAGCATTTGATGAAGGTAGCAGTACAACTAATTCTGCATCTCTTACGTATTTGTCCATTCAGAATTGTCCAAATTTGACAAGTCTAGAACCAGGGTTACTATCACACCATCTAAAGGCGATTGATCTAAAAAAATGTGAACGATTGTCGTGGGTGTCAGTCAAAAGGTTGAAAGAACTCGCCTCTTTATGTTCATTGTCAATAAAGGAGTGCCCGAAGCTCATGGGCATGACACCAGATGAGTACATTGATTTCCAACTCCCGCCATCAATTGAAAAACTATGTTTGTCTGATTGTGGAAATCTTTCCAAATCACTGCCTGGCTGCCTGCATAACCTTACCTCGTTGACTTTCTTGTCGATAAGCAAATGTCCCACTCTAGTTGCTTTGCCAGTAGAACCATCGCTTAGATTGACTTGTCTAGAAATCCAGAATTGCAATGAGTTGAGATCAGTAGAAGAGCTACCAATAAAAAATGTGGACGTCTTGCAGATGAGAGGATGTCCTAAGCTTCTACTTCCACAAACAAAGAAATTGCCACTGTGGAAGTTAGAGATTGATGACACAGCGTTTATGAAACAACCTATCATTAAAAATTCATTATCATCTGTCTCTGAACTTACAATCTCATCCTCTCGTGAAGCGGCGATGTTTGAGGGGGAAGATCAGAAGTCACTGCAAAGCTTGACATCTCTCCATTTCTTTTGTTTCTCTGATTGCAAGAATCTACAATCCCTGCCAGCAAAATTGTACACGCTTAAGTCCCTTCGGTTTTTGGGGATATATAATTGCCCACAAATTCAGTCTCTGCCAGAGAAGGGGTTACCTCCTTCCCTCACAGATCTAGAATTTAAAGGCTGTGATCCGGCACTGGAGCAGCAGTTGGTAAGACACTTGACAGAGATTAAGAAGTCATGGCTTATTCCACATCATTAAGACACTTGGTGGTGGAGGTAAAATCACGATACTATTTATTTTCTTCAGTAGAGTAATTATACATTTGCAATTCATTGGTTTCGCCGCCCAATACTTTGCTTCAAGAAATTAGTGCCTAGAGAAATAATACTGAGATAGTGATTCATATTAAAAGCTACAAGGAGATTGATCTTTCAGCACGTATTCGATAGCAACGTTTATTTCTGCTATCAGAGTTGTCAAATCTTCAGATGCTATTTTAACAAACTTCTACAAGTGTAACTTGTTTTTGCTTTTATTCTGAAATGATTCAATTTTTTTTTTCCCTTTGACAAAGTAACTCATTTTTTCTATCTGGTTGTTAATGCAGTGACAATTAGGAGCTAGAATGGATGTAAAATAATAACCCAAAGCCAACCAGCTATAAATACCGGAGCTCTCTATGAAGTACATGCGCCATCGTTCAGCATAGTAATGCGAATCAGCAGGTATCATCGTCATTTCCTCTTGTTTTGTATTTTCTTGTCTTCTATTTTCTTGTCTTGTATTTTAGAATAAACTTGTGAATGCTGACTGATCAAATAGTTGTCGTAATTCAAAATATTATAAGCTTATTGTTTGAATGCTGTAGTTCTTTACAACAACAACAACAACAACAACAACAACCAAGCCTTTTCCCACTAAGTGGGGTCGGCTGTATGAATCCTTTTACGCCATTGAGCTCTATCTCCTATTATATCATCAACTATATTTAAATAAATTTTATCTTGTTTTATTGTTGCTAACCAAGTCTTTTTTGGTCTTCCTCTTCCTCGTTTTATATGCATGTTTATCATAGTTTCACATCGCCTAACTGGAGCATTTATTGGTCGTCTAAGTACATGTCCGTACCATCTTAAACGTGTCTCTCTGAGTTTTTCCTCAATAGATGCAACTCCTACTTTCTCTCTAATGCTCTCATTTCTTATTTTGTCCATCCTCGTATGTCCACACATCCACCTTAACATCCTCATCTCTGCAACTCTCATCTTCTGCTCATGTGCTCGAGTCATAGCCCAACATTCAACTCCATATAACATAGCAGGTCTAACTGCGGTTTTATAGAACTTACCTTTAAGTTTAAGAGGTACTTTACGGTCACATAAAACACTCGACGCTCCCCTCCATTTCACCCATCCTGCTTGTATTCTATGTAAGACATCTCTCTCAATCCCTCCATCATTTTGTAAAAATGATCCTAAATATTTAAATTTCTCGGTTCCAGGCAACTCGTCCTCTCCTATCTTAACAATTGTTTCATTACTTCTAATATTGCTAAACTTAAATTCCATATATTCCGTCTTTAATCTACTAAGCTTAAAACCTTTCCCTTCTAGTGTTTCCTCCAAGATTCTAGCTTAGCATTTACTCCTCCATGTGTCTCATCTACCAAAATAATATCATCTACAAACAACATGCACCACAATACTGTGTCTTGAATGTGTGCAGTGAGTTCGTCCATAATTAATGTAAAAAGATAGGGACTTAGAGTTGATCCTTGATGTAACCCTATCTTTATTGGAAATGCTTCAGTTACTCCGCCTGAAGTCTTTACTCTGGTCGTTACATCCTCATACATATCCTTAATTAGTTCAATATATGTTACGCTAACACCTCTCTTTTCTAAAATTCTCCATATAATTTCTCTTGGGACTCTATCATATGCCTTTTCTAAGTCAATGAATACCATGTGTAGATCTTGTCTTTGCTCTCGATATTTTTCAATTAATTGTCTAAGAAGATGTATAGCTTCTATTGTCGACCTTCCAGGCATGAACCCAAATTGATTTTCTGTCACTATGGTCTCCTTCCTTAATCTTTTTCCCAAAGTTTCATAGTATGACTCATTAGTTTAATACCCCTATAGTTTGCACAATTTTGTACGTCTCCCTTATTCTTATATAAGGGAACTAGAGTACTTATCCTCCATTGATCAGGCATTTTTTTCGTTTTCAATATCATGTTAAATAATTTTGTAAGCCATTCAATACCTTGTTTCCCTAAGCACTTCCATACCTCTATCGGAATATCATCTGGTCCAACGGCTTTTCCATTGTGCATCTCATTTAAAACTTGTTTTACTTCTGAAGTTTGAATTTTACGATAAAAATTAAAATTTCGATGCTCATTTGACCTAATTAAATTACCTAAGTTAAGTTGGTCTCCTAAACCTTCATTAAAAAGTTGATGAAAATACCTCTTCCACCGCTCTTTTATTTCTTCATCGCTTACTAATATCCTATTACATTCATCTTTAATACATTTTATTTGGCTAAGATCTCTTGTTTTTCTTTCTCTCGCTTTAGCTATTCTATAAATATCTTTTTCCCCTTCTTTTGTATCCAATTTTTGATATAACCGTTCAAAAGTTTCATTTTTTGCTTCACTCACTACTTTCTTAGCTTCTTTCTTGGCTATTGTATATTTTTTTAAATTTTCCTCGTTCTTACAAATATATAATGCTGTAGTTCTTTAAAAAAAAAAAAAATTATGTTTACAGATTTTGACACCAAGTTTGGGTGCACATATTGCTTTGGAGAAAATGTTTGAAGTAAATACCGAATATGCATCGAACTTTGAGAATTTAGGGGCAGAGCATGATGCATGACTAACTAACTATCCCAGTCTTAGTTGTCGTAATTTTTGAATCAGAAATTAGAATGAGATGATAATTTGTTTAATCGAAATTCGTTCAGATACCTAGATTTATTATCGGATGGAATTCGTAACCGGCTAAAATTTAAATCCAAAAAATATCATTTAAAATGTTTAGAGCATCTTTTTTATTATTTTTTATAATTTATAATTTTTATATTTAGGATATTTTTGATATTTTATTTTATAAATTAGATTTTTGGATCTATATAAACCTTCTGATTAATTTTTTTGAAGATTATAATTTGTTATTGAATAAAACTGATAAAATCTAGATCTTCATTTGTCAATTTCTCTTTTGTTCTCTACGAGAGGAGGGCGGCAGATGCACTCTTCAAGGACATGAGATGACGATAGGGTTGGCAATGTCGAGGGGCATGGAGGCTGAAAGACAATCAAAGGGTCGGCATTGATGTGGTTGTCGATTGAGAAGGAAATGCAAACTGTAGAACCAAGAACGTTGCTACTCGTCGAGAGGAGATCCTCCGGACCACTTTTTGCCCTCCCCTCCCTTTACATGTATTGGTAGGAATAGATGGTTCCCACCTATTTTACGAGTGGAGACCATCCATCTCCACCAAAGGGAGCACCCTTTGGACCGGATCTGAACTGCCGTCACTCAATTCGATACTCGGATCTGAACCAGCAGGACCATTTGAGGCGGTAACGAAATCGTTGACAACAATAGAATCAACGAGGCCAGGTGGCCGGGGAGATAGATGAAACGGGAACTGTCATCTTCGAATTTGAAATTCTCAAAACGCTAGCAATGGTGAGTGAGTCTCACTCAAACAGTATGTATTTAGTTGTATGAAGCTCTTGTAAGACATCTTTTTATACAGATTGTACTTTCATTTCTAAAACTGTCTATGAAGATTGTACGGTGGACTGCATGGAGTACTATTGGTGTTCTTCAGCTACAATCAATATGTATCTTACCTATATAAATATGGAAATAAGGATGGAAGAGGGGAGGTGACTTCTAAGTATTCATCTTCTGTCCCTTTCATTCATTCTCATTCAATGCGGAATAGGAGCTGTGCACGACGGGCGTCATCAATATCGTTTTATGTACTTTTCATTATAGACTAGTTACATTTGTAGAATAGGTCTGAGTGTTCTATTTTATCATTCCTTTGGAGTCTTGTAATTCAAGTGATTCCTCTTAGACGCACTAACTTTTGAACTGCGGAGGATTGAGACTTAAGAATATTCGAGCATAAATTTTATTGGAATTGTTCCCTTTTGGTGGTAGTAATATGACATTGATAAGTAGTGTTTGGTAAGGGTTGAAGAGGAGATCTTAAAATAACGGTTACTTGGCATAAACTTTTCTTACCTTGTTGCTTAATCAATTTGATTTTTTTTTTTTTTGTTTTTTTTGTTGTTGTAGAGGCTCTTTTACTTGGTAGGCACAAATATACTCGATTTATTTAGAGGAGTACACTTCATCTTGGAGAAGTGGCCTTTATCATAAATATGAGGATGACGATTTTACGGACTTAGTTGTATTCTAAGTGGTTTCTACTATAACGTAGCTCACGGTAGGTGGAACCATATGATAGGAAGGTTGCATAAAAGCTTATATCATCTAGTGACATTCTCGAGATGCACCATGTGGTGTATGAGATGAGATCCTCTGTCCCTAAAATGTTATGTCCCCATGTCCCAGCGCTGATCGGACGGATTAAATCATATCTCAAGAATGCAGTGTACATCATGAAAATATTATTACCGTCCGATCGACGCTGGGACATGGGGACACGGTATTTTCGGGACAGAGGATCTCATCTCGTGGTGTATACCACTCGTGTGGCCCATGTTGGCGCAACGATACTTTAAAGTGTTTTCAGAGATTTTGATATAACGATGTTTTACTTTTGTTTGTTTATTTATGTTGTGCTTACATAATCTTATTAGGATGTAAACTAAATATTTAATTTTTTGTATGAACATTTATTTCAAGTGAGAATTATATTGGTCAAATGATTGTATTTAGTTAAATGCAGTTGTCTATTTAATTTATATTGTAGATAATATGGTGTGTGGTGTCATATAGAAGATCATGTTATCAATTCCTTATAAATTATAAATAGTAGCTCACAACCAAGATGGATTTAGACGAACCATTAGAATGATTGTAGTATAATTCGGTATTAGTTTATCTTGACTATAAAATTACACTAGTACACTATGTGTGTATTGAGCATAACCATTTGAGGTTGTTCCTTTTATATTGACTGCATAAAAGAACAAAACTTTTGTTATTATGGATGTGTGTACTCTTAATCCTGATATAATAACAAACACATATACTTAGTATTTATTTCTTTAATTTATCAATGGGTGATATTTATTCGTTAAATCAATAGGCCCGATAAATTGAGAAATGATATTATTTATATGGTATGTTGTTGATTATAGAAGGAAACTGTGTCCTAGTTATCTAGGTTGATGATATCCTCTTGAGGAGCTCATAAAGATTGTCATGTAAACTCTGCAGGTGGACTTAGTCTGACATGACAATGAAGTTGAGTGATACTACTCTTGGAGCTAGATATTAATTAAGTGAGTTGTCAGTAACTCATTTAATTAATGGGCATTCGATATCTTAAACACAGGGAGATTAATGCACTCATGATAAGAAAGAGCCCATAATGTAATATGGGATTGGTACGGTAATTCAATAATAACTCTTTAGTGGTATGAGCTATTATTGATGAACTTGAGTTGGGTATTCGGGTCGAACACAGGAAGTTCAAACTCATTAAGAGGTCAAAACCAATTCCTCCTCTGTGCCCCTGTTGTAGCCTCTTTATTAAAAGCCTTGTATCTACCCAAGCTCAGATTCTTACCCAAGTAATGGGTTGGCCAAGCTCATCTTGGTGTCCAAGATGTGGTCGACCACAACCCCTTGCTTAGTGCCCAAGCAAGGGGCCGACCAAAGGAATTAAAAGTGTTTTTTAATTTTTAAAATATTTCTTTTTTAGTCATCTACAAAGATTTAAAAGAGAGATTTTAAATTTTAAAAACTTTCCTTTTTTGAAAGCATCCACATGGTTTTAAAAGAGAGTTTTAAATTTTAAAATCTTTCTTTTCTTGTTGCCATCTATAATGGTTTAAAAAGAGAGATTTTAATTTTGATAAAACTTTCCTTTTTTGTATCCATGATTTCAAAGAGAAGTTTTAATTTTAAAATCTTTTCTTTTTTTGTAGTCATCTACAATGTTTAAAAGAGAGATTTTAATTTTTAAACTTTCCTTTTGTAATCATCTACAATAGGAAATTTAAAAGAAAGATTTTAATTAATTGTTAAAATTTCCTTTTTAGCCATTACCAAGGATTATAAAAGAGGGATAGAGGGTGCCTTATGGGAAGAACACATCTCCATAATTCCCTTGCTCCCTTAGGGCCGGCACCTCTTCCTCTTCTTCTCCTTGTGTGGCCGATTCTCCCCTCTTCCTACTAACACATGAGTTAGTAGGAAAAGTTCTGTGCTTGTACAAAATTTTGTATAGGAGAGACAAAATAGAATTCCAAGTAGCACCCAACAGCTCTAACATGAAGAAATACGCAAACATCTCATGCGAACTAATTAATGAAATTTTATTTGGCCTTGCATGAGTGAAAGAGAAGACCAAGTATACACAAGTTAATGAGTTATTTGTTGGGGGCAGTCGTGCCCGATTGATTGAGTTCGACCTTAGATTTTGATCTTGGAGTAAAAAATTTTAAGTTAAGTCTTGTATTGCAATTTGATGTGTGTTTGACTGGGTAAAATATTTATAAAAACATACATGGAGCTTAAAAAATGACACCCTTGATGGCTAAGAGATGAGAAGAAATCAAAGAATAATGGAATAGAACATCCTAAGGATCACGGGACGAGAAGCACTAAGTAGCTCAAGAGCATGACTGGTGTACCATGTTGGTAGTTTGATAGCTTAAAGTCCTTGGAGATTAAAAAAAATCAAAGAGAGTTACATTTATAAAAATTGACTTTGAAAAATCTAAATTTAGAAATCCATAAAAAAATAGTAAAATTTGAAGGAAAAAAACTTAAAGTTTTAGGGAGTTGAGTTTAAATCTTATGTTCCTAAATTTCTCTGACCCCGTATCTCATACATTATCCTAATTCATTACCGGTTGCCGGAGGCCACCTTCCCGATCAACATTATAACCCTTGGGGAAGGTGAACCCAAGGGAGTCGCCATCGGCACGATCGGTGTTGAAATTCGACCGGATCTAAGCAGGGGTTTAGATCGATGGCAGAAAAAAGTTTGCTCAGATCCGGTCGGATTCTGGCGTCGATCGTGCCGATGGCGACCCCCTTGGGTTCACCTTTCTCAAGGGTTATAGTGTTGATTGAGGCGACAGTCGGAAGCTGCCAACGATGAGCTGGGGTAATGAATGAAACACAGGGGCAGATGATATTAGGGACAGAAGATTTGAACTAAGTTTTAGGGATATAAATAATTAACAATCTTCTTAATTAGAAAAATATTTTTACCTAAAAATCAATCATTTCGATAGATTTTGATACAAATTTTGAGTTATCAAATAAATTAATCACTGTTATCAAGTAACAATCATGAGAGAGAAACGTTTTCTAAAGTCAAGTTCTTAAGTTGATAGCATTAAGCTAATGAATAAGGTATCAATATTCAAAAGGAGAATATTTTTTTTTTATTAAAGAAGAGAATTAAAAAAAGAGAGTAGCTTTTGGTGAATTTAGATGACATTGGAGGTATGCTCGTAGTATTGGTGTTTTGCATGATGCTGAGGAATAAAGATGACATGACAGATAATGGTATAATGATGTCGAATAAAATAGTGATTATCATGTGGAAGAAGAAAATTGAGAAAATTAAAAAAATAAGAAGAGAATTTTTGAGAATGAAATTTTTTATTAAAATTTGAGAGGTTAATCTTTTAATATTAAACATGACTCTTATATAGATAATAATTTAACACTCAAATAAGGAAAGAAAGTATAATAATTATAATTATCGGATCCTAAATCAAATCTTGTATTTAACTTGAAAAGAAAAATAATTAACTTAACGATCTTAACTTAAATCAGGACATGGATCAAGACAAATCTTCTCTAAAAAAAACCAGAAATATGAAAATTATCCTAAATATTCTAAAAATAAAAATTACCAAAAATAGTAAAAAAACCTAAAAAGAGTTTACAGCAACAACAACAACAACAACCAAGCCTTTTTCCACTAGGTGGGGTCGGCTGTATGAAATCCTAAAAAGAGTTTAAATGTCAAAATTTGAGGCTCAAAATTTTGTGCCTCCTTGTACAGTGCACTGGAAGCCTCATTTAAATCGAGACGAAGTATCTCTCCATTGTCGGGTAGGCCAAGAATCAGTCTCACGTCTACCTTTGTAAATTTGAGTATCTTCCCATGGAAGATAAAGTTTTTTTCCCACCTGATCCCAATTATTAAATATATTTTGGACCTGAGCTCTTACAAAAGCACTATTAGGGAGGTCGAGGATCCACAAAAAAGGTGTGTCTCGAATCTTCTGTTCTTGTTCTACAGTCGGTTGAACGGAAGAAATAAATTTTCTGAAATGACAAATGATACTTTTCCAGTTCATTCTTTTAGTTCTTCCTCTGTTGACATAACTTGGATAACTTGCTCGATCAGCACTCACACTGGTCAACGCCTCTTTTGTAGCTGATATGAGTTAGGTTTAGTGAGGCCCCAGTAGGAGGGAGAAAAAGGAGAAAAAGTAGATCAATGTCGGTCGATATATACCTTGAGAAAAGTAGGTCAGTATCGTCCGGTATATAACTTAATAAGAATTGGCCAGTATCGGTCGAGAAATACCTTGAGAAGGATAGACTAATATCGTCCGGGATATATCTTAATAAGAATTGGCCAATATCGATCGAGAAATATGTTGAGAAGGATAGACTAATCTCGACCGGGATAACACCTTAAGGAAGTAGACTAATATCGGTCGAGATATACCTGGAGAAGGGTAGAGTAATCTCGACCGGGATAATACCTTAAGGAAATAGGCTAATGTCAGTCGGGATATACCTTGAGAAGGGTAGAGCAAGCTCGACCGGGATAATACCTTAAGGAAGTAGACTAATATCGGTCGGACTTAAACATGGTAAGATAGATAAGTCAAAACCGATTGAGTTAGCACATCCAAACGCAGATTAGTATCAGTTGGGTGTATATGACCGACCGGGTATGAAAAGATACAAGGCTTTATGAAATTTATAATAGAACCTATGTTGAATAATAGGAATAACCAGCCCAACTTAAGTTCAATTATGTTCAATATAAATCATAGTATAATATCGGGTTGTCTATAACATAGTGAAGATAGGACGAGAACAAATGTTTCAAGAATGTTCATAAACAACTTATGTGATTGTATAACAGATTGACTAATTTGGCGGAAAGAATGTTTCTAGACTCTTCTGCAGGTACTAGACGACAAAGAAGGTACATCTGGAGTACAAAAGAGATTCCTTAAAAGCTATTTCCATAAGCACATGGCTTACGTCATCTCATAACAAACTTTAACAAACCGGGGTCCACTTCATGACTACGAAAGTTATATGAAGTAGTATAAAAAGGGGAATCCTCTCCGTTGTCCAGGTATGCATAGATCGATGCTCATGCTCACACCCATCACACATTGCAAACCCTAATTTCATTTACTGTTCATCTTCTTCCTCTTTCCTTCCACACCAAGAGAGATCACTGACTTGAGCGTCGGAGGGCCTAGCCAGGGATTCCCACCCCGGTCTTAGGTTGCTGACGATAGTATTGGTTGGTCTCTTGTGCGCAGGAAGCCTTGGAAGCTCCAGATCTCGGTATTCTCCATTGAAGCCTTCCTTTCGTCTTTGGATCTTCGTGCAAGGAGGGTATTCTGTGACTTTATTCTTCTAGATCTGCTTTGGGTTTCTCGGATCGGTATTCTATAGGTATTATTCTTCATCAATAGTGAGTTTTCTCCCAGCTTTTCGTTTTGTCAGGCTTCTCAGACAGGATCAGTAGCCATTGTGAACCTAGCTACCGTATAACCACACCCAGAAAAATAAGTTTTAGATTCCGTAATAACGACTATGCTCTTATTCTAACATGGCCATAACAGCAACACAAACCCTAGGTTAAACTGTTAAAGAAAGAACCACTAAATGAGCAACGGAGCTACGTACGAAACCGATGCCAGAACGCCGATGACGGTTGAGTCACGCCTCGAATGGAGCTACGTAGAATGCCTTCGAGAAGAAGATGACGACCGAAGCAGGAGAGAGTGCGTTTTTGCATATTGAAAGTTGGGCCTGATATCCCATAATTTTATTTTAAATTTATTCGACTCGATTTATTTGTATGATTAATTAATATTATTTTCTAATATTACTCTTTAATATCAGGCCCAACGGTGGCTGATTTTTTTTTCAACACTTCCTACCACACATATATAGCTTTAAATCATGATTTTCTAGCACTGTTGGAGTCCTTATAATTTTAGAATCCCACTCGAACTGAAATGGGTCAAATCAAAGGTGTGTAGGTCCATCAGTGGGTTTTGACCAAAACTCACTGATGGCCCTCCCCTACTTGGATTTACCTGAAATCAAGTTCCCTATGAAGGTATGGGTGGGGAGATGGTATATATGGTGTTAAAACTAATTTATACACCTTGGAAACTAAGTTATGGCTCCGTGCTAGTTGGGCTTGATATGCTCTCAAATCAAGCCCAACGGTGGCTGAATTTTCTTCTTTTTCTTTTCAACACTTGCTACCACACATATATAGCTTTAAATCATGATTTGCTAGCACCGTTAGAGTCCTTGCAATTCCAGAATCCCATTCTCACTGAAATGGGTCAAATCAGAGGTGTGTAGATCCATCAGTGGGTTTTAACCAAAATCCACTGATGGCTCTCCCCTACTTGGATTTACCTGAAATCGATTTCCCTGTGAAGGTATGGGTGGGGAGATGGTATATATAGTGTCACAATGAATTTATACACCCTGGAAACGAAGTTATGACTCTGTGCTAGTTGTCACAGTACCCACTGATGACCATGCTGTAGACTTAAATCCTATGGTAACACCTTCAACTGTTATTTTATTTTATTTTATTTATAAGGACCATGGAAGCACATGTTGAGTTTATAAAAGGGGGAGATAGAATCAAGTTTTAAGAAATGATTTAATATTAGGCCCCACGTTGGGCCTGATATGCTCTTATATCAGGTCCAACGGTGGCTGAATTTTTTTTCAATACTTCCTACCACACCTATATAGCTTTAAATCATGATTTGCTAGCATTGTTGGAGTCCTTGCAATTCTAGAATCTCCCTCGAACTAAAATGGGTCAAATCAGATGTGTGTAGGTCCATCAGTGGGTTTTGACCAAAACCCAATGATGACCCTCCCCTTCTTGGATTTACTTGAAATCAAGTTCCTTGTGATGATCTGAGTGGGGAGATGGTATACATGGTATCAAAACGAATTTATACCCCCTAGATTAGAAGTTATTGCTCCGTGCTAGTTGGCACGGAACAGTGACCTGTTTTCTTTTTCAATGACTCCAATCTTATTTTTTAAGGATGACTATAATCCCTTTGTCTGAGTTTAAACTCATTTAAATTTCAAAACATATTTACATTACTTTGAAATTTCAAACCCCTTCCTGTTGAATTGAAATGCAAAGATATACTAAACCTATATGGTGTGAAGTATTAATTATGCCTTGCAAGTGATGGTTGACACTTCTCATACCTACAATACCACTGTATCATAAAATAAATACTACAAAAAATGATATAACAGAAACATCACTTTCCAAAACTGCTTTTCTTACAATTCTATGTATGTACTGCATACAAAACATATGGATCTACTCCTCCAATTTACAATTAATTCAAGAACCAGGGGCTAGCGGCATTCTACAGGTCCTCCGATTATGGCCAAGTTGTTTGCACCTGTTGCATTTGACTTTTACCTTCCCATTATGTTTCGACTCGATCCTTGCCTTCTTTCGCCTACCCGGCTGCACAAGGCTACGGGAACATAAAACTATAATATTGTTTACTCCTTTAGGCCAAAATTCCTTGCTTCGACAAGGGTAAATATGATCCATGTATGTCGCATTCCAATTCTGTGAATGAAAATAATGTTCACAATATGGGAGTGTATCCATGTTCCAGTGAATAATGACGCCAATTGCATGTGAGCAAGACAATCCTAAAATTTGAAACTCCCCGCAGTTACAATATTTTCTCTCCAAATCAACAATATATGAAGCACCCCATGTTTCTACTTCCATTTCAGATTGAGAGTAGGGGTGGACTTTATATCGTCTAGCTTTCACCCTCCTTGATTCTATTTCTTTGGTAGAATAAGGTGTCAACGCAACATACCATTTCAACACTTCCTCCCTACGGTTAAAGAACCATTGAGCAACCTTTCTTCTGGTATTATCAATTAACCTATTTATGGGAAGTTCACGCGTCTCCTTGAACAAAGCATTTAGACTCTCTACACAATTGGTTGTTAGCATTGTGTACCTTCTGCCACTAAAGTGTGCATTAGCCCATCTTTTAGGGTCAATGTTCTGAAGCCACTTATGAGCATCTGGATGTTTTTCAAGCATGGACTGCATTATGAGATCATATTGGAGTGTTGTGTTTGCTCGAGCTACTGCCCAAAACAAGCTCAAACCTGACCTACTGCCAGTATCTGTTACCATATTGCAAGACATGTGGTGACAACAAAAAATATGATGGGCGGTAGGGTAGACTTTCCTAACTGCTGATATAATGTCGCGATGTCTATCTGATACTATACTCATTGACTTTGGATCAACATCGAAGAATCTCTTCGTATAATCCAAAAACCACTCCCATGCAGACCCACATTCAACTTCAGCGATTCCAAAGGCTACTGGCAGGACATTGTCATTAGCATCAATTGATGTAGCCATCAACAACACACCCGGATATTTGCCTCTTAGGCGTATGACATCAATTCCAATCAATTTACGAAGATAAGACCTGAATACTCTTCTTCAAGCTCCAAAACCCCCCCAAAACAGCGTTGGAACTGATTATCCCCATTCCTGTGTAGTGCCACATAGGTTTCAGGATCTCTGACTCTTAACTCACACAAATATAGTGGAAGATCTCTATATGCTTGGTCATAATCTCTAACGAGTTTCTTTATCGCTTACTCTCAAGCTATGTATGCTTTTCTGTATGATATGATCACTCCAAACCTAGCTTTTATATCTGCTATAATCATACTTGGCTTGTACTATTCATTAGCAAGAAATTGTTCTTCAACAAAAGAAGCTACAAAGGATAAAGAGCATGCTTGATGATCAGCACTTTCCCTAATGGTGCCACATTAGTGTTCCTTTATATATTTCGTAATAATGAACTCTATATCCCCCGGGCAACTACTCTCCATTTACACGGTTGATTGAAGCAGACGACTTTTACTTTATTTTTCTGAGTGTCAACTGGGTTATATCTCATATGTTTAACCATGACATGTTTCACAAGTGCATTCTTGAACTTTTATCGAGATGGAAAAAATCTGTCCAACAAAAAATTCATGCTCATCTGTTGCCTCTTCAATTGACCTTTGGAGCAATCGAGAATTTAGAATATATGGATCTTCAGCTATTGGGAACTCCTCTTTTAAGTCACTGTACTGCTCTGGAGATATTTCATATTGTCCAATCTGCATATTATCAGCTAAGAATTCTTGTACATCTGTATTACATTGCAATTCCTCTCCAATTCGATTATAATACCCTTCCTCCTCACTCCAAGTAGGCTCAAAGTAATGATCAAGGGTTGTACAAGGATTCAGAACATCATCTTTTTGAATACTAGCTTCTTTATTTAGATCAAATGTGAAATTACTGCTTGTATTTCTATTTGTGTTAGGCACACAACTATACTACGAAGATGATGGAATATTTGTTCTGGATACTTCTCCTACATTAGCTCCATGTCCAATGCTAGAATTTTTATCAAGTGTATTCCATATCTCAGAGAGAATTTCTTCAGTTATATGATCGTCCCTGATAAATAAATTCCAAACTAATTTAGTAAATTTGCAACTACATAATCAAGTGTTGTCGTTAATTTGTAATTTTGCTCAATTGAAACCACTAGAAAGGGTTGAGCGAGGAAAAGATCTATATGATGTAAAATCCAACTTTTAACCAAAGATCATGTTGGGCTTGATATCATCGATATCAGGCCCCTACTAAAGTAGACACTTCTTGTAAATTAGGACCACCACTGACTAAACCCTAAATAAAAAATGATTAGCCAAACTTAACTATCAACATGAAAAACTAACAAGACTTAAAAATATTGCATCATATTGCAGGTGTTGTTGAATATTTATTCCCCACACAACCAAAATAAACCATAACAACCATTTTTCCACCACCCTTTGCTTCAATACTGTAATTTTTATTTACCATCACTACACTAATTTACAGTAACAAATCTATACATACATGTGTAAATCTTTAAAAGTATTCTTCTAATAAATTCTCTCTTGCAAGAAGTTTGTCATTCTCGGCTGGCGTTCTTAATTGCAGTTATCCTTTGGTCTCCTCTTGAAACTCTTACGCCAATATCACGAAAACCTAACTGGTCTATTGCAATCCCGCCAACCAGCACGAGCAGTAATGGCAAGCGCAGGGTTCATATTTCTTTCGTGTTTATAACACCACGCAGAGGGATGGAGGGAGAGAGACGGTGAGATGACGTGCATCCGAACCACAAATTATTTTTCAATTTGATTTGTGCCTTGGATGCTTGGAAATTGGTGATTGAACAACGTGGTTGCCAGGTAGCCAGAGGGGTAATCTGGGAATTGAATTTGTTAAACTGCGTCCTTTAGTAAATACCAGCCTACGATGAATCTTTTGGTAAATACATTATATCACGTATGCCCTTTGGTAAATTGTCGAAAAATATTTGTCTTATATACTGCTACATTAAGTATTTTGCTTCAATAATTGTACCTTGCTATTTACTGCATTAAAAAATTTGGGTGCTAAAGAAAGACCAACATGCAAATTGCATCAGATGTTAAGACTGAATTCTTTCCGAACTTCTCTAGTTCTTCATCTTCCGATTTCTCCCCTCTCCATTTTCCAAGGAACAAGGAATCATCAAGAGTTCATATTGAAAGGCTTAGGATCGATGGCTTGCAGGTAACTTCATGGAGCCTTTCATCACGAAGGCTTGACCAACAATTTAGTGTCAGAATGGAGTTAAACATGAGACCACAAGCAGCCGTAGGATTCTCTAAAATAAATTATAATGAATCAGATAACATTAAATTTGAGATGATCGGTTGGGTCTAGCCATCAGGATAAATAGAAAAGTGCTCACGATGAACGATCCAGAAGTTCAATATCCCATGATTATACATCCCATTTAGAAAAAAAAAATCTCTATAAATATATTATAGATGTTCTTCCATTGTACTATAGCCCCGGAGATATCCTTCCGCTAGACCAAACCTATAGGATTCTCTCGCCAACTCCATTAGCATCATTTACAAGTAAAAAAAATTATAAAAAAGAAAACATGTAAAAGATAACATAAGGATAATAGAAAATTTAAAATTATAAAGCAATGATAATATTACTAATTTTAAATATTACTGTTCTACTTCCTTTCTATTTTTATTTTATATTTGATACTTTAGTTCTAAATTTACAGGTTTATTTAGCATTTTTACCTAGCATTGTTGGACTCCTCTTCAAAATATGCATCTAACTTAGCTAACTCAGTCTCTTCAAACATATGCATTCCACTATACCAATGACAATTTCCTTCGAACCTATGAAAAATTTCATATATGATTCGAATGGAGGATGATATAAAGAACATAAGGATCCAAATGTATGCTTAGTCGGGCGAAGGCCCGGCCAGGCTTAAAGACATTTAGCCTTACCAAGATAGTAATATAGACATCCAGCCACATAAAGGCTGACTGAACATATGGATCTGACTGTATGCTCAGTCGGGCGAAGGCTCGACCGGGCTTAAAGACACTTAGCCTTACCAAGATAGTAATATAGACATTCAGCCGCATAAAGACTGAGTGAACGTAAGGATCTGAGTGTATGCTCAGTCGGACGAAGGTCTGGCCAGGCTTAAAGACACTTAGACTTATTAAACTAGTAATATACATCCAGCCGCATAAAGGTTGAGCGAGTGTAAGGATTCGAGTGTATGCTCAGTCGGGCGAAGGTCCGGCCGGGCTTAAAGACACTTAGACTTATCAAACTAGTAATATATATCTAGCCGCATAAAGGCTAAGCGAGTGTAAGGATCCGAGTGTACACTCAGTCGAGCGAAGGCCCGGCTGGGTTTAAAGACACTTAGACTTATCAAACTAGTAATATACATCTAGCTGCATAAAGGTTGAGCGAGTGTAAGGATCCGAGTGTACGCTCAGTCGGGCGAAGACCCGGTCGGGCTTAAAGACACTTAGACTTATCAAACTAGTAATATACATCCAGCCGTATAAAAGCTGAGCAAGTGTAAGGAGTCGAGTGTACGCTTAGTCAGGCAAAGGCCCAAATGGGCTTAAAGACACTTATTTATATAAAACTACCCATCATACATCGGTCTAGTAAGAGCTAATTGAGTGTAAGGCTTCCAGTATAGGTCCTGCCAGATAAGGTCCGACCAGGACTAAATATAAGACTGGTCAGATAAGGGATGGAGAAATGAGGAATACTCAATCTCATATTAATTCTTTAAAAATACATGATCTGTTAAATAATTCTTAGCAGTATTTGATACCTAACATAACAGGTTATTACATAGGTAGGCATAAGACCGGCCGATTTTATCAACTAGCCAAGATATATTCAGCAGACAAGCATTTGACAACAGTGTAACAACTCATCAAAGCTTGTCAGGGAATATTCCCTTAGAGCCTTCTTTGAAGATCATTACAAGCTAAGCAATCATGAAGACATATTCCTCTAACCGACTCAATATTGGCAGGATATAGAAACGACAAAGAAGGTACATCAATGGATAAATGAAAGATTCCTTGGAGAATTATGACACAAGACACAGGCTGTACTTTTTCCATTATCTAACAAACTCTAACAACCCGGGGAGCACATCACGATCACGGAGGTTATGTGAGATGGTATAAAAGGGGGGATCTTCTTCGTTGGCAAAGTACACAAACTCTGCATCTGAAACCCTACTTTCACACGACTATTGTTCTTCTTCCTTTCCACCGGATCTAGACTCACTTAAGCGTTGGAAAGCCTTGCCAGGGATCCCTATCCCGGACTTTGATCACTAACGTTTTATCGAATCGTCGGAGTGTGTGCAAGAAAGCTAATGGATTTCTTTGCTACAAATCGGGAGGTCCTCTTTTGGTCAACAAGACATCCATCGGAGCCAGTGCATCATCTCTACCACTCTCAAACAGAATCAAGTTTGACATCGTCTGTGGGAATATCACCGTCAGGGAAACTTTTGGAGTTGTCTTTTCATAGGACATTTGGGGAAATGCGTCTGTGCCTTAAGATTCATGCACAGATGTAACAATGACACTATAAAAGGGAGGGTTCCTATCTACAACGAAGGTATGTACAACCAAGCAATTACACACGTTCTTGCTACAGTTCTATTCTTTTCCACCGGAAATTGACTTGAGCATCGACGGCCACCTCTGGGAACCCCTTCCTGGCTTGCCACAGACATTCTCCTTTGCTTCCAGGACGCACGAAGAGTCTTCTTCGAGTCAATAGGTGAGCCACCCATCTACCTTGCCATCTCCTCAATTTTTGGATAGGATCATATTGACGTCATCTGTAGCCTGCATCCAAAACGTGAAGACGGAGGACGCTGGATGGCTCACAATGGTAACGCTAACACAAGAGGATCTAGAGGCATTGATACAGCCCCGAGACAAGAATGTTTCAACAGCAACAAGAAGTGACGGGTGATGGTCGAGTGCCTAATGATCGAGTAGCATTGACAACAAGTCAGCAAGCTGACCACGGTCCTGATCCGATAACCCACCCGATCGGCAACCACACAACCGACCAACATGTATCAATTAGGAGGCACCTAATGCACTAATCCCCTTCCATCGGGTGCTGTTTTGCATTCCTTTAGAATAACAAGGCTAATCGGAAAGGATGCAGGGATCATCTGTCGAATACGTAGCCACTCGGGACACCCGAAAGGGCAAGGCACCCTGATCTGATGACTCTTCCGAGCAGATCAACCGATAATTATATCAAGCAATTCATGAGGACAAGTTACCCCGACAACGGCGCCAAAATTTGATACGAGCTTGAGTTGTTGGTGCAAGCTGCACCAGAATCAAACCTGAGTTTTGATGTTATCAAAGGTTCAAGTTAAGTCTTGTTATGATCTAACAAGTTGACTGAGTGTGCAGGATGTTTACTCAACCGGGAAAGCCCTAGCTGGAGGCTAGGCAGAAAAGTCTTAGCAGACTGTGGAACCCAGGTGCAAATCCAAGCAGGTCAAGGAGACCCAATACTTGGTGGTATAATCGAGAGGTCTGGAGGGCCGAAGATCGAAGGAAAGTCCTGGGGAGCCAATCAAGGCTAAGTGAAAAGTCCAAACTAGATATGGAGGATCAGAGTTTGGTAGGTGAGTTGAGGTAAACAAACTGGAGGAGCGACAGTGAGGTCAGGTTCCCGAAGGGAACAACCTTAGGTCGCTGATCCAACTGAAGAAACTGGGAAGGTTTTCAAGTTGAGATCAAGACAGTTCTACTGTCTATATTACTCATGCATTATATTACTGTGCTAACACTTGTTTTGCAGGAATATTGTTTAAACTCTGTTTTGCAGGTTCAGCCTGATTGGTCGACCGAACAGGAGGATCGTTCGACCGAACCAGCTTAATTCAAACTAGAGATCAGTTCAGATCAAACTGAGTCCAAGTCAGATCAAAGCTTGATCGGTCGACCGAACCATGATGACTCAGCCTAGCCAGTTCATCAGCACCGATCAGCAGGAAAGGAAAGAAGGGCTGATCGGTCGACCGAAGTCAGGGATAGGTCGACCGATCCAATCAAAATTAATTACACCATTAATGAAGATTTCTGCAGATTTCGACGAACAGGGAAATTGACTGTTCGGTTGACCGAAAAAGGGGTTCGGTTGATCGAACCATTAAAGATCAGTAAATGAAAAAGATCGAGCCAGCTTCGAACTTCAGCCAGAATGGAAGGGAGCAGGTTCGGTCGACCGAACAGAGGGATCAGTCGACCGAACGTCCAAAATTCTTATAAAACATGCTCGAAGCCAGAAGCGTGAAGAACAACTTTCTGATCTAAAATTCCTGCTCAGTGAACAACTCATCTTCATCAGCTCAGCAAGCTACTGCATCCTAAAGTGCCGACCTAAGCTCCATCTACAATTTCGTTGTCGGTATATTTTAGTTAAAAGCTTGCATTGTAATTTCTTTTAAAGCAAGATAGTAGTGTGTTATTATCTTGCTTCATTGTACGATTCACTTCTTTTCGAGGACTTCAGAAAGAAGGATTTTAATGCTTTACCCATCGGTGCGGTCAAGAACCGCGAGCCTTCGAGTAGGAGTCGAGCTAGCCTCCGAACGAAGTAAAACGATTGTGTCTCCTTTCTTATTTTCCGCTGCACGATTCTGACTTAAAAAGAAAAGAATAGTTTTAAAATAACGCGATATTCACCCCCCCCTCTATCGCGCTACTCTATCCTATCAATTGGTATCAGAGCAGGTTAGCTCTGAAATTTCTTAACCGATTTTCTAAGCATTTTTAAAACCTTTTCTTTTCTTCAATTTCTTTTAAGAAATTTTTTTATTATCTCTATTTTTTTCAAGCACTACTAATCCCAAGACAAAAGTCTTGGAAATACTTTTCTCTTAATCTGTGCTTTGCAAGGATGTCGAATTCATATAAAGAAGGCTATAGCACGGTCCGACCTCCACTATTCAAGGGAGAAAATTTTGGTTACTGGAAGAATAGAATGGAGTGTTACTTGAAGTTTGACATCGAGCTCTGGTTCATAGTTTTGAAAGGATATACTCCACCAACGAAAGACGGGACAACAATAGAACTAGAAGAATGGACTCCTCAAATGATCAAGAAAGCACAACAGAACTACAAGGCGATCAACACTATTCAGTGCGGGCTCACAATGGAGGAATTGAATCGAGTTGGTCCCTACGACAGCGCCAAAGAATTGTGGGACTCGCTAGTCAAACTACACGAAGGAACGGACGACTCAAAGGTAAACAAACGTGATCTACTTTTAAATAATTTATTGAACATAAAAATGTTTCCCGGAGAGACGGCCTCGCAACTACACGCTCGACTGAAGGACATCTTAAACGACCTCCACCTGATCGGACACAATCTCGAAAATCGCGACACGATAAGGTATGCTCTGAATGTTTTTCCAAGGAATACTTTGTGGGCATCAATTGTAGATGCTTACAAAGTTTCTAAGGATCTTTCAATTCTTAAATTAGATGAGTTATTCTGTGAATTAGAACTACACGAGCAATCTAACATGAGTCATGGCGAGAAAGGTGTTGCTTTGTATGCATGGCCGAGCAAGGAAACAAAATCAAAAACAAGATCGAGTTAGAAAGCGAATCGGACACTGACTCAACCAATGAAGAAGAATTAGTCAACATGGTCCGAAGACTGTTGACTAAGAAGAAGTTTAGAAGAAGCTCTAAAAAGACTCCACCAAACTAGATCCAAAATAAATCAGAAATGATTTGTTATGGATGCAACAAGAAGGGGCATTTCAAAAATGAATGCCCAAATCGGAAAGAAGAAAGACCCAAATCGACAAGACGGAAGAAGGCTCTTCAAGCGACATGGGACGAAACTTCTTCCGACGAATCCGACGCGGAGCAAACTCGAGTCACCTTGCATTTATGGCAAGAAACGAAGATTCTGAGTCTGAGTCCGACGAAGAATACGAGTCCGAGATCGACCTCGATTCCGAGAGAAGCCCCGGATCGGAAGATCCGAATATGGTAACGATTTATTCAAAGTCAAATTTACTTAAAGTAGTTAAATGTTTGTTTAAAAAATTAGCAAAATCGGAAAAACAAAATAACTTGTTACTTAAGGAAATAGACCACCTTAAGCAACAAGTTAACTTGAGTGGCTCGACTAACCGAGTTCAAGTTGGAACTTCAACTCAAGTTGAAAAACTTGAGGAAGAAAATTCTGATTTGAAAGGTCAAGTCGAGCGACTCAAGAAAATGTTGGAAAGGTTCGAAATGGGATCAAAGTGTCTAAATATGGTACTTGGATCACAACGAGCCATGTACAACAAATCGGGACTCGGTTACAAACCAAAACAAACAAACAAATCCTACTTATCCTTAATCAGTCAAAATACTAGAAGACAAGTCCAAGCATGGGTTCAAACAAAATAGTTAATCAAACCAATTAAACCAAATTTCTACTTGGTTCCCAAGAGTCAAGTCCATTACTTAGATAGACCTTATCTAAGCTATGATTCAGGGGGAGCAACTAGAAAAATAATACAACCAACTTGATTAACCAAACTCAATACTTAGGACTAGGTTTATTTCTGTTTAGAAAGGTTAGAAGAAAAAGGTTTACAAAACCCTAACAACATAGTACCGGAATGGATTGGGATGATAGTATGTCAAGGAAACTTTGTCGAAGGCATGTCTAGGCTGAATATGGAATTCTACCTGGTGCACTAGACTTAGTGGATCTGACCGAAGCTACCCCAGTCAAACATGGGCTAGTTAGACTAAAATTTAGTATTAAGTTTCTTGGACGGGAACAGTTTGGAAAGCATTCAGCAAGTGGTCTAATGATATCCAAGTAGGTCGTATGCCTCGCTACTGAACTGAAAGCTTATCCTTATGAAGCCTGCTTGATTAACCCAAAGCTAAATTTGAATCTAACATGAGTTCAATAATCTTTTTCAATTAATTATTCAAACCTAATCAAATTTAATTAATTATCAAACCTAATTCAAACCTAATCAAATTCAATTAATTATCAAACCTAATTCAAACCTAATCAAATTCAATTAATTATCAAACCCAATTTAAACTTAATTTTGAACTAAATCAAATTAAACTTAATTTAAATTTTTAAAAATTATTTTTAACTTATTAAAAATTATTTTAACTTATTAAAAATTATTTTAACTTATTAAAATTTATTTTTAACTTATTAAAAATTATTTTAAACTTATTAAAAATTATTTTAAACTTATTAAAAATTATTTTAAACTTATTAAAAAATTATTTTTAACTTATTAAAAATTATTTTTAACTTATTAAAAATTATTTTAACTTATTAAAAATTATTTTAACTTATTAAAAATTATTTTAAAAAATTATTTTAAACTTATTAAAAAATTATTTTAACTTATTAAAAATTATTTTAAACTTATTAAAAATTATTTTAACTTTTTAAAAATTATTTTAACTTATTAAAAATTTATTTTAACTTATTAAAAATTATTTGAAACTTATTAAAAAATTATTTTTAACTTATTAAAAATTATTTTTAACTTATTAAAAAGTA
This sequence comes from Zingiber officinale, assembly GCF_018446385.1. Taxonomy (NCBI): domain Eukaryota; kingdom Viridiplantae; phylum Streptophyta; class Magnoliopsida; order Zingiberales; family Zingiberaceae; genus Zingiber; species Zingiber officinale. The sequence continues at coordinate 133,928,496 of NC_056002.1, forward strand.
TTTTACACTTATTTAAAAAATTAATTTAAACTTATTAAAAAAAATATTTTTAACTTATTAAAAAGTATTTTACACCTATTTAAAAAATTAATTTAAACTTAATGGATTAATCAAAACTTAAAATTATAAACTTAAAGGAGAACCTAAATTAAAACCTATTATAATTATAACTCTACAACTTGATCTATTTTTTAACCAAACTTTGGTTTAATCCTACATTGTGTAGGAATCCAAAGCTCTGGATAAATGGATCTTGGACAGCGGCTGCTCCAAACACATTACTGGGGATCAGCATAAATTTACCAACATTGAATTCAAAAATTTAGGGTCCGTTGCCTTTGGAAACAATGGCAAGTTAAAGGTAATCGGTACATGTGAAATTCAATTACAGTCAAACATTTCAATTAAAAAGGTTTTACTTGTTGAACATTTTAATTATAATTTTTTTAGTATAAGTCAACTTTGTGATTCAGGTTTTAAGGTGCAATTTTTGTCTTCTGAATGCTTAATAAGTTACAATGACTCAACTAATATTTTACTGAAAGGTTTTAGAGATAAAAATATATACTCCATTCATTTACCTAAGACAATATCTAGATGTCTTCTATCAAATAATGATGAAACTTGGTTATGACATAGGAGATTAGGTCATACTCACCTTAAAAATTTATTAAAATTAAGCAAAAATAGTTTAGTTAAAGGTTTGCCAAAATTAGGAAATCCTTTAAATAAATTTTGTAATTCTTGTCAACAAGGTAAACAAATTAAATCAACTCATAAACTTACAAATCAAAATAGAACGAATAAAATACTTGAACTAATACATTTGGATTTATTTGATTCTCATGGAATAAAATCTTTTAATGGAAATCTATATTGCTTAGTAATCATTGATGATTACTCTAGATATACTTGGATAAAATTTTTATCTAATAAAAATGAAACCTTTAAAATATTTAAGCATTTTTGTAAACAAGTAGAAAATGATAGAGATATTAAAATCAAAAAAATAAGAAGTGATAATGGAGGAGAATTCAGAAATCATAATTTTAATAATTTTTTGTTTAGAAAATGGTTATCACCATGAGTTTTCATGCCCTAAAACACCACAACAAAATGGCTTAGTAGAACGTAAGAATAGAACCTTACAAGAAGCTGTCCGAACTATGTTAAATGAATACAATACACCAAAATACTTTTGGGTTGAAGCTGTTAACACAGCTTGTTACGTTCAAAATCGAATCATAATTAATAAAAATCAAAATAAAACATGTTATGAAATTTATTTCAACAAAATTCCTAATATAAAATATTTTAAAGTTTTTGGTTGTAATGTACATATTTTAAATCTTAAAGATCACTTAGGCAAATTCACTTCAAAAACTAACCTAGGAATTTTTCTAGGGTATTCATCGACAAGTAGGGCATATAGAGTTTATAATAAATCTACTTTGAAAATTGAGGAAACGACAAATGTAACATTTAATGAAATTGATAACGTTTCTATTACTCAACCTCATTCAAATGGTAATCAAGAAGACGATGAAGAATTACCCAACCTTAAAGAATCTGAAAATTCAAAATTATTAAAATCTAACCCTCACCATCCAATCAATCAAATCATAAGAAATCCTGAATTAAGGGTTCAAACAAGATCTGCTTTTAGAAATCTAAGTCAAATAGCATTAATATCTAAAATTGAACCTAAAAATATAAATGATGCATTAATAGAACCTGACTGGGTAATTGCAATGCAAGAAGAGTTAAACCAATTTGACCGAAATCAGGTTTGAGACTTAGTACCTCCACCAATAAATAAGACGGTCATTGATACTAAATGGATGTTTAGAAACAAACTAGATGATCAAGGTAATATTTTAAGAAATAAAGCTCGTTTAGTAGCGAAAGGGTTTAGTCAAGTCGAAGGACTAGATTACGACGAGACTTATACCCCGGTAGCTAGACTTGAATCAATTAGAATGTTGCTAGCCTATGCTGCATTTAAAGGATTTAAGTTGTACCAAATGGATGTTAAATCCGCCTTTCTAAATGGCTTTATTAAGGAGGAAGTCTACGTAAGTCAACCACCCGGTTTTGAAGATCTAGAAAATCCAACCTATGTCTTTAAACTAAAAAAAGCTTTATATGGATTAAAACAAGCACCTAGGGCTTGGTATGAACGTCTGTCTAGTTTTCTAAAATCCAAGGGTTTTAAAGAAGGTCAAATTGATCCTACACTTTTTATTAAGACCTTTAATTCAGACATTTTTATAGCTCAGGTTTATGTAGACGATATTGTATTTGGTTCAACCAATTCAAAATTTTTAAAAGAATTTGTTGTTGGTGCAATATCCGTTAGGTCAAGGTTGATCTAGTTGACCAACACGATAAGTCTTGGTCATGGTTTCGATGTTTGACAATACAGGTAGACACATGGACAATGCAGTTGTTCATGTGGGGAGATTCTGATCAGAGACTGATCAGTGTGGATGAAGAAGAGTCAAGTAGGTCAAGGTTGACTGGATACTTGACGGGGAAAGTCCTGGTGAGTGAAGCCAGGCAGTTGGAAAGTCCTAGTGAGTGAAGCTAGGCAGTATGAAAGTCCTGGTGAGTGAAGCCAGGCAGAAGAGAAATCCTAGTGAGTGAAGCTAGGTGAAAGTCCTGGTGAGTGAAGCCAGGTAGAAAAGAAATCCTAGTGAGTGAAGCTAGGTGAAAGTCCTGGTGAGTGAAGCCAGGTAGAAGAGAAATCCTAGTGAGTAAAGCTAGGTGAAAGTCCTGGTGAGTGAAGCTAGGCAAGGGAAATCCAGATGGGTCAAGGTTGACCAGACATTTGGTGAAAAATCCAAGTAGGTCAAAGGGATTGACCGGATACTTGGCAAGAAGAGAAAAGTCCAAGTGGGTCAAAGGGATTGACCGGACACTTGGTGAGAGAGTCCTAACTGGTCAAGGGTGGCCGGATGCTAGGTTTTATGTACCAACAAGTCATGGTTGACCGGATGTTGGTTTGGGAGGCTTGGGACTTGGTTTTGGGTAAAAACCAAGAGCTGGATCAATCAGTGGATCAATCAGTGGATTGATCAGTGGATTGATCAGTGGATCGATCAGTGGATCGATCCAGGCTTTTCCCAGCGAGCAGAAAGTCTCTGGATCGATCAGTGGATCGATCCAGAGGTCCCAATCGATCAGTGGATCGATTGGGACGCTGCTGCTTCGCGCGATAAGCGCTGGATCGATCCGTGGATCGATCCAGGCATTTTTTTCAGAGCACAGAGGCGCTCTGGATCGATCCGTGGATCGATCCAAAGCCTCCCCAATCGATTGGGAGCAATCCAATCGATTGAGATTCGACCGTTGGCGTCGTTTATAGCTGTTGGCGTGCGATTCCTTCAGCAGAACTTTCAGATTTCATCTCAGATCATCACAAACAACTCCACAACTCTTTCTAAGCTCCAGATCGCCAGTTCTTGAAGGTTCTTGAAGGCTCTTCCAAGTCAAGAGGCGGATCAAAAGCAAGTAGAAGAAAGCTAGGGTTAGGGTTTCTTGTATTCCTTGTAAGCTTTGTTTATACTTTTGTTCCCTTTCCTTTCTTTCTGTATTGAGAGTCTTGTAGGGCTTCTCCGCCTTCGGTAGTTACCGAAAAGCAGTGTTTATTAGTGGAGGTGTGTGTGTGTACGTGGATCATTGGACTAGTCACCTCTTGTGAGGTGGATACCAAGTAAAATCCATTTGTTAGCGTTGTTGTAGTTGTTTCTTGTATTTCCGCTGCATATTTTTGAAGAAACAAGCAACGTCAAGCACAAAACACGCGACGAGCTATTCCCCCCCCCCCCCCCCCTCTAGCTACATTTTGGTCCCAACAAGTGGTATCAGAGCGAGGTCGCTCTTCACCGGAATCATCGCCGGAAGGGGCAAACAAAACAAGCAAAGCTAGAGGGTGAAGAAGTTGGAGAAAATTCATCAAAGTCAAAGAATTCAAGAAGCTCAACTTCAAGATGCAATTCCAAGATGGACTTGGATTTGACACAAGGGTGGCTCCACCTTACACATCTACAAGCTTCAATCTTTGGAAATCAAGGATAGAAAACTTCTTGATGGTGGAGATAGAGCAATGGTTTGCTCTAATGGAAGGCTTCGAGGCTCCAAGAAATTCAAAGGGTAAAACTCTCAGAAGGAGCAAGTGGAGCCAAGAGCAAATTCAAAGGAGCGAGGCAAATGACAAAGTGACCAAGTTATTGGTCAATTTATTGCCAAGAAATATTTTGGCTCAAATTGGAGAATTCAATGATGCCAAGGAGCTTTAGAGCAAATTGGCAACAATCCATGAAGAACCCTCCACTGTACCAAATCAAGAGGAATTCAAAGAGGGCGACTCATTGGAGCAAGATCAAGAGGAAGAGGACTTCGAGGTTGAGAGATGCTCAACTTCCAAAGAAGAAGTCCAAGAAGCTTCATCTTCAACGGAATGCAATGAAGAGGGCAAGGAGGGAGCATACTCCTTGTTCCATGTACAAGATGAAGATGAAGAAGCCTCCACCTCTAGGATTGAGGGGGAGCAATCCTCATTGACACCGGATCAAGAGCAAGAAGAATCCTCTACATCCGGGTCAAAAGAAGAAGTAGAGGAAGAAGCTTCCACCTCCACAAGTCAAGCTAAATCAAATGGAGGAGCATCACTATCGGATCAAGAGGGAGTCTCTACATCCACATCACATGGAGGACCAAGTGCCATCCCTACATGTGAAGGTATAAACAATTCAATTAAAAATAAAAAGTATATTATATGCTTTGAATGTAGGGAACATGGGCACTACAAAAGCAAGTGCCCTAAACTAACCAAGAAGAAGGGCCAAGTGGCACCTAAGGGCAAGGAGAAGCCCAAGGAGACCATCCCCGGAACAAAGAAGAGCAAGGAGCACATTGTGTGCTTCTCTTGCAATCAAAATGGGCATTACCGGAGTCAATGCCCTAAGGGGAAGAAGGTGGTCAAGGCTCAAGGAGGAAGCACAAATCAAGGGGGAGCTTCTAAGGTAAAAAGAAAGGTATCTTTTATTGTGCCTACCCCTTTACATTATGGTAAAGAGCATGATAGTTCTCATTTATATCATTTCAATGCTATTTACCATGAAAATAGGAGGCATGACAAAGTTAAGGAAAATCATGTAACTTATCATGCTAAAACCTCTCAACCTAGGTTTAGAAAGGTAGATAGGAATTTAGGTAAGAACCCTAAGGATTCTAGGTATTTGCCTAAGAAGAAGAAAAATCAAGGTTTTAGTGAAAAACCTAAGGTTGAAGAATTATGGAAGGAAAATCAAGTCATGAGGTCAAGACTTGATAAATTAGAGAGGACTCTTAGAAAAATCACAAATATGACGCAGGGGTCTAAGAGTCGAAACCTAGGTCTAGTAGTATCAAAGTCATCCAATGGTCATAAGGGTTTGGGATACAAATCTAAAACCAAGAAGGATGTAATTTCTTACCATAGGGTTCCATATAGCTATGGAACCAACCCTAGGCCTAGTGGGCAAGCCAAAAATACTAGGGAAGTTATCCCTAAGAGTATTTTTGCAACAAATGTGACTAAGACTTCTAAGAAGTCCAAGAAAGTCACAAAGAATGTCACAAAGGAAGAAATCCCTAGAATTGACCTAGGTGACCAAGGCTTCTAAGAAGCCAAACAAGGTCACTAGGAAGGTATCTAGGGAAGTTATCCCTAGTAAATACCTAGAGCATCCAAGGAGCACCAATAGGTTTTGGGTTCCTAGGAGCATTTTCTCTATCCCATAGATGGGTTAGAGAGTGTCAACTCTAAGAAGAAGAGTAGTTAACCCAACTTTGAAGAAATTGACACTCAAGGAGCATTTTCAAGGTTATTATTAACCTTTGAAAATGAAATAAATTATTATTTACTCCTTGAAAGAGTAAAATGTGCCTAATGGTGAAAAATTGATTTTATCTTAAAATGACATAAATTGGGAAAACCTAGAGAAATACCAAGTTGGGATTTTGGTATTCTCTTAGAAATTTAAGGTAATCCGGGCCTTGATTTTTGTGATTACTCTTGAAGAAAAATGGAATATGCAAACATTTGAGGATATGCTTAATTTTAAGTGGCATAAACAAATCAAGAGAAATAGAAATGTCAATTTAGGTTTTGGCATTTCTTTGAAGCATTTAGGGCAATCTAGGTTTAACGTTTTAAGTTAAAACAAGTGGTATATTTTGAGTTAGCTAAGTGGTTAAGGATACTTAGATAGGTAATCTAGGTATCTTACTAATGCTAAACCTTGCCATGATTGTTTGCCCATTATATGCCATGACATCATATTTAGTTTTGTATTTTGTATTCATGATTTATTATGAAAAATACAAAAACACCATGTCATGTCATACATGCATCATGTAGTTATAAGAATCTTTCTTTTGAAAGTTATTTCTTTTTGATGTATGACATAACATCATCATGCATCGCTTAATTTCCCCAAAATTAAGGATAAAAGGCACTTACCAACAATTAGTACCAACATTTGATCATCAATAAGTAACATCCTTGGTGGATGTTCACCACTCAAAATGCCTATATATATATATGCATGATCCCTAGATTAGGGCAAAAACCAAAGTTTACATCTCACAAAGACCTATAAGGTGACTTGTATGTGTTTTAATCCACATTAGATACAAGTGAGATGTTAGGATGATGAACAAAACTCAAGATGTTGATTTAGTGCATTCTTTTGAGTTTTAAGTTCATCAAAACACATAGTTATGTGTTTTCCCATCATTGGGAAAGCTAATGTACAAGTCATGTACATTAAGCACAAGGAACATGATGGGGTATTGGTTTTGAAAATGTTTTTAAAATGATTTTGGAAAACCTTGGTGTAGACTATCTTTTGATAGTAATCACCATTGAATAGTTAGACACAAACTAGAAGAAAACACTAAAGTTTTAGCAAGTTTTCAAGTTTATGTCAGTCTTTGAAAGTATGATGTATTTCCATAGAAAACTATTTTTCCATGATCAAGTATGCCCTAAATAGTGTCTACATAAAATTTCACGATTTTTGAATTTTTGTAGAATTTTCTAGGGGTTTCTGAAGTTGACTGAAATTATTTTTCAGCAACTATCAGACCTCAATCAATCCACCGATCGATTGAGAGTCTCAATCGATCAGTGGATCGATTGGGAGAAAGCTTCTCGCGAACAGAAGCTTTCTGGATCGATCAGCCGATCGATCCACAAGGCTTGAATCGATCAGTGGATCGATTCAAGAAGGTTCAATCGATTGGAATCCAACTCCAATCGATCCAAGTTGCTGATTTTGGCTGAGAATGTCTGATTTCAGCATTTTGAACCTATTTTAGTCTATGTAACCATTCCTAACCCCTCAAAATACATTTGTATACATAAAAAGGGTGTTTTCATGTTGAAAACAAGGATGGATTGGTTAAGGAAGACTAAAGTGAAGTTTTGGTTGAGGTGTGTTTCAAATTTTGAACATTTGAACATCAAAACTTCTAAATTTGGGTTTCCTAAAGGTTTAGGGATTCCAAGTCATTGTTGGTGCAATGATAGAAGTTACTACCATGTCTTTAGGGGGAGGAACTTTCTAAAGACATGAAAAATTATTTTTCATGAACCTTGGAAGGTGGTTAACCTTCTTTTAAGAATATGCTCAAGGTTGAGTGTTGGAACTTTAATGGGGAGTGGATATCCTCATTGTTCAAGTGGTTACAAGGGGTGACACGCATCAAAATGCTCATGGATGGGCATTTGACCACATTATGGAGAATGTAGGTTTAAGGATAAATGAAGGGTATGGGACCTTCTTTATCGTGTTGATCACAACGAGTGAAGTTGTGAACAACGATGAGCAACTCTTCAGGGGGTGAGCCCAAAAAGGGGAGAGTTTTCAACAAGTAAAGTTGTTGATGAGTGCCCAAAGATGGGGGCATGTTTGTGATGTATGCCAATAGGGGGAGAATGTATGGTTAAGTTAGGTCTTCATTACTTAAAGGGGGAATTTGCTCTCTAGAAAAGGAGGAGAATGAAGGAAACCATCATTTATATATTGGCATGAAGGGAGTTGAGACTATGAGATTAGTCTAATTTCCTAACTTAACATGTGGTATTGTCAAACATCAAAAAGGGGGAGATTGTTGGTGCAATATCCGTTAGGTCAAGGTTGATCTAGTTAACCAACACGATAAGTCTTGGTCATGGTTTCGATGCTTGACAATACATCTAGGCACATGGACAATGCAGTTGTTCATGTGGGGAGATTCTGATCAGGGACTGATCAGTATGGATGAAGAAGAGTCAAGTAGGTCAATGTTGACTGGATACTTGACGGGGAAAGTCCTGGTGAGTGAAGCCAGGCAGTTAGAAAGTCCTAGTGAGTGAAGCTAGGCAGTATGAAAGTCCTGGTGAGTGAAGCCAAGCAGAAGAGAAATCCTAGTGAGTGAAGCTAGGTGAAAGTCCTGGTGAGTGAAGCCAGGCAGAAGAGAAATCCTAGTGAGTGAAGCTAAGTGAAAGTCCTGGTGAGTGAAGCCAGGTAGAAGAGAAATCCTAGTGAGTAAAGCTAGGTGAAAGTCCTGGTGAGTGAAGCTAGGCAAGGGAAATCCAGATGGGTCAAGGTTGACCAGACATTTGGTGAAAAATCCAAGTAGGTCAAAGGGATTGACCGGATACTTGGCAAGAAGAGAAAAGTCCAAGTGGGTCAAAGGGATTGACCGGACACTTGGTGAGAGAGTCCTAGCTGGTCAAGGGTGGCCGGATGCTAGGTTTTATGTACCAACAAGTCATGGTTGACCGGATGTTGGTTTAGGAGGCTTGGGACATGGTTTTGGGTAAAAACCAAGAGCTAGATCAATCAGTGGATCAATCAGTGGATTGATCAATGGATTGATCAGTGGATCGATCAGTGGATCGATCCAGGCTTTTCCCAGCGAGCAGAAAGTCTCTGGATCGATCAGTGGATCGATCCAGAGGTCCCAATCGATCAGTTGATCGATTGGGACGCTGCTGCTTCGCGCGATAAGCGCTAGATCGATCCGTGGATCGATCCAGGCATTTTTTTCATAGCACAAAAGCGCTCTGGATCGATCCGTGGATCGATCCAAAGCCTCCCCAATCGATTGGGAGCAATCCAATCGATTGAGATTCGACCGTTGGCGTCGTTTATAGCTGTTGGCGTGCGATTCCTTCAGCAGAACTTTCAGATTTCATCTCAGATCATCACAAGCAACTCCACAGCTCTTTCTAAGCTCCAGATCGCCAGTTCTTGAAGGTTCTTGGAGGCTCTTCCAAGTCAAGAGGCGGATCAAAAGCAAGTAGAAGAAAGCTAGGGTTAGGGTTTCTTGTATTCCTTGTAAGCTTTGCTTATACTTTTGTTCCCTTTCCTTTCTTTCTGTATTGAGAGTCTTGTAGGGCTTCTCCGCCTTCGGTAGTTACCGAAAAGCAGTGTTTATTAGTGGAGGTGTGTGTGTGTACGTGGATCATTGGACTAGTCACCTCTTGTGAGGTGGATACCAAGTAAAATCCATTTGTTAGCGTTGTTGTAGTTGTTTCTTGTATTTCCGCTGCATATCTTTGAAGAAACAAGCAACGTCAAGCACAAAGCACGCGACGAACTATTAACCCCCCCCCCTCTAGCTAGATTTCGGTCCCAACATTTGTGACCTTAATGGAAAATGAATTTGAAATGATTTTAGTTGGTGAATTAAATTATTTTTAGGTCTCCAAATTAAACAAACTAAGGATGGTAATTATGTACATCAAACTAAGTATACAAAAGAACTTCTTAAAAAATTTGGTATGGAAAACTGTAAAGGGCTTAAAACACCAATGGCAAGTAACCTAACCCTTGATAATGATGAAAATGGTATACTTGTTGACTTAAAGTATTACAGAAGTATGATAGGGAGTTTACTTTATCTAACTGCAAGCCGACCTGACATTTTATTTGCAGTTAGTATATGTGCCCGATATCAAACTTGTGCAAAAGAAACTCATCTTTCACTGGTTAAAAGAATTATTAAATATTTAAAAGGCACTATTAATGTAGGAATTTGGTATCCCAGGACCTCACATTTTGACTTAGTTGGATACTTGGATTTGGATTATGCTGGGTGTAAGTTAGATAGGAAGAGTACGAGTGGAGGTTGTCAACTATTAGGTTCATCTTTAGTTAGTTGGTTTAGTCGTAAGCAACAATGTGTTGCCTTATCTACCACTGAAGCCGAATACATAGCAATGGGTGAATGTGTAGCCCAATTGTTATGGATGTCTCATACATTAAAAGATTTCAATCTAGATTATAAAAATGTAAAAACCTACATTGATAATATAAGTTCTATAAATCTTACTAAAAATCCAGTACATCACTCTAGAACTAAACATATAGATGTTAAGCATCACTTCATTAGAGATCATGTATCTAAAGGGAATATTGAACTTAATTATATTGAATCGAAATCTAACTTGGCAGACATTTTTACTAAACTTTTACCTGAAATAGAATTTAGTAATCTAAGAAGACAATTAGGATTATGTTTTGTAGAATAGGTTCTTTGTTTTTGAAAATTACTATGTAGTTTATTTTTCAAAATTATTTTTGTAAAAATTCCCATTTCAAATTTTTGTTTCAAAAATGCTTTGAACCTATTTTTCATTTTATGGAATAGCCTAGGTCTTACAGTAGAATTGCATGATCCTATAGTTCTAGGAGCCAACATCTCACAAGCACAGTAGGATCCCTTGTTTGATAACTTAGAATGGGTGAGATGCTTAGGTTCTAGCCCTAGATTTCAGATGCTTATGTCAGTGCATCGCTATAAATCTGGACTTTAAATAACAAACATTGATCAATTTGAGTTGACTAGTAAGTAAAACCTTGCTAGTTATAAATACTCAAATTGACCAACCTGAGTCAAATTGCTACTATCTGGTGATAGCTAGCCTTGGACAAGGGTTGGACATTTCATCATAAGGACAAATTTTCCTTAGTTTTTCTATAACCATGCTTGGACTTTAGGAATTTGTCAATTTTAGGGGGAGCTTCAAAACAAGATTTTTAGGCTTATACTATTTTGATCAAATTTTTTTTCAAAATATTATTTTTCATAAATTCATTCTCTTCAATTTTTTTTTCCAGAAATTCATTCTTTCAAAATAATCTTTTTTTTAAAAAAATAAAAATTAAAAAAAAATATGTTTTCAACTTTTTATTTTTATGTTTTTCAAAATTCAAAATATAAATTTTTCAAATGTTTTAATTTACTTAAAATTTGATTCTTTTCAACATATAATTTTAGAATTTTTCAAAATATTTCTTGCCTTAGTATATTTTTCAAAATTCAAAATATAACTTTTTAAATGTTGTTAAACTTTTATTTTTCAAAAAAATAAAATTTTAAATGTTTTAATTTACTTCAAATTTTATTCTTTTCAACATATAATTTTAGAATTTTTTTTCAAAATATTTCTTGACTTAGTATATTTTTCAAAATTCTAATCTTTTAAAAGGTTGTTAAAATTTAAAAAAAATTCAAATGTTTTATTTACTTAAAATTTATTTTCAACATATATTTTTTAAAAAAATTCAAATTATTTCTTGACTTAGTATATTTTTAGTTTTTCAATTTATTAGTCTATTCAAAATTTACTTGGTTTTTGGTTCTGCCCCTATTTTTGATGTGTATCAAAGGGGGAGAGATAGTGAATTCAGGGGGAGAGTTAGTTAATTCAAAGGGTGAATTAAAAGTTAAATTATTTGTTTATTTACTTGTTGCATATTTTTAAACTTAACTTTGAACCTTGGTTGCCAAACATCAAAAAGGGGGAGATTGTTGGTGCAAGCTACACCAGAATCAAACCTGAGTTTTGATGTTGTCAAAAGTTCAAGTTAAGTCTTGTTATGATCTAACAAGTTGACTGAGTGTGCAGGATGTTTACTCAACCGGGAAAGCCCTAGCTGGAGGCTAGGCAGAAAAGTCTTAGCAGACTGTGGAACCCAGGTGCAAATCCAAGCAGGTCAAGGAGACCCAATGCTTGGTGGTATGATCGAGAGGTCTGGAGGGCCGAAGATCGAAGGAAAGTCCTGGGGAGCCAATCAAGGCTAAGTGAAAAGTCCAAACTATATCTGGAGGATCAGAGTTTGGCAGGTGAGTTGAGGTAAATAAACTGGAGGAGCGACAGTGAGGTCGGGTTCCCGAAGGGAACAACCTTATGTCGCTGATCCAACTGAAGAAACCGGGAAGGTTTCCAAGTTGAGATCAAGACAGTTCTACTGTCTATATTACTCATGTATTATATTACTGCGCTAACACTTGTTTTGCAGGAATATTGTTTAAACTCTATTTTGCAGGTTCGGCCTGATCGGTCGACCGAACAGGAGGATCGGTCGACCGAACCAGCTTAATTCAGACCAGAGATCAGTTCAGATCAAACTGAGTCCAAGTCAGATCAAAGCTTGATCAGTCGACTGAACCATGATGACTCAGCCTAGCCAGTTCATCAGCACCGACCAGCAGGAAAGGAAAGAAGGGCTGATCGGTCAACCGAAGTCAGGGATAGGTCGACCGATCCAATCAAAATTAATTGCACCATTAATGAAGATTTCTGCAGATTTCAACGAACAAGGAAATTGACTGTTCGGTCGACCGAAAAAGGGGTTCGGTCGACAGAACCATTAAAGATCAGTAAATGCAAAAGATCGAGCCAGCTTCGGACTTCAGCTAGAATGGAAGGGAGCAGGTTCGGTCGACCGAACAGAGGGATCGGTCGACCGAATGTCCAAAATTCTTATAAAACATGCTCGAACCCAGAAGCGTGAAGAACAACTTTCTGATCTAAAATTCCTGCTCAGTGAACAACTCGTCTTCATCAGCTCAGCAAGCTACTGCATCCTAAAGTGCCAACCTAAGCTCCATCTACAATTTCGTTGTCGGTATATTTTAGTTAAAAGCTTGCATTGTAATTTCTTTTAAAGCAAGATAGTAGTGTGTTATTATCTTGCTTCATTGTACGATTCACTTCTTTCCGAGGACTTCAGAAAGAAGAATTTTAGTGCTTTGGCCATCGGTACGGTCAAGGACCGCGGGTCTTCGAGTAGGAGTCGAGCTAGGCTCTGAACGAAGTAAAACGATTGTGTCTCCTTTCTTATTTTCCGCTGCACGATTCGGACTTAAAAAGAAAAGAATAGTTTTAAAATAACGCGATATTCCCCCCCCCCCCCCCCCCCTCTATCGTGCTACTCGATCCTATCATGAGTGTTGTACTACGGGAGATTATCAAATTACAATTAAAGTTATCAAACCCCTCTACACTAAAGTAGTATAGAAATGACTCTGTCTTCCAAAGAATGTAACGATAGGATGGTAATCTTGGATTATTTGTTATTTTTATTTTTGGAATTTTCGATATGAAAATGGGGGTTTGGGTTTGAGTTCTAACACTATGATACGAAATAGCAAGCAAATGATGAAATCTAATCCTAATGGACAAAAGGTAATGCAGAAATGAGAGCTAAGTCTAACTTAAAGTGTGATTACAAGGAACTAAAAGTCAACATGAAGTAAGACAATAACAAAACTAAGCATGGAGCAAAACCTAGAGCATTAAAGAAACCTAAGCTAATCTATCATACTTGCATTCAAATGAAAAAGTAGAACTTAAAGAAACATAAATCACTAAACTAACAAGTATTGCATGAAATTACACTAAAGAAATAACATCAATTAGAATAGCATAATTGGTTGAGGCATTTTACCGAACATGTTGTGAGCATTCATCAAATTGAAACTAATACATAAAACCTTAACAAGGGAGTTCAATTTGATACAAGCATTTAACATACTCAACAACCAACAATCATACAACCAAATGATTAACTCAAAAAATCAACCAACACATGAAAGTTTTAAAGGAAAGAAACAACCCAACAAATGGAATGAATGGATGAAGAACTACTGTCCGGAATGGAGTGTAATGGATACAAACTCCTCCTCTTCTAACCCTCCCTACAGTCACACGGAACACCCATCTCCAGAACCCCCAGAACCAATGAACAGCAACCAAGATACCAGCTATGCTTGCTTCAACAACGGTGATGATCGACGAATCTTCCACCGAAGAACCCCGTCGGATGGAAGCTGAACGGAAGTAATGGAAGTGCTGTGAGGTGCTGTGAAATTGGATGAGCTGCCGCTCCTTCTTGCTCTGTCGGCTGAACCCCAGTTGGTAGAGCTTTAAAAGGAAGTCGAAGATGGAGGTCACACCGGAAAAACCCTCTCCGGTGAGGTGAAGACTGCTGCCACTCGCCACTGGAATCTAAGAAGGAGAAGAAGAACTGTGGAAGGGCCGAATCTGGAGAAAAGCTACTGCTAGGAAAAGGGCAGGGCCCCTCTTCTTCTAACCCGAAGAAGAGAGGATCTCTCGTGGTGGCGGAAGTGATGGATGGAGGAGAAGCAGCGTCGGACTAAAATGGCGCCGGAAGAACTACCAGATGCAAATCGGGTTGAAGGAGGCTCTGTCCGCGAGTTGAGTGATGCGAATGAAATGAAGGTTATGGATGGGAGAGGAGATGGAGGTTAGGAATGGCCGGCCGGCGGCGGTGTGTGGGTAGAGGTAGCCGACGACCGTTGGTGAAGGAGGAAGAAGAAGAAGGCGGCGTTGGCGTCGGTGCGTGGGAGAAGAAACGCCTCCGACCTTTCTCCCCGTGCGTACTGTGCCGTGCGAAGAATAAAGGAAAGGGTTTTTCTCCTCCTTTATTTCTGGGCCGTCCGATTTGATGAAGATGGATCCTGACCATTGATTAAAGTGATGAAGGAGATCTACATCTGAACCGTTCATTTTGACATTAAATTGAGGTTGATTTGCTGTTTAGATCTGACGGTCAACATAGTTTCAAATCTGGATGGAGGGCTGGATGGCTTAGATCTGAATGAAGGAGGAAGATCTCCCTTTATCTGGATCAACGACTCATATTAATTCTGTTTGATCTCCCTCATTTGACCTCCAAATCAAATCAAATTTGATCTGACTCTACCATAATCGATGTCTCTTTTGATTTCCTATAAATTCATAATAAAAACATGAAATTAAATAGCACAATTTGTAAAAAAATTACAATTAAGTTCAAAATAGATCCTACTTACGAAACATAATATAAATTCAAAATTAAGCATGTGAGAAGGTAAAAATTCCAAGAATAAGAGGCAAAATAATGCACAAAAATGCTAGTTATCACCGCCCGGGACACCTGAAAGGGCAAGGCACCCTGATCTAACAACTCTTCTGAGCGGATCAACCGATAATTCTATCAAGCAATTCATGAGGACGAGTTACCATCGAACTTCAGACTGCCTACGATCGGTAAGTACAACAGGCCAACCGACCCCAATGACCACTTACTCGAGTTCGATATTGTATCCACACTCCACCAATACTCGGACATAGTGAAATGCCCAGTATTCTTGACCATGTTATCGGGATCAACACATAAGTGGTTCCAATGGTTGCCGATCGACTCCATTTGCGGCTTCAAGGACTTTCGAGTGGTGTTTACTCAACACTTCTCTAATAGCTACCGTTGTCAGAAGACTGAGGTGAACCTGTTCGTAGTCAAGAAAAGGCCCGAGAAAGTGTTGCGGTCCTACATCAAGAGATTCAAACAGGTGGCCATAAAGGCCCCGTCTGCCACCTAGGAGGTCCTGCAGAGCACGTTCTCCCAAAGACTTATAGAAGGTGAATTCTTTCGTTCACTTATCATGGAACCACCGAAAAACTTTGATGAGCTGCACAGACGAGCAACAAAGTTCATCAACTGGAGGAGGCGCAAGTGGCTCAAAAGAAGGATTCAATTCCCTAGCCCGCAGCCACCCAAGAGCGCCGAGCGGCACATAGTAATCTGCCTCCAACGAGGCCCCGATAGAGCACTACACAGCAACATCAGGAGCCCTGAACGCATGTTGTACAGCATGTGGAGGCCGAGCGGAAGAAGTTCAAGGAACCTCGACAGTGGACGTCGATGTTCTGTTCGTTGCATAAAACAGCGGCTCACAATACCAGGGATTGCTACCGCCTCAACCCCCCCCCCCCAGAACCGACCCACTCAACAGGGTGTTTGACACCGATCTCCAACACCCAAGCGTCGACACCCTCACCGAGTAGATAGGCGGCGCTATGAGGATAGTTCACCTGCCAAGGCACCCCGAGGACAATCACCATTGAGGCACGGGGATAGGCCCGTCCGAGCATCTTCAGAGAGACCTCGAATATCCACAGGGATCATCTGTCGAAGAGTCGAAAACACATTTGTCTTATACACTGATGCATTAACTATTTTGCTTCAATAATTGTACCTTGCTATTTGCTACATTAAAAAATTTGGGTGCTAAAGAAAGACCTGACATGCAAATTGCATCAGGTGTTAAGACTGAATTCTTTCTGAACTTCTCCCATTCTTCATCTTCCGATTTCTCCCCTCTCAATTTTCCAAGGAACACGGAATCATCATGGAGTTCGTATCGAGAGGCTTAGGATTGATGGCTTGTAGGTAACTTCATATAGGCTTTTAATGATAATAATGAAAAATAATCTCTAATTGATTTTAATCAATTGATATTTATTATATTTGACGTCACAATTAAGATTTATATAAATCAAATAGTAAAAAATAATATTTTCAAATCTATTATATTACTATGTTTATAATTATTACGATTATATGTGATATTTAATCTTTCCATTATTGTTTTAGACAACTTGTATAAATAAGTCTATTGACTTTAGTAATAAGATCATCAAAAAGCCTTATGTCATTTCTTTTCTCTGCTTATTGTTGGACCCCGTGGTTGTTTTGATTTGATCAACCAAATTAGGTTAGGTCCTGCTTGTTATCTGATCCCTGTGTCTAAGTCTGCAGGAGCTTAGGAGCGCAGAAAGTCGAGCGGAAGATACAGCTAGTGAGAATGACGGCACGGGAAGGGAGCCGACGAGCTCGGTGCATCCGAAGGATGAAAAAGCTACGGAAGAGTACACTGGTGGATGAGAAGAACGTGCATGACATTCGAGGAAACGAGAAGCCGGGACGGAAGCCTGCTCGAGGAGAAGGCCAGAAGTTGGGTTCGGATAAGCCCTATTCCGGATGACCGAGATCACCCAAGCGAGCGGAGCCGGAGCAGAAGACCTGGACCGAAGCGAGCTGAACCGGAGTAGAGGTCTCGGATGAAAAAGTCAACCAAAGTTGACTTTATGGGTCCGGGCGCTCGGAACAGTCCGAGGCGCCCGGAACCCTTTCGAACGCCCAGAACAGTCTGGGGCACCCGGAACCCTTTCGGATGCCCGAACCCGAATTTAATCCAGATCGCGGTCAAACCGCGATCTGTGCTTAGGCGATAAAGTTTTATCCCTCCAAGGCGCCCGGAACCCTTCGGGGCACCCCGACCAAGGCTATAAATATAGCCTTTGTCCAGAAGCTTGAATCAACTCTGTATTCAACTTCTAAGCAACTGTCTGAGCTTCAAGTGTGTAAAAGGCTTCTCCGCCTTCAGAGAAGGACACTTTCTTATTGCGCTTTTTCAATCGCCTTGAATTAACAACCTTCTTGGTTGTAACCAAGTCAACTCGCTGAGTCTCCTACTTTTCTTTATTTTATTTTTTTATTATTATTATTGCTATTATTTTAGAGTTGAAAAGTTTGAGGAGGATATCTTTGATTTGCAGGCAATTCACCCCTCCTCTCTTGCCAGCCCCGCTGCGCCAACACCTATTAATTTCTACGTGGTATCAGAGCCAAGTTCTGTTCCTCACAATTTTCTTCTTCTGAATTCTTATTACATCGGCTAAAGGAGTTTTCTATATGCTGATTTGATATCATCGACTACAATGCAGCAACCTCGGAAACTTTGACAACTACCACCATAACTTTTCTTCACCTTTCATCAACAGCTTTTTCCCCTCGACGATAGTAATTTTTGGCAACGTCAATCATAATAAGACAGAGTTAATATTTGTTCTTCTTATTTTATTTTATTTTTGTTTCCTTTTTTTCTCTTTCTCTAGTTGGTTTTTTCTTTATTATTTATTCTCTTTCTGTTTGGAAAAGAAAAAAATGAAAATAGAGAGGGAAAAAATATCTTTTTCCGATCCTACTGCTACTGAGATCTCTTTGCCATCACAAAATATCTCTTTCTCTATTCCTATGGTTCCTTCTGTTTTTTTGTTAAATTTGACCATGATAACTAACTACTATGGAAATTGCAATTTCTTTCTTTACTTTATGTTCATGATTTACTTGGTCATGTTGATGGTACTTTATCCTCATCCCGAAAAGATGATGCATCCATACTATGTGGTTTAAGAAGGATCAATTAGTCTTGACTTGGTTATTCTCATCAATTACTGAGTCTATATTTTCCCTTCTCGTTGGGCTCAACACTTCGCGTCAGGTTTGAGAAGCTCTTGATCATTCTTTTGCATCTCATTCTCAAGCACGAGTTCTACAAATTCGTCTACAATTACAATCTGTGCAACGAGGAGATGCTTCTATTAATGACTATATGCAATCAGTCAAGATCATTGTCAACAACCTAGCTGCAATTGGACATCCAGTCTCTAATCCAGAACTATTAATGCATATTCTTGCAGGTTTAGGCCCTCAATATGATAGCCTTGTTCCCAGTGTGACGGCTCGCATGGATCAAGTGTCACTAGAAACTCCTCATGGTATGTTATTCTCTCATGAAAGGCTTCTACAAATATAATATCAAAGGATGTCAGATTCTTTATTTCTATCTGCACACATGATTAGCAAAGCTTCACAACCTGATCAACATAATCAGCCTCTTCCCCAACATGGTCATCAAAATCAGTTTAGAGGTTTCAGAGGCTGAGGTCGGGACCGAGGTCGAGGTCGAGGTCGAGGTCAAGGTTAAGGTTGAGGATGCTGCCAGATTTGCTTCAACTATAGTCATTATACTCAAAATTGTTATAAAAGATATGATTTAAATTTTCAAGGAGGACCTGTATTATCAAATCGACCCCCTCCCTCATCTTGGTAATCTAGTACTCAATCATCTCATTCTAGAGTATTTTCACTTTCCATCCCTCCTAATGTAACATCATCAGTTTCTGAAACCCTAGGATGACATCTAGATTCTGGAGTGACTCATCATGTTACACCAAAGTACGATATTCTTACAGAAGCTTCGTCTTATCATGGACCTAACGTGGTACAAATAGGCATGGCTCAAGTTTACAAATTGCTCACATTGGAAACACATCCTTTCATTCATATGGTCATACTTTTCGCATGCGCAACACTCTTCATGTTCCTTTTATCACTAAAAATTTACTTTCCGTACGTCAATTTGCTCTTGATGATAATGTATTTTTTTTAAATTCATCCTCATCATTGTCTTGTGAAGGATCCCACGATAGGAACTATTCTACTCCAAGGGGACACTAAAAATAGTCTTTATCATCTTCAACCACTTCTCTCAAAACCTTTATTGGAGAACACACAAACAAATTCTCTTGGCATGCATGTCTTGGGCATCCGTCTCTACATCTTATTCAGGACATTATTAATCGTTTTGGTTTACCAACTTCTTTAGTATCATCATCTCATTTATGTGAAGCTTGTATGAAAACAAAATCTCATAAACTACCTTTTGTATCCTCGACTCGCAACTCTAGCTTTTCTTTGAAAATTATTCACTCTGATGTATGGGGTCCGCTCCTATTCTTTATAATCAGGGTTTTCTTTACTATGTTATTTTTATTGATAACTTTAGTAAGTTCACTTGGATTTTTCCTATGAAAAGAAAAGCTGATCTCTTCGATATTTTTTATCATTTTTAAAAACATATGGAGCGTTATTTTGATCGTACAATACTCTCCCTTCATTCTGATTGAGGTGAAGAGTATCAAGCACTTCATCATCATCTTACTTCCTCTAGCATCCTTCATCGAGTCTTTTGTTTCCACACTCCTGAACAAAATGGATCCGTCGAAAGAAAACATCGTCATGTGCTTG
Organism: Zingiber officinale; assembly: GCF_018446385.1. NCBI lineage: Eukaryota > Viridiplantae > Streptophyta > Magnoliopsida > Zingiberales > Zingiberaceae > Zingiber > Zingiber officinale. The sequence goes on from NC_056002.1 coordinate 133,948,541, forward strand.
AAACAGCCTTAGCTCTTCTTAATCATGCCTCAGTTCCACTTAAATTTTGGGATGATGTCGTCCAAACTACAGTATACCTTATCAATCGTTTACCCACTCCACTACTTCAAAATAAGTGTCCCTTAGAAAGTTTTTATAATCGTCTTCCAAATTACTCCTTTCGTGTCTTTGGTTGCGCATATTATCCTTAGCTACGACCTTACTCTAAACACAAGTTAAACCCACGCTCTCTACAATGTATTTTTCTTGGTTATAGTAATTTGCATCATGGGTATCGTTGCCTCCATATTTCAACCGGATAGATATATATTTCTCGATATGTTACTTTTGATGAATCTCATTTTCTGTTTGTAGTTGCTACCTCAGATCCTTCTTCAGATAATCAAGTCACATATCTAATATCACCAGGTAATATATTAGAAATCCCACATATTGATTCATCAGGACATATTGAAAGTACAAGAGGGATGATATCTTGGGTCATGCTCTATCTCCATAAATTTCTGTAGACTCAGCGGTTAGTGGTGATCTACTCTCTAGTTCTGATTCTCATCCGTCTAACTACTCATCTCCGAGTAGCTCTGATGATGATACTCCTCGACGAATGCTTCCTCTAAGTGATATTTATGCACGATGTCAACCGGTTTCTACTCATTATCCTTTTCCATGTGTTCTTATTGCTTATTCAAATTTTGTTGAACCTTCTAGTTTTACACAGGCAGTCAAAGATCCAAATTAGAGCGTTGCGATGACTACAGCATTTCATGATTTTTTTTTTCACAATGCAACATGGAGCTTAATTCCTCGTACCCCATTTATAAATATTGTGGGCTCTAAATGAGTTTATTGAATCTCGTGTAGATGGTTCTATTGAACGTTACAAACCTCGCCTTGTTGCTAAATGCTTTAATCAACAGCCAGATATTGACTTTAATGATACTTTTAATTCAGTCGTCAAAATTACAACTATCTATAGCTGTTAGCTCCAATTGGTCAATAAGACAATTAGATATTTCCAATGCTTTCCTTCATAGACACCTTGAAGAAACTGTTTATATGGAGCAACCTCCTGGATTCATCCACCCACAACTTCCAACACAGGTGTGTCAACTTCAGAAATCTATATATAGTCTTCGGCAAGCACCTCGTGCATAGTTTCATCGTCTATCTATCTGACTTCATACTCAAGGATTTTCTGACTCAAAAATAGACTTTTCCCTATTCTACAAATGTAATGAGGATTTTTCAATATTTGTTCTAATTTATGTGGATAATATATTAATAACTGGTAGTGATCAAAACAACATTACTATTTTACTCTATCTTCTTCGTCAAGAGTTTCCTATTCGGGATCTTGGTAATGCTCGTTTTTTCCTTAGCATAGAGTTTTCTCTCACATTATGAAGGTTGTCTTCTCTATCAGAGCAAATACATTACTGGACTTCTCAATGAGCTAAAATGGATGATGCACGTCCTATCTCCACACCAATCATTGAGGGTGGTTTCACTGCACTTTCATCCTCCTCTTTAATGTCTGACCCCAGATCTACCATAGTATTGTTGGTGTCCTGCAATATGTCACAATTACACGACTTGATATTGCTTAGCTGTGAATCGTGTCTGTCAATTTATGCATGATTCTACTTAATATCATTGGGAATGTGTTAAGAGAATTCTTCGATATTTCAAAAGCACTATTCTACATAGTCTTCTTGTATATCGTTAGTCCTCATGAGAGTTAATTACCTCTAATGATGCAGATTGGGTTGGATCTCTCAAAGATAGACGTTCTACTAGTGGATATGCTATATTTTTTGGGTGAAATCTTATTTCCTAGCTTTCAAAGAAGCAACCTATAGTCTCTCACTCGAGTACTAAACCTGAATATAAAGCTATAGGTAACACAATGTCAGAAATTATTTGGCTATAATATCTTCTTTCAGAATTACACTTTTTCCCAACTGCTATGCCTAAATTCTGGTGTGATAATATTGGAGCAACTTATCTTGCGGCAAATCCTGTCTTTCATGCTCGTACCAAGCATGTAGAAATTGATTTTCATTTTATTCGTGAACGTGTAGTGACTCAACAACTTTGAGTTTCTTACATCTCTACGAAAGATCAAATTACTGATATATTTACCAAACCATTATCTAGACAATATTTCACCAAGTTGGCACTCAAACTCAACGTTTAAGCACTCTCGTTGAGTTTGTTGGGGGCGGGTAATGAAAATAATGGAAAATAATCTCTAATTGATTTTAATCAATTGAGATTTATTATATTTGACATCACAATCAAGATTCACATGAAATAAATAGTAAAAATAATATTTCCAAATCTATTATATTACTATGTTTATAATTATTATGATTATATGTGATATTTAATCTTTTCATTATTATTTTGAACAACTTGTATAAATAAACCTATTGAGTTTAGTAATAAGATCATCAAAAAGCCTTATGTTATTTCTTTCCTCTATCTATAATTTCTATACCTTTCATTAGGAAGGCTTCTGATTACGCTGTCCAATAATTTAGTGAGCAGAATGGAGTTGAAGAAGAGGCCACAAGCAATTGTAGGATTCTCTAAAAAATTATGGTGAATCAGATAACATCCAATTTGAGATGCCCGATTGGGTCTAGCAATCAGGGTAAATAAGAAAGTACTCATGGCGGATGACCCAGAAGCTCAATAGTCTGTAATTGCGCGTCCCATTTGGAGAAAAAATCCATGTAAATATATCGTAGCTAAGAATCAAACCACGAGTGTCTAAGTGACAATTTGATGCTCTTCCACTGTACCGTAATCCTAGAGACATCCTGTTGGATCATGAAAAGCGCTAGGGGGGTGAATAGAGATCGTCGAAAATCGAAACCGAAGTAAAGTACGCAATGGAAGAGAAAACGAAAAGCAATGTTAACACACCAAGTTTTACTTGGTTTGGAGCTTTCGTCGACTCCTACTCCAAGGCCCGCACGTGAGAGTGCTTTCAATGGACAATTCACTATCAGTTCGCAAATCTTTACATAGACGGATACAGTGGATTTATAAATTAAGTGCAATAAATAACTTATACCAACAACTTCTAGAGTTTTGGAAGGCTGTACTTTCAGTAGTTGGAGTCGCGTCACTCTGTCGTTGGAGTTGTGTTGCTCGGTCGTTGGAGCAATGTTACTCGGCCGTCAGAGTCGCGTCGTGGAGTTGTAGGAATGTCTTTGGGGTAGCGCGGAAGAAAGCAATCACAAATTCAAGTTGTGTCTATGGCTCTTGGTGGAAGGTTGCTTATGTAGGTAGTTCCAGGCGTCTGGATCCCTTCCGGGCGCCTGGATCATGATGTCAGCTCATCCAATCAACGTGCTCCAAATTGGGGTCGAGATAGATTTTGGCATTTCGGGTGCTCGGATCAAATCCGAGCGCCCGGATCCCTTCCGAACGCTCGGATCCTTTCCGGACGCCCGGACCTGACTTTTCCAGCAACTTATTTTCCTGCAAGAAAAAGTTAATCTGAGACAATAAAAGTTATTTTACCGTGCAAAACAAAGTTAGCACAATATAGCAAATAGAGTAGTAATTAGATTCTATCTCCTCGATATCAGAATCTAGTTAAGATCTCAACTTAAAATTTTCAAATAGATCTAAGTTGGATCGACGCCTAAAGTTTCCTCAACAGGAAACGTGCCCTCACAAAGTCACTCTCCTCTAGTGACTTACCTTAACTTACCATCTTGCCAGACATCCGACAGTCCATTGACCTATGTGGACTTCATGCCAGCTATCCGGTCGGCCCATCGACCTAGCTGAACTTTCCTGCAACACTGAGTTAGCATAATAGATAAAATGGTAAAGTAAAACATTGTTAACAGAATTCAAGATTTGCTGGTCAGGTTGAATGCGCGCGGTCGACCGAAAATCAATCGATCACATATAACCTAGGGTTATCTCCCTCTAGGGTTGCCTAGCTTCACTCATTAGGACTTCTATTGTCTGGTTTCACTCACCAGGACTTCCTCCAATTAGCTTCACTCACTATGACCCAGTTTCACTCACCAAGACTTTCACCACCTACCTTCACTCACTAGGGTCCGACTTTACTCACCAACACTCCACTTGTCTAACCTCTAGTTATGACTTCTTCCACACATCAAGTCCTATTTAAATTAACTCTTGGTTAGACTTTAAATACATTATCAAATATCGAAATCCTAGAGGTCAATTGCACCAACACATCCTTCCGCTACACTGAACCCAGGATTCTCTCACCAACTCTAAACTGATCATTAGCATCATTTACAGAAAAAAAATTATAAAAAGGAAAACATGTTAACAATTATATAAGAGTAATTAGAGAATAGAATATGAAAAAAAATAGCGAATTTAAAATTATAAAGCAGTGACAATAATACTAATTTTAAATATTACTGTTCTACTTCCTTTCTATTTTTATTTTATATTTGATGGTTTAGCTCTAAATTTATAGGTTTATTTTGCATTTTTACCTAGTATTGTTGGACTCTTCTTCAAAATATGCATCTAACTTTGCTAACTTAGTCTCTTCACACATATACATCCCACTGTAAGAATGACAATTTCCTTAGATCGGCTAAAAATTTGATATGATTCGAATGGTGGAGGATATGAAAAAAAATTTTAGGCTCGATAGTATTTAGATATGAGTATTTTTAAATATGGATATGAAGGTGAATGTAATAAAACTCTACTTAGAGCATCCACATCAGATACTCTATTTTAAAATTTTATCTTAAATTTTAGATAGGGTAACAAAAAATTTTTTACATCAGCTACCTTATCCATTACCTAAATTATGCATTTATAAATAGTACTTCTCTAAATTTAGGGAATATATTTCATTCCCTAAACATTATAGAGGAGAGAGAAGACATAGGGAAGCTGATATATGATGTATTGAAAAGTGGATTTCTAAATTTAATAAAGTAACTTTTTTACCCTAAATTATGCATTTTGGATAGTGAAGCTGGTTTGGATGGTCTTATATCATATCTATCTATACCTGATATATATATAATTAAACCACAGGACTAGAAAAGGTAGGATTGATTCTCATAATTATAATTAAAGTGAAATATGTCGAATTTTTTTTGTAATAGTGTCATGTCAAGGAGAAAATAAATGTCCGATAGCAGATTTATCGATTAATTCAATATAATAAGAAATAAATGGGAGTTAACACTCAATTTAGTTGGTGTCACCCAACCGAATACGATTTAATTGTATACTTATTGAATGAGTAAAGAGTAAATGTTAAAGTTCAGCTAATTCTTCTTTTTTTTTTTCAAAAGAAATATATATATACAAAAGAAATATCAAATACATAAAATCACGAGTAAATCTCTTTAATTTCTCTATCATTATAGAAAGATCATCCATATTAAATTCCAATATATATAAAATTTGAACCCAAACTAATATTTATGATTCAGTATTTCGATATATATATATATAAAAGAAAGTTTAGTCCGCTTTCTGTCTTTAAAAAATAATTTAATTTACTTCTACCCCATCACTAATACGTATCTTTTTTTTTTACGAAAAATCCTCACTCGATTGAAAGAGCATGAGACGAGGCAAATCGGATGAGTACAATAATTTAAAATTTTAATAAATATTCGTTCATTAAAATAATTTATTTATTTTTAAATAGAATTTTAAAAAATAATAGGATGATGAATAGACTATGAATATATACTACCAAAGGAGTTGAAAATTAAATAAATATTCGATGAGTATAGAAAAAAAATGATTAATCAAGTTGGGTAACGTCGAGTCTGGGATGATCGGTTCAATTTCACGGAAGTTTTTCATCGACCACCAGAGTAAATCGGAAAGTTGATAGCTCAGGAGTCCAACATCCTTTAATTACATATCTCATTTGAAAGAAATTTTTTTATAAATTTATCATAACTGAAATTTAAATTGTAAATACTTGAATGATAATCTGAATATCTTATTACTACTGTATCATAACTCCAGAGATAATATTCAATGAGTATAAAGATGATTATAAGGATGGCTCTAATAGATAGGTATAAATATGTAAGATATGAAATCTAATTTAAATCCGAACCATCACCGTATCCCACTCATATAACTTTCTCTTGTCCCGAATAGAATTAATTTTTATAGAGTATAACGATTAAATTTAATAAAAATTAATTTAATATTTTTTTGACATAGATAATATTTATATTTGTAATTTACTTTAAAGATGGCTATTCCAGTCCAGCGTAACTACTTTTCCTCTCCAGCTTAGAAAATTAACTCCCATTAAAAAATTTCGCTTTGTAAAATATAATATTATACATAGGACATAAAAAATAGAGCCGACGAAAATAAATCTAATCCGTTAATCTGATCTGATTCTATTGGGGAAAAAAAAATCAAATTTGAAATGGGAGCTTTTAGACGGTGCTAGAATTAGATCGGATACAAATTAACCGGATGGATCGAAAGGAGTTTTTTTTTTAGAATTAAATTAAATTTTATTTTAAAAATTAAAATATTTTTTTATATCAAAATTAATATGATAATGATGATTAATATAATAATGATGAAAAATTAATATAAAAATAAAAAATTATAGAAAAATAGTAATTTTTTAATTGAACTATTTGGATTAGTCGGATTAAAATTAAAATAATAAAAAATGTTAATAATTTTTTAATGCTATCGCCTCATTTAATTAAAATTTGCCGCAACATAGTCGTAAAATGTTAATAATAATTTATTAATTCTTAATTAAGAATATGTGTATTAATTATGTTCTTATAAAAACTCCATGAGTCGTGTGCAGTAGGAATTCTTTGGTCCAATATTTGTGGATCAAAGATGATTCATTGTATGAAGATTATTATATCAAAGGTCTATACTAATGGATCATTTCTTGATCCGCATGTTACGAATTAGAGGATTTGTTATCAGTCGGGTGAGGACGGATCAGGACGTTTTGTTTTAATTTTTATTTAATTAGCTGAGAAAAATAAAATAAAATAAAATAATCTGGCTTGTGCGGTCAGGACTGAGTCAATGACGAGGCCGGCACTTTCAGTAATTATAAAATTTAGATTGCGTTCGAATTGGAATTCAGTTTGAGAATTTTTAATAAAATTTTTATTATATGGATTCTTTTGCTCCAATAATTGTAGCTTCCTCTTCGCTTCCTCTCCAATAATTGTACCTTTAACAAAGTATCTTGACTTGTAAGTGAGCTCTTCCGCTCCATTCTTTTCTCAGTACGCTTTGTTTGTAAACTTGTCTTCTTTGTTTCCCAAGGAAGAAGGAAGCATCAAACAGCTAGAAATCATGATTGGGAGGTTCGCGCTGACAGCCTTTGGATGGCTCGCGGAGAGCATCGTGAGTGCCTTGGTCGGGAAGGCCGTCAATCACGCTGTTCAACAGTTCGGTGAGCAGCATGGAGTTGAAGATGACCTCAAGAAGCTGAAGGATTCTCTCGCCAACGCCAGGCTGAAAATCAGCACCATCGAGAACTTGTGGCTGAAAGATGAGTTCCTGCAGCAGAGAGTGAAGGACTTGCTGATAGACCTCAAGAATGCTGCTTATGATGCTGATGACTTACTGGATGAATTCCAATACAGAATTCTGAAGCAGCAGATCGAGCAGCAAGGAGATGAGGCTGGTAAACGAGCCTCGTCTTCCTCCTACTCTGCTCCCCCTCCAAGCAAAAGGACAAAAACTTCAATTGCAAGTTATACCAGTGACCTTTTCAGAAAAGGAGATGATGATGATGATGATAATGTGCAGAAAATCAGGAAAATAAAGGGGAGTTTAGATGACTACTCAGCTGCTCTCGAGGAAATTTACAGTTCGCTAGGCGCAGAAGATGATAGAGGAAATAAACAATTAGTGTCCCCGGCGAGCCGGCAAACGAGCTCCTTTTCGACTGAACCTCAATTGTTTGGCAGAGACAAAGAGCTGCAAGAACTCAAGGATTTGTTGTTCAAACCAGCAGTTGCATCTGAATTTGGCCAAAGTGGAGTTTCTGTTTTATCTATTTATGGTATGGGAGGGATTGGGAAGACCACTCTGGCTCAGGAAGTCTTCAATCACAGCAGCGTGAAAAAATACTTTAAGCTCAGAATTTGGGTTTGTGTTTCTGAAAATTTCTGCACAGATAGGCTGACCAGAGAGATTATAGAGTGTGCAACCACGGAGAAGTGTGATCTCACGAATTTAGATACTCTTCAAAAGATTGTCAATGAGAAGATCACGCCAGAGAGATTTCTTCTTGTATTGGACGATGTGTGGAACGAGGACAGGCACAAATGGGAGAGCCTCTGTGCACCATTGAGGTCTGGAAAGCCCGGTAGCAAGATATTGGTAACAACTCGCTCTAGGAAGATTGCTAAAATGGTTGGTGATGTGGATGTCATTCATCTGCAAGGTCTGGATGAGGAGAGCTTCTGGGAATTTTTCAAGAAATGTGCATTTGGTTGTTCAAATAGTGGATTTCATCATCCTCATATGGAAGCCATGGCGAAGAAGATGACTTGCAAGCTCAAGGGATTGCCGCTTGCAGCAAAGACTCTAGGAGGGTTGTTGAGCATGAAATTGGATGAGCAATACTGGGAAAGCATTTTAGATAGTGAAATATGGCAGCTTCCCCAAGAAGAAAATGGGATTATGCCAGTGCTACAACTGAGCTATCAACATCTCCCTCCTCATCTTAAGCAATGCTTTGCATTTTGCTCCTTGTTTCCTAAAGATTATAGGTTTTATGAATCTGACTTGATCGGTATTTGGATAGCAGAAGGATTTATAGTGACTCAAGGAAGTACCAGAATGGAGGAGCTAGGGAGCAACTACTTTCATGAGTTAGTTAACAGGTCATTCATTCAAGAGTCAAAGAGTGGAGGATTTATAATGCATGACCTCATACATGATCTTGCAGAACTCATATCTGTGGGTGAATCTTATAGGATTGAAAAAGGCAAGTTCCATGACATTCCTAGTACCATTCGTCATCTTTCAATATACACAAATGAAGAAGGTATTGAGACCAGACTTTTAACAGAATTCTCTCATTGCGATAAATTACGGACGATGATGTTGATAGTAGAAAAATTCTCTTGGAAGAACTTTAATTTTGATTGTGGTGTTTTGGAAAAATTAAAAAATATTCATGTGCTTGTCTTGAAGAATTGTTCTTTGAAAGAACTACCTGATAGTATTGACAAGTTAATACATCTCCGCTATCTTGACTTATCTCAAAATGATTTTCGAAGGTTGCCTGAGTCATTATGCGACTTGTACAATCTGCAGACATTGAAATTAGATTGTTGTTCTAACTTAGAAGGTCTCCCACATGGCATGACGAAATTGATCAACTTGCGGAACATTTATGCAGTAGTAAACTTTATTCACAAGATAGCAGAGATCGGAAAGCTTACTTCTCTTCAAAATTTGTATGCTTTCAAAGTGACAAAGGATAATGGACACAAACTTGTTGAATTAAAAGGTTTGAACCAACTCCGGGGGTTTCTATGCATAACAAATCTTGAGAATGTGGAGAACAAGGATGAAGCAAATATTGCTAGTTTGAAGAGTAAAGAACACCTCGATGAGTTGGTGCTAGAATGGACATCTCTGCAAGAATCTGATTCAGACGTTAATTTGCACATGTCAGAGCATGTGCTTGAAGGTCTCCAGCCGCATCACAACCTACAAAGTCTGATAATCAGAGGATATAATGGAGCTAGACCTCCCAATTGGCTACACGAACAAGTATATTCTAGATTGAAAGCTCTCAAACTTGAAAATTGTAAAAGGTGGAACGATCTATCAGCTATTGGGCAACTATCACAATTAAAGCACCTCTTCCTTGTGAGAATTTCAGTCCAGACCAAAAATATACACAAATTGTTCGATCCAAAAGTATGCCAGTTCTTCTCCCAACTAGAAAAGTTGGTACTAGAGGGTATTACCATGTTGGAGGATCTCCCAAATCTTGGACAACTTCCATGTCTGACATCTATTTGCATTGAGAATTTGCCGGGAGTGAAGATGATAGGTGAGAAATTCTTTGCCACGACAGAAGAAGGCAGTTGCTTTCCTAGACTATGTACTCTCCGTTTCATAGAAATGCCGGCATGGGAAGTGTTCTACGGCTCCGATGATAGAAATCTATTTCCTTGCTTGGAGGATCTTTATATTTCAAATTGTCAAAAGCTGAAGATGTTACCTCCCCTTCCTCCTTCAATACAATGCGTAAAATTAAATAATGTTGGGCTGGTAGATTGTCCAAGATACTGGAAAGCAATTGATGAATGTAGCAGTACAACTAATTCTGTATCTCTGAAGGATTTGGCCATTTGGAATTGTCCAAATTTGACAAGTCTAGAACGAGGGTTACTACCACACCATCTTCTGCAGATTCATATAAAAAAATGTGAACAATTGTTGTGGGTGCCAGTCAAAAGGTTGAAAGAACTCGCCTCTTTAAGGTCATTGTCAATAAAAAAGTGCCCGAAGCTCATGAGCATGACACCAGATAAGTACATTGATTTCCAACTCCCGCCATCAATTACATACCTACGTTTATCTGATTGTGGAAATCTTTCCAAATCACTGCCTGACTTGCTGCATAACCTATTGACTCCCTTGTTGATAAGCAAATGTCCCAATCCAGTTTCTTTGCCACTAGAACCATGGCTTAGAGTGATTGATCTAGAAATCGAGAAAACAACAAACAACCTCCAGTTCTTGAGGATTAAAGGATGCCCTAACCTTCTACTTGAACTAACAGATAACTTGGCAGGGTTGGAGTTAGAGATTAATGACACAGCGTTAATGAAACAACCACTAATCAAAAAATTACTATCATCTGTCGGTAAACTTATAATCTCATCCTCTTGTGAAGCGGTGATGTTCGAGGGGGAAGATCAGGAGTCATTGCAAAGCTTGACATCGCTCCAGACATTATGTTTCTCTGATTGCGAGAATCTACAATCCCTGCCAACAAAGTTGTACACCCTTACGTCCCTCGAGAATTTGTGGATTTCTAATTGCCCACAAATTCAGTCTCTGCCTGAGTGGTTACCGCCTTCCCTCGAAGATCTAGAATTTGAAGATTGTGATCTGGCACTGGAGCAAAGACACTTGGCGGAAATTAAGAAGTTCCGGCTTATTCCGTTATCATTAAGAGAGGTAAAATCACGATAGTATTTATTTTCTTCTGCAGAGTAATTATACATTTGCTATTCATTGATATCGCTGCCCAATACTTTGCTTCAGAAATTAGTGCCATATTAATTAAAAGCTAGAAGGAGATTGATCTTTCAGTATTTCTGCTATCAACCTTGTCAAATCTTCAGATGCTATTTTAACAAAGTTCCTGTAACTTGTTTTTTCTTTTATTCTGAAATGATTCTTTTTTTTCCCTCGGATAAAGTAACTCATTTTTTTTATAGCATCGTTTAGGGGTTTTTTTTTTTTCCAGAGCTCCGAATATTTTGATACTATTTTTAATAATTTTTATTTTTTTTTATATATTTAGGATATTTTTAATATTTTATTTTGCAAATTAAGTTTTTGGGTTTACACTTTTGAAGGTTGTCTTAAATAAATTTTTTATTTTTGGTCAAACTTAGGAATTGTAATTTTTCTTCGTTTGTCTTTTTGTTTCGCTACAGGAGGAGGAGGACGACGACGAGGACAAGGAGGAGGAGGAGGAGGAGGAGGAGGAGGTCGAGGACGAGGAGGAGGAGGCGGGGGTGGATGCGATCTAGAAGAACATTGCAGGACGATAGGATGTCGAGGTGCAAGGGGCGTGGAAGCAGAAAGGTCCCAAAGGGTCGACACTGACGGAGAACGTTGGGGTTGCCGATTGAAAAGGAGATGAAAGCTACGGGCTGAACCAACAACGTGGTTGCTTGTCCGCCTTGGCTCTTAGATCCTCCGATTTGAACTAGCAGAACCATTTGAGGCGGCGACGAAATCGTTGACAATAATAGAATCAACGAGGCCATGTGGCCGGGAAGAGAGATGAAACAGAAATTGTCATCTGAAAATTTGCTATTCTCTAAACGCTGGTAATGGTCAGCCTCACTCAAACAGTAGCTATTTAGTTGAAAGATTGGAAAGTGCTAACGGAGTACCTACGATCGGAGCATGTGGAGTAAAAAAAATTAAAATTTTTAGAATTTTGACAATTGACCAAAGGGGCACTTCCCAAAAGATATATTTGCCAAAGGACAACTGATTCCCATTTTACATCTCCTGTCAATGTGGACAGATCCTTTAGATCGATGGTCCCTTAATATGAATTGATGAAATGAATAATCTTTATTCATAAAATAGATAGAAATCATTCATCCTCATCAATTCATATAAAAAAATTATCCTCTGAACCGTAAAAAATGATCCAGAAAATCTGATCTACCTGCTAATAGCTAACCTCATTCCCATTTTCCTAAGCATACTCATCATGTTTTTTTAAAAAAAAAATTATTTCTTTACTTCATATGCACGTAACATCGACATCTCTCTATTCGGGAAAAGCAAATGTCTTCTCTAAAACAAATCTCTTCTATGTCGTATTGTCGAAAACCTCAAAAGTTGAAACCGTACACACAGGTCATTCATCTTATTCTATTCCACTCTCAGCTTGTGACAAGTGAATTAGAGTTTTCATCAAAACTCACCTTACTCTTCCTCCTCTCTCTCCTCGGCCATTCAAGTTTAGGATTTAGTTTGACCTTATCATCCTTTGTTCCGATGTTGACTCTGATCATTTCTCTCCTCTCCTATTCCAAATTATACTTCTGTTTTAGAATGATACAAAATGGTGTTTCAACCTCCTCTCCTAAGATATCCTTTTATAATCTCCGTTATAATTGCTTCACCTTGTGATCTCATCGAAATTAGAGATAAAGCATCCAGGATGGTCAGCCACGTGGAGTTAGCAACAGGTGATTTGGGTAGAGCTATGACTTCTTTATTTTCTCCGTTGCTTCTTGCAAGGTTGACAAAGAGCGTAAGAAATCTGAATGCATTTATTATCTCCAACTGTACCTCCAGGAACAAGTGCAAGCTGGGCCTGGTCCAAAAAGAATCGGCAAAGGAATTCGGAGTGTTTTCAAAACCTTCAACCTGAAATCCATAATAGGAACTAAAATTAATGAACATATCGAAAGCGCCCTGGGGCTCTGATATGTTTGTTGGAATAACTACTGGAGATGCATCAATGTTAGCGTTCTCTTTCTTAGGGTCATCTTCACAAGGAACCTTACCAACTTCATCAGCATATACTAGATTGTCAATTAACTCAGTCTCGTTTTCATCTTTTGATATTCTCAGTTCATATCTTTCTCAAAAAAATTTTTTAATCTAAATTAAAATAAAAGAACTTACGATCTTTAAGATTTCATGACGTTGGGATAACTGCCTCTATAAATCTTCAAATATCTCATCTTGGGTACTACGATCATAGTATGAGTCTTCCTCAGTCGGAACCCATTTGTTAAGATCACGATCCGTTGATTCATACACGAATATCGAAAACAATCTTCTAAAACATATTGATTAAAAGAGAAATACCAGAAAATAAAAAAATAATTGCACTGTCAAAAATATTATTAAATCAAAAATCTTCTCCTAAACATCAACTAAACATATCCTTATATAGACTCTAAACCTTAATTCCAGAGAAAAGAAATAAATCCTAACATATACACCTCAATTCCTATCAGGAAGAAAAGGAATCATAATAAAAAGAAAAAAAAAAGACTAATAATTCTAAAATCCTTAAACATACTCAAAATAAAAATATATATATATATAAGATGAAAATTAACAAAAATGTCCTAAATATCTTAAATATTAAAAAATTTAAAAATTACTAAAAATAATAGGAAAAATATTCAAATCCTCCTACACCATCATGGCCTAGGATGTACTGGTGTAGGAAAAGACTTTTGTCTAGGAGGTATCAGAGCATGTAACGGATTCCTTGCTATTGCCTGAACATCTTTCTCCCTTTCAAATGTTTCATAAACAAACATCTCTGGAGTGTAATTAAAATTTGGTCGAGGCAGTGAATTTTGCAGAGGTGGCCATGGGGACCTTTTGTATGGATGGGGTTTAAGGGTTGTTGAAGGGTCTACGTCACTTTTTTAGGCGCGCTGAACCTCCTCCACATGAATATACTTCTCGGCTCTCCCTAGAAGAGCATCAAAACTAGTTGACGGTTTCTTTACCAGTGATCAATCTGATAAAGTCTCCCTCCAATAATCCATGAAGAAAGAGCTAATTAGTACATCAAATGTAGCCTATATACCCCCAAAGCCACCAATTAAAAAGTTGGATGTAATCTCGCCAAGTTTCTTGAATTCGTTGCTTCATGGAAAAAAAGACTCAATGCGGTTTCACGATACTGCTTGCTACTAGCAAAATGTTGTAAGAACATAGTATTGAACTCCTCAAAAGATCGAATGGAATTGAGTGACAATCTGTTAAGAAAACTCTACACTTTACATCATCAGAGTACTGTCACAAAAGAGTAACATTCTTAAAACGTCTCAAATGATCTTCTAGATCCACCATCCCTGAATATTCACCGACTTGGACAGGCCAAAATTTTATTCGACAATTCTTCATCTAGAATCTCTTCAAAAAAGGGGTAACTTATTGGGTTGATCACCTTGCCTGAGGCTCAACAAGCCATCATCCACCTTGATTTCTTGGAGGCAATACGGTAGACTCATAAGATTGACTCATAAGATTGCTCCGCATGGGGAGATAACATTCTTTTTGGAGTCACCATAGTGAGGTGGAGTTGGAGCTATTTGTTGTCGCAATATCTCCTGATCAGTAACCGCTATGAATCATCCCATGTCATCCGTTATAGGGACGGATATCTCTCTTCCCCTTTTGTCTTCTTTGATTGTCGCGTGATCCTGTCCGAAAACGGTGAAAGTAGTTGGTTAGGAAGGTGACTCTGATGTTGACTTAACGAAGACTCCTTGCTATTTTGTGTGTAAGAAGGAGCGTTAGTGACCAGACCAAGGAAGGAGTGCCCGATGTAGGCCCTTCAACGCTCAAATCAGTGATCGTTTTGGAGATGTTGAATAATAGAATGCATAGTAGCAAACAAGCGTGTGTAATCACATAGCGTCTTGTCCCTGTGTTTGTAGATGGAGACCCCTTTTTATAATGTCACTGTTATGTCTAACATGAATCTCAAAGCATTTTCAAAAAAGGATAGGTTACTGTTATGTCTATGCATGAATCTTAAAGTTTTTCCAAACAAGGGTAGGCCATAAAAAGGCTCTGACACATTTTCAAAAATGGACCTGCAATTTCGGTGATTGACAGGCTAGAAGCTTCGAAAGTACAGTTGCATGCAAAATATTCTCCATCTGCTGTGGCATAAAATGTAAAAAAAAAAAAATATCAGGTCGTTGAGCCACATGGCCCACAATAGGCTCACTCGGTCGGCTAACTGAGTCCTTGATATGTCCGATCAATGACTACTCGTAAGAACTGCCCGGTCGGCATAGATGAATGCAATCAATGACTTGGTATTGATTCGGCTCCTTTATCTAGACGGAAAGCTATGGTGGACCAGATGTCCCATTCGTCCGATCAGACATATGGCTGATCGACGAGAGCACACAGTAGAGCTTGTTAACCACACTATATCCTGGTGCTAAAGAGGGTTGGGCTTCAAAGACCTGGTTTAGTTTCTTACGACTATCACAAGGCTTTAGAGCTTGAGACCCGACTGGTCGAATGGTCCGGTTGGGCAAGCCTTCCAAATCATGGTCTATGGGCGTCAAAAGGCTTTTGGGCCCAATGTTCGACCGGCAAGATGGTCCGATCGGATAAGCTTTCAAGGTCCTGGCCTATGATGTTAATCATTTCCTAACTTTGACCTCCACGTTAGTCATCCTCCTTGACTTTGGCCCTGACTCGGAGGCTTCACATCTTTCACCGTATCACTAGCCTTCCCTTCAAGTCTAATCGAAGGAGGTTGTAAGTCCGACTCACTGGACTGTAGTGTTATTCGCTCTTGTCCCCGATCAGGCATTCATTTACCCTGAACAGATATTACACTTAGCCACCAGTGTTTCTGAGACCCACAATTTCCCGACCGGCCGATCATGTATCACTGATTTGCTTAAGATGCTGAAATACTTAGCTACTATTGCTTCATATGTCCTCCATCTTCCAGCAAGACTCTCGTCTTTAAGTGTTGCTCGGCTCAAGTTGACGTCACCATGACTTCTTGGAAAATGAACAAATCTCTATCATTAATAGGAAGCATGATGAGCATGACTTTTCATCATAAGCTTGCTCATTGCCTCCTAGCCTTCATTAATGTGGCCTATATATTATTGCCACGTGTTACACATATGTAGAACAATATCTGATGTAACAGGTGATTGTTGGGATTCGATGGGACTATCGGTGATTTAAATTCAACGCTATAGATTGGCTCTCTCTCCTTCATCCTTTTGTTGAACGGCTGTGAGCAACCATCACGAGGGTTTTTAAGTTGCATACTTTGACATCACTGTGCCGCTTTCATCGTTCTCTTCATCTTCCCCCTCTTTCTTCTTCTACTTATTGTTGGTTGGTCCTAGGAAGATCGTACCGGTTCCACTGTACAAAAATTTTGTACGAATGTCGAACCTTTCCTAAACAACCTATTGTGTTCTTTAGAAGTTAAATTAGGAATCGCAAACGGAACTTAACATTATTGATTCCAAATTTAACTTATCTGTTCTTAATGGTTTAGACTTAGATCGCAAACGGAACTTAACACTATTGATCCAAGTCCAACCTATGTTACAAAGTTAATTAAATATTTATTTCTAAAATTGACTCCCAGGTCAAACATGGCGAGACACTAGACCTTCTTGGGTATAGGATCATCCACCACTGCCTCGACAAAGCCTTTAATAGAAATTCAATATTTAATTTCCTAAAATAACATTAGGTTTAACCAAAAAGAATAATCGAATCACAAATTTGAAAAATAAAACAAAAGAAACACAAATTCGAAACAAATCCGAAAACTCTAGAATCATATGCCTCTTGTGTTTGATATTTCCAAAAATAACTATACAAAGAAAACTAGTATGATGTGGAAAACAATTACTAGTTATACCTTTCTTTGTAAGCAAATAACCTCTTGATCTTCTACTGTATTCCTCTTCTTATCCCAGACGTTGTGTGGGCAACGATCTACCGAGATGAGAATCCACCTAAGCCACCTTCTTCTCCAAGCAAGATTCGGCCACCACAATTCTCCAAGAGAAGTAGAGGTCCGGCCACCATCACCAAGCTCCAAGGGATGCTAGAAACAAAATCTCCTTTCTCTCCTTCTTCTCCTAGCTCGAACCGGCCATCAACAAGATCTCTAAGAGAAGATGAAATTGGCCACTAAAGAAGAAGAGAAGAGGAGAGGGAAAACCTCTAGGGCCGGCCACACCAAGGAAGAAAAGAGAGGAAGAAAAAGAATAAAGTTGTTCTCTTGAAGGCACCTCTATCCCTTCTTTTATAATCCTTGGTCTTGGCAAATTAGAAAATTTAAATAAAAACTTCCTTAATTCTTTTGCCATGAAAAGGAAAATTTATTTAATTAAAAATAATTTCCTCTTCTCAATTGTAATGGCCGGCCACCTCTTATTTTCCATCAAGGAAAGTTTTTAAAACTTCCTAATTTGTTTCCAGAAATTTATAAAAAAATTTCTCCAATAATTTTTCCCTTCATGGTAGTTTGTAAAAAGAAAATTTTATAAATTAAAATCTTTCTTTTAAACATGTGGATGATTTCCAAAAAGGAAAGTTATCTTTAAAAATTAAAATCTCCTTTCAATCTACAAATAAGGAAAGATATCAAATCTTTTCTTAATCTTTTGTAGAAACTTATAAAAGGGAATATTTTTTTTAAACTCTCTTTTAAATCATGAACATAGTTAAAAAGGAAAGTTTTCTTAAAATTAAAATCCACCTTTCAATCTACAAATAAGGAAAGATTTCAAATCTTTTCTTAATCTTTTGTAGAAAGCTATAAAAGGAAAGATTTAAATTTTAAACTCTCTCTTAAAACCATGATATCCACATAAGAAATAATTTTAATAAAAATCCCTTTTTATTTTCTATGTGGCCAGCCACACTTAGCTTGGACTCCAAGCTAGGGCCGGCCACTAATCTTGGCTCCATCCTTGGGTCTTGGCCGACCTTAGCTTGGGTTCCAAGCTAGATTGGCCAGCCCCCTTGAGTTGGGTAAGAAGTGGGTTTGTGGTGGGTATAAATCTCTATATACAAGAGGCTACGATAGGGACCGAGAGGAGAAATTGGTTTTGGTCTCCCGATGAAATTAAGCTTCCCGTGTTCGCCCCGAACACACAACTTAATTTCATCAATAATAATTCATACCACTAAAGAATTATTATTGAACTACCGCACCAATCCCAAATTACATTTTGGGTTCCTTCTTATTATGAGCATGTTAGTCTCCTTGTGTTTAAGATGTCGAATGCCCACTAATTAAATGAGTTACTGACAACTCACTTAATTAATATCTTAGTCCAAGAGTAGTACCACTCAACCTCATCGTCATGCCGGACTAAGTCCACCTGCAGGGTTTAACATGACAATCCTTATGAGCTCCTCTTGGGGACATTATCAACCTAGATTACTAGGACACAATTTCCTTCTATAATCAACAACACACACTATAAGTAATCTCATTTCCCAACTTATCGGGCTTATTGATTTATCGAGCTAAATCCCACCCATTGATAAGTCAAAGAAATAAATACTAAATATATGTGTTTGTTATTATATTAGGATTAAGAGCACACACTTCCATAATAACTAAGGTCTAGTTCTTTTATCAAGTCAGTATAAAAGAACTTACCTAAAATGGTCCTACTCAATACGCTTAGAGTGTACTAGTGTAATTTATTAATCAAGATAAACTAATACCTAATTACACTACGACTATTCCAATGGTTTGTTCCTTTCCATCTTAGTCATGAGCAACTGTTTATAATTTATAAAGAACTGATAACATGATCTTCTGTGTGTGACACCACACACCATGTTATCTACAATATAAATTAATTGAACAACTACACTTAACAAATAAATGTAGGTATTTGACCATTGTGATTCTTTATTTCTAAATAAATATTTATACAAAAGCTAGGCTTTTAGTATGCACTCTAACAATTATTGTCGCCGGCGATTAGTAAGCTTCATTTCTTTTCTATTTCCAATCTCCTTCATCCTTTCTTTATGGCGTCTTCCCCCTCTCCTCCTCCTGCCATTCCTGGGCTTTGGTATACCTCCATCTCCTCCCTCTTTAACAATGATGAGGTATGATGTAGATATGTCTTAAGGACCTAGGAGGAATTTGAGAGAAAGAGAGGGGCAATTTGGTTAAATCACTATTAGGGCATTAAGGGGAGGAAGAGACACTGTTCAGAAAAGCCTTTTCTTCAGGGCTTTTGGGCGCCACCACTAGGGAGAAGGGGGTTTTTTTTCTTCACGCCACCGTCGCCCGCCTTCTCCCTCGTCGTCGGCCAGCCACCCCTCCTCCTTTATCTCCTATCTCTCTCTATCTCTCTCCTCTGCGTTTTCCTTCTATGCCGCCAACAACACCAAGATGACGAAAGACCTCCGCCGCCTCTGACGCCAACAAGAGCCCCTCACTCTCACATACGAGGCCGCCGGACTCTCCCTCCTCTTCTCCCTCTCCACGCGCTGCAGTCTAGCTCGCCACCAGTCGCCAGGCACTGTAGCCAAGCCCGCCGACGCCACCTTCATCGCTCCACAGCGCATGCTGCTTCACTGGTCAGTGTAGCTCCACCGCCTCTCCCCTCTCCTAGCCATGCTTCAGCTGTCGTTGCAGCCTCGCCGATCAGCAGCCTAGTCGGTCGGCAACCCTTTCCTACCACGCGCACTACCTTTCCCTCTACCGGACAGTGGCGACACCAGCCAAGGAGGCATCACCTCCCCTTACATCGACAGCCTAGACCTACAGCCTAGCTGCCGGCTTCGCCGACATCTCTTCTCTTGTCGCAGCCCCCCTCGCTAGCAGTTGCTACATGCCGACAACCCACGTCTTGGCAATCCATGTGTCGATTCTGACCCCGATTTAGCTTTGTTTCATCCTGTGCGCCATTGTCACTATCCGACTCCATACCGCTATGTTTCATCTATCGAGCCGCTATTTCGTTCCCTTATGTCTTCATGTTTCGGCCTACACACCACTATTACAATTGTGAGCTATTGGTATTCAACATATGAGTTGCTATTTTGTTCCGGCCTACGTGCCGATGTTATATTCTGGCATGCGTGCCGATGTTATATTCTAGCCTGCGTGCCGATGTTATATCATGGCCTGTGTACCGATGTCATTTCTTGGTCTATGTGCCGCTATTATCTCCCGGCCTATGTGCCGATATTATCACTTGACCTGTCCATTGTCTTCTGGATTCAGGTCGCGCTTGACTAGGTGTCGTTAGATCCAGCTCTTCATCTTGCTCGGATTCATTCGCTCTTCCGGGTCACGACAACTCGAGCAATGTCCCATATGAAGGTGCCCCCCCCGGGCCAGGGTTCGTTCTCTATTCTTATTGGGCGACTCGGTCGCTGGTTGCAGGTAGCGTTAACCAGAAGACTTCTAACGACTTGGTCAACATAGAAGCCATCTTAGCACCTCCCCTCCAGGACGTCGTGATTCGGTCAGCATTCCATCCACCTCACCCCGTGGTCCGTCTGACTTAGATTTCGGACAGGATCAAGGTAGATCAAATGCAACTTACTTATCACATTTCTCGTGACTATCAACTCGTTATCCCTTCTGCTTATAACCTTCCTCACATTCCTACGGCTGGCTTCTTAACTTTCTTCAAAGATCAACTTTATACAAGTCTTCACTTCCCTTTGCACCCTTTTTTCTCTAAAGTTTGTACATATTTTCATATTCCCTTGCAAAAATTAGAGCCCCACTCCTTTAGGTTTGTTGGTTGCTACTCGGAAAACCTAGAGGTTCCACTGTACAAAAATTTTGTACAAAGGTCTGAACCTTTTCCTAGCTACCATGTGTTCTTTTAAATTAAATTTTTGATCGCCTGCGGAACTTAACACGTTTGATCCAAAACTTAATCTATTCGTTCTTTTAGGTTTTGACTTGGGTCTCCTGCGGAACTTAACACATTCGACCCAAATCACCTTAAGTTATTAATTCCATTAAATATTAATTTCCATAATTGGTTCCCAGTACTGACGTGGCGAGGCACATGACCTTCTTGGATATGGGAGCAACCACCACCGACTAGACAAAACAGGAAAGCTAATATTTAATTTCCTAAAATAACTTTAGGTTAACCGAAAAGAACAATCAAATCACAAGGAAAAAGAAAACAAAAGAACACAACATCGAAAACATATTCGAAATACTAGAATCGCATGCCTCTTGTATTTCGTATTATTTCCAAAAATAACTAGTATGATGCGGAAAGAAAATTACTAGTTATACCTTTTAGAAAGACCTCTTGATCTTCTACCGTATTCCTCTTCTAACCTCGGACGTTGTGTGGGCAACGATCTTCCGAGATGAGAAACCACCAAAGCACCTTCTTTTCCTTTCTTCAAATTTCGGCCAAGCACAAAGCTTCCAAAAGATGAAGATCTTTTCCACCAACCAAGCTCCAAGGGATGTAAGCTTTCTCTCCTTCTTCCTCAAGCTAGATCCGGCCACCAATTAAAACTCCATGAGCATGAAGAGGTTCGGCCACAAAGAGAAGAAGAAGAGAAGAAGAAAGGGTCGGCCACACCACCAAGGAAAAGAGGGAGAAAAATAGAATAGAGTCCTTCGCCTTGAAGCCTCCTCTACCCCCTCGTTTATAATCCTTGGTCTTGGCAAATAAGGAAAATTTAATAAAAACTTCCTTAATTCTTTTGCCATTGAAAAGGAAAATTTATTTAATTAAAAACAATTTTTCTTTTCAATTTTGCAATGGCCGGCCACACCAAGAAATCTCCAAGCAAATAAAATTTTAAACAACAATTAAAACTTCCTTATTTGCTTCCGGAAATTTATAAAAATTTCTCAATAATTTTTATCCCTTCATGATTGGTTTATAAAAAGGAAATTTAAGAAATTAAAATCTTTCTTTTAAACATGTGGATAAAAAGAAAGTTATCTCTATAAATTAAAATCTCTTTTAATCTACAAATAAGGAAAGATATCAAATCTTTTCTTAATCTTTTGTAGAAACTTATAAAAGAGAATATTTAATTTTAAACTCTCTTTTAAATCATGAACATAATTAAAAAGGAAAGTTTTCTTAAAATTTAAAATCCTCCTTTAATCAACAAATAAGGAAAGATTTTAAATTTTAAACTCTCTTTTAAACATGTAGATGATTTACAAATAAGGAAAGTTTTTACCAAAAATTAAAACCATCCTTTAAACTACAAATAAGGAAAGAGATTAATCTCTTCTCTTAATCTTTTGTAGAAAGCTATAAAAGGAAATTTTTAATTTTAAACTCTCTTTAAAATCATATATCCACATAAGAAATAATTTTAATAAAATCCTTTTAATATTCTAGTGGTCACGACCCAAGCTTGGGACCCAAGCTTTGGCCACCCACCAACTGACTCATCCACTTGATCTTGGCCGGCCCTAGCTTGGGTTCCAAGCTAGCTTGGCCGGCCCCATTGGATGGGTAAGAAGGTGGGTATGCGGTGAGTATAAATCTCTATATACTAGAGGCTACGATAGGGACCGAGAGGAGGAATTGGTTTTGGTCTCCCGATGAAATTAAGCATCCCGTGTTCGCCCCGAACACACAACTTAATTTCATCAATAATAATTCATTCCACTAAAGAACTATTATTGAACTACCGCACCAATCCCAAATTACATTTTGGGCTCCTTCTTATTATAAGTGTGTTAGTCTCCCTGTGTTTAAGATAACAAATATCCACTAATTAAGTAAGCTACTGACAACTCACTTAATTAATATCTAGCTCCAAGAGTAGTACCACTCAACTTCATCGTCATGTCGGACTAAGTCCACCTGCAGGGTTTAACATGACAATCCTTATGAGCTCCTCTTGGGGACATTCTCAACCTAGATTACTAGGACACAGTTTCCTTCTATAATCAACAACACACACTATAAGTGATATCATTTCCCAACTTATCGGGCTTATTGATTCATCGAACTAAATCTCACCCATTGATAAATTAAAGAAATAAATATCAAATATATGTGCTTGTTATTATATTAGGATTAAGAGCACGCACTTCCATAATAACTGAGGTCTTTGTCCCTTTATAAAGTCAGTATAAAAGAAACGACCTCTAATGGTCCTACTCAATACACTCTTAGTGTACTAGTGTAATTATATAGTTAAGATAAACTAACACATAATTACACTACGACCTTCCAATGGTTTGTTCCTTTCCATCATGGTCGTGAGCTACTGTTTATAATTTATAAGGTACTGATATAACATGATCTTCTGTGTGTGACACCACACACCATGTTATCTACAATATAAATTAATTGAACAACTACATTTATCACAAATGTAGACATTTGACCAATGTGATTCTTATTTCTAGATAAATGTTTATACCAAAAGCTAGGCTTTTAGTATACACTCTAACAAGGTTGCCATGTGGGGTCGTTATATTATTTCATCTGTACAGAGTTCCCCTACATCCCCGTCCCACGTCTTTCATTATTTCTATTATCCGAAAAAGTTGGAGACAAGCACTTTCATTTTTCAAGTCTGAGTGGGTGCTGTATTCATTGATAAGATGTCCTCATCCAACAAGGGTTAGAAATCCCACTACTTTTACCTTCAACTTCCCCATCCTGTAACGTTCCTTATCGGATGGCAAATGAAACTACCCAACCCTCTAGAGTTAGGCAAATATCGACGGAACCCAGTCTACCTCGATGCTTTTGCTCAGATGATTGGCTTAAAAATCACATTCACACATTATTACTTAAGGGTGTGATGTATATGCTTGGGCTGAGTCCTATTCGCACTCGACTGCCCAACTCTTTTGGTGAGAAATTCTCCCTTCTGTTGTCTGTTGGATCTAACTGATTTTTTTCTTCTTTTGTAGCTAAAACCATGTGGAAAGTGTTACTGAGTGACTCTGCCAAGTTCGCAAATGAAGAGGTAGAAGATCAGGGAGAAGTCGAGCTAGAGTGTCATGGTCTCCATCCGATCAGACCATCTGAGGAGATTATCAATGAAGAGGGGATGAGCCAAGCCGCTGGAAGTGATGTAGTGGCAAATACTGAAAAGATGCCCCTGGCATTGCCTTCCTTGCTTCTGATGGTTGTTCCCTCAGAGTCCACAACCTCCACTAAGACTCTGCTATAATGCCAATGCCGCAAGCGGTGTGATAACAAATGTCTGATCGGCGACCTTAGCTCCCCAAACCTCTATCTCTACGCTGATTGCTTGACCACCTTTCGAGCGGGGAGAAAGCTCAATTTCCACCCTCCCTTGAGTCACCATGGCTTAGTCTCATTTCTAATGTCGCCTCCTACCGTGCCAACCTCTCTCTAGGATACACTCTATATTGGTGCAGCGGGGCCGGCAAGAGGGGAGGGGTGAATTGCCTGCAAAATAAAAAATACTCTCCTCAAAACTTTCAACTCAAAAATAATAGCAACAATAAAATAAGACAGAATAACAGAAAAGAAAGAAGACTCAGCGTTTTGACTTGGTTACGACTAAAAATGTTGTTAATCCAAGGTGGTTGAAAAAACGTATTAGAAAAGCCTCCTTCTTTGAAGTCGGAGAAGCCTTTTACACACTAGAAGTTCAAACAGTTGCTAGGAAGTTGATACAGAATTGAATGATTAATTTCCTACCTCTAGGGGCCTTTATATAGCTCTTGGAAACTCTATCTCGAGTCTTGAGGGCGTCTCCAAAGGGGTTGAGGGTGCCTCCAAGGGGTTGACCGGATAAAAGTCTATCCGATTACAAATGACCACTTTGGCCAGGTCGAAGGCGCCCTCAAAGGCATTGAGGGCGCCTCCAAGGCTATTGAGGGCGCCTTCAACGAGCTAGTGTCGGAAGCGCCTCTAACGACTGTTGAGGGTGCCTCTGGCCGTAGTTCCAGCTTCTCTTCCTCTCCTTTTCAGCTTCCGAAGTTTCGTTCGTTTGGGTGATTACAACCAACCGAAATAGGGCTCACCCGAACATAATTTTCGACCTTCTCCTCGAGCAAGCTTCCATCCCGACTTCTCATCCCTCGAACGTCGTGCATGTTCTTCTCATCTTCTGATCGACTTCCTGCACTCCTAAGCTCCTGCACACTTAGACACAGGGATCAAATAACAAACAGGACCTAACCTAACTTGGTTGATCACATCAAAACAACCACGGGGTCCAACAATCTCTCCATTTTTTATGTGCATCAACTCAAGTTCAAGTTAGGGGGAAAAAGACAAGTAATTTAAAGAAATTACTAAACAAGCATTTTAAGAAAAAAATGTTGCAATAAAAGAATTTGCAACACTAAGTAAAATTAAAAAATTTTAAAAATATTAACTCCCCTAAAACTCCCCCTAAACTTGTACCTATTGCTCTCCCTTTGATCACATAAAAAAAAATGGGGTAATAAAAAATATTCTAAGTAAAATTTTCTTAAGTTTTTGCAAACACAAATATTTTGAAAAATTAGAAAAATTTTAAGCAGGAAAATTTTCTAAGTAAAAGAAAAATTCTAACTTAAGCAATTTTTAGAAAAAAAATTAAGAAATTTCTAAAAAAATATTTAAAGCATTTTGTAATTTCTATTTCATACTTTATCAGTAAGTTAATTAAACATTTTATTTCAATATTTTGGCTTCCAGGCAGTGGCGAGGCACTAGGTCTTCTTGATTATTGGAGTAATAACCACTTTCTTAGACAAAGCATCAAAAGAAATTAACTGTTTAATTTTTCTTGTTGAAAGTGCTAACTTAGAAAAATTTAATCTAGAAAAGTTTTTGGAACCCAGCATAGGTTTCTTCCTACCAGATTAATCAAAAACTTAGGGGGTACATAACTTATGGGAACTTAGGCAATTTTTCAATTTAAATTTTTAATTTTTTATTTTCTAATTTTAGATTATTGTACATCTCAAGAGGACATGCTTTAGCTAAGTTTAATTTTAACTCCTTGTTTTGCTTTTTTAATTTAACAAAATCTTTAGTGAGTACTTTAATAAACTGAAAGGATTGCTTGGGAGTTAAAGAACCTACCTTACTTATCTCTGTTTCTGATGCTCCCCCCTTATCGCAACTTTCTTCTTCTGATGATCCTCTCCCTTCATCTATTCTCATCTCCGAGCTGGTTTCTTCAAACATTTGATGGTTGGCCATCAGTGCTACTCCTAAGAATGCTTCGACTTCTGATTTCGAGGATGATGATTCATCTCATGTAGCCTTCAGACTCTTGCGCTTCAAGGACATTGGCCTTTGAGACTTCTCCTTATCCCTTTTCTTTAGTTTTGGGCAGTCATCCTTGATGTGCCCTTCTTCATTATAGTTGTAGCATCGGACCGTCCTTCTGTTGCGTTAATGCTTTCTCGACTGCGTTCTAAATTTATTAGTCTTAATAAACTTATTTAATTTTCTTACCAATAGCGCCGCTTCAGTTTCATCGATCGACTCTT
Source organism: Zingiber officinale (assembly GCF_018446385.1). Taxonomy (NCBI): domain Eukaryota; kingdom Viridiplantae; phylum Streptophyta; class Magnoliopsida; order Zingiberales; family Zingiberaceae; genus Zingiber; species Zingiber officinale. The sequence continues at coordinate 133,975,260 of NC_056002.1, forward strand.
CGGAGTCGGGATTATCCATCTTGGCTTGTAGGGCAACATTGAGATATGATTTTTCTATTTGTTTTGGCTCTGCAATTCGAGACTCGTGAAGTTCGAAAGTAGAAAATAAATTTTCTAAAGTACTTACCTCAAAGTCCTTAGAGATGTAGTAAGCATCTACTAAGGACGCCCACTCTGGAGTTCTTGGAAAGACGTTGAGAGCATACCGGATAGAATCTCGGTTCGTTACCGATTAGATTGGTCAGTTGAGTTATTAGCTCCTTTATTCTTGCTTGGAGTTGCGCTACCTTTTCGTCGTTGTTCATCCGGAGATTTGTCAGCTGAGTCCGGAGGATGTCGCACCTTGCTAATTTTGCTTCTGAGGTGCCTTCGTGGAGCTCCAAGAATTTTTCTCAAAGATCTTTGACGGAGTCGTAGTTTCCGATCCGACTTACCTCCTGGGGTGGCAGCACGATGAGCAGATGGAACTCTGCCTTTCGGTTGACCATGAAATCAGCTTGCTCCTTCATCCATTGATATTCTTCTTTGTCTTTTGAAGCTGTAAAACCATATTTCATAGTTATAAGAATATCGAAATTCGTTTTAAAAAATACCTCCATTCTTCGCTTCCATGTAGCGAAGTCTCTGTCGAATTTCGGGGGATGAATATTTGCACCGACCATCGTTTTGATCTTTGTACTTCAGTCAACGATCAACCCTTCTGAGGCGGTCTGGCTCTGATATCACTTGTTGGTGCAGCGGAGCCGACAAGAGGGGAGGGGTGAATTGCCTGTAAAATAAAAAATATACTCCTCAAAACTTTCAACTCAAAATAATAGCAACAATAAAATAAGACAGAATAACAGAAAAGAAAGAAGACTCAGCGTTTTGACTTGGTTACAACCAAGAAGGTTGTTAATCCAAGGCGGTTGAAAAAGTGCACTAGAAAAGTCTCCTTTTCTGAAGGCGGAGAAGCCTTTTACACACTAGAAGCTCAAATAGTTGCTAGAAAGTTGATACATAATTTAATGATTAATTTCCTAGCTCCAGGGGCCTTTATATAGCTCCTGGAAACTCTATCTCGAGTCTTGAGGACGCCTCCAAAGGGGTTGAGGGCGCCTCCAAGGGGTTGACCGGATAAAACTCTATCCGATTACAAACGACCACTTTGGCTAAATCGAAGGCGCCCTCAAAGGCATTGAGGGTGCCTCCAAGGCTTTTGAGGGCGCCCTCAATGCCTTTGAGGGCGCCTTCAACGAGTTGGTGTCGGAGGCGCCTCCAACGACTATTGAGGGCGCCTCTGGCTGTAGTTCCAGCTTCTCTTCCTTTCCTTTTCAACTTCCAAAGTTTCGTTCATTTGGGTGATTGCGGCCAACTGAAATAGGGTTCACCCGGACCCAAATTCCGGCCTTCTTCTCGAGCAGGCTTCCGTCCCAGCTTCTCATCCCTCGAATGTCACGCACGTTCTTCTTGTCCATCGGTGTACTTTTCCACAGCTCTCTCGTCCTTCGGACGCACCGAGCCCATAGGCTCCCTTCCCGTGTCGTCCTTCTCGCTAGCTGCGTCTTCCGCTCGACTTCCTGCGCTCTTAAGCCCCTGCACACTTAGACACAGGGATCAAATAACAAACAGGATCTAACCTAACTTGGTTAATCACATCAAAACAACCACGGGGTCCAACACTCTACTCCCCTCTCCAAGTCCAAGGGAAAATCTAAATCCAATTCCATTGAGCCGAGCGAGCCAGACAAGCAGAAACGATTTCGGACGATCCTTAGGCTGCCCACTCATGATCTTCTATCCACCCAATCAACCGAGTCCCTTGCCCCAGAAAATAAGATAACAATAAGGGGTCCCTTGCCTCAAACCTGGGTAGACGCACAAGCCTGAGCGGCTGCAAGCTCCTATAAGGAGCTAGTTGACCGCTTTTGCCAAGGCATTACTGGGTGAGTTTACTTGGTTCTAGTACCTTCACTTCTCTAATTTACTTCATTAACCTTTGTTTTTGCTTTGATAGTTCTGGGTGGAGGGTTTTGTACTTAGCCAAAAATTGGCCAGGTTGAGCCATGAGCACCAGACCATGCAGCGCTCGGCTAGGGAAGTGAGCACTTCCCATGACTCGGTCGAGTGGTTGTCATAAGAAGTGGCTCGACTGAAGGAAGAGTTGGATAGCCATTCAGAGTTATTATTGGGGGATGAGAGAGCCCTCATAGTAGAAAAGGATAAGATTCATTACCAAGCTATCCAACTCAAGCGGCTCCAGAAACAAGTGTAAACTTTTGACTCACGCATCCAGTCGGCTAACACTTAAAAGCTCAGGCCATTGAGGACTTGGACATCAAGACTAAAGAGGCATGGGCCCTATCCAAGAAGTTAGAAGAAATGAAGGCCAACCTTCTCACAGAACAAGCAAGCTGAGTGGCTGAGTAAGTGGCCCAGGAATTCAAGTCAAGGAACATCTACAAGTTCTCACTACAAAAGATGTCGAACTAGAGGCGCTGAAGGCCAAGCTGGAGGCCTCAAAGGCCGAATTTGCTAAGTACAAAGAGGGAGAGTCCGATCAATTGGAGACATTCAGAGTGGAGTATTTGTGTTCGCGAAACATCAATCAAATGTTGGTCAATTAGACTAAAAAAATGTGCGGCTACAGTGCTGAGGAGACCCTCAAGCAGCTTAAGAAGGGGGATTATCTTACAGCAAAAGTTCCCAAAAATTTCATTAAGCGCCAAAAGATCCTAGAGATCAGTCCCGACGATGCTTTTATTGACCTTGCATAATGCTCCCTTTAAATTTTTCTGTAAGGACTTCAATAATCAATATATATTCTCCTTTGCTTTTGGGTACTTAATGTTTTTATGCCTTATCATTTTTCAATGTTCCTTATTTCCTTTAACTTATCTAAACTCCTTCGAGTGTTAAGAATGTGAGGCTTAATCGTGAGAGCAAGCTCACTTATAACTCGGTCAAACAGCTCAAGAGTCTGGGACTTAGTCGTGAGAGCAAGTTCACTTATAACTCGGCCAAATAGCTCGAGAGTATTCGATTCAGTCGTGAGAGCAAGCTCACTTATAACTCGGTCAAACGACTCGAGAGTTTAGGACTTAGTCGTGAGACAAAGTTCACTTATAACTCGGCCACCCAGCTCGAAAGTTTGGGACTTAGTTGCACTACAACAAAAACCTTCATAGACATCGGTTTTCCACCGGTGTCTATTTGATTTTCGACCGATGTCTATGAAGTCGATGTTAAAAGTCTGCCATTTTAGACATCGGGTTAAAACCGGTGTAGTATCACTTAACGACACCGGTCTTCGAATCGATTATTAACCGGTGTAGTATCACTTAACGACACCGTTTCATCAACGGTGTAAAACCGATGTAATATTGTATGTTAATAACACCAGTTTTGGCAGCGGTAAATGACCGATGTAATATTACTTTATAACACCAGTTTTACATCGGTGGAAAACCGATGTAATATGTATATTTTTTTAACAGCACAGATTTGATTTTAAAACCGACAATAACAAAAAAAAACACAAATATTCACAAATTGTACAAATATTCTTTATTCAATAATATCCATAAAATACACAAATATTCACAAATTATATAAATAATCTTCTTACAACAATATCCATAAAATACCCAAACATACTTTTTACATCAAAAGCTAGCTAATAGATATCAAAATCAAAGTATAACATTCTGTTAACACATCAAGGTACAACTGTCTCAAATGTAATCTAGCATGCATTCAGCCCACTTGAACCGCACTTCGAGTACTTGAGATTTGTAAACTGTAAAAACACATAAATCCACCATATGTCAAATAACTAAAACAAATGTGTGCATGTATCAAATAAAATAGAATACTAAGATTTTAAAGGCTGCTGTGGAAGATAACGAATATAACAGTGAAGGAAGCATAGAAGAACAAAGAAAATGTTCATAGTTAACAAGCAAATGAAGAGATATACTATTTATTGTACTACCTCTGATGTCATCTTCCAAATCTCATAAGCAAGAATGCAACTGTGCCCTTTGTATACACATGGCTAATAGACATAATACAATAAGGAGCAAAAGCTATAAAATTCACCATCACCACGCAATCAATGAAGCAGGCAAACACAAGGTGGGTTGATATGCAGTGAAAGTGTTAATTAAGTGGAACTGCAGCAAATCATGACTCAAGTCTGAGCTTTTTTTGCGGCTTTCATCTTTCCCAGATAATTCCTTCAGTGATTTTTGCTGCTAACTTGGTTTCTGTTTTTTCACATCTTTGTATTAGCGGAATGGATTAAAATTATAAAACCCTCTTACATGTCTTTTGCAGTTGGTTGATTTTGAGAGCTGGAAAATTATTTTCTCGGAATCTAAGAAAAGTGCTGGTTACTTCAGCAGAGTCTCTCTTCCAGAATATAATGTTCCTCGAGAGCAACAAGAAATGGAAATTCAAGCTAACATCTTTGCTTTTGGAGTAGTTTTACTGGAAATAATCAGTGGAAGACCTCCATATTGCAAGGAAAGAGGGTGTCTGATAAATTGGGTAAGATGCATATTTGAAAATATTTGATACTCAAAAACAGCATCAGCTTCTTGTAACAGATACTGAGGGCATAAACCCAAATTTGTTCTTATTTCCTACAAACTTCCGATAATCATTTGTTCCATGTAGTTTAGAAGCTTAATTCTCAACGATCCCTCTAATCAGTTCATACAATAGTCAGGGTAAGTTAAAGGTTGTATTACCTCTATTTAGCTACCTTATCACATCCCAACTGAGGAAACCATAGCCTCGCTGCAAATCACAAGTTTCTTTCAACATTATCTTCCCTTTGGAGAATCATTAGTTGGAAAAGACATAACATTGTTTGCCCTTTGGGTTCGCTAGTCTCAAGATATATCCTTCTTGATCCAACAGTTTGTGATTCATATTAGTAGATTCATGCTATATATCCACGGCTCATTGTTCTTCTATGTTATACAGGCCACAAAGTATCTTCAAAACCTAGAAGAGATAAGTAAACTAGTAGACCCTGAACTGAAAAACACAAAGTCAGAAGACCTCGCGGGTTACAGTTAGCCATGTGCATGAAGATGGGGGTCTAAAAGTGTATATCTGGTTAAGTAGTTTCTATTACTGGCTTTTACTGTAACAGATCAACTGAAAAGTGTATATCTGGTTAATTTACAAGTAATGAAGTATTCACAATCAGGAAGCTATTTAATGGTCTTCTTTCTTATCAAGAGCAGGGAATTTTCTTGATGCAAACTAGCCAATTACTGTAATCATAGGGCACAAGGTCACAAAACTCAGAAACATCGATTATGATAGGACGCTGAGATCCTAAGCAGCAATTTTACTTCAGAAAAACCTTGGAAACGATCCCAAATTCAAATACTTCAGTGGCAAAGGAAACTCACAACAAATGGTACCAGAGAAAACAACAAAAGGAATCCATAACAAAATAGGATAACATTTTTCATGTTTAACATCACCAAAAAAGCAATCAACTAGACCATGCCACTAAACAATGCTCACCTGGTTTAACAAAATCGGAAAGGCCAAAATCAATCAACTTCATCTGAGCATTTTCATCTCTAGTGGTGAAAAGAAAATTCTGTTGTTAAATACAAGGAAGAAATATTAACAGCACTGAAAAATATATGTTGAAAAAGAAATGAACAGCAGAATACCCTAAGTTGCTCCTTTAAAATAAGAGATCTAAAGTAATATCATGTCTGCATAAATTGAATCAAAGTTCTCTATGATACAAACCTCTGGCTTTAAATCACGATGCACAACACCTTGAAGATGACAAAAGGCGATTACACTCAGTATTTGAATAACTATAGCTTTTGCATCCTCCTCTGAGTACCTTCCACCTCTTGAGAACACAAGGGAAAAAAAGCAATCAAAAGTTATTAATTTTCAAATTCAAATAATCAAATAGATATAAATTATGGCCAATAAAATCACTTTTTTACCTGGATAAAATTCTTTCTAATAATTCTCCACCTTCACATAATCTGGAAAAGAGAAAAACATATTGTTGAGTTCCAAATTAACAGAAGTACTACATAATTTTTTTAAAAAAAAATTGCTGCCCATCATCTTAGAAGTGTTCATTTTAAAGTTTGTATGGAAAAGTATTATCATTTTTCCTTAGTGCAGGACACAAAGTGGAAAGCAAAGAGGCATATTAGTAGGATACTACATGCAAAAAGTTTTGGATATATCAACTCTATCTTGTGACATGGAACAAATATCATATGTAAAAACGTTGTTACTCATTGTTAAGTTAACTAGAGTTAATTAAGACATACTCCATGACTACGTAGACGTTAAGTGCATCCTCACATGCATCATAAAATTTGACAAGATTATTATGGTTGGACAAGGCTTTGAGGATTTACTTGAAAATATATTACAAATTATATTTTGGCATTTTTGGTTAAAAAAAATTTTCAAAAAAAAAAACAAGAACCAAATATAATTAAACTATCAAACTCATCAAACCAAAGCAAGACATAGAAACCAAAATTTAAATCATGTTCTTTTCGATTTTCTACATGGAACCAAATAATGGAGGCCTCAGATAAAATGACCAACATCATTCTACAAGCCACTGCTACTAGATCAATACACTATGACAGTATGAATAAACTTGATATTCATCTAGTTAATAAATGGGAATCAGGAGGCACAAAATGTCAAAGTTGTAGCATGCGTAAGAAACAAGAAACTCAAAGAACAGGACATACAATGAGGCATAACAAAATGATTCAGGTCAAGGAGTCTACCTGTCCAATAATGACTGCCTTGACTTCATCAAAGGAAGTCAAATGAAGAGCTGGAAAAGATAGCATGAACTTTGATAACTTTCACCTAAGACCTTAACAGGCATTAACTTACATAACTGCACAATAAACAGTCAAAAAGATGGACAATAAATGATGTGGAACAACATAATCATTATTTCTCCCAACTCTGTGTGTAGTGATTACACATGCTTGCACCCTTACAGAAGTTTCAGTATGCTTCTATCTCAACCCATGTTATAATAGACGCAGAAACACACTTTTCCATGTCAGTTCTATTCTTAAAAGTAAAAAATAGTGCATTTCAGGAAAGAGAAGAAATGGCTATTTTTTTCTAGCAATATTGATTAGAAGAGATTAACCTTGGTACCATATATAAGGTAGAACCAAAAGCTTCACAAGGCAGATCAGTAGTCCCGAAGTTTGAGTATATAAATTACATTCAAGTTTTGGCTAGGGAACATGAACAATTTCCTGGCAGCATGATGTCAACAAATGAAAATAACTGATAATTTTCTTACAGTAACCCACTATTGAGAAGAATTTCTATCATCCACATATCAGCACCATGTGAATGTCATAGTCATCAGGTGGAGTTGGAGACACAAAAAATCTCTCATCTCTGGTAACAAACTCACATTTACATTTTATCTTCAACTTACCGAAGGCGTAGATCACAAGCCATAGTGTTTTCACAATGATCAACCTACTGAAATAACTATGAAAATGATGACCACGGCCTACAATTCAAGCATCAATGCAAGTATGCAACAACCAAATGGTTTTATTAGCTTAAACAGATGCCAACCAAAAATGTTTATATATTCTAAAACCTATTGAGCTGATTACCGTTTGCAGAATCCTTATCGTTTTGTAGCATCAACTCTTCTGCCTCTTCTTCTGTCTCTACCTCAACAGGAGCCCCGCCAAAGCTCATGTGATTGTATTGCAGCAGGATGACCTTGTCGAAAACATAACCAGGCTCTGAGTGTGCAAAACCAAAAAAATATATATACATAATCAATCTATAAAGCAATTAATAGCCAGCGATAAGCAACCCCAACAAATAAATCAATCTTTGTCCGATTTCAACGATGTAAACTACTGTGCAAGTTATACCTCTTTTCGCGTTCACTCTCTTGTCAAAGAGCCGAACTGGATCAGACCCTTCTAAACAAGCAGCATAAGCAATCATCCTGAACACCGCCAAACCGAACAAGCAGCATAAGCTCTTAGGTGGGGCGGAGGGTAGATAGGGACGTTGCCGCGCATCTCCATCTCCACAAACCTGCACAGGTTCTGCGCGTAGGGTTTCTGAAGCTGGCCGGGGAGAGTCTCCAGCCATGTCTCCTCGACCAAGAGCTCTCCCAGCTTCACATAGGGATCGGAATGAGTACCTTTCCTTGTCGCGATCCTTTCGGAACAGATACTGAGGTTCCGCTTCCATCGGGAAAGGGATTGGCCGGCGTCGACCCTCTTCGCCCTCTTCGCCTGCTCCGACGTGAGTGCGGAGGGGTGTTCACCGGCGGCGAGAGGAGGGGCGTGGAGGGTGGAGAGGGGGGATTTGAGGGTCATGTATTCCGGGGAGAGGGAGATCGGGCGGAGACGCTTCGGCGAGCGGAGGAGCTCGCCTAGGGCTTTGGAGGAGGAAGCCATGGCTTCGGGATTGGAAGTTGGAAGACCGGGTAAATAATTGGGTATATTTATCATGCATTTCCTAAACTCATAGCGGGAGCATCTTTAGGTTCCCAGGACACAACACCCCTTTTTAATCTAGCACGGAGAGCTCAAAGGCCTTCTTCAGAAGGCCTCTCCGGTGCTCGGAAAAGGTTACCTGCCGGCTGGCCAGTTTCTCTATCCTCCTCATCTGCGTCTTCCCCCTTACCATGTCGACCGATTAGTCGATAACACACCCGGAGGCAGCACCGAATCCTACCGTGAGCAACAAAATCAGCGAGCAAGGAGCTTCGATCAGTCCTGGCCACACGAGGATTGACAAGGAGGGATCAAATCAAAAGAAGGAGATGAGGAATCGAGGCTACCAGATATGGGATCGAGTAAGAATGGAGGAGGGCAACTTCTAGCGACTCGGCGATGACTCCAATCCACACAGGCAGCCTCTTCTTACCCAAAGGAGGAGATGGAGGAGATGCGGTGTGGTTGGCTGAAGAAGCAAGGGCATCGTGCGTCGATCTAGGAAGGGGAAGAGGGAGATGAGGCTGAGAGAGATGGTGGACGGCGCGATATAGGTTTAGGTTTGGAGGAAATATTGAAGTGTTACAAATTTGGCTTAAGTATTGGTGGGAAAATTAAATTATTTTATTTTATCATAGACACCGGGTTTTAAAAACCGCTGTAAAAATCGGTGTCTATTAACAAAAAAAAGGCGCTCATATACATCAGCTTAAAAAACCGATGTCTATGAGCGAAAATTTGCGCTTATAGACACCGATTTTTAGAAAAACCGGTGTAAAATATTCAAAGACATCGGTTTTTGCTTAAAACCGATGTTGTTCCACCGATGTCTATGAGGCTTTTTCTTGTAGTGTTGTGAGAGAAAGCTCACTTATAACTCGGTTGAATGACTCGAGAGTCTAGGACTTAATCGTGAAAGCAAGCTCACTTATAACTCAGTCGAATGCCTTGAGAGTTTGGGACTTAGTCATGAGAGCAAGCTCACTTATAACTTGGCTGAACGACTTGAGAGTCTAGGACTTAGTCGTGAAAGCAAGATCACTTATAACTCGGCCTAATAGCTCAAGAGTATGGGACATAGTAGAGAAAGCTCATTTATAACTCGGTCAAACAGCACGAGAGTCTGGGACTTGGTTATATCAATTTGAACTCTCCTGTATTTTTTGAACATATAAGTTTTTACAAGCTACATAAATTTAGTACAAATGTACTTTAAAGCTCGATAGAGTTGTAGATGATTTGCACTCCAAGACCAATCCAAGATTTCCCCATTTATGTCTTGTAGATAATAGGAGCCCAAGCTAAGATTCTGTGTCACCTTGAATGACCCCACTGGTGGTTCCAATTTACTTACGTCCCCGACTGGCTCTAATACCACTTATTAGTGTAGCGGGTGCTGGAAAGAGGGGAGTGAATTGCCTATAAAATAAAAATAACCCCTTCTCATACTTTTAACTTGGATTAGTAACACAATTAAAATAAGCAAAATAACAAAAACTGAACAACTAAAAGAAAGAAGTAAGAAGGCCAAAAATTAATTTGGTTACAACTTAGATGGTTGTTAATCCAAGGCTCCGAAATTGCTCCACAAGAATTCTCCTTCATTGTAAGTGGAGAAGCCTTTTACAAAAGTTGACGGCTCAAAAGAAAAATTAGGAAGTAGTACAAGACTTGTTGTTCAAGTTGTTGATTATTTCCTAACTCCAGGGGTCTTTTATAGCCCCTAAAAAAATCTATCCGAGATTGAAAGGCGTCTTCAATAGACTTGAAGGCGCCTCCAGCATGGCAAATCTTATCGTCGAAGATAAAACTTTATCTTTTTCTAACGGCTAAGGAAGGCGCCTTCTATAGGCTAGAAGGCACATTCGTACTATTCATCGAAAGCGCCTTCCAAGCCATAGAAGGTTCCTTCTATAAGGCAGATCGACTCCTTAGCTTATCTCTTAGCGTGGGTGATGCTCTAGCTAATCAGAGTTGAGCTCACCCGAATCTAACTCCGACATTCTCCTCGAGCAGGCTTCCTCCCCGGCTTCTCGTCCCTCGAACATCGCGCATGTCCTTCTCGTCCACTGTGTACTCTTCCACAACACCTCGTCCCTCGGATGCACCTAGCCCGTTAGCTCCTTTCCCATAACATCATTCTCGCTAGCAATGTCTTCCGCTCGACTTCTTGTATTTCTAAACTCCTGCACACTTAGACACAAGGATTAAACACAACATGACCTAACTTAACTTGGTTGACTACATCAAAACTACCACGAGGTATTTACACCTCTGACGCTTAAGTCAGTGATCGATTTGGAGATGTTGAATAATAGAATGAACAGTAGCAAACGAGCGTGTCTAATCGCATAACGTTGTGTACTTGCGCTTGTAAATGGAGACCCATTTTTATAATGTCATTGTTATGTCTGTGCACAAATTTCAAAGTATTTAAAAAAAAGGACAAGTCACTGTTATGTCTATGCACTAATCTCAAAGTATTTTGAAAAAAGGATAGGTCACTATTATGTTTGTGCACGAATCTCAAAGCATTTCCAAAAAAGAACAGACTATAAAGAAGATCTGACATCTTTCCCAAAATAGACTAGAAGCCTCGAAAGTGCAGTTGCATGCAGAATATTCTCTATCATCTGTGGCATAAAATGTCAAAGAAGAATATTAGGTCGTTGGCCAAAGGACCCATAATAGGCTCACCCGGTCAGCTGACTAAGTCCTTGATATGTCCGATCGATGACTACCTGTAAGAACAACCCGGTCGACATTGATGAATGCAATCAGTGACTTGGTGTTGATTCGGCTCCTTTATTTAGATGGAAAGGTCAGGTGGACCAGATGTCCCATCGTCTGATCGGACGTATGGCCGATCGGTGAGAGCACACAGTAAAGATTTTTAACCACACTATATCCTGGTGCCAAAGAGGGTTGAACTACAAAGACCTAATTTAGTTTCTTACGACTACCGCAAGGCTTTAGAGCTCGAGACCTGACCAGCCAAATGGTTCGGTCGGACAAGCCTTCCGGATCACGGCTTATGGGTGTCAAAAGGCTTTTGGGCCCGATGTCTGACCAATAAGATGGTCCGATCGGACAAGCTTTTAAGGTTCTGGCCTTTGGTGTTGATCACTTCCTGACTTTGACCTCCACGTCGACCATCCTCCTTGACTTTGACCCTGACTCGAGGGCTCCACATCCTTCACCATATCATCGTGTATATCACCCATATCTATGTCCCAGTTTAGATTTCCCACAGACGATGCCTAAATGTTCTGATCCGAGAATAAGAGATGGGTTAACTCCTTGACGAGTTGTCTCTGGTGGTCTTCCTTAATGAATTAGTTAGTATCCTTCAACTGGATCAATTTTTGATAAGTCGATCTTTAGCAGATCAGGTAACAATGAGTCAGCTACCAACAAGTCATCTACTAGCGAGTCAACAACTACAAGGGTCGAGTCTGTAGTCGATAGTCAATAATTAATAGTTGGCGAGTTAATCCGATATCTTCTAAAATCCAACAAATGGAGAGGACTCATCTTCTTTGACAAGGATTATGGGGCCAAGGTGCACTTTGATGTGTCCCCTCCGATGCAAGTCAAGACTAAGGAAATGAACGGAGAAAGGATCAGAGAAATAGTAGTTGCTTAGTTGATTGTGCCTACCATCAACTATAGGAGAAAATACCTCTTATAGCGCCCTTTAGCTCCAGCAGCTATGAGTCTTCATTATTTTATGTTCTTTAACATCAGTGGTTGTGACTCTTAACTCCGATGGCTGTGACTCTTCAAATGCAAGAGGATCGGAGCAATCGCGTACTTACTGGTTTCCAGCATAACTTCGAATAAACAACTAACTTCCACACTTGTAATCATTCCCTCTTTATGTATTTGTAACTGACACACCCTTCCCTTTACCATTCATATCTTACTAGAAATAACTACTCCAATTGCTTATCTAGCATATCTTCTAAATTAATATATAACTGGCTCTTATGAGTTCGAGTTCTATCTAAATGTTTTGCTAGATCTAGCTTCCTTCCTACTCGGATGAATTCTTATACTTCCTATTAGTCTACTATTGAGCTTGGCCTAGTGCCCTAAGAAATGTCGAGTCCCTTATCAAGTAGGTCAAATGACCCTGAATACCGTCGAATTCCCTGCAAATGTTCCAACTTCTCATGGAGCAAACCTTTTGAATACTTTCCTAAACTCAGCAGACTCCAACCGATTTTAACCGAGTTTGAAAGGTGCCACGTATAGTCTACTTGTACCAAATCAAGGGCTTTTCACATGGAGTCTAAGTTGACAAGGTCAATATTACTAATCCTCTCATCAAGTATCCTTTATCTCCTAGGTATATTCAATCGAGATTGAATGACTTTTATTGATTTTTTTTAATAATAAACTTTTATGGAATTGATAGATTTTTATTGATTTTTATAGAGTCTCACATAGTTATGAAAATAATTTCATGGAGTTCTATAGATTTTTTTTGTAAGACTTTTACAGACATTTGTAAACTTCATGTAAACTGTGTTCTTGACACAGTGGATACTATTGACTTCATTGGTTCACACACGAATACCAGAATTTAATACCAATTGATGCAGTGGATACTATCGACTCGGTTGATTCAAAAAATTTCATTAAAAACGTACTTTTAAAATTTAACTGTGAAAACCCTCGATTGTGTAGTTTTCTGGAGAGAAATGAACTTCTCGTTTTGTGAGAGAAGAAAAGAAAGAGACGTGTAAGGTCAAGGGGGTGTATTCAATCTTGGAAAAGCAGGTGGTCATGGTCTCGCGTGATATTTATCTTCGAACAAAATCTAACATACCTAATTAAAATAATTCTTTTTAATAAAATAATAAATAGCATACTTGTCCAAAAAAAAAAAAAATTTTATACTTTTATCTTGTTTTGACTAAAAACAAAGAGAGGATAACGCCTCACTTGGATAACGCCTCACTTTGCAATTAAAAAAACTTTAATAATATAATTTTATTTACAAATTTGATCCAAATTATCTTGTTTAATTTGGTCAAATTTTTAATAAAGTGTTGAATTAATAAATTTGATTAGTAATAAAATTAATAATGATATTATTAATTTGATTGGTAATAATATTATTAAATTAGATAAATATAAATATATAAAATTTATTTAGGATTTTTAAAAATTTAAAAATTTTATAGAATATTTTTAGGGTCTAATTTCATTAGACTTTATTAAATTATCTATTAATTAAGTTGAGAATTAATTTGATTTATTAATATATATTTATATTAAAGTCTAATGTCTCAAGTTTTTCTTCCCTGTAAGCACAGCGCCGCCGTCCAAATCGACTTTGATTTTAACTTTGACCTGCTTGTGAGTAGCCGACAGAAGCATCATCGGCCACCTCAACCAATTTTTCTAATTGTTTTCCTTCTTTCTGGAGCACCGCAGACTTCATCAGATGACACTCCTCATTCTTTTCTATCACGAGCAACAGGAGAAAAATCTTCATCGGCGGCCTACCACCATGAGCCGCTGCCGGAGAAAAGGCTGCAAGCAGTTGTCGTTCCGTTTCGGTCGTTCCAATCCATTTTTTTGTTGTTATAACGTTAGAGAACGACGTTTCAAAGCAAGCCACGTTATTTACTGGAACTTTGGAACGACATGAGGCGTTCCCATGCCGGAACGCTTATTTCGGTCGTTCCACTTCCGTTCCGACGAACCATTACGAGAGCACTCAACAAAATGTTTCAGAGGATTCTCAGCTTTGCATAAATGCATCATGAGAGGTTGATGCAGGTTGTCGAGAGGTTGAAAAGGAGCGAGAAGAGAAAGAACTTATTTGTAAAAAATTAAGGTGATTTAAAGTCTATAGAAATCTCAAGGGCGAGGAGAAGACTTTTTATTTTATTTTTAAACTTGTACCAAGTATTTTGGAGAGCTCTAATTGGTTAAAATTTGTATCCAAGGAATTTTAAAAGAATTCATAAAAATCTATTGAAATTTTGAATATCAATTTTAAAAGTCAAATTTGAATACCACATGACTTTTTAAAATTCTATAAAAATTTAATTTGGATACCATTAGATTTTTATAAAGTTTATAAAAATTTAGATTGAATATACCTAGACTTTTAAAATCCACAAAAATCATTTAAAATAATTAAAAGTCTAATATCATTGAATATACCCTTTAGTTAGGTCAAAAGATATTTCATTCTTTGAAAAAAATATCAAAAGTATATTTTATTCTATGCTTTTATCTCAAAAATATCTTTTGTCAACGTTGGCCAAAAGTGTTACAAGTAATTTTAATCAAAATTATTATAGTATTATTCTAACAATTTTAATAGAGTTGAAGTAATTTTAATTAAATTGAAATAATAATATTTTAATGGAATTAAATTTGAAAAAACAAAATTACTCTCTATATTAAAGCAATTGTGGATCAGAATTGACATTTTTTAGATGAAAAAAAAATATTTTGATAAGGATATTTTTGAGATAAAAAATAAAATAGGGCAACTTCTGTTATTTTATTTAAAAGAAAATCTTTTTAACGATAATAAAAATAATGAGCACCCTTTAAATTTTTTATCAAAGAAATAAAAAAAAACATGTCAACTCTATTATAATTTGTCCCTCCAATAATTAATTCCAAGCTAAAAATTATCCTACAAGTATTTGTAATGATAAAGAAGAGCAGTAAATCAAAGGTAAATTTATACATATGATTTATACCTATGGTATAGTGGAGCACCCCATGCATTTAGGATTCGAACCCTAAGGTAAATTTATACCTATGGTATAGTGGAGCACCCCATGCATTTAGGATTCGAACCCTAGCATCAAAATTTTGCCATCCATGCACTTTGGAATAACTAGGACGGTTAAGTTACTCTAACGACAGATGGAAATTTTTTTTTTAATCCGATCGGTTGAATTAATCTCATTGTTAAATATCTAGATTATCAAAGAAATAATAATAATAAATTATATTCTATATTTATTGTCCCTAGTGTATTTGAGATTTTATCTCCTTTACACAAAATTTCCTACGCTTTTTTTATTTTTTTTATAATCAAATTCTACTTGAAATATAGATCTGTTATATTAACAACCCCTAGTACTGACTTCATAGATCACTACAAAAAAAATCAGCATTTCCGATGGGAATATCGACGGAATATTATAGACTTTATTTTTACCGACGGAATAAATCATTCCGTCAATAAATCCTTGTGGTACCGACGGAATTCATATTTCTGTCAATGAACCAAGGATTTTACCGACGGAATAACTCATTCCGTCGGTATAAATAGAGTCTTTCGACGGAATTCATATTTCGTCGGCAACTCTCCCTAAAAAAAACCCTAGCGAGTCTATTTCCCTCACGCGCGCGGCCGGCCGACAGCTTCTTCGTTCTCCCGATCCCGATCGCAGGTTAGGTTTTTTTTTTTTTTTCCTTTTTTTTCGACGATCGGCAGTTGCCACGGGCCTACGCTCACAAGTGGCAGTGCGTGCCCGCAGTGGGCTTCCTCGCTCGCAGCCCACCAGTAGCTGGCGGCGTTCGCCTTCGGCCGCCAGCAGGCTTCTACGCCAGCTAGCGGCCGGCGGCGGTTGCCTTCGGGCTTCTGAGCCCGCCAGCGGCCGGCGACGGCCGCTTGCGGCCTTGTGCCAGCCGGCAGTTGGCTGCTGGCTGTTGTGCCAGCCGGCAGTTGGCTGCTGGCGGCTGTGTCGGCCGGCAGTTGGCTGCTGGTGCCGCAAGCAACTTGAAAATTATTTTTGTCTTAATTTTTTAGCTAAATTATCTTCTCCAGTTGACCTACACATCTTCAGGTAAAATTTACTAAATTATACTGTATGTCATTTAACATGATTAAATTTAGAAATATGTTATGTTAGTATGTTAATTTATAACATAATGTAGTATGTTTGTTTGTTTTGTGTTAGTATCTTAATCTATGTTAATTTTTAGTTCTCAATATATTAGTTTTAGGTGAAAATGTCTATGAACAAAGTTTGGATGTACAATTGATTAGAAAAATGATTTATCAGAGATGATTTTATTGCTGAAGTTGAACAGTTTGTGAACTTTGCTAAAAGTCACCCTGAATGTATGAATGGTGCTGAGTTACGGTGTCCATGCAATCATAAAAAAATGTCAAAATAGAGCTTTCCGTGATGAGGATACTGTAAAAATGCATATATGTAGAAATGATTTTGTGCCAAATTACTACAATTAGTACTGTCATGGAGAGCCTTATTTATATGAACCAATTGGACCTTCTGGTGGTTTGTCATCTAGGACAACTGTTACCGCTCCTGAAGCATCAATTAATATTGATATTGCAATGCAATCAATGGTTCATGATACGATGAATGCTACAGTTGATTATTCCAATATAGATGAAACACCAACACCTGAATATCAGCAACTATATAAAATGTTAAAGGCTAGTGAAAGAGAAGTGTGGAAAGACATTCCCTCTGGTCATTCTCAATTATCAGCTACTACAAGGTTATTAAATATGAAAGCAGAACATCATTTTTCAGAAAGATGTTACGACGATATTTGTTAGTTGATGTCAGAATTGCTTCCTGCTGATAACATAATGACGGATAGTTTTTACAGTACAAAAAAATTGATCAGAGGTTTAGGTTTACTTGTGGAGAAGATTGATTGTTGTATAAATAACTGCATGATATTTTGGAATGAAGACAATGATCTGCGTGAATGCAAAATCTGTACACACCCTCGTTATAAGCATGGTACTCGCATACCAGGGCAGAAGAAAAAAAAAATAGCTTGGAAAGTGATGTATTATTTTCCGTTAACTGCTAGACTTCAACGTTTGTATGCATCTGCTGCTACAGCTTGCCATATGACATGGCATCATGAGCATGAGCACGATGGAGGTATAATGTGTCATCCTTTTGATTCACCTGCATGGAAACATCTAGATGTTGTATTTCCTTCTTTTGCAATGGAACCACGTAATGTGAGATTGGGACTTTCTGCAGATGGATTTCAGCCATTTGGATAGTCAGGACAACAATATTCATCTTGGTCGGTTATATTAATACCGTACAATTTACCGCCATGGATGTGTATGAAAGATCAATTTATGTTTCTTACAGTACTTATTCCTGGTCCAACCAATCCCAAAGAGAAGATAGATATTTTCTTACAACCTCTGATTGCCGAGTTAAATGAATTATGGAATGTAGGGTCGGTGATTTATGATGTTGCAAACAAAACTAATTTTAGATTGCATGCTGCATTATTATGGACGATCAGTGATTTTCCAGCATACTCAATGTTGTCGGGTTGGAGCACGGCTGGTAAATTAGCATGTCTACACTACATGACTGATTCTGATGCATTTTTATTACCTTACAGTGGGAAGGTGTCTTGGTTTGATAATCACCGTAAATTTTTACCACTTGATCACTCTCTTAGGTGAAATAAGAAAAATTTCTTAAAAAATATTTTAGTCAGAAAACCCCCTCCACTCCATGCTTCAGGTGAACAAATCATTGAGCAAATTGATAGTTATGGATTTCTACCAGTATCACAATATGGTTCTGATGAGATAAACAAATATATTATTAGGATGTGCAAGTGTGGTTGGAAGAAAAGGAGTATTTTTTGGGAGTTACCGTATTGGAAGTATCTCTTATTCGACATAATTTAGATATTATGCATATTGAGAAAAATTTCTTTGATAATATCTTTAACACTGTGATGAATGTGCCTGGAAGAACTAAAGACACTGCAAAATCACGCGAGGAATTAAAAGACCTAGTCAATAGACCAGAGTTGCATCAAGATAAAATAACTAATAGATTTCCAAAGGCTTGTTATATATTGGACAAAGATGGCAAGCAAACTTTATATAATTGGTTGAAAGAAATAAAATTTCCAGATGGTTATGCCTCAAATATGGCTCGATGCATGGATATGAATAGATTAAAGATGTTTGGAATGAAAAGGCATGCATTTATGCAAAAGACTTATTCCAGTAGCTTTCCATGACTTACTTCCTCAAAATGTTTGGCAAACACTCACTGAATTGAGTCTAATTTTTAGAGATTTGACAGCAAGGTGTATTACGATGGATGATATGATTCAGCTAGAAATAGACATTCCACTCATATTATGTAAACTGGAGCGCATATTTCCACCAAGTTTTTTTGAATCAATGGAACATCTACCAGTACATTTACCATATGAGGCACAAATAACAGGTCCTGTGCAGTATAGATGGATGTATCCATTTGAACGGTTTTTGAGGAAATTAAAAAATAATGTTCGTAACAAAGCAAGAGTTGAAGGGTCAATATGCAATGCTTATCTAGTAGAAGAAGCATCTTCTTTCTGCTCATATTATTTTGTTGATAGTGTGCAAACAAGACATCGCAAGTGTCCTAGAAATTCTGATGATACTTGTTAGCTGATAGATCCATCGATGCTTTCTATTTTTAAGTTTTCTGGTAAGTTAATGGGTGCATCGCTTGCTAGATGGTTAACCGAGGAAGAATATCATGCTGCAAGAACATATATACTCTTAAATTGTGAAGAGGTCAAACCATACATAAAGTAAGTAAACTTCTTAAATCAAACATTTATTCTTTTCGTTTAATTATTTTACTTGATATCCCAATTTTAATATAATTACTTATTTTCTCAGCTTATACGAACAACAATTATATCTACAAAACTCATCAATTGGTGCAAGTGAGGTAGCTACAAAGTTAGAGACCGAATTTGTATTGTGGTTTCAAATATATGTAAGTTAAAAAATTTGTGAAATTTTTGAGTTCATGTTTATTAAGAAGTGTACTAAGATATATGTTACTTAATTTTATAGGTGAAAGACCGTAGAATATCAAATGTGCAAGATGATAGGATAATGAATATTGCATCAGGACCCCTTCGTAAAATAAAGGTGTATTCTGGTTACTATGTTAATGGTCTTAAATTCCACGTGGCACAACGAGATTCACGGAGATTAACTTATAATTCTGGTATTTGCGTCAAAGGATCTGTGGACAACAATAACACTGAATTTGATTACTATGGTAGACTTGACGAAATCATAGAGATTGAATATCCTGCATTACCAATAAAGAGGTGTGTGTTGTTCAAATGTTCATGGTATGATCCGACCCCAAGAATAGGTACTAGAATTCATCCAAATTATAATTTAGTTGAGGTTAATATAAATAAAAGATTTAATAAGTTTGAGCCTTTTATTTTCGGAATACAAGCGGGTCAAGTTTTCTATCTTGAATACCCTACGAAGAGAAGAAGATCTAGTGAATGGTTGTCTGTTTGTCGAATCAAGCCTCGTTCGACCATAGAGATGCCGAATACAATCATTGCTCAAAACCATGATGCATTTCAGAATGATGAAGTGGAGATACATTCAGTTGATTTACAACACCAATCTGCTTCTCAATTACTTGTAGATGCTAATGACATTTACGAAGAGATAGATGATGGGGAGATGTCCAACAGTGAGGATGAAGTTGAACTAAGCTCATCTAGCAATGAGGACATAGAAACTGTTAATGTTGACTAGTCAGATGTTAATGATGATTAAATATTAACATTATTATTTCTGTTGGTAAGTAATGTTTCCATACTGTTTTGTATTTATATTATAAGGTTTTTAGACCTTATTATGATGTGTTGCAATGTTATTTTGCAGATATTATCATGGCAGAGCAGCAGCCTCAGTAGGCCGACGATCTAAATGAGATTTATTATGATGTTGTCGGTGGAAGGACAAAAAACTCCACCCTCTACAGCCTTGGCTCTCAGGCCAAAGTGGCATTTGATCGTTTGAGGAATCCAGTAGGTCGTGTTAGTTCCTCTTCTTCTAGTGAGATGCAGTCTTTAAGACGTGAAAATCAAGAATTGCGATCTCAACTGAAATCAATGGATCAGAGGATGACTGATATGGATCAGTGAAGAGCTGATGAGGAGAAGAAGAGAGCTGAACGTGACAAGAGTAATGAAGATCTCATAGCCCAAATGCAGGCGATCGTGGCTTCTTTCACCCAGGCATCATAGGGTTCTGAGTCACAGGAGACTCAAGATCCATCAGACAGTGATCGTTAGCTTTTTTGAGATTTGTTCAGCTACACTTTAGTTTTTTATTTATTATATAGAATGTGAGCTTGTTTTGATATTATAACATGTTTATTTCTAAAGGTTTTATTACTATATGTTTCAGGAGTCACGTTCAGTCCTATTTACATATTTGGCTCTTCACTACATCATTTGCTCACTTTTATTCAGGTATTATTTCATATAAAATTCTTAATATATATATATATGCAAACTGTTTATTTATACATCATTTTGTATGTGTGTTTTTATAGAATTTTTTTATGATTTCACGTTCTTGTATTATTTGGACTACATTTTAGTTCGGTATGCATTATGTAAACTCGATTTTAGATATGGATATGTGTGGAATATATATTATGTAGATTTGGTTAACTATGGATTGTATGGAATATGGTTTTTTTTATAAATTTTATTAGTTTGTGATTATATATGATAGATATATGTGTGAATTATATTTGATGTAGATAATATTTGTTGTGGATTGTATTTGTTGTGTGGATTGTATGAAACCATCGATTGTGATGGTTTGTTTATATATTTGGAAAATGTATATGGGAACAGTGTGTAAATGGAATGAATCTGTCAAATTTTTTTTGATATTCCGTCGGAATACCGACGGAAATAGTTCTATCGGTAATTATCGAAACATAGTTTCGATAGATCACCGACGGGGATACCAATGGAAAATGTTATTCCGTCGGTAATTTACAGATAGAGCAGCCTTTTCCGTCGGTATTTACCGACAAAACCGCTTGTTTCGTCGGTATTTACCGATGGAACCGTTTGTTCCATCGGTAAATACCGACGGAAAAGGATGTTCCATCGGTATTATTGCAATTTTCCGACGGAAGGATGTTCCATCGGTATTATTGCAATTTCCCGACGGAACGTTTAAGTTCCGTCGGGAGTTTCCTATTATGTACCGACGGAGGTGTAATGTTTAAGTTCCATGTGGTGAGGTGTAATGTTGAAACAATACCGACGGATCTTAATTTCCGTCGGTATAATTACCGACAGAAACTAAATTTCCGTCGGTATAAAATACCAACAGGTTTAGATTTTCGGTCGGGAATGTTGGCCGGCGGATATTCTACCGACTAAAATTATTCCATCGGAAATTCGTCGGTATTGCCATCTAGCGATGGAAGACCGACGGATATTTCCATCGATGAGCCTTTTTTTTTTTAGTGGATATAGAGAGAAATAAATACAAATATATAGGTATTAGGTATGATGGGATAAATTTTAAATCATCAATTTATGAAAATCAACCCCTTATTATTATTATGTATCATACGTCCCCGGGATCAAATTCTCCTTTCAATATTTTTTTTCCTCTCCACACAATCGTCATCCCCTTCCATGCAAATCTGGATCAAAAGAAATTCGCAACGTGGAGAAGAAACAAGCCACAAAATCACCATTAAGAAAAGCACCAATTGATCTCCACTCGACTCTGCAACCTCCCCCCTTCTTCTCATGGCTACACGCTTCAACCTTCCACCTCTCTTCCTCGCCCTCCTCCTCCTCCTCCTCTCCGCCGCCGCTGCAGGCACTGCTCCTCCGACTTGCAGCCGCATCGAGTGCCCCAGCTACGACGTGGTCGACCAAGGGAACGGGTTCGAGATTCGTCGGTACATCTCCCCGCTCTGGATCTCCACTTCCTCCATCGACGACATCTCCCTCGTCAACGCCACCAGACAGGGATTTCTCCTGTGTGTCCTCTAGCTCTCACACATGCATCTTCATTCTTCCCCGACCATCCGCTGACATTGTTCCCCTGTTCAGATTGTTCGATTACATCCAGGGGAAGAACGAGTACGGGGAGACGATCGAGATGACTGCTCCGGTGATCACCCAAGTCTCTCCCAGCGACGGCCCCTTCTGCGCCTCCTCCTTCGTCGTGAGCTTCTACGTGCCGAAGCAGAACCAGGGGAAGCCGCCTCCGGCCGACGGGCTCAGCGTCCAAAAATGGGGCGTCAGTTACGCGGCGGTGCGGCAGTTCGCCGGCTTCGTGTCGGACTACGGCGTGGCAGAGGAAGCGGCGGCGCTGTACTCCAGTCTCGAGGGCTCCGCCTGGTTCGACGCGGTGGAGAAGCAGGATCCGACCTCGGTTTACACTGTGGCTCAGTACAACTCGCCGTTTGAGTTCACGGATCGAGTGAACGAGATCTGGTTGATTCTGAGCGTGGAGGGGAACAGCTTGTAGATTCAGATTCGCCATCTTCTTGAGCTCGAGCAGCAACTCTCTACCGTTAACTAACTTACCGGAAATAACGTCAATAAATAACGGTATGTATGTCAGTGTTTAATCCGTCCATGAAACAGAAAATAAAATCTTTATTGGATATGTAATGAAGAGAACTCCTTCACAATAGTCGATCCCTAACTAGTTCTTGAATTTCCTTCCTCTTGAATTACTCCCAAGTGTTTAGTGAGCGAATACCCTTACTCTTGCTGTTGAACTTGCGATGCTACCACATCAGCATAGTATTTTGTAAGTAGATGGATGTACCATTGATCCTTGAAGAATCATCCTGGATGCCCTTCTAGTCGAAAGACCTCTCAAGGTTGTACAAGAAACTATCAACTTCCTCGGCATCATGAGCACCCTTGTAGATATATAGCTATTGTTGGAATTGGGATAGAGTTGAGATTGTTAGCACTAGTGGAATTGGGATATATCTGCCTTATGCGCGTTGCTCCTCTAGTGCCTGAGATTGATTTCCCAAGACCTTAGTGTTTGATGACATTATTTTCTAAGCACAATACATAAATGTTGAATGGTAAAAACTTGACTCTGATTTCAACTGTCATGAACTTGATTTCAACACCACTCACCCATGCAACAGTAGTAGACAGCTTATCCTTGCAAAGTTGCTAAGCTAGTGTAATTCATTATGGACCAACACAAGAGAAGGTAAGAGAGATGGAGAGGGCTTTGGATATTATCCAAGATGTTCTTGGGAATGATTTATAAATGAAAGAGAGAGGTATTTATTTGAGTAAAAATTAAAAGGACGTCTCATTTATGTTTTAATCATCAAAGGGGCGCTTATCCCACCAGTCGTCTAAAATAACAGAGTTGCCTCAATATCTCTTTCATGTATGCATTAAATACAGTGTTAAACTGATTTAGCATATTTAACAATATTCATACTATAACAATTATTGTAATAGTAACAAAACAGTAGTACTATAATAAGGATTTATCTTATTCATACAATTGTCTAATAAGACTGGATAATAGAAGATAACATGGAATGGTGTATTACAGGACAATTCAATAATTATATCTGAGTTGTTGGTGGAATAGGACTCCCTTTTGATTAAAGAAGAGACTTGAAAAAAAAAAAAAAACGAGATGCCCTGTTTTTTGAAATTTTTACCTTATTTATTAAGTCCTCGTAGGTTAACACAATTGTTATATGATGGATGTTTACACTAATAGTGTTGGGATTTCATCGAAATTTTATATTGAAAAGATTTGGTAAATATTATGAGTTTAAAAAGATATAAGATATCTTTATTGACATGAAACCTTTTTAAAAAAATCTAAGAGCAAAGTCATAAGAGTCTAAAACTAAAGTGGGCAATATCATGTCATTGTGGAGATATGTGAACATCCTTTTGATTACAATAAATGATATTAGAGTCATGGTTCAGACGAGATGTCATATGGGGCGATCTTGAACGAAGTTACGGGTGGGTCCGGAGCCGGTCATGATGACTAGATGCTTACGAGGAGGCCCCGGAATAGGTTAAGGCAGATGTTCACGGGGAGACTTAGAGCAGGTTAAAATGACTAGATACTCGTGGGAATGTCCGGAGTAGGTCAGGATGACCAGATACTCGTGGAGAGTCCCCGGAGTAGGTTAGGGTGGCCAAATGTTCATGGAAAGGCCCGGAATATATCAGCGTGACCGGATACAGATGCTTGCAAGGAGGTTGGAATAAGTCAGGGTGACCAGATGCTCACGGAAGTCTCGAAGTAGGTCAAGAGTGATCGGATGCTCACGAAAAGGCCCGGACCATAAGAGTAATTGTGGTCCTTCGTTTGAGGGGAGGATTGTTGGAATTCAACCAAAGTCTCACATTAGAAAGATTTTGTAAAAATTATGGGTTTAAATGGATGTAGGATATCTCTATTGTCATCAGACCTTTTGGAGAGAGCTCAAGAGCAAAGTCACGAGAACCGAGACCCAAAGTGAATAATATTATTTTATTATAAAGATATATAAACATCCTTTTAGTCACAACAAATAGATCTTAAAACAATTCCCCTATAATATCTTAAAACAATTCCTTATAATAAGCTCCTTCTTTAGAAGAACCAATTTAAATTTAAGGCATGTTTACTAATTTCTCTACCTAAAATATATAATTTAGAATAAAAAAATTACTTTATTAAATCTAGATATTCATTATTCACTGCATCACATATCAACTTCCTTATTTTTTCTCTCTCCTCTATAATATTTAGGGAATGAAATTCATTCTCTAAATTTAGAAAAATACTATTAATTTAAAAAATAGATAGAGTAATTAATGTAAATTTTTTTTTAACTATTCTATTTAAAATTTAAATTAAAATTTTAAATATAATTTTTAAATAGTGCTTATTTATAAATTAAATCTCGTCATAATTATACGAATTAATACGTTTAAGATTTAAAATTTAAGATTTATAATGGTGACATCGAAGTCAAGATTGATAGAAACCCAAAAAAGTCAACACAACGCCAAACGTTGACTACACTGCCCTTCTTCCTCTGTTTTTTGTTTATTTAATTTAACAGAATCTGACTGTTTAAAATTGCACTAGCAGCGGTTCAGGGATCACCAAGCCTTCAAGGGGTAGCGGTGGATGCAATCCTTCCACGGGTTGTCACCGGCGGCGTCCATGGCGGAGTCCCTGAGCGCCCTCCACACCAGGCTGCACACCTTGAATCCCGTCCCGAACGCCAGCATCCACACCCTGTCGCCTCTCTTTACCCGCCCTTTCGCGTCCAAGTAGGCCAGCTCGTACAGCACCAGGCTGCTCGACGTGTTGCCGAACCGGTGGAGAGTCATCCGCGCCGCCTCCGTCACCTCCTCCTCCAGCCGCATCAGCCGCCCCACCGCCTCGATCACCGCCTTCCCTCCCGTGTGCACGCACATGTGCTCGAACGCCCTCCGGAAGTCCGGCACCGCTGCCACGTCGTCCGCCTGTTTATCCGGATCCGCCGCCGCCGCCTGCTGCCTCCAATTGGCCGTCGTCAGCGTCTGATACGTGTACAGCAGCAGCTGCGACCAGGGCAGCACCTTGGGCGCCAGCGAGCGGATGTGGGCCCGCAGCCCCGCGCCGGCGACTCGGATGAGGTCCTTCCTCAGCGCGACGCCGGTGGTCCCCGCCTCGTCCTCCTGCTGGAAGGCGGCGCGGTAGGACGCGTCGTCCGCGCCGTGGTGAGTGCGGAGGGAGCGGACGAGCTCCATCCGCGCGGCGCCGCGCTGGGCCGGGTCGTTGGTCAGCAGCACGGCGGCGCCGCCCACCCGGAAGATGCAGTTGGTGACCAGCATCGACCGGTCGTCGCCGAAGTACCAGTTGGGGCCGATGCTCTCGGTGACCACCACGAGCGCGTAGCGGACCCGCCGGCGGGAGCCGCGGAGTACCCTGGCGGCGAGGTCAACGGCCGACACGCCGGAGCTGCACCCCATGCCGCTGAGGTTGTAGGCGGCGGTCGACTCCGGAAGCCCGTATCGACGGAGCAGCACCGCCGCCAGCGAAGGGCTGGGCGCGAACATCCCGCACGCGACCACCAGCAGATCGACGGCCGAGACCGGGACGCCGGTCTTGGCGAGCAGCTGGTCGACGGCGAGGGTCATGCCCTCCTCCGCCTCCTCCCGAGCCGCCACCAAACCAGCCTCCGTCTCTCCCCGGAAGATGAAGGCCGGCACGTAGGTCTCGCCGCCGAGGCCGGACTTGCGGTAGATGCTGCTCATGAAATCCTCACTGGCGCCGCTGTACCGACCAGTTCGCCGGACGAAGTACTCGCACACCTCGAGGCCGCACTTGCGGTCGACGTCGGGGAGGAAGCAGGCGTAGTCGAGCAGTAAAACGGCACGAGGCCGCGTAGAGAGGTACCCTAAAAGGGCCACCAAGCCGCACCACAGGAAGGCGAAGAGGACGAACCTCGAGTCGTAGTTCTGCATGAGAAGGTCAGAATTAATGCAGTAAAGTAGTAGGGCAGATAGAAGAAGGAGAAGGAGGAGAGTAGGGATTCCTCTGCACATGCTGTCTTACTCTCCTTCTTCTTCCTTTAACTTGTAGCTCTAGTGCAAATTGGTGTATATATATACACACTGAACACTTATAGCCGACTATAAGTGTTTAGAGGTTGAAAGAATTTTTTTTACTAAAAATTTGTGTTAATGAGATAGGATGAGTTTTGATAACAAATAAAAAAGTTCTTTTGAATTTTAAGACACATATATATGGGTATATATCTAGAGAGAGAAAGAGAGGGGTAGCTAGGCATGATTAATGAAGGAAGTGAAGAGATGGGAGGGGATAGAGATAAGAATGAGAGTGGAGTTAAATAAATGGCAGCATTGGGAAGGATGGTTAAGGGAGATGGTTGAGGATGAGAGAAGAGTTAAATGGCAGCGTTGGGATTGTGGACGAGGTAGGTTGTGGAGGAACGGAATGGAAGGAGGAATTAAAGGGCGCCTTCTTTTATTCGGCCTCCAACTTATCTTTGTCTGCCGTTGGATTTGACTATTTGTTTTTCACACTTAAATGTGGGCTTGACGTAGGTTTAGTATAGGAGGAAGAAGTGTGGTTAAACGATCCGGGTCTGATTAGCTCAGGGTGTTACCCTGTATATCTTTTTCGTGAGCAATTAGGAAGAAGATAGGCAAGAGGCATGGAAAGTGTTAAGTAGTGTTGCGGTTTAGGAACATCCTTGAAAGAATTCATGCCTTGTGAAGTTCACAGCTTGGGAAGTGTTGCGGCTTGAAAACATCCCCTCAAGAACATCCGAGAACATATCTAGAAAAGATGGTTAGATTTTAAGATTGTAAATAAAAGTCTTACATTAAAAATACACAGAAAATATCATAGATTTATAAGGGAAAGATTTCTCTATTAGTATGAGGTCTTTTGGATAAAGTCTAAAAGTAAAATCATGAGGGCTTAGACATAAAGTGGACAATATCCTGTCATTGTAGATATATTAAATTTCTTTTGGTCCTAACAATTAATATCAAAGTCCGGACTGGTAGAAGGTCTAACCGTCGATTGTTCACAAAAATTATAGTCTAATTGAGTCATGCGACTAGAATATTGACCTCGAACAAAGGAAGTGGGGCTCCTGTGTCCGAATTAAGAGAACTAGACACCAGACAGGAAGTCCTAGTTGCAGCTAGAAAAGGAAGTCCTAATAGGTCGGGTGGACTAGGGCTGCAAACGAATCGAGCCGGCTCGCGAGCTTTTCGAGCCGGCTCGAAAAATATTCGATTCGTATTCGAATTTATCGAATTCGAGCCGAACTCGAACATGTTCGAACTTTTTTTCGAGTCGAACTCGAACCCAAATTATATTGTTCGAGCCGCTCGCGAGCCGCTCACGAGCCTTAATATTTATTAATACAAGTTAAATATATATTAAATAAATAAATTTCAAGCCTTTCGAACTTATTTTCGAGTAATAATTCGAATAGTTCGCGAACATGTTCGAATATTTCGAGCCGAACTCGAACTCGAATCCTAATTCGAACCGAACTCGAACCAAACATTTTAATTTTTTCGAGCTTCGAATCGAGCTCGAACTCGAATATACCTATTTCGAGCCGAATTCGAGCCTTAAGTTTTTCAACATATTCGGCTCGATTCGATTCGTTTACACCCCTAGGGTGGACCGAGGGGCAGGAAGATCTGGTGGGTCGAGGATCGGACGTGAGAATCCTGTGATCCTTTTTTTAAGGGGTAGGGATTGTTGAATTGTAAGATTGTAAACAAAATCTTATAGTGAAAATATACAGAAAAAAATCATAGATTTATAAGAGAAAGATATCTCTATTTGTATGAGACCTTTTGGGTAGAACCCAAGAATAAAATCATGAGAATTTAGGTTAAAGTGAATAATATCATATCATTATGGAGATATCTAAATTTGTTTGAGTCCTAATAAAAACATGACAACTAACTTGCTCAAGTGAAGAAGTCACAATCTACATGCTCAGGTGTCGCATCGGGAAAAACACTCGAGTCCCTCTTTTCATAACTGACTGAGTATGAAAGAATATCCTCACTCATGGACATCCTTAGCATTTGGGGTACGAGAACATCTCCGTGCTAGAATATCTCTCCCAAACTCGATCCCTCCGCTTATTTAATTTAACCATACCCTAACCATAAGTCTAATAGCAGACCAGAAGTCTAATAGCAGACAGTGGCATAGGCATGAGCATAACAAGAAGTAGGTGAATGATG
This sequence comes from Zingiber officinale, assembly GCF_018446385.1. Lineage (NCBI taxonomy): Eukaryota > Viridiplantae > Streptophyta > Magnoliopsida > Zingiberales > Zingiberaceae > Zingiber > Zingiber officinale. Next base: position 134,004,368 of record NC_056002.1, read on the forward strand.
TCAGCAGACTAGCTGCACATGGTGTCACGTACGATGACGAAAGGTCAACCATGGAGCCTCGACGGATGATGTTAATAGATTGGGTGCACCTGACAGTACACACAACGACGAGAGATATGTTGAAAATTAAATTTGATTTTAGATGTTGATAAATTTTATGAAGATAGAATGGTGAGGTGGTAAATTTTGACTAGAAATAAGATAGAGATAGAATTTGATGAATTGATAATAGTTCGTGGAGATAGAATTTAAAAAAAAAATGAAAAATGTTATGATTATCTCATATTAGTGCTTATCCAATAAGCCTATAAATATGTACTTCTTTTCACTGAATGAAATAAGTTGAGTTTTCTATTTTCTTCTACTCCTCTTCCACATAGAGTTATTTCTCTTCTTCCACATTTTTTCTTCTATAATTCTTTTTTCTTCTCCCATAATTTCTGTTTCCAACAAAGTGGTATCAGAGCTATGGCTAATGGAGGTATGGTTCCCTTCCAAGTTCCAGTACTCAAAGCGAGTAATTATGACAATTGGAGTATCAAGATGAAGGCGCTTCTTGGAGCTCATGATGTTTGGGAAGTTATAGAAAAAGGCTACGTTGAGCCTCGTGATGACTCGACGTTATCTCCAACTGAAAAAGACAGTCTGAGAGATTTAAGAAAGAGAGACAAGAAGGCTCTCTTCCTCATTTATCAAGCTTTAGATGAGGATGATTTTGAGAAGATTTCAAGTGCTACTTCAGCCAAACAAGCATGGGAAAAGCTCCAAGTCTCATATCAAGGAGAAGAAAAAGTAAAAAAGGTACGACTTCAGACATTAAGAAGTCAATTTGATGCTCTTCGTATGAAAGAAGGTGAGTTAGTATCAGATTATTTTTCTAGAGTCTCTACCATTTCCAATCAACTAAAGAGAAATGGTGAGAAACTAGAAGAAGTAACTATCATTGAGAAAATTCTTCGATCATTGGATTCAAAATTTGATAGCATTACAACCATCATCGAAGAGACCAAGGATCTACAAGTCATGACGATTGAGCAACTGCTGGGTACATTACAAGCCCATGAAGAAAAGAAGAAGATAAATGAAGAAATTACTCAACAACTCCTAAAGACGACTCTTCAACCGACAAAGAAAGATGAAAGCTCCAATAATAATAGAAGTCAACGGGGAAGAGGTCGTGGATATGGACGAGGCCGTTCTAATGAGCAAGGATGGGTCTCCAACAACAACAATGAAAGAGGAGAACATTCAACAAGAGGACGTGGAAGAGGGTATACAAACTCGAGGTATGATAAATCTCAAGTTAAGTGCTACAATTGTGACAAATTTAGACATTATGCAAAAGAATGTAGATCGCCCAAGAATAAAGTATATGAAAGAGTAAATTATATGGAAGAAAGGAAAGAAGAAGATGACACCCTATTGCTAGCGTATAAAGATAATGAAAGAGAAGAAGATACAATTTGGTATCTCGACACTGGTGCAAGCAATCATATGTGCGGGAAAAGAAACATGTTCGTAGAGCTTGATGAATCAGTTGGTGGTAATGTATCCTTCGGAGATGAATCAAAGATTGAGGTAAAAGGCAAAGGTAACATTCTCATCCGTTTGAAGAATGGAAAACATGAATTTATCTCAAATGTTTTCTTTGTACCAAATATGAAGAGCAACATCCTAAGCTTAGGACAACTTTTGGCAAAAGGGTATGATATTCATCTAAAAGATGGTATGCTCATCTTGAAAGATCATATTGGTTGCTTAATTGCTAAGGTGCCTATGTCAAAAAATAGAATGTTCTTACTTAATATTCAAAATAATGTCGTCAACTGTCTCAAAGCTTGTTACAAAGACATCACTTGGCTATGACATCTTCGATTTGGACATCTGAATTTCGGAGGACTAGAACTGCTTTCAAAGAAGGAGATGGTGAGAGGACTACCTTACATCAAACATCCTGATCAAGTATGTGAAGCATGTCTACGTGGGAAGCAATTTAGAAGAGGTTTTCCAAAGGAGTCAAGTTCAAGAGCTCAAAAGCCTCTTGAACTTATACATACAGATGTTTGCGGTCCGATAAAGCTAAGTTCACTTGGTAAGAGTAATTATTTCATTCTTTTCATAGATGATTTTTCTCGGAAAACTTGGGTATACTTCTTGAAGCAAAAATCGGAGGTCTTCGGTATATTCAAGAAATTTAAAGCTGCCATAGAAAAGGAGAGTGGTCTCGAGGTCAAAGCTATGCGTTCCGATCGAGGAGGAGAATTTACTTCAAATGAGTTTCAAGAATTTTGTGAAGCCAACGGAATACGATGACCCTTGACAGTTCCAAAATCCCCTCAACAAAATGGAGTGGCAGAAAGAAAGAATCGAACCATCCTTGACATGGCAAGGAGCATTCTCAAAAGCAAGAGGCTACCAAAGGAACTTTGGGCAGAAGCGGTTGCATGTGCAGTATGCTTATCCAACTGATCACCAACTAGGAGTGTATGGGGCAAGACACCACAAGAAGCGTGGAGCGGAAGGAAACCTGGAATTTCTCATCTAAGAGTTTTTGGGAGTATAGCACACATTCATGTGTCTGATGAATCAAGAAGTAAACTGGATGATAAAAGTAAGAAATTTATTTTTATTGGCTATGATATTAACTCAAAAGGGTATAAGTTATACAATCCAGATACTAGGAAGACAATCATCAGCCGAGATGTCATATTTAATGAAGAAGAAGAATGGAATTGGGAATCTCAAAATAATGATTACAACTTCTTCCCATACTTTGAAGAAGAAAATGTGGAACAACCAAGGTTAGAGCAAACAAGAGAGGAGCCTACTACTCCACTAGTAACACCAACATCAAGTACTCAAGAGAATTTATCTGCATCAACTTCAAGTGAAAGAGTACCACGCTTTAGAAGCTTACGGGAAATTTATGAGGTAACTGAAAATCAAGATAATCTTACTCTATTTTGTCTCTTTGCGGATTGCGAGCCTATAGATTTCCAAGAAGTCATTAAAAGCAAAAGGTGGAAAGATGCAATGGATGAAGAAATCAAGGCGATAGAGAAGAATGACACATGGGAGTTAACGGCACTTCCTAAAGGGCATAAGGCGATTGGTGTGAAGTGGGTGTACAAAATAAAGAAGAATGCCAAAGGAGAAGTTGAAAGATATAAAGTAAGATTGGTGGCAAAAGGCTACAGTCAAAGATTTGGCATTGATTATGATGAGGTATTTGCTCCCGTTGCTCGATTAGAAACTATCAGACTAATCATTGCTTTAGCAGCTCAAAATAAGTGGAAAATACATCAAATGGATGTAAAATCTGCTTTTTTAAATGGAGTTCTTGAAGAAGAAGTCTATATTCAACAACCATCAGGTTATGAAGTTAAAGGACAAGTAGACAGAGTTCTAAAATTGAAGAAGGCTCTCTACGGGCTAAAGCAAGCACCAAGGGCATGGAATAGCCGAATAGACAAGCACCTGCAAGAGAAAAGCTTCATCAAATGTCCTTATGAACATGCATTATACATTCAGAGTAAGGATAAAGATGTTTTAATTGTATGCCTATATGTCGATGACTTGATCTTCACAGGAAGCAATCCAAGTATGTTTGGAGAATTTAAAGAAGTGATGACTAAAGAGTTTGAAATGACTGATATTGGGCTCATGGCATACTATCTGGGCATTGAAGTGAACCAAAGGGAAGATGGAAGCTTCATCTCACAAGCAGGTTATGCAAGAGAGATATTAAAGAAGTTCAGGATGGATAACAGTAAGTCTATAAATACCCCAGTAGAATGTGGAGTCAAGCTATCAAAGCATGATGAAGAAGAAAAAGTTGATCCAACATTTTTTTAAGAGTTTGGTTGGAAGTTTATGATACTTGACGTGCACAAGGCCTGATATTCTTTATGCTGTTGGACTTGTTAGTCGCTACATGGAAGATCCAACTATTACCCACCTTAAGATCGCTAAGAGAATTTTGCGCTATATCAAAGGTACGATAGATTTTGGATTACTTTATTCAACATCTAACCACTTCAAACTTGAAGGATATAGTGACAGTGATTAGGGTGGAGATATAGATGATAGAAAGAGCACTACAGGATTTGTGTTCTTTATGGGAGATACAGCTTTCACTTAGATGTCGAAAAAACAGCCTATTTTCACACTTTCTACTTGTGAAGCAGAGTATGTGGCTGCGACTTCATGTGTTTGTCATGATGTTTGGCTCAGAAATTTATTGAATGAGTTAAGTTTACCACAAGAAGAGGCAACCAAGATATGAGTTGATAACAAGTCTACAATAGCACTAGCAAAAAATCCAGTCTTCCATGATAGAAGCAAGCATATCGATACGCGCTTTCACTATATCAGAGAATGTATTACAAGAAAAAATGTGCAAGTGGAATATATAAAGTCTCAAGATCAAGTTGCTGATATTTTTACCAAGCCACTCAAATTTGAAGACTTCATCAAGATGCGATATTTGCTTGGAGTTACAAAATCAAGTTTAAGAGGGGGTATTGAAAATTAAACTTGATTTTAGATGTTGATAAATTTTATGGAGATAGAATGGTGAGGTGGCAAGTTTTGACTAGAGATAGGATAGAGATAGAATTTGATGAATTGATAATAGTTCGTGGAGATAGAATTTAAAAAAAAATGAAAAATGTTATGATTATCTCATATTAGTGCTTATCCAATAAGCCTATAAATATGTACTTCTTTTCACTGAATGAAATAAGTTGAGTTTTCTATTTTCTTCTACTCCTCTTCCACATAGAGTTATTTCTCTTCTTCCATATTTTTTCTTCTATAATTCTTTTTTCTTCTCCCATAATTTCTGTTTCCAACAAGGTCAACATTGCAACCTCACCTATTTGTCAGACCTTTGCCCAACCTCATGTCTATCAGCTGGCATATGGGTCAGCCCACATGGAGGATATCAACTATTGTTTTTCTTCTCCCTTTTGCTAAAACCTTTCTCCCGAAGAAGGCATCAACTTTTCTTCTTTCAAACCCTCTTCCTTTGCAAAGGCAATATTTTCCTTTTCAGCTCCTTGATGACTTTGCCTTTTAACTTCGTACTAACTTAACCATCGAAGAGATCACACCGGTTACGTCAACCCCTAATAAGAGGTTAACACGTGCAAGTGCCAGACCTCTGTGGGTGTAGGAGTACAAGAGTTATACTAGAAATGAACCCGTGAGAGATGGAGGGGTCGAACTATAAGTGGGATATTGACAAAGGGGGAGATAGCAGACCTGTGTGAGTGTGAAGGATTATAGGCTCTACTAGATTCTTATATGCAGGAGACCCTCTCGGTACTCGGGATCAGACGCTCTGTCGGATTCAGACCGAAGTGAGAGTTGCGATTGGGCGGCAAGGGATAGCAAGGGTGACCCGTATTATTTTTGGCATTGACCCATTCAAATGAAACCAGCTCGGGTGAAGACTAACTCGGGTGAAGGACCCACTTGGGTACAAGAGAATGAGAGTTGTGGGCTTGCATGTTTCAAAGCATATCGCTAGAGTGGACAAGAGCTCTACCAAATTTGAACCCGAAGGAAGTGATGTGGTCAAGCTAGGAGCTAGGAGCTAGGAGGGAGATTTGGTTCACATCACATGTCTTGTCTTGTCTTGTCTCACTTGTAGGCAACGATACATCCAACCCTAAGATTACAATCATACGTCCTCAGGGCGTAGCACAGATGGGAAGTGCATGGTTTTGTGGCTGAAAGGTCCAGAGGTCGATCCCCGGGGTGTCACTGTCTGGGGTTAACGTCTCCGCCATGCACTTTCCACCTGTGTACCTGCATTTACCTCCCTCCATATCCGTGGGATCGGCTCTAAGGGGGCCGCTGATGTGACGATTCCACATTTTTTTCTAAGATTACAATCATACAATCTAGATACAAGGTTTACATTTGGATCGTTTTCTGTTGAAATGTTTACGTGCTTTGAATTAAGCTATATCAAGCTCTTCATCAATGTGAGCTACTCGCACTTGAGCCATTGGATTATCTGCAAAATCTAGGCTACCAACCCTTGAGGCCTCGAGTTCCTCCTTGCTTCAGAGTCTTCAATCTCCTTCTTGATTTAGACTATTTACCTACGAGACCTTTAAGCTATTACTTGATATGAGAAACTATCAATGAGTCTTGCAATCGTCTCCTACATCAAGCTATATGCCTTTGATATAACAACATCAAATATATATGATATCCCCTAATAATTTGTGATTAAAGAGTCAAAATAACCAAAGATGCCGGGATGTGTGGGATGGACTGACTCAAGTTTGATTGGGTCAGGCCTGAAAGGAAAATTTTGAAGGAGGAAATTAGGTTAGTACTCAAGCCTCAGGGTAGGAGAGCTCGAGAGTATGAGACGTTCGATACTTGATCCTCGGATGCATGAGAACTCGGGAACTTGAGATGTTCGACACTCGGTCTCGGGTGTTATGAGGCGCGTGTTGCTTAGTGCTTATGATTCGATCTTGGGGAAGTTCTAGGAATCTTGTGGATGAGGGGTGTAACCTGAAGGTGAATATTTTTTGGAAGGAGTGACGAGCAATTACGACTATCAATTTTGATTAGCATTAGTCATTATGAAAGAAGGTGATCGTGGGAGTCGTTACCAAATTGACAACTAGTAATGATGGTTGGCAACCATTGCAAAAGGGAAATCATAATATCACAATGAGCATTATTACTCGATGAAGGCTACAAAAGGAAATAGATAATCGAAGGAAGGTTCCAGTTTTTCTCGCTAACATTCTTTTCCTTCTATAACATCTTTATTTTCTCTTCCAAAGTCTCATTAAGTATCGAAGGTGTCACATTGAGATAATACTGGTGTCATTTGATTATGTGTTAACCTTGGGCTCGATATTTGATGGTCTCTTTTCCTACTCGCTCACCTCCTCTCTAGAAAACTGGATCGGTCTACTTCATAAGTGAAATCCAATGTCCTAAGATATAACATAAGTTAGGGCTTGGGTTAGCTCACCAGCACAGTCCTCCAATGCTTAAATCAGTCATCGATCAAAAAAGGAAGAAGACGACTACATAAGAAGATGAAGAAAAAAAAGCTAATGGAAAGGAGTCGTCTTCACCTGCGAGAATAAGATAACCCATCTTTTTTAAAACTTACCATCTGTGGTGTTTATTTAGTTATTAGAAAAAATGTCGTGCGTGCCTTGACTTTTTCCTACGAGTCGGTGACAGTCCGTTACACCCTCCTCCATTCATTAATTGTCACATATTAGGAGGAAGGAATTAAGGAAACCAATTCTGATATCCACTATTTGTCTATCCATTCATCGATCGCTACATAGTCTTAACTAGAAACTTCAAAGATTTTGATATTCTGCTCAGTGGAACTTGGTTATATTGCTCGATGGAATTTGGTGAAATTGCTCGGCAGACCTTCGAGGTATTGCTCGACAGAACTTGGTGACATTTCTTGATAAAATTTGATGATATTGCTTGGGGAAGTAGATTGATTTCCAAGGCATCATAACTTTATTTTATTATGGCTTTATTGTAGCAATGTGATACTATAGCATACGAGAAATCCAGGTGATCGGGAAAACAAGTTGATTTCCTTAGCACTATAATTTTTTTTGTAGCAATGTGATACTAAAGCAGCATGGCACTGTAGCAATTGAGAATATGATTGCTCGGAAGAACAAGTTAATTTCCTCAACACAACAGTCACCGTAAACAACATGGCACTGTAGCAATGTGATAGTGTAGCAATTGAGAATGTGATAGCTCGGAGGAACAAATTGATTCATCAACACAGTAGTTATTGTAAAAAACATGGCATTATAGTAACACAGCACTGTAGCAACGTGGTGCCGAAGTAATTGAAAATATGATTGTTCACAAGAAGAAGTTAATTTCCGTAGCACTGTAGTATGTATGTACGATTGCATTATTGTAGAGTGTAATTACTATAGTAGTTATTATAGTATTCAAGATTATAATTAATCAAGTGAATAGACTCTAGTGGCTCGAAGTGCTCAGGAATAAATCTGTGTTACTGTAAGAGAATTTGTACGAAACAAAAAACTTACAGTGCTATAGGAGAAGAAATTGGAGAAGAACTTGCCATCAAAGAACGATTACGAACTAACGAACATCCCTTCACCATTCACAAACTAAATCCCTCTCGTCTTCTTGATGTTCTTATCACACACCTTTCCTCTTATTATCGTGGACGCTTATATAGGAAGAGTAATCGTAACGTGTGCAATAATCTCTCATTATAGAGGAAGAGGAATGGACAAGTAACACCCATTCTCTCATTTAATGTGTGCAGTCACTACACATGTCTAACAACTCTCACTTATCTAAGTCAATTCATAAAAGTTATCTAGTTACAAAGACTATCTTAGAACATTCAATTCATACTTCAGAAAAAATGATTCGTGCAACGGTAAGTACACTGTGCAATCATTGTTAATAAAGTTGTTACACTTAATTTAGTTGCTCCATCAAATGAATCAAAGACATTAGTATCTTATCCACACTTAATAAGTAATAGTTTTACTTCTATTTATACTTAACAAGTATATATGATTGTGTTAGGACCAAAAGAAATTTAGATATTTCCACAATGGTATGATATTGCCCACTTTAGACCTAAGCCCTCATGGTTTTATTTTTAGGCTCTACCAAAAGGCTTAATACCAATAGAGATATCTTTCCTTAGGGTTGTAAACAAGCTGAGCCAAGCTGAGCTTTGGGGTATTCAAGGTTATTTAATAAGGTAACCAAGTCGAGACAAGCTTAAAATGAACCAAGCTTTTAAAATGAGTGTTCAAGCTTGGCTTGGTTTATTTTTTATGAGCTTGAGCCTGTTTGAAGTTTGGCTTGAGCTTGGTTCGTTTAAATGTTATCAAGCTCTTAATTCAAGCTTAGCTTATGCTTGATTAGAGCTTGGCTTGAGTTGGATTTAAGCTTAGCTCGTTTAGATGTTATCGAGCTCTCAATTCAAGCTTGTTTGATTGTTTGAAACTTTTAGTTATTTGTGTTAGGGTCGATTTGTAGCTAGAGGGGGGGGATAGCTCGTCGCACTTTGTTTGCTTGCTTTGATGATGTTGTTGCAGCAGAAAACACTCAAGCAACTCTTACAACCCTAACACAAAGGATTTACTTGGTATCCACCTCAAGAAGAGGTGACTAATCCAATGATCCACACACGGCACGCACTCCACTAATAAAAACACTCCTTCTTGGTAACTACCGGAGGTGGAGAAACCTCCTACAAAACTCACACAACAAGATACAACACACGCAAGAAGAAAATACAAGTATACAAAAGAAAAACCTCTCATTGTTTAACCTTGTTGTTGAAGAATGCCTCTTGAACCTTGGAATTGCAACAACACTTGTCCCCAAGAGCTTCCAACAATTGACGAGAAGTGTCGGAGAATATCGCGTGAAAATCGGGGGGAAGAAGGATTGTCATGTTTGAACGCTTCGTGGCATTTATATTTGCGCTTCTAGGGCTTCCAATCGATTGGGGCTCCTCCCAATCGATTGCCATGTTAGATCCTAGCATCTCAGCTGTCTAAAATCTACATCCTATGCAACGATCATATCTCAATCGATTGGGGAGGCTTGAATCAATCGGTTGATCGATTCAGAGCACCTCTGTGCTCTTTGCTAGAAAAGCTTAAATCGATCAGCTAATCGATTCAGCTTTCTCGCGTCACACGTGATTTCCAACCCCCAATCGATCGGCTGATTGATTGACGATGCCCAATCGATCGGCTGATTGATTGACGATGCCCAATCGATCGGTTGATCGATCGGGAAGCATTCTGTTTGTGAGATATAAGCTCTTAATCGATTGACCGACCGATTGGGATGTTGTTTATCATAGCACTCTCCCAATCGATCGGCTGATCGATTGGGCTTCGGTTCAATCGATCGACTGATCGATTGACCACCCTTGACTTGCTTAACTCAAGCTCAAGGGCCCCTAGTTTCAACATCTGGCCAACCGTGCCCTGTTGGAACTCCTCATGTCCCGCATTCGGTCAATCTTGACCTGTCGGGACTTCTTCACCAAGTGTTTGGTTAATCCTTTGACCCACTTGGACTTTTCTCCTTATGCCAAGTGTTCGGTCAACCTTGACCCACTTGGACTTACCATCTCGTGCCAAGTGTCTAGTCCTCCATGACCCACTTGGACTTCCATAAGATGTTCGGTCACGTTTGACTCATCTGAATTTCCTCATGCCAAGTATCCAATCAATCCTTTAACCTACTTGGGTTTTCCAACACTAGGTGTCTGGTCAACCTTCATCCACCTGGATCTCTACGTGCTTGGCTTCACTCACCAGATCTTTCCATCTACCTAGCTTCACTCACTAGGATTTTCACCTAACTTCACTCACTAGAATTTTTCCACTGCCCGACTTCACTCACCGAGACTTTCACCTGCCCAGCTTCACTCACTAGGTCTTTCACCTGACTTCACTTACCAGGATTTTCCAACTATCTAACTTCACTCACTAGGTCTTTCACCTGGCTTCACTCACCAGGATTTCCCAACTACCTAACTTCACTCACTAGCTCTTTCACCTACTCGGAAAGCCTAACAGTTCCACTGTACAAAAATTTTGTACAAAGGTCTAAACCTTTTCCTAGCTACCATGTGTTCTTTTAAATTAAACTTGGATCGCCTGCGGAACTTTACACGTTTGATCCTAAGTTTAACTTATTTGTTCTTTTATGTTTAGACTTGGATCTCCTGCGGAACTTAACACGTTTGATCCAAATCACCTAGGTTACGAAGACAATTAAATATCTATTTCCAAAATTGGCTTCCAGTACTGACGTGGCGAGGCACATGGCCTTCTTGGATATGGGAACAACCACCACCGACTAGACAAAGCCTTTTAAGGAAAGCTAATATTTAATTTTCTTAAATAACTCTAGGTTAACCAAAAAGAACAATCGAAGCACAAGTTCGAAAAGAAAACAAAAGAACACAACATCGAAAACTAATTCGAAACCTAGAATCACATGCCTCTTGTATTTGGTATTTTTACAAAGAAATAAAACTAGTATGATGCAGAAATTAAATACTAGTATACCTTTTCTTTTGCAAACAAAAACCTCTAGGTCTTCTATCGTATTCCTCTTCTAATCCCGGACGTTGTGTGGGCAACGATCTTCCGAGACGAGAACCACCAAGCACCTTCTTCTTCCTTGCAAGTTTCGGCCTCAAAACTTCTCCTAGGATGAAGAGGTTCGGCCACCACCACCATGTTCCAAGGGATGCTAGAAACAAAGCTTTCTTTCTCTCCTTCTTCTTCTTCTTCTCTAAACTTGATCCGGCCACCATATGAATCTCCACAAGAAGGATGAGGTTCAGCCATCAAAGAGAAGAGAGGAGGAGAGGATGGCCGGCCACACCAAGGAAGAAAAGAGGGAGAAAATAGAATAGAGTTATTCACCATGAAGCCTTCTCTACCCCCTCTTTTATAATCCTTGGTCTTGGCAAATAAGGAAAATTTAATAAAAACTTCCTTAATTCTTTTGCTATTGAAAAGGAAAATTTATTTAATTAAAAAATAATTTTTCTTTTCAATTTACAATGGTCGGCCACACCATAAAATTTCCAAGCAAATAAAATTTTAAACACAAATTAAAACTTCCTTAATTTTATAAATTAAAATATTTCTTTTAACATGTGGATAAAAAGATAATTTATCTTTAAAAATTAAAATCTCTTTTAATCTACAAATAAGGAAAGATATTAAATCTTTTCTTAATCTTTTGTAGAAACTAATAAAAGAGAATTTTTAATTTTTAAACTTTCTTTTAAATAATAAACATGATTAATAGGAAAGTTTTTACCAAAATTAAAATCAACCTTTTAATCTACAAATAAGGAAAGAGATTTAGCTCTTCTCTTAATCTTTTGTAGAATCTTATAAAATGAAAGATTTAAATTTTTAAACTCTCTTTTAAATCATGTTATCCACATAAGAAAAAAATTTTAAATTAAAATTCCTTTTTATTTTAATAGGGCCGGCCACATAAGCTTGAGTTCAAGCTAGGGCCGACCACATGAATTCACCCATGAACCAAACCATGGTCGGCCCTAGCTTGGTCTCCAAGCTAGCTTGGCCGACCCCTATAGGATGGGTAAGAAGGTGGGTATGTGGTGGATATAAATCTCTATATACAAGAGGCTACGATAGGGACCAAGAGGACGAATTGGTTTTGGTCTCCCGATGAAATTAAGCATCCCGTGTTCGCCCCGAACACACAACTTAACTTCATCAATAATAATTCATTCCACTAAAGAATTATTATTGAACTACCGCACCAATCCCAAATTACATTTTTGGGCTCCTTCTTATTATGAGTGTGTTAGTCTCCCTGTGTTTAAGATATCGAATGTCCACTAATTAAGTAAGTTACTGACAACTCATTTAATTAATATCTTAGTCCAAGAGTAGTACCACTCAACCTCATCGTCATGTCGGACTAAGTCCACCTGCAGGGTTTAACATGACAATCCTTATGAGCTCCTCTTGGGGACATTCTCAACCTAGATTACTAGGACACAGTTTCCTTCTATAATCAACAACACACACTATAAGTGATATCATTTCCCAACTTATCGGGCTTATTGATTTATCGAACTAAATCTCACCCATTGATAAATTAAAGAAATAAATATCAAATATATGTGCTTGCTATTATATTAGGATTAAGAGCACACACTTCCATAATAACTGAGGTCTTTGTTCCTTCATAAAGTCAATATAAAAGGAACGATTTCAAATGGTCCTACTCAATACACTCTAAGTGTACTAGTGTAATTATATAGTTAAGATAAAATAATACATAATTACACTACGACCTTCCAATGGTTTGTTCCTTTCCATCTTGGTCGTGAGCTACTGTTTATAATTTATAAGGAACCTATAACATGATCTTCTGTGTGTGACACCACACACCATGTTATCTATAATATAAATTAATTGAGCAACTACATTTATCGTAAATGTAGACATTTGACCAATGTGATTCTTATTTCTAGATAAATGTTTATACCAAAAGCTAGGCTTTTAGTATACATCCTAACAGATTTCCCAACTATCTAACTTCACTCACTAGGTCTTTCACCTGGCTTCACTCACCAGGATTTCCCAACTACCTAACTTCACTCACTAGGTCTTTCACCTAACTTCACTCACCAGGATTTCCAACTGTCTGGCTTCACTCACCAGGAGTTTCACTTACCTAACCTCCAGTTAAGGTTTTCCCAGTCAAGTAACTGGTCAACCATTTGACCTACTTGACTCTTCTTAACATCATACTGGTCAAACCTTGACCAGAGGGGAATTGCTCCAACAATCTCCCCAATCGAACGATTGCTCAGGCAATCTCCATATATTATCAAACATCGAAGCTCAAATATCAAGGCTCAAGCTTGAGCCAACTCAAGCTCAGTCAATCTGGTCAACCTTGACCCAGAGATATTGCACCAACAATATCTCTCTTTTTGATGTTTGACAATACCTTTAAATTAGGCTAATCCCATAGCCTCAATTTTTTTTCATGTTGATGCATGAATAAGGGTTTCCTTCATTCTCTCCCTTTCCAAAAGAGCATTCTCCTCCAAACTTTCCTAGAGGGGCAATAAAGGTCTAACTTAAACCCTACATTCTCCCCTACATTCTCCTCCTATTGGCACACATCAAAAACTCTCCCTCTGAAGAGTTACTCAACGTTATTCACAACCTCACATGTTGTTCACAACAATACAATGAAGGTCTCATACCCTTCATTGTATCCAATGCTCACCCTTGAGCATTAAGCCACATCACACTGCTCATCCACGAGCATTCATCATTCTCACAATGAAGATCTCATACCCTTCATTGTAGTCAATGCTCAACCTTGAGCATTAAACCACGTCACACTACTCATCCATGAATATTCATCATTTCAATAATGAAGGTCTCATACCCTTCATTATAGTCAATGCTCACCCTTGAGCATTAATCCACTTCATAATGCTCATCCTTGAGCATTCAGAACCTAACAACGAAGATATCCACTCTCTATTATTTTTCAATGCTCAACCTTGAGCATTTACTCTAAAGAAGGTTAACCACCTTCCAAGGTGTTTAAAAAATAATTTTCATGTCCTTAAAGAGTAACTCCCTCTAAAGACATGCTCCAAAATTCTGTCATTGCACCAACAATGACTTAGAATCTCTAAGTTTTTAGGAATCCCAAAACTTGAAGTTTTGAGGTTTAGAATATTTAATAATGAAACCAACCTCATCCTAAACTTCAATCTAGTGGTCCTTAACCATTTCTCCTTGTTTTTATCATGAAAACTACCCTTAAATATATAAAAATATATTTCAAGGGGTTTAGGAGTTGTTAAAGAGACTAAAATTGGCTTAAAGTGCGGAAATCAGGCTTTCCTAGCCAAAATCAGCCTTTTCAATCAATTGGGTTGGGACTCAATCGATTATATTGGCACCATTTCAATCGATCCACTGATCGATTCCGCAAGCTTCTGTTCGCGGAGAAAACGCTTGAATTGATCCACTGATCGATCTAGGTAGAAATGAATCGATCGGCTGATCGATTCAATGAGCTTCTGCTCACGGGAAACCCATCTCAATCGATCAACTAATCGATTAGGTTTCTGGATTTCTGAAATCAAATTTTAGTCGAAATTCAAAAATGCCCTAAAAATTTTACAAAATTCTAAAAATTATGAAAAAAATTCTTATAGACATTATTTAGGGTATATACTATCAAAGAAAAATAGTTTTTTAAGAAAATACTTTCTATTTTCTTCCAAGTTTGTGTCTAACTTTTCAATGATGATTACTATCAAAAGATAGCCTTCACCATGGTTTTCCAAAATACATTTTAAATGATTTTCAAAACCAATTTCCGACCATATTCTTTGGGCTCAATGCACATGACTTGTATATTAGCTTTCCCAATGATTGGAGTACACATTAACTATGTGTTTTGATGAAATCAAAACTCAAATAGATGTACTAAATCAACATCTTGAGTTTTGTTCATCATCCTAGCATCTCGCTTTTATATAATGTGTACTAAAACACATACAAGTCACCTTATAGTCTTTGTGAGATGTAGACTTTGGTTTTGCCTTAAACTAGGGATCATGCATATCTATCTAGGCATTTTAGGAATTATAAACATTCACCTACGATGTCACTTGTTAGTAAATGTCATTGTCCTTAATTACAAGGAAACTAAAATGATGTATCATGACTTATGGCATACATTAAAAAGAAATGATTTTCAAAAGAAAATATACTAATGCTACATTATATATGTATGACATGACATAGTATTTTTTTTTGTTTTTCATAATAACCATGAATGCAACATATGATACATATGATGGGCAAACAAAGCATGACAATTAACATAAATAAAATACCTAGATAATCTATTTGAGTATCCTTAATTCCTTAACTAAATTAAAATCGATCCTAGATTTGCCCTCATTTTCTCAAGAAAATGTCAAAACCCAACTTGACATTTCTTTTGATTTTCTCATTTGTACCACTTAAAATTAAGTCCAATTCCTCAAATTTTGTCACGTTTTACTCTTCCAAAGAGTAACCATTTATCCTCTTCATTTTCAAAGGTTAACAAAAACCTTGGAAATATCTCTAAGTGTCAACTTCATCAAGGTTGGATTAACCACCTTAACCAATTTAAAGTTGATACTCTCTAAACCCATCTAGGGTGTAGAGAATATACTCCTCGGAACCCAAAACCTATTGGCACTCCTTGGATGTTCTAGGTTATCACTATGGATAACTTCCCTAGATGTCTTCCTAATGACCTTTCTAGGCTTCTTAAGAGCCTTGGTCACTTTCTCTAGGTCAACTCTAGGGATAGCTTCCCTTGTGACCTTCTTGGTGACTTTCTTTAACTTCTTAGAAGTCATAGTCATATTTGTTGTTGCAAAGATACTCCTAAGGATAACTTTCCTTGTATCCTTGACTTGAGTCCTAGACCTAGGATTGATTCCATAGGTATATGGAACCCTAAGATATGAAGCTACATCCTTCTTAGTTTTAGGTTTGTATACCAAACCTCTATGGTCATTAGATGACTTTTGATTTCCTAAACCTAGGTTATGCTCTTTTTACCCCTTAAGGATACTTTCCATCCTTTTTAGGGTCTTTTCAATTTTGTCAAGTTTTGACCTCAAGACTTGATTTTCTTTTCATAAATCCCTAAATTTTGATTTATCATTAAATCCTTGAGCATTTCTATTTCTAGGCTTATAACTAAGGTTCTTAGTGTTCTTTCCTAGTTTATTACCTTCCTAACCTTAGGTGAGGTAGTCTTGGCGTAAAGAGATTCATATTTTTCTTTAATCCTATCATGCCTTCTATTTTAATGATAAATAGTATTAAAATGATATAAAGTTGAACTAACATGCTTTTTACCATGACTTAAAGAAATTGGCTCAACAAATGATACCTTGGGTTTACTCTTACAAGCTCCCCCTTGATTCTTGCTTCCTTCTTTGAGCTTGGTTGGTTTCTTCCCTTTTGGACATTGGCTCCGATAATATCCATTTGCTTGCACAAGAAACACACAACGTGTTCCTTACTCTTCCTTATCACGGGGTGATAACCATGATTTTGGCTATATTATTTTGAATCATAATGCATGTTTTTATTAGTTTATTCATAGCTTAATCTCACATTAGCATCATATCTCAATATTGCATTTGATTTTGGACCTAATTGCAAATTAGCTAATTTTCATGGTATTTGGTGCTAATATTTGATTCTTATTTTGTAGGCATCAAAAGGGTCATGGACCCGATCAAATCAGACCACACTTGGGCTCAAATCAAGGGCTAATCAAGTCGATCAAGCCTCGGAGCATTATAAGCCGTTCATCCAAGAATGAGTAGATCTGAGCCATCCGTTGAATATCTGGCCGATCTAACTTAATGGAGAGCAGATCTGAGCCATTGATGAAGATCCAGAAGTTTTGATGCAGATCTGAGTTCATCTAGCTATTGATCCAGCCCGACTTAATCTGGACCGTTTATTAAAGACTAGTCGGATCTGGGCCATCCAGTGATGATCTGATCGATCCGACTCACAGGAGAGTAGATCCAGACCCTAGATCAACATCAGTACCTTCAGATCGGATTTTGGATGATTTTTCACCGTTGATTTAGCCCAAAAACCATCTCAGCCGTCCGATCAAATCTGAGAAGCTACAGTACAGCTCCTTCGTCGACTCCTCCGAGCAAAGCGCCGCATCCCGCGAGATTTCCAGTGGATTCCGACCACCATCCTCTTCCAGATCTATTTCTCAGTGAGTCTCATTGGTGTTGGAGCTTTCATCCGTTGGCTTCCAAGTCTTGATCATCTGCACGCGCCGGCGAACATCTCTCCGGAGCTCAGATTTGTCCGTGAGTTTCCTCTGTTTCAGCCATCATCGGAGGAATTCTTCAGTGACAGTGGCTCGCCCTCCATCAGAGAGCATCGATTCAGAGGTTGCACACTTCAGATCTGTAGAATTTCGAGCTTGGCAGATTCATTCTTCACCAGCTTTTCTTCGGTGCTGGAGAATTCTGAACTGAGTTAAGTGTTTGAGAGCTTCTTCTTCAAGTCTTTGTGTGACGGCAAGGAAAGACTCATTAGAAGAGTAGTTTTGGATAGAGATGGCTTAGATTTTGATTTTACAGTTTATTGTTTCTGCATTTTGTTTCTTTCATGTTCTGATTTTGTTGATTTACTGCTTAACAAACCCTGGTTCTGATTTCTAGTGTGCAGTTCTGATTTCTCTGAGTTAATACAATCTAAATCTTGTCTAACTTCTGGATTAGTTGTTTAACTAGTTTGTGATTTAAACTAGATGTTCTGATTAGCATGAATTTGTTAGTTTTGGTTGTTTAGTTAGCAAAGCTTTTGTTTGGTTCATTGGATATGTTAAGTCTGTGATCATGCCTAAATGTTGGAATGTTTAATTTGATGTTTAGATTGCTACCTCTATTCAATTTTATTGTGACTGAATTCTTGAGCTTGTTTGTTGAGGTGATTGTTAATGAGAATTGGAGGTAGTTTGATTTATGCAAATGTGACTTGAGTTTTGAATTTACTTGGTTTGGAGTTCGGGAATTGAATTATTTGATTTGATGATGCTTTGGGAGTTAAACTTTACTGATATTAACGTGATGAGATCTAATAGAGCATGTCTAGTTAAGAACATTCTTACCTTGATTCTATTCTGGACCATGATAATGCAAGATTTTGATTTGAAACAATTCTAGGATACACACACATTTACTAGTTAACCTTGGAAAAATACGACTTGGGACTCCATACTACATCTCTTATTTTTAGTTTTGAAATGTTCCAATATTAATTAATTTGATGCACCACGTGACATGTAAAAAGGTTGACACCAAATTTTGGCGCCGTTGCCGGGGAAAAAACTAGCAATGTGTGTTTATTTTAGATTGATCATTGAGTGATTTTATTGGTTAGCATTTTTTCTTGATTGATATGATTTCTATTTCTCTTTTGTATTTTCATGTTGATTTATTCTTGAAATGTTTAGTGATTCTACTGTTCATGTTTTCATTAGATTGAAACTTTATGCTCTTGGATCTTCTAACATTTATTTTTAGTGTTGAATTGTAAGAACAGGAGATTTCTTTAGCATGGATCCATATTTTCAGAATTTTGGAGGTGGAATGGAGAGTTATCAGTGTTTTCAACCTGAGTATCAATTTTACCCAAATTTGGATCAACGAAATAGGTATGAGTCATTTTCAAATGGTTTTAATGCTAACTGGGTGGATAATTCATGTTTCAGGTATGAAAGTGCACAAGGACCATTTATTGAGCCATATCCAGTCTACCAGAGTTCATATGGATTTCAAGAAGTTTCAACATCATTTGAACCACATCCTTATCAACAGAATGATTTTCAGATGGATGAATCAACATGGAAACTCAAGGAGATCATGCAACAAATGAGTGAGCATCAAGAGCAACAATTTTCAAGGATACATAACCTACAGTTACAGTTAGATCAAATTGCATCATCCATAAATCAGCTTCAAACACAACGTGCCAGTGAAGAGATGGAAAGTAGCAATTCTGTCAGGCCTGACCCTACTCCCATTACTTCACATGATTTTTCTAATATTTTTTGTGATGATTATGTGATTATGCAAATTTCTGACCCTACTGATATTGTAGTTGAAGATGTTGTTAGTGAATCAGGTTCTGAACATGTTTTTGAAGATGATTTAAGTGTAGGGGAATGTTTACTGGAAGCATTACCTCAAGAATCACCCAGAGTTGAAGATGTGAGTGTAGGGACTTGTGCTATGGAGCCAAGCACCCAAGAATCACTACATGAGGATGAGCATTCACAAGAACAAGAGCTTGAGCCATATCATGATGAAAAGGAGGTAACAATCACCACTCCAGGTACCGTTCAAAATGACAAGGTGAGTATTTTTTGTGATTCATCAGAAAATTTAATAGAGGTACCATTCATTGATTTCATTAGTTGTGATTCATTTCTTGCTAAATTTTCTACCCACACTAATATTCTCCTATCTTCTTTTTACCCCACATGCTTGTGGGAGACGTTTTCTTTGATTGATGTTGTAGGAGAACATAAGCTTCCGGAGTGGATGCTTACACTGAACCGCCTTAGACCTCCAGAGAGAATTTGTAATGGAAAAATGGTCAATAAAAAGAAATTAATCGCAAACAAAGTTACTCCACTTCCGGCATGGATTATTCTTCTCAATCTTCTTCGACCACCGGAATCTAGGGGAGTTGGTTCCAATTTCACTTTCTTTTGCATTTTAATTCATGCTTTGTTAATAAATCCTTTTTATGCATTCCTTTAGTTTCATTTTCCTATATTTGCATTTTACTTCCACACTTTACTTTCATACTTTGCATTTTTTGTTTAGTACATAGCATTTTATTTTGAATAAAACCTCCATGGAAGTTTCTAGTAATATTTTTAAGATGGTAAAAGCTTCTTAAATTTGATCATCAATTTTAGGTCATGTGACATAATTGGATGCTTTTCTTACATGATATTAGTTAAAATGGTAGTGGATTCCAATTTGATTGATTAAGCTTGTTTGCATGAATACTACCTAGTGAGGTCCACTTTAAGCCTATATCTTATTATTTCCTCTTGTGTGGCATGTACTTACAACAATTGAAACTCTAGAACTTGCTTAGTTTTTTTTCAAAGTCACAATAGCATATGTATGCATGGAAATGAAGGATTTTTGTTATTCTTGTTCCCTCACACTTTCTAATTTCTTCTTCCACAATTTTCTTAAGACATTTTCCTCTTGCATTTTTGACCTTTGATTACCTTTGCTTGGTCTATTTCATTGAGGGTTTTGGTTGAATATCTTGATGAGTTAGATTGTTTGATGATGGACAAAGTTTTAAGTGTGGGGGAAAATTAGTTTATGCTCAAGAATTTTGAAGAATAGGGATGGTTTCATAAGTATTGAATTGTGATTTTTGAGAGTGATGTGGGAATTTCAAATATGGACCTTGATTATGGTTACTTGATATAATGTGTAGTAATTGGAGTCCTTATTTGAGTTTCTATTTTTGGCTTGGTTTAGAAGCTACTTTTGGTTTGTATGTGCTGCTATTAAGAATCCAGGGAGCTGACATTTGGTATTGCTGACTTTGCTCGTCCTGTTGGTGAAGTTTTGCATCAAATAGTTCAGTCCTAACCACTCAAACCTTGAATTTTTCTGCTGAAATTGTTGGAAATCTGAAACTGAATGAAAACCACAAGAAAAAAAAAACAGAGACAGAGCAAAGGAAACAGAATTCTGCAGAAAGAGAAGAGCAGAGCTAAAAAGTTTGTATCAGTTTTGTATCAAGAATTAGAATGCAATATCCAAACAAGTGGAAGCTTAGTGGTGCATCCTACAAGTGGAATTCTGTTAAGATATGTTCCTTACTCCATTCTAATACTTCAATGATTTGAATTGAGATCACACCAAATGCAGAAACTAGAAGCAAGAAACTGCTGGAAACTGTGAGTTCGGTTGAGTTGTAAAGCTGAAGTTGATCAGGAACTAATCCATTAAATCAGAAACCTGCAGATGATACTTAAGTCTATGAGGTTTGAACAAGAAGTAAACAACAAAATTGAAACACAAAATGTGAATTGAAAGTGAGTGTAGTTGCTGCAAGTTGGAAACTTCAGAAAAGATTCTGAATTGAGAGTATCAATTATGTGCCAAGCTCTTCTTCCAACTCTCTGGTCCGTAGATGATGCAAATGAAGACCTTTATTCCTCACTGACAAATGGTATGTAAGTTTTAATATCTGAAAATCTGGCTGCATGGAATCAAAGGCAAAAAACAAAACCAATCAAGCTAGGAATGAATGTATCAATTGGAGTCTCTAGTGTGCCAAGTTTTTGTTGTACATTGCTGGTCAAAACTAACAGTTTTTCTTTGAACTTGACTTCCGGAATTGTTTAAGCTGAGAATCTGAATGATGTTACTGCTCATGGTTGTTGAATTCTGGAATCAGTTTTATTTTTGAATCTGGTCACTAGAGCAGAAAAGGTATCTGTCATCATCAGCAATTCCAGATTCAAATTTCTGTTTCCCTTTGTGATAAAAGCTGCAATTTGTGGTTAATGGAATTTGATTTGGTTTTCTACAAATGCAATAGAGATGTACATCTTTATTGAATCTGCCAATGAAGAAACAGAGAACAAAATCTACAGCAGCAGAAACAAGCTCTTGCTGAAACTTCTTAATTACTGAAGAATTATAGTAGAGTTCTGATTACTCATTGTTGGTTAGTGTTTTTCCCTTCCCGATTTATCTATGCTTCAAAACTTGCAAGCCATTAAGTGGTAACTGAATCAACTTAAAAAAAGTTTGAAGGCAAACAGAATTGTGGTCCTGAGTTTGGAGTTTCTTTTGGATCTGAATAGTTGATACATTCAGTGTTAGCTGGTTAGCATTTCTTAAGCTAGGAAGCATTGAGCATTAGCTACAGAGAAAATCAGATTCTTTAGTATCTGATTTCTGTATCAGATACCTTGTGCAAAGACAGTAATCTGATGTTTGATTCTTCTATAGGAAAGAAATTTAAAAGTGACAACATCTACACTAACACAAATGTGGATCAAATTAAGATGCAAATTGAAATTTGATTCAGAATTCAGGAGTTGTATGAGTTAGAGTTCTGAATTAGGTGATTGAGTTGCTGAACTTAAGGTCAGAACCTATTCTGTGCACCAAATTGTTGAGGCTGTTTTTTCATCAACATTATTCGGAATTCAACTGCTGACCAATGTATTGCTATATGAAATTCTTCTGCAAGTTTAATTCCTCAATGTCAAGGCAAGATTTCATAACTCTGAATTCTCAAACGTGGAAAACTATCTCTACCTAGTGCCAATTCTGAATATGTTTTTGAACAACTTCCAACCAAGACAGTTTTGAATCAAACACTGGAAACACTTGGGGAGCTAAGTAATGAACAAAATTGAGCCTACAGAATTAAGGAATCTAATCATTCGCTAAATTTTGTGTTACATAAGGTCTATTTTGTGCGAATTTTTCATGCTGATTTTTTACCAGCAACAACATGAAATTGTTCTCCTGTCATTATAGTGTTGAATGAGACCTTTCACCGATTCCAAATCTTCATTAACACAGCTGGAATCTGATCTCAAAAGCTACAGTTGGATCAAATGGTGTTTTCAATTATAATGTAGGAGCAAAATTAGAAGAGTTGAGTTCAATTGCATGTACACAAAGTGGGAATTGACAGAACTGTGCAGAATTTGCAGGAACATTCTTGGATTCATCTAGTAGTTTGAGTGCTTCACATCAGTGCAATCATTGCCCGAGACGGCCAATATTTTAAGTGTGGGGGAGGGAATTCTCCATAAGTTGAAGAGATATTATTTGAGCTTTCAAAGTGATGGAATGAAGTAGAAAAACAGTGAAGAAAGAAAAAATGGCACATTCAAGAGAGTATCAAAGTTGGAGATAGAGTATCAAGATTCTACGTTTGCCATCAAATTGAAGGAGAGGTTAACTTGATACTTTGAAGTGGTAATGACAAATGGTATTTATCTCTTTTCACATCAAATTGGTCAACTCATCAAGTATATTCCTCCAATACTCTCATCTTCTCAATTTTTCATTGAATTCTTTTCTTTTGCCATTTCATTCACTTTCATTGTTCTTCTTGATTCCATTTCAATTCTTGTTGATTAAATCCTTTTGATTCATGTATGCTATGTTTTATGGTGGTGGAGAATTAGAAAATAAGCAAGCTTATGGTAGTGAAATGTTGTGAGTGACATTGAGTGAACTCCACTTATATGTATTTTTGAGTGTGAGGGTTAGAGTAGGTGAATACCTTGTGAGAATGCAACTTGCTTAATTTTTCAATTGGATTGAAACCACCATACCTACTGATTATTGTTTGGACTGTATTCATGATTGTTTGTGATTTTTAAGATGATCTTAGTTAATTACCTTTTACTATCTTCTAGATATTGCTAGGGAATTTGTATGGAGATGATTTTTAGTTTTCTTGACTTGAACGGGACGTCCAAGATTAAGTGTGGGGGATTTGATAACCATGATTTTGGCTATATTATTTGGAATCATAATGCATGTTTTTATTAGTTTATTCATAGCTTAATCTCAAATTAGCATCATATCTCAATATTGCATTTGATTTTGGACATAATTGCAAATTAGCTAATTTTCATGGTATTTGGTGCTAATATTTGATTCTTATTTTGTAGGCATCAAAAGGGTCATGGACCCGATCAAATCAGACCACACTTGGGCTCAAATCAAGGGCTAATCAAGTCGATCAAGCCTCGGAGCATTATAAGCCGTTCATCCAAGAATGAGTAGATCTGAGCCATCCGTTGAAGATCTGGCCGATCTAACTTAATGGAGAGCAGATCTGAGCCATTGATGAAGATCCAGAAGTTTTGATGCAGATCTGAGTTCATCTAGCTATTGATCCAGCCCGACTTAATCTGGACCGTTTATTAAAGACTAGTCGGATCTGGGCCATCCAGTGATGATCTGATCGATCCGACTCACAGGAGAGTAGATCCAGACCCTAGATCAACATCAGTACCTTCGGATCAGAGTTTGGATGATTTTTCACCGTTGATTTAGCCCAAAAACCATCTCAGCCGTCCGATCAAATCTGAGATCTGTTTAAATCTGAGAAGCTACAGTACAGCTCCTTCGTCGACTCCTCCGCGCACAGCGCCGCATCCCGCGAGATTTCTAGTGGATTCCGACCACCATCCTCTTCCAGATCTACTTCTCAGTGAGTCTAATTGGTGTTGGAGCTTTCATCCGTTGGCTTCCAAGTCTTGATCATCTGCACGCGCCGGCGAACATCTCTCCGGAGCTCATATTTGTCCGTGAGTTTCCTCTGTTTCAGCCATCATCGGAGGAATTCTTCGGTGATAGTGGCTCGCCCTCCATCAGAGAGCATCGATTCAGAGGCTGCACACTTCAGATCTGCAGAATTTCGAGCTTGGCAGATTCATTCTTCACCAGCTTTTCCGGGAAGATTTTCTTCGGTGCTGGAGAATTCTGAACTGAGTTAAGTGTTTGAGAGCTTCTTCTTCAAGTCTTTGTGTGACGGCAAGGAAAGACTCATTAGAAGAGTAGTTTTGGATAGAGATGGCTTAGATTTTGATTTTACAGTTTATTGTTTCTGCATTTTGTTTCTTTCATGTTCTGATTTTGTTGATTTACTGCTTAACAAACCCCGGTTCTGATTTCTAGTGTGCAGTTCTGATTTCTCTGAGTTAATACAATCTAAATCTTGTCTAACTTCTGGATTAGTTGTTTAACTAGTTTGTGATTTAAACTAGATGTTCTGATTAGCATGAATTTGTTAGTTTTGGTTGTTTAATTAGCAAAGCTTTTGTTTGGTTCATTGGATATGTTAAGTCTGTGATCATGCCTAAATGTTGGAATGTTTAATTTGATGTTTAGATTGCTACCTCTATTCAATTTTATTGTGACTGAATTCTTGAGCTTGTTTGTTGAGGTGATTGTTAATGAGAATTGGAGGTAGTTTGATTTATGCAAATGTGACTTGAGTTTTGAATTTACTTGGTTTGGAGTTCGGGAATTGAATTATTTGATTTGATGATGCTTTGGGAGCTAAACTTTACTGATATTAACGTGATGAGATCTAATAGAGCATGTCTAGTTAAGAACATTCTTACCTTGATTCTATTCTAGACCATGATAATGCAAGATTTTGATTTGAAACAATTCTAGGATACACACACATTTACTAGTTAACCTTGGAAAAATACGACTTGGGACTCCATACTACATCTCTTATTTTTAGTTTTGAAATGTTCCAATATTAATTAATTTGATGCACCACGTGACATGCAAAAAGGTTGACACCACGGGGTCAACCTTCTTAGACTTCTCCTTAGCCTTGGGTGTCATTGACCCTTCTTCTTGGTCAATTTGGGGTACTTACTCTTGTAGTGTCCATGTTCCATACACTCAAAGTAAATAATATGATTTTTATTATTAATTGAACTACTTATACCTTCACATATAGGGATGACACTTGATCCTCCATTTAATGTCTCTTGATTTTTGGAGGATGCCCCATCTTCTTCAATCCTAGAGGTGGAGACTTCTTCATCTTCATCTGATACATGGAACAAAGAATATGCTCTCTCTTTTCCCTTTTCATTGCATTCCGTTGAGGATGAAGCCTCTTCTTCTTCCTCCTATGTTGAGCATCACTCAACTTCGGGCTCCTCTCCTTCTTGATCCAATGAGTTGTCTTCTTTAGATTTTTCTTGAATTGGTACAGTGGAGGATTCCTCATGAATTTTAGCCAATTTGCTCTATAGCTTCTTGGCATCCTTGTATTCTCTAACTTGAGTCAAAATATTGCTTGACAATAAATTAACCAATATCTTGGTCACTTTATCATTGGCCTAACATCTTTGAATTTGCTCTTAACTCCACTTGCTCTTCTTGAGAATTTTGCCTTTGCTATTTGTTGGAACTTAGAAATCTTCCATTAGAGCAAACCATTGCTCTATGTCCATCATAAGAAAATTTTCAATCCTTGATTTCCAAGAATCGAAGCTCATTGATGTAAATGGTGGAGGCACCCTTGTGTCGAAATCGAGTCCATCTCGGAATTCCATCTTGAAGTTGAGCCTTTTGAAGTCTTTGATGAACTTGCTTCAACTTCTTCTCCCTCTAGCTTGTTTCCCTTTCTGGCGATGATTCCGGTGAAGAGCGGCATTGCTCTGATACCACTTGTTAGGGGTAATTTGTAGCTAGAGGGGGGGGTGAATAGCTCGTCGTGCTTCGGTTGCTTGCTTTGAAATATGACTATAAATACAGTCATGATCCTAGTAGTTTAAAAAAACACTTGTAAATAATTCTTTTTGTGTTTAGTTGTGTAATCGAGTGTTTTGACTGCTATAAAAAGTTTCTCCGCCTGAAAGAGATTTAATAGTGAGCTTTCAATGTCTCGGACAAGTAATCCCCTTATTGTAAACCAAGTAAAAGATCTGCCTATTTCTTTCTCTTTGTAATTAGTTTCTTTTTGTACAAGTTTTCTATTAATCAAGTTCAAAGATCGAGAAAGGTACTTCTTGTTTTTTTTGTGCAGAGCAATTCACCCCCCCCCCTTTTTTCGGGCTGCAATGGACCAACACATCACCCACATGAAGAAGTCAGAAAAAGTCAACTATGAAGTTGACTTTTGGAGTCATCAAGAGTTGAGGTGCCTCAGCTGTGTGGAGGCGCCTCGGATGATCAGAATCACTTATGCCAACCACCTCCGATGGAATGAAGGTGGCTCAGATGAACATGAACAATATTTGAGTCACCTCCAGTTGCGCGAGGGTGACTCAAATGAACAGTGTTGAGGCTGCTTCACCCGCTTTAGAGGCGCCTCCAACGCGACAGAGCCATTGAGTGACCATTGTTATGTGGATAAAACTTTATCCACTTGAAGGTGTCTTGGATGTCTTTGGAGGCGCCTCCAAACTACGTCAGTACAACGGTAACTTTTCCTAGGAGGTAATAAAAAGTCCACTGGAGCTAGGAATTATTCATCAATAATTGTATTCATCTTCCTAGCTATTTCTAATCTTTCAAAGACTATTAGAGGCTACTCCGCCTTCATGAAAGAGATTTTTAGTGGAGCTTTCAACTGCCTTGTCAACCATCTAAGTTGTAACAAAGTAAAATTCCTTAACCTTCTTACGTTTTGTTATTCTTTCTATGTTAGTTATTTATTTTAATTAATATTGTATTATTGGTAGTTTGGAAAGCAAGAGATTATTCTAATTCTTTTTCAGGATTATTCACCCTCTAGCCGACCTACCTGGATCTACACTCTTCTTGCTCGACTTTCCAAAATAATCATTGAGTCGTCCAATATGTCCCCTGACTCCATAAATCGGGTCATATTCTATCTCCTGAATTGCCTCCCTTAATTAGCTCATTCCGTCACACATCACGATGAATCATCGTGTATATCATCTATAACATTTGGAATTGAAAATAATAATGTCATAACAAAATTGACAAATTAGTAATAAAAGTATTTAAATTCAATTTACACATATGCATAGAATCAATACACTGAATAATTAAGTAATAAGAAAAATAAATTTTCTTTATTTGAGGAGCTCCAGTTGACTAACACCCTGGACCGGTCGATTGAGAAACTTAATCATAAGCATTAGCTTAGTCCCTTGTCCTCATTAGAACAAATCTAATTGGGATGTCCAGTTATTATTATTTAAACTAAGACCATTTAATTCAAACTCGGACATATAGATTAAACCAAGGTTCATTTTATCAATCCTGGCTCTTTGGACAATTTGACCCATTTGATCAGATCTAGAAGATCCAGTCCAATAAATCAAACTGGCCCAATTCTTCAATTTTGACAAATTTTGATTAGCCCAAACCTATTGGGTTAAACCATCCCAATTAGATTCAATTTAATTTGATTGAATCAAACTGATCTAATTAAATCACCTAATGATTTGAACCAGCCCGAAATATAAAAGAGTCAATATGATCTAGTTAAACTAACTAATAATTTCAATCAGAGATCTAATTGGACAAGACTAGTACCTTTGATTATTTAAAATTAAATATTTTCTTAATTGATGAAGGATTGTTAAAATCAAACATTTTTTCATCTCTAAACGTGATTCTATCCGTGACAAAACTCGTGGTCGCTGACCATGGTTGCCAATCTCCAGTCGATCGAGGCAGTCGTCGACACTCTCTGGCCACGAATACCGGTCGCCAACCATCTAATGTGGTCGTCGACGCCCGTGACACTCAATTTTTGTTGCGACGGTCCTAGTGACGAAGAAAATGCGACGCTGTCATTTTTTTCCCGACGTGACTACGTGGCCTCTGCCGCGATGTGGTCGCCAGACCGATTTCTCCTTTGGCAAGTATTACTCGCTTTGATAGCATTGTTACTATAAGAGAATTCCTACAAAATAAAAACTTATAGTACTCTAGGAGAAGAAATTGGAAAAGAACTTGTCGTCGAAGAGCGATTACAAACGAACGAACAGCCTTTCACCATTCACAAATCAAATCCCTCTCGTCTTCTTGATGTTTTCTTCGCGCACTTTATCTCTGTTTGCCTTGGATGCTTATATAGGAAGAATGATTGTAACGTGTGCAATAAACGCTCATTACAAAGGAAGAGAAATGGACAAATAACGCCTATTCTCTCATTAACGTATGTAGTCACTGCACATGTCGAACAATCCGGATATCATCAATATTATTCTTTGAACTCAAAGACAAGAAGGAGCACTTGGCGATGAGCATTCAAATTCTACCATATCAATATATAAAATTTAAGTCATATTGTCTATACACTTGTTAGGAAATTATTTATTTTTCTATACCTATAAATAATGGGTTTATGGTCCCCGGATCACACTATACATGTTGCAATATCAAATGCATACATCATTTAATTCATATTATCTAATTGTCAAAATAACATAATCTCGGGCGATGTCAATAAAATTATATTCAACTATATCAAGAATTAAATTATTTAATAATTTACAGGACTATTATACTATCTATAATAATAATTTATTTTTGAGAAATATATTATAAATATTTATTATGGTAGATTGTTTTCGAATACGATTTTTCCATGATGTTCCTCTTGCCTCTTTAATCATTCATTTATAATAACTTTTTAGTGTCCCCGTATCTTTGTACTGTTAGAACTTGTGCAAATTGAAGGGGATGAATAATTTCCATTGCCTTGAATTGATTGTACAACACAATACGAATAATGTTGATTTTATTTAGTTCACAGCCTCCCAAGACAATTACATCCAAAGCTTAGTCATAATTAACAATTATGGTATCATTATCTTTCTCATTCTCGGATACCTTTTGAAGATGAAAAAATCTCTTGCAATATGTTATTGATCAAACTACAAATAAATACAAAGATAAAATGAAAGTCAAAATATAATTTAAACTAACAAACTTACTCAAATTGAACTTAGCAATGCTTGTTGTTCATCACTTGGTTTTGCCTCTTGTTGGTTCAAAAATGCAACAACATTTTGCATCAAAACCTTCAAGAACAGACTTTTTCATAACAGTCAAACCTCAAAATCTAATTTTATACAGTTATTGTTTGGGCTGATTTTCATCTACAGCTGATTAATTTTACTCATCAGTTGATTAATCAACTATAGATTTGAATGTTTCTCTGACCCATGAACTCAATGACTTCATTCACCTCAACATCAGTCGACTACTTATTACCATCAGTTGACCGTTGACTAATTGTTGAATCTCATAGTCGAATTTTAAACTCTCTATTCGCTCGAACAGTGACATTAGTCGACTAATACACTCCATCAATCGATTAATTACAATCAATCAAGTTTTCCAATTGATTTTTGAAACTTTTGTTTACTGCTATAGTATCATCAGTCGATTGATCAAATCCATCAATCAACTATTATTGTAGTAAATTATTGTTCACATTTACTATAGTAAATTATGTTGGAAAGTTGGTTTGGTGACCTTTAGGGATAAGATGACTATTTCGCGAGTAAACTATCGTAAACCAATTTCTCGAGTGAATGAGAAATTAATGGTTAATGAAGGGTTGCTCCGGTATAATCAGACGAAAATTTGATTCGTATACAAGTTGGATTCATGGATGAATGTGAACTCAAATATATGGAACTATTGAGGGGTATGAAATTATAATTAATTTCATTGATTAATTTATTGATTGATTAAAAGATCAAGCATTGTGATATTAATTAATTGATTAATTAATATTTACAATAGATTAAGTAAATAGTTAATCATATTAATCAATTAAATTAATTATATTGAAAAGGTTTAATGAAAAAGTTTAAGTGAATTCGGTTTAACAGAAAAGACACATCCTATATCCTTTCACCTCTTGGAGGAAATCTTTCACCTCTTGATAGTAACCCTTCATCTTTATAAAACAAACATCATTCCTTCCACTCAAATCACTCAATTCTTACTCAATTCTCAAGTTGTAAAATTTCCTCTTGAGTTCTATTCTCTCTCTCTGCTCTTAAGAGTTTTAAGGCTTCGAAAGTTTGACAGGGCTCAAAATTTGGAATACTCCTATTTCGAGACGCAAGTCGTTATATCTTAGGAGACGATTGCTAATAAACAGTAAGCGCGCACTTGGGCGGGGCAATATCGTCTTAAAGAAAGAAGGTTTGACCTTCACCTCGACCTCAATACTCTTATTCTTAGGGATGAGTTTACCCAAAGGGGTTGTGTCAATATCTAAAGGGATAATTCGACGACCGACAAGATTAGGTCGGTAGCGACGATACCAAGAATGATACGTCTCTTACCCGAAGGGGTACTTCAATAACCGAAAGCGGATGTTGAGAGTATAAATGGGACAAGGTCCACATCGTCATACCGAACTCCACCGGTTAGAGTCATTGACTCATCGTCGAGATGACTAACTGGACTCCACTGTTGAATCTCAACACTGAAGATCATATACCTATATTTTTCTTCGAAGAAAAAATATCCTACAAATTATTGGTCACAATACTGTAATAGATTACTGCCCATAGTTACCGTAGCACATTTACTATTGCAAATCCTACTTTAAATCCTAATTTCGGGGTTTAGAGTACATCGGTTAATCGATACACTTAATCAATCAATTATACTCATGTTTTAACCTTATCACAGTTGAATTATCATTTTGTCTAGTATTTGGTTGACCTCAACCTACTAGGACTTCCTTTACTCAGCATCTAATCAATCTTGACTTGTCAAGACTTCTTGTTGCCTAGCATTTGATCAACCTTTAACCTATCGAGATTTCATCATTATCTAACATCCTATCAATCTTGACCCATCAGGACTTTATCATTGTTTAGTGTCCGATCCTTAACCTCTCGAGACTACATCATTTTTTAGCATCCTATCAACCTTGACTTATCGAAATTTTATTGTTATTTAGAATCTAGTCAACCTTGACTATCAGGACTTCCTTATTGCCTAATATCCAGTCAACCTTTATTTGTAGAGACTTCATGTCTCAAGTCAACTCCTTACTGGATTTTCAACTATCAAGTATTTAGTCAATCGTGACTTACTTAAATTTTTTAAACTTTTCTCTTGCCAACTATATAATATCAAGATTATATATATATATATATATACACGATTCTGATATCCAGTGCACGACTGTGCGCGTGCGCAGGATATCAGGTTTTAGTTTTTTTTTATTTTTGAATTAAAACAAATATTTAAATTATTTTTTAAAAATTTTATTTTTATGGTTCAAACTTTGGTCGATTCTGATATCCTGCGCGCCCGCACAGTGCGCGACTATGCGCGCGCAAGATATCAGGTTTTAGTTTTTTTTAAAAAAAAATTGAATTAAAACAAATAATTAAATTATTTTTTTAAAATTTTATTTTTAGGGTGCAGGCTTTGGGTTATAGTATCAAAACTATTTTTTTTTTTTAGATTTTACCTCTAGGGTTTAGACTTTGGGTTATAGTATCAAAGCTATTTTTTTTTAGATTTTACCTCTAGGGTTTAGGCTTTGGGTTATAGTATCAAAGCTATTTAGGGTTCAGGCTTTGGGTTATAGTATCAAAGCTATTTTTTTTTTAGATTTTACCTCTAGAGTTCAGGCTTTGGGTTATAGTATCAAAATTATTATTTTTTTTTTAGATTTTACCTCTAGGGTTCAGGCTTTGGATTATAGTATCAAAACTATTTTTTTTTTTTTAGATTTTACCTCTGGGGTTCAGGCTTCTGATTATAGTGTTTGGTTTTAAAATAAAATTAATTTAAGTATTTATTGAGTATTGTAATATGGTGAGGGGATATATTAAGGTATTAGAAATTTATATAAAGAAATTTTAATTTTTTTAATTGATTTTTTTAATTTAAAATATTAAAAAAAAAACCAACCTGTTGATATCCTGCGCGACGCGCACAGTGCGTGTCGCGCAGGATATCACGGTTATATATAGCGCACAGTATCAAAACTCTCTCTCTATATATACATACATATATATATATATATATATATATATATATATATATATATATATATATATATAAAATGACTTAGCTGACTCAGGTATGTGTCATCTGTCGACTATGACATCATAAGTTAAATATCCGATTTAGTCAATAACTAACCATGTTAAAATAGATACTTTGACATCGCACCTTTTTTTTTTAAAAAAAAAATAGTATTCAGCTCATACTATCTATCATATTAATCCCAGAGATAATCAATTGTTTACTGGTTAAAATAATTTGAGAAATACAGAAATGTCCTAGGTATCACGAGTAGTTCAAACATAACGAATGTGTATTCCTTGTACCATCACATTATGCGTAGTTTGAACATCACTACTGTATATTTCTTATACCATCACATTATGCCTTGGGGATTATTTTGATATCTAAAAGATGATAATCTTTATTCTGGAGTAGAGCCGTCTCAATCATTCTTGAGGCATTAAGTGAAAAAACGAATTTAATATTTTTTAAATAAATCTTGAGGCCTTTGGCGAAAATAAAAATTTAATATTTTTTAAATAAATATTATTAGAAATATTTAATTTTGCTATTTATAGTAAAAGGTGGAATTTACCGCCCTAGCAGCTCAACATGACCAACCCTACGACCAAGTTACAGTTGATTATTGTAGGGAGAGCATTTTTTTTTACTTTGTCGAGATTCGACACTTTACCTATTATAACAATATCTATCCCGTATTAGACAACTCAACCATGTCTCGGGGGCGATATTTAATTTTATTAGTAAAATTTAAAAGGACAGTTTCATATATTGTCAATGATTATTTATACAATTAAAAGCAATGATCAATTAAGTCACATAGCAATAACTTTTTCTTATGTCAAACTTCACTTTTTTATTATTAGTAAAATTTAAAAAATAAAAAATATTTTATATTAACTAATTTAGAATTAAGAAATAAATTATTGTAATACTTTTAATATACATTTTAATTATAATTTTTTAAAAATTTATCAATCATTTTTAACTTCGAGGAAGGAAAGTCTCGACACATTGGTAAAATTATTGTGTGGCATAGAGAAAATAGGTTCATATATTAGATATAGTCACTACGTATAATAAACTCTTCCTCAAAATCCCGTATTGACGAGAGTTTCGTGAACTAAACTGTCTTTTTATTAATTAACTTTGATAAATTATTAATAAAATTTATTTAGCTAAAAATATTTAGCTAGAAAATATCAATGGTAAATTATTAAAAAAATAATGAAAGAATAATAAAATTTAAGAAAAAAATAATATTACAATATTAAATATGCTTTTACTTTTAAAACTACTTTTATAAAAAAATTATTAATAAAGTATAATTAATAAATATTTTAAATTTATTAACAAAATTTAATTTTATTAATAAATTAAAGTTTTATCAGTAAAAAATCTAAAATTACTAATTAAATTTAATAAAAAAATAAAAAAAAACACCAAACAAATCTAATTTTAATAGTAAAAAATTAAAATTATCAATTAAATCTAACACGAGTAAAAAAATAAAAAAAAATCTAGATTTAATCTATAAAAAATTTAAAAATTTTGACCAAATATAATTTAACTAGTAAAAAATTAAAATTACTGATAAAAATAAATCTCAATTAAAATTTATTTTAATAATAATTTTAAATATTTAATATCTAAACTCATATATTTTTAAATTAATATTTATATTTAATTTATACATATCTATATATAAAATTTAAGATCTATATCTGGAGCCGGCCTGGTTGTGAAGGCCTCTTCAGAACTGTCTTCAGAACTATCTATGTGTACGATAACTACTCCCAGTACATTAGTCCGGGTAAGTTGTGTCGGCCGGCCAGCTGTATATATCGTATATTCTCCTGAAACCCACAACACTTGTATGGACTGTCGGTCTTGTTTTGAGATAGCTAAAGTGCATGCATACGCGTGATGAGGCGTCGATCACACGCGTAGACATTGATTATTCTCACCTTCCTGGAAGAGTGCTCGAGAGTCTTGCGCACCACACACATGCACATCACAAGCCACATTCACTTAACGCCACAACAGATCATTAAACAAAACCAAATAAGGGCCAATTTAACAAACAGGCACACGAGTAACTACGATGAGCGAAACGCTAAGGATGAGTACCGGATAGAGTGACGAGCAAAGTGAATATGACGAGTGTCAGACAGCGCTGCGAGTGAACGGTGAGTGTTGACCGAGTAACTGCGGTGAGCGAAACGCAAAGGATGAGTACCGGGCAGAGTGGCGAGCAAAGCGCATGAGTATGACGAGTGTCGGGCAGAACTGCGAGTAAGCGGTGAGCGCCGATCGAAAGGTCGTTGGACGTGAGAGCATGCTCACTTATAACTCGCACTGAGACGAGAATCTGGGACCCGCCCGAAGGGTCGTTAGTCGTGAAAACATGTTCACTTATAACTCGCACTGGGACGAGAGTCTGGAGGCGTGAGAGCATGCTCACTTATAACTCGCATGAGGCGAGAGTCTAGGACACCGACCTGGAAAGGTCGTTGGGCGTGAGAACATGCTTATTTATAACTCGCATTGGGGCGAGATTCTGGAACACCGACTGGGAGGTCGTTGGACGTGAGAGCATGCTCATTTATAACTCGCGCTGGGGCGAGAGTCTGGAGGTGTGAGAGCATGCTCATGCTCACTTATAACTCGCACTGAGGCGAGAGTCTGGAGGCGTGAGAGCGTGCTCACTTATAACTCGCGCTAAGGCGAGAGTCTGGGACCCGACCGAGAGGTTGTTGGGCATGAGAGCAGGCTCACTTATAACTCGTACTGAGGCGAGAGTCTGGGATCCGACCGAGAGGTCGTTGGGCGTGAGAGCAGACTCACTTATAACTCACACTAAGATAAGAGTGATTCACTTATAAATCGCACTGAGGTAAGAGTCTGGGATCCGACCGAGAGGTCGTTGGGCGTGAGAACATGCTCACTTATAACTCGCACTGAGGCAAGAGTTTGGGATCCCGACCGGGAGGCGTTCTGGTGGCCTGACCAAGAAATGATCTGAAAGTCTGACCAGAGAATGCTCTGGAAGCCTGACCAGGGAATGCTCGAGAGGCCTGACCAAGAAATGCTCTGGAGGTCTGACCAAGACTTCATCTGGAGGCCTGATCAGGGAATGCTCTGGAGGCCTGACCAAGAAATGCTCTAGAGGTCTGACCAAAACTTGATATGGAGACCTGACCATGGAATGCTCTCAAGGCCTGATTAAGAAATGCTCTGGAGGCCTGACCAAAACTTAATCTGGAGACCTGACCAGGAATTGGTTTGGAAGCTCGACTGAGAGATCATTAGCGATACTCCGATCCGAGACCGATGGTGATACTCTGGTCCAAGACCAGTGGCGATAACTCGACCCCGACCGAGGGAGGATAAGCCTTGAAGCCCATAGAAGCGGAGCCCATAACAATATGAGGGAGGAGAACCTTTATCATACCTGACCGCGGAGCAGTGTCGACCAACTGAGGATCTGTCTCGATCCCTCAACTTCAAAATACCCGTGAAGTCAAGGAGAGAAATAGTGTCGATCCCATGACTCCCAAATATTCGCGGAATCAGGGAGAGAATAATCTGAGCCCCGACCGTTAAAGAAGTGAAGCTCATAGTCATATAAGGGAGCAAAACTCGTCGCATTAGAAGGAAACAGAGCACCGTGGGTGGAGGGAGCAGAGCCTGTAAATGTAAAAGAATGCAAAACAAGTGGAGAATATAAAGCATATAGTAATAATAGAGTGAAGCACCTATAGCAATAAAAGGATGCAGAACCACATAGTGAAGGGTGCAGAGTTTGTAGTACACATGATCGGGGAGCTGGGCCCTTCGTCCCTGACTGGAGAGTAAGGCCCCTAGCCTGTAATCAAAGAGTGAGGCTCCTAGATCCTGATCGGGAAGTCGTACTGTGAGTCAATGATCGGGAAGCTGTATCCCTAGTGTAAGAGCGGGGAGCTGTGCCCATAGTGTATGAGTGGGGAGTTGGGCCCCTAGTGTCCGATCAAAAAACGAAGGCCCTAGTCTTTGATCAAAGAACTAGGATCTTACTCTCTTATCAGGGAGCTATAGCAGCTCCTATAACCATAAAAAGGGAACAGAGCTGGTAACTTACCTGGTCGGGGAGTGGTGTCAACCGGCTAAGTGTTTGTCTCGGTCCCTTTATTCCCGAATACCCGTGGAGTCAAGGAAAAAACATAATGGAAAAACTAACCTGTCGGCCGACTGAAGCTCCACTCGATCCCTCGACTCCCGAATACCAGTGGAGTGAGAGTAGAAGGTAATATGTTCGTCGGGATCCTCCGGAACTGTGATAATTACAGAGAACCTCACGACGTCGTCTATCTTCACGTCCCAGAACAGGTGGAAGGGATTCCCACAGACGGCACCAAATTGATCCTATCCGGAATCTAAGTCGGATGGACCGCGGGGTGAGGTGGACGGAATGTTGACTGAGTCGCGGTGTCTCAGAGGGGGGTGTGCTGAGATGACTTCTATGTTGACCAAGTCTTCAGAAGTCCTCTGATCAACGCTACCTGCAGTCAGTGACCAGGTCCCCCCCGTCCCTGGTACCCCGAGGCTCGAGGCTGATTCAACGAACATATAAGTAACAGACTAAATCCTAAAATAATGAAAATGCGTATGGAATATGAACGAAGAATGTACCCTGGCCCAAGGGCGCCGTCGGATGGGACGCTGCTCGAGTTGTCGTGACCCGGAAGAGTAGAGGACTTGGCACCGGATGAAGAGCTGGATCTGACGACGCGGAGCCGAGTGCGGCACGGAGCTGGAAGACGAGCTACAGATTGGGAGATAATAGCGGCCCGTAGGCCGGGATATAACATCGACATGCAGGCCGGGATAAGACATCGGCACGCAGACCGGGATATAAATATTGGCACACAAGCCGAGACATAACACATCATTCAAGTCTGGTCAAAATATAATGACAAAGAGGGCTCGAGGGCCCGATCGACATCGGAGACATACGACACTACGGATCGGACATCGGATCGACACTGCCAGTGTACGATAGGGTGTATCGGATGTCAGATCGACTTTAGATGTGTACGACGCTACAGATTGAGAGTCGGAGGCCGGATCACCGGCTTTGAGATGCCGGCAGCGGTGCCGACAGCAGGGGACTACTCGCTGATCAGTGATGATAGTCATGGCTACGGAGAAGAGATGGAGGAAGCGTGCGAAGAAGAGGAAGCGCGGCTATGGCAGCGAGTTGGAACGCCGGAACAAGGCAGAGTCGGCGCATGGTGGCTGCCGGCGAAGTGTGGCGGCGAAGAAGAAGAGAGTTGTGGCCGGCATCGCGAGGAAGAAGAAGAGGAGCCGTGGCCGGTCCGGCGGCGGCGTCGCGAAGAGGAGAAAGCTCTCCCCTCCCCTTGCTCCTGGTGGCTACGACGAGAGGAGGAGTGGGAGAGGAGAAGAGGTGGCGGTCGATGGTCGGTGCCGACGTCGATGAGAAGCATGGGAAGGAGGAAGAAAAACCTCCTCCTCATTCCTGTCGACGACGGAAGCAAGGAGAAAAACACCGCTCCATTTGCATGCTACAGTGCATCTTCTTTTCTCCTCAAGCCCTAACCAACCAAAAGACTAAAATACCCCCCTTCCTCTCCCCAATTTTTTCTTTGCCCTTAACCTATATCCACATCAACACTCATTCAATAATTTTATTCCTAAAATACCTCTTGATCTAGCTGCTATAACATATTTGATATTTGCCCCACGGAGTTATCTGGAGCGGTTAATGCGTAGAAGCTTGCCACTTGAGAGCGTGGGTTTGAACCGCGGGGTAGTCAAAACATAATTCTCTGGTTCCTGTGTACCTCCTCCCACTGTGCATTAACTACTCCAACTACCGTGATTTACCTCCCTCGTGAAAGCCTTGGGTAGGGTGCGACGGGGACGCTGGGGCAAGCGATATCGCCTTTTGCCACTATAACATATTTGATATTTATGATAAATTTAGACTTTAGGATTTACATTATATAAAAACTATTAAATAGTTATTATAAACGTTTTTAAGAGTGAGTTTAATATTTAGGATTTAAAGTTTCTAAACATAATTATATTAAAATAATATTTACTATTAGAATTATTTAAATTTTATCAAAATTAATTAAAATAATTATAGAAGGTAGCTGTTATTATTCTAAACCATAAACTCATCATAAATATATTGTAGTAATTACGGATAATTTCAATAAGTTGCAACACTTACTAGGTAGATTTTATAGGTTAATACCATAAGCTGCTATAATAATATTACATCCAGAGATATTTTTGGAATAAAATTACTGGTGTGACCTCCATTTGATTTTATTATATTTTTGAAAAAAAATGTCCATGTGAATTTATCTTAATTTGGGGAGGATTTTAATTTTTGCCCTAAAAATAATTGAAAAACTGTCGTTATGCATGCGAAGTTGCCATCGGCAGCTG
The DNA here is from genome assembly GCF_018446385.1 of Zingiber officinale. Classification (NCBI taxonomy): domain Eukaryota; kingdom Viridiplantae; phylum Streptophyta; class Magnoliopsida; order Zingiberales; family Zingiberaceae; genus Zingiber; species Zingiber officinale. Next base: position 134,043,561 of record NC_056002.1, read on the forward strand.
CAGAGTCACAGATGGCTCCGTTTTGTAACAACCCTCTCGATCGTGATTTCATGACACGGAGGCCACGACCGATTGTTTCGGTAACCTAGCTAGTCATGGCACGACCGTGATTTCATAGCTAGCGGTCGCAATCGATTTTGCCGCGCCCGACAATTGATAATTGCGGCCATTAGCTAGTTAGTCCCCACTGCCGGCGGGAATTCCATGTCGGTATTGACCTAATCATGCATGGCTGGGTTGGGACCAAGCTACAAAATCGCAATCTGGTGTATCCAGTTCATAATTTTTGCACGGATATCTTTTTTTTTATTTTATAAATTTAATAAAATGCATCTCTTGTTAAATACAAGTGACGCTAAATCTTACGTGCCATTTATAATATATATATATATATATATATATATATCCCAAATAAAAAAAATCAAAGTAAAAAATATCGACTGATGTAGAAATCAAAATAAAAAAAACGTCTAAGTCGGCCAAACGGATCAATTATGGTCGGACGTATGACATGTTCGAGCGGACGAGTAAGACCAAGCAGATAGCATAAGACTAAGAGACAAACAAACAATGCATTCCTTGGTGTCGTCCGTGCCGAGTGGGTGGCATGTCTATACGAGTAAAAGGCGGCCCTACGATGAGAAGAAGTCGTGCGAAGGGAGATTGCTCTATTCATCACGATCGAGTGGGGGTGTCCCGATCGAACGGGTGTCGATCGACTTATAGCGATATCCACCTACATATCTCCTCGTATCCTTTTAAAGGTTTGTACCACTGACATCAGAGCATGTTTCATAGGTAAATCGTACTTTAGAATCTTTTAGTCTGTCACATCAGGGATTTGCATACTCGCTTAAGGAAAGGTGACAAGCACACTTTTGTCTCGTCTTTTCTTAGGACATTTTGAAAAACGTGTCATATTTTGAGATGCATGCACAGACACTACAGTGACACTATAAAAGGGGGGCCTGTGGGAATTACCTGTAGCTGAAATGTGAGAATAGAGGGCGTTGGACGACTTACTATGGTGACACTAACACAAGAAGACTTGAAGATGTTAATACAAGCTTGAGCTGTGAAGCTGGTGAAGCAGCAGTAAACAGCAGCCGAGTGCCAAACGAAATACCCCACAACGTCAAAGACATGCCAACAAGCTGAGCCTAGAGTCTGAGAGAAAAACCCCACTGCTCACAAGCCAAACAATAGGCCGACCGACGCATTCAGAGAGAGTTTATCGAACGCGTTGATCCCTTATCACCCGGTGTTATTCCGCACCCCTTCAGAAGAACAAGGCCGAGCGGAGAGGACACAAGGCTCCTTTTCAGAAGACGCGCCCGTTCAGGATGAGTGCAAAGGTAAAGGACCCCGGTTCGACGACTCTCCCAAGCGGATAAATAGGAGTTCTCACATGAGATCTTGGACGACCAACTGCCATAACGTTACAGACATTGACGATCGGAGAATATACTAGAGCAATCAACCCCGAGGACCATCTGATCAAATATGACAACAAGACCACACTCCACCAATATACTGATAGAGTCAAGTGTTGAGTATTCCTCACTATGCTCTCCGGATTAGCGCAGACGTGGTTCGGGCGATTATCGATCGGATCCATATGCAACTTTAAGGACTTTCGAACGACATTCCTATAGCACTTTACAAGCAGCCATCGTTATCAAAAGACAAATGTCAACCTGTTCGCGGTCAAACAAGGACCCAATGAAGCATTGCGGGCCTATATTAAGAGGTTTAATTAAGTGGTCATGGAAGTCCCATCAGCCACTCCAAAAATCTTAGTAAGTTCTTTCTCCCAAGGACTTATAGACGGTGAATTCTTTCGCTCGCTCATCCGGAAAGCCCTAAGAAACTTCGATCACCTGCTTGAGAGTGTTGGTGCGGTTAGCACTAACTGCCTAACTCAGGTTTTGATGAATGATAAAGTAGGTTAAGTTAGGTTTGTTGTGATCTGATACTTTGACTGAGTGTGCAGAAGAAGCCTAGTTAGGTCGACGGGCCAACTGGAGAGCTGGCAAGAAGTCTAGATAGGTCGATGGACTGACCTGATATCTAGCACGAAGCCCAGCTAAGTCGACGGGCCAACCGGATAGCTAGCATGAAGCCCAACTAGGTCGACGGGCTGACCGGATGTCTGGTAAAAGGTAAGTAAAGGTAAGTCACTGGAGGAGAGTGACTGTAAGGATGCGTCTTAGTTGAGGGATAGTAGGCGTCAGTCCAATTTAGGTCCATTTGGAATCCCTAAACTGAGACCTTAACTAGTTCCTGGTTCTGGGAGGACAGGAACTAATTACCCTATTTTTTTTATATTGTGGTAACACTTATCTTGCAGGGTATTTTGGATTAACATATTTGTTGTAGGGCAAGAAAGCAAAGAAGCAAAGCTGCCTTCGGGTGAATAGTACCCGAAGGCGTCTTCCATGACTATGGGAGGCGCCTCAGTACTGTTCATAGAAGGTGTCTTCCATGGCTATGGAAGGCGCCTTCCGCTGGATGAAATTTGGTTGAAGTTTTGGATAAGCACCAATTACTTCGGGATAGATTCTATCCCATTGGAGGCGCCTTTAAAGCCTTTGGAAGGTGCCTTCCAAGACCTTTATAAGGCAGTCTCGAGGAGGCTTTGGGACAACAACTACATATGAGCTGCTACGACTCTACTATGAAGTTGTTGAGCCCGACGACTAATTCGAAGAGTTTCGATCACATCCGGCAGACAGACATCAACATAAGAAGAGCTCTCATTTTGATCCATAAAGAGTGTTGGTAACATTTTCTTTTGTACTTAATTACTATCAAAGGACAAGTGCAGTGTGTTGCACTTGACCTAATCTTTTGTACTCGATTCTCTCTTCCGAGGGTACCAGAAGAGATTTTTAGTGGATTGTCGATCGATAGGTCCGCAGGACCTGGGCTTGGAGTAGAAGTTGCCGAAGGCTCCGAACCAAGTAAAAAATCGTTTGTGTTCTTCTTGTTACTTTTCTTTCACTTTTCGTTGTGTACTCAAGTTTTTAAAACCGAAAAAGAAGTGTTTTGAAAACCATGTGATTTATCCCCCCCCCCCCTCTTACGTGCGTCACGATCCAACAAGTTATTGTTGGTTGCTACTCGGAAAACCTAGAGGTTCCACTGTACAAAAATTTTGTACAAAGGTCTGAACCCTTTCCTAGCTACCATGTGTTCTTTTAAATTAAATTTTGGATCGCCTGTGGAACTTAACACGTTTGACCCAAAACTTAATCTATTTGTTCTTTTAGGTTTAGACTTGGATCTCCTGCGGAACTTAACACGTTCGACCGAAATCACCTTAAGTTATTAATTCCATTAAATATTAATTTCCATAATTGGTTCCCAGTACTGACGTGGCGAGGCACATGGCCTTCTTGGATATGGGAGCAACCACCACCGACTAGACAAAACCTTTTATAGAAAGCTAATATTTAATTTCCTAAAATAACTTTAGGTTAACCGAAAAGAACAATCAAATCACAAGGAAAAATAAAACAAAAGAACACAATATCGAAAAACATATTCGAAATTCTAGAATCGTAAGCCTCTTGTATTTGGTATTATTTCCATAAATAACTAGTATGATGCGGAAAAGAAAAAACTACTAGTTATACCTTTTAGAAAGACCTCTTGATCTTCTACCGTATTCCTCTTCTAACCTCGGACATTGTGTGGGCAACGATCTTCCGAGATGAGAAACCACCAACCACCTTCTTCTCCTCCTAGCTAGGTTCGGCCACAAAAAGCTTTACCAAGGATGAAGAACAAAACACCAACCAAGCTCCAAGAGATGCTAGCTTTCTCTCCTTCTTCTTCTTCTTCTTCTCCAAGTAGTATCCGGCCGCCACAAGAGCTCCAAGCCTTTGAGAGTTTCGGCCACCACAAAGAGGAAGAGAGAAAGAGGATGGCCGGCCCTTCAAGGAATAAAAGAGGGAGAGAAAATAATAGAGGTTGTATCTCATGAAGGCACCCTCACCCCTTCTTTTATATTCCTTGGCCTAGGCAAATTAGGAAATTTAATTACAATAAAATTTCCTTAATTCCCTTGACATGATTTAATTGAGAAAAATAAAATAAAATTTCCCCAATTAATCTCTAATGGCCGGCCACATCAAAAGAGGTAAATTAGACAAGTTTTAATCAACAATTAAAACTTCCTAATTTGTTTCCGGAAATTTTAAAAATTAAAATTTCTCTTTAAAAATCTCTTCATAGTTGATAAAAAGAAATTTCTATAATTTTAATTTTATCAACATGTGGATAATTTTAAAGAGAAAATAAAATATCTCACCAATCTACAAATAAGGAAAGAGATCTAATCTCTTTCTTTAATCTTTTATAGATTTTTTACAAGAGAGATATTTTAATTTTAATTCTCTTTAATAAATTATTTCTTCCACATAATAAAAATTAAAATTAAATTTCTTTTTTAATTTAATTTGGCCGGCCCCCACTAGCTTGGGTTCAAGCTAGGGCCGGCCACCCAATCTTATACCTAGGCCGGCCCTAGCTTGGTTCCCAAGCTAGCTTGGCCGGCCCCTTATTGGTGGGTATAGAAGGTGGGTATAGGTGGGTATAGTACTTTATAAATAAGAGGCTACGATAGGGACCGAGAGGAGGAATTGGTTTTGATCTCCCGATAAAATTAAGCATCCCGTGTTCGCCCCGAACACACAACTTAATTTTATCAATAATAATTCATTTCACTAGAGAACTATTATTGAACTACCGCACCAATCCCAAATTACATTTTTGGGCTCCTTCTTATTATGAGTGTGTTAGTCTCCCTGTGTTTAAGATATCGAATGTCCACTAATTAAGTGAGTTACTGACAACTCATTTAATTAATATCTTAATCCAAGAGTAGTACCACTCAACCTTATCGTCATGTCGGACTAAGTCCACCTGCAGGGTTTAACATGACAATCCTTATGAGCTCCTCTTGGGGACATTATCAACCTAGTATCTCTAGGACACAGTTTCCTTCTATAATCAACAACACACACTATAAGTGATACCATTTCCCAACTTATCGGGCTTATTGATTCATCGAACTAAATCTCACCCATTGATAAATTAAAGAAATAAATATCAAATATATGTGCTTGTTATTATATCAGGATTAAGAGCACACACTTCCATAATAACCGATGTCTTTGTTTCTTTATAAAATCAGTATAAAAGAAACGACCTCAAATGGTCCTACTCAATACACTCTAAGTGTACTAGTGTAATTATACAGTCAAGATAAACTGATACCTAATTACACTACGACCTTCTAATGGTTTGTTCCTTTCCATTTTGGTCGTGAGCTACTGTTTATAATTTATAAGGTACTGATAACATCATCTTCTGCATGTGACATCACATACTATGTTATCTACAGTATAAATTAATTGAACAACTACAACTAAATGTAGACAATTTGACCAAATGTGATTCTTTATTCATAATGAATGTTTACAAAGTTTAGGCTTTCAGTATACACTCCAACAGTTATATCAGAGCAGATACCACTCTAATTTGGTGCAACCACCAGTCAGACAAAGGGGGTAATTTTTATTTTCATTTTTATGAGCTTTTCGACATAATCCAAATTGGTATAATTACCTCTTTGGAAAGTTTTTTTCGTAGCAAATTAATCTGAATTGGTGCAACACTAATTCATTCGTAATATAATTTTTTTTCTCACATTACTAATCCAAGATCAAGTCTTGGGACCCTCTCTCTCTTCTCTCTTTGTGTGCAGAATTCATGGCCTAGACTGAGGGTTAGAGCACCGTGCGACCTCCCTTATTCAATGGCGGCGACTTCCCATATTGGAAGAAGCGAATGGAAGTCTACCTGAATAATTAAAATACTTTAGATTGTTATTTCTATCACTTCCTCTATTAAATTGCCCAATGCCTTTATTTACTCTCACACCACTGTTACTACCAATATTCACTATACTCAAACCCCGCTTATGGCATCCGTATGGAAAATTTTACTATTTAGATATGCATATTTTTCTATAGCCAACGCCCTTAGTGTGCAGCAGATACAGAAATAGGGTCAAACATATTAAAAATGTCTTGGATCTGGTATTTCAAACCCTTAATATACCGTGCCACCAACTGATCTTCCATCTCATGAATTTGGTTCTTTGTAATTAGTTGAAAAAAATCACAAGTATATTCTTCCAATGACTGAGTGCTTTGCTTCAGATTCTGCAACCTTTAATACATCAATCACTAAAAATTGTATGACAAAAATATTTCCCGCATGAGTTTCTTCATCTTCTTCCAGTTGATCATTTTTGTCTTACCCAGTTTGTTTCGGTCAATTTTAGTTGTTGTCACTATGCAATTACTTTTCTACGCAATCTGGTAGCAACCAAGGGCGCACACTTGTCTTCAGACACCTTTTTAAAATCTAGGATTTCCTCCATAGATGTTAGCCAATCCAGGAATTCCTCGGGTTGCAGGCTACCATGAATTTAAGAGATTTTCATTCTCATCCCCATCTCCTAGCACTTACGATCATCCTATACTATTTCTACGCGTCATCTGTGGGGAACCTTCTCTTCAGAAACATCCTCCTCCTGTCTATCACTCATTTCAACGTTTGAGTTTGTCTGATGATGATGTTGGACTGTATTTCTTCTATTTAGGTTTTCAAACATCGCCGCTATCATTTCCATAGCCCCTTCCATTCATTCCATCTGGTCATCCATAAGTTGAACTCGCTGCTCCATATCACGTTCGTACACGTTGTTGACATTGTCAACATGCTATTGTCTCCTCGGTAGCATGACTTCGTAAGATCAATTTTGACTCTGATACTAATTGACATAGTGAATAACTATCAAATTTGTTGATTCACGCGCGAATATCGAAAGTGACATTCTAATCTTTATTGATTCAATGGAATACCAAGAAAAAATAAAACTGATTGTTCCTAAAGAAGAAGATGATGACTAAAATAGTATTAATCACAAAACTGTCTCAAAATATTAAATACGATGCTTATATAGACATAATACCCTAATTGCAAGATAATAATAATGACGTGTACAATCCACAAATGTACGGTTGTCTTCAAGTAATAAAAGATATCGAACCCATAAGGATTGGATATAAGCACTAAAGATCAATCACAATGAATTAGCTAAACAATCAAAATTTGAGAACTTGAACACTTAAAATAGAGAGAAGTAAAGGGATACCCCTGTCAGAGTGTTATCTCTATTAATATCAAATGCTACCGAATGGAAGTGATCCTTAGGAAGTCTAATTCAAGGGATACCCCTGTCACTAGAGCCCCTCAGTCATATGTTCACTAGAGTACACAAACACTTGATAACATAAATATAGAAATAACCCATTAAGTTTAATTCAATGCTCCCTTATAGAGAATTATTCTCCCCCTTTTAAGGTGATACTCTAGATGTCTAATTAAAGGGATACCCTTATCAATAGGGCCCCCCGATCATACGATCTAGAGCATCCCCTCTATGGGGTGAACAATACAATACAATCATTCAATAAAACATAACATATAAGCACAAATATACCATACACACATAAGATCAAATAAATACAAGGCATAAATATGTCATATGGATAGGAAATTGGTAAATCCAAAGAGTATACATCAATTACACATCACAACTACTCCCTCGATCCTAGAATAATGAGATCTACTCCATGACAAGAGGAGATGAATCTAAAGACATTGAAATTGAAATCTTAAACCCAATCTAAAGAGAAGAGGGAGAGATGTTTATCCAAGATGTTGAGTGATCTTCAGATCTTATCCTATACTTTTGAAGTTGAAGAAGATGATGAATACGACTTTAGAACTCTGATTGAAATGTGAAAAGGATGTAGATCTGGATCAAGATGGATCTCCCAAGAGGGAGAACCTTCCTTCCTTAAAAAGGGGAAGAACTCCCCTTTTATAGAGCTGGACACAACCCTCCACATGACCCGTGTCACGGCTAGAGCTTGAAATAGCTCTGCTGAAATGGCACGGCCAGAGCTTGAAGTCGTTCAGGTTAAATGGCATAGTCGTGCCAACTGCACGATCCACCTTTGAATTAGCTCTGGATGTTTTAGCATGGTCGTGCCTTTTGGCATGACCCGACCTTGCTTCTCCTCTGGAAATCTGGCACGGTCGTGTGAAACCACATGACCCAAGATTGACTGTGGTCTAGTGGATTGGCACGGTCGTGGCCTACTTTCCCACAGGTTTGGAGCCAAGGTCGTGTGAAACCACACGGTCAGGGCTTTGTCCTCTTTGATCACTCCGAAGCACGTCTCAACACCGTTTTCGTTCCAAAAATACATCATGTCAATAGAAAATCAAACAAAGAGTAAATTTCTGACAAAGGGAATAATTATGTTGAAAATATGATAAAGATGGGTGAAATTGCATAGAACATACGTAAAGAAAATAAATGAATGTGCGATAAAACATGCATAAAAGTATATATAATTTACGCACATCAAATAACAAAAAAAAACCCTAATACTAATGATCTTGTCCGGAATCTGAGTCAAATGGACCGTCGGGTGAGGTGGATGAAATGTTGACCGAATCGCGACGTCCCGGAGAGGGGTATACTGAGATGACTTCTATGTTGACTGAGTCGTCAAAAGTCCTCTGGTCAATGCTACCTACAGCCAGTGACCGAGTTGCCCCGGTCTCTAGTACCCCGAGGCTCGAGGCAGATCCAACGAATATATGAGTAATAAGCTAATAATATAATAATAAAATAAATAAGGACGCGAGTACGGAGAATGTACCCTGGCCCAGGGGGGCGCCCTCGGATGGGACACTGCTCGAGTTATCGTGACCCGGAAGTGCAGGTGACTCGGAGCCAGATGAAGAGCTGGATCTGACGACGTGAAGCCGGACGCGGTGGCACGAAACCAAATGTGACCCCGGCACGTAGGCCAGGCTAAGACATTGGCACAAAGGCCGGGATAAGATATCAGCACGTGGGCCAAGATAGGACATCGACACACAGGCCAGGATACAATGGCAGCATGGAGGCCGGAACATGATATCGGTACACAGGCCGAGATATAACACACAACCTAGAATCTAACACATAGTTCAGACGACGTAAAGATCGAAACATAGCCACGGCTCGAGGGCCAAAACACAACCATGACACAGAGCCAGAACAGCGGTGGCCCGAGGGTCAGATAAGTGCTGAAAACATACATCAACATGAATCTGATACTAAATCAGCGCAGGCGATGCATGACAGGGGGACAGCTACGACTCTGAGGCCATTTGTGACGATGGGACCCGACTGTGGCTCAGGCAGATTCTGTGCTGTCATGGTCGATGGAGAGAAGAGCACCGGTAAGGAGGGAGAGGGAGGCGAAGCGGGGCTGTCCATGGCTACCGGAAGTGGTTGTGGACATCGGCAACCACTGGAAACGGCTATGGACGCCGACAACTGATCCGGTGGTCGAGCTACGAGGGAGAAATGGGCGTGGTAGCGAGCAACAGCGCCAGCAGTGGAGAATCCCACGCAGCAACAGAGCACCCCTCGATTCGTCGTCGTGGCGAAGAAAAATACCCTCTGCCCGAGGTGGTGGAACCCCAAATGGAGAAGCGAGAGAGACAGGAGCGGCATATGAGCCTCCGGTGAGGTGGCTGCGAGCGCCTCCGACGAGGCGACGTCGGATGAGGGTGGCGGCGTGCATCTCTCGCACTGTGGAGGCGGCGGAGAAGACTCAAGCCTCAGCCCCCCTTTTGTGAGAGGTGACCTGGTCACGGAAGGAAGAAAGAGAGAGAGAGAGAGAGGGAGAGAAAGAGATGGCTCGCCGACGACGAGGGAGGAGGTGGTGGTGACGTGTTCGATTGGCGGTGTCGCTGGTCTCTCCCTGGCAGTGTCCGTGTCGAGAAGACAGGATGAAGGAAAGGATGCAGTGGAGTGGAGGCGTGCATGAGGTTGTCGGCATGGAGAAGGAAGGAGAGAGGGAAAGAGAGAGCTGTCGACGTCGGATGTGATCGGCACCGGCACTGGAGGTGGAGGAAGTGGCCTCTCTCTTCCTGGTAGTGGCGGCGGAGAGAAAAAATGCGGAAGCCCTCTTCCAACAGTCCCACTTCTTTCCCCTTAATGCCCTACATAGTGGAATCACGAAATTGTCCCATCCTCCCCCTCCTAAATTATTACTTTGCCATCAGGACATATCCGTATCAACTAAAAATAGTTAAAATGATATTCAGAGGCTTAAAAAAGTATTCAAATAGTATTTTTTTTATTCAAAACTTAATGGTTATGGGTTCCTCAATAACAAACATAAATCTCTAAATTCTACGGGTGTAAACCCAGACAAAACTTGACTCCGAATCTTAATTTAAAAGTTATAACCTTCGAAAAATTAATATGTCGAATCTGTATCAACAACCCATAGACATCTATTAATATCGTAAATTAACTGATTTAAAAAAATTAGGATTTAGGATTTATAATTTTAAAATTTAGAGATAAAATTTGGTCCAAATTTGATTTTTATGTATTCATGAATTGCCCATAATGGATAGGATAACATATGTATAGAGGTGTTACCCTATGTATTAATCCACGATTCGCTGAGAAATCAAAATGTTTGGATTAATTCCGGATAGCCTGGCTCACTTTCATATGCCCAACCTACTCTCGTACATTCCAACCCAGTCAGTCGTGTATGACAATTATGAACAATGAGTCGAGTAACATATTAAAATTTTATATATAAAGAGAAATAAGATATATCGCTCGACTCCTGCGCACTGTCCGTGCGCTCATCGTGACACGAAAATAGGACAGCGTATCAAAACCTTTTTACGTGGAACTCCGTCTTCCGCCTCGCAAATTGACCAATTTGATGGTGACTATATAAAAAAAAATGTGGAACTGTCCTCTTCCGCCTCGCAAATTGAGCAATTTGATGAAAACCATAGTCAAAAGCATGATGGCCGACATGGCGTGGCGTGGCGTGGCGTGGCGTGGTGCGGGCAAAAGTGGAAGTCGAAATTGGGTGCGTGGCGGCTGCCAAGTGCAGTGCAAACTGGAGGGGCACGACAAACAACCAACCAACCAAGTGCCAGCCAACCATGTGCGCGCTTGCTTCTGATATCGCAGCGTCTCACTGTCTGCTGCGGTCCAATGGAATCCCACCTGGCCATTAATTACCTGAGAGATAGAGAGAGATCTAGAGAGGCTACAAACCAGTCTCATCTGCAATCAATCAATCATGCAGTGCAGTGCAGCTTGTCCACTTGCTGCTGCATGCTCATGTGGTCCGTCGCCACTTTATCAATATACCATACACATATAGGACCAGATGAAGCCACACCACCCTGCTTCACTTTTCTTTTCGTTTTCTCACTGACTCTTTCCCAACAAAGAATTTGCCAGGCAGGATATCAGAGTCACAAATGAAAGTGCTGCGTGCCCCTTGATACAAAGGTTCGAAATTTTGATTTTCTTTCCTCCAAAACAAAACTCTCTGGCAAACTAGCAATGTCGACAATGATAGACTAACAACGAGCCTTCACAAGTGTGCATGGTACAATGGTAAATCATTCCCTGGATCAAATAAAACATCTAGAGCTCGAATTTCATTATATCAAAATCAACTTCTGAATGTGCTTGATCGAATATACTTAAATTATTAAAAAAATTAAATAATAAATAATAAGCTGACAATATAATGAACCTTCATACGTGTGCATGATACAGTGGCAAAGTATTCAGGATTAGACATATGAGAGGAATCTTATAAAAATCAATCTATATGAGTGTGTATAAATTAATAAAAATAATAAATCGATATAAACCTTCATAACTCATAAGTGTGCATGCAGTGGCAAAGTATTTAGTCAAATAAATAAAATATTTAGAGCTTAAATTTTATATGAGATGAATATTTTAAAAATTAGCTTTTAGTACGTACAAACTGTGCTAGACAAGCTTAGAATGGGTGGATCCATTGGGGTGGTATCGACGGTCGCCCTCTTTATTGATGGTAAACCCTTAATATTATAGGGTTCCATGCAATGATTATGCCTCCATCAAGCATTATTATACCCAGCTCCAAAAGACAATAGATGTCATTGCTCACTGTCGCACAGCAAAATTCAGTTCTTCCTCCATCAACGCTAGTTCTACTGTGCCTTTGTGATGTAGGAGAAAATTCAAAATTAAGATTTTTTTAAAGTAGTTATCCGTTAATTAAATTTAGTTTATTTTTTATATTTAATTTTATCCTAAATCTTAGGAACCGAGTTTTGATAGTTAATTTGTCCTAAATTTTAAGGAATAAGTCTAGTTGATTATTTTTCTCTTTAGATTTTTTTTGAGAGTTTTGAGAGCTATATAAACCTATACTTAGATGATGTTTGGGGGCAAGTTATGTTGATATTGAATCAATTGGTTTCCCTTAAGCCACGTTACGGCTACATCTCTTTTGTTCTTTATTTTTCACTCTTATTTTCTCAAAAAGATTTTTTTAAATCTATCTTGAGCTATTTCTTATTTCATTATTTCTCTCTTATTTCTTTTTAATCCCTCTATACCTTCACACCCCAGAATAATCTATATTCTACTCGGCGTCAGTTGGTATCAGAGCTCATTAAGATCCAATGGAGGGTCGTCGTGGACGTGGTCATGATCGCGAAAGGCAGGTTCCGGCTGAGAAAGTCTCACATTTGTTGTCGTAGCACCCAAGACAAGATTCAGTATCTACAGAGACAAGTCACAAAGTTATTTCAATGTTTAGCGACACGAGAACGTAAATATCGTAAGTTCCTTTATTCCCCTTTTGAAAAATCTCTAATTTCCAATCGAGAAGAGTTGTCCAAGGTTTCGAGAAATACGGGTTCAACCACCCCACCACCTACAACTTCGAGAGAACACCAACTCTCCAGTGCCTCTACGTCCCCCCTTCCTCTCATGGCGGCGGAGACAACCATGAGGATGCGGACCTCGATAACATCGAGTACGAGCAGTCATACTCTCTCGATCATCCAATTGCAGGAGGCAGCGAAGACAACGACAAGATCAAATTATTCGGTGATCCAATTTACGACAAAGACGAGATCGAAGCACTAGGCGAACTGATATTTGATGATGAAGTTGACGAGATACTCTATGGTGATGACCATGAGATTTTAGTCTTATTTGAGGATGCAGTTTGTGCCGTATTGGAAGACAATGCGAAGAAAAGGGAGACTATGGATGTTAAAGACATTATTTTGAACTCGATGATGAGTTCTTTTCAACCTGGGGTGTCTGATGGAGGAGCATCTAGTGACACAATCATCTCGTACCATCCAACATGGCTATGTTCCCCTTGGAGTTGTTACAAGAAGAAAATAAAGCTACCAACTTTCCTTTTGAATCTAGAAGAAGAACGATCAAGACTACTTACAAGGAAGATGATGAATTCGTAGTCTTATGACGTGGTTGCACTCTATTCGGAGTCTGGGCGAGATGAAATCCCTTCAAATTTGGTAACTAATAACTCTACACTACTTTCTATGTCCAGATTTTTGAACAAGATAAAGCACAAAGACATGGTTTATACTTTGCTTTCTTACAAAAGCGATAAAATAGACCTAGACTTGGATCTACCAGCTGAGATGCAACAACTCCTATCTGACTTTGCTAATTTGATGGCTGAAGATCTTCCTCCGGAACTTTCCTCTAGGAGAAACATTCAACACTAGATTGACCTCGTTCAGGGGTCAAGCTTACATAATGGGCCGGCATACCGTGTTAGCCCTAAGGATGATGAAAAACTACAACGACAAATTGTGGAGCTATTGAGACAAGGTTATATTTGTGAGAGTATGAGCCCTTGTGCAGTCCCTTCCCTACTCGTGCAAAAGAAAGACGGTTCGTGGTGCATGTGTATTGATAGTATAGTCATTACCACATTCACGCTGAAGCATCCATCTAGGAGTCTTAATTGTGTTGCAGATGCTCTAAGCTGTCATTCTTCCCTGCTTACTACCATGAGCATTAAGGTTGTCGACTTGGGATCTTTCTTAGATATACAACACATTATCAGTGAATTGCATAACGAATGACACTTTGACCGAGATAAGATATTAGCCCTCATGTCTTCCGACTTCTATTGGATCAAGCTAACCAGTGACATAGCTCATTTCGTGGACCGTTGCTTTGTTTGTCAGCAATCTAAGAGAACCCTCACCAATGCTGATTCTATTCTAGTTGTGGTGAACCGATTCTCCAAGATGGCTCACTTTATGGCGTGCAGAAAAACTATAGATGTTGTTCGGATTGTCACCCTCTTCTTCAAAGAGATTGTGCGTTTACACGGTGATCCTGTCCGAGTCGCTGAATCGACGGACGCTGGGCACGTGGCGCTCTCCCCTATCTTCGGCCAGCTGCATCGACCTCCGGCGAACCTGCACAGAAGTCGGGCCGGGGAGGAGTCTCCGGCGACGACCCTCCGACGCTCAAGTCAGGCAAGCAGACAGTAGATATGAGGCTCCAACATGCGAGAGAGCGTACCTCCGACGAAGGGTGAGGACCCTTATATAGGGCTGTGAAGAGGCATGTGCACTCATACCGAGGTGCACACGTGTTATGTGCCATACCTTAGTATGGGCTTGTCAGATGGGCTTGCCTGACCCTTTACTGCTACAGTCTGAGCACGTCATTGATGGGACAGTGAGTCCATGCCTTAAGATCCTGCGTATCACCTGCTGTCAGAGGATGTTTCTGTCCTTGTCTCCATGCCGAGCGTCCGACCGGTCGGCGGTTTCCTCACGTCCGACCGGTCGGAGCTTCCTAATCCGCTCGGGAGCTTCCTGGTCGCGTGCTCGGGACTGTTCGCAGTGTTTCATTCTTTCGGCCGAGCGGGCCATCCGCTCGGCTCTACTATACTGTTCATCATAAGCGTCGGAACCCCGACTCCCCGCAGGGGTGTATCGCTTCCGCTCGGAAGATTCAGCCGGTTATCACCATCACAATCAGCTCGGCCAAGCTTCTGGTTGGCCTTTTACCTTTCGACCTCCACGTGGTGTTGACTCTGCTAAATGGGGTCCCCCATTCTTACCGCCGGATCACTTGCCTCCCCTTCAAGTCTAGTCGAAGGAGGCAGTGAGTCCGACTGACTGGACTGTGTGTCCGAGCGGGCGGTCGTCGCCTTATCGATGCTGCTGACATCCCGTGAGCCGTTCGACCCTCATGCCAAATTTAGCCGCTCGATATTTATAGCCGGTCGGCGCGGCTCTCGATGTTTAACGACGGTGCTCGTCGATCTTCCGCTCGGGGATTTATAGACGCCGGCTCGTCTCTCGATGTTTAACGTCGGTGCTCGACGGCGCGGTTATTTATAGCCGGTCGGCGCGGCTCTCGATGTTTAACGACGGTGCTCGTCGATCTTCCGCTCGGGGATTTATAGACGCCGGCTCGTCTCTCGATATTTAACGTCGGTGCTCGACGGCGCGGTTATTTATAGCCGGTCGGCGCGGCTCTCGATGTTTAACGACGGTGCTCGTCGGTCTTCCGCTCGGGGATTTATAGACGCCGGCTCGTCTCTCGATTTGTAACGTCGGTGCTCGACGGCGCGGTTATTTATAGCCGGTCGGCGCGGCTCTCGATGTTTAACGACGGTGCTCGTCGATCTTCCGCTCGGGGATTTATAGACGCCGGCTCGTCTCTCGATATTTAACGTCGGTGCTCGACGGCGCGGTTATTTATAGCCGGTCGGCGCGGCTCTCGATGTTTAACGACGGTGCTCGTCGATCTTCCGCTCGGGGATTTATAGACGCCGGCTCGTCTCTCGATATTTAACGTCGGTGCTCGACGCGGTTATTTATAGCCGGTCGGCGCGGCTCTCGATGTTTAACGACGGTGCTCGTCGATCTTCCGCTCGGGGATTTATAGACGCCGGCTCGTCTCTCGATGTTTAACGTCGGTGCTCGACGGCGCGGTTATTTATAGCCGGTCGGCGCGGCTCTCGATTTTTAACGACGGTGCTCGTCGGTCTTCCGCTCGGGGATTTATAGACGCCGGCTCGTCTCTCGATGTTTAACGTCGGTGCTCGACGGCGCGGTTATTTATAGCCGGTCGGCGCGGCTCTCGATTTTTAACGACGGTGCTCGTCGGTCTTCAAGTGAGACTATATACCCGGCCGAACGGCCCGGGCCTTCACATCGAGCGCTGGGCTCGTATATAATCCTCTCCGAGGTAGCCTCGGCTAAAATATACCTGCCGTCCGAACGGCTCGGGCCTTCGCTGGGCTCGAATACCATATACCCGGCCGAGCGGCTCGGGCCTTCACATCGAGCGCGGGGTCTACCTACCGAACGGCCCGGGCCTTCACATCGAGCGCTGAGCTCGAATACCATATACCCGGCCGAACGGCTCGGGCCTTCACATCGAGCGCTGGGCTCGAATACCATATACCCGGCCGAACGGCTCGGGCCATATACCCGGCCGAACGGCTCGGGCCTTCACATCGAGCGCTGGGCTCGGATACCTATACCCGGCCGAACAGCTCGGGCCTTCACATCGATGGGCTCGAATACCATATACCCGCTCGGGCCATCACATCGAGCCGAGCTCGAATACCATACTCAGCTCGGGCCTTCACATCGGCTCGAATACCATATAAGCTCGGGCCTTCACATCGGCCGGCTCGGATACCATATACCCGCCGAACTCACATCGAGCGCCGGGCTCGGATACCATATACCCTAGGAACTTTCCACTACATACCCGGCCGAACGGCTCGGGCCTTCACATCGAGCGCTGGGCTCGAATACCATATACCCGGCCGAACGGCTCGGGCCTTCACATCGAGCGCTGGGCTCGAATATCATATACCCGGCCGAACGGCTCGGGCCTTCACATCGAGCGCTGGGCTCGGTTTATACACTCCCGGCCGAGTGGCACGGGAGTTCTTACTTAAACTACCAATCTGAGCAACAGGTAATTGAAAGAACTGACCTATCGATCGGCACGACTATGACCCAATTTCTCAACTCCCGAATACCCGTGGAGTGAGGAGCATACGTTATACTTGTCGAAACTTATTGGCCAGTTGCCACGCCTGATGAAGACCCCTTTGTCGGACCGATATCGGGGCAGGAGTTGCTCCCACCTGAGGGCCGATTGGACCCTTATTTTACTCCCATTTCTAATGTTTCTCCGGTCAGTCCTCCTGGGTCGCTCGGATATCCGCTCAGCTTGAGCCTTTTGTCTCTGTTGCTCCACGAGCTTAGCTGCTCTTGCCCCCATTAGAGCGTCGAGTTTCTCCTGGGGGAGCATCACGGTGTGAGGTCATCCAGCCTCGTCCATCTATTCCGCTCGGATACAGGCGCGTTCCCACAGACGGCGCCAATTTGATCCTGTCCGAGTCGCTGAATCGACGGACGCTGGGCACGTGGCGCTCTCCTCTATCTCCGACCAGCTGCACCGACCTCCGGCGAACCTGCACAGAAGTCGGGCCGGGGAGGGGTCCCCGGCGACGACCCTCCGACGCTCAAGTCAGGCAAGCAGACAGTAGATATGAGGCTCCAACATGCGAGAGAGCGTACCTCCGGCGAAGGGTGAGGACCCTTATATAGGGCTGTGAAGAGGCATGTGCACTCATACCGAGGTGCACACGTGTTATGTGCCATACCTTAGTATGGGCTTGTCAGATGGGCTTGCCTGACCCCTTACTGCTACAGTCTGAGCACGTCATTGATGGGACAGTGAGTCCATGCCTTAAGATCCTGCGTATCACCTGCTGTCAGAGGATGTTTCTGTCCTTGTCTCCATGCCGAGCGTCCGACCGGTCGGCGGTTTCCTCACGTCCGACCGGTCGGAGCTTCCTAATCCGCTCGGGAGCTTCCTGGTCGCGTGCTCGGGACTGTTCGCAGTGTTTCATTCTTTCGGCCGAGCGGGCCATCCGCTCGGCTCTACTATACTGTTCATCATAAGCGTCGGAACCCCGACTCCCCGCAGGGGTGTATCGCTTCCGCTCGGAAGATTCAGCCGGTTATCACCATCACAATCAGCTCGGCCAAGCTTCTGGTTGGCCTTTTACCTTTCGACCTCCACGTGGTGTTGACTCTGCTAAATGGGGTCCCCCATTCTTACCGCCGGATCACACGGTATTCCTCAAACTATTACTTCGGATCATGATACTAAATTTGTCAGACAATTTTGGAAGACTTTATGGGAAAAGCTAGGGGCAAAGCTAAAGTTCAGCAGCGCCTATCACCCTCTGGCAGATGGTCAGACAGAGGTAGTGAATCGGAGCTTAGGAAATCTTCTGAGATGTCTCACAAGAACCAAACTGAAGCAATAGGATCTAGTCAAGCAGAATTTGCATACAATAGATCAAAGAACATGACCACTGGTTTAAGTCATTTCAAAGTTATGGACGAAACTCATCTGGGGTACTGGTTTTAGTCCTTATTTCGTGCCCCGGACAAACTAACCCCAAGGTTGAGGACGATGGCCGAGCATCTTCGAGTTATTCATGATTCAGTTAAGCAAGTTATTCAAGAAAGTAACACCAAATACAAGATCAGGGCAGATCGGCATCGACGTCAGGTTCTTTTTGACATTGGTGATATAGTTTGGGTTGTATTAACTCGTGACCATTTCCCTGTTGGTGAATACAACAAGCTCAAAGATCGAAAGATTGGACCTTGCAAGATACTAGAAAAGATTAATGATAATGCCTACAGGTTGCGACTTCCTAGCCATTTAAAAACTTCTGATGTTTTTAATGTAAAACATCTAAGTCATTGCGCTCTGGAGCCGGATACACCCACCCAAAACTCGAGGGCGAGTTCTCTTCAACTTCAGGCGACTGATACAGGAGAGAATCCAAAATTGAGATTTTTTTAAAGTAGTTATCCGTTAATTAAGTTTAGTTTATTTTTTATATTTAATTTGTCCTAAATCTTATGAACCGAGTCTTGATAGTTAATTTATCCTAAATCTTAGGAAATAAGTCTAGTTGGTTATTTTTCTGTTTAGATTTTTTTGAGAGTTTTGAGAGCTATATAAACATATGCTTAGATGATGTTTGGGGACAAGTTATTTTGATATTGAATCAATTGGTTTCGCTTAAGCCACATCACAACTACATCTTTTTTGTACTTTATTTCCCGCTCTTATTTTCTCAAGAAGTTTAAAAAAAAAAAAAACTATCTTGAGCTACTTCTTATTCGTTATTTCTCTCTTGTTTCTTTTTAATCTCTCTATAATATTACGCCCTAGAATAATCTATATTATGTCCGATGTTACTTTGCCTTCGCCTTCCCCACTTTCGTCAATGAGTCATTGCTTTAATTTCTACTTTTTATCTGTTCTTCTGCTTTCTTTTCTGGTGCACCAACCCTTTCGATAAGACTTTTTCCGTTATTTTATTTGAAAAAGAACTTTTAAGAAAAAAATAAAGCATTGTAAAAATTTACACCCCGTATCTTCTATGCGATCGAGTACAGCGCAAATCCAACTTAAAAAGCGGATTCTACAACCGCCATTGGGAAAGCCATCACCAACGTTTGCGTCGCCGCAACAGGTCAATGGCTTATCGTCGAAGTGAATAATCTCGATGGTGCTGAGATGCACTTGGACAACGGCTTGTACTTGATCGACGAGCCCATTACTTTACTCGTTGGCCGTGGAAATATCAAAGTACCTTAATCTTTACTAATCGTGAGAATTTAATTCGAGGCGTTAACTAACTAAATGAAGCAGATCCATGGCAGCATGCTGTATGTGAAGTTATTTGAAAAATATTTTTTTTAATTATATATAATTAATTAACCGTTCAAAAAAAAAAGTTAGTCGTACTCAGCTTAAATTATAATTATTCCTACATATTTAAATTTCTGAATCCGCTACTAAACTTAGTCACTAAAATTATATATATTCGTATTCAGAATTGATCTACTTACTCCACCAGCTTATGAATTTAAATCATTAGCTAGATACCATTATGAATATCTCAAATGTTTAATGGAAACCAACCATTGAGCCTCACAATCTAAAGTACCATTAATGTTTCTTCTTCAATGGCAATGACTAAATATTCATATGGCGTAATGGTAAAGCACTCAATGTCCCTCGGATCATTGGTAGTAAAAGATGAATATATTCATCCTCAGTGTCCTCGTTAATCTGTCTCTGGGCTAATACGGAGGAAGTAAATCACGGCCGGCTACCAGCTTTTAGAATAATGACTAGCACAAAAAGAAGACATTTACCTCGACTTTATTGAGATTCGAACCCCAGACCTCATTAGTGACAATACCTCACGTGCTAATCACTAGACTCATCCGAATGTCCCTCGAATCATGGTATAAGGACAAGATGTTCACATAATTTTCCAAATTCTTGCTGTTTGAATCTTATTTACTGGGTATTGTAGAGTATTTTCCTTTAGTGAAATGATGTTAATCGTTGAACGAGAAGTCATCTTTCAAATTTGTCTAGGGCTTATATGCGGGGTTAGAATGTCCACCTGAAGGACTAGTTAGACATACAAGTGGATAGACAACCAATCTCCATTATTATCCTTTATTTATTTTCTAAAATTAAAATTATCAGCTAGATACCTAAATCTTCGTCTTATGAATATCTCTACAAATGTTTAATGGGAACCAACCGATAAGGCTCACAATCTAAAGTATCATTAATGTTTCTTCTTCGAAGAAGAAGACAACTGACAACTATAAAAATTATAGGTATCCTACTTTCAACTTTATGGAGTGTCTACTTTCAACTATAAGATTCGTATTATAATATGTATGAAATTGTAATTACTATACTAAAATAATAACTATAAACTCGGAATTGCTATAATACCATTTCAATGTTGACTTATTTTATTCATACAACTGATTGATCAATTTAAGATTTAATGTTATGATAAAAAATAATAATATACTTGAAGACAATGGTAAATTTTTATAAGTATTTATTATTATTATTATTATTTATTTTTTAATTGATTAAAGTATTCAATTTATATAGATTAATTATAAGATTATCGGTGTGCTCACGTAAATTTTGGATCAATTATTAGGATAAATTAAAAAATATTCTTAATAGGTAGTTTAATTCAATATTTTTAAGTCAATTATTTATTAAGAAAAATTTATCTGTTGTTACATTGAAATTGAAGCTCAATCTTGGCCTAGAAAGACAATTTTCAGCCGTCCGATTGCTAATTGAACGCTTCATATCTCGTCAACGATTCATCCGCACCTTTCTTTGTCTACCTTTTAAACGGATTTGAACCGTCCAGATCCGACGACTCCCGAGAGACCCCACATAGCGACCTTTCCATCGAAAAATTCTATTTATTTTCGCTCGGTGTCCGATCTCCCTCTTCTCGTTGGTGGCGCTGGGGGGACGAGTAGGAGCTCCATTCCTAGCTTCGTATCGCCTCACTGTCGCCGTCTCCGTCGACCTGCAAAATGAGGCAGGCAGCGATGAAGAAGCAAAAAGCGGTAAGAAGGCTTCAGATTTCGTTCTTGTCTCCCTTTTACCAGTGGCGTGAACGGCCAGATCCATTCCGTGCTTGCTTTTTTGTCGCGCTTGTCGGTCGGGGGAATTGCAGTGGAGTTGGACTGAACTCTCTTGTTTGGATTGCGCCTGCCTGCAGCTGTGGCCCAAGATCGTTCTCAAGAAGTGGCTCAATATCAGCTCCAGAGAGTCCGACTTTAGCGCCGACGAATCTGAGACCACGGAGAGCGAGTTCGAGTACGAAGGTTGTGGTTTCGCTTCTTCTACTCATTTTGTGAACATATTAACTCTCTCCTTAACTTAAAAAATTAAAATTCTCCCCCCTTTTGGTTCTTTCCGTCGATTGAGTTCTCTTTTTTTTTTTTTTAATCTTTCCCATAATCCGTGTGCCCATATTGGTTTGGTGCAGAGATGTGCGGTTGGGAGCGTCAATTGCGTGATGAGGAGAGGAGATTGGGTGGACTTGGTGCAGAGACCAATGGTAAATTTTCCTTCCTTTTTTTTCCATTACTAATGTCTAATTTCCAGATTTTGATAACTTTTCTTTCTTAGATTAAATTTGTTACTGTTTTCACATGAACTTATCCAAAAATAACAAACTAGTCACTGAGAGATGATCATGAATCCGACAACAATGAATAACAGACCTCGACCAACCTCCTAGAAAAAATCCAGCTCAGCCAAACTCCTAGTCCTGCTGAAGTGAATCATCCACTCAACAGCTCTAACTCAAATATTTCTCCATCTAAGCCTACATTGTCATGTGTTGATAAACTGTTGTATCTGCTGTAATTTGACCATCCTTTTGTTCACTAGAAAGCTTGAAGGAGATATAAGACTAGCTGTTCCAAGAAACAAGAAAGCTCTAATTGATTCTATAAAGTATTCATAAGACATCTACGAAGTGCATGAGTTTGCCTCAGTTTTGTGCTCTCTCTCTCTCTCTCTCTCTCTCTCTCTCTATATATATATATATATATATTACCCTACACACCCGTTCGGTGTACACTCCTGGGCGACCCTGACATCCGAGCGTTCGGAGGTGCATCCGGGCGCCTGGACCTATGAGGGTCTCCCAAGAGTGTGCACCGAACGAGTGTGCAGGGCATCAGAGTTGTGTGTGTATATATATATATATATATTATCTGAATTTTGTCTGTGCTATCATATATTTCTTTATACATTTGATTTATTGGTAACAGCTACAATTCTCATGGTTGCATGTGCCCTTATATTTTATTTGCAGCTAATCGCAGGGACAGCATTCCTTATAGGTTACGAAGACGAAAATCTGAGACTCTTCGCGCTCAATATATAAATACCAAGGAACTAAGGCATGTCTAATATCACCTTATCCAAACTATGTTGACATGATTAATGGCAAGCGATAATCCTATTAGATGGAAAATCCATAGACTTCTCGTTATCACACTTTCTATTCATTGCTTATAATCCGCTTTTGTATTTCTGGGCAACTAATATCAGAAGGTGCAGATGTTGGTAATCTGCTAACTATTTGGTCAATCAGGATCTTTGCAGGAAAATCCAAAGGCTCCTTGTTATCACATTTTTTATTCATATCTTGTTATCCCCATTTGTATTTCTGGGTATCTAATATCAGAAGGTTTAGAAGTTGGTAATCTGCTAATTGTTTGGTCAATCAGGATCCTTGCAGGAACATGGAATGTTGGGGGAAGACTTCCACCGGATGATTTAGACATCAGAGATTGGCTACATATGGAGGAAGCTGCAGACATATATGTGCTTGGGTAACCTCTAATAACACAAGCAATTGCCCTGAAATTATATTCAGCGATCAATTATCAAGTAATTTTAGATGCCACATGTATTTCTCTAATCTTTTATACTTGACATAAGTGTTATATCATAGTTCACACTCTAAGTATGATTAACCACTGATCATTGTTTCTATGTGCTGACAACATCATGCCAAGAAATATTAGTACCAAATGATGAGATTCTAGTAAGAATGATTCCGTAGGATTTTGCTGCATTTGTACAAATATGAAAACAGAGATTAGCCTTCAGCTACATAAAACTTATTAAGGAAGTCAAAAAACATGATTGTGTTATGTGTATCACAGAACCAATGGATATGTATCGTGACAATTAGGCAATCATCTATATTGCAAACAATTCAATGTTTCATGAGCGCACAAAAAACGTTGAAGGAAAGTGTTTCTTCATTCAAGGTGTAGTCATGTATGAGTAGATTAGCACGCCCATACACTTTTTCAAAAGAACAAATAACCTGACATTTTTACTAAGTATTCTCTGTTACTTGATTTGTTTTTATGTTATGTTAATAATTGAGGGGGAGTGTTAGAGAGAATAAGCCTTTTCCATATTCCTTAGTCTTAAGCCTTTAAGTTGTATTATTTTCTCAATGCTATAAAGTTTTATTTTCTCTCAACTACTTGTTATATTCTATCATTAATAGATTAATATAGCACATCCTTATATACTACAATATATAAACTTGATATAATATTAAATTTTTTATATTATAGACATGATTTATTTAATGTAATACTAGTATTTCTTTGTAATTAAAAAAAAAGACACTAAGTAATAGCATCTAATCTTATTATCTAGGAAACATTTCTAAATATGTATTACATTTTATGTGTATTAACAAATCTATCATCAACTTTCAATTAAAAGGAGAACTCATCTTTAATTTTGAAAATTGATGATAGATTTGTCTGAGTACAAAACACAAGATCTCCTTAGATTTTCTGAGAAGAGAACTCATATCTTTTTGGAAGAGGATAAAAGGAAAAGGGCATACACATACACATTAAACTTGCTTGATGTTGTTGCTGTGACAACATCATATAAATGGGGAGTTTATAGTTCTTTCTCAACTCATGTAAATTTTATCTAACTTAAATGGGGAGTTTATAGTTCATTCTCAACTCCTGTAAACTTTAGCTAACTCTTTTAAGACAAATTTTGGATTACTGTCCACCTGTGAACCAGCTCCCTACATGAACTTGGTCATTTAAAACTAACTTTAATAATAACCTCAGAATATAATTGAGACACACATACAGTTCTTTATGGTAACTCTATTATTAACATGGAGTTCATGCTGATCCACACGGAAGAAAAGAGCATAAGAATATTACAAAAGCATGCAGATATTGATGCCTAACCTTGAGCGTTTTAGTGTTGGATACCTGACATGTTTTTTTTTTTATTTGTGTGTGGGTGGATGCGTCTCACAAATATCATAGGTTTAGCTTT
Organism: Zingiber officinale; assembly: GCF_018446385.1. Taxonomy (NCBI): domain Eukaryota; kingdom Viridiplantae; phylum Streptophyta; class Magnoliopsida; order Zingiberales; family Zingiberaceae; genus Zingiber; species Zingiber officinale. Next base: position 134,068,354 of record NC_056002.1, read on the forward strand.
CTAGGTATGCTGTGGCCGTCCTGTTTCTATGTTAACTTGAATTGTTTTGTATGTGTCTAGCTTGCTATTACCTTTGTGAAGAAAATAATACTAATAGTTAAAATTGTCTATTAATCATGTTGTTCATTGCATATTCACATAGAGTTGTCCAATCATGAAGTTATAAGTTGTGGTATGCATACTGGAAGTGTAGATTTTAAGCCTTTCCTGTTTCTGTAAATCAATTATTCCTCTTCTTCCTTAATGGAAATTTAAATTGCTGATGAGATCATCAGGGAAAACAACCATTGCAACTTAGATATTGAGAATTTCACAAAGGTAAGTGTTAGTAGAGGAAAATTATCAGGTGTTCCCCTAGGAGTGTCAAATCCAAATGTCAAGAATTTCACAGTGTTTGTAGAGTGTCAAAGTCCAAATGTCAAGAATTTCACGAAGGTAACTGTTTGTATAGGAAAATTATCAGGTATCCCCCTAGGAGTGTCAAAGTCCAAATGTCGCTATTCGACATGGGTACAAAGGAACACAAAGAACAGATTAATTCTTTATGTTATTCAGTTCTGATGGTAACATGTTTTCTGTTTCTTCACGCACTAAAATAGGCTCCCTATTGTTGCAGCTTTCAGGAAATTGTTCCACTAAATGCTGGCAATGTCCTTGGTGCTGAGGATAGCCGCCCTATCCAAAGATGGGAACATATAATTCGTGAGACGCTGAACAAGATTCAGTCATTTAAAGAGAAATACAAATGTTACAGCGATCCTCCTTCACCATCAAGATTCAGACCATCTGATGATTCTCTTGCCATAGAAGATGAACTATTGTCCCAGTCTGATAGTGACAGTGATGAGGACATTCAATTCAATGCACAGTCCGTGAATATCCAGTTCAATGAAGACCAGATTGATGTAAATACAGATGACCAAAGGCACTTTTCAGTCACAGATCGACATGCACATAAACCAAATCTTGAACATATTTTCAAAAGATATGGTAATTTGAGCTTTAACAATCATGATATGAGGTCAGAAGCCATAGTAAGTCAAAAAAAGAAGCTTACCAAAACTTTAAGCAGCTCAGAAAGGATTGGATTAATTTGGCCAGAACAACCACTGGATTTGTTATCTCAATATAATGCTGATTCACTAAGACCAAAATCATTAAATGCAGTTAAATCTTTTAAAGCATGCAATTCCTTCAAGTCTCTCAATGTTGAGCCTAAAGCTTCAGCATATCCATCTGTGAGTCCTGAATCAGTTTTGGAGTCTGCTGCAAATAGAAAGAAAAGGTCATTGTTTGTGCGAATTATAAGCAAACAAATGGTGGGTATTTATCTCTCAGTCTGGGTTCGTAGAAGCCTGCGGAAGCATATTCAGAACTTGAAAATATCAACTGCTGGAGTAGGTGTCATGGGCTACATAGGTAACAAGGTTAGTCCTTAAAAATGGATTGGATTGAATGACCCAATGGTCATGTCTTCTTTTGGTAAGTTATGGATAGTCATAAAATGCTTTAAAGTTTATGAGATTCATCTCAGTCGCTGAATAGGACAAGCATCTTGACAAATTTAACATGTAATGAACGATAAAATATTATAATATAATTCTAAAAATACCAACCAAATATGAGTGGAATCTACTGGTTTCGATGGCTTAAAGGTTTTGATGGGTTGAAGTTTCTCTTCACTCTTTATATTAATTGACAATTACCTGGTACATCTTAGCGCTTTGGTTAGCCCAATGCACAAACTTTCAAAAAATTTGTAATTGTAACTTTCCATCTTGAAAAGGCTGCTTTACAGATGCCTGGTGATTGATGGATTGAGAGGACATTTACACTACTTTATGCCACTCTTTTCTCCTAATGTTTCTCTTTTTCAAATTTTGAAGTGCTTAGAGGTGCCAGGGTTTGTGTTATTCATATCATGAAAGTTTGTTTATTGCATAACTTGATCCTAAAAATAATGACCTTCAATCTTTGTACCTCATTACAGGGATCTATATCAGTCAGCATGTCTATATATCAGACACATTTTTGCTTCATATGTAGTCATCTAACCTCGGGAGAAAAAGAAGGTGATGAACTTCGAAGGAATGCTGATGTGCAAGAAATTCAAAGGAGAACACTATTCTGTTCTTCTGCAGTTCCAAGTGGTAGAATGCCTAAGACGATCTGTGATCACGAGTAAGTTAATCAAATGTCCATCACGTCCTAAGATTTGCATTCAAATGACTCTATGCTGCTTTTATTAGTTAAAGTGGAGGACGTGCAGCACTTCTGTTTATTCTTGAATTACATAGAATATATGAGAATGTTTCGGCTAATCAAAGTCTTAACCTAGGGAGAGCACAAGGTGCGATGGTCTAAAGGTTTCAGATATGAAGGGAACCACCCAGTTACTCCTTTAGAATTACTGAAAGTCCCCAAGGCTTTGCATGGGGATAGGAAGATAAATTGCAAAATAATTATTTACAAACGGATAGTAAATATTTATATCAAATTCAGTAAGTAAACACTGCAGAGCCTATTACAAGTCAATTTCTTTCTGAAATCATAATTGAAATGGTAATATATTCTAGAACTATTATTTTATCAAGTCTCAATGGAGAAATCGAGTATGATGATGCTATAGTTGTATAGACTACATATAACAGGAAAACTGAACTTAGGCCTCATGATGTTGACGATATTCCTAGCCACTTATAACATGGAAAATTGAACATGACACATCTCCTTTTAGCCTTGAAGTTTGAATTCATTTTCTTTACCTGCATACAGAATTTCTGATCTCTACGAATTCAATTTTCAGAAGAATCATCTGGTTAGGCGATCTAAATTACCGCATCAACCTGCCATATGAAAGAACTCATGAACTAATAAATAGAAAGGAATGGTGTAAACTATTTGAGAAGGACCAGGTACGTGATTTGTTGTGTTTCAAGTTCACTAAGTGTTGCTAATAAAATTGGATGCTTAAAATTAAGAGCGAGATATATTGCTGTTTGATTCATTTATTTATTTTTGTTAAAGAGCACAATAATTTGATTTCATTAAATCACGCTCTCTCTTCAAATTCACTAACTATATGAAAAGAAACTTTTACATAAATTTTGGTATGATTTGTTATCACTGCAGCTGAGGCTCGAGCTCAAGAAAGGGCATGTTTTTGATGGATGGTCAGAAGGTGTTATAAACTTCCCTCCTACCTACAAATATGAGTTGAACTCAGAGAAATACATTGGGGAGATTACAAAGGGTGGAAAGCGAACTCCTGCATGGTGTGATGCATCTTTTCCTTCATTTTATGACGGCATTCTTAGTAAATTTTGTGATGATTGGATATCTCTGATCATGATTGTCTATTTACATTTATTTGCAGGTGCGACCGCATTCTATCATTTGGCAAAGGCATTAAACTTGTAAATTACAAGAGAGCGGAGATAAAACTATCCGATCACAGACCTGTCACAGCTGTTTTCATGGCCGAAGTTGAGGTATTCTGCCATAGAAAACTTCAGCGAGCTCTCACGTTTACGGATGCAGAGATCGAAGAACAACTAATTGAAGAGGCTGAAAATGAATTACCCATGAGCTACTAGATTTGGATGGTAGGTAAGTTGGCTTCATAAACAAAATGCATCAAATTTGCCCAATTCTCAGTCATCATATCAAAAAGCTTTACTTGATAAATAAATCATATTTCGCATTGCTTTTTTCCTTAAAAAAGATAATCCAAGAAATAACAAGACGGATAGATAGATTGGAGTACAAGTGTTCCTTTGTGTTGATGAAGAAACATTTATTTTCCTAATTGTAGAGGCAAATAAAGCATCAAGGAGAGCCAGTGGAGCTGGTGAATTGAGATGTATGTTTCCTAAGCCCAAGTCTCTTACTCGACGAAGAGTGTGTGAATATCGTTGTGAATACTCGCAGAACGAGGCCAACTGTAAGTTGCTACAACTACTTTTATGTCATTGCAAGATCAACTGAAGCTTCTGAATTGTTGGTGTTGTAACAGCTAACTGTTCCATGGCAGCTACTCAACATTCCGTTGTAATAGTAAAATTATTATTGTTTAGTCGAATTAAGATATCTTTAGTGATGATTCATGGTATCAATCGATTTAAAATTTTCATTGTTCATGGTATCAGTTTGACTAATTAATCGACTGGTTTAAACACAAGCATATGAATATAATATTCTGTTTGTTCATTTTTCCTAAGAGTGAATAAGTCGACTCAAGTATCAATTAAGGAAACATTGATGAAGGTAATTTATAAAGCTTAATTCGGGCTTAAATTAGCTCATGTTTAACCCATGATTATAAATGCTTTACCACTCATCCTTGTAGAAATAAAATCCACTAAAGGGTTGTATTAACGTGGGGTTTCAGTGAATGATTGGATCATATTGAGTCTATTTATAGTCTTATTTTGCATGTTGTAAGAGATTATTTTCGTCACCTCGACTGTGATTTCAATGTCGCCGTTACATCGAGGTTCAATTTCTTCCACTTAGGTCAAATATTTGAGTAATATTGACCTAGGAGGATTTTATTGGGCAAAAATAAAAAAGGCGTTCCAAAATTTAAAAATTATCAAAAGGCATCTCTTTCTTAAAATAAATAAAATCAAAAAGGTATTCCTTCAATTTTTTTTCTCAAAAATACCCTTGACCTAGCATTATTATAATAACTACCGAACAACTACTACAACTTATAAACAACCCCGGTCCTAACAATCAGAAGGCTCAGGGCGAAACGATCAAAAGAGGTTCTTAATTTTTTTTTTCATAAAGTAATAATTATTTATAATGACTTCTTCTAGCTTTTCTAGATGCAAAATCATCTATAATATTATTAATTTCAAGATTTTTCTAAAATCTCTTTTTCAATAGATAAAATTGCTAATCCATTCAATCTCTCTTGTGACGTTGTTGATCTCATGTATGTTTTTAACAATTTTAATTTTGAGAAACTCCTTTCAGCTGATCCTACGGTAACAGACATAGTTAATAATATTCTATAAGCAATTGCAACATTTGGATAATAATCTATATTTTTCTCAAAATTAAAAATATTAATTGCTGACATTATCTCATTTAGTAAAGTCACTTGTAATATTTTTAATTCCGTAAATAAATCATCTAACTCAACATCTAATGAATTTTCATGCGTAAAAGTGGATGTTAAATTAATATAACATTTTCCCAACTCATCATTATCTAATGTTTTCGAATCAAACAAATAACCAAATATATTTTCAAATGCTTTCATTTCATCAAATCTACTTTTCAAAGAAGAAATTGTCATGTCTACAACAATCACAAAATAATCAATTCTAAAAGATTCTGTGATAGTGGAATTTCATCATCTTCTTTCTCATCAAATTATTTGTTTTCTAAAAATACGACGTTTCATTGAAAATATTGGTTCTATATTCATATGAGATGCAAGACTTTTAGCAATAGTCAAACTTGTTGCAAAACCATCGTTCCTATATTTTTCAAAATATGATATTACACCATCTAATTGTTTCATAGCAGAATCAATACACATAAATTTTGATTATAACTTCTTACTTATCATATTTATAGCAAATAAAATGTCATACCAAATAACCATACCAAGTAAAAATTCAAAACTTTCAATTGAGTTAATTATACTTTCAGCTTCACTCTTAGACTTTGCATCATCACAAATATTATATAATTCTAATAAAGCACTTCGCACTTCAAGAGCCTGAAATCTAATAGCTTGAACACTTTTAATACGACTTTCCCAACGTGTGTTTGAAAAAGATTTGACAGTTAATCCTTTCACATTATCAAGTAAAACTTTCCATCTTTTAGGAGAACTTGAAAACAATGTGTATATGCGTTGCACTACTCCAAAAAAAGAAACAACTTTAACACAAGAATGTGCCATATCACTAAGAGTTAAATTAAGACTATGACAAGCACATGACATGTATAATGCTCTTGGATTTATTTCAAGCAACCTCTTTTGAACTCCTTGGTGTTTTCCTTTCATATTAGAACCATTATCATAACCTTGACCTCTAATATTTTCAATACTAAGATCAAGTGATTTTAACACATTTTTTAATTGATTAAAAAGTCCAAAACCAGATGTATCATTAACTTTTTAAAACTCTAAAAAATACTCTTCTATCTTCACATTGTTAGATGACATATTAAAACATCGTACTATGAAAGTCATTTGTTCTTGATGACTTATATCTGGAGTACAATCAAGAATTACTGAAAAATATTTTGCCTCCTTAATTTTCTTAATGATAATACTTCTAACATTATCAGCTAAAAGAGAAATCAACTCATTCTGAATTTTATGACCAGGATAATGATGATGAATTTCATGATTTTGAATGTGTCTAATATGATCTTGCATCACAACGTCAAATTCAGCAATCATTTCAATCAATCCTAAAAAATTTCCATTACTTTCTTGATATAGTTTCTCATTAGATCTTCGAAAAGCCAAACAACGTTTAGAAAGACATTTTACAATTGCTAATATTCTTGTAAGAACTTGTCTCCAACGCTCTTTTTCTTTAGAGATTTCTTGTTGTAGATCTTTATCTATTGTTTCATTTTTATCTAATCTCATTTTTAATTCTTTCCGAGAGTTCATATTAGTTATATGTTCAATAGAATTTTCATGTTCTTTAAGTCGTTCACTGATATGTTTCCAATCTCTAAACCCATCATTTGCTAAAGAACTTCTATTATTTTCAGATTTAAATAACTTACAACAAAAGCATTAAACTTTATCTACATATTTACTGTATACCAACCACTTTCGGTCTCTTACCTCTCCATTACTTAATTTTTTAAAATGAGTACTTGAAAAATGTCTAGAGTAGTGATCAAAAGGAAATATGAGATTCATTTCTCTTATAGGCCCCTTTTCAACTAAAATATTATGTGCATTATTATCAAGATTATCCCAATTCCTTGGATCATATATATCAAGTGGAGGAATAAATTGTTTATCAATATTAGTATTCTCATTATCTACTACATTAGTAGCATTTTCATGCTCTCTTAAATTATCTTTATCCTCATTAACATCATGAATTTCATTAGATTCATCATTAACGTCATAAATTTCATTAGACTCATCATTAATGTCATGAATTTCATTAGACTCCTCATTAACATCATATATTTCCTTAAATTCATCTATATTATCCCTATTTAAATTTTCTATATTTTCATTAGAACTTGATCTTTTAATAAAGAATTTATTAAGAGCACCTCTTTGTGATTCATTTAATTGTTCTATTCTTTTTTTTTCTTTTTTCACATCCAGAAATATATTTTGCATATTATAATGCACAAAATTACAATAATTGCAAAAGTATAATTTAAATAAACTGAATAAAATTATAATTTAAATTAACTGGAATAAATGCACCTGGAAGAAAAATAGGAGTAGATGACAATCCGCAACTGTCGCAACTCGCAAACCTCCGCAACGCAGGCCGTAGAGGTTCAAAATCTTCAGGTGCAGCGTGCTGTGTGCAGGAGGTGCTGGAGTGCTGGTCAGCTGATGTAGCCGTGTAGAGAAGAGGTAAAGGTCGTTGTGACACCGTCGCGGAGTCGCCTGTAGAAAGGAGAGCAAACAAAAATGAAAAGAGAAGATTAAAAGAAAAGTGAAGTAATTGTAAAAAAAAAATCTAAGAGAAAAGAGAAAATACGAGAGCGTCGACCCTCGGCAAAAATATTTGCAGGATAATGTGTTAAGAAAATCAGAGCTTTTATTGATAACTTCAAAGCATCTCATGAAATGACACAAGGGAAGAAATAGTATTCTTAGTTTCTCAACAATCCACACCACTTTTTCGTGCAATCTGACAAGTATACAATTTCAAACAAAGTTGTGAGATGAATATTAGTGGTAGAAAACTAGAAATACAAAGCAAGATGCTGATGCTGAACACCAAGAAACATGATATTCAAGAAGACTAAGCAGAATCAATCTGATCATGCCAGGAACAATGAGCAGTCTGCTATCATTCTACTGATAAATGAAGAAATAACATTTTTTTTCAGGTTAATCATACATCTGGCACCCCCTTAAACAGCTTGCTGCTTGTCTGCTTGTGTTGTGCAGACTACAGTTGTGCGGTGACGGCGGAAGAAAAGGTGCAACAGTAGGAGAGCGTCAGCACTTGGCAGAAATTGCAAAAGCCTGAGGTTTGAGCTTGTCTGCTTGTGCAGTTGTGCGGCGGCGGAAGAAAAGTGAGCTTGTCTGCTTGTGAAATTGTGTGGCGGCGAAGAAAAGTGCAGCAGTATTAGGACCGTTAGGTTTACTTTACAAAGTCTAATTCTTAAAACAATATATATATATATATATATATATATATATATATATATATATATATATATTAAAAGTTATGATTTGTGGGCCCCTCCCAAACTTGGGGCCTGGTCAATCGCCCAGGACGGTCCGACCTATGGGCCGGGGCTGCTTATAAAATATATCGATTAACTGCTACCATATGTAAAAGCTACAAAGTAATTACTACAACGTGTTTAGGGCGAGTTTAAAATTTGGATTTAGAGTTTACATTTGTACGAGTTACCGAGTAGCTGCTACAACATGTAGAATCTATCTACTTAGTAGCTACTACAATGTGTTTATTAGGGTGAGTTAGAATTTAGGATTTTTGAATACTATTATATCAAAATATTATTTATCAACTTAATCAAAATTATTTAAATTTTATTAAAATCACTTTAAAATAATTGTAAAAACTATTATGTAGTTACTACAACCCTAAATCTTAAACTTACCCTAAATACGTTCTAACAAATATTGGATAAGTTTTACAGGTTGTAGTAGCTACTCAGTGACTTCTACACGATGTAAATCTTAAACTTATCCTAAGTACATTGTAGCAATTACTTCGAAACTTCTACACGTTGTAGCAGCTACCGATAGTTGCTACAATAACATTAGATAAAAGGGTTGGCGACCGTCATTTGCGTTTTCATCATATGAGTGTCCCATTTTTTATTAAAGGCAAATGAGCGTCTCTTTTAAAGTGATATGTCCAAAATATCTTTACATTATCAAATCATTTGGTCGTATAGAAGCTAACAACTAGCTTCTATAATTATAGATGCAAACATCTAGCTTCTACAATATGTAAAAGCTAGCAATTAACTTTTACAATACATTGTTTGATCATTCGATCATGCATAAGCTAGGCTACTAGCTTCTACAATTATGGAAGCAAGATGCTAGCTTCCACAATTATGTTTGCAACCCTCTCATGACTATCCCACCATTGAGAGAGAGTTCAGCAGGAACACAAATTAGCAACTGCGTGGGCGGGCGTATGTAGAGATGATGAAATCTCTTATTGAGTTTCGACCTCCCAACCACTATAATTATTATTCCATGCACATACCAATTGAGCTAACCTTAGGGGCTATAGTTTCTACACGTTGTAGAAGCTAGATATTAGCTTCTACAGTTATAGAATCTAGTTGCTAGTTTTTATAATAGTAATTTTATATCATTTTCATTTTGATTTTTTGAGTAATAACATGATTAAAATAATATTTCAACGAGTAAATCAAATGATGAGAACTCTATAACACTCATTATATTTTAAATGAACATAATTTAATTATGATCGAACGTGTAAAAGTTAGCATGTAGTTTTTACAATGTGTAACACTAAATCTAGGGATATTTTAGGATAAGAGATGTTTATTTGACTTCTTTTTTTTTTAGAAGAAGGATGTCAATATTATGGTTCTATTAATGTGGAGCGTCCTTTTTATTTTTTATTTTTGTACTATTGTTTTTTTTTTAAAAAAAAAGGAATCCATTTCATGGTTCTCTTAATTTCGGATGCCCTTTATATTTTTACCTATTTTTATTTACCAAATATTTGATCAATTTTGATAAATACATTTTATTAATGATCACATATTAGACCACTTGTCACATGCTCGTTCAGGATATTGTGATTTACCTTCCTCGTGATAATCTTGAATCGGGTGCGACGAAGGCACTGGGGACAAACGATTTCACCTTTTTCCACATATTAGACTAATATGTTCCAGGACTATAATGCCACGGTTCTATTTATAGTTATAGCGTATTAGACCAACATTATTAACCTCTTAGAGGGTGTTTGGCTGAGCTTATAATTAAACTCTCTAAAACAACTTATAAGTTGTTTTGGAGCTTATAAGCTCTTCAAATTTGTTTGGTATTTTTTTTTTCAAATAGCTTATAAACTATCAAAATAAGTTATTTTAGAGCTTATAAGCTGTTTTTAAAAAAGTATGGAAGACCCTATTTTTAAAAAAAGATCTTATTTTAATAATTTATTTCTCTAAAATATCCTTATATAATTTCATAAATCTCCATCTTATCCTCCATAAATCTTTATAAGTCTAATATCTTTTTATCCCCGTCGACTTTTCTTCCAATGTTGTGTCATCTTCTCCGCCAACACCTCTTTATAATTTTCTCTCCCCCAGTGTAGAAATTCGCCCAAAACCCTCTATTAATAAAAATCTCAAAACTCTTATTATATCCTTTTTGGTAATTTTATTAATAAAAAGATCTTATAATACCAAACACATCAATATCTTTAAGTTGATTGTAATAAGTTTATCCAAATACTTTAACAATTTATTTTTAAAATAAGATCTAACAATTTTTAAACTTCTAAAACAACATATAAACTGTACGAACTTATAAACTATTTTTAATAAATTTATCCAAAAACCCTCTTAATCCTTTTAAGCCCTTCAACCCTAACAATCACCCCTAATATCTAACGCCAAGAGGGTGACTGCGCTGCTCACTGGGTGAATAAATTATAAATACCCCTCTTTCTACATCTACGGCCGTCTGGCTCCCAACGTCACCCACGACTCCGTATGCTTCCTCACCTGCTCCGGCGATGCATCGTCGCCTCTCTCGTCACTCCCAACAGCCGCCTCCTCCCCCTCCGCTCCCTCTACTCTGCCTCCGATTCTCCATCCCTTGCTTCCTCGCCGCTCTCCGCCATCTCTAGACATCGCACGCGCCGCCCTTCTCGACCGATCCCAAAAGCCGACCCCGCCGTGCCAGATCTCACGCGTACGGATCTATTGCCGACCCTCTCCACAGAAGAAGGCCACCGAGATGACGCTGCCACCGTCGCCCGACTCCTCCGGACGGCCACTGATTCCTCCCAACTGGAATCTCTTCTGCTCCACTCCGGCGTTGCCCCTTCGGCCCCCATCCTTTCCTCCATACTCGGCTCCGGCGACCTTTCTTCCAACGCCATCCTCGCTCTCTACCGTTGGGCTACCCCCCAACTTGCCTCTCCTCTCCTTGTCACCTTCATAGATCGCCTCGGCAAGTCCCGGGCTTTCGACTCCGCCTGGTCTCTTCTCCTTCACCACGCTCCTCTCCCTCTTTCAGCCTTTTCTTCCCTCTTCCGACGCTACGCCCGCGCCGGAATGCCCTCCGCTGCCATCCGCACCTTCTATTACACCCGGCGCCACCCAGAAGCCGTTTCCGCAGAAGATGGCGCCTCGGATCCCTTTGAGCTCCTCATCGACGCCCTTTGCAAGGAAGGCCACACAAAGGTAGCTGCGGAATTGCTTGATCGCACTAGACAGGACGCCACTGCACCCCCTTCAGTTCGTGTTTACAATATGCTGCTCCATGGCTGGTTCCGATCTCGGAAACTGCGCAAATCCGAGAAGCTGTGGGATCAGATGAGAGAAGAGGGAGTTTCTCCCACGGTCGTCACCTATGGAACACTCATAGAGGGGCTGTGCCGCATGCGCCGCCCAGAACAGGCCCTCACCCTACTGGAAGAGATGAAGACTGCTGGGATTCAGGCCAACCCTCTTACGTGCAATCCGATCATTGATGCATTATCCGAGGATGGTAGATTCAAAGAGGCTCTTGGGATGCTTGAAAAGTTCCCTCTCTATGGTGTTTCTCCCAACATCTACACATTTAATTCCCTGGTGAAGGGTTTTTGCAAGCGTCGGGACCTTGCTGGCGCCAGCAAAATCCTGAAGATGATGATAGAAAGGGGCATTATTCCATCTTCGACCACTTACAATTATTTTTTCAGGTTTTTCTCCAAGTTTGGAAAAATTGAAGAAGGCATGAACCTCTACACCAAGATGATTCATTCGGGATACTCTCCAGATCGACTCACATACCAGCTATTGATTAAAATGCTGTGTGAGAAAGAGAGACTAGAGCTGGCCGTACAGCTGATAAAGGAGATGAATAAAAATGGTTTTGATCAAGACTTAGATACGAGTACCATGTTGGTGCATTTACTATGTCGAATGCGTAGGCTTGAGGAGGCATCTTTGGAATTTGAGAGTATGATCAAAAGAGGGATTGTGCCGCAATATATTACTTATCGGATTCTTGTGAGAGGACTTAAGAGGTTGGGAATGGCTGAAGTGGAAATAAATGTTAGCAATCAGATGAACTCAGTGATTCGCTCTACAAAGCTGCCAGATACTTTTTGTGAAAGGGAGAAGGATGATGTTGCTGAGCGCAGAAAATCCATCTTGAGGAAGGCTGAGGTGATGTCGGATGTTTTAAAAACACGTAAAGACTCAAAGAAGTCACAAAAATGGAAGAGCTCAAATGAGACACAAAAATGGAAGAGCTCAAATGAGATTGCTGAGGTTAGAGCAAGTAAATTGATAACCGAAATTAGAAGAAGAGTTCATGCTGAGCAAAGTTGTGCCACATTTGACTGCTCATAAAGCGCTAAAGTTTGATAATGAGGATTATCAATTTGCTATTACATGGAGTTCTCTAGAAGCCGTGCAATTGAATGCTTTGGAGTTCAGACTTGATTCATGTGGTGAAGTGCCCATTCCTCTCCTTTAACTATGCTTCTACTCTGATTATTGCTAGTTGCTTTCTCTGCTATGAAAAGGCTCCTCTAATATATTATTCCAAAATAGTAAAGTGCTACTGTTTATTACTTAGATTATGCTAAGAATTTTGTTGTTTCCCATGTATAAATCGAAGATAACAGAAAGTAACATGAGTGATAAAACATCCTTTGATGAAATGCAAAATTTGGATGCTGATTGAAGTGATTTATGCTATATTTATTCTCAGGACTTGTTGGCCAGGTTCATTATCTGAAGCATCTCTCCGCGATCAAACTCGCCATTCTTCCCTAGGGTTCTATGAAGAAGTTGATATGTAAGTTCCACAAGCCCTCCAAGTCAACTTTGTGAATATGTGAGGTCATAAAAGTGCACCAGGGAAAAATCCCAGACATGACACATATTTATGTGAGATGAAACCACATATACCATATTGCTTATCCTTTTATGCATGATTAATGACCCACAACAAGATTAGAGATTTACATAAATATGCTTACCTTTATCCAATTCTGTGGAGTATCTTCTTTTATTTTTTTCATAAAGATATGCTTTCCCCTCGAGCATCTTGTGAAATTATTGTCTTTAAGAGTCCCCTTCTATATAGCAGAAATACAATTCACATATGCCAGAAAAAACACTGTGGATCTTTTTTTCAGTTAAGGTTGTATTATATAGAAACCTAAAGTGTTTTTTGCATTTAGGCTACGTTTGGTAGGGTGTAATCTGCCTTGTAATATAATCAAGATTACATTACAAGGCTGATTATTGTGTTTGGTTTAACTTTAAACTTGTAATGTAATGTAATCTCGATTACAAAAGGTAGTGAAGTTTTGTAATCTGGATTAAAAAGTAAATACTATGTAATCCGATTACATTACGAGATTACTGCTTAACTAAAATTTGAATGCCAAATATACCCCTAGTCAGCCGCCGCCCCCCGCCACCGCTTGTCGCCCGCCATCGGCAGCGACCAGTGGTGACAGCCGCTAGTTGCCGGTGGCTGCCGCAAGCTTCGATAGAGGTGCGGCGGCCCGTCGGTAAAAGTCGCAGGATATTTTTTTCATTTTATAATAATATGAATTACATTCCTTATAAAAAATAATGGACACCAAACAAAAGAATGTAATCACCCTTGTAATCAAAGATTACATACATTATATTACCAAACGTAGTAATGTAATCAAGATTACATTACATTACATTACAAATTTGATTACATTACAAGTTCCATTACATTGCACCCAACCAAACGTAGCCTAAGTCTCTTGTAATTTTTTGGCAAAATTTTGATATAACACACCCCAGTTTACTTTTTGTGCAAATATTCTTCTACTTTGAAAACTTCAAATGGCGCACATTCTCTTTTGTTTTCATACATAGAATACCTTCCTCATCAAGGTGTTTTGTGCCTAAATTACCTTGATGGCCAACCTATCCAGCCTGATCCATTATAAGACTCCAAACCATCTTGATATCTTTTACTAAATTTAGACTCTCTAGAATTATAGGAAGATATATTAGGTCCTTGATGACCAATTTGAACTGTCTTGATCACCTACAAGGAGGTTCCACTTTCGGAACTTTTTGTTAAACATCTAGTTCTCCTTGACGCCAAAACTTCATCCTCTAGGAGACTCCACTTCCTTAACTTGTGGCAGAAGCTCACTCTCTGGGACTTCATACTCTTGCCAAACATCTCAACTCGTGGACTTTCATGAACCAAACTTGGCCAAATTGCACCTATACTTATTGTGAAGATCTTGCATTTGCACATATGACATCATATTAATCAGATTAATTCATCTCATTATCTAACTTCAACAATATGCCAACAGTGTTGCCAGCCGCATAACCAACTCAACTCAAATATGATTGCATCAACAACCGCTTCTTAACTCAAGCTTTTTAAAGGTAGATAGCACCACAATCTCCTCAATTACACCAGCATAAGCTTCTAAAAATACCACTAATCTAATTAAATACAATTAAACCAAACTATACTATCTATAAACTTAGTTCAGGTTCAAACATGTTAAAAATAAATATAAATCAAGCCTAATTTGTATCCACTGATCCTAATCATCACCATGTCTACTTGATGGGATCCACTTAACCCTTAATCCATTTTCATTCAACCCTTAAAACTTAAAATGTTGGTTCAATTGGCTAATTAGAAGGGGAGCCTTGGCATAATGGTAAAGTTGTTGCCATGTGACCAAAAAGTCACAGGTCGAATCCTGGAAACAACCTCTTGCAAAAAGCAGGATAAGGCTGTATACAATGGATCCTTCCCCGGGGCCCCACATGGCGGGAGCTTCGTGCACCGGACTGCCCTTTTCAATTGGCTAATTAATCAACTAGGAAATTTTTTAAAAATAATTTAATAATGCAAGATTTTAAATAAGATAAAATTTAGTACCTACCATTTGCAAAGATTTTTTTTTTTCATGTTCTAACTTCTATAATGTCAAAAGGTCGTGCGAGCAAACAATGAGAAAATTATAGTTTAACAAGATCGTGTCAATCTTGTCCTCCTTGTGTCTTCTCTTAGTTTTGGTTTGGTTGTCAAAAAACAACTAAAGTTTAACACGATGCTTGATTAAGTTAAAAAATAATTCATTTATTTTGCTATCTAGTTTAATTTGAAAGAATATTTTTTTAAAATTTTTAATTTAATTTTATTCACAAAATCTTGCATCTTAAATTTTAAATTTGATTGAGTTGAAGTAGAGTTGAATTTTTTTTTTTTCATTTAAAATAATTATACTTACAAATTAAATGGGTATCTAGATGCACGAAGCTTCTGTCAATACGGGGTACCGAGGAAAGATAAAACCACAATGAGTTTTCTTACAAAATTAAATAAATATAATTAATAGATCCAATATAGTATGACCCTTCTTCGGGACCCATATTGGTGGGAGTTTCGTGCATTGAGCTAGTTTTTTTAAATACAAAATACAAAATTCTAACTTAAGATTAAAATATAATATTCTATATCTCAAATTGTAATTAGTCAATTCATCCCGTATCCAAAAGAAGCTCATCAACAAGCAACTCACCAAGTATAGTAGGATCTCAAAGAAACATAGTAAATAATAGAAATGATGAACATCTATTCACCAGTTTGAAGGGAGTGTGGGAAAACATATTTTTGTATTCATGGATAACCCTAAAATATTCTATGTATATGATAGCATAGTTTGCTTCTTTAAAAGTGTATAGTTATTTTTAGATAAGTCTCTTTAAACAAAGTTAGAGTTTTTAGGATTTTTTAAAGAATTAAGTCATACTATCAATCGGTAAAAGGGGTTAGCATCTCATGTATTTGACAAGTTTTAAGTTATACAATTTTTAATTTTGATAATTATGTTATTATTAATAATTCAATTAAATAAATATGGAAACTGTACTGACATGATATAATATGGAACCAAAATATATCATTTTAGTGAAAAGACCAAGACTCCTACAAGATTTGATATTTCAAAACTTGGGATGAATGACAATTGCACTAAATTTGAGTGGTGACAAAAATATCATGTAGCAGAATATGATTAAACTCTCAATTTAAACTCCAAAACTTTTTCAACGACAATTTGATTATCACTATTTTCTTCATAGAATTTTATTTGGCCAAAACTACAAACTCTTAGGAACTTAGGAAGAAATTGTTAAATAAATTCACTAAATTTTGTAAACAAAGCCTCAAACTCACAACATGGGATTGGAGCTTTACTGTGAGTACTTAGAGGCAATTTGATATTATTATTCCAAGACTCTCTCATGCTTCCTTCGATATCTCAGCTATTGTGATTCTAAAAAAGACTATCATGGATAACATTGGATGAAGAGAATTCATTGCCTTTGAATCCTTTTTTTAAAAAAAACTTTTTAGGTCCAGCTTCATCATGAATCATGATGATTGTTGATCATACTAAAATAGAATCTGCCTTTGACACTGCAGAGCTCATAATTCTCCCTTAAATGTTTGAATTAGGTGTTAGGAGACATTCCATTTAAAACAATGAGAAAGAATTGAAGGACTAGAAAGTCTTGTTCTGATATCAAAATTTTTAGGAAAATTGAAAGAAGATAAAGTTTCTACGTAGGATACAAGAACTAGTAGTGAAGGGAAAAAAAATGGAAAGCTCACTTTATTAAAATTGTCCATACAATTTGCTAGGGAATGCCTCCCATTTATAAAATAGATAAACTATTCTTATCATAGCCCATTAACATAATGCTTGATCGACTATATAAGCATGCAGATCCACTATACATCTTAGACATGAGAAATCCAGAAATCAGTAGTAGGACTAACTCTGAAAGAAAATATAAAAATGGATAAACTCACTAGCATATGTTTCCATAGGAAGTTAAACAAAAACAAAATATTCCTTGCTAAATCATAATATTTTGGGATTCAATGCATCCACAAAGATGATATACAGTTTTCAAATTCAGGATGAAAGTTTACTGAAAATATAGATACGACAAAAGTCTGAATTTTCCATTTTTGTCTTGCCTGCCAGACTTTATCCAGATCAAGTTGAAGAGTGAGTGAAAATGATTCTTGAATTCTGGTAAGTTTGGCTGTGTTTATCAGCTTCAGAAGAGATCATTATCCCAAGAAACTTGCTCGAGAGGGATGCCCTGTATCAATGGAGGCCTTTGTTGTTTGGTTACTAACACATTATTATTGTTGTTGTTGTTGTTGTTGTTATCTTTTATTCAGAACAGAATAAGGGAAGAGGTATGTAGAAAACTTTTCAAATGCATGTAATTATCTAGTGGGTTCAAATCACAGAAATAACTTTTTGCAATGCAAGATAAGTCTGTGTATAATAGACCTAATGTGATTTGACTTTTCTCTAGGACCTGCATTGGCTTCATGCATCAAACTGTCTTTTTTTATGGAGGTTCTCTCATATTACTAGTGAGATCTTTGGTCTATTTATTTTATTATATTGCTGGCTACAGTTTGTTTTCGTCAATGCAAGTCTCTCTTATATAACTGATGCATTTACTTATCTATGATATCATGTTATTGGCTTTTGTCTTTTACAATTATTTCCACAATGAAGGTCTCTTCATTTGTATTGACAGTCGATTCATTCATTGATTACTGCATTCATTACTACTGTCGTGGTATGTTGTTTTATGCTATCTTATGCACTTGGATATGAACAACTATCTGCTAACCCTCAAGTTTGTATAATAAATTATTTGTGTGAAAAGGAGAATAAGCTTATTTCAATCAAACATCCATATGTTAAGTGAGATATTGTTGTTTAATATTAGTCGGACAGTTTGGACTATCACTTGATTTTTCCTCATGATGGTCTTATCAGGCCCATGCCCAGGACTTGCTTTTAGTGTAATCTCTACTTAATTAATTGATAGTGGCATTAGTTGCTGGATAATGGTGCGTGTCATTGTTGGTGGACATGGCCTCCAGTGTGCCCGACTGGAAAGCACAAAGGTTAGCGGACAGGTTCCATAGCTGTCCTTTTTAGGTACTGCAACTGCATTGTTTTTCTCTTGTAGATAAGAGAAGGACATGTAGATGGGGCCATCAATCATGCTGCGGATAAGGACACTTGATGGATCAAAGTAAATGCCAAGGGAGGAGGCTTGGCTTTTCCCCCCTCAGATTCTGCTTCTTCTTCATGTGGATGTGCTGCTCCCTTTCAGACGCACGAAACGGGACCATCTTATCCACACCTAAACTTCACTTCACTTCCACGTGCTCAACCATGCTTTTGCTTTAACGCAGTTCCAGATGATGCAGTGCAGTGGAGACTGGAGAGGTATGCATCTACTTGCCTATTTAAATTCATTCATTTAATCACACACTTTCATCCTGCTTTTATCTCTGTTTTTGCTAGTGCATTTCCACAGCACCTCGACAGAGACATCATTTAAAACCCCCATCTTAGTTCATTTGGTTCTAAATCTAGAGAAACACTGGGCATGAGGCAGGGACTTGAATGCTGAAGTAGTAAAGGGGATTGAGTCAGTGCAGGAAGTGGTTTTGTCTGCCAATGGCACTCAAAGTGGAGGTAGGGACAGGAATAGGAATATAATGAATGGGAGAAGATGAAGAAACGTCGAGTAGGAGTGGGGCTGTGATTGGGACTGGAAACTGGGAGGGTTAGGAAAGGCGAAGACGAGACCCCGCATCTCATATCATCTTTTCCACTCGTTGCAGTGCCGTGCAGCATTCTCTTCCAGCTTTTGCCCCCCAAAAACTTTCCACCCCATGAAGATAATAAAAAAAAGGGTCAAAAGTTAAATGGGGGTTTCTTTTTTTCCAAATCATTAAAAATGACGCACACTCTACTATTCAGTCTTGTATTATTATCCAACTGTCCTATTGTTATCTCTTGCCTAAAACTCTTGTTTAAATCTAGAACTTGTAACAATTATGATTTTATAGCTCACATGTATTAGAGCATCTATAATTTTATATATTTTTTAGGTATATATATAAACCAGTATTCTGCTCATGTCTTGGCTGATGAAATGTTAGATTTGAAAAAGTATTCGAGATATGACGTACATGTACTCACATGATTATCATCATTCTCTTTGTGTATCAACTATTAGATGTGCTATGGTTGATTATCCATCTTTCATATGAACCACAGGAGATTAGGTATCCACCAAACTCTATCACCAATGTCAAACAATCACCTCCTGTACTGCCTCTATGCCACATGTAGTTGAACATCCTATTTGGCTATCCTTCATTTTCTAGGGATCAGCTTCCTCTAGCCTCCAATGTAGACCAAGCTGAAAGGTGCGTGGATCCACGAGCTATGGATCTTCATCAGCATAGGACGTCTCCCATTTCAAAACTGCACGTGTTATCATCTCCTATCACTTTTAGTAAGTGATCAATTATAATGAATTTGATATGCCTTTTTTCGTGAGTCTGTTGACTAGATAGATTAATTTGATGAATTTATTCACCTTCTTTAGACTTTAGCGGTTACAATTTTATAATTACTACAATACATGCGTAATCTAGTCAATATTTGTAGAAATTCACATTGTAGCAGTTATGAAACTAGAACTGCTACAATTGTTAGTAACTATGAAACTGTAGTTGTTAGAATGTGAATTTGAGATTCACGTTATAACATATATGAATCGTAGCTATTACAATGTGGATTTAACTTGTTCATTTAACATTCATATTGTAATAGCTACAAAATTGTAACTATTACAACATGTGTAGTACCTACGATTTCGTAGCTGTTATAATGCGTTCGATCGTTTTAAAAATTATATGGGAGATAATAGTACTGAACAGTATTAGAGGACAGTTGGATAACTAAATGGAGCATCTTTTTAATAAAAAATCAAAGTGGGCCCTCTTTGAGTTAGCATCTTCTTGTTTTTTTTTTGCTAAAAACACACACACCAAAGATTCATGTTATAAGAGCATCCAGTAACACTAAATATTTCTTCTAAATATTTGTGGTCCTCACGTCTACATCATCAATCAAATATCTCACTCCTCGAATATCCCAAATATCACAATCAAATATTCACTCAATTAAATATTTATGAGTCTCACCTACTAAATATCTTATTCTCAAATATCTCAAATTATATAATAAAATATCTCACTAACTATTGCATGCCACCTAAACTTAAAAAAAATAAAGTAATCATTGCCCCTCGTGGGGTCCACTTGCATGTCACCTAAAATGAAATCATGGGACATAAAGTTATGCTCGGTGATTTCTATTCACCTCTCAAATATCCCTCACATATTTGAAGAAATATCTCCTTCAAATATCTCCATTGGAGAAGCCCTAACACATTATAGTTGATATAATTTTTTAAAATAAAATTTAGTATCCTATTTCTAATTAACTGTTGGGTCCTTAGCTTAACATGGTATATTTGGCACTTCACCTCCTCTCTTAAGGTTTATTTCATGCACGTCTCGCTTTGTTTTTAAGTTGTTGATTCACGATGCTAATTGTAGTGCTACAGGCTTAGAAGTTTGCGGAGGATAGACCCAACGTTGCGACCCTGGCTCAATCAGTATCTTGTGGGATCCCTCTTAAGTCTTTGAAATTAGAGAATCTTACTTAGGAAGGTGACATGTAGGACCCCCTCAAAAGACTTGCGAATAAATATCGGCTCTTTGTCGAATTGTGTCATCTTTGGGCACTATGTTATTGAGAACCTTGTGGATCCTTTTCTTACCTACTATAGGCTTTATCGACAAAATATGAATTTCTTAGATGGCCCAAAACTAAGAAATTCTAATTAGAGTCCTCAAAACTACTTTCTTAAATGTGACATTGACCATTTTCGAGCCCAAGCCAAGAACTAGGGATTTTTGAGGTAGCTGTAAAAGAGAACCATTGAGACTTCAAGAGCGCGTTTGATTTAAGATATCATGTATAATTTTGATTATATGATTATCAGATAATCATAATATTTTTAAAAAATTGGTTAATCTTGAAATTACGTAAAACCTCATACTTTCAACATAATCACATTTCTAATTATATCCTCCATTTGATGATGTAACATACATGCTCTATTACTTGAGAATCAATTATTACTTGAATAAAATAGGAATAAATAATATAACCTTTATTAGATAATCAAGATTATCACCCATAACCTTCAACTAACATGCCCCAAGTGTTTTTATTAGTTGATGGGTTTTGCCTTTTCAACTTGGCCATAGTTGCTTGAATTAGCTTTCCATTTTCGTGTCCAATTCAAAGTTGTGTTAGGAACGACGATGATCCATGAATAAATAATACACATTTCTTGTAGGAAAAAAAAATACTCACAACTCAGATTTGTTAAATATAAAGTTCAGTGTATGGCCAATTACGATATTAATTTGAGCCCCTTAGATATGGTACAATGGTAAAACATTCAAAGGCATGCTCTCAAATAAAAAAAAATTCTTCACACCCTTTAATTACTTCATAATTGGCTATAAACTAATTCCTTAATTTACCACCTTTCACAGAATCTATAGATAGACTTTAATGGTAAAACATTCAATAGCAATAAGAGGATCAAAGTTTAAATCTCAAATGAGATGTACGTTTTGAAAGTCTACTATTTCTGAATGTCTATAAATTGTGTTTCGGATTACCTTGATAAGTGAGTTAAAAGAATATTATCTACCTCCAAGATTAGTTGGACGAAATTTGAACACTTGAATTGTAACAAAAATGAAAGATAATTGATACAGGAGGTAACTAGAGGATACCACGTAGTTAAGGGGAAGTCAACATAAAGTTGCTTTTCGACTCCATATTGCCCTTGACTCCATGGGGTCTCCGACTTCATGTGGTCCCCAACTTCATGTGATCCCCAACTCCATACCATCCCCGATTCCATATGGTCCTCGACTCTATGTGTTCTCCGACTACATACCGTTCCCGACTCTAGGTTTCTCTTATCCGAATTAATATACTCGACTTCTGACAGGTAAGGCGTTGAGCCATTGCTCATTGAAAATACGGACAACCATTGGCGGAGCCAGCCCGGGTGATCTACCCGGGCTATGGGCTACGAGCGCTCGACGATCTGAGCTAACTTCCACTATTTCTCATTTTCTTTTTCCTTTCTTCATAGTAACTCCAAGTTTTTTTTTCCCTTTTACTGCATTGGTCAACCCGGCTACAGCCTGAGTGCTTGTGAACCTGGCTTCGCCATTGCAGACAATGTAGCCATATTTTTGGAAGAACATGAAAAACGCAGTCATTTAGCCCTGAAGAGGCGAGTAACATAATCATTTATTTCAAAAACATGGGTAATATAAGCACGGATCTCAAAACACGTGGAGAACGTGAGAGCACATTTACAGCTCCATAAAAGATCGTCTGCTCTTGCATATGCTTTCTATTCTTTTCCATTCTCCTATGTTATAAACTTACTTGAGCGTCCAAGTGGCTACGTCGGGACACTCTGACCGTCATTTTAACCATCTCCTTCCGTATTTCTTCTTTCCAGACACTAGTGAATTTCTCCATAAGTCCTCATTATCCTTGAAAGATTGACGACTTAATCAACATCAATTCATCGATAGTTCATTCATCCTCTCACGAAGGATCAATAGTTAATCACAATTCTAACTGAACTTTATTTTCAGTCTTAGCCTTACAATATATATGCATAGTGAATCATCCTAACTCCACTATCCACTCTTTAAATGACGTAATAGAATAAGTTTCTACAATGGTTATTATAAGATGACACTAGACCTTCTCATGATTAAAAGCTAGGGAACTCTCCCCTCAACCAGAGCTCATCTAGATCAAACAAATCCTTGATCTAGATTCTCTCTACTACCCAAGCAAACTACCGACTACCGAGTTCTTCCTCACTACTTACCTTTGTCATTTCAATTGTTCTTGTCTTATTTTAATTTATTTTTTATATTTTAAATATATGCCCTAATTATGACCCAATTGAGCCGGTAAGTTGCGGGTCAAATAGTCCGGCCGGAATTATACCACCGCCATATGTATAATAAATTAGAATAAAGGAAGGGAGGGATTTTATTTATAAACGTGATGGGCGGGCAAAGTCGTAATTATCCACAAATCCATGGCGGAAGATGAGAGAAATCCGATCGCCATCACATGTCCTCCTCGCCTCCATCCTTCCTCTTCAATTCGACCTCCCCTTTCCTTTCCGTCGTAATCCAAATTCCTTTAAAATAAACACTCGATTTCACCTTCTTCGATCGATCCTTCCTCCTCCCTCCTACCGCTCGATTCGCAGTCGCTGCGACGCCCAATCGATGGCGGCGGGGGCGGCGGCGTCTGCCACTCACGTCCATGACCTGCCGGAGCCGATCCTTGCTCAAGTCTTTTCCCTGGTGGAAGACGTGCGCACTCGCAACGCCATGGCGCTCGCCTGCCGCCGGTGGCGCGGCCTCGAGCGCTCCACCCGCACCGCCCTCGCCCTCCGCGGCCACGTCCGCTTGCCCTTCCTCCTCCCCACCTGCTTCCCCTCCGTCGCGCACCTCGATCTCTCCTTCCTCTCGCCCTGGGGCCACCACCCTTTCCTCTCCTCCCACCAGCAGCAGCAGCACCACCACGATTTCCCCGACGACCATGCCGCCCTCGTCGCCGCGCGCCTCGCCCAGGCCTTCCCTTCCGTCTCCTCCCTTTCCGTCTACGCGCGCGATCCCTCCGTGATCGCCGCCCTCGCGCCTCTCTGGCCTAAGCTTCGAACGGCCCGCCTCGTCCGCTGGCACCAGCGGCCCCCCAACCTGCCCCATGGTGCCGACCTCGCGCCTCTCCTCGAGGCCTGCCCAGCCCTCTCCGCCCTCGACCTCTCCCAGTTCTACTGCTGGACCGAGGACGTCCCCCCCGCACTCCACCAGTACCCCCTCACTGCCGCCTCCCTCACCCGCCTGGATCTGCTCTGCCCCGCCTCCAACGAGGGCTACCGCTCCTCCGAGCTGGCCGTCATCGCAGCAGTCTGTCGCAACCTCACTCACCTCCTCCTTCCCTGCGTGTTTAATCCCCGGTGCATCGAGTTCGTCGGCGACGACGACCTCCTCGCTCTCGCTGCCGCCTGCCCTTGCCTCTCCCTCCTCCACCTCGTCGATCCGGCCACTCTCTCCCCCGCTCGAATCGATTCCGATGCCAACGAAGATGCCGCCATCACAGGGCCCGGCCTCGAGGGGCTCTTTACCCGGCTTCCGCACTTGGAGGATCTCGCCCTAGATCTCTGCCACAATGTTAGAGACACCGGCCCGGCATTGGAGGCCCTGGGGAACAAGTGCTCCAAGGTCAAATCTCTCAAGCTCGGCCATTTCCACGGCGTTTGCCATGGCTTGTGGCAGCACCTCGACGGCGTCTCCGTCAGCGGCCACTTGGAGTCTCTCTCCATCAAGAGCTCACCCGATCTGACCGACTCCAGCCTCGCCACCATCGCCCGCGGATGCCAGAGACTCTCCAGATTGGAGATCCACAAATGTCACAAGGTGACCGCGGCTGGGATAAAAAAGCTGGCCAGCAAGCTGCGCTCCACGCTGGTGGACGTCGCCATCTCCGGCTGCCAGCTCCTCAACGCCACGAGCGCTCTGCGTGCGCTGGAACCCATCCGCGACCGCATCGAGCGCCTTCACATCGACTGCATCTGGGCATCTTCTGAGCTGGATCAGCTGCCTGTCGAGGAAGAAGAGTCGGATCCGGAGGAGGACGACATGGAGGCTCCTGACCACTCGAGAAGCAAGAGGTGCAGGTACGCACAAGCTAATGATGTCGAGAGCTTCGAGAGCGCCAGTTTCTGGTTTCGGACGTGGGAGAGGCTCCGGCGGCTGTCTCTTTGGATTCCCGCCGGAGAAGTACTGACCCCGTTGGGCGACGCCGGGCTCGAGTGCTGCCCGCAGCTGGAGGACATCTGCATCAAAGTGGAGGGCGACTGCAGGTTGTGCCCCAAGCCTAGACAAATGGTGTTCGGATTGAGCTTCCTCTCTCGCTACCCTACCCTGCGGAAGATGAAGCTGGACTGCGGCGAGGCCATTGGATACGCGCTGACGGCGCCCGCCGGCCACATGGACCTGAGCTTGTGGGAGAGGTTTTACCTCCACGGAATCGGCGAGCTTATCGGCCTTTACGAACTCGACTACTGGCCGCCGCAGGACAGGGAGGTGAACCAGAGGAGCCTGTCGCTCCCAGCCGTAGGTCTGCTCCAAATGTGCGGCAGCCTGAGGAAGCTGTTCATCCATGGCACCGCCCACGAACACTTCATGAGATTCTTCCTCGATATTCCGGTGCTGAGGGACGTCCAGCTCCGGGAAGACTACTACCCGGCGCCGGAGAACGACATGAGCACCGAGATGAGAGTAGACTCCTGCAGCCGCTTTGAGTCCGCCTTGAACGACAGGAGAATTCCGGATTGATCGCAGAATCATCGAAGAATTCCATCTTGCGAGAGTATACAAGGTACACACGCCCTGTTCGATGCTTGTTGTTTTTCTGCCCTGTTGCTTAGTTCTTCCCCCTTTTTGAATGCCCAGAATCGACTATGTTTGGTTTTGCATGCCATGAAGCTTTCAACATGTTGTATCATATTTAACCAAACTTTTACTAAATTCCAAAAACAAAACTTCATCGACAACAATCGCATCAAGATTGATGTAAGCCATGGAGGCCCAAGGATTTGCACAAGGGGACATTTTAGGTTAAGCTAGTGAAAAGGGATTTCCGACACACATTTTACTTTCTTTCATTCCAATTAAGAATCATAGCATTTGGATTCCTATAAAAAAAAAATTGTTCAATTAGAAATAGGGCATTTTAATTAACGTGCAAAACTTTTTCATTCTTTTACATATTGGAGAGTGCCTTGAGGTCACGGGTTTAAATTATAGAAATAATCTTTTGTAAAATGTAAAATAAGACTACGGATAATAAACCTAATATGGTTCAAGCCTTCCCCAATTC
Source organism: Zingiber officinale (assembly GCF_018446385.1). Taxonomy (NCBI): domain Eukaryota; kingdom Viridiplantae; phylum Streptophyta; class Magnoliopsida; order Zingiberales; family Zingiberaceae; genus Zingiber; species Zingiber officinale. The sequence continues at coordinate 134,094,732 of NC_056002.1, forward strand.
AATGTGTTGACTGGATCTTTGTACGTTGGATTGCTCCTTTATGTAGTACATGCAAAATGTGTTTGATTTGTTTGCTAAATACGGGCAATTTTCATATACTATAAGAACATATTATTATTATGAATGTCAATAATGCTATATTCCATCATTATTTAATTGATAAATATGATAAATTCTCATATCCATTAAGTTCAAAGAAGATTTGGTTAGCAAGTCTAATGACCAAGAAGGATTTATATAATCGATCTCACTTAATGGATAATATTTGGTTGTTAGAATCGTCAATTTGGGTTAGGTTCGTCAAATTGGTCCACCCCTTGAAATAATTTAAACGAGTTGTGTTGAAACTTTATCAACTCATTTAAAAATGGATCTAAATTGATCAATCAGCATTGGTTGTAGGCAGGTCGGTCAGGTTGAGAAGGGCTACGGTGATATATGTATTTTTTTTAGTAAAAATTATAAATTTTTTTTTGTGTCAATTACGTTGGCTAATATGTATGAAATCAAGAATTAAAAATTTTATTTATGAAATGATCAAATTAAATGAATTATAGGAATTGTTTAATATATATTATATTTTATGATAAGCTGATCCATTTAACACGCAATCCACGTTAAATTTGGATTGGGTTGTGGATTTTTCATCCTGCTAGAATAGCAAGTCAACCCATGACTGACAGCTAGATTGGATTGGTTGTTGTAAGAACACATTATAAATGCCATCATTATTTGATCATGGAAATACAATTAAAGACATAACAATCTAATAACAATGTAAAGATGAGATGACATAAAAGCTATCCTTCATCAAAAGCATAAATGAAGAACTTACTTGTCTTGGATGTGCTAGAAGTTTTAGGTGTGCTCTCAGTCTCAGTTGTGTAGCTTGACTACAAAGCTTGAAATACAGTTTGGCTCAGCATACTGAATAACTAAGTTACATTTAACCATCACTTCAACAGAATTCATAAAACATCAATCTTCCTTTGTGCCAAGGCAAAACAAAGGCAAAATATATCTAAAGACAACACAGAATTGTCGCAGATTTCAAAGTATGAGAAATCAATGGTCTAGAGAGACAAAAATTTGTTAGTCCTTTATTGATGGTATGGAAATAGAAGTTACAAATGAGGTGTCAGCATGGAATCAAAAAACATAGAAATCTCAGGTTCATCTTTTTAGTATTTGCACATACACCCGGGGGTCCTTGGTAACCTGTAGATGCTCCTACCTTTACGTCGGGCGATGATTCTTTGGTTCTCTTGAACCATCTTCCTCACTCTTTCTCCGAAGTCATGCCACTGTATTGTCCTATTCTCTGACAAAATCCGAGCAAACCTCTTCTTGTTCGGTCGTATTGTCGGAGCATGGTCTCGGCCATGGTATATTCGATAACCGTTTACTAGAGATGAAAGCTGGCTTCCAGAATCAGTCATGGCAAATACATCAGCAGCCGCGCATGCTATGAAGTCCAAAGCTGCTAGCTGCATTAACACACTAGCGTTTAGCTTTTGAACTGAAACAATAATGCTATGTTGAATCATATTATCTTCTTTAGATCAGTTTAAAGAAATTGTGTACATTCTAGCAGAACTTAAGATTTTGAGATTTTACGAAAAATGATCAAACTTAACACTGTATAAGAGCATGATGTCAAAAATTGCTAGTGCGAGTAATTGGAACAATCAACCCATTCGATTTAGAACTAGATGGTGTCAGAATTGGCCAAACAAATATACTTGACAGAAGTGAGTACTTACCTGTGAAGAAAAATTCTTGAAAGGAGCAAGTTCACTGGGAGTGAGAACATCTTCTTTTGTGATCACATTCGGATATAGCCTTGTAAACGAAAGCATTCTAGACCGACCTCCGTAAATACGAGAACCAGCTAGATAAATATAAGTCCTACTACTATAACCAAGTGCAGTGAGCATAATCGCCGCTTCTTCGGGCGTCAATGGGCATTTCCCCAAGCTTCTTGACTCTTCTGGAGAAAGGGAGCTGCACACCAACATCCCAAACACAGGATTAGAACTTGACATTAGTGAGGTAAACAGAGCACACATACAACTTACTTATTGTTCTTAATTTGCATCGTAAGAGTGGGGAAGTGAACTTCCCGATATGCTTGCAATTCTTTCCTCTCTTTTTCGCCACCATCGAAGTCACAAAGAGAATAGGCCACCATATCCATTTCAAATCTCATATGCATTGCAAGATATTTGACAGGGCTTGTAGAAGTATCGTTTCTCCTTACTGGAGCATGAGGCATATGCTTCCCAAGTAAGTGTTCATCCAACATATTCAGGCTTGAATTATATTTACGGATTCTCCTGACCAATAAAGAACCAATCTCCTGAATTCTGGGGACATACTTTAATGCATGGAAATTGCATTTGCACCTTAATTTCTGATCAAAGGAAAGCAAGTCAAAATATGCATTCATAGATTTAATTTAGAGTACATTTTCTTTGCAGAATAGAATTGAGAAAGAACAAAATAATTATTCTTGGAAATGAAGTAGAATAGGAATGAGAAAGGTATATATTCCTTAGTTTTGTTCATTCTATTGAATGTTACCTTTTCATTCCTTCATTTGATTTGCTGAAATTAAGTGATAGAATACTTTCCTCTAGACCAAAATATTCTTACATCTATAAATTTGCAAATTTTATATAAACGTATTTTCTGATAAGCAGCAAGTAGAGTAACTACTGATGTCACAGTAAAAGCAAGATGGAACCACTCATCAATTTCCAATTGAAATAGGATTTACAGAAGTACTTGTTGTTAAAGGGCAGCTCAATGCACGAAACTCCTGTCGTAAAAGAATCTCAAAAAAAGGTCGGAGCACATTGAGTCCATTGTACACAATTTTATCTTGCATTTTATAATAGATTATTCTTACGATTCGAATCCGTGACCTTAAGATCACATGATATTAATTTTACTGCTGTTGTAAGACTCCCCTTCAAGTCCTTGCTATTCATATCCCAAAAATATTTAGGTCAAATATCACTTTCAAAATAAGTTCCAAATTAATAAAAAAATGAAGATACTCATATAATGGTGGAGGCAAACAAATAAAGTTATACTTCCAAGTAAAACCACCAACTTCTATAAACCAATTGTTAGATAGTAGCAAATCCTAATGAGCTTGAAAAACAGACACAAGAGGTTGCCACCCAAAAGAAACAAAGTCATAAGATGTTTTTATGAAATTTTCAAAAAAAGTTGAAAATCAAATGCATGATGAATCATAGATAAAAAAAAATGATATACCTGAAGATCCAAAGGTAGAGGATCAAAGGATAGTCTATTTCCAAATCCATAAAAATGGACGACACCATTTTTTAGGAGGAGAGGAAATACAACTCGCAGAAAATATTCAGGTGTAGACTCTTTCCTGATATCATTGTCAGTGATCTGGCCAAAAAAACAAAAACAAGGTTCAGAATGAAGGATAAACAGGTAAAGTAAATTGTATGAAGCAGTTAAGAAAGCGTACGTACTAAGCTTCCAATAGCTTCGATATCAAGTGATTGAAGGTGGGAAGGCAATTCTTTCACAATATCCACATCATTCTTCAAATAGTTCATAAAGAAATCCTCATGATATATATCGCCAAACTGGCTGCAAAAGATATTACGAACTCTTTTATAGTGATTAACCAGAAATATAATCAGATCTATTTTGCTCGCATCTGTATGAACATAATTAATAACTCAACTTCCCTAGTTCAGAAAACTTCTTGAACTTCCTCTAATTATTAAATGTCACACAACTCATTACTAACCATTTCTTATTTTGCTTAAGTAGATGAATGCATCTCTAAAGCCAATATATTATACTTACTCAAATTGAAGTATTAAATTGATGTTGGAACGAAAATGGCATTCTTCTTTAAACTCTAATGGTAAACATTCTTGTATTACTCTTTTTCTCTTGAGTAGAGAATGTGTTGAGCTTGTAGTTTTCTCAAGGTTTTACTTATCATTTACAATTAACCCACTAAATGAATGAAGCAATAAGCATCTGCACAACAAAGAAACAGTCTAAATAATGCCTATGATATCTTGGGATATGACAAGCTATTAAAAACAATACGAACCTTGTATCTTTCCAGACACTGCTATACAGGAAGTTGGGGATAACAAGATAGGCGTTGAGGAGGGCAGCAACTGCGACAGCGTTACAAACCTGTCCAAGGATAGTAAATTAGCACTAAACAAAAGAATCACCCTGATCATTGTCAACTTAAGCGGATAATCGAAAGTCTTACCGCAACTCGCTGTTGGTTCAGACCGCCATTTGCGCTCACCAATATATAACCAGATCGTGTCCTGGTTCGACCTACAACAACTGCAAAATGCATACAAGGAATGAATAACAACATATGCTGAGATTCTTTCATGCAACATTTGTCAAGAATGCACTCAAGATAAGTTAAGAATGATCATAAGCAAAATAACCATTCAAACAAAAGTTCTTGATTCTTTCTTTTTCATTTCTGTCTAAAGCACATTTATAACTCCAAAGAAGCATTCAAAGTATTTCAGCAAACTCAAAATGAAGACAAAATCAGAATCAAATTTCAATATCAAGTTCAAAAAGTTCTCTCAACTAAAATAACAGATAGAAACTTGCCTTGAGGAATCTGGTTTCCCTGATCAGAACAAGATCTCCAAGTAGATGTTTGATTATTTGGTTCCTTGAATAGCTCGATTGAATCATGTATCTCATTCTATTGCAAAGAAGTGCCATATCAGATGAAATTCAACAACAATATATGAATGAGTTATGAGAGTGATCAAATTTGTAGATTTAAAGCTGAAAAATACCTTGGAAATAGCCGCAGAAGCCAGAGCTAGTAGCCGTGCGTACATAATCTTTTCTGCCCTTTCCTCAGTAGGGATTTCACTCTTGACATTCTTCAATAATGCACGTATCAAATGACCTCATCAATTCCACGAATTGGATTTGATCTGAAAAGGGCAAAAAAAGGGGAGGCAAACCTGCGGGACGATCCACCGCCTTCTCTGGAGAGATCCCCGGCGGTGGAGATTGAAGTGATGGATGACGGTGAGCATGAGGGAATCGAGCAGGAAGAAGGAGCCCATCAGTCCGAACACAAACAGAACCATCCTCAGATGGTTGCAGAAGAGAGCATGCCTCTTCCCACAGCCCACGTTCTCGCCTCCCTTGGCCGCGTAATACCTCCCAGCGGCGCCGCCCTTCTTCGCCGCCTCCTTCCCCATCGGAGACCCTGGCTCTCGCCGATTCCACCATCGATCTGACTCCTTTTAAGCCCTGGCTCGCCCATCGCGGAGATCGACCTACCCGTAGTTGGTTTGGCGGAATTCAAATCTCGGAAGAAAGGAGGAAAAAGTAGGAATTGTTTATTTGCGATTCGGGCCGGGCAGGGTGCTGGTGGCGATGTCGCTGTTGCGCGTACAATCGGTCAACTGAAGGCGACGGGGATCGAAATGAAGGCGGCGTGGGGAGGAAGGGAAAGGGGCGGACCACCCGACGGGACCGGGGTAGGTAGGTAGATCGCCACCAACTGCGACGTCGGCCCGCCACCTTGCGCCTCTCTGCGTCCTGGGAGGTGGTTGCGACCGCAGGTGTCCGTGCGCTGCGGAGTGCGCAGGAGCTGCGTGCGCACGCTAGCATAGTGCGCGGCTAGTCGGCTGGTGGGTTGGGGGCGGCTCCAACGTCCGGCATTTCTAGCTCCAACGGTGGAACCACTCTCGTATTCCGCATTGATCGACCGTAAAACAATTTAAACCGATTGAATTAAAATTTTATAAATAGATAGATTCAGATGAGCCGATCCATTTGAGCCGTGATTCACATGGGTTTATTTACGGAGTGAAAAAAAAAAAATCAAATTTAATTAAAATAAAAAAGTCAATAGACTTTTAGATTTAGATTGAATTTTTTGAACTGACTAATAAAAAAAATTGATTGGTATTTAAAATTATAGAATTCAAGACGAATTTGAACATATTGCATAATATTTTTTTAATTGAATTTAAACTCGTAATATTTTATTCGATTATTCATAAATCATTCGTGAGTCGAATCCCGACTCAAACTCTAATTCCTTTTACATAAATTTAATTTAATTATATTCAAATTAAAATTTAAATAATTCAAATCAAATATTAATTTAAGTCGTTTTAAATTATAATTCAATTTTATTTGAATCAAGGCTCTGAATAATTTGAATGGAAGTCAAGCTAAAATTTTAGAGTTTAGCCTTTGGTCATTTCGGGCTCAAATTAAACTCTAATTATTTGATGCATTTGAAAAATAATTTAAATTAAATTTTACATATATATCTTTCATATGTATGTCAAGTGTCATAAATTTAGAATAGTACACAAAACGCTCATGGAGTTTGACTCAACGCACAAGCCCTAAAATCCTAAATTTTAAATCATAAACTCGAAATGTACGACTAATCAGATAGCATGAAGCAAGTTCTAGGATTTGCAGTGCATTTGATGGACCAAAAGGTCTAATATGTCTATAAAAGTTCATACGATCTCAAATGTCTTATATAATCGGTTCCATAACTATCTAGAAAGAATTAAATTAGTAAATCAACATACCACTACATGAGAAGGTATTTTCTCCGATTTCACAGGAAGCCCACTCTTGCCCCTTTCTACTAAGACCAAAAGCCTAATGGTAAATCATATAATACTAAATCTTTGGACGATCGTTCTGATTCATAGAAATTTTTTATTAACTGTCAAAAGTAACCAAAGGCCCAATGTGGCAAAAGGCGAAACCCTCGCCCTCAGGGCCCCCGCCGCACCCTGCCCAGGATTATCACGAGGGAGGTAAATCACGGTAGCTCGGTGACAAGTAACCAAAGGCCCAATGTGAACTATAGGATAGATGTAATGAGGTGAACTTGCATGCGCGGAGAATTGAATGGCATGGAGAAAGTTCAAGTAGCTTAATTGGTGCATAGGTGCTTAGGACCCGGCAAGAGATGAACGAGAGAGAGCGAGGAGACTCAGTTGATTGAAAACCTAGAAGCATAGGAGTGTGAGAGATAACGTAAGTGAAATCTAACTATTGGGCTTCTATCTTTAGGCAACGTAGTTAGGTAGGAATGGAGCTTTCAGAAACCTTCAACTAGGATGCTAAATTGTAGTCTAAAACTTAGCTTGGTCCTCCGATTTTGATTTCAAATCAAATAGAGATGGACAAATTGTGGTCATGGGAGTGATTTGATAAAAACTCTTGGACAGCTTTAAGCCGTAAGGAGGGTGCTAGCAATGCTCAACACTTTAAGAGGCTTGAATTGAGATTGAAAGCTTCAACTCAAATTCTTAATGTTATCTCTTTTGCATAAGATTTATACTTCATTGTAAGCGTGATTCTAAAATAGATTTACCCTAATACCTTTTTTGGAGTGGTTTAGGGTTCGGAGATGGCAGGCTAAATGCCTCGTAAGTGTTAGATGAGATGGCATGTACTTTTTTTTAATGTAGAAAAACCACATACATAAAAATAAAAATTCCAAGTAAAAAAACAATAAGAGTAATAAAAGAGATCATAGATGCATTTTTCGCTTGAATATTTGGATGATCGTGTAATATTTAATTTTACAAGATTTAGATTTTAATATATTTCACATCCATCCGTGAATACACCGAACAAAACCCTAATTTTTTTTAAAAAAATTATCATTGAATGTATATCAAATCCGTAGGTTTAACAACATAACTTTTAGATTAATATTAAGTAATCTGACCAATTGTCTTCAAAATAATTTCTTTTAATGGTAATCATTAAAAATACAAAATAACAATTTGATATTTAAGTTGTGAAAAATATAATTTTCAAACAAAAGAATATGACAACAAAATCAAACAAGAAAGCTTTTTAAACTTCTTAAAAATATAGATAATCTTGAGCGAGGTAAAACGGGATAACCAATAATACGTAAGAAAAATAACAAAAAAAGCTTTTTCGAAAAAAAGAAAGTCAAAATAAATATATTAATATTCAATAGAAATTAAATAATTTTCAAATGGAACATGACTAATAAACTCAAAAGGTGCAAGGCCAAAGGAAAAAACATATAGTTCTGAAGAAACTTAAAGAAGCAGAGGTTCATTTACTTGCTCTCTTCACTGCAACGAAAGCTTTAGCATTGCTTAATTCCAAATCTGCGATCGAGAAATACAGAACACCTACAAGTTTATTATTGTTGTTAATTATTAAGCTAGTAGTGAAACAATGACCCTGGATTTATTTAAATGTCATCTTTTCAAGTGGGCAGGCAGTTTAAACTCCGGTGGCTACCAGTCACCTCCTGCTTGCATTCGATGTCGTAACCTGGCCCAACCTGTCGGTGTCTTCAGGGCAGGCAGTTTAAACTCCAGAGCCTGCCAGTCGCCTCCTGCTTGCATTAGATATCGCAACCTGGCCCAGCTTGTCGGCATCTTCAGATGTCGATCTCTCTCTGGTTGGAGTGTAATGCCGAAGCCACACACCCGTATAAACCTACGACACAGTATGTCATTTCGGGCAACTTTGTGAGCAAAATGTGAAGTCAAGAAGACAAACTGAAAAGAAAACGGGATTACTAGCCAAAGGATACCAAACTCATTACCTTAAACTAACAATCCTGACTCACTGCTCTAATGCGCATATATTCAAATATGCAGTTACAATCCTGACACTGCAACAGACCGAGCGGGTCTGTTGTAAATAAAAGATCATGGATTTCATTAGGTAGCGCTCGAGCAGGAGAACCCCTAGAATCAAGTCATATTGCTTGTAGAACCCCCAGAATCAAAGATCTACCTTGCCGCATACTCCCTAGAGTGATTGTGGTGATGTGAATTTGGCTAGGTTGTGTCTAGGTGACTGGGTTGATGTCAAGGGGGTCCTATCAAATCCCATGATGGTATGTCCATGTGGGTTATAATGATTTTGTCTTTGGGTACTCCTAACTGAGGGACAATGTGGTCCCACCTTGTTCATTGGTCTCAAAGGTCAGACACCCTTCTACTCAATTTGCTTCTTTTTTCCTTTGTATCTCTAACTATGACAAATATGCATATCAAATGAAGAAGACTAAAAAAAAATTTGGTTAACAATAATAAAATTTATTTAAAGATATATATCTGCTGCAAAAAGACGAAATCGCTTGCCCACCCAACCCAAGGCCATCACGAGGGAGGTAAATCACGATAGCCGAGAGGGCAAGTGGTGGGTGGGATGAGATACATAGAATCCGGAGATTTACGCACTGACATCCCTGTGGTTCAACCCCGCGTTCTTAGTTGTAAACGTAACCACCACTTACTATCTCAGATAACCCCGTGGGATTTATTTAAAGATATATATGGTAATATAATAGGAGGATAAAGCCTAGTGACGTAGAAGGATCTATATCCAACCTCACCTAGTGGGATAGACTTGATTGTTATTGTCGTCGTTATATCTCTATCTATTTTTACAACTATGTAATTTACCATGCATGCCACCATATATGATATCATACATTTGACCAGTAGCATGCTCAAAAATAATAATAATAATAAATAAAAGTTTAAAATTGCACTCAAAATAGGTAAAGAATTTGGGAAAGGCTACACAGTTGTTAATATGAATAACCTGTTGCGGCCTCATAATCTTTGTATCAGGATCATCAAGTGATTCTCGCCAGTGCGCTAGGTAACCAGCCATTCGAGGGATTGCAAAGAGAACAGGAAAGAACTCTGTTGGAAATCCCATTGCCCTGTTACAGAAAATTGCAGTCCATTATCTCTAGGTGGTAACTTTACCATCTGAGGAAAGCAATAGAAGAATAATTCACATGGTTATCTTTCCATACCTGTAGATTAAGCCTGAATAAAAATCAACATTTGGATAAAGCTTCCGCTTCACGAAATACTCATCAGATAAAGCAGCTTTCTCCAGTGCCACAGCTACCTAAGAAAATGAAGAAATTTTAAAATGATGTAGAAACTATACAGTATTCATAGTGCTAATCAAGTACATAATCAGCATTTGTTTGCAATAAACGATCTATAGGAAAACACTCTTAAACGAAATTCCTAAGATAGGATTTGGATACCATGTTATTCGAAGCAATACACACTTTGTTCAGTTTTGTTGTTTTCAGCATACTGGAATCTGTTGGTGCCAATCATAAATGGTGAGGGGAGATGGTAGTTTTAAGGAATATGAACAGCCGTTGAGTTTTCCAGCATTTTAGCATGCTACTGTAGATTTCTGCTATGAAGAAGCCAAATAGGCATAGAAGGTATGTGCATTGAACTTCCTCAAGTTTGTTAACAAATTTTTAGATATGCTCAAGTTTTATTAATATGCTGGCGAGGTAGAGTTCCAAAGTGAAGATTTAGTTGCTGCAATTGTATACAAAGTATTGTCAAACTGATATCAAGAATTTGTGTATCTGCCGTAGTTTCCACTTGTAGTTAACACGTAGTGTATTCAATTTTTTAGTATGTTCTTTATGTTGCAGAGAGGTTGAGTATTTTCTTTCTTGTTAGGGGAAGCCAAGATGATGGAACTCACAAAAGGGTATATTTAGCAATATAGTCTCAACTTTTAAAGGATGTAGCAGAATTTTATAAGTCTAGAGGGAAAAAAATAAAGCAAACCTCGATCAAAGGATCACGGCCAACAATTGAAAAAACTTCCTCAGCCAATTTGCGAATGACCTTAGCACGAGGGTCATAATTTTTGTAGACACGATGTCCAAACCCCGACATTTTCCGCTTTCTATAAATGCCAGTATTTGAAATGGGACAAAAAAATTAAATATTCATCACTATAATAATAAGTAAAGCATAAGCAACATCTGCATAAGAAGTATTACCTGTTCTTTACACCTTCGATGAAGCTTGGAATGTTCTCAACTTGTCCAATTTCATTTAGCATTTTAAGGACAGCCTGCCAAGCATATACCAAATTGTAAAATGATGCTTATATTGGCTTCTCAATATCAGATATCCAGTATGAATTTTGTAATTGAAAAAGGCAATAAAAAGAATAACATGAAAAATATGTTACAAAGAAATTCAATCACCATGCTTTCATTCATAGGACATATAAAAATTTCTACAAATGCTAGGTAAATAACTCAGTTATCAAGGAAAGAATAAAAAATGAGTTTTATTTCCAGAATATATATATATATAAGAAAAAGGGTGCAGTTTCTAACAGACAGCATTACACATGTGTGAAAGTAGGAACAATGATAAGTTCTTTAAACTGAAAATCCAATCAGGCTAACCTCGTTTGCCCCACCATGCAAAGGACCATATAGAGCACCAACAGCTCCAGCAAGAGCAGTAAAAACATCAACACCACTGGAAATACAGTGAAAAAAATCAGGAGCCATCACAGATGCTAGCCCTAAACAAAAGTTAGCTACCTACCTTGATGCGAGATGCCTTGCAGCAGCTGTGGAGCAGTTCATTTCGTGTTCGGCATGCAGGATGAAAAGAATGTCAAGAACCCTTGCAAGTCGAGGGTTAGGAGTGTATGCTCGGTTACCCCTACAAAGTAAAGATCATGTGCTAGGGAAGTTAAAACCTTAGACAGTCAAGTTCTTAAAAACAATATAAGCCACAATTTTGTCTTCAATTTAAGGATATGAAACTTTATTGTAGTTATACTTTATCAACTAAAAAGGAAATACTATTACATTTAAAAAAAAATGCAAGATAACTTACAAGGAGTCCAACATATAGAGGAAATTTTCTGAGTATGAAAGGTTGTTTGAAGGGAGAACTGGAGGCCTTCCTGCTAACCGTAAATAAGCTGCAGCTGCTATTGTTGGTACCTGATACAAATAATTATGATATCTTTTACATAGACAAGTAATGATCTATACAACATAGCTACGAAGGTTCCATGAGCAAGGAGTCTTGATAGCTGAATCAGTGTAAGCTTCCAAATGTAACATGTCAGATTATTGTAAAAACGATAGCCAAACGCCATTTGACTACTAATCTACAGAGATATAAGAAGACAACTACACATACCTTTCCAAGTACTCGCAATATTTGTTTGTCCCTGGCTCGTTTTGAGTTATACAGATCCTGACCCTACATGAAAAATTGATCAAGATACATGTGGTCGCACAAACCAGAATCAGATATGTGCAAACTAGTAACAAAGCTCAACCCAAAGGAGATGGCTGAAGTCCAATATTCAAAAAAATTGAAATGCTTGAGAACGAAATCTGAAAGCATCATATTAAGCATATGTTCTTCTAAGAAGGTAAAGATATTATTGCTATTATTTTAAGATGCAATAGATGACTACTAGGAAGACATTCTTCTCCATGGATCACAGCTAATTACATAGAGATACTTATGCTATTTTCATGACTACACGTGCATTAAAAAGAAACCTATAATCAGTTAAAAGCAAGACAAAATCATGTGAGCTATTTGACTTGGTAAAAAGTTAATATCACAGATACAAAATAATGCAACTGCAGATTTTGGAAAAGACTTATTGGTCAGCATCTCATAGATGAAGGTTTGCTTACACACAAATGTGTTTCTTATTTAATTCATCCACAGTCTTGACTTGTGTGTAGAAAACTTACCCTAAGAGCAGGGTTTGCGTCTGGATGGAAGACTGAAAGGGCACTCAATGCACTGACAAGAACACCCATGGGATGGGCATCGTGTGGCATTGCTTGTATGATATCCTAAGAAAAGATAGGTTCATAATGCTTTCAAAATAATTTGCCAATACAATGTCAGAGTGTATCTGGTAAATTCAGAGATTAAAATAAAACTGCAAGTGGAGACATACAAGGATGCCTTGTGGAACAGCAGAATGCTGAGAAACAGCAAACTCCCAATCTACCAGTTGGCTTTCAGATGGCAAGTTACCGTACACTGAAATAAAAATCCTTTGAGTAACAAACTTTAATTGAATCAACCAACCGTGACAACAATAAATCGATCACCAGAGGCTTACGTAATAGATAGGCCACCTCAAGGAATGTGCTGTTGTCAGCAAGTTCCTCAATTGGGTAGCCTCTGTAACGAAGTATCCCCTCATCCCCGTCTATGTAGCATATGGTCGACCGGACTGGAGCAGTGTTGAGATAACCCGGATCATAGATCTTGAGTCCCTTGTCATTTTTATCAGTAGTTATCTACAAAGGATCCATTTGGTTCGCTTATAATCAAATCCAAACTCGAAACACGAGTTAATACAAGGAAAAAAAGAGATGGATCAGAAAAGTACTAATGTTAAAACAAGCTAGCTGTTATCTATACCTTCTTGAAATCGGTAGCCTTGACAGTTCCTTCCGGCGAGACCTGGATCTTGTAATTTTTCCCAGTCCTTTCGTCGACGACAGCAAGAGACCCTCCGAGGTTCCCGGGCTTCCCTGCGGCATCCTGCGAGAGAGTTGGGGATCTCTCCAGCAGCTGCGGAAGGCCACCGTAAGAGCGATCGGCGGCCAGGTGGGCAGCGAGCACCGCTAGGCGCCCCCTAGCTGCCGCCGAAGGATCGATCCTGGAGTCGATCGCGTCCACGCCCATGAATACGATCGGAGCGAGACGAGACCTAGCAGGCGATGGTCGTAGCGAGCTCTGCCCTTTCCGGTTTCGTATCGCATCGGTCGACTTGGTATTTAAGTACGAGCGTGGCACGTGACCGGGGGTGCGCCAACCGGGGAAAGTGTCAGTTGCGTAATTGAGAAAACAGGGAGACCGAGTGCTACGTGGCGTAGTTATCGTAATTGGTTTTTTTATATTAAAGTACCCCGTTAACTTTGTTAAAAAAGGGAAATTATTTTTGTAAATACAAAAAAAAATACCCAAATCTACTCCCACAGCACCCTACAAGTATTAAGTATCTCGTCATTAATTTTAGAATGATCAATTTAACTTTTATGAGAATTTTTTATTTATCTTCAGGATAAATTAAGGACTTACAACAATTATTATGGATGGTCCATCAATCTAATATTTTTAGGATAACTGTCTATTAAAAAATTTATTTATTAATTCATTAAAATTAAATTAAAATTAGGACTCGATCTTTATATATTCAAAAAATTAAAAATACGTCCTTGTCTATTTCACTAAAATGTGTATAAAGTTTGTATGGACTTGGTAAGATGAAACGTATGACTCTACGTAATATAGAAAAGGAAATAAACATCAAAATAAGCAACATTTAAAAAATTAAAAGAAGATATTTTAAAATTAGCACTTATCTATCAAAGAAAATAAATTAAAAAATAGAGTGGTTGCAATAATTAGATATTTGATTTGTTTATTATTTAATAATTACATTCTCTATTTAAGCAATAAATAAGGACTTAATTATAATACTAACTAAATTATGTTCTCTTTTTACTCATTTAACATATTTATTATTAAATAGTATAACAACTCGTCAAAAAAATATCTTTAATCATAAAGTCTCATCCTTGGATTTTAAACCCTCTTGGGTAATAAACTTCTACGCTAGAGTTAAATCTTTATCTTTAGGATGGCGTTGAGGTTTTTTAAAAAAGTGTTTTCGTCGAAAAGGTTTCTAAAAGCTTTTCGTTCGCATCGAATTGTGCTCAACAAGGATGGGCTAGGTTAAGTCCATTGTTATCAAAATTGAGAGTTTAGATAAAATCATTAGAGTAATTATAAGATTGGATTGTAAAATTAAATCGTAAAATTTACATCATACTTTAATTTAAATCAATTTTAAAAGAAACCTGATATATTCTTTTTAATTGATTATTAAATGTTTTAATCCAAATTATAACATAAATCTATGTATAGAACATTTTAATTCATATAATCATAAATTACTCATAATTTTAAACTTTTAAACACCAAATATTTACCATGAAAATACAACATAAATATAAATTCAAATCTAAAGCTTAAGTTCAAAGATAAATCACTACAAAAAATAAGACTTTTAGGGACAAATTTTGGGACGAATTTTAAAAAATAATTCGTTGCAAAATTTTTTGGGTCGAAATCAGGGACGAAAATTTTTTCGTCCCAAAATGGTTGATGCCAACTTTTGGAACGAATTATGGTTTGTTGCAAATTTGGCAACGAATTTGGGGACGAAATTGGCGACGAATAATATTTTCGTCCCCAAATTCGTTGCAAAAAAATATACAAATTTGCAACGAATAATTTTTTTGTTGCAAATTTAGCAACAAATTTGGGGACGAATTCACATAATGGTTTGTTGCAAATTTGGCAACGAATTTGGGGACGAAATTCGCGACGAATAAAAGTTTCGTCCCCAAATTCATTGCAAAAAAGCATACAAATTTGCAACGAATAATTTTTTTGTTGCAAACTTAGCAACGAATTTGGGGACGAGTTTACATAAGTTTTGTTGCCAAATTTGTCTCTATTTTTGCAACAAATTTGGGGACGAATTCGGAGACAAATTTTTTTTTGTTGCGAAGTTTGTCCCTAATATTGCAACGAATTTGGGGACAAATTCGGTGACAAAATATGTTTTGTTGCCATTTTTGTCCCTAAATTTGCAACGAATATAAATTTGTTGCAAAATTGGCAACAAATTTGGCAACAAAAATTGCCAAATTTCATGAAAATATTAATAATTCAATTTTGTCCCAGAATTCGTCCCAAATTCTGGGACGAATTTTGGGACGAATTTTGTGGATTCGTCCCAGAATTCGTCCCAGAATCTGGGACGAATCCACAAATTCATCCCAGAATCTGGGACGAATCCAGAATTCGTCCCAGATTCTGGGACGAAATCTGGGACGAAAATAAATTTGTCCCTAATTATGATAGAACGGGGACAAATCATTTTCGTCGCCAAATTCGTCCCTATATTAAATATTTTTTCCAGATTCAATTTATTTCTACAATTCAATCCATAGATACATAAACACCAAATTCAAATAACATATAATATACATTCAACACATCCTAATTTCACATACAATATTAATAATTGAACTCAACTCATAATTCAACAAATATAAAGATCTCAACAATCTTGTTCAAGCTTCTAGAAAATATTATACAAAGTTCAACAACCCAATCTTATATAAGTTCATCATCCATCAAGAAGGTAAATAAACTAATAATACATCAATTCATCTTCGTCTGCCACAAAAGCTTTGCTCCCCATCAAATCTCCTTTGCCTACATAACAACAAACAAATAAACCAGATCATGTGTAACAAGAAAGATTGTAAATATGATACGATATGACCATGTAACAAGAACGATTGGAAAAAAGACATAACTGTGAAATTCCTTAAACATTCAAATAAATGCCCTATTTACCAACGATATAACCATCCATGTGATAGCAACGGTAAATAAAAGTATAAGAATTATCGTGAAGCTAAGTACAAGTATCGTAACTATGATACAACCTAATATAATTGGCACATCATATATATAGAGAGAGAAAGAGATCTTGTGTAGTATGGTATTAGGGTTCAAATTTCCTCACTTTGTTCACTTTATTTTTTATTTTAATTTGCTGAATTTATAGTTTTGTCCTTGGTTTGGTTGTATTTTGGTGTTTAATGTAAACTAAAGAATGTTTAAAATAATTTCTGTGAATATGCAAATAATTTCTGTAAACTAATGATGGTTTTCATGGTGAATATGCAAATCTTTCTTCCTTTAGCTTTCATGCACCTGATCCTCATCTAAGTGAAACGGTTGCTAATTTCTATGTATTTTAGTTGAAACTTACTATGGATCCTGGACTAGGAGTCTAAGACACAACTACTGTTCTTTACACTAGTTCTTTTCTCTAGTAAGTTCAATCACTTGCTTTTGGTACAAAGTTTACTTATTGCTAAGCAAATATGATTAATTGTAAAGTGTCACAAAACGTTAGGACGACCAAAAAGGATATATTTTCGGAGCTCATTTATCAAACTATAAAAATTAAGCAAAATGATGGCATCAAAAGTTGTTGGATGCTTGTTGATCATTTTTATTAATTTCGCCTAATTGATTCTTTTCACATCCTCCTTGTAATCCTCTCCTCTTTTATGCTTTTATGTGGACATCTTGTATATGTGGTACTAATAATTAAGATAGGCTGATGAAGGGACTTGGCTTTGTTTAAATTAGATTGCCTTTTAATACGGAAAAGATGCATATCATGAAAAAAAGTTGATTTATGGTTTGATAGTTCTAAATTCAGATGTGTACAATTAATTTTGAAAATCTTAATTGGTATATTTTTTGATTTCTTTTACATAGCTATATTATCTTACAATTCAGATGTGTATAAATAATTTTGAGATTTTGGACATAAGATCGCTACTGAGTTTATCTAATACTTCTGTTTGCTTGTTTTTCATCTAAAACATGAATAATTAACAAAAGTTCAGACATATTAGAAGCATACAATTGAAGAAAGGACGAATAAGTGTAGGAAGAGTATAAAAGTAAAATTATCTCACTATAGAAAATGCTAATTCCAATGACCCATATTTCAACTTCAGATCATTTGATTCTTTGGAAACCTTAGCCTTATCTGCAAGAGCAATATCAGTTTCAAGAAAATCGAACCGCAACATAATGAAGCATCCTTGCTGCAAGAAGGGATGCTTTAACTTGCATTACCTACAAAGAAACAAACCTTCAGCAAGTTTCTTCTTCAAGTAGGTTAGCCGTTCCTTCAATGCCTTGAGTTCCACATTTTGCATCACTCTCCAGTTAATCTGCTGATCTGCTTTCCTCTAAAACACAAACAGCAAAACATTTAACGAAAATAAACTTACATTTCACCTAAAAGAAAGAGCATAAAAGCTGTCGAAGAAAAATCCATTAGTAAAAACAATTGAGCGAAATAAAGTTTTTTTTTTCAAACGAGATGAAAATACAGTGGTACCATTCGGGAAAATTTGAAATTGAAAGTCACTAGTGTAGTACAATACAAAGTCAAAACGCCACAGACAACAGGCTTGAAGGCTAACCTTCTTGGCGAGCAAATCGTCCAGCTTCGAATAATGAGATTTACAGACGGTATTCAGAGATTTCAACAGAGGGCTGTACTCGTTTAACCTGAAATTTCTGAAATTATATCACTACATACCGACAATTGCCCATATCCAGCTCCATATCAAAGATGATCAAAAGAAATCACTAGCTTGTGGCAGGGAGCACAAATTGATGCCAGATTTGAACCCTCGCAGATGGCGCAGCAACTGCTGCTGGGCTTCCTCACCATCAATTGACACCGGATTCGACCACGATCCAGCGACTGATCGCCAACAACAGAATGGAGACTTCGATTTTGTTTCTGGAAACTCGACTGATCGCCAACAACAGAACGGATCGTTCTCTGCTTCCAGCACGCGCCTGGCGGTGGCCAGCACGCGCCTGGCGCCGGACAGCCCACGACGGCAGGCAGCCCCGCGACGCGGACAAGATTCGGCCAGCCACGGCAAGGCCCGCGCCGTCGCCGAGAGAGGGAGATCCGAGAGCAGTGGGCTTACCAATCGAAAACCTTCCACCGCTGGAGAGCAAGCGGTTGTCGCAGATCACGCCGTCGTCGGTCGGAGATGTGGCCGAAACCCTGGAAATCGCATGTTGGAAGGGGGAACGGGGGAGAAAGAAATGGGGAAGAACATAGGAATCGGGATGAGATGTAGATATAGGGTTTTTAGCATCAAATATGTTTTTGTTCCTAATTTTGGGACGAATCCCTGGATTCGTCCCAAAATCTGGGACGAATTCAGGAATTCGTCCCAGAATTTATTTATTTTTAAATAAAAGAGGAAAAAAATTAGAAAGAATAAATACGGACCTAGAGATATCGGAATTTGATGAAACAAGTTTCTATACGTTTGTATCATTGTCCTGATCGTAAATATATCCATGAAAATATTTTTAACCAAATATATTTATTTTTGGAATTTTTTAATCCCAATTTGACCTAATTTATTGTTAAAAATTTGAATCACTGAAAATATTAATTAAAAATTATGGATGAAGACATATTTATGATCAGGTCAACGATACAAACGTATAGAAACTTATTTCATGAAATTTCGATGTCTCTAGGTCAAGATATAAGCCTTCGGTGTATGATTTTACCTTTTTAAAAATTATTTTCAATTTTGGGACGGATCCTGGATTCGTCCCAAAAATTTAATTATTTTAAAAAAATATATAACAAAATGGGACGCCTTAAATACAGACCTAGAGACATCAGAATTTGATGAAATAAGTTTCTATGCATTTGTATCATTGTCCTGATTGTAAATACAACCATAAAAATATTTTTGACCAAATATATTTATTTTTAGCATTTTTTAATCCAAATATAACCTAATTTGTTGTTAAAAATTTGAATCACTGAAAATAATAATTAAAAATTATGGATGATGATGTATTTACGATCAGCTCAATGATACGGACGCATAGAAACTTGTTTCATCAAATTCTGATATCTCTAGGTTCATATTTAAGCCTTAGGTGTTTGATATTATTTATTTAAAAATAAATTCAGTTTTGGGACGAATCCTGGATTCGTCCCAAATTTTGGGACGAATCCAGGAATTTGTCCCAAAAAATTAATTATTTAAAAAAATAAAACAAAATTGGACGCCTTAAATACGGACCTAGAGACATCGGAATTTGATGAAACAAGTTTCTATGTGCTCGTATCATTGTCCTGATCGTAAATCTATCAAAAAAAAAATATTTTTATCAAATATATATATTTTTGGAATTTTTTTATTCCCAATTTGACTTAATTTGGTGTTAAAAATTTAAATAACTGAAAATATTAATTAAAAATTATGGATGATGATGTATTTATGATCAGCTCAATGATACGGATGTATAGAAACTTGTTTCATCAAATTCCGATGTCTCTAGGTCCATATTTAAGCCTTAGGTGTTTGATATTATTTATTTAAAAATAAATTCAGTTTTGGGACGAATCCTGGATTCGTCCCAAATTTTGGGACGAATCCAAGAATTTGTCCCAAAGTTTGGGACGAATCTCTGGATTCGTCCCAAATTTTGGGACGAATCTCTGGATTCGTCCCAAATTTTGGGACGAATCCTGAGATTTGTCCCAAAAAATTAATTATTTAAAAAAATAAAACAAAAATGGACGCCTTAAATACGGATCTAGAGACATCGGAATTTGATGAAACAAGTTTCTATGTGCTCGTCTCATTGTCATGATCATAAATCTATCAATAAAAATATTTTCTACCAAATATATATATATTTGGAATTTTTTAATCCCAATTTGACCTAATTTGGTGTTAAAAATTTAAATCACTGAAAATAATATTTAAAAATTATGGATGATGACGTATTTACGATCAGTTCAACGATACGGATGCATAGAAACTTGTTTCATCAAATTCCGAGATCTGTAGGTCCTTATTTAAGCTTTCGGACACTAATTTACAAACGTTCAGTACACAACACATTTTTAGTTAGTATCAATCTATAGATGTTTTAAAAAATATCTACATAGAGACATCGGAATTTGATGAAACAAGTTTCTATGTGCTCGTCTCATTATCATGATCATAAATCTATCAATAAAAATATTTTTTACCAAATATATATATATTTGGAATTTTTTAATCCCAATTTGACCTAATTTGGTGTTAAAAATTCAAATTACTGAAAATAATAATTAAAAATTATGGATGATGACGTATTTACGATCAGCTCAACAATACGAATGCATAGAAACTTATTTCATCAAATTCCGAGGTCTCTAAGTCCATATTTAAGCCTTATGTGTTTCATTTTAATTATTTAAAAATAATTTTAGGTTTGGGACGAATTCTGGATTCGTCCCAAATTTTGGGACGAATCCAAGAATTCGTCCCAAAGTTTGGGACGAATCTCTGGATTCGTCCCAAATTTTGGGACGAATCCAGAGATTCGTCCCAAAAATTTAATCGTTTTTTTTTAAAATAAATAAACTTGGACGGCTTAAATACGGACCTAGAGACATCGGAATTTGATGAAACAAGTTTCTATGTGCTCGTCTCATTGTCATGATCATAAATCTATCAATAAAAATATTTTTTACCAAATATATATATATTTGGAATTTTTTAATCCCAATTTGACCTAATTTGGTGTTAAAAATTCAAATCACTGAAAATAATAATTAAAAATTATGGATGATGACGTATTTACGATCAGCTCAACGATACGAATGTATAGAAACTTGTTTCATCAAATTCCGAGGTCTATAGGTCTATATTTAAGCCTTACGTGTTTCATTTTAATTATTTAAAAATAATTTTAGGTTTGGGACGAATTCTGGATTCGTCCCAAATTTTGGGACGAATCCAGGAATTCGTCCCAAAGTTTGGGACGAATCTCTGGATTCGTCCCAAATTTTGGGACGAATCCAGAGATTCGTCCCAAAAATTTAATCATTTTTTTTTAAAAATAAACAAACTTGGACGGCTTAAATACGGACCTAGAGACATCGGAATTTGATGAAACAAGTTTCTATATGCTCGTCTCATTGTCATGATCATAAATATATCAATAAAAATATTTTTTACCAAATATATATATATTTGGAATTTTTTAATCCCAATTTGACCTAATTTGGTGTTAAAAATTTAAATCACTGAAAATAATATTTAAAAATTATGGATGATGACGTATTTACGATCAGCTCAACGATACGAATGTATAGAAACTTGTTTCATCAAATTCCGAGGTCTCTAGGTCCATATTTAAGTCTTACGTGTTTCATTTTAATTATTTAAAAATAATTTTAGGTTTGGGACGAATTCTGGATTCGTCCCAAATTTTGGGACGAATCCAGAATTCGTCCCAAAAATTTAATCATTTTTTTTAAAAATAAACAAACTTGGACGGCTTAAATACGGACCTAGAGACATCGGAATTTGATGAAACAAGTTTCTATGTGCTCGTCTCATTGTCATGATCATAAATCTATCAATAAAAATATTTTTTACCAAATATATATATATTTGGAATTTTTTAATCCCAATTTGACCTAATTTGGTGTTAAAAATTTAAATCACTGAAAATAATATTTAAAAATTATGGATGATGACGTATTTACGATCAGCTCAACGATACGAATGTATAGAAACTTGTTTCATCAAATTCCGAGGTCTCTAGGTCCATATTTAAGCCTTACGTGTTTCATTTTAATTATTTAAAAATAATTTTAGGTTTGGGACGAATTCTGGATTCGTCCCAAAATTTGGGACGAATCCAGGAATTCGTCCCAAATTTTGGGACGAATCCAGAGATTCGTCCCAAAAATTTAATCATTTTTTTTTTAAAATAAACAAACTTGGACGGCTTAAATACGGACCTAGAGATATCAGAATTTGATGAAACAAGTTTCTATGTGCTCGTCTCATTGTCATAATCATAAATCTATCAATAAAAATATTTTTTACCAAATATATATATATTTGGAATTTTTTAATCCCAATTTGACCTAATTTGGTGTTAAAAATTTAAATCACTGAAAATAATATTTAAAAATTATGGATGATGACGTATTTACGATCAGTTCAACGATACGAATGCATAGAAACTTGTTTCATCAAATTCCAAGATCTGTAGGTCCTTATTTAAGCTTTCGGACACTAATTTACAAACGTTCAGTACACAACACATTTTTAGTTAGTATCAATCTATAGATGTTTTAAAAAATATCTACATAGAGAAATCAGAATTTGATGAAACAAGTTTCTATGTGCTCATCTCATTATCATGATCATAAATCTATCAATAAAAATATTTTTTACCAAATATATATATATTTGGAATTTTTTAATCCCAATTTGAACTAATTTGGTGTTAAAAATTCAAATTAATGAAAATAATAATTAAAAATTATGGATGATGACGTATTTACGATCAGCTCAATAATACGAATGCATAGAAACTTATTTCATCAAATTCCGAGGTCTCTAAGTCCATATTTAAGCCTTACGTGTTTCATTTTAATTATTCAAAAATAATTTTAGGTTTGGGACGAATTCTGGATTCGTCCCAAATTTTGGGACGAATCCAAGAATTCGTCCCAAAGTTTGGGACGAATCTCTGGATTCGTCCCAAATTTTGGGACGAATCCAGAGATTCGTCCCAAAAATTTAATCATTTTTTTTTAAAAATAAATAAACTTGGACGGCTTAAATACGGACCTAGAGACATCGGAATTTGATGAAACAAGTTTCTATGTGCTCGTCTCATTTTCATGATCATAAATCTATCAATAAAAATATTTTTTACCAAATATATATATATTTGGAATTTTTTAATCCCAATTTGACCTAATTTGGTGTTAAAAATTCAAATCACTGAAAATAATATTTAAAAATTATGGATGATGGCGTATTTACGATCAGCTCAACGATACGAATGTATAGAAACTTGTCTCATCAAATTCCGAGGTCTATAGGTCCATATTTAAGCCTTACGTGTTTCATTTTAATTATTTAAAAATAATTTTAGGTTTGGGACGAATTCTGGATTCGTCCCAAATTTTGGGACGAATCCAGAGATTCGTCCCAAAAATTTAATCATTTTTTTTTTAAAATAAACAAACTTGGACGGCTTAAATACGGACCTAGAGACATCGGAATTTGATGAAACAAGTTTCTATGTGCTCGTCTCATTGTCATGATCATAAATATATCAATAAAAATATTTTTTACCAAATATATATATATTTGGAATTTTTTAATCCCAATTTGACCTAATTTGGTGTTAAAAATTCAAATCACTGAAAATAATATTTAAAAATTATGGATGATGACGTATTTACGATCAGCTCAACGATACGAATGCATAGAAACTTGTTTCATCAAATTCCGAGGTCTCTAGGTCCATATTTAAGCATTACGTGTTTCATTTTAATTATTTATAAATAATTTTAGGTTTGGGACGAATTCTAGATTCGTCCCAAATTTTGGGACGAATCCTAGATTTGTCCCAGAATTTGGGATGAATCTTCGATTCGTTCCCAAATTTGGGACGAATCCAGTATTTGTTCCTAAATTTGGGACAAATTCTTTTTTCGTTCCAGATTTGGGGACGAATTTAGCAACGAATTATTTTATGTTGCAAACTTGAAACGAATTTTTTTTGTTGCAAGTTTTGTTGGTTATTTGGGTCGAAATTTATTTTCGACCCGAAATTTGTTCCAATTTTGGGACGAATTTTTTTCGTTCCAAACGTTTGTCCCCAAAGTTGTATTTTTTTGTAGTGAATAAAACACAAGATAACAAATTAATATAAATCATTTATATACAAGTGCAAATCTAAAATTGTCCCAAAACGATATTGTTTTGTCCAAAATAGTTCTCTTTTATTAACGATACAAAATCGATAAAATTATCTCAAAAATCATATTTTTACAATTTTAAATGTGATTTTACGATTTTGATCTGATTTTATAATTTTGATCCGATTTTACTTTAATACATGATTTTATCACGATTTCATTCGATTTTCATAAGTAAACTCACGATTTTGTATGAGTTTACGAGTCAACTCACGATTTTGATAACATTGGTTAAGCCACGAAAAGATCTCTATCTTGAGAGTTTCTTTAGGATTGAGAGGTAGATTAACAGTAGACTCAACTTGATTGAGTTGAGTCGACAGAGACGGATCCATATAATGATTATCTTGGACTCTTGTCCATATTCAATTATGCTTCTTTAAGTATAATTAAAGAAGAAGATTGGTTAAATTTAAGAGGACCATTGAAGTTTACTTTTTACTAGGATTGTAAATGAATTAAATGTTCATTAATAAGTTTAATGTTCAGCTTGGTAAGAACTGGTTTATGTTCATTCAATATACACAATATTAATTAAATAAACAAGTTTGAACAACCTGTTAAACTAAATAAATAAGCTTGAACACATATGTATTCAGCTCATTAACGTTCGTGAATAATGTTCATGAACAATATTCGTTTATTAATAAAACTCTTTTCAATATGCTAAATAAATAATACACTATAACAAAATAAATAAATGAATTTAAATTATCAAGCTCAATAACTAATCAAACAACAAAAAATTTCAAACAATCAAACAATCTTGAATTAAGAACTCTATAACATCTAAATGAATCAAGCTCGAACCAAGTTCAAGCCAAGCTTAATAACATCTAAACGAACCAAGCTCGAGGCAAGTTTCAAACAAGCTCAAGTTCATAAAAAATAAACCAAGTCAAGCTTGAACAATCATTTCAGAAGCTTGGTTCATTTTAAGCTCTGCTCGGCTCAGCTCGGTTATCTTATCAAATAAACTTGAACACCCTAAAGTTCGACTTAATTGGCTCAGCTCGTTTACAACTCTACTTTTTGCTTAATCCATTTTTTGCACACTCAAAATCTAGCTCATTTTTATGCTATGTTCATTTGAGAGAGCAGAAAGTAAAATTAAGGAAAATTTTCTATAGTAAAAAGGTTTCTGTTGTTACTTTATTAAAATTTTAAGAGGGCATAGAAATACAATACATAAACGTATGATTTTAGAGCCAAAATCGATCATCTCAAAATCGGATGGAAAGCAACGGATGAAAAAAAATGACACATGTCCCCCTTTTCATTCTTAAAATTACATTATATATAAAAAATGATGCATATATCCTTTTTAACTCATAAAATGATACCATGAAAAAAAAATGATGCATATACCTTTTTTCAATTATAAAAATTACATCACACGGGTACTTTTCTCAATCAAGATGAATAAGCATACAGAGAAAGAGATTTCTTTACTTTTTCATTCTCTTCACATGCCCTAAATTTATTTTATCTATCCATTATCCACTCCTTTAGATAAACAGAGCATTAATTTCCGGATCCATTCCTTCTACTAGTAGGGTTGTAAATGGATCAAACGTTCATGAACAAGTTTGGTGTTCGGCTTGGTAAGAGCTTGTTTATGTTCGTTTAATATATATAAGATTAATTAAATAAACAAGTTTGAACAGCTCGTTAAGCTAAACAAATAAGCTTGAACACATATGTGTTCAGTTCGTTAATGTTCATGAACAACGTTCATGAACCATATTCATTAATAAAATTTTTTTCAATATGCTGAATAAACAATAAAATAAATAAAGAAATTTAAATTATCAAGCTCAATAACCAATCAAATAACTAAATGTTTCAAACAATCAAACAAGATTGAATTGACGGCTTGATAACATCTAAACGAACCAAGCTCAAGCCAAGCTCGAACCAAGCTTGAATTGAGAGCTTGATAACATCTAAACGAACCAAGCTCAAGTCAAGTTTCAAACAAGCTCAAGCTCATAAAAAATAAACCAAACCAAGCTTGAACACTCATTTCAAAAGCTTGGTTCATTTTAAGCTCGACTTGGTTATCTTATAATCAAACAAATTTGAACATCCTAAAACTTAACTCGACTCGACTTGACTTATTTATAACCCTACCTACTAGTAGAGATTGCTTCAGTGCTCTATAACTCTTTGTCAAGAGAGGTCCAACAATATATTAAACTTATTACAAAGACTTATTTTATTACATAATTTAGAATGATTTGTTAAAACTTAGGAGTAATACACTAAATATTTTCTAGGTCATAAAGCTAGGAACTTCTTTAACCTGATCAGATCACATCGTTGGAACAATTTTAACTGCTCCAATCAAAATTACATGCAAAGAAACTAGAGATAGAAATAGGAATAGTATACGGAATCTTTGAAAGGTCATAATTATTTATTAGGATATTAAAACAAGATATTATTTTAGAACTTGTAATCAATAAAGGTTCGGATCCAAAAACATCATTTAGAGTCTTGTCAAATGCTCTGAATATTTTTTTACTATTTTTTATATGTTTTAATTTTTTGATATTTAGGGGTATTTTCATCTTTTGTATGCTAAGCCTTGGGTTTACTTAAATGCCTGTTTAGTTGTTTTGAGCCGGTTTGGAAAGATAATATTTTTCAATCACCATCTTTTTGTGTTTTTTTTTTTTTTTTTTTTTTGAGAATGTGAGAACGATAGAGTTTGTTTTCCTATTTCTTGAGATTTCTCTTCAAATCAATAGATTATAGAAAATTACTCTCGATATTCATGTATAAATCAACTGATTCAATAATAATATCCGTTGGGTCACATATACAAACCAAACTAGTTCACAATATTGCATTCCATACCTGGCCTATAGCTAGATGTCCTAACTATAGGAACCTTATTATTTTTGCTACATGTATGAAAGCTAGGAAGGGCAGGCAATCAAGGGCACTGAAAGCCTTTGGGGACTCTCTTGCCGCAGTAGTTGAGTAGTAGGCTGAGGTCGAGGGGAACGTTGAGATGCGCCCCTAGAAGATTAAGATCGAGAGCAGTGCAGAGGCAGAGGGCGGCTTCGAGGTCGAGGAGGCCGGAGAGGAGGGGGCAGCAGGGTTCCTTGGGCGGCTTCCCCAGCGTGACGTTGAGGAGGGCACCCAGGACGTCGGCGCACACTCCCAGCTTGAGGGCGTCGATGGGGCACTTGCCGCCTCCGTTGCTGGGGCTCGGCGGCGTCGGCGGCTTCTTAGGGGGGCTCGGTGAGGGGCAGGAGCTGCACCACGCGGTGGCGAAGGGGAATGACAGAGTGTTTAGGATGAGGAGGATGGCAAAGCCGGCGGTGAGCGCAGCCATGGAAGCGGAGGTGCGGTGCGACACTGCTACTGATTGCTGGTCGAGGGGTGGCTTGACAAGGTGGCTATTTATAGTCAGAGTTTTCTTAGTACATTTTTATTTTTATAATTCAGATATCCAAATAATGAACGGAGTTTTGACATAATATTAAAATTATTATCATGGGATAAAAAGTTATGTTTATTGGCCGACCCAACTATATGAAAAATAAATTATCTATCACGATGTATTAGCCACAAAATTAGAATAGTTATAGTTCATATTTATTATGATATATTGTTGATCACTTGTGCTCATGGTATAACAATTATTAATCGTAATTACTATAATATGTACTCAATACTAAGCTGATTAACATATGGAGTGTTATCATATTAGATTATAAAGTCGTAATTTAGCGTGTTCGAGCATGTTTTCCCTCATACTTTGATCATTACATTAATAGCTAGTAGTCATTTATTATTTATCTCCTCCGTGTTGCTTAGAAACGAATTTGCGAGAGCACTAAGACGAACGAATCACTTTTTATCACATAACTGCTAAAATATGTTATTAACTAATGGTAAACAAATGAATTATAACTGCTATATTGACTAACGGTAACTATTGTACTTGTTGGGATTCAATCAAAGTTCCACGTTGGAAATATTTAATAAAGACATATGAATTATAACTGCTATAATATATTGACTAACGTTAACTATTGACTTATTAGAATTCAATCAAAGTCCCACGTTGAAAGGATTTGATAAATAACATAGGTTTTAAAGGATATAAAATATCTTCATTGATATGAGACTTTTTGGAGAGAACCTAAGAGTAAAATCATGAGGGTCTAGGCTCAAAGTGATATCAATCTTATCATTGTGGGAATATGTGAACATCCTTTGGGCACAACAAATAATATCAGAGTCATGGTCCGGACTAGATGTAATGTGAAGCGGCCTTGAACGAAGTTGAGGATAGGTCCAGAGTATGTCAGGATGACTGAATATTTACCGGGACTATGAGTAGCAACTATAAATCGTAGTTATTATAATGAGGTAATGATTAGACAATTCAGTTTCTGTACATTCAGATTAGTGGTCGAAACAAGTAAAGTAAGTTCACGAGTTTTTTTGATCCAATTCCAATAATATTTAATTTGTATTTGAAATTATCAAATTGGAGCTCAACACGAATATGTTCAATTATTTTTTTAGCCAAATTTAAATCTATAATATTTGTTCGAGTGTTCACGAACCACTCACAAGCTTTTATCCATATTGGTGTTATTTTTTAAATTAGCACCACTGTAATACAGGTTTTAAAAAATTAGTAAAATTACAACTACTTTGGTATTGACTTTTGAAAATCTACATTGCTTTGATGTTAATTCTTAAAAATCAATATTATAGTAGAAATCAATATAACTTGGTACTAATTTGAATAATTAAGATTTGAGTAATTTGAATAGAGCTCTAATTTAAGTCATTTAAACAAAAATTTGATTATGCTCAAATATGTTTAAATAATTTGAATCGAATTTGAACTCGAATTTAGATCGGGCTAAAATTATTTAGGTTTTCAAACTTCAAACCGAATTCGAATATACTATATACATATAATTTATTTATTTAGAGTAGAATTCGAATATTAATATTTTCATATTAATTCGTTAATATTCTCATACTAATTCGTTTGCACCCTCAAGTTGGACCGTCTGAAGTAAAAAGAGATAATTAGAATAATAAAAATGAGGCGAGACACTATTTTACTGATTAATGAAAAAGAGATGTGCTTTTAATATTTTTTAATTGATACAGATATCCCACTTATGTTAATTAATTTTAGGATAAATTTATCATTAGTCTTCAAGGTAAATTGATAAATATTCACAACGAATGACTTATCAACTAACGTTCTTAAATCAACTGTCTGTTAAAAAAATTCATCAATTAATTTATTAAAATTAAGTCAAGACACGATTCTTAAATATTAAAAAATATGGAGAAGAGATTGTTATTTTATTACTCCATCGCTACCCGAGGCAATATACTTTTAATGATTATAATAAAAAGAAACATTCCTTCTGTATTTTTGGCCTTTTAAAAATCTTTTATAAAGATGGCTAGGGAAACAGACAACAGCAACACAACACTGATGGAGAGTGAGACGAAGGTTAGAAACATTCCTTCTGTATTTTTGTATCAAACCACGTACTCTTAGCTTGCACGAAAGCTTCCTCTGTCCCTTAGTCTTTGTAATTGTAGATTAGTAAACAATAGGGAATAGGCTTTGCATACAGAAAGGACACAAATCCAAATTCTGATTGCTCCAGCGATATTTGCCAAATAAGTTAAAGACAGTTTGTTAAATAAAACATCATGAGTAACCCACGGGACTCGTCTTGCATGCATGTCTTGATGCATTTTAAGTTTAAACAGATGAGATTTGCTGAAAAGCAAGAAGATATCTCATGAAGTCAGCAAATTAATCAAAATACAAGTAGACAACCATAACCTTCGACAATTAATAATAATAATAATAATAAACATTTAGTTAAATGATTAAAATTACTATGAATATGAGTTTAATATATATATAGTAAAATAAAATGCACTTAATTATATAGGTTGGATTCAGTGGCGAATCTAAGAATTCAAGTATGGAGGGACGATTTTTATACGGAACAAGGGGTGGTATCCTCTATCTCCACTGGTAAAATCCCATAATACTAAGGGTTCCACCGTCGGGGGGCGGGCGTCGATGCCGCCCCCTGGTTTGACTAATTCACATAAATTTATAAGCTATTTCTAAATTATTATTCTTAAATCCATAATTCAAACACTATCTTTTATTATCATTCCATTATCTCATTCTCAAATCAACAAACCAAACATCATGAAAAATATAGAAATATGAAATCTGTAAAACTCACAGTAATCTCCCATAGTAGATTTTGATCTTCATTTATCGTCAGAAAAATGATCATGAACGAATCGGAAAACTCTTCATGGTTCACAAACCAAATCTTTTTTTTGTGAATGGACAAAAAAATATTCTTCTCAATGTATATAACTAGACTGTCATTCATCCATTCATCTCCCATTCTATTAAGTAAATCAGTCTTTACAGTCTTCATTGCAGAAAAAACTCGTTCAAAGGAAGCAATTGCAACTAGTAAAATTAATGCTAACTCTATCATATGAAAACTAATGGAAAAACCAAATATTTTTTTTTTTAGTTTCAACCAATTTCTTAGCAAGAATTCCCAAGTCATCAATTGAAGAAAATTAAGGATCATCTCGCAAATGATAAAAGTAACTCATAAGTTATTGTTTCAAAAATAAATAATCACTACCAAAGAAGCCCTCGGGATAAAAATCAGCAAGATGGGTGAGTTTGCAAACGTCAATTTGGGAGAAAGAATTTTTTAGATGAAGACATGCTATGCAACCAAGCAATTCCGTACTAACTTCTAAAAAATGATTATTCATCTCTTGTATAATTAAATCAACAACCTAACATTCAAATTTACAATCATAATAACATTAATAATCAATGAAATCTCTTTAACAACAAAAAGTTTTTTATAAATAATACTTGACAAAAAATCTCCACACGATAATGATGAAAATTGGTGATGAGTTGTCCTCTATGCTTGCCATGACCACGAGTTAGCATATTGTCCTTCATATCAAGTAATAGTATTGGGATCATATTCAATTCATAAAATGTATTAACGTGTTCCAAAATTATCTGTCATCCATCTTCTCTGAAGTTTTATAGTCGACATTTTACACTTCTAATCAAGGATATGACTTGAACAATATTTTGATCTCCTTGTTGTAGGGAAAGTGATAACTCATTTGTACTTCCCAATATATACTTCATCGAATTCAATACAAAAACAAATTGATAACTCTTCATATTCTTAATTAAATATACAACAGTACCTTTATTTGTAGAATAAGAGGCGTTATCATGTACATTTCCTAGCACTTCTATCACTGAAGACCACATAGAGCATAGTTGAAGTAATGTTAAGTAGTGTGATCCCTAACGAATATCTCCAAGTCTTGATAAACTAGTTTCTTGATTTTTTTTTGCTTTTCCACTAGTGATTTTTCCACTTTCCAATTCAGCAATTATCTTATCATGTTGAATCTTTTTAAGTTGATCTCTCCTTTTACAAGATGCTCCAGATATATTTACAATCATAGTGACATACCCAAAAAATTCACTCACAGTAAAGTTATCATGGGCAACAACAATAAGAACTAATTGGAGCTAGTGAGAGAAGCAGTGAACATATATTGCAGATGGTTTTTCTTGTAATCTCAAAGATTTCAACCCATTAAACTCATCACGCATATTTGAAGCTCCATCATATCCTTGGCCTCTCAATCTAGATAATGATAAACCATGTTGCACAAATAAAGCATCAATAGCCCTTTTTAAAGAAAGAGAACTAGTGTCGGATACATGCATAATTGTAAAAAATCGTTCAATCACACATCCTTCTTTATTCATATACCTCAAAATAACTCCCATATGCTCCTTCACTGAACTATCCAGAGCCTCATCAACCATCAAAGAAAAGAATTTATCTCCAATATCATTGATTATAGCAAGTGTGATCTCTGAGGTACAAGCATGTGTTAAATCCTTTTGAATATTTAGAGAAGTCAATTAATTGTTTGCAGGAGCATTTTATTTTATAACTTTAGAAACATCTTCATTTTGTTGACTATACCATTCAAGCAACTCAAGAAAATTACCTCTATTTGAAGAACTAGTTGACTCATTGTGTCCTCGAAAAGACAACCCTTGCTTCAATAGAAAGCATGTCACATCTAACATTGCTGTTAAACGGATGCGATAATGAATTTCTATATCCTGACCATGTACTCATAAAATATTTCCCACACTATGCCTTTAATCTTAAAAAGACTCAAATTGTATTCTAGCTTCATTGTGACAACTATTCACAGTTCTCATATGATGATTGAATTTTTCTAATGTCCTTTTCCAATTATTGTATCTATCTTTTATAAAGACATTATCTATATTTTTTTATTTAACACTTTGAAAAGATGACACCAGAAATAAAATGTCGCATCTTTGGATATACTATACTCTATCCATGTTTATTTTTTATACCAAGTTTCTTGAAAACTCCTTTGTTGATTACCAAAAGTTATTTTCGGATACACATGACTATTTGGTTGATAAGGCCCTCGAGTGAATACTCACTTCGAACTTGATCTTGAATAGTAATATCAAATTCTTTGATTGGTTTTCGTAATCATAAATCACTAATAATATCATCCAAATTTAATTATATACGAGATTGATTTTCCATTTGTTCAATAGCATTAGGCTCATTAAAGGAGCAAGATCTAGAACTACGAATTCGATTAAAAAATCTCTCCATATCCTACACAAATAAATAAGTAAATAACTAAAAATAAATTCATGTATATTGTATAATTTAATCACAATTAGCTTCAAATTTTAAACTAAAACTTTAATAAACTACAAATATAAATATGTAATGAAAAACTAAAATACAAATGTAATTATGTAAATTTACAAACAAAAAAAATCAAATAATAATTTTTTTAACACAACAAATTGAACCTTAACCAAATGGTAAATGGTGTTGGAGACTTGGAGTGTTGTTGGGTGATGGTGGCTATCGCGGTGCCGCATGTCCGTCAATGCTGTCGTTGCCTGGAGATGGAGGTTGGAGGCTGGACTCGAGCAGTCTAGCCTGTGGTTCGTCGAGTTGGAGTTAGGGTTTCCACCCTCCCATTTTCCTCCCTTTCTGTTTCAACGAAGACAAAAAGAGGAAGAATGTTAAAAGGGGATTTATTTTCATTTGTTGACTTGGGCCCATCCCACTTGCCACCTGTCCTGATTTGGTGGTGTTTGGTTTATTTTTTTTCTTTTTAATTTTGTTTGAGTAAAAAGTAAGAAAAAACAGAAAGAAAAAAAAATTGAATACTTGCCTTCATCCATTCTTCTCCAACATTGAGATGATAAGTTGAGAATGTCAAAATTAGCTGTGCAGCAGGCAGTGTGATGGTGGATAGGCACGAGCTACTGCCTGCTAGCGCTTGGTGTCTATGGGCGACGGTCGCTGGTCAGTCGCTCACCAGGTTCAGGGAGGCTGAACCGCTAAAACCTCCCTAAGCCTCCTTAGTAACATCCTGATTACTGGCGACATCTATGAGCGGCAGTCAGGTGAGGGGAGTCAGGTGAGGGGAGGCTGAAGCCTCCCTCAGCCTCCCCAGTCAGTCCACCCTTATTCCTCACAAGTTTTATAAGAATAAAAAATATTTAAGAGTGTGTCATTACATGTGTTGCTTTTATAGTCGAGGAGAAACTAATAACAGATACTAATGTTTGTCTCCTAACTTTGAAGTACAGATTGGTACAAAGTTCAACCAATGTTCATTTTGAATATTCATAAACCATTAGTTAACTCTTGCTCAGCAAAAGACACCCCTGAAGAACTTTCGATACTTTCTTCAGTGAATTCTCCTGAGCTTCTAGTGACAAAAGATCTTTAGGGATGCAGAGATGAATGAATGCTTTTTAATTAAGCTGTCAATATGCTACACATGCACCCTACGACCTACGTGAGGACTAAACCTAGCTACAAGAATAATGTCCATGGAAAGCATTGTTCCTGTTGTGTATTATATATGTTGCTTTTGGTTTCATTCAATTGCATGTTTCACTCGTGTCAATTATGTGTATTTTGGGATTGTAGTTGTGCATATTGTGCCATCATGGGGGATGATATATGTTAGAGCAATCTCAATGGTCTGTGTGATCATGTGTTTTGGTGTTTGGGCAAAGAGTTTAAGTCAGGTTCACATTTGTTGTCACGCCCCGGGAAAGCCCCTGTCCGTAGAAATTTCGGCAGCACCTCCCCTGTACGGATGACAATCTGAAACATTTCTACAGACATAATATATATCAGTTACAGGCGGCTGAAATATATATACAACCACGCAGTTATATATGCAGCCTACTCGGCTGATACCACAAAAATATAACCACGCAGTTATATATAAATCTAACAGCCCACTCGGCTGTACCAAAACCAAACACAGCGAAAATCCAATAGACAACACATACAACTATAAACAAAGACTGCTAGCCGGCTAGGCTTACACCACACAACAACACAACACTCCATAAACAAAACCGGAACACAAAGCCAAATACACACATATCATATACCAAGATAAAAATAAACAAAAATATGGAGACTAGTCTTCTAATGTGACGTGGGGACCGGCAGGTAAGATACTCCAAGCGACTCCATAAATAACCTGGTACTTGAAAAAAATAGTGTCCACGGGGGGTGAGTTCAATAACTCAGCGGGTAACAACTGATATGCATAATAAAGAAAATAACAACCAGCACTAATCATGCATACAATCTCCTGATACAAGAAGGGTAAATGCAATCTGAAATAAGCAGGAGAAAACTGTACTAACCAGGACCAGGGTATAAGTACAACAGGGTCGTCAGACCGAGAGTATCATAAATCTTGTATGCATGCCAATCATATGCATTCATATAAATGCAGCAAGTAAATGCAACAAACACAAGCAATAAATGCATCATGCATATGATGCCAATGTCATGGTCACCTCTGACGCCAGTGAGCCATCTCACACACAATGGTGAGACCGAGTGGGTAGGGCTGTGACAACCGTGCACTCTGCCATCACTGCTCCTGATGAGTGACCGAGTGGACGGGATGCTGTCGGAGTACACCTATCCTCCTACCCCAAATCATAAATGGGAGAGCTCAATGCTCTCATCTCCGGGTACACGATGACGGGGAGGAATCTCTGCCGGCTACCACGCTGCGTCACACTACCCATGAGCGGACCAACGGAGCCAAATAGAGTCCAACCGCCTGCCGGCTACCACGCTGCTACACTAAACCAGCGGAGCCAAACAGAGCAGAACTGTCTGCCGACTACCACGCTGAGTCACCAGACTAACGGAGCCAAATAGCAGAACTGCCACACACCTGTCTGATATACCACTAACCCATGAGTGGTGGTGTGTACAGATACATGTAACTGGTGATGTGCTCGACAATAATGGAGCAGACTATCGCACAGCATGCAATCATGCGAGATGATGCATGACATTAAACATAGCAATATCCTGAACAACATAGCAATATCCATATATAAATATAAAATGTGTACCATAGGACAATGAGCCAAATCAAAGGTACATAGATCAGATAAGGTATTAAAAACCCTAGGTCCTGAACATAATAAATAACATGATTGTGTCACTACTCCTATAAACATATATAATCAGATAAGTACTAACATAATGTGCATAACAAATAAACAAACAAGCATGAAACAGATCGGGTAGTGATCAACCTAAGCAAATGAGAAACACAATCTTTGCTATTTGTTAAAAATATTACTATGCATATCAAATGACATAAAGTCAAAGTACCCGCCTCCAAAAGAAAAGTCCAAACCGACGTCGAGATACTCGTGTTAGTTTGTATTCCGTTGTACAAACTAACAAGTGTAGGAAGCGCTATCGATTTGGGGGCGTCGTCTATCCAACCCCCCTTCTAGCCGGTCGTAAGATCCCCTATAATATATATGTCTTGAATCTTTAGAAATACCTTGCGTATGACTTATTTTAAGAGTCGAATTGGTACAATTCACTTAGTTTTGATGATGAGATCACCGTAGTGGTAATAAGAGTTATGGTTGCCATTGCTCGATCAAGATTTTCTAGGTATTCAATTTATATTGACTAATCTTGAGGGTGACCGATTTGGTCCTACGAAAGTTTTTCACTGACCACCAGGATAAATTAAAAAGTGTTCTCCAGCAATCAGTCTAACCCAACATTCTTAGATCAACCATAAATTCATCTGTTAATTCGTTAAGATTGGAACTCAATTCTTAAATATTTGAGAAACTAAGAATGTGCCCTACCGTTGCACTATTGCCCGGGGCGATCAAGTTATTGTTAAAGTTTGAAAACATGACATTGTAATAGAATTCATTGTTATGATTATTGATGAATATTATATGAAATATCACTTGTTGCAAGAAGATTTATGATGTTTGGGTCTGTATCAACTTGATGCTCAATCAAATATAAGTTTACAGTGCTCCCACGGGTTAGTGCAGATACTTCATTCAGTGGTGTTACCAACGATAAGTTTGGGATCGATTCTAAACGGGTGCAGAAGCCTCGCGAGTTACCTCACCCTTTGCATGCATTATTATTGTTGGGCAAAGTACCCCATGATTTATCTACGTGTATCTAGCAAGGGGCCAATGACACTAGCCGCTTGACGTGAATGTTATCTTCTTTTATCACAGAATATGAGTTTACATTAAACCCTTGGGCATGGTGCGATGGTAAAAGACAAGACGGATATCCCAATTAGCATGGGTTCGATTCTCACACTGGGCATTCTCGAACACTTGTAATGCTCGAACTACTGGTGATGCTAGACCGTGGACATTTGCAGTTCTCGTATTTACCTCTATAGTTGGTGGGAAATCTCTATGGAACTGGATCGTCCACCTCCAGAATTAGTTGGATCATAAGAATATAATTGTGTTAGGACCGTAAGAACTAGAAGAGAAGGGGGTGGGGGTGAATAGCCTCAATCGTTACAAGCTTGAGTTATAACGGAAAACTTGAAGTAGCACACACCACTAACACCTTCAATTTACTTGGTATTTGCTTCCTTAATGCGACTAATCAAAGGGTCACTCCTATTAGGACACTTGAGAGAGCTAGAGGTGAATAGTTTTTTTTCACTTCTTCTTGATAATTTACAGTGGATAGCTCGAAATAATGCTAACTCGTTGAATTTTACTTGGTATCCATCTCCTTGAGATGACTAATTCAAGGGTTTGCTCCTTACACTTATAGGTCCACTATGAATACCTTCTTCCCTGGGGTGGAGAAGTCTTATACAAGTAAATATGAGAAATACAACAAGAAACACACAAGCACATACAAATGAAATCGAAAATGATTTACAATAATGAAATCTGGATTAGCTTGCTCTTTGTTGGTTTGGTTAGCCTTTTAATACTTGAAAAGTGTAGCAACACTTCTCTTCCAAATCTCAAGAACTGGTGTGAACTGATGTATGAGAGAGCTCACTTCAAACCTTTACAAAAACCCTTTTCTAGGGTTCTTTCGACGCCTCTAATCGATTAAGTTTTTTCCTAATCGATTGTTACGTCGACCATTCAAATACCTACAAAATGACTCCTTTTGATCTCTTAATCGATTGGTGAGTCATCCCAATTAATGACTCACTAATCGATTTAGAAGACCTTAATCAATTACCCAATTGATTCCCAACCTTATCTTTCTATTCTCTCACGAAAAGCCTTGATCGATTCCATCTCTTCGCGACAAACTACTGCCCAATCAATTGACTCGATCAATTGGTAAGGGTTGAATCAATCAGGTCAATCTATTTAGCACCTGTTCTCACGAATTTTGGCTCCACAAAGCTCCCATTTGATCCATCCTAATCAATTAGAGCATGTCCACCCTAATTGATTGACCAACCCTAACTCACTTGATTCGAATCTAGAGTTTTCCTTGTCTAATATTTGGTCAACCATGACATGTTGAGTCTTCCTCACCAAGTATCTAGTCAACCCTTGACCCACTTTGACTTTCTATGTCGTGCCAAGTGCCCAGTTAATCTTTGACACACTTAGACTTTCTCTTTGCCAATTTTTTGTTGGACATCCGATTACCAAGTGCGATCTTCCTTAAACCGC
The DNA here is from genome assembly GCF_018446385.1 of Zingiber officinale. Lineage (NCBI taxonomy): Eukaryota > Viridiplantae > Streptophyta > Magnoliopsida > Zingiberales > Zingiberaceae > Zingiber > Zingiber officinale. The sequence goes on from NC_056002.1 coordinate 134,133,238, forward strand.
TTGAGTTTTTCTATTGCCTAATCTCAGTTAGGGCTATTCACTTGGTATACTTTCACTCTGTCTAATCTCAGTTAGACAAAGGAAAGTCCTAATTACGGTTAGGTAAAGAGAAGTCCAAGTGGGTCAAGGAGTACTGCATGTTAGCAAAGGAAATTCTAAGTGGGTCAAGGAGGATCGCACGTTGATAAGAGGAAAACCCTAATTATGGTTAGGCAAGAAGAAAATCTAAGTGGGTCAAGTATGATCACACTTGGTGATTAGAAGTTAATGAAAAGTTAGCACGAGATAAAAAGTCTAAGTGAGTCAGACGTTAACCAGACACTTGGTGAGGAAGTTCCAATTGGTCATGGTTGATCAAATGTTGGGTAAACAAACCCTAGACTTGGATTGAGCAAGCTAGGGTTAGCCAATTGATTGGGGTAATTTATTGACCCTAAGCTAGGGTTCTTGCGAGAACACAGTAAGAGCTCGAATCAATTGGGTCGAGCCTAATTGATTGGACCAATCGATCAGGGCTATGAGTTCTGAGAAGAGGAATTCACGAAAACAAGGCTAAATCAATTGACCCAATCGATTCAATCACTGCTAATCAATTGGGCCAATTAATCAAGCAGTGTTTTATCGCAAGAAGGAATAATCGATTAAGAAGTATTTGTAGGTCCACTTAGGCCAGCTAGAGGGGGTGAATAGCCCTGAAAATAAGTTAGAATAATCTCTTACTTTTGAATAAAGCAAGGACAATATTAATTAAACACAAAAAAATATAAACAAATAAGTAAGAGGATGAAATAATTTTACTTAGTTATAACCTAGGTGGTTGTTAATCTAATGCAATTGAAAGCTCCATTAAAAATCTCTTTCGTGAAGGCAGAATAGTCTCTTATTGTCTTTAAAAGGTCAGAAATAGCTAGGAAGTTGAATATAATGATTGATATCTAATTCCTAGCTCTAGGACTTTTTATAGTATCCTGGAATAAGTTATCATTGCTTGGAGATGCCTCCAATGCTATCCAGGGCACCTCCAAGTAGATAAAATTTTATCCACATTTCAACAGTCAACCAACGGCTACTGTTCATTGGAAGCACCTCTATGGAAGCTCTAGAGCGCCTCCAAGAGAGGCGCGAGGGCACCTCCAAAGGAGGCATGCGGGTGCCTCCATCAAGAGGCATGAGGGCACCTCCAAGCTCCTTTAGGGTATTTAGTTAACCTCCAATCACTTAACTCTTCCTCGCGCTTCATTGGGTGATGCTCCGGCCATCCCGAATTGAGCTCACCCAAATCCAACTCTAATATTCTCCTCGAGCATATTTCCTCCCCGGCTTCTCATCCCTCGAACGCTCTACACATGTCCTTCCATCCACTAGTGTACTTTTTCATAAATTTTCATCCCTCAGATGCACCGAGTTCGTCGACCCATTTCTTGTGTCATCCTTCTTGTTTTCCACATATTTTGTTCGACTTCTTATATTCCTAAGTTCTTGCATATTAAACATAATGCATCAAAAAAATACATGACCTAACTTATCTTGGTTGATCACATCAAAACTAACATGGGGTACTAATAGTATTAATCGATTGAGCTAATTGATTAAGGCTATTTTCGTAAGAAAACAGAGGGTTGTGGAATCAATTAGGTAATTGATTAAAGCTTTCTGAAGTGATTAGGATGACTTACCAATTAATTATGGTTCAGGAAAATACAGGTTCTATAAATGTTCGAACGGTCAAATGACATGACAATCGATTAGGGAAAAGCTAAATCGATTGAGAGATATCGAAGAACCCTAGAAAAGGTTTTTTGTGGACATTTCGAAAACAACGTTGGCATACATCTCTCACATCAATTCTTAGGTGTTTGGAGAAGAAGTGCTACTATATTTTTCACCATCAAAAGGCAATCCAAAGCAAGAAAAGAGCAAGCAAAGCAAAGTTCATGTTGTAAAGTCGTTTTTGATTTCTTTATAATATAGTTTGTGTTTCTTGTTTGTATTTCTTGTATTCAAGCTTGTACGATGTTTCTCCATCTCTGAAAAGTTTTTTAAAATGAGTGATTTCATAATGGATGAGATCATGAGAGTCGAACCCTTGGATTAATCAACTCAATGAGATGGAGATTAAGTAAAATTTAAGTGTTAGCATTGGTAAGTCTTCATTACAAGATATCCATTGTAAATCATCAACACGAAGCGATTGTATCTATTCATCCCCCCCCCCCCCCTAAACCACCCGAATTTTCCTAACACCCCTTTATAAATGCAATAATAGGTACACCCCAACATCACATAAACCCAATCAAGCAAATAATGATGGAACACTCTCCCACCAAAATATAAATGCATAAGGATAGTGATGCATAATATACCAAACATTAATAGCTAAAGCTCAAAATATCACATAAAACAAAAGCATCCATACAACAAGTGTCTATATCATGGTAAAAGTAAATAAATACTTCATATCAAAGCTTATGATAGAACTATATCAAGCCAGTAATACGATCATCTAGAGGACTGTCATCGACCGGAGGATCGACATTAGCCGGAGGAGGTGGCTGAGGAGGAGAATGACCCTACATCCATGAGAGTACTAGATCAATTAAAGAAGTAACTCTCATATGAAGATCAATCTATTGACGCCCAATAGTCACAAGCTCTGTGTATATCTTAGCCATATCAAGGGCATGATCCATGCACAACTCCTCAAAACGTGTATGCATGGTCTCCTCGAGCTCAAGAATGTGAGGTCGAAGATCATCATCCTCACCATACACTTCGTATGCATCCTCCTCCTCCTTAGTAGCTACATTAGGATCTCTATCTACGAGAGCAGTTAGTGTCTGTCCTACACTTGGTGGTTATGGTCTGGGCCCCTCACCAAACATACAACCATCAATATATCTCAAGCAACATCCATGGGCCTCAATGCTGGTCAAGGAAAAGGATCGAGCTGAAACCCTTAAATACATCTTCATCGGCCACAATCTACCATATGAAACATCGATACCCAAGGACTCTAACAACTCAGTGATGAGATGACCAAATGACATATGAATGATACCATAGGCAGGTTTAGTGAAATAGATGATGCAATAACATGTTCAATTTAAATTAATGTCAAGAGTATGACAAAAGACATAAAGCATAAAGAGATGGAAAGGTTGAATGGAAGCTAATACCCAAGATATAATAAGTAGCAGGCAATTGATAATAACCTTAACTAGAGCATTGTTCTCAATGGAAATCTCAAGAGAAGAAAAAATGGTGATAAAAGCATTAGGGCCATCAGGATGAGGTTGTCCATAAAAATGCTCATACATGGAAGCTATAATGATATGCTCATAAGGTGGAGGCAAAATATCAGATAGTGTAGGATAGAAAACAAAATCACTAGAAGAATGATGTGTTGGGTTGCAAGGTTGCAAACAAAGTCTCACATTGAAAATATATGGGAAAGATCATGAATTTATAAGGAAAAGATATCTCTATTGGTATGAGACATTTTGGGTAGAGCTTAAAAATAAAACAATGAGGACTTAGGTCCAAAGTGGATAATATCATGTCATTATAGAGATATTTAAATTCCTTCTGATCCTAACAGTTGGTATTAGAGCTCGGACTGCCAGAAGCTCTAACCGTCGACTGTGCATAAGAGCTATGGTCTAATTGAGCCATGTGAGTAGAATATTAACCTAAAATAAAGGAAGTGAGGACTGTCATGTCTGAATCAAGAGTACCAGACATCAGGAAGGAAGTCCTAGTTACGGCTAGGCAAGAAAGTCTTAGTAGGTCGGGTGGATTGAGGGGCAGGAAGACCTGGTGGATTGAGGATTGGACGTGGGAAGCTTGTGGTTCTTTGTTTAAGGGGGAGATTGTTAGGTTAGAAGGTTGCAAACAAGGTCCTACATTGAAAAGACATGGGAAAAATCATGGATTTATAAGGGAAAGATCATGGATTTATAAGGGAAAGATATCTCTATTAGTATGAGACCTTTTGGGTAGAGTCCAAAAATATAACTCTGAGGGTTTAGGCCTAAAGTGGACAATATATGTCATTATAGAGATATCTAAATTTTTTTTAGTTCTAACATGATGACACCCTAAAAACTCTCAAAAGATCTCAAGAGTGAAGTCTAAATTGTGTTTAGCAATGCGGGTACGATATCACATATCAAGCCACATGTATGCAAATTATTGTAGAACTCCGACACTAATGATTCATTAATGTCGTATTCACAATAAACAATTGACTCCAACTTGTAATATTCAATTAGCCTAATGATATCTAAATAGTTTTGAGTAAAGAATTGTTGGTCAACCGACCGAGCAGGGGTAAGTTTAAAACTATTCATAGTGAATGCATGTTGGAGAGCAATGTCAGGAAAGTAAGAGTCGATTGGTGGTATAGGTCGGGATGAACCCTCCTCGGACTCAATCTATTTTTGTTTCTTTCTAAAAGGAATGAACGATGAACGCACCAGCAATGCAAGAACACAAAAACAATATGATGGATAATGCATGAATGGATGCAAACACCACATATTAGCAAAGTTTACATAGAATAATAAAGTAAACAAATTGAGATTAGGGTTCGGGCTTTTACTTCGACAACATTGGTTGCTCAGTAAGCTAATGATGGCCTAAGAGAGAATGTTTGTTGTCCCGATGTCATCAGAGAAAGAGCTATCATCAAAGATAAGCCTTCTTTAAAAACCTAGCTCTACAAATACACTGTGGAGGCTACAGTCGAGAAATGGAAAGAGCTCTAGACGAACCAGAAGTCTAGGGCTTACCATAGCAACAAAATCATAGGAGAAGGTGCTAGAGACAACGTCAAAAACGAAAAGACGGATGTCGACACAATTAGCTATTTAGTCGGAAGGTTAGAGCTCAAGAGAAAAGTCAATTTTTTGAATCGATTAGTTAGAGTACGAGTATTAAATCGAGCCTCTCAATTGATTGATGAGTTTCATCAATCGATTGATTGATGCTTTAATTGATCAGCTCAATCGATTCAAATTGATTCTGTACTTGGGAAAAATTAACACCAATCGATTAAACCAATTGATTGACATTACTAAATTGATCACCGTGATAGATTAGTGAGGTTTTGTGTTTGTAAAAAGTTCACCACCAATCAATTGGTATACGTCAATCAATCAGTGTGATCGATTAAGCCTGCATTTGTGTTTGGAAAAAATATTTCTCAATTGATTGGCCAAAATAACTAATCAATTGAACTGTCAAAGAATTTGTACCCCCATGAGATTGATTTCTCCAATCAATTAGGAATTATTCTGTCGTAAACCACATAGCTATTAATTGATGGGCTAAATTGATTCAAAACCTTTCTGTGGCAAACCACATAATTACCAATCGTTTGGTAACTATCACCAATCAACTGAGATTACTGATAAACTCTAATAAACTTGATTTTTGTCCCATTTCGTGCCTATGCCCAAGGTTAACGACTTTTAAAAAAATGTGTATTAAGTGTAGTTATGATATATATGTGAAATTATGTGGTTGGTGTATTTATTTTTTTTTGTTAAAATGCCCAATCGTGATCTTCAAGTTAAATACACATTAGTTATGTATTGATATTTCCCACGATTAATCAAGTCAATGATTCATAAAAGATTTCAACATTCTTGCTTAAAGTAATATATCATAACAAAGCATTATGATTAAGAAGATTGTCCCTAACAATTTACTCTCATCTAGACAAGTCAAAAATACAAACAAGGTAAAACCTACGTTCTTAGAAGATACATTTTAAAGGTAAAATGAGTTTCATCATTAAAGTGATCATGAAGAGTTGTTTATTTATTCAACAAATCACATTCTCAATTCCCTTCATAAATACTAAATTCAGCTTGGGAAATGATTTAATGAAGATATCAGCTAAGTTGGATTTGGACTCAATATAACTAAAGACAATATCACTTCTAGCCACATGATCTAGAATAAAATGATGTTTTAACTCAATGTGCTTTATCCTTGAATGATGAACTAGATTTTTGGTCAAGTTTATAATACTCACATTATCACAAAGAACTTGTGCATTTTTATAGATGAGTTTATAATCCTCTAAAGTGTGAATAATCCATAACAATTGTGACACACACTCTCCCATAGCTATATATTCAGCTTCGATTGTAGAGTGTGCTACACAATGCTATTTTTGACTTAACCAGCTAACTAAAGAGGGTCCTAAAAATTAACATCCACCACTAGAGCTTTTGTGATCCAATTTATATTCGGAATAGTCATAATCGGAGTATCCCATAAGATCAAAAGTTTTGGTTCTAGGATACTAAAGACCTATATTTTGAGTTCCCTTAAGACATTGAAGAATTCATTTGACTGCATATAAATTTGACTCTTTAGCACAAGATTGATATCTTGCACATACATCCATGACATATAATATATCAGGTCTACTAGTTGTGAGATAAAGGAGACTACCTATAATACTACAATACAACTTTGGGTCAACTTTTTTTTGCCTTCAATATCATTGTCTAATTTTATGTTAGTAGTCATAGGAGTAGATATTTCTTTGACATTTTCCATTCCAAATTTCTTGAAGATTTCTTTGGCATAATTTGTAGTCCTAGGAAAAATATCAACTTACCAATAAAACTCATTTTAAACTCACTTTCCATATGATTTATAAACTTATTTATATAGTCTCTATTTCTGAAACAACAAATAATGTTGTTCACATAAACTTGGGCCACAGAAGTATCATCTCCACTTTTTTTTCAGAAATAAAGTAGGATTAATTTGTCCTAATATGAAATTCTTTTGATACTAAAAATGTTGATAACCATTCATACCAAGCACGAGGTGCTTATTTTAGCCCATACAAGGTCTTTTTAAGCTTATATACGTGGTTTGGAAAATCTAAATTTTCAAACCCAGGTGGTTACTCAACATAGACTTCTTCCTTAATTAGACTATTTAAAAATACTGATTTCACATCCATTTAATATAACTTAAACCCTTTATGAACGGCAAATGCCAACATTATCCTCATAGACTATAATCGAGCTACAGGTGCATTTCATCATAATTTAACCCTTATACTTAATTAAAGTCTCAAGAAACCAATCTAGTTTTGTTTCTCATAACCACTCCTTTATTATCAAGTTTATTTTGAAAAACTCACTTTGTATCAATAATTGATTTTTCTTCGTAGGAACTAAATTTCAAATTTGACTTCTCTCAAATTGAGATAATTCATCTTACATTTCTAAAATCCAATTTCGATCAAGTAAGACATCATCAATAGATTTTGGTTCAATTTAGAAGATTAAGGCTATTTGACTTCCCTCATTTCAAAAATATAATTGAATTCTTACCCCTTGTGTAATATCTCTCACTACTTGATCTAAGAGATGATTAGTTCTTAAGTTGTGGTGATCACATGCCGAAGTAGTGACTCTTCTATTCCTTCACTCTCACTCTCTTAATTTTGCTCCTCATGATCATTTTTCTTATTTAATATTAACTTTTTCAATTCAAATTGTAATTTAACCTCCATTGTTTTATTTGGATTTGAAGTTGGATTTTCTTCAAAAATAACTTTTAGAGATTCTTCAACTATTTTAGATTTCTTACTATAAATTCTATAGGCTTTTCTATAATTAGAGTACCCTACAAGCATATCCTTATCCTTCTTAGCAAAGAATTTTCCTAAGTGATCTTTGGTATTTAAAATATCTACTTTACATCTAAACACTCTAAAATGTTAATTGTGGGTGGTTTTCAAACCACAACTTATGTGGTGTTTTATACAAAGACTTATGTATTAGGGTAAGATTTTACACATAGCATGTTATATTTATTATTTCGGCCCATAGGTAGCTAGCTATAAAGTAAATATTCATCAAATATACTCCTAGCGGCCTCTTGTAAGACTCTATTCTTTCTCTCAACAACTCTATTTTGTTGAGGTGTCCTAGGGTAGAAAATTCATATTTATATCCATTTTGTGAGCAAAAATTGGCAAATCTCTCATTTTCAAATTCACCTCAATGATCACTTCTAAATCAATTTATTTTTAGATTTGTCTCATTTTACTCTTCTACAAAAAATAATTAATGTTTCTATGGTATGATCCTTATGTTTCAAGAAAAACACCCAAATGTATCTAGTAAAATCATCTATCACAAGTAAGCAATATCTACTACCATTCAAGAAAACATACTTACTACTATTAAACAAATCCATGTGTAGCAGTTCTAATGTGATAGATGTACTCAAAATAGTTTTACCTTTGTGGATAACTTTGATTTTCTACCCATTTGACATGTATCACATAATTTATCCTTTTGAAATTTTAACTTCGGCAATCCTTACATCAACTCTTTCTTTGATAGCCTTTTAATATTACTCATGTTGATATGAGCAAGTCTCCAGTGCCAAAGTCAAGTATCTTCTTCTTTAGACATGAAACACTTAGCAAACACATAGTAACACCAAATAATTCAACTTAATAAATATTCTTCTTCCTATGACCAATAAGTATGGTCGTGTTTAGTTCACTATACTTGATTAGACATTAAGATGAGTTAAACTCAACTCTATATCTTGAATTATATAGTTGACTAACACTTAGATGATTGAAAGTCATATCTTTCACTAATAAGATATTTTTAATTACAAATTGTTCAGAATTTTGAATGTCTCATGTTCCTATAACCTTTAGTTCACCGCATTACCAAAGAAAACAATACCTTCACTTTTGTTCTTAAGTGATGAGAATTTTGATGAGTCCCCTATCATGTGCCTAGAGCATTCGTTATCTATAAACTATGTTGTTGGATGCTCCCCCTCGGCGTATGCCTGTTCAAACACGATAAACTAAATGTTTTGATACCAAAATATTGGATTCGGTAGCATCAATAATATATTACTTGGGTACCCAAACTTGCACAATTTTAACTTTTGAAACATGATTTCTACTAATTAGGGACATAAATTTAACTTCTTTGTGCTTTAGTCTGTACCATAATCCTGCTTTGTTATAAATCGCCCTTTGAGCTCCTAAAATCATGTATAAATATTTAGAACTTAAAATAAATTTTTCTAATGTACTTCTAAGATCATTTGCTTGTAATTTCAAAGATGCATTTTCATTCTGGAGTTCATCAAATTGGTTAATAGTATTTTCATGATGCATACAAGTTTCACATGACATAAGATCAACTTTAAGTGACTTTAATTCATTTTGTAGTTCTTTAACTCTACCTTTTATCTAGATAAAGCATTTGTTAAGCATGTAATAGTATAATATAGCTTATCTAATTTTGGAGAAGTTACCTCGTCATCACTAGATGATGACTCGCTTAAGGACTCCACATCTTCTCCATGAGTTTCTTCTTCGCCCTTATTACTCTCAACATTGTCCAATGTCATGAGTGCTAAGTGTCTTGAAGTCTTTCTCTCAATTTATTCTTCCAAGCAGCTAGAAGATAAATCATCCCATGTAGCCTTCAAGACCTTCTTTTTCTTTGACTTATCATCTTATTTCTTCAGCTCTAGACAAATGGCTTTGAAGTGTCCTTTCCTATTACACTAGAAGCAAACCGCATCAGATTTCAATTTTGATCTTACCATAGACTTACCCCTTCTTTTGTTGTCATTGAACATCTTCTTAACATCCTTCTTGTTGAACCTCCTACAACATCTCATCATCGTCTGAACAAAGTTTGTCATCTGATTGGATAATAGCTCCTTGTCACTGTCACTATTTTATTCATATTTGGAGGAGGACTCTTCCTTCTTCTCCTTGTTCATCTCTTTGTTTTTCTTCTTGCTCCTTTCACCTGCAACCAAAGTTATACCTTTCTCCTTATGACTTGCATTAACTTGTTCATACAATTTTAGTTTACAAAATAATTTATCTAGCTTAACAATTGACAAGTCCCTCGAAACTTTATAAACATCAACTATTGATGACCATAGTGAGTTTTTTGGAAAGGATTTGAGTGCATATCTGATGAAGTCTCGATTCTCCACACTTTCTCCAACTGAATGAAGACCATTTAGAAGTTCCTTGAACCTCCCATGTAGTTGGTTTACCATTTCTCCTTCCTTTATTATGAAATTCTGTATTTGATTTATGAGAAGATATCTCTTTGCAATTCTTGGGTCTTTTGTGTCTTCATTCAACTCAATGAGCTTGCCCCACAATTTCTTGGCGCTTTTGAATGGACCAACTTTGTTTAGTTACTCTGAATAGATTAATCTGCATTAAAGGGTTATGGTAGCCTTAGTATTTGCTTATGCCTTCCACTTTTGACCAATAAACAATTTTAAAGATTCTAGAATTTTCCCATCTTGAGTTGGAACAATGAAACCCTTGGTCAAAGAGAACTAGTTGTCAATTTTAGTCATAAGGTAGTTCTCCATGCAATTCTTCCAGTGGACAAAATTGTTTCCTTTATAGTAGGGTGGTTGAGTAGTGTTATGACCCTCTTTCAAAGACATCTTTACAGCTCAAAACTTTTGCTCTTTTGGATGTCAATTGACTCAATTCTTTGAAGCAACCTTGTTTTAATACCATTTGTTAGGATCATAAGAGCTAGAGGGGGAGGGTGAATAACCTCGATCACTTCTTAACAAGCTTGAGTTGCAACGGAAAACTTGAAGCAACACACAACGCTAATATTTTAGATTTTACTTAGTATTAACCTCTTTTAGGTGACTAATCCAAAGGTCACTCCGAGCTATCTACTTCCACTATCATTTCTCCTTCTCAGACGAAACTGAAGGTGGAGAAACTTTTTAATAGTGAGATTACAAAGTTCCACAAATGAACTAGCAACAGTAGAGAAGAAAAGAAAGATTATAAATTTTTGGCTTAGCTCTCCTTCTCTTGGTGGCTTGAAGATTTTGTAGATGGAAGCTTGACATTGAGATGAGCAAAAGAATAGTAATGAAACAATACTGTCTTCTTGTGTTTGAAGCCCCAGTTCAAAATCAGGTCGTTCTGTTTTTTAGTAGCTACTAATCAATTGGCAAATACCCCCAATTAATTATTGATCGTCTGTCTATCCATTGAACAATCATTGACTACAGATCAACGACTAAGATTATTCTATTTTGAATCCCAATTGATTATGGGAATATCCAATCGATTCTCAAGCTTAATCGATTCGATAGTCTTCTTTCCTCACGAAGAAAGTATGTCAGTCGATTGGTCATGCCTAATCGATTGGGCAATTGATTCTGTAACTTTCTATACGCTTGAAGAAACTTTGTCAATCGATTGCACCAATTGATTGGCCAATGCCTAATCGATTTGGCAATTTACTGTTCTCTTTGAAGAAAGCAGCAAAGAGCTTGTTGATTGATTACACCAATTGATTGACCAGTGCCTAATCGATTTGAAAAGCTACTGTGTGCTCATAATTAGTTACCTATCGATTGGATACACCATTCAGCTAAACCTAGAATTTTAGATTTACACCAATTGATTGTGCTAATCGATTGGTGATGCAAACCCCGAAATTTGAGATTTAAGGTTTGGATTTTAGCTCACCAATCGATTGGTGATTTATAGGGGGGTTTCAATCCCTAAATCAATAAGCATATATTACATTTAATGTATCAATCGAAACAAATTACCTTATGTTAAATGAATCTTTTGTTCCTGGACCTTGTGTCAGGAGTTTCCTCATCTTCGGATCTTCATCTACCCTAGTATCCAATCTCATGGTTTGCTCAGGTTCTCACCTTTTGCCAAGAATATGATCTTTGACCTTCTTGGATATCTCTTACCTTACATCCAGTCTTCCGACCTGCAATAACTTCTTCTTACCAAGAGTCAGACCTTCGACCTTCTTGAACATCTCATACCTTTCATCCGGTCTTTTAACTTATAACGACTTCTTCTTGCTAAGAATTCTTGATCTTTTCTTATCCTGTAAACTTATAACACAAGTTAGATCCAATGTATTAATATAAACTTAAATAATTATTAATCATTAAAAATAATAACAATAGTATAATGAGTAGCATACCCAACGTCTTGGAAGGGGTCAAAATATTAGACGACTCTTTAAATGTCTAGCCATGTGGCTCAATTATAGATTCCGAAGGATCATAAGATTAGATAATGACATTGGTGACCTTTTGCCCAACAAAGGCGTGTTTAAAAAGGGCCCAACTTTGAGTGTTCTTTGTCATTTTTGAGCCCTACTTATCAATTTGTATGTTTTTAGTTCGTGGAAAGTTATGCCTATGATAGTATATATTTACATTCTATAGTTTTATAATAGGATTTTAAGGGAAGCTTCGATGAAATGATAAAATTATTATTGTGTGATTTAAAAGTTACGTATTCAAATAATAGAAATAATTTCTTGTAATATAGAATAAGAGTACTTACTATTTACTTTTTCTTGGGCACTCGTATTTATAAGAGTTTTGTGTATCAAATTGTCTTTAGTTTTATAATAAGATTTCTTTTACTTTAAAAAAGCTATTTGATTTCTACAATTTCACGATAGACTTTGTCTACCCATGTAGATAACAAAATTTATCATGACTTTGGATTTGAAAGAGTTAGCTTAGCCGCCCCTAGGTAACAGTGCAATGACATGTTGTCTTCTCAGTTTTCAGACATCTAAGAATTGAGTCACAACTTCAGTGAATTAATGAATGAATTTCCTTTAATGAGTGGTTAACCTAAGAATGTTGGACTGATAGATCGCCCGTTGCGAGTATTTTTCAAATTATCCTGATGGTCGATGGAAAATTTTTATAGAATTAGATTAGTCACCTTTAGAATTAATCGATGTAAATTAGATATCTGATACCAACTTTAAAAAAACCTTCTCCAATCTCACAACACCCATTCAAAATTTCAAATTGTTATAGGTATTTTGCGGCACACCCAAGGGTTATTATTTTATATTTACCAATTTGTGATATACTAGCAATATAATCTAAGTCCAAGTCTTGTTCATATCAATATTTGATAAATATTTGTCCCCTCCAAAAGATAAGTCCATGATCGAATCCAGTTGAGTCGACTAGTATGGATTTGATAGGTTGATAGTCTTGTGCAAATGAGTGAGCAATCAATAAACATCATATCTAATCCTCATAAATGAGAGCATGCATCTTACAACCTAATAGATTACGATTGCTCGAATCAAATCTATGTATAAAGAAAACTAATCGAGAAGCTTAAGTTTGAGTAATCAATAAACATCATATATTCTCATAAATGAGTATATTAGATTACAATCGCTCGAAGGGTAAGACTAATCAAAACTTATGTACCTAAATTGATGAGGAGAGATTTTCATTTGCAATGAACAAGTATGATCGCTTATGTTCAATGTCACTATGTTTAGAATGATTAGAAGCTTATAGAGTTACATACATTCGACTCACTCTCGGAATGTAATGCATACAACATAAGGAAGGGTTAGTGAGTAATTAAGAGTTACTAACTGAAAGACTAATTAAATTAGAAATACTAATTGTAAAATTAGGAGTTAATTTATGCCATTAAAAATTCAATTTGAAATTTATGGGCTCAAATAAATTTTACAAGAATTCTAATAATTAATTTAGAGAAACAATAATTTGACAAGAGTCATTAAATTTGTAGAAGATTGAGAATTTTTATTGTTTTCTATAATTAACTAACTAGTTAGTTTAGATAAACTAAAATTAGATCGTTATACGTACTTAATTTGAGACTCCAGCATCTCGAACGATTAAGTCAGGAATCTGAACATTATGGATTTACGAATATCTTATATATGAGTCATTTGTGAAGTAAAATGTGACATCGCTCATTCTAAATCATATAGTATAGTCGATTTCATGTTAAAATATAGATAGATAAATCATAAGGTCATTTTGTCATAGTACAACAATCTTTTGCATGGGAAGATTAGACACCTAATAAAACATTTTGCACCCATCAAAGATTAACTTCAAGATTTATTAGAGTAAATATCTATGTAAGCATTGAATTTTAGAGTTGGTGATGGGGATTAATGCTATGTTTACTTAAAGGAGTGGGTGAAGGATGAATAAAAGTATAAAACAAAGGGCATGAGAAGAGAATGGAAAGGAAAAGAAATATCTTTCTCTTTATGCTTATTTACCTTGATTGAGAAAAGTGAGTACATGTGCAATTTTTATAATTGAAAAAAGATGCATGCGTCATTTTTTTTAGTGTATGACTTAATTTTATAAGTTAAAAAGGGTACATGCACTATTTTTTTTATATATGATGTAATTTTATAAATAAAAATGGGTACATACGTCATTTTTCATCCGCTATTTTCCGTTCGATTTTGAGGTGATTGATTTGGCTCCCAAACTATCCGTTGATAGATTACGTTTCTCTTCTCTTTTAAAATTTTAATGAAGCAAAAGACATAAACTTTTTTTACTATGAAACATTTTCCTTAATTTTACTTTCTACTCTCCCAAGTAAACACAACATAAGATTCAAGGTTAAGGGACCAAGAATGAAGTAATAACAAGTAGTATTGATGGACAAGGAAAATAAAAGACTATGGAATTTAATAAAAACTTATATGTTGACCCGAGTGTCTTATAGAGCTGACTCCATAATCAAGGGTGGAAGTAGATATTTTTTTTAGTGAATTGAATTGTACTAATAATTTTTTTCTACAGCTAAATAAATATATATAATTTTTTTTAAAGGTTGGGTGGTTATTGGTTAGGGGTTGATTTGAAATGGGGAAGAGGAAGAAGAAGGGAGGAAGAAGAAGGGAGAAGAATGGGGAATTTGAGAGGAAAATGACGTGAAAGTTTAAATACATGTTTTTTTATAGGACCAGATTCAGCATCTTCTCCCAGATTAATTATAAGCAGGATATGGGTTGCAAATTTAAAAAAAATAGTACTTTAATGGTAAACCTTACTAGTTAATTTTAATTCAGTTAATCCTGAGAAGCCGGCTCAGCTGAGCTGAACTGAGCTGAACTGAGCTGAGTTGTCTGCCCGACACGTCGCCCACTTTCACCTAATCACTAGCTCACCGCTATCCTCAATTCTCACCCTTTCGGCCCTTTCTGGAGAGACGGCTCCCATGAGCCTGCTACGACCCGGCCTCCCCCCTCCTCCCCCTCGAACCCTAGAAGAAGGCGAACGGCGACCGATTCCGAGGAGCTGCAGCCGATCGCGTCGCCATGGGAAATTCCTTCGTCTGCTGCGGCGCCTTGCCTGACGACGCCGACCAGACTCAGCAACCCAAGCCGAAGCCCAAGGCCAAGTCCAAGGAAGGCCTCTTCGCCCCTGACCTCGATTCTTCGTCCATCAACGTCCTCCGGGAAGTTGTGCCGCTCGGCCACCTCCGCAGCTGGATCGGCGATAAGTATGTGCTCGGCGGGGAACTTGGCCGCGGGGAGTTCGGCGTCACCTTCCTCTGCACCGATAAGGCGACGCGGGAGGCGCTGGCCTGCAAGTCCATCTCCAAGCGGAAGCTGCGGACGGCCGTCGACGTTGAGGACGTCCGCCGGGAGGTGGCCATCATGTCCACCCTGCCTTACCACCCCAACATCGTCAAGCTTCGCGCCGCCTACGAGGATGCTGACGCTGTGCACCTGGTGATGGAGCTGTGCGAGGGCGGGGAGCTGTTTGACCGGATCGTCGCCAGGGGGCATTACAGCGAGCGCTCGGCCGCGGCGGTGCTCCGGACGGTAGCTGAGGTCGTCAGGATGTGCCATGCCAATGGCGTCATGCATCGGGATCTGAAACCAGAGAATTTCCTTTATGCCAACAAGAAAGAGAACTCGCCGCTCAAGGCCATTGACTTTGGCCTATCCGTCTTCTTCCGTCCTGGTTCGCTTCTGGCTCTTCTTATGCATTCTGCTTTTCTACGCATATAGTTTTTTCTATTGTAATCAGTGCTGACGGCTGATGATTTCTTCTCAGGAGAAAGGTTTTCAGAGATTGTAGGAAGCCCCTACTACATGGCACCGGAGGTGCTGAAGAGGAATTACGGACCGGAGATCGACATTTGGAGCGCTGGGGTTATCTTGTTCATACTACTATGTGGAGTTCCACCATTCTGGGCTGGTATCAGCGAAACCTGTGTGTGGTCTGCAACTTAATTTTTTTGCTGCTCAAGGTTTGAGCAATCTAGCCTGTTTACTTTTCTGTGCACAGAGACTGAGCAAGGTGTTGCTCGGGCAATTCTCCGAGGGATGATTGATTTCCAGAGAGAGCCATGGCCACAAATCTCAGAGAGTGCAAAGAGTCTTTTGAAGCAGATGTTGAATCCAGATCCTAGACGACGGTTAACTGCTCAACAGGTGTTGGGTAAGTTCTTTTGGACGGTTGAGTCACCATGATTGCTCTGATCTAATTCTTAGGCCTCTCTTAAATTGGGTGGTTACTTTCACATGGTCAATGGCATGCATGTGTTTATGTTTATGGCTACAGAGTCTGTTATTGCAATACAGTCTTTCATGGTTCCATAGTACCACTTCTCCCCTGACAATCAATTTTGATGGGCGAACTATGGAGATTATACATAAAACATAATCATCTTATTCAATGTGAATGAGAACTGAATTGGGGTTGACATAGACTCCTGCCAGCTTTAGGTTGGTTAGGCTTGAAGTATCCAAATTGGTTACTATTGGCTTTGTTGATGTCCACAGTGTGTATACATGTCACCATCTAATGGCTGAGTGCTAGTGGGTAATTTTAGCTACATTTGTTACTTCCTCTCAAGTCAAGTTTTAGAAAGAGTTTTCCCAGAATTTGATACAAAATCTCTAGTAATCTTCTTCTTCAATCATTGCCTGCAAAAAACTCGTACTCTTGGTTTTCTCTAATCATTCCCAGTCTGAATCTCTTTTTTCATTCTAACAACAGCCTTCTTAATAAATGGTGTTGCCAGTTAAGAATCCCTTACTTTTACTTTCTTACTGCTTAGGGATCTCTTTGCTTAATTTTTTTTAACTCTGGTTTCCTTCTTGCTTGCAAGTATTCTTCTTGCCATCTTGGAAAACATTTACTTTTCTTTCTTTTCTCTACCTTAGGCTTACTTCATTAGTTGAAATTCCATACTTGTATACTTCTTTTCACCAAGTTGCTCAGGCTTTTCGTCCAAATTGGGATCACCTTGGCTGAATTGCTCTTACAACTGACCTTGGATTTAAGCTTGACTGAATTAAGACTAATTAAGCTGAATTTCTTGGTCCAAGTTTCTCAAATTTACTGAAATGATGCAACCAGAACCCCTTTGAGCTTACATTCCTTAATTGACCAGAGCTGAAGCAGAACCCTTTGAGCTTGCATTCCTTAACCCGAGCTGAAGCAGAGGGGTTCTGCTGGGAAATTTTTTATCTCAAGCCCTCTGATACTACCAAGGCCGAGCTTGAGAAAATTATATCAAAAACACCATTCTTCTTCATGACCCATATTTGCCCCTCTTCTTAACTGCATAACCCACTTCTAAGGATTTCTCAATTCTGAGTGTTCAATTTCCTCTTTAACCCCTTCTCATTCAACTGCCGGATAGTTGGAATTTAGTTGATCAATCAATTTCTCCTGAATTCTATGTGCCACCTAGGAGTCTTTTTAGCTGAATATTCCATCTTAAGAGTTGTTGTTACTGAGAGTATTTCATGAGCAACAAATCTGCTTCTCTCAAGAGTGATACAACATTTCACCTTAAACCGGATGGAAAATTGAAGGAATGAGTGTTCTATTAAAAGATGGGACAGAAGCTTCCTCTCTTTCACATCCCTCTTGGCCGATACCCGCTCATTGGATTCTTTCAATAGGACAGTCTCCAATTCCAAGCTGATCAAAACTAGTTGGGCTCCATCAATGTTCCAGGTAATGAAGCCAGCTATATACCACATCTAATTTTTGCCTTTCTTCAAATTCTATCATTACACCCATCACTTCTATAATAAAATCCAACAATATTTGAACTATGTGGATGACCTCCTTTGAAATGCCTGATTAAACTCGCCAGCTCAATGACCTATCACATTTTGTCTATCACATCTAATCGGTTCCACATGTGTAGAAGTGGATACTTTGACAATATTTAAATTGTATGATCATGTTGGTAAGCCTGAAGGTTTCTTGTTGCTATCACCAATGCAAATATTGGTGAAATCTCAATTTGGTCCTTTTCATGGCATGACTATATAGTATACTTGTCACTCCTATCCCCATTTTTCTTTCAACATGAGCACTCGATGCATGCTGTGACTACCCCGTAAACTATCAGTTGATCCCCTACATTCGGCCGAGCTAACTATGGTAATCTGTCCAAAAGCTCAACATTTAAAAGCTTTTTACAGTCCTGTCTCTGACTTAAATTGTTTGACTTTCAAAACTTAAAATAGAGGAGCTTCTCTCTGTTAACTTTGACCAAAAAAAAAAAAAACTTCTCAATGCTGTCATCCTCCTATTTAATCTTTGTACCTTAGGCTTGTTTTAAAGGGCTTTATCTCCAACATAATTCTAACCTTTTCTGGTTTACAAGAATTCTCCTTCGGCGAACTATAAATCTAAAAACTTTCTTGGTTTGACTCAAGGTACACTTAGGGCATCAACCTTATTCTAGGCTCCTGCTCTTTGAATATATTGAAGGCTTCCCTCAGATCTTCTGTATATTTTTTATGATCTTAATTTTTACCACCATGCCATCTATGTATGCATCCATGCTTTTTTCTTTCTGATCAAATCTCAAAATAATTTATTTACAAATCTTTGATACATAACAGTTGCATTTTCATTTTTCCATATGTGTTCACTGTCTCGACACCAACTTCTCGACTGGCCTGTTTGGCACACTCACACGCCTGGTTTAACTAGCCTGACTTATCCGAATTGATCAGCTTGCTTAGATGTGAGAAGAGAGTGGAAGACACTTTATTGATAAAGTGAATGACTTGCAAATGTGTGAGAAATAATTTTTACATTTTTTTTAATTCATTTTCCTCAAAAGATGTCTATTTTTTTGGAGTGATATTTCCGTTTTGACCATTATCTTCTATTACACCAAATTGAATTTTTTTTTCCCTAGGAAATATATATATATATATTTTTAGGAGACCTCCATCATGCTTAGCCTCAACTTCATTTACATTAGATTGAACATCTGAGCTTGTGGCTCTGGAATTAAACAACTTATTTGCAAGAGAGAGGCTCCAAACTAAGCCACCCTATCCTTATATATATATATAGGGTGGCTTTAGTTTGGAGGCCCATATATATATATATATATATATATATATATGGGGTTGATATGGTACGCCCCCTATATTTGTGAGTTACATGAATTATGAACCAAACCTCTTCTCTTTCCTGTTGCCTTCATGCTTAGCACCTTTGTGCAAATGACACCAATCTATAAAGGTCAAAACTATAAAATATACAAAATTTTATTAGTCTCTGAGTCTTACATCGAAAGATTCAGTGTGGTATGAGCTTGACTGAGTTGGATTTTGTATTGAACTTTCTATGACCAAATTACTTTGAGCTCAGTTAGGTGAGTAGAGGTTTGACTGAGTTACAAGCAACTCATCTAGGGTGAGTTGAGGTAGGGTTACTTTGTGTGGTTGAAGTCGAATCAATATTGGGTTATGGATTAAGGTTGAGAAAGGTCAATCATTATAAAATTAGTGAATTCTTAAAAGATGGACCAGAAATCACCTAGAGCTTTGTTAGTTCACTGTGGTTGATGTTTTGAAAGTTCTTTTTGCATGTGTCCTTGACCACCATGGTTTCATATACCTCAAAGTGAGTGCTTGTCCATGCAGCTAAAGAGCTTATGCAGATTCAGCCTGTCTATGTAACCGTTTCCTGACTCAACTAGGTAACTAGGTAGACCTGACGTGTGCTAATTTTTTTTTTTTTGGTTAGCATGAAGCATCTGGATCAGCTCCAATTCACATTGTTAATTTTCAGCATACATCTGTCATTCATCCATTGACATTTCTGTGCTAATGGATAATTTTGTATAGTTTCTTCCAAAATATTTGCAAACCTTGTAATTCATTATTTGATCTGAATAGGAGTGTAAGTTATAAGTTAATAGCGATTCAGAGTATATATTTGGGGGTAATGTACCATGCTATTTACTTCCCTACTTAGTAAAAATACTGCTAAAGCAGGTTCTACTTTGATAACCTTCTTTTTTCTTTGTATTCTTTAATTTTTTTTCTTTCTTGGATAGTGAAATTTATGAAAAAGAAAAATGTGAAATTCATTCTGATGCAAAAGATAGTTATATATCAATATTTTTAGTTTGGACCAATACTTGTAAAATTAAAGCATTTGGAAATGTGCATGTTAGAATTGCAGTTGACCATAGTCAAGGTATTACATGAAGGATAAGAAAGTAGCATCCACTTTTATCTAGTTCTATCTTTTCTTAGTTAGATATATACCAAACAAAAATGTAAAAAAAAAATCTTGAGAAAGATAGGACGTAGGACAGTCTATAAAGCATATTATTTAACTGTAGTGCCCATTTAAATACAGCTAATAACATTTATCATTTTGTTCTAACATCATTGGGGTTCATCTATTCCTTTATATTTACATGTGAATTAAATGGCTGCATTAGTTTGGTAACCAAACTCTTTATTTTGCTTCTCAAAATGTGACACTTGAGATTGATATAACTATATCCTGATTCTGCTGTTGTAGACTTTCCTTTTCATATGATAATAATTCTCTGGTATTTATATCTGATAGAACATCCATGGTTGCAAAATGCCAAGAAGGCTTCCAATGTTCCATTGGGTGATATTGTAAGAGCAAGGTTGAAACAGTTCTCAGTGATGAACAGATTTAAAAAGAAAGCAATGCGGGTTAGGTTTTTTATATTTATATTTTATCTTGATTGTTATCAAGTTTGCTAAATCCTAATCACCCAACACTTTCAGGTGATAGCTGAACATTTGTCAATTGAAGAGGTTGAGGTTATCAGAGACATGTTTAGGTTAATGGATACAGATAACAATGGCAAAATATCATTTGAAGAATTAAAAGCTGGCCTTCTAAAGGTTGGCTCTCAGTTGGGTGAAGCAGAGATGAAGTTGTTAATGGAAGCAGTAAGTCGTTTCTTCACTATATCTCAAACTGTTAATCTATGGTTAGAAATTGTCCATAAATAATGTTCATATAGACTCTAGATCCTAAGACTCAAAAAAAAAGAAAAAGAATTCTTAATATATAGAAAGAAATCTTACTAGAAAAGGAAATTTCTTAATAGAAAAAAATTAATAAAACAAGACGTTGATATAGATAAACCCTAACCCATAAATACCAAAAATGCCCTAAATATCATAAAAACGAAAATTACTAAAAATAAAAAAAAGATCTTAAGAGGCTCCGAATAGGGCCTAAACGGTTGATTTTAGGCCTGAAACTTGGCGGTAACAAACATGATTTTTGAATTTTGCATGTGTGAGCATTAACATAGTCTGATTTTGGGCCTGAAACTTGGCTGTAACAAACATGATTTTTGAATTTTGCACGCGTGAGCACTGACAGAGCCTGGTTTTGAGTCCCGAGTCAAAAGTTATGTCCTCCGGAAGATTAGGTCCTCCTATGTTGGTCCTGCATTAGTTTACTGCATCAACACTTCTCAATATATAACCTCAGGTGGTTAAAACTTTTGGAGATAAATCAATGTTCAAGTAATGGCAGACTCTGCTAAACTTATTTGCCATGCAATCTATATTTGCTCTACATATGAACTGATGGTTGTTGGTGTAACTTCTGCGCAATATTCATCTGTTAAATTTAAATATCTGCGTAAGCCCCCTATAAATGTTATATATGGAAAATAATTTATGAAATAAACTAATAACACGGTTATAACTTTTGAAAACAAATGAATGTTTGTTGCAGACTGCTACATATTTTTTTCATGCAACATATATTTACATTACATCTGAACTGATTACTGATGGTGCATTGGTGTATCATTTGGGCAATGTTCATATATGTAAGAATATCAAGATCAACTACTAAGTAATCCATATATTTTTCCAAGTTTAAGTTGGTTTGTCTGATTGAGTATTGTACAGGAAATAATCCTGATGGCTTATTTCTGAAGAAATGAAATTTGGTTAAGTGTGCACAATTGCTGCTTCAATTAAGTAGAAAAGAGATACAATTGGAAAGATCTGGACGACAATACAGGTCTTCAAAATTTATGGAGTGCTATTTCCAAAGTCAAGATGTTTGGTAAACTCATGTTCCAAATGCTTTTACCCAAAATAATCCTTTCTCAAAGTTGAATACTTTGTAATATTGCTTTGACAAGGTAATTTTTAGATGCTTCAAAAAACTAACATAAAATTTAATAAAATATTAAAATTAAATACTAAAAATAGTGTTATTGAATATTAAAATAATAAATATATTTAACATAATATTTAATACCAAAAATTTAACATTTAAATAATATTTGATTAACACAATACAAAACTTAGATTATTATTTATATATTAACAGAATCGTAAATGATATTACATAAACAGGAAAATATTTGTTTAATAAATTAAATATTTTCAGATTTAGGTTACCAAACACTATACTATTTTCGCACAACGTAGTTTGCACATTGCACATATACTTCAGCACAAGTGCATTATTTAAATATATTTTTGAAAAATGCAAAATTAATTCTGAATCTAGAACATGCTTGCATATTACTGCTCCTTTTATCCTGTCTTACTGAGTACAGTCTAGATATGAGACAACTATTGTTGAGCATCTTTGTGGCATAATCTTTTGATCTACACGAGAGTCATACTGATCGAATTGTCACACACTATTACAGTTATCACCATGAGCTGAGGGATTGCGTGGAGTGTGAGAATTTTATTGGTATTAGATATGACTTAATCCTATAATGGTGGCATGTTAGAAATGGTTGATTGTGTGATAGATGAACTACCTTTGTTTATCATATGCAACTGATCAAAGATGATTAGAAGGGTATAAGTTGGACTTTTGGCCTTAATGAGGACGTTAGAGGAGATTTTACCATTCAAGTTTAGTCTTGTATGGTGTGTAGGGTAATGAAATTATAAGTTTAGAAAGGCAAGTTATTATTTACATGAGCTTAACCATTTTGGGTTTTGATTAGTGGTTGTGCCTAATAAGTCCATGGCCTCATTTTTGCAAGTTGAGAGAGGTAGATATTCAGGTAATTGTGTTGACCTATGATTGCCAACATGGGACAACAGGCAACTCTATTTATTAAATGATGCAGGAACTCGACTAAAATTTTGATCATTGCTTTGAAACAAACTCTAAATTAATTTTCTTATAATTGCCCCCAAGATAATCATAATTGATGTTAGATGTATGCTTTTAATTATTTAATTTGATCCATACAATTTTCCCAAATTCATTTTGTATTTTGTAATTAGATTATAGTTGATATAATTCAGTTGTAAGTTAGGATTAAACTGATTCAGAAACTTCTGAGAACTTCCAAATTGATTGTGTAGCTGTCTAATTGGTTTGAGTGAATCTGTTTTTGTCCCTAATTAGTTCGAATTGATCAACATTCGTTTTGTTTATATCTAACTTTCAGGAGATTTCATAACCAGTGAGTTATAGTCTTGTATAATAATGTTTTAGTAGGTCAACAATAACTAGATTTAGTTTTGAATATTGAGCTCAAATTTCCACAAAATTAACTAATTAGCAGTCTTGCATAATACAGTATCGATGTAATTTATGTATTAAAGAAATAAATTTTATATTGAACATAAACTTTGTCAAATATCAAATTTGAAGTAAAATAGTTCAAAATCAATTGTGGCACAAAAAATAGTTCAAAATCAAGCAACATGAATGAGTAGGAATTTAATAACCAGACTATGAGCTTGATTTTATGATTGAATCATTCTTATAATCTAATTCACGTGTTTATTGAAATTTATATGCAGGCTGATGTTGATGGAAATGGTTTCTTGGACTACGGGGAGTTTGTCGCTATCATTATTCACTTACAAAGATTATCTAACGACGACCATCTCCGTAGAGCTTTCATGTTTTTTGATAAAGATGGCAGTGGTTTTATTGAATCTGATGAATTAAGTGAGGCCTTGGCTGATGAGTCTGGCCAGACTGATATCACTGTGCTAAATGATATAATACGGGATGTTGACACTGACAAGGTGCGAACTATCTGTTTTGTTGTTTTTTTTCACCGTATTCATCCTGATATAGTTCGATTGAGCATAGAGGGCATTTTCTTGATTATGTAATAGGATGGCCGAATTAGTTACCCAGAGTTTGTTGCTATGATGAAAGCTGGCACCGATTGGAGGAAAGCCTCTCGTCAGTATTCGAGAGAGAGGTTTAAAAGCTTGAGCATCAACCTCATGAAGGACGGCTCCCTTTCACCAGATAAAGACGCAAACCATCCGTCATAACAGTCTGGATCCATACAATACGAGAGGTTTCACTGCAGGTGTGACATGTGCTCGTCGATGGAGCTATTTGAGATTGCAGTCTGCTAAGATTTATCTTTGCTATTTGTTTTATTTTTTCCACTGTACTAGTCTGTGACATAAATTGCTCATTGGTTTTATCGACTCGTGCCGCGATATTTTCTTTATTTTACTTTTCTTTTTAGTGTTCGTAGGGCAGTTTGGGCTTTGGAGTGTCAATTTCAACATTCACTGCTTGTATAGATTGGAAGAAAGAAGATTGCGACTGATGTTCCTTGTATGATTTGGCACTAGACACTTGCTACCGTGTTTCAAATGTGCAGCAGGCAGTCATTTTTTCTATCAAATTTACATAGCGTTTACAAACTGTACTTAAATCTGTTGTGTCGTTCACAATAATATTTGAAGATTTTTAATGGTACGAGCTTAGTGAGTGTTCCGGTTGAGATCAGATGATGGACCGACTTTTGGAGGACCCTAGATAGGTCACCGTGAGTAGATCAGACGAGGCTCGGGTCGCCTCTGGTCAGGCAGCTCCTTTTTGGATTGACCACCTAGTAAGGTTAAAAGGAGGGTTGAGATGGATCTCCGACGTTCTAAGTCAAGAAACTCAATAGAATTGTGTTTTTAGATAGTATAAAAAGTATTGCATGACCTTTGCACAAGCTCCTTGGCAGATTAAATTGAGATGACCCTATTCTGATAGGGCCCACGCTTGTGACGTGGTCTCCGCTACTTTCTTGTATTGATAGTTTCTTGTATTGATAGTAAAAGATAAAATTTATCATTCTAGTGGTCTTATATAATTAGTTTTATTGTGATAAAAAATGAATATGTTTATCAATTTATTTTAAGGTTAATATGGAGAAGGTAAATCATGGATGTCTATTAACCTTTGGAATAGTGACTAACACATAAAGGAAGTATTTACCTCGATTTTGTCGAGATTCGAACCCCAGATTTTATTATGACAACACTTTATACGCTAACCACTAATTTCACGATTATTCATAAGTAAGTTGAAAAATTATAATTAAACAGTATGGAGGACTGTTATTTTTTACTTTCTTGTATCAATGGATTATAATATAATTTACAATTAAATGTTGTATAATATTTAAGAAGCAAACGTTCTTGTAGTAGTACATTCCATGTTCTCCCTTTTAGGATATGCATCTCGCTTTAACAACTCCCACTTTGACACCAGACATATGCGATTGGATCGAAGAATATCGAATAAATAACAAATAAGTGGATTGCACTACTCACTTGCTTCACTGATTGTTGTATGGTCGTGCCTTGGAACTTTTAAAGGCCTAACTTTAAAAATGCTAAAAATAGTGTACTTGCCAAAGTGGGGTTGTATGCTTAATCTCATGCATCGTATAATTAAATCCCAGCTTCAGTAAATTAATATAGATGAATTAACCTTAAAACACTTGATTAATGGACCTGTATTTATTCCGATAGTAGATGAAAAATTTTCGTAAGATCGAATCTATTACTCTTAGGATTAATCAATATAAACTTGATACTTGGTATTAACTAAAAGAAATCATAATAAATTTGATGATCGAAGGCACTAAGGCTAGTTTACTTACTTTTAGGGTACTGGATTCAAAGATTAATATTATTGTGGTACTGAATTTTAAAAAATAATATCATATGACATTTCAAAAATTATCACATTACAGTAGTACTGATTTTAAAATTTATACAGCACCAAAATGATTTTAGATTTATACCGCACGATAGTGATTCTAATTTTTAACTGTAATACTATAATGATGCTAATTTTTAAAATATAACACGTATTAACACTTGGATCGGAGGAGTAAATCGATAAATAAATACTCTTTTAACAAATTTAAAAGTTTGATACACTTGTTGAGAATTCTTAATTCTAAATGTACCCATCAATTACTATTTTTCATTTTATTCAATATTGAACTTCGATGGTCTTCGTCATATGATCCCTTGAATGTTTTATACCTTCCTTTTCAATCTCCATTGGACCTCAGGCCATCCAATCAGCCATTTTGACCCGGCCAAATAGAGCTCCACAAGTTACTCCAACACCCCCTAAAAGCTTTAAGCAATTAAGTGATCTCATAACGTAGTACACATGGTGGACGCATGACATCTTTAACGTAATAGTGAGGGATCGATTTTCAAGAACTAACGACCTGAGGTTTATCCCACTATGCGTTTAATGCTTGTGTATCTGCATGTATTTCCCTACATATCCGTGGGACCGACACTAGGAGAATCGTTAATGTAACCGATCTACATTTTAAGCGATTAAGTGGGTCCCCAGGGCTATAATACCATGATAAGATATTCAGATTGTCATTTAGACACTCGTAGTTCGATTCCCAGTTATGACTTATTTGTAAAATTTTTTCCTCTAAATAAAAGTGCAATCAAAGGATGCTAGACTTTTGAATTGACCGTTATATGTGCTTCCCGATTTTTCTTGATGACAAAAACTTCTATTGGATCACACCAATCACTCAGGATAATCAATAAGATTAATTAAATTTCTCATTTTTAAGCAATTAAGTGTGAGAACTTTTCTCACCAAATCATCTTCTCCTTCTCACATAAGACTTTATATACTTATTTGTCCTAGGGTAAACAATAAGATAGTATACTTAGGATTATTCATCTGAACTATTTATCTTAATACTTAGGATTATTCATCTAAACTATTTATCTTAATAGTATATTTAGTATACTTATTTCTCAGTATTCTATTGTCGGTATTAATTTAATTACTGTTTCTCTATGTACTTAGATTGTAATAATTTTCGAGCTTATAATTGTTGTCCACCGGAAGCGATCAACGATCGCGGGCCTTGGAGTAGGAGTCGTCACAGGCTCCGAACCAAGTAGCTCCTCGTGTCTTTGTGTGTGATTGCTCTTTTAATTTCCGCTACGTTTATTACTCGAGTTTTATGATTCCGAAACGAGTAAAAGCCACGAGCGCTATTCCCCCCCCCCCCCCCCCCCCCTCTCCCTCTAGCGTTTTTCGATCCAACAGTAGGTCCCAGGGCTATAATACCGTGGTAAGATATTCAGATAATCATTTAAACACCCATAGTTCGATTCCCAGTTATAATGTATTTGTAAAAAAAATTTCTTTGAATAGGGGCACAATCAAAGGATGTTAGACTTTTGAACTGACCATTATATGTACTTCTCGATTTATCTTAGTGATTATTAAAAAAATTTTATAGGATCACACTAATCACTCAGGATAATCAATAAGATTAATTAAATTTCTCATTTTTAAGCAATTAAGTGTAAGAATTTTTCTCACCAAATCATCTTCTCCTTTTCACATAAGACTTTATATATTTATTTGTCCTAGGTTAAACAATAAGATAATATACTTAGGATTATTCATCTGAACTATTTATCTTAATAATTAATTAAAAAAATTTATGAGATCAAATGGACCATCTCCGGGTTAAATTGTTTATACTAGATTTTAAAAAAAAAACTAAATACTTATTTAATTAATTTTTTTTTAAAAAAAATAAATGAATGGGATATAGTCAAACTTCCCCTTCCATTTAATTCCGGTTATGTAAATAGACAAAACACACAGGGCCAAACTGTTACTTACTACCCCGAAAGGACAGGCCCTGCTCGTTCCACGTGGCGCAACCACGTCCTCCAGAATTCGAGGAGACCACAAGCCCCAATATTTTATTAGTCGTACTGTTCATTTAGCCCCCTATTTTCCCCCTTATTTCCTGTTAGCGACCCCTCTACTGGACTCCCTCAATGCAGACGCCCTCCAGTCCAATCCGCCCACCACAAGCTCTGACTTCTCCTCTCCTCGTTCCTTTCCCCTTTTGCTAAAGACTCCTCCTCCTCCTCTAGATCTCTTCTTGTTTCTCTTACCAAACAGGAAAGGAAAAGCAGCACCACAAGGGAGACCTGTTGAGGTTGGATGATGGTATCGACTCTTCTCTCTTCATTCCTTCTCCTCTGTTCCTTTTGCTGCACTCGTATGTTTGATGCTGAAATGCTTACAGTTCAATTCGATCGCCATGGAATGAAGTAGTCTTGCTGTTTGCTCTTGCTTGCTGGCTGGCTGGCGGTATTATGGTTTAGTTTAGCTCAACTTGTGAAAAATGGCAACTTGCCTTCCATACTGTTTGATTGTAGTTGGCTTCGGCAACTAAAACACTCTAGCTCTCTTTTGTGAAGAGTAGCGAACGACAACTCGATCATGATCGGCGGAACAATTTCTATAGGGTGGTAATACAATTTGAGTGCACATACTATCTAATTAAGGTGTGATGAACACCATCATGCTTGAGCAAACTCTAGAGGAGAAGATTAATGGTGTGTTTGTTTGCTAGTTGTACGATAGTTGTTGATTTGCTACTCTCTCTCAAACAAGGTGGAAGTGGGTTTCGATTAATCCATTCGCTTGTGAGCATGAAAACTAAGTCTTTTAAAACACACAATGATGAATACGAGAACGGAAGTATGTAACATGAAATAATACTGGAAATGAAGAATAGATACCACAGATCAAAGCCGAGAGGTAATGCATTAGTACCCACCTTATGTAGCCACCATTGGCACAACTCTTGGTTCCTTCAACTTAGTCAAGCTCTCTATCATATTCGAGAATCAAACCATCTTTCAATAAGCATTGCCGCATTTGGTTGTTGATCTTGAATCATTGCTTCTCACCTAATAATCAGATAGTTAAAACCTGCATGAATGACACCAAATAGCCCAACTTTCTGTGCTTCTCCCAAAAGTGAAACAAATCGAGGGCATCCTTTGCCTAGCCATGCCACAGCTAAAAAAAACTGGTGGAGTGTTGTTTCATTAATGTTACTTCCTGTCTCCTTAGAACCCTTTCCCAGAAAAGAATATCCTTTATGTTTAGTTTTTTGTGCAAGTACAAACTTATAACATTTTTTACACAAAGGTCAAGATATAGAGTGCCATGTGGGTAACACAGAAGAATCCAATATGCCATGAAAAGTGATGTCTAGCACTGCAAGCCAAATAACAATTAAAGCACTCAAATAAATAGTCCTGGTGAAGAATAAACTAAGAGTGGGGCTATCAAAGATAAGTTCACTAATGCTGACTGATTTCTGTAGTGGCGGAAAAGATATGGAAATCAACTACTCATACAACATTCTTAATTCCATAATCTGTGTCGGAACAGCTCGCCAGGAGAGACCTATAAGATGCACTAAATATGTAGAAGTCTTGAGTCTCTCATATGCAATGTTGTTATGGGAAATTCCATTGTTGATCTAGTTTGTCGTTTGCAATGTTATGTATTAAGGACGATAAATGTTCAATTTAGGGACATCTAGATTGTTGATAGAGATATGAACAAATGCAATGATAAACCTTGAGAAGTCCTAAAATGGTTTAAGAGTCTTGAAGATGTCTTGTTTATTGTTCAAGGTTGTGTGATTGACCAATTGTTATTAGTCAGTTAAGCATAGGTGAAACGGAATTCAAACTTTAGGTTTGTTCCACTATTGGAAAACCAATTATTGTTCACAGTCAAATGACTAGAAAAAGCACATTGGGTTTCAGTTCTCATTTTTAAAGGATCTAAGCAACTAAAATCTACTAGATGACTATGCAAACTTTATGTTCAGGCGGTTGTTTGATGAACTAGTCAATCAATGACTTGCTAGTCTACTAAATCTTTCCATTATATTCAAATTTAGCATCTGAAGGTCAGTAGAGTAGAGTATAATTAACTAAACATGTCTAGACTACTAAAATTTAAATTTTGGTTTTCAATAATGTATGATTCTGCTCGATGCTAGGCAACTAGTGTGGACTACTTGAATAGTTCCAGGAAATTATGTATCTGGTGAGACTAAATTTTTAACTATTTTGGGACAAACTTTTATATGTTTCTTTCAGGGATTCCCTCCAATGGAAAGCACACAGTTCCATTCAAAAATTAACCACGTGGAAAAGCTCTAGACATTCTCAAAAGGTAAAAATATGTTATCTTGATTTAGTTATTAATTGAAAAGCTCTCTATTGGTAAATCTCCCATTCTTGTATTGATCCATGTTCTTTAGGGTGACATGTGATTAATAATCTTAATGTATTGATCCATTCTTGTATTCATTCGTTAGGATTTATGATTTATTGTATTTGCCCTTTATGAGCATATTTAGTCAATCTAGATCAGGGATACCTTCTTCATTCAAAATTTGATTATGTGGAAAAGGTGAAAGTGTTTGATCTCAGTTTTGTTCTTAATCGAAAAGCTCTTTATTGGTAATCTTGTCTCATTTTTGTGTTCGTTTTCACTAAGGTGGCATGTGATTGATAATCTTATTGTATTATTGTTTTTTAAAAAATCATTCATATTTATTGTATTTGGCCTTTGTGAGTAGATTTAGCTGGTCCAGATCAGCGATGTGATATCTTATTTGAATGTGATGACTTATTGTATGGTGACTTCTGATTTCAAGCCATGCCTAGAAAAGTCTAGACATTTTCATTCAAAAATTAATCATGTGGAATAGCTCTAGACATTGTAAAAAAGTGAAAACATTTGATCTATGATCTCGAATTCGTTCTTAATTGCAAAGCTCTCTATTGGTGAATTTAATTTAATTTTTGTATTCTACATTTCTTCTTATTTCAGAAACAGACTTTGCATAGATAAGATTCAGGGTCGCTGAAGATACAATGAGGGACATGAAACATGTAGAATTTGTTGAACCATACAGTGACAGTGGCCTCGATAAAGAAACAGGTGCAGGTGCAAATGCTGCTTCAGGGGTGGAAATGACACTGATCGCCTCTACTCCACTCTCGGAGCTCATTTGGACTCCAGAAGAAGGTTTAAGTC
Source organism: Zingiber officinale (assembly GCF_018446385.1). Taxonomy (NCBI): domain Eukaryota; kingdom Viridiplantae; phylum Streptophyta; class Magnoliopsida; order Zingiberales; family Zingiberaceae; genus Zingiber; species Zingiber officinale. The sequence continues at coordinate 134,164,573 of NC_056002.1, forward strand.
TCAAGTACACTGACTACAGCAAAGCTGAAAATAAAGTCCCTTTCTTGTGGAAAGAAGAACCATTCAACACGATAATTTCTACGTCATATTGTAATAATGGAGGAGAGTTCAGCACCAGTGAAGATAGCACTAAGCATTCAACTCATGATTCCCCTAAAAATGCTGATGCGGTTACTATCGTAGATTCTCATACAAGACCGAGTCATTTGCCGCTTCCCTCAAGCAGAAGAATGCCTCAACAAAATTCTAGTAATTATCCTATGTATTTTGTGCTCAGTTAAACTGCAAACAAGGATTTACCACTTTTAGCATAAGTTTCTTTACAAGGATTCTGAAATTTCTTCTAGTTTTGAAATATGTTTTGTTACGACAGGATCTTTTGGAGATCTAAAGTTAGTAAAAGAAATAAATGAAGCGCATTTTGATTTAAACCAGACAGTTAGGAATGATGTTGGCACCACTTCTGCAAAAGATGCAATCAATAATATTGTCGACAAGATTACCTACCCAGGTATGCACAACAACTGCTTATCAACTTGTGTTCACTGTGTTATGTTAAATACGACACATTGTTTTAAAGGTCCATTTAATAGTCGACTTCTGATTTTTTACCGTGTCTTGAGCTAGCAGTTATGGAATCTGATTTTGCGACAACTGCTGGAATTTTGAATGAGCCTGAAGCAGGAATCGATGTTTCAAGAAAAAATGCGAAATGTAGCTTTGTTGGAGTATCAGGATCTCATCATCTAGTGTCAGCAAAAAATGGAAAGTCTATTTCAAATGTCAGATCCACAGATCAGAAATATACTGATTCAGCTATAGGGGATCACAAATACGACAATTTTAATAAGCTCGATAATTTGTCTTGCTTACTAGTTCACGGTGGACAAAATTTATGTGGTTCGAAGTCCAAAGTTAGTTGTCAAAACAATGTAGCATCAGTTGCTCACCACTGTTGTAAATGCAAAACTCTACATGCTAACACCGAGTATGAGACCGCTGAATTTATTCATAGAAAATTGGAAAAGGGTAAGGAAAAGGTACTACATGATGAAGATTATGATAGCCACTCAAAAGAGAAAGAGAGTGACACTGAGAGTGCTGAAAGCTGTAATAGTAAGAGAATGACTTCCAAAAGAAATCATTCTTATACTTTTGATATGAAGATATCTGAAGGGTTTAAACGGATGAAGAGGGATAACAATGAAGGATTTAAGCGGATGAATAGGGAGAACAACGAGGATCCCTGCTCAGGATCTCTTATTAAAAAACCCAGCTCCTTTATTAATTGGATGTCAACAATAGCAAGTAATTTTTCAAGAAAGACTTCTTTGTCTCTTCTTCCACAATGCTATAATAGTATGAATGAAAATTTTGGTGCTCTTCGAGTATTGCATGAGAAAAGTGATCAGGAAGTCCTGAGCAGAACTGTGGGTTTTAACTCTTTCTTTCAGGCACTTTATTCTCCAAATTTCATGTTAACTAATACCATAGCTGATGGTGATTATCAAAGAAAAGTTAGTATGTCAGGAGCTAGAAAAGTGATGAGGGATCAGAATAAGGAATCTCGTAATGGTGCAATGGGTAACTTTTCGCAGTTCAAGGTAAACAAGCCAACTCTTCAAAGAAACATAAGCAGAACATTCCATGCAGGAGCTGACCAACAATATCGTTTGAAAGATTTGAATGCATCTGTGAATATTGTATGTGGTGGTAATGCTAGCAAATCACACAACCAAGATTCTTCAGCTGAGAAGAACAGTTATCCCGTTGAAGATTTCCCTGCGATAATGATCAACTTATCTGCCTCCAGCACTAAAATGTGTGAGCAGTTAAAGCAAAGCACAGAGAATGGATTTCATTTGAAAGAAAGAAACAACTTGATTTCCTCAGATAAGAGAGTTTGCATAGGTGCCAAAGAGAATGAAAATGTTGGGCCTAGTTCTGATCGAAGGTTCCCTATGAATTTGATATATAATGACAAGAATAGTTTTTCCGACAATTTATGGATCACTCATTTTTTGCAGAAGGCTTCCTCGCCTGCTTTGAACTCAGTTACGTGCAATTTGAGCTTAAATGATAATGTAAACACTAGCAGGAAATCTTTCAACGATGTCGGAAAGAATTATATGCAGTCTCTAGGTACACATGAACAACACCTTAACAGTTGTAAATCAGCTGTGGAAGGCTTTAGGATGGATAATAAAAGTCTTATTTCTAAAAGCCATTTTCCTGAGAGAATTGTGCCCCCCACTGTGGAAGTTTATGAAGACCGGCTAGCCGAGAGTCTAATGAAAATTAAACAAAAAACTTCAAGACATTTAGATAATGAAGAAAAGGGTAGTCAGATCATACCACTCTGTAACAGTATTGTTCCTCTTCCTGATGTCACTAAGGAACAACTTGGAATATTCAAAGCAATAAGGGGACTTCATTTGTCTCGCACAATTTTGATAAGGTAAAATCAGTGAGACTTTATAATTTTGTGGAATTTATTTTGAAATTCCTTATAATAGTTTCGCTGAAAGAGTTTGCTTAAAGAAGTGAAAATTAAGCATTCCAACAACAAAAGATTGGAGTATCTGCATATTTTCTTTGATTAAAATCTACATGGATATGTATATTGCTCACTTAACTTCTTTACTAATCTAAATAAAACAGTATCTGCTCTTATGAATGGTCTTCTCCCTACATTGGCAGATACAGTAACACGAGGAGAACATATAAAAGGGGACAACACAATTTCTTGAACAATCTTGAGAAATAAGTCTCTCAAATGGGGACTTTTTCTACACAATAAGTAATCAAGAGAAGGAGAAAGGGATGGAGAAGAAGGAGATATGCACTTGCAGTTGTAGACTGTAGGGAGAAGTTAAATTTTCTCTAAAGAGATTACAATCTGAACTTATAGATTGATGCGAAAAAGGAATATAATTTGAGAATATTTTAATTTTGATATGAGCTTTTGGTAATAATTTGGGTTGTTTGGTGATAATCAAAGTGCGGTAATTAGTATACTTTGGGTTGTCATTTTCAATTTGGCTAGTCAATTAATGGGGATAATTATATTTTTTGTTTTGTTTATTTGTTTTCCAATTTTCATTAGGATTGAATCTATTAAAGTTTTTTTTTTTAGCTAGCACCAGGTATTTATTAAAGTTGTTTCCATTATGTGAGGCTTTGCTCTGATTTTGGTATCACATCAATTTGATATCAAAGTTGAATTCTAGTTCAATCTCGATCTCCAATACTAGTCACCCTCCTTGAGTTCCCACTTGGTTCTTGTTCATTAGCATCTCTGCAATCTCCCCAATACCAATTGTAAGAATTAGTTTGTGGTTTTAACTTTTAAGATTTAGAAATCGTCAAAGTCATTATTGTAGACTGGATAAACTTTAACAATGTAAGATTTTTCTTTAGTTTAATAAACATTTCCTCACTTTGTAAGTTCTAATTCTCAGTGATAGTTTTGTTCAATTTTGGTAGATTGAACCTTACATGCCATAGATTAATGATGATCTTGATTAAACTTAGATTATGGTTTAAGACAGGTGCATTAAGTCTTGATTATGCGTGATTGCCAAACCTAAGATAAACTATAATCGCAATTTGTTTAATGAATTATCTCTAGTCACTTGTGTCATCTACTAGATGACCAATACGTAAGTTGCAGTTGAATCTATTAGGATGAGGTGTGTTGTGGGAGAACCAAAAAAATTATTAGTAAATATAATAAAAATAGTATTATTTAATTTTAATATTATTAATAATATAGACTTAGAGTTGAATGGACAAATAAGAATCATGTAACCATTCGCGGGGCTAACATGCCTTGATGATGATGACGATGATCAGTTGTCCTAGCTTTCAGGAGTACTGAAACTAAACCTATGTATGAGTTTACAACCCTACTCTTCTCCATTTCTAACTAGGAATCATCTTTTGGTTGGATGGATTTATAAGTGTATTAGTGTGACATGGAGTCGGTTATGGTCCAAGCATGATAGCCTTTTATGTCGGTCAACAAGTTGAATTGTGATCTGTATAACTATGATGTCAAATTAATTTAAAGGGCAACATCAAATGCCTGTTCCTGTACAAAACAGTGAGGATCTATATTATAGATCACCATTACTGCCTTCTTAAAGGAGGAGGCCTTCTTGTTCTGTTGGTCAGCTCTTGATGGTCGATATATTGAGGAAAGATTACTCTGTGAAGGACCGATGCTTCTTCAGGTAATTAAGCTCCATTCATTGTGACAAGTATCAAAGATATCTTCGCTACAAACAACCATTGAAATGGGAACTAATTTTTGATGGCAAGAACCAAGTTATAGAAACTATGCACATATTATAGTTACGATATGAGGTCATTTAAGAATGCATTTATTTTCTTAGCGCAAGTAGGTTAAGTTGTTCTGTTTGAATACATTATTTCATATGCATCGACATTGTCTAATTGTTTTCTCTTTCTTCACAATTTTTTAGATGGATGAAATCAAGAAAACTCAGCAATAGCCTTGAAGGTTTTTTCTTGCGTCTGAGGCTTGGGAAATGGGAGAAAGGACCAGGAGGAACTGGCTACAAGGTGGCTCGCATAATTAGTAAGACTCTTCCTATTCATATCTTCTAGGAAATTTCGATACGATTTAGGCTAATGATAGATGAGAATGATTCTCAAGGCACCTGAAATTTCGCATTATCTGAGAGGCTATGTATTGATATTGCAGGTGCCAAGCATGAAAACTGCCTTTCAGTAAGAATTGGGAATCTCAAATGCTCACTAGAGTGCTGCTTTGTGTCTAATCATGATTTTCTTGAGGTAACTATTACGGTCCATTCCAGACATTCGATAACAATTCATATCTGGGATTTTACATATTAATGATTTTATAATTTTTTTTGTTCTTCGACTAGATTCACCGATTGATTGTTTTTGTTACTTTTGCTGATTTAGTTTGCCCTTTTGTATGTTCAATCTCCTAAATCGCTTTAACTGGCTTTTGATGGTCTGCTTCTTTTTCCTTTTTCTTCTTCTTTCTCTGTTTTTTATTCTACTTTTGGTAACTTGTAATCATCCTTTTCTTCCTCTTCCACCCTCCCCTATTAATTGGCCTTAGCCATCATCACTTTGCAAGCGGTACCAATACTATCTTGCCCCACCTAATTTGTTCTTGCTTGAGTTGACAAAGCATATCTCACTCTACTCTAAGATTGGTAAAACACAACACAAATCATTTCCTCCACGACAAAACTCAACTTTCAAATTGTGGATTTGCTTCAAGAGCTCAGGAACATTATTTCAAGTTACAAAAATATATCCTCTACGCGAGGCAATTGAATCACATGATATGCGTGCATACTGATAACTAAGATCGCACATAAACTTGCCAATCTTTATGTGCCACATCATAAATCTTAATTCGGAAAATCTCATCTCCTCACCTAACGGAGTCAAAGTTTGTTCCTTTTTGGAGGAGAATAATGCAAAAGAAAGCAGGAGGAATTTAACCAAAGAATTTTCGTATTTGAATTCTGAGTTGAGTTGTTTGGTAATAGTCCAAGTTGTTTAAGAATCCTATAATGTCCCTATCGAAGTATTTCATATCAAGCAAATTCATAAGGTCAATCCCCATGAAGTCTCATGACCATCTCCCTTTTCCTTAAATTTTCTCAATAAGCTATTGTCGTGTACCTGGTTGGTGGTCACGGGTTTGAATTGTGAAAACAACCTCTTGCAATAGAGGATGAGACTGCATACAAATGGTCTTTTCCCTAGACTTGTATTGACGGGAGGTTCATGCGCTGGGCTGACCTTTCTGTATCATGTACCTTTCTAGCATGAATCTCAATAGATTCCAGCAACTAAATATAGGTAATTATCACTAAATAGAGATTGCGAGAGACGGTTAGCCTAGTTTCCCTTCTTCACCGCTACTTTTCTCACAACTCATTCATTTCTTCTTGTAGTCGCTAACAATAAGCTATCGGCAACTCACTTCTCTATCTAATATGATTCTTTTCCCTTTTTGATTGATTTCTTTGATTCCCTACTATATCCATTCAAAACTTCATTTTTTTCACCTCTCCTACAACACAAAAACAACAATTTATTTATTTATTCATAGTAGTCTTTTTATGGCGAAGCATGTTTGTTGTTAGTCATGTTTCTACACTCGACGAACCTTGATATTGCATTGATTAAGACGATAAAGAATGCTTGTAATGCTATTACTTTGTCGACAACTAATAGCATATCTTGTTTGTATAATTAATTGACATTAGCAACTAATAGGACTAACCTTGAAGGCCTATGATTGTAGACTACTTCTCTAAACATTTTTGTCATTAACTATAATGTCGATAACATAAATATCGTATCTCTTTGATTTTGCCAGGAGGAGTTGAAGACTTGGTGGCTCTCTTCCACCTTAGAAGCTGATATCGAATTACCCTGCATGGAAGAACTAAGTCGAAAACTAAAAGAAAGGGAGGAGCTCGGGTTGTAGGTAGATAGTTGTACTTGATCAATGTGCTGCTACTTACCGGATTCCGATGAGCTTATCCGGAATACTATATTCAATTGTATACAAGTATAACATGGACCGATTGAAGGAATGTGTTCTTGAGACAGATGATTGATAGCCGCGATCATCCACTTGTTCGCGTGATGCTTGGGTTTCGACCGATTGTTATGAGCTATTTATCGTTCTAACAATGTTTGCATCGATGCTTCAAAAACATAACTCCTTGACCCCTTTTATGATGCTCGAGCGAACACCATCATTTTGGGAGGAAGTCAATCTCAATCGGATTTTGTTGCTGTGTCGGATCGCAGGCAGCTTGCCGGTGGGACTTCACAAACAATGAGCTCTGTAACGGTGAGCTTTTGCTGGTGGGACTTCACTAATCGTGACAATGAGGTTGCGAGGCTGCAAACTTCCGGCACTATTGTCTCCCCTAACTTGGCACTATCGTCTCCACGAGTAGGGATGCAAACGAATCAAGTCTTTTCATGAGTTTTACGAACCAATTTAAAAAATATTTGATATGTATTTGAAATTATCGAATTAGAGCTAAACTCAAAGATGTTTGATAATTTTTTTAACTAAATTTGAACCCATAATATTAAATTTAAATATACTCAAATTAAAATCTCAATAACTCAAATTGAACTCGAATTTAAATCATTTCAAGCTGAACTCGAGCTCGAATTTTATTTCAAACTGAACTCGAGTCAAAATTATTCGTATGTTCGAGCTTAATCAAATTCGAATATCACATATATCTTGCAAGCTCGAACTCAAATATTAATATTTTCATATTATTCAATTCAATTCGTTCTGTTTGCACCCCTAACGTGAGCCTTCAGCCACACTGTGGGATCAAGATTAGTTCGAGAGTTCTTTTTTTTTTTTTTTTGAGAGAGAGAGGGTAGAAGTTCGTTCTGTCCAACTCTATGTGGACGAAAAATAAATTAAAACAATGAGCTTTGTAGTGATGAGCTTTGCCGGTGGGATAAAGTCGTAAGGCTGCAAACTCATGACAGTGCCATCGTCGTCACTAGGGGTGCAAATGATTCAAGTCTCTTCGAGAGTTTTTTAAATCGGCTCGAAAAATATTTGATTTATATTTCAAACTATTAAATTCGAGCAAAATTCGAATATGTTCTATAAATTTTTGAGTTAAATTTGAACTCATAATATTTTATTTGATCATTCCTGAGTCGCTCGTGAACCGAATTCGAATCGAATTCTACTTATTTGTATACAATTTTAATTTGAATATGTTCAAATTAAAGTCCAAATAACTCAAATCGAGTACAAATGTAAATCATTTCGAATTATAATTCAATTATGCTCGATCAAGGTTCGAACAATTCGAACCGAAGTCATATTTTATTTTGAGATAAAATTTTCATACAATTCAATTCGATTAAATTTGATTTTTTATTGAGATGGTTGAATGTTCATTTTAGAATCTATCCTTCTATTATTAACTGAGAAAAATATCTCGACTCTAGTACGAATCCATCCTTTCGATCGTTGGCACCTCCGATCGGTCACATTACATATACAAGTGGGACAATTGGGGGACAAGTTGAGGGTTATGATTCTTCCCCCCTTTGAGTGATGGAGACTTGAGGTCTCAATTATCTGCTCACCCTCCATTATCCGTCGGGCCCCACCCATTCCAAACTTATACAGTTTCAGAAAGCTACAAAAAACAATCTCTAGCGGATAGGACAGCTGACGTGTCCGTCTCATCCGAACGCTAAATAATATCGGCCTCGAACAGAATCAGGAGGGCGATTCTCAGCCGTGAAAAAGATCCTCCCTCCGCTGCGGCCACCAAAATATCTCACCGTGAATAATTATTAATAAATAAAAAATTTATTTATCACAAATTCAATTCAAATTGTTTGCTTCCTTTAAGGATGTTTTTTTGCATTATTTTATTATTATTATTATTATTATTATTAATTTAATTCTTTAAAAAAAAATCAAAAGCGTCACTTCTTATATTTGATTTTAAATCAAAATCGTTTAAAAATATTATTATAGAATTTTTATATAAAAGCGCTCCGTTATCACAAAATACTTTTTATTCATAAATGCTATAATAGCATTTAAATTGGAATGATTCTGATAAAAAAAAAATAATCAAATTGGGTAACGTGAGTCTGGATGATTGATCCGGTTTCATAGAAATGTTTCATCGGCCACTAGAATAAATCGGAAAACGCTCGCAACGGACAACCCATGAGTCCAACATCCTTTAATTGTGTGCCTCATTTGGAAAAATTTTTTTTACAAATTTATTATAACTGAGATTTGAATCACGGGTGCTTGAATGATAATCTGAATATTTTACTGCTATACCATAACCCTGGAGGCAGAATGATTTTATCAAGAACTATATTAACTAAATTGATGAAGAATATTTTGATGTCTTAGTATTCTAATTGATTTATTCTAATAAATTTTAAAATCAATTTTTAGAAGATATAAAATATCTCATAAATATCTAATATCTTTAAAACTATTAATCCTGATTTATCTATCTATCAAGTTGCTCATTTCTATCATTCCTAGACATCACTTAATAACATTGAAATAATAGGATTCCAACGTCTTTTGTGAAAGGGACTTATTTATTTTTACCATTATTATTATTATTATTATTATTTTAAACTTTATTGAGTTAATTATTTCATTATTTATAGATCGTGCCCGGACCGCCATTGTTGCCAGAAATGGGTGTGGATTGTGGAGCGCCGATGGCGATCGATGTAAGGGATTGAGTAGAGAAGGGAGGGGGAGTTTTATGAATTCCGGCGTCGGATCGCCCTCGAGGAGGAGCTGGACGCAGCCGCAGTTGGGCCTCGAGAAGGGAATGAGTAGCCCCATCTCGGCCTCCACTTTGGCGGTGGGTCCCGATGAGGTGGTGGAGATAGAGGGACCGGTTTCCGCCGCTGCTCCGCAGAGATCGGACCCCTCGGCCGCCGTCGATCCGGCGGAGTATGCCTCGATGTTGAAGGAGAAGCTTGATCTGTATTGCGCCGCTGTCGCCTTGTCCAGGGTACTCTCTCCGCTTCTTTGAACAATTTTTTTTTCCTCGATGCACTCGTTGTGTAGTTTATGCTTCTGGAAAAGTCATCGAGAAAAATGTTGTTGGTTTGAAAGATCGTGTTTCCTGGTGTTCGTGTATAGTCTTGTCTATTCGTAACCAAATGCGTCCAAAAAAAAAAAAAGAATCAAAGTTTGGGTGATCGTATTTTTCTCTTTTCCCAACATAATTTGTTGCCGACACTCAAGCTTAACAGGAGTTTACTGTTTACCTAAGAAATAAGTGTTTGGAACTTGAAATTTGGTGCAGCCTCGTACAAATTACAAAATATATACTTCATTCATTAACTACACTGAATTTTCACTTTGGTAGCAGGTAGTCAACCTATCCTATTTAATTTGGACCAAAAGTAGATATTAACCTTTTGTCAGAACCCAGCACAGTAGTCCTATTGGCCAAAATAAATGGTACATAGAACCTAAGGAACATATGCCAAAAACAATTACGCTTTTGGTGGTAAACTAAGTTGGCTGAATAATCTAATCCTACCTAATGAAAACTACCATTTGAAGTTTAACAGGCAATATAGGCTAATATTTTGGGCATATACAATCTTCTCACTATTGTGATAACATTTCATCATCTATATGTCTCTATTACTGCTGAATCACTATCATATGTGTCTCATGCTGTTGGATAACAGTTGTAATTACTCATCCCTATAGATTTAGAGGCAATAATAGGATTTTGTGGCTCAAAACAGCTTAAAACCAAGGTGTTACTACTTAGTGCCAAACTAAAATTTGCTAATATGATATTCCAGTCCTGTCAACTTTTGTTATGATATTATTTTTGTTTCATACTGAACAATAAAAGTGTTGTTATGCTAGTTCTTGTTAGTTATTATTAGACTTTCAAATGCTTGCACAAAATTACAATAGCCAGCAGCACTAATGCAGCAATGCAGCTAATTGAAATTATATTATCTCGGCATGAGCTTGTACATGGGAACATAAGGTTCCTAAGACGGGTGGGTTAGAGAAGCATATCAAATAATCCTATTGTATTAATATGCGATTTCATGATCAAAGAGGCATGGCAATTTTGCTAAAATATTGATGTGTTGATCTGTATGTTGAATGGTGACAAATACTGGACAGTTTGCAAAAACTGAGGCAACCAAGATGCCTATTGTGTATTGTAAGCTTTATTAACCTTATTTATAATAGTTCCATTAAGACTATTTGCTACAGAATGCATGTGTGGTTGTTGATAAACTGATGGATTGCACACAAGTCTTTGTCTTTAATTTGTCATGAGTTGTTGAGAAAAAAACAAATCTAAAATGAGTAAGTTTATGACAGATTTCATCTAGTTTTGGATGATTTTCCTTATGTTAGTTTGCAAGTGATAGTGTGAATATAATATTAAGTATCAACAATAATCGTCAGGATGTGTTCCAAATAAGAATTGAGAGAATGAAGGTATGCAAACATTGGCAAGAATATTATCTGGTTCACATGTTTTCCCTTTACTCCATTTTAGCTTAGAATACATTCAACATTTTTGTATCAAAGCACTGGCTGATTATGTCTTCTTTTTCGTTTGATAGAGTTCTAGTGCAGATCCTCAAAGTTGTGTTTCCATAGCTGATACCAGTTTGCTGTCTTCAGATTCTTTGCAATATCAATCTCAGGCATCTACAAATGGTATATTACTACTGCATACAAGTAACTTACATTCACTAGTTCTATTAGGTGTAAGTACTTTCTGTTTCCTTTTTCTTCTTTTCCCTCGTCTAATTTTCATTTTGAATCAATTCAACTGTTGTGTGGGATAAAGTCTCAATGACTTTTATTTCTCTTTTGTCTTTTTTATCTGGATTAATATAAGGAAAATATTTTCTCAGTGATTATTCAATATATAGTTATAAAAGATGACAACAAACAACATGGATTTGATGCATACATTATCACAAGAAAGTGATGGAGGCTTACTTTTCTTCGATTAAGTCACTTTAATAAGGAGAATCGGGTTACATGTTATTAGGTAATTTAGAAACATACACACTAATTGCTTTTGGATTGACTATAAATGTCATAAGCTGCTAGATAATCCATGAAAGAAGAAAATCTAAGTATATATTCAAGATAAACAGAATGCATGTGAATCTAATGAGCTGGGGAAGACATTTATATGATGATTGGTATGACATTGGGTATCGGTGACATAAAATTTATTAAAGAATCACTGCCCGTCCTTATGAACACCTTTTTAGTACTCCTTTGTCAGTTGGACCATGTTATTTTGGAGCTCGGGGCTTAATGATAGTTAAAGGTGTTACTCCCAACCACAAATAGAACCTTCAAATTACTAGTTGCGGGCAGTTCATTTGGTTCCAGGTTTGGTTACACTTTTTTCTAGGTTGTAGTGCTTCTGGAAAAATTTGAGTTAGTAGAAAAATTTTAGCTATTAGTTCTTACAAATCACAATTTTGAATGTTTTTGGAGACACTAGTGCAACAGTCAAATTCACAATTTATATGTGAACAATAAATGTTTGACTATTTTCAAGATCATAATCTGGAAGTTCTTAACTTCCAAATGTATGATATCTCTAATAATTGAAAAGAATGAACAATTCATTCTCGCAAATTAATATTCAAGTTCTCTGTAAGGCATCAAAAAATCATGTTTAAAAGTTTTTAAAGTATTATGCAGTCTATTTATGGGTTACATGACTATTTTTAATATCAAAGCATTTGTGTAAATCTAGTTAGATGTACACATGTTCCGTCTTTAGTGAATGCAAAATAGGTTAAAAGCTACTTTTTCTTTCTTTTGTAATCGAGGGAAGGTTCGTGAAACTGCATCATACTTTTTCTCCTAGAGAAATGTCACATTCTGTCATAGCTTCATGGTTTCATAATCAAATTTCATGGAAGATATAAGAGATGAGTCAAAATTCAGTTACATTGTGTCCTTTTTTCTTTTTTTATTTTCTATTTGATCTTTCTGGGTTTCATAATTATGAAATGATGGTAAGGTGCAACATAGATCAGGTGGTATTGTTTCTTCAACTATGTTGGAGAAGTCTATCCTCCATAGGAGGTCAACTAATGGATCATGAAGGGTTATTTCAGATGATGTTGAACTTGATAAAGAAGCAGAAGCATTAGAGACTCTAGAAGTTGCCCAAGTGAAACGTGTAAAAAGGTATACAGCTGGAAATAATAATTCAATTACCAATACTATTGTGTGTTTTTTTTTCAGTAATCACTAGTTTATTATTCTTGTTGTTGCTCATTTTCTAGAGGAACTTTGCATTTACCACAAATTTTCCTGAATTTTTCTTTCTATTAGCATTTGAGACCTTAAATTTCTAGAATTCTAGGTGTTTGTTTAGAACTTTTGAAGAAGCTTTAGTTGTTCACCCAGGATGCTTTCAAACAGAGAATCGGCAAGGCGTTCAAGAAGGAGAAAACAAACACATCTAAATGAGCTTGAGGACCAAGTATGTTCAAATTGCTCGATATTTTTATATCTTTAGTATGCAATGGTGTTCTGAAATTTCATGGCATCTATTATTAGGTTTCACAATTAAGAGTTGAGAACTCCGTGCTTTTAAACCGTCTCACTAACATGAATCAGAAGTACAATGAAGTTGTGGCTAATCGTAAGATACTGGAAGCAGATGTGGAAACTTTGATCTCCCAGGTAAGCTACTTGCTACATTAACATGTGTATGCTTTTTTATATTGTGGTGAACACTAAAATTTTATTACTTTAACATATGTTTTGGGTTATTCATTTTGAAGTTATTTATAAAGAGTTATCACAATTTGCTCAATGCTACAAAAGTTAATATTTTGTCATTGGATTTAATGTTGCTCAAGTAGAATACGACAATAAAGTCTTCTAGCGGTCTATTTTTCATTGATTTTGCATCAATATCATTGTTATAGGGAGAAAAAGGCTCCTTCCTTAGGAGCATGTGTATAGAGAGGATAAAGTGGTGATAAGAGGATTAGCTGAGCCTTCCCAATTGCTTACCCTGGCCGAACTAGCAACTCCTGCTTTAGGAAGAAAGACTATGCCAACCTGATCATCAGCATCAAATCCGATATTTGGGATTGAAAGCACACCATCAAGTATCATCTAACGAAAATGAAAATAACAATAGAATGGGTCTTCCACTTTGAATCGCCATGAATTTGCATTTTCCTCTTAAAAGTTGCATTTTGGTTTAGATGACTAATTCTACTTATGATGATTACTTGATCTAAGTCCAACTTACCATTGCTCTCGCTATCTAGTCTTATGTTGTTCGTTTACTTTTTTGTCATATTAGATGCTTCTTACTTGATAATGCTCCTTGAGTCTAAAATTGGAAAATTTGAGTGGAATGGTTGAAGAAACGTTTATATTGTGATCAGCTAAGAGCTTTGGAGTTTTGGTTTAATTTGAAGAAACATTTATATTAACTTCATTTTGTCCACCAAACTAGTTAACTGGAGTAGTATAGTGACAAAGGATGCTAAGAGTTGAAATGAGGGTACCTGTGAAGTGACTAATGATAAGTGTGTTAGCTCTTCTCTTTTCTTCTCCATGCTTTTTGTTGTCATTTTCAAATTCACCTATGGGAAGCTTTTCGAATCAGTAAGTTTTTCATTTTGTTATGAGAATAGTTTAGTTATTATGTAATGAATTAAGCTGAACTGGTGGCTTTGTGCACAAGAATAATATGGTAATGATTGACATTTTGATCGATCTTACTAATATTATTTATAGCGACTATGCTATGCAGGTGGTTCATCACCTCACACCCTATGTGTATTATATGCATTGCTGCTTGTTTGCTTAATTAGGCTGTGTAAGCCTCATAAGAAGGGGGGCACATATAACCTCCAACTATGCCAATTTTTTGTATCTGGCGCAAGGGAAGTCCCCATCACTCTCAGGCAACAATCGAAGCCCATGAGTTGGAGCTGATTTAATGGACCAGGTTTGTTTGGGTACTAGTTTAAGTCTAAAGCTGTTAGGTTTGGTTTTATTGTTACTTTTTTGAATTTTAGAAATAGTTCTTTTCAGTGCTTTATGCATCACTTTTTACCAAATAGAAAGGTTAAGTTTTCTCTCTGGGAATCCTGTGTAACTTAATTCTAGCGGTTAAAAAAATAATCTCATGATCCAATTATATTTATCATGCAACTGAAAAAGAAAGCTGTGGCTGCCATTAGTCATATACATTATTGCATGACCCATGACTGTATGTTTGTTACCATCAAACTAAAAAAATTCAGTAAGTGTACGTTATGGCTGCCATTGGTTAGACAAGCATCGTCTTTTATGATCAATGAGGTATGATTCTACATTTGTGAAAGTGGTGCTGAAGGCCTATGAGAGATTTTATAAGCTCGATTCAGGTTTCTCTACTAAGTACTATCTTTGCTACTTTTCTATGAAATGAATGATAATGATGCATTGTAGAGCAAGTTTTGTTAATACTCAGTTGTCAGTATATGTTTCTACTTAAATACATGTCTTTTATAGTTATTTCTTCTCAATATTTTTTCCATAAGTTTTGTAGTCTATCCTCTAGCTGATATCCTGGTACAGATTTATCATGTATATCTTCACATTATGTTCTGTCCAACCAGTGGGTGTGGCACTTTGCTTCCTCATTCGACATGTTACTGCTGATTGTAGTTGTGTTCTGTCACCTCACTTTCATTCTGTTGTTTTGTTATCAATACTAATTGCTATCTTGCATTCGTAGTATTTATTGAATGATTGACCTGACTGGCAATGTTTGCCAAAATATCTAACAGTGAAATGGCGTTCCTACTCTTCCCACATTTCAGGTGAAGATGGCAGAGGACATTGTGAAAAGGGTAACAGGAAAGTGCCCTTCCGATCATGCTATTTCAACAATCGGCACCCTGGGCGTCAAAGCAAAACCCCCATCTGAAGCAACTTCCGATACTGTTATTGCAATCCCTGATAACTCAATTTATTTCTACTTGGGTTCAGCTGATGAAGAGATAGTAAACACATGCCTCATGGATATCACCTCTGGTCTGCCTTGCAAAGATGCCCCCCACTGGGATCTAGACCAGGGGAAAATGCACCGACCTGGTTCGATACGACGAGTGGGTAGCTTGGAGCTACTCCAGAAAATAATTTGCCGGGAACCAAACTCTTGCACGTCTTTACAAAGGGATGCTGACTACCTCGTGGGACCCAACGACCTTTGAATAACAAGCTGAACTCGAATGTAGCTCAATTCTGGTACTCTCGCCGTATCTGTTGAATTTATTAGCTTGTCGCACATAGTGAGCATGGATGCTTGTATGAGATGTTCAGGTGAGATCTCTGAATCTGTAAGTTCATGAATCGTGTTTCAGTCAATCTATCGATTTTCTTTGCCTTGTGTGGACTAAAAGGGAGCTTATCAAGTTTGATGGTCACCAACAACTTATGAGAATGACTTATTAAAATGGAACTTACTAGTAGAACTAATTCACCTGTCTCAACTGCATGAGAATTAGATTGATAGGATCAACTAGCTAGTAAATCAATGAATCTGAAACAGTCATCTCAAGTGGAATAAAAGAAGAAACTAAAAATAAAAAAATGTGAGAAATTACATATATATTAGGACATTAGGGAAGAAGTTAATGTGAGAGTTTGTTGGTATAGAAAGAAGAAAAATGAAAGAGAAAACACTAATATTAGATGTGCTTAGAATATGCAAAATGCTTTGATATTTCTCAAGTAAAAGAGGGCAAAGACATCATAAAAAAATAGAAAAGGGTATTGTGATTGAATTCCAACCTTTATGGTAAAAGTTTCTTTTTTACATTGCAGATACAAATTTTATAAGCTTGATCTGTGAGGTATGTAATTTGTCCACTTGAAATTGTAAATTTTAATAGTAAAATATCTGTGATGGTTTAGCTTCAGTTTGATCAATTGATTGGTTTCCAATGTCATAGAGACGCTCACAACTTCCAGGTACATCATTACAAAGACCACATAAGATGTTCTTAACATTCATTCATTTAGCTAACAACTTCTTTTGTGTTGTCCTTTTGGTGCAAGATTAGCCAAGTTGTGATCTTAAACTTTGTTGTAGCAATTTTATTGTATTTGCTGGTGTGTCAAAAGAAGGTGGCTCCGCTTCCATTCGATTGTATCTTGAGGACAATGCTGTATATGAGCTTTGGTTAGGATCAATCTAACTCCCTGCAGTTCTAGTTGAATTGACCTGAAGAACCGAGGGAGTCCTGCATTCCGTAACAGTTCAGATGTTCAGATTCACAATGAGAAAAGAGAATGCTTAGTTTGTACTCAGTGCCAAAGATCAAGCCAGAATCTGATATCAGTACCCCAGCAGGAAGATACCATGGGTTGGCTGACTCCTTCCTTCTTCCAGGTATGCGACTATGTTTTGTTGGGGTTTGCATCAGACCAGTGTGTGCGTTGAAAGTTACGGCACCCTTTAGTCAATTGCCAAACTTAGGAATCTCCACACCAATTTGATCTTGGATCTTAAAGTTTCCAGAGTCTATTCCAAGTCTGATTTCTTCTCATCTTGTCAATTGCCCTGGTTACCCACTTAGGAATCTGAACACACTTGCTGGATGGGGGGAGCACCGATCTCGGCCTCCTAACAAAAGATATCTGCGCTGCCAAACATAACTTATTTGCAATTTCTTTTCGTTATTGTGAACCGATAGCTTTGATTTTGCTTCATTAAACTTAGATGAAACCCAAAGAATGACTTAGACAACTCTTGATAATTGCACCCTTTAGTCGATGCTAAGTGTTGGCTGGTTTAGTCGACTAAACTATTGTTAAATTTTCGATGTTCGACCTATATACGGTAAGCCAATTATAGGCTAAAGTGAGTGGTATATACGCTCTTTGAGAGCTTTTGGTTCTTAGAACTCACAAAAATACTCAAACTTCTGTAAATCAAATGATTCCAAGAGCTTGGACTCTAGTTTTTCATTTTTAGGAATAGATGACAATTGTTTTATTCAGAAAAATGCCGCATAGGGTCAAGCTCGACTGCTTGAGAAGAGCTTACGAAATTCTATTAGTTTGGGTTGAAGTGCTATCCTTGGAGTTTAGTTTGTGACATAGTTTAAAATTTCATATTATGCCGGACAAAATAGATGAAATTTATTGTTTTGTCCAATATCCATCTCCCAACACTGCTGCAGGCCACTGCAGAGTCACAAAGGCTGCTGCGATCCTACAATGACCTCCATGGAGTCACGGAGGCATCATGATCCGGCGACCTTCGTGGTGTTGCAGAGCCATAGCGACCTCTGTAGAGGCGCTGTGATCTCATATTTTTGAAGTGTAGATTGAGGTCATTAAAGTACACCATCTCAAACCCTTCAAGCAAGGAATCGACATCTGATTTTACAACTTTGTCATTCTACCCTGCTACCTTAACTAACAAAAGAGGCATACCACAAGCACACTAAACCACAATTTTCAACCGAGCACTGCAAAAAGTTAAGTTAGAACATAAACTAGATCGAATAACATAGGTACTACCGAGTTCAGGATGTCCGACCAAATAAACTAAAGCAGTTGCCGAAACCTAAAGGAAAATGCTACTAGTCTTTCAAACCTCAAATTTAACGATAGTCGTCTACGTGCCTAGCATAAATTTACCGTGACAAGTTGAAGTAGATGGATCACATTCATTCCTCATCCAGCATCTGGACGACCTCAGCAACACCTTCCATCATTTCCTTCGAGATTTGACCACCATCAGGGAGATCAAACTTCCTGCGCTTCATGGATGCTAGCTTCGTCGCCGGTTGTGGATCAACTGCCTCCATCATTGCTTCGAGTTCGTCGACCATTGACTTCTTTGCTGCTCGCACCATATAATCTGGCCCCTGACATCAACAAACCTTGACGCTATAGTAAACTTAAATACAAACAATCTTAAGGGCTAAGAATGTTCTACTGTAATGACGCAATACAACATTCAATACCGACACAATTTTAAAGCTCTAAGGAACTGGTATTAAATGATTTTGACTTTGATTGTATAGACAAAATAGAACAGAGGTGATCCTTCTCAACACTTCATCCTCAGAAAAACTATTAGCAGCAGTGTAGATGATGTGTTGAACAGAGGTGATCCTTGCTAAAACATGAAGATAACGATGTTTTTTTTCAGTATATTGACCGAGACATGTAATGTGTTTTTAAGTATGTGTTGAATGAATGTGAACAGGAAAAAAATATCAGAGATGTAATTACAAGTTACCTCAATGCCTTCGACAGTTAACAGGAGAACAATAATTTTCTCGGTGAATCTTTGGAGCTCTTCAGCATCACTTGCTATACGTCTACGATAAGAGAAATTATAGAACAAAGCTCGGATGTCCTTCAGCCTAGATTTAGCCACTGCAAGCTCACGCAGACAGTGGAGAACCTGAGAGCGGCGGGCCAAATGAGCCCTAAAAGTCATTTGGATTAACAAAGCAGCATCCTGCCGTGTTAGTTCCTTCTGTTTTCCTTTAGCACATCTGTTGGTAAAAGCCTTTCACATCCACAAAGGTAAAGTAGTATCAACATTTACATATCAAGCACAAAACAACTGTCATAGATGAAAATTAAAGGTATATACCAGAACTGGCCAACCCATTTACTAATCAGAAGAAAGGAAGAATTCAGTAAAAGATGCTAAAACTAGACTGAATTTGACCAAAGCACTTGAAAAAAAAAAACTAACTGTATCACAAACATATATCACTTTTAATTTTGTAAGAAGAAACAAGAATTTTGCAATATCGAGCATCCATTTGACTAACAGGGGTATATATCGGAATGAAATATTTTGAACCAATTGCTAGGAAGCTTTTGAAAATGTTGGAGTAGCACTATTTTTAGTTATTAGTTCTTATGAGTTATGCAATAGTTATTTCTATAGTATTTCTCTTTGGGGGAAGTTGCCTATTTCGCCAATCCTCCCATAGAAGTAGGCTTCTTTTCTCCATTCTCCTATAAACATGGTGAATGTGCGTCCAATTGAAAACCGATGCCAGTTCAGACACCAACAACATTCATCACATCCTATTCACCATCATGGTTGAGATTTGGTTGAAGAGCCACAATTGTTCCCTCCATCCAAATATTATTGACTGCTACCCAAATTCATAAGCTGCAGTAGGATGTCTTCCTTCTCCTGGGGACTAGCTTGCCAGATCCATGAATCCCCCAATTCCTTATAGCAGGTTCAGACCCCAACAAGTGAATATTGCACTACAACCATTTGCTGATTCAACAAATCTGCCCCTTCCTTTGCCTCTAAGCTCTTGCCAAGTCATAGTGGCAATGATGTTCAAATCCCCGCTTCTCAATCTAGAGATCCCAAATCAGGCCTCCAGTAGATCCATTCCAGCAACTCCAGTCTTTTGCCTGATCCTCTTGCAGATAGTCTAATTCTACATATTTGGCTTTCTTTTCATCTTCGCCAATTTCTTAGTCTTCTCCAGCATGGTTTTTTCAGTAGCATTATCTTCTACTTACTCGCATCTTCAGCTAAGCAGCGACTGTTCATGGTATAATGTAGAGAAATTGCCAAGCTTCTCCTCTTCATTGTCAACACTGTACTTCCTTTTTAATCACACAATACAGATTGTTCTGGATTTAGGATCGATGTGATGGATCATAGCAGTAATTCAAAATTTTCATCATCTAATTTTAAGAAAACATTAATTTTCAGAGAGAATTAAACTTCATTTTAGTTTAAAAAGAAACGATATGAATGAGATCAGATCACAGGAAGCAACCTAAACCTCATCCTTGAGCTTTACTTGAACGAAAATGGAATCATTAGTGAAGTTAGATGAGGCAAACCTTTCTGATGGCAATGGGTCCGGGGTTCTTCTCCTCGATCTCCACCACATGGACGGTGCCTGCGTTTTCTTTCTTTCCTTTTTTATCATTCTTTTCCTTTTTGCTCTTCTCCTCCTCTTCGTGAGGGTTAGTCAGCGTCTGCCATGTGTAGGTACGGCTAAGCGGGGAGTGCCTGCCCTTCCCCTTGAACTCCGCGGACCACTTGAGATTCCTCTTCCCAGCCCCTTTGGCCTCAGCCGCCCACACAAACTTCCGATCAAACCCCTCACTCTCCTCCGCCCCCTTGATCTCCGCCGTATACTTCACCGCCCTCTCTCCGCCCGCCTTGTCAGTCGCGGTCCACTTGTACTTGCGGCCGAGGCCGAGCTCGGCCGTACAAGTGTACTTGCGGTCCAGATCCGGGGCCCGGGCCCGGCGTCCGAGCTCCAAGGCGGTGACCCGGTCGCTGAGGTCCCGGAGGCAGAGCTCCGCGTCCGCCTGGTCGCTGAGGCGCTTGAAGGAAGCGAACGAGGAACGATCGAAGGCGAAGGCGTGGTCAGCGGCTGAATGGAAGTCGATCGCGGAGGGAGGGAGGAGATCGGGGTGGAAGAAGGACGTGGGGCTGAGGAGGTCGAAGGCGTGGTCGAGGAGGCGGTGGCGGTGGAGGCCGTTGACGAGCAGCGCGGAGGGAGGAGGCGCGAAGGGGGCAGGGAAGGCCGAGATCGAAGACTCGAAGTAGGAGAAGGAAGGCGGGGAGAGGAGATCGACGAGATCGAAGGGGAAGAATCCAGCCATGGCAGGGGAGGAGGGCGGCGAGGGTTTCACGGAGAGAGACGAGAAGGGGAGTGGAGCTGTTCGCTGTCGCTGAGCTCGCTTTTTAAAATGGGAAAAAGCCAGCGAGCAGAAAGAGGAGACGGGATCGTTCGATCCTACCCCTACGGGCACTTCAGTTTTTTTTAAAAAAAAATTAATTAATTAATTAATTAATTAATTTAATTTTTGATTATACTAATAAAATTTTGTTTTTATAATTTAGGAATTGAATTATAATATTAAATATTTTTTTAAAAAATATACTTAATAAATATTTTATTGGCATAATCAAAAGTTTAAAAAAAATTAACAAAAAAAACTGCACGGGAAAGGGCGGTGATTTAGCGAGAGGGAAAATGGTAGCTGGTGGCCGTCACGTGGTGGCGCAGGAGAAAGAGTAACGGAAAAATAGAAACTCCAAAAGGAGTTCTTTATTTAAGGAAAAATAAAATAAAATAAGAAGACCATTTTTTTTTATTAAAATCGCTCAATCTCATTTATTTTCAGAATGGATAGTAGCATTCTCTTCCAAGTCGAAGACGAAACTACTTTAATGTTTTTATGTTAATGCAGTAGTTAAGTGATTCTAACGGGAAGTTGAGTCAGATGGAAGACTGATAAAATGATTGAAATATTGATTAATTTATCATAATCCGAGGAGAAAGGAGAGGAGAAAGGGGATAGTGAGTTGTCTTCTATATTTACTGAATTGTTGGATCTCTAAAAAAGAGAAGGACCAAAGGTATCCGAAATTCTTCATTCAATGGTGCTTGTAAGGTTGTTAGAAAACAAATTAGAGGGTGCCCCGGTCTAGCACTCCGATGCTTAAGTCAACCTCATGTGATAGAAAATAAATAGTACTTAATGAAGAACATAAAAAATGTATGTAAAGCATATCAAGCTTGCAAGAGCGGATCAGAAGCGGCACAAAGCCGGAGGTGATGGCGCGAAGCCCGAGACAATGACATGGAATCGAAGGACAGTACATAGCCCGAGGATAGCGCAGAGCTGAGGGAACTGAGTAGATAGATAAGTCAAGGAGAGGGCAGGGATGTTGACGATGGAAGGACTTCAAGTCGGAGACCAAAAGGAGGTGGCTGAGTTGTTCTCGTCACCGGAAGAGCCAGCAGAGAGTGAAGGAGCGAAGGAGGGGTTAGAATGGAGACTGGGCTGCCCCGGTCATCCCCTCCGATGCTCAAGTCAATTTCTATTGATGTCAAAATAAAGAAGATCAATAGTGCAGGGCATTATGAAGATAAGTGTATGTAGTAAAGAGTCTCCTCCTCTCTCTCCTTCCCCTCCCCCCTTTTGGCCTGCAGGGCAAGACTTTTTATAGGAGGGTCATGTTAAGACAAAAGATGTTAGAGGGTCATGATACTCTTATTTAGGTGTAGGAGGGTTCTGTCCCGACAAAGATGTCAGAAAGTCATATGACCATTTGTTGAATCGGCCCGCACGTGAAGGGGAGGGGAGGAAGGGGTAAATCACATGGTTTTGAAAACTTATTTCTTTTTGAAATTTAAAAGATAAGTACGCAGTGGAAAATTAAGAAGAAAAAGAACACAAGAAAACATGATCAGTTTTACTTTGTTCGGAACCTTCGGCGATTCCTACTCCAAGACTCAAGTCCCGTGGATCTATCGATGGGTAATCTACTAAAATATCTCTTCCGGTACCTCCGAAAGAGGGAATTAAGTACAAAGAAAGTTACAACAAATGCAACACCCTGCACTTATTTTTTTGCAATAATTAATAACAAAAAAATAATAACTTTCGTTACCGACACGTATGAATCGAAGTCAAAACGCTCGAGTGTTGGTGTTGATGTGCCGACCACGATCAAAAGTCCTCGGAGCAGTAGCTGGGCGAAGTACCTTCGCAGCAGAGTCGTAGCAAGATGTCGGAACCTCAAATAGACACATAGTAGCTCGTATAGTAATTGTTGAATGAAGCTTGGTCGAGACTGCATTAAATAAGGTATGGAAGGCACCTTCCATTGGTGTTGAAGGCGCCTTCAATGAGAGAAATTTTCTCCCGAATTTTCTGTGTCTTATCTGCGCCGAGATCCAAATTTTATCCCTTGGAAGGGCGTCTTTCATGAACAGTGTAAAGGCGTCTTCCAATGCTTAAAGGCGCTTTCGAGTACTGTTCTCCAAAGATTTTTTTGCTCCTTTTTACCCTGCAAGTTGTATTAGTCCAAAACTAAAACATCTAACATGCAAAACAAAGTTAGTACAGTGAAAATAAAAAGTAGTAATTAGCTCCTGTCCTTCCAGGACCAGGAACTACTCAAGGTCTCAAATTAGAGATCCAAAATGGACCTAATCTGGACTGACGCATATGTTGGAACCCCGAGGTGTTTTGATGTGATCAAACAAGTTAAGCTAGGTCCTGCGTAGTTTAACCCTTGTGTCTAAGTGTGCAGGAACTTAGGAACACAAGAAGTCGAGCGGAAGACGCGGCTAGCGAGAAGGACGGCACGGGAGAGAGCCGACGGGCTCGGTGTGTCCGAGGGACGAGGTGTCCGCGGAAGAGTACACCGGTGGACGAGAAGAACGTGCGCGGCGTTCGAGGGACGAGAAACCGGGAAGGAAGGCTGCTCGAAAAGAAGGCCGGAACTTGGGTTCGGGTGAGCCCTATTCCGGATGGCCGAGATCACCCAAGCTAGCGAGACTGGAGCGAACAAGACCTGGACCGAGGAGAACTGAACCGGAGCAAAGAGCCCGGGCCAAAAGTCAACTGTGTTGACTTTGGGCTCCGGGGCGCCCGGAACAGTCTGGGGCGCCCGGAGCAGCCCGAGGCGCCCGGAACAGTCCGGGGCGCCCGGAGCAGCCCGAGGCGCCCGGAACCCTTCCGGGCGCCCGGAAGTTGATTTTCGAGCAGATCGAGCTTTGACTCGATCTGAACGTTGGGGGATAAAATTTATCCCACCCAGGGCGCCCGGAACCCTTCCAGGCGCCCCGACCAAGGCTATAAATATAGCCTTGGTCTAGAAGCAAGATAATTAATCAAGAACAACTACTTGTAATCCAGTGCTTTCATTTGTTATTTCTTTCTGTGCTTTCAACGCTGTAAGAGGCTACTCCGCCCAGAGGAGAATCAATTAGTGCGCCTTCTTTGCCTTGGATTAGCAATCATCTGATTGCAAACCAAGTAATTCCTCTGTGTCTATTTTCTGTTTTAATTAGTCTCTGCCCTTTTAATTACAAGTTCTTTTAAGTTAGTTGAATATCCGAGAAGGGTTTTTTTTGTTTTATCTTGTAGGGCAATTCACCCCTCCCCTCTTGCCGGCCTCCAAAGGGACCAACAAGTGGTATCAGAGCGAGGACGCTTCAAGAGGATTAACCGCCGATCGAAGCAACAAGATGGCCGGACCAAGTATCGTCCCACCAAAATTCGAGGGGAACTTCGCAGACTGGAAGCGTCGTATGGAGGTATTCCTAAAAACAGATTTTGAAATTCGGTTTATTATGAAATATGGTTTTATAGCTCCAGTAGATAAAGATGGAAAAGAAAAAGAAGAGAGCGATTGGACAAAGAAGTAGCAGAATGAGTCGGTAGCAAACAGCCGTGCGGAACATCACCTGCTGAGTGTGTTACCGCCTCAAGAGGTCAATCGCATCGGAAACTATGTGTCTGCTAAAGAACTTTGGGAGAAGTTCTTGGAACTCCACGAAGGCACGTCCGAAGCAAAGCTCGCTAGAAGGGACATCCTCCGTAACAAACTGATAAACATCCGTCTGGAAAAAGGTGAGAAAGTAGCCAGTCTACACGCGAAGGTAAAAGAACTAATTACTAGTCTCGAGAACCTCGGAGAAAAGGTATCAAATCAGGATACAATACGCTACGGCTCAACGCATTTCCTCGAACTCCGGAGTGGACTTCAATCATCGACGCCTACTACATCTCAAAAGATTTGGAGGTAAGTACATTAGAGGAATGTTTTTCTATCCTTGAATTACACGAAACTAGATGTGCAGAGACATCAAAGGACACAACCCAGACTATGGCGCTAAACGCAACCAACAAGGATGAACCCGAGTCAGACTCCGAAGATGACAAAGAAGCATACATGGTAAGAAACTTTAAAAAGTTTTTTAGATCTAATAAATTTAAAATGCAGAATCAAAAGAATCAAAAAGGTAGAAGAAAGGTGCGGTGCTATCAGTGTCAGAAGGAGGGACACCTAAGGGAAGACTGCCCAGAACTCAAGAAGGTCAAAATGAAGACACCCAAGAAACACAACCTAAAAGCAATTTGGGACGACACTTCTTCATCCGAATCAGAAGCTCAAGAATATGCTGGGATAGCGCTGATGGCAAGTTACGAAGGGCAAAGCTCGTCAGAACCTAGCATCGATGAAGAGGGAGCGACCTCAGATGAGAGCAGCGAAGCAGGGGGAGATTCAGACTTCAAGTCTGATATGGTAAGTGAGGTATGCCTCTTACCCCCTGATCAACTTTACTCTGGCATTAAGGCAATGACTAAATCCATGTATAGATTAGAAAATGAAAATACCAAATTAAAAAATGAAATTCTGGAAACAAAAAGAATTTTAGCAAAATCATGTCTAATAGAGGATTTTGATAAATTGAAAATTCACAATGAAAAACTAAAAGAAGAAATAGAAAGATTGAAAAAATATAAAAGTTCAAATATTTCTACTTTTAGAAATTATAGAGGTTTAAATTGGTATTATAGATTTCATCAAAGTCAAATTAGAAATATATCAAAAATCTATGTACCTAGGAAATACTTGGTTAACCCTGTAGGTAGGAACCTCTACTGGATTCCAAAAACCTGTTTAATTTAACTTAGCATTTTCAGCAAGGAAATTAAACGACTAATTTCATTATGAGGCTTTGTCTAAGGAAGTGGTTGTTGCTCCAATAACCAAGAAGGCCTAGTGCCTCGCCACGACCTGGAAGCCAAGTATCGAAATGAAAAGTTTAATTGATTAACTGAAAAAGCATTAATTTAATTTACCTAATGCTTTAAAAGAGTTATTCAATTTATATAATTTATAATAAATTTTTTTTTTTGAAATTAAATTTCTTTTTAATTGACTTAGAAAATTTCTGAAAATTATTGACTTAGAAATTTTCTGAAAATTGACTTAGAAATTCTTTTTGGAAATTGACTTAAATCTTTTTAAATTAACTTAGATATTTTTTTTAACTTAGGAATTTTTCTATGAATATTGTCTTAGACATTTTCCTTTGAAAATTGCCTTAGAAATCTTTTATAAAAATTCACGTTAAAATTTTTTGAATATTGACTTAGAATTTTTTTTAAACTAGATATTCTCTTTTGAAACATTGCCTTAGAAATTTCTCTTTTAAGTTAATTGCCTTAGAAAATTTTTTTTTCACTTAAATTTTTTTTACCTTAGACTTGTTTAGAGAACCCTTATTTTTTATGTGATCAAAGGGGGAGAAGTATGTTAAGTCTAGGGGGAAGTATACACTTATTAAATTGAAATATCTTTGGACTTAATTGCAAATAAATTGTTTTTACTGCATCTGTATTACCCTAGCTTAACTTGGGTTGCTCACATCAAAAAGGGGGAGATTGTTGGAACCCCAAGGTGTTTTGATGTGATCAAACAAGTTAAGCTAGGTCCTGCGTAGTTTAACCCTTGTGTCTAAGTGTGCAGGAACTTAGGAACACAGGAAGTCGAGCGGAAGACGCGGCTAGCGAGAAGGACGACACGGGAGAGAGCCGACGGGCTCGGTGCGTCCGAGGGACGAGGTGTCCGCGGAAGAGTACACCGGTGGACGAAAAGAATGTGCGCGGCGTTCGAGGGACGAGAAACCGGGAAGGAAGGCTGCTCGAAGAGAAGGCCGGAACTTGGGTTGGGTGAGCCCTATTCGGATGGCGAGATCACCCAAGCTAGCGAGGCTGGAGCGAACAAGATCTGGACCGAGGAGAACTGAACCAGAGCCTGGCCAAAGTCAACTGTGTTGACTTTGGGCTCTGGGCGCCGGAATCCGGGCGCCGGAGGCCGAGGCGCCGGAACCCTTCCGGCGCCGGAAGTTGATTTCGAGCAGATCGAGCTTTGACTCGATCGAGCGTTGGGATAAATTTATCCCCAGGCGCCGGAACCCTCAGGGCGCCACCAAGGCTATAAATATAGCCTTGGGCTAGAAGCAAGATAATTAATCAAGAACAACTACTTGTAATCCAGTGCTTTCATTTGTTATTTCTTTCTGTGCTTTCAACGCTGTAAGAGGCTACTCCGCCCAGAGGAGAATCAATTAGTGCGCCTTCTTTGCCTTGGATTAGCAATCCTCTGATTGCAAACCAAGTAATTCCTCTGTGTCTATTTTCTGTTTTAATTAGTCTCTGCCCTTTTAATTACAAGTTCTTTTAAGTTAGTTGAATATCCGAGAAGGGTTTTTTTTTTGTTTTATCTTGTAGGGCAATTCACCCCTCCCCTCTTGCCGGCCTCCAAAGGGACCAACAGCATATTGTCCCTCAACCGAGACGCGCCCTCACAAAGACACTCTTTTCCGTTGACTTACCTTTACTTACCATCTTGCAGTTGATTGACTAGTCTTCTAACCCACCAGGTCTTCATGCTAGTTGTTCGGTCCGCAGACCCAACTGGACTTCTGCCGGTTGTCCGGTCTCGCGAACCCAACTGGACTTCTTGTCAAATATCTGATCGATCTGTTGACCGGACTTCGCACCAGCTATCTGGTCCAGCGGACCTAGCTGGATTTCTGCCTGGTGTCTGGTTCCTTGGACTCGTCAATTCCTGCACACTCGGTAAAGCAATTAGATCACAAAATACCTAACTTAACTCACTTGTCATTTATCAAAATCTGAGTTAGACCGTTAGTGCAAAACAACACCAACACTCCTATCTAGGTGTCAAAGGATCCTGTCCCGATATATATGTCAGAGGGTCATATGACCCTTGTTTCGTTGTCAGTAAATGAGACAAAATAATTAATGGACTCAATGGTCTGCTTTGCTATACTCTACCAGGCAGATTGGTTAGCTCGACCAAGAAGACTGGTCATCTTGGCCAAGAAGATTTGTCAACTCGGCCCGATCTAGAAAATTGATAGGTCGGATGCTCTGCTCTGTCAAAAAACTAGTTGGCTCTACCCAGCCTAGAAGACTAGCTGGCTCTATCCGGCCTCGAAGACTGGCGGGTCGGATGCTCTACTATGTCAGGAGATTGGCTGGCTCTACCCAGCTTGGAAGACTGGCTGGCTCTACCCAACCTAGAAGACTAGCTAGCTCTACCCGGCATGGAAGACTGGCGGGTCAGATGATCTACTCTGCCAGGAAGACTGGTTGGTTCTACTCGGCTTGGAAGACTAGCTAGCTCTACTTAGCCTGGAAGACTGATTGGCTCTACTTGGCCTAGAAGACTGGCAGATAAGATGCTTCGCTTTGCTAGGAAGATTGGCTCGTTCTACTTGGCTTGGAAGACTAGCTAGCTCTACCCGACCTAGAAGACTGGTTGTCTCATGTATATTTAACCTAATTAAAAATATTAACATGATTTCGTAGTTATTATAATGTAATTCAATTATATTCATCGGTGGTAAAAAAAGGCGAATACGTTCGCCCCCAGCGTCCCCGTCAATCCGTCTCAGGGTCAACACGGAGGAGGTAAATCACGGACGGCTACTAGCCTTTGGAATAGTGACTAACACATAAGGAAGGTATTTATCTCGACTTTACCGAGATTCGAACCCCAGACCTCATTGGTGGTAAATTCAATTATATTCATGCACATATTTAAGTTGTAACAGTTATGTGATTACTATAATTATTATAGTTTTTATGATATTGTAACTCTTACCATGCGAATTTATCTATTAATCTAATATTCACATTATAACATATATAAAATTATAATTGTTATAATATCTATAACAATTATGATTTTGTAATTATTATAATGCACCAGACCAATTCATAATTTAATACATGCGACAGGAACGTCAGAGCAATTGTGTTTTACAAGGAAAATTGATGGGTGGGTGCCCATTCAATAAAAAAAAATAAAAAGGGTGCCCTTTTCATTATTCCAATAAAAAGGGGCCTTTAATAATTAGTGTTCTTAACTTGTTATGAAAACTCATAAGATAATTTTACTTAGCGTGCATGATGAATTGGATTTATCATTTTATAAATAGTATTATTGTTTTACTATAATCTACAAAAGTAGAGAAAGCACGCCACAAAAAATGGTAATTCAATTGCTTGGGAGCAATGATAAAGTCGTCTTCTAAACGATCTCTTCAAGATAATTTCATACTTTAAAAGAAGGTAAATTATAAGACATTTACTCTAATACACAGTTCTTTGCATGGAAGCGGTAAGACATTTAACGAGACATGCATCCACTGACAAGTGATCCTTAAGTCTATTGAAACAACTACCCATGCAAGTGGAATTGCATTAGGGGCATTGCTTGCACTATGATAAATCTAGCGATATTAGAAAAGATTAAAGCGAGATTTGATGATCAAACCAAAGGTGTGCACCCTTTGAGGGAGTAAAATAGTCTAAACATTGCACAATTGTTGAAGTTGATCGAAGTCTAAATGCATGGACGTACACCGTGAACAATGCACACAAATATGTAGGGCTATAAATAAGTCGAGCTCGAACAAGCCTAATGTTGGTATTTCCTCATTTGTTTAGTGATTTCTTAAGCAATGTCGAAGAGAAGAGGAAGAAGAACAAATGGATAGACAAAGGATATTTAAATGAACCATCTTAGACCCTAAACATATTTTTGAGGGTCATCTCAACCATATTTGTAAGGGTGCAAATGAGTCACGACTCAGTCAAAATTCGACTCGAACTCAAAATTGATCGGGTTGACTTGATAAGAAATCTAGCCGAGTTCGAATCTAATTATTACTAGTTTGATGACTCATCGAGCCAAACAAGCTCAAAATAATATATATTTTATAATGTATAATATATAATATATTAATTTATTTATTAAAAAATAAAAAAATTGAGCTCAAACCCATAATTAAATATTGAGCTCGAGCTCAACTCTACCGGCTTGAGCTCGGCTCAATTTATGCTAGCTCGCTCGAGCATGTAGAGTTGAGCTCGAGCTTAATATTTAATTATGGTCTAAGCCCGATTTTTTCATGTTTTTAATAAATAAATTAATATATTATATATTATTACAGGCTCATTTGGCTTGATGAGCCACTGAACCAGTAATAATTAGACTTGAATTCGACTCGATTTCTTATCAAGTTGACTCAGTTAGCTTCGAACTCGAGTTGAGTTTTAACCGAGTCATTCGCAAGCGACTCACGAGCATCTTAACTCATTTGCACCCCTACAAACATGGTTAAGATGACCTTCAAAAATATGTTGAGGGTCTAAGAGCATCTCCAGTGGGGGATATTTGGCGGAGATATTTCTCCAAATATCCCCCACTCCCAAATATCCCCCATTGTGCGGGATATTGGATGGGGTAATAGAAATCACCGGACACTCATCTGTGTCCGGTGATTTCTTCATGTGGGGCCCACAAAAAGTGGGCTGCCAATACTTATTTTTTTTTTATATATTTTTAATATGGTAGGCCCCACCTTATATGAGTCTGCCACAACTTTTTTGTTTTATTTTTTTTTAATTTAATTAAATTTAAACTATGCAAACATTAAAAAGAGTACGTTAGAAGATTTAATTGTCAAGAAATCAAACGTTCGGAATCAAACGTTCGAAAAATGAACCGTTCGAAAACGTTCGAAAAATTAACCGTTCGAAAACGTTCGAAAAATTAAACGTTCAATAACGTTCAATTTCTCCCTATATATACATCCTTTCTTTCATCTATTTTCATCATTTTCATATCCATTGCCTACCAAAAATTTAGAGAGATGGATAAAAATTCTGGTCATTATTTTAGGGATTTGTTCAACTCTCCAAATATCGACGAAAATTCAAGTAAAGAAAGTTCTCGAGCCCGTCCTAATTTCTTCAATCCTCAATTCCCATTTCCCACTCAACATCCACCAAATTTCCAACCGTTTCCATACCCACCACCATATTACCATAATTTCCAAAGTTATCCAAATTCTTTGAGTGGCGACCCTCGAGCTCCGTTTTATACATATCCTCCAGAATATTGGCAGAGTAATCAGTATTTCATGCAAGGCCCATCTCATGGAATTAATCAGCTTCAATCACCAGAGATTAATTCAAATGAATCGAGAAGAGCTAGTGTTGATGCAATTGACAGTGATAAAGGTACACCTTATGTAGTCCCTGATTCACAATTTCCTCCATTTTCATCAGAAATAGGGTCCGACGATATTATTCTCAATCAAGCACCAGAGATGGGCAACGAATCAGATGAAGACCATAACAAGCGAACAGTATGGACAGTGGCAGATGATAAGCTCCTTGCAGCGGCCTACACTATTATGAGTGAAGATTCAGTAGTTGGTAATGCCCAGAAGAGTGAGTCATTTTGGAAACGAGTTGTGACATACTTCAATACCAATCGAGCTAAAGGAGCTAAAAAGAGAACTGCGGAGAAAGCAAAATCACATTGGGCTTCATTGAAAAAGATCGTAAATAGATACAATGGAATCTACAATAAATGGTATAATGATCGACCAAGCGGATGGAGTGATGAGGATTTGATGGTGCGAGCTCATGAAGAATACAAGAGTACTTTTAAAACTACTTTCCAATATGAGCATGTGTGGAGAATCGTGAAAGATAGTCCTATGTATGCTCCTCAATCCTCAGATCGACGGGCAACAAAAAAAGCAAGAACATCAGAATCATCAGGTGCATATACTGACTCTTCTAATCCTAATACAAGTGCTGATATAGATGATAGAGAAATCCGATTTCATCCAATGGGACAGAAGGCAGCAAAGAGGAAAGGCAAAGAAAGAGTAGGCCTACTTGATGAATTGAATCAGGCTATGCAACAATCAATGGCGCAGTTGGAAGAGTATAATAACAATAAGAAAGTTGATCAACTCATCCAAGCACATCAACTCCTCGTAATGGACACACGAGGCATGACTGATGAACAACTTCAAAATCATCTAGCGATATGTGAACAACTGAAGAAAAAATTGAACATGTAGTTAATTTGGTTTATTTTAGCTGCTCCATGTTACTTTTATTATTTATAGTTTATTGTTATGTATTTTATTAATTAAATATGGTTTTGTATCTCTGTATTGTAATTTTAAATTTATAAAATATTTGTATTTGTATTTGTATGAACTTAAATTTATATTTCTATTAAATTTTTGTTAGAATTAAATGTAAGTTAATTAAATTTGATGAGATATTTAATTGTGGAATTGAAGATATTTGAGAGTGAATATTTGATGAGTGGGACCCATAAATATTTGATTGGTGGAATATTTCATTGTGGAAGTTGAGATATTTGAATAGTGGGATATTTAAAAGATGATATGGAAGTGGGGTCCACAAATACTTGGGAGAAATATCCCAAGCTATTGTGGATGCTCTAAGATGGTTCCTCTAAACATACTTTGGCAATCCAGTTGTTCTTCTTCCTCTTCTCTTGACATTGCTCCAGAAATCACTAAATGAATGAGGAAATACCAACATTTCTCTTCGGGCGTGCGGGTAAACATTAGGCTCTCAGCTCTCTATAAGATTCAACGAGTGAAACAAAAATGAGACCGAACAAAGG
Source organism: Zingiber officinale (assembly GCF_018446385.1). NCBI lineage: Eukaryota > Viridiplantae > Streptophyta > Magnoliopsida > Zingiberales > Zingiberaceae > Zingiber > Zingiber officinale. Next base: position 134,197,515 of record NC_056002.1, read on the forward strand.
GCCTTCCTTGGCAAACTAAGGATGCTATGCTCGAAACCCTAAAGTAGGGAGGCTCTAAATTACTACAACGGGCCCAAAGTTTGGATCCAATCTTTCATCCTTTCAAGTTTCCAAACATAGATGACGATTAGCAAGTGTCACCCAGCATAGAACACCCTCAACATGGAATTAGGAGAGGTTCCAAGTCGAAGGATGATGAAACCATCGTCGGGGGATATTAACCAAGATTCATCAATCCAAGAGAAGATTTAGATGTCCCCGGAGACATAGTGTCATGATTAAGCTGTCCAAGTGATATATCAAGGATCTATAATTTAAACTTAGTTATGACATATTATTAAAAAAAATTCTCTTTAATGGACAGCAGATCTGAGAATATTAACTGTTAAGATAAACCTCCATGTGTACTTTCCTAATTTACCTTAGAGACCGATGGAAAATTTTCATGAAACCGGACCGATCACCCCTTTATAAACTTTCATCAAAGAAAAAAATTTTCATTAAGAGAAGATTTAGATGTTATACACAACAAAGGAGATGCTACGATGTTACTTTAATTTCTACCAAACAAATCATAAATCAGTTAGGTTATCATAGACAAAGTAAGAATGATGAAAGCAACATTACAGTGATGGTCGTAAGACGACTTAACAAATCTGTATAGAATTTGGGCTTAAACTGATGATCAATATCAAGAACCACCTTGATCCTCATAAACCTAATGGAAATGTCATGCGAGATTTGAATCTATATCAAGTTACCATTACTAGGAGATGTCAATCACTGATGGAGATGACAGGGGCCACGTGGCAGGCTCAGAACTCTATCAGCGTAGAGTCATGTAGGTCCGACATGAGATCGAGTTCAAGTCAAACCGACAGACTTAAAGGCAGAGTCACATAACCACAGTCCAACCGGAACCAAGCCGAATGGGGCACTCAGCAGTCAAGTGGATGGGCTAGTAGGAGAAGTGGGGCAAACACATTTTGAGGATATGGGCATACATGTGGAGAGTGCAAAAAGCCCAACATACTTCAGTTACGCTCCTCATTTGAAGGAAAAATTTCTGCAAATACGCCGTAGCTAGAGTTCGAACTGTAAGTGCTTGAGTGACAACTTAGATATCCTACCGCGGCACCATGATCCCGAGGACAATCGGATCAATCACCAAGCACCATGTTAACCAAGGTATTGAGTCTACATCATGCCTAAAAATTGGCAAGCATGCCAATGCCACTTGTGAAAAGAGATGAATGAATGAAATAAATGGTGGCTAGCCATGAGCGGCTATCATTTGATGATAGTAATGCAATGCTAACAAAGTAATTACCATACAAAAGCACACAAAACTAACTAATTTAATCACTTGTCCATGATTTAGTGAGGTGTGCATTCAAAACTCTCCTTTTTTTGAGAAGGAAAAGGAGATTTAGTTCATAATATGCCTAAAAAGTAATGGATTCCAGCAAATTGTTGAGGTGAAGGAATCCTGGAGTAATCTAAGAAGGAAGGGACATGTATCTTTCTTTCTTTTGCAATGGGGATCACTAATTACAGTAGAGTGGAAGCAAGATTGAAAAGAGTGATCATGCAACCAACAAATTGAAGAAGAAGAAGAAGATGAAGTAGAATTTGTAGGAGGGATCTACTCACACTGTATTTTTCCGGCCATGGCCGCCGGGCAAGAGCTTGAGCACCTCCGCAAGCGTGTTGTTGAACTTTGTCAGGTTCATCCTCACGTCCTGGTTCTCGAGGTACGTCTTGCTGATGGCCGGCCATCCCTTGCGGTGCACGGAGCGAGGGTCCTTCAGCACGGGGTCGTCCTTCGCGTACTGCTCGGTGAGAGTGCTCTCGGCCTCGTCGATGTGGTAGGCCAAGTACTTGATCCCCATCGCCGGCGCCGGCTTCTCGAACGTGTCCCGAGCCAGCCACGCTAGCCCATTTAGCGGGACCACCTGCACCAGCACTGCTCCGGCAGGCAGGAACACCATGTTGGTCAGCCCGGCGCCGTGCACGCCCACCATCACGTCGGCCGCGTTGACCAGCCGAGCGAACTCTCCCACGTCGCTCGAACGGGTTGCCTCCGCCAGCCGCACCTGGAACCCCAACCTCGCCGCCGTCTCCGCCATCGCCTCCTCGTTCAGGAACGCCCTCGTCCCCTTCCTCGATATGATCAACAGCGTGGGCTTCGCCGCCGCCGCCGCCCACTCCCCCACCGCCCGTCTCTCCAGTCGGTACGCCCTCCTCAGCAAATCCCTAAATTCCACAATCGAGAAGCCGGCCGAGGTCTTGGACGCGTTGACGCCGAGCTCCTTGTGGAAGTCCAAGCCGACGATGGCGCGGGGGAAGCAGAGGACGCCCTCATTTCCGTCCGCATCGACGAGGTCGTAGTTGGAGAGCTGCTTCAGGATCAACACGAATTTTTCCAACCACCAATCCTTCCGATCAGCCACCACCAACTGGATCTCGCCGCGGAACCCGTAGGCGGAGATGAAAAGGGGAATCAGGACGTCGGTGAAGCTATGGAAGAGGTTGTCGGTGTAGTCCCCGACGGAAAAAACCAGCGCCGGGACTGCGAACCTCGCCGTGCAGCGCGGCGGCGACGGCCCCTCGCCGGGCAAGGGCTTCAGCGTCCACTCCGTCACATTCTTCATCGCCGGCGGGTCGTGCTTCCTGCAATAGGGTTTGATCGCCCATTCCCGATCTGTTGCCGAGCGGGGCAGCAAGATGGTCCGCGAGCTCCCCAGAATCCTCACATGACCTCGGGCATCGCACACGTTAGATCTCCTGCTTGTTCCCCAGCAGATCGGCTCTCGCCGGCGCGCCATCGCCCCATCTTCATCACCTGCACACAGACAGAAGATTGAGCTGTCGAAAGCTACAGATTTGCTCCAAAATCTCTAGAGGCGGCAAAGCAGCACCATAGGTAGAATCTCCATTGTCGTCCCCAAGCAGCTCCCAAGTCAAAATCGGGTCTTTTCCTCCCAGCGCCGGCCATCTTGCTGCAACAACAACGACGACGACAATGATTAGCTGAAGAAGGAAGAGATGCAAGCGACGGGTCAAGGATCGAGAGGTAGGCAGACCGTAAAGAGGAGTGGAGACGAAGCGAGAGTTGAGGAGGGAGAGGAGGCAGAGGGAGAGAAGAATGGCGGCGACGATGAGGGCGCTTGGCCGCCTTCCAGGCTCGAGCCTCACGAAGCTCTTCAATGGCTTCATCTCTTCCCCTTTCCCTTGTGCTCTTCTTTCCTCCTCCTGTTCGATACTCCCATTGCCCTAATCTTCCACACTGGATAATTATAGTGATGTTTACTATTTTTGTTTGACTGTTTACTACCCGATCTCGAATTGTGAGTCCCAGCGTCCTCTTCAATTAGTCCCAACACAAATTGAATTAACATTTACAAGCAAATTTTATATATATATATATATATATAAAATTTTAGTGACGGGTATTTTTATAAAATTAGGGTCTCCTTCATGCTCAACCTGTATTTTTCATATTTATTTTAGTGACGGGTGGAAAATTTCTATAAAATTAGGTCGATCACTTCCAGAATTAGTCAGTTCAAAAAATTAAATGTTTAGATTATAAAAAAGGACCATAAATTATTCGTGAATAATGTTAATGAACAAAATTTATAGATAAAATTTATGAATTTTTATTAATAAAATTTTTATTGATAAATAAATAAAAAAATAAAAAAATAAAATGAACTAATAAATTTGTATTATCAAATTTAATAATCAACCATTTCAATAACTTAATTTATTTTAAACTCAACTTCACCTGAGTCAATTATTTTATCAAATAAATTTGAACATCATACAATTTAAAAGCCCTAACTAGATTCCAAGTGAAAAGAAACTCTCACTAATGTGATAAAATGGTAATTAAACATGGAGAAAATAATAAAAAAAAATAGAATTTAAATCACAATTAAGAAGAATATTACAATCCTTTACCTATAAAATTAATCGAGCTAAGTCAACCGACTTAGATTATAATACCAAGTTAGTTCCAAGAAGTGAATAATTAATAGAGGGATTGACTATACTTATTAATATCAGTTCAATATTATTAGTCCAAACTATTCCAATCCTAATTAAAATTGCGGAATAATTTTAACCAAAAATACTCCAACATGATCAAAATTACTCTAATATTGATTAAGATTACTCTAATATTGATCAAATTAATATTAATAAAAAAAATACTTCCACACTACTCAAACTTCATCAAATTTGTTTTGACAATTTTTGCCAAAAAATATTATGATAAGGAGCAATTTTGTTCATAACTGTTTTAATATTGATCAAAACTATTTTAATAGTATTTAAAAATTACTTCAATGTTAATTAAAATTATTTTAATATTAATTGAAACTTTTCATTACAACTATTCTAATGTGATCAAATATGCCGCAACATTATTGTAGTAATTTGGGCCCAAACTGCCACACGCCCGAGTAATTTTGATCAAAATTATTATTAAATTAACCAAATAAGTATTTAAAATTAAGGGTAAAAATTAAAAGTCCCCCATTTTTTCAAATAAAATAAAGGTGCTTATCAATATTTTTATTTCAAAAATATTCCAAAGCCAACATTGCTGTACAACTACTAATTCAGAAGTAAGTTGATAATTGCATATTAAGTCAAATCTTTTAGGTAGATAAATATATAAGAGCTTAATTCAAAGTGAAAAATAGCGTATCATCATGAAACATGTGAATCATTTTGATTCTAACAAGTGATATTAGAGTAGTCCTGAGTAGATCTCATATGAAGTGACCTTGAATGAAGTTAAGGGGAGGCCCAGAACAAGTCCTCATATGAGGTGGCCTTGAATGAAGTTGAGGGGAGGCCCATAACAAGTCAAGAATGATCGAATGCTTACAAGGAAGTTTGTCCGGACCATGAGAGTAATGATGATCTTTCGTTTAAAGGGAGAATTGTTGAAAATATAATTAAAATTTCACATTGAAAATATATGAAAAATATTATGGATCTTAAAGATATTTCTATTGTTATGAGACCTTTTGGATAGAGCTAAAAAATAATTGCATGAAGGTTTAGACCTAAAGTGGACAATATCATACTATTATGAAGATATATAAATTAAGTTACTGAGTAAACGACTACGGTGTGTTTAGGGTGAGTTTAGAATTTAAGATTTAATGTTTAAGGTCTTTGAACATTTTTATATTAAAATAATCTTTACCAACAAAATGGTTTAAACTTCATCAAACTTATTTTAAATTAATCAAAAACATTTTAATATAAGTGCAGAAGCTATTACATAGTTACTACCCCTTGTAAACTATAAATTCTAAATTTTAAATTCATCTGAAAAATATTATAGTATTATTGATAGTTGTTATAAGTATGGCAAAAGACGAATACACTCGTCTTCAGCGCCCCCACCAATCCATCCCAGGGCCAACACGGAGGAGATAAATCACGAGCGGCTACTAGCCTTTGGAATAGTGATTAGCACATAAGGGAGACATTTATCTCTGCTTTGTCGAGATTCAAACCTCAGATCTTATTATGATAATATTTCACGCGCTAGCCACTAGACCCATCCGAATTGATGACTGTTACAAGAACATTTGACCAAAGGATATTTTTGGGGTAAAATATGTCCTTTTGTTTTTTTTCCCTAAAAAATAAGGGTTCATTTAATATTTCTCTTAATTTTGGGAGCTTAATTTCGGAGGCCTTTTGATTTTCACTCAAAATAAATTATAGAATGGGATAGAATGCGATGTAGCGATGATTTAATAATTTTTAAATATAGGACACTCTTTTCAGGATAATAAAATTTAAGAAGAGTTGTTTTGATTTCTTTTCCCCCTCCTACTGGTTATTGCCAACCATTAGAAACAATGGTCCAAAGTTAGGTCGTGCGAAAATGACAATAGAAAAATGCTGCCTTTGATTTTTTTCAAAGAAAAGAGGAACACAGATAAGAACAAGAGGAATTGATTGAATCTTGAAATTCAGCTCGTTCATATTTTCGCTGAAGTTTCGAGTCGTGTCTAACGTATTTCTTTGGTTCGAATATTATCAAATTAACCGCAATCTTTTTCTATTCGCGAGGATTCCAACAAAGCATCTTCTAACTCTAATAAGTCATACAAAGGAATTAATATCATGTTAAATATCTTTCTATCTCCGGATTTATTGGATAATCTACCGGACTTCAGAAATTAGCCTAATTTAAAGTACATTGAAATAAATTTAATTTATTTATCGAGATGACATGAGCTAATAATTTCAAGCTGCTAGTAGGGACTAGTTTATACCAAATGTTGAGTGCAGACTGGTTGAGTCGGAACATAGGCCGAGTGAATAGTATCGCCAACCGGGTTGTAGATCAGCTGAGTGGGGCAGAGTGGACCGTGAGGCTGAGCAACTAAATGACAGAGTGATCAAGTGGTCAGTGCGAATGGTTTGCAGATCAAACAGAGAATCCAACCGAGCAGAGCGGTCAATCGGGTTCAGTAGAGCAGCCAACCGAGTGGTGTAGCCGAGCAGGTTGAGAAGCTGAGCAGTCCAAGAGGGCAAGCGAATGTGCGACCGAGTTGTTGAATGAGTATTCGACCGGCCGAGCAGAAAAAATCAAGCAGTCGAGCGAGCGTGCGGTCAGACAAGAGAAGCAGACAAGTGGCCAGTCGAACAGAGATGTTGAGCGGGTGAGTGAGCGATCGAGTGAGCGTGCGACTGGCTAGGCAGAGTGGCCAAGCAACCTAATGGATCGAAGTCTGTGATGGTTACAGTTTTTTTGAAACAGATTCATCCTACAAATGTAAATGTATGACAGTTGGAAAAATATGAATAGAACACGAATTGTCCTTGACATGCATAAACAGTACTTATGTGGCAAAAAGCGAATACGCTCGCCTCCAGTGCCCCCGTCGGTCCATTTTAGGACCAATACAGAAGATGTAAATCATGATAACTGACAAAGCAAGTTACAGGTGGGATGAATTTACACTGATTATAAAAATTTATACTTACCAATTCTAAAATTCAACCCTAAGAATTTATATTTACTAACTTAGCCAAACTCGTAGGGGCGCATAACAACACTTGTGATGCATGTAAGTATTACATGCAGATACAAAGAACAAAGTGTTATGCAAGCACATCTTGACATGCATAAATGACACTTGTGATGTATTGCATGTGTGTATAATAAACAAGTGTTATGTATGCACAAACGTCTCAAAGGCTAAGGGCGAAGCCAAGTTATAGTTTACCCGGGCTGTATCCCGCAGGCCGACGACGTCGAATCTTGAATTTACAATGGAAAACAAATGAAAAAATGAGAGAAAGAGGAATTAGCCTGGGATGACGACGTCAGAACTGGCCGTCATTGCTCACAACCTGGAATCAGCCCGGATAGATCATCCGGACCGGCTCCGCCATTGTCAAAGGCTTGCTCAACTTCTTTTTGTATGAGGAGCAAGCAGTACCTGATTATAGATAAAGGCCCAACAATAACTAGGTACGTATTCGAGGATACTTGACCTTAAGTAGATTTAGTCGACTGAAGAAATATATGAATCGACTCAAGTAAACTGTATCTCGAGCTATTCAAGATACTCAATCATGGGAAATCACTTGAAACACAAGCATCCAATAATTGAACGTCATCGTGTATCGTTTAGGTAGATCGAAGTCTCCTTCGCTACCAAATGAGTTAGTTAATGGCCCCTTTGGGGAAAGGAAAGTGACAACAAATGAGTTGTGACTAAGGAATGCAACAATAACTCATCAGCAATATAATCACATAATTTTCTATTTATCGATTGCGTTCTATCCAAGTTTCAATATCTTCCTCACTGATCGGGACGGAGCCATGCCTGATCTGACTAGTAGACCGAGGTGCCTCCCGTGAGACCCAACTTATGGACTAGCCCGGGTTTAACATGACAGGGCCAAGAACATACTAGGTACAATCAAATCAGATCAGATTCGATTAGATTGCGAGAGGTTTGACCCTATTACTACCTCTATTCGCTTGGTAAATTAGTTGGGGAATAAAGAAACGAAGGGATGTGGCTTTTCGAAATCGAGAAACCTTAGTCATTATTTGCAAGTACCACCTTTGTAAATAAATACAAAGATCACAATATCTTCTTTGCATCTTTCATCAATAATTGCAATTTAGACTCTTGTGATCTCACTTTAAGACACAGACTTCCTTTCTATAAGTCCATTAGTTAGTCATGTTCTAAGAGACGATGAGAGTAATTAAGTAAAAAAAAATGAAATCGTCACCTTAGAACTGTCATCTTTGGATTTACAAGTGTTGGATGATGAAACAGATCTACTTTTGGTATCGTCTAAATGTTGTTTGTACTTAAAATCTACACAAGCCTTGCAATTTGTCCTTTGAACTATCATCTTTCCTCTGCTTTTTTGAATATTTTTTCATAATGTAATGTGATTATCATTAGAGTCGATCACTCACATAACTCACATTGCACGATCGAGCATGATTTTTATGGTGCGTTTGGTTCAAGTTATCATGTATAACCTTGGTTATGTGATTATCATGTAAGCACTTAACCAAGATTATGGGGAATAAAACATAACTAAATATTGTTTGGTTCAACCTAAGTAATGTAATAAAAACTTGTTTATTTGAAGGTTTTAATTAATAACTTTGTTTAATATTTTACTGTATTACCCTTAGGATACGTTTGGTTCAAGTTATCATGTATAACCTTGGTTATGTGATTACCAGGTAATCACATAACCAAGGTTATGAGGAATAAAACATAACCAAATGTTGTTTGGTTCAATCTAGGTAATACAACAAAAAAATATTTGTTTGAAAGTTTAATGAATAACCTAGTTTAGTATTTTACTAGATTACCCTTATTAATGAATAACCTAGTTTAGTTACAAAACCAACTATACATAATAATAATAATAATAATAATAATAATAATAATAATAATAATATTTAAACTCTATTATATTTTACTATATTTTCATGTTTTTTTTTTTTTTTTATATATTTTTTGTTTTGTTTTTTATGTTCTTTAATTTTTAATTTTTTTAAGTTATTTTTTAGGTTTTTTATTTTTTATTTTTTTAGGTTTTTTTTTTTTATTTTTTAGGGTTTTTACATTTTTCTATTTTTTAAATTTTTTTAATGTTTTTAACATTTTTTATTATTTTAACTTTTTTTAAAATTTTTTACATTTTTTCTATTTTTTTTTACTTTTTTATGTTTTTTTGTATTTTTATAAATTTTTTAATGTTTTTTCTATTTTTTAAAAGTTTTTTTACCATTTTTTAATTTTATTATTATTTTTAAATGTTTTTTAATTTTTTCTTTAAAAAAAATTACGTTTTTTAAAAAAATTTATTTTATTTTTTATATTTTCCAATTTTTTTCTTTACATTTTATTTTTTCCACATTTTTTTTTATCCGAGGGTATTTTGGGTAAAAAAAATTCGATAACCCCGGAATCAAGAAAAACCTCAGTTTTCCGATTCCTGGTTGCATGCCCCTTTTGCTGACGTGTCAAGCATGGAACATTACTCGGGGAATCATCGATTACCTAAACCAAACAGAGTTTTTGTTGATAACCTTGGATGGATAACCCCCAACCAAACGCACCCTTAGTTACAAAATCAATCATAAATTATTATTATTATTATTATTTAAACTCTACGTTTTCTCTTTTGTTATATATATTTTTTTATTTTATCTTTCTCGTATTTTTCTTTATTTATATGTATTTTTAAAAAAAAAATTATTTTAAAAATCTTTTTTACATTTTTTAATTTTTTTTTGTTTTTTATATTATTATTTTTAAATTTTTTACGTTATTTTTTTATATTTTTTTAATTTTAATTTTTTCCTTTTAAAATATTTTTTATGTTTTTCCTTTTTTATTTTTTTGCTTTTTTACATTTTTTTATTATTTTTACATTATTATTTTTTTTTAATTTTTTAAGTCTTTTTTCTTTTTTTTAAAAAAAATATTTTATTTTTTAAATTTTTTCTTTACTTTTTTTTTTTTACATTTTTCTCTTATCGAAAGTTATTTTTGGTAACAAAAATTAGTTAACCCCGGAATCAAGAAAAACCTCAATTTTTCGAGGTTTTCCGATTCCGGGTTACATATATTTTTTGCTGACGTGTGTCGAGCATGGAACATTACTCAAGAATCATCGATTACATAAACCAAACAGGGTTTTCATTGATAACCTTGAATGGATAACTAAAGTTATCAAGGATAATCCCGAATCAAACACACCCTTATATTCTTTTTGGGATTATACTTTAGTGAGTGAATCGATAACATTGTTGTCTGTAGATATTCCTCTATTTTGATATCTCTAGGCTTTATAAACTCTTTGTTTAGGTAGAATTAATGGGATTGTTGTTCGTTAGTACATGCTTAGATGATTGATGAGACGACTATATATGGTTTCTTATGTGGGAATGATTATGGGTATGAGTTTGATAGTAAAGTGGAGTGAGAATGAGAATGAAAATGAAAATGAAAATGAAACTTACCTACTTATATGGGTTTGGTTGATTCCCATAAATTTAGAAATCATTCCCAAACCTACAATCCAAATACTATCTTTTACTATCATTTCATTCCCTCATTTTCAAATCCATTAACCAAACACCCCTTGGTTAACCAACTAAACTAAGCTCTCTAGTAACCTCAATGTTGAAATTTTTGACGACTGAAGCTATTTTGGGATCTCAGGCTCGGCTGAAATTATAGGCCAATAAGACCTATGCCTAGGGCCCCAATAAAATTGGGGCCATTAATATTAAAAAAAATTAAATATATTTAATAATTGAAATTTAATTTTAATTAGAACTCCTATTGATGTTTCGATTTCCGTGCACAGTAATATACATTGTACCGCCATCAATTGAAATTGCCGCTTCGATTTCCTACGTGCACATTGTACAACCATCTATTGAAGATTGTCGCTTCGATTTCCATGCACAGTAGTGCATTGTACAACCATCTATTCCAACAAAAAAACGAAACTTCAATTAATTATATAATTCTCCTATAATTCTATATAAAACTACTATTACACTACTACTACTACATAATTTGATTTGCTCATACTTTCATTCTCTAAATCTCATCTTGCTCACATTTTCATTTTATAAGTTTCATCTTCTGTAATCTGTATTTTTGGTCCCTCATCGTCTCGACGTTGATTCTTTCAATCTCAAAATATGACAAAACGCCCTTCACATTCCTCAATCGTCGGTAATATTTTTTTAAATTTTTTCATTCTTGAAATGTTATTTATTGTTCTGTATAAATAATAAATTAGGGATGAAATGGACCCAAATATGGTTGGAAAAATAGATTATTAGAAATTTTTTTCTCATTTTTCCTCTCTCCAAACAAATTACTACCCTCGCTTATCTCATCTATTATATATTTGTTAAGTATAGTTTATTATAAAATATAAACTACTTAAATTAACCAATTCTTCAAATCAAATTTAATATTTAATATTTACTATTTTTTATTATATTTGTACCGGCAATACTCAGTAATTATTGTTCATTTAATTCTAAGTAATTTTATTAGATTTGTTATTAATAATCAAAATCAAAACTCAAAAAATAATATAATTAAAAATTTAAATGAAAAACTAGTTGAATTTTCATCGAAAGATAATACTTTAGGATAAAAAAAAATCTATCAAGAACTTTCTAATGATCACAAATCAAATTCATCAAGTATTAATATTAATGAAGAAAATAATTATAATTCATAAGAAGAAAAATATGACTTAATAGATCATGAAGATAATTTTTAAAAATATATATATTAGGAAAAGAAATAATAATATTATAATTAAAAAAAATAAAAGAAACAAAATACTTTTCAGTTATACTTGATTGTACTCCTGATATAAGTCATCATGAACAAATATCTCTTATATTAAGATATGTAGATATTTCAAGTCCAATCAAAATAGAATAATATTTTATAAAAATTTTAAAAGTAGATGATACATCAGGAAAAGGTCTTTTTGATACGCTTATTAATATAATAAAGAAAATTGAACTGGATGTAAATGACTTAAGAGGACAAGGATATGATAATGGGGCTAATATGAAAGGTAAACAACAATGTGTACAAAAGAGATTGTTAGATATAAACTCTAGGGTTTTTTATACATCATGTGGTTGTCATAGTCTTAATTTAGTACTATGTGATATAGCTATTTTTTTCCTAGTGCTATAACATTTTTTTTGTGTGATACAACATATTTACTCATTAATTTGTTCTTCTAAAAAGGGTGAAAAATTTTACAAGACTATGTTTCTAATTTAACCCTTAAACCATTATCACAAACACGTTGGAAAAGTCATCTTGAAAGCGTTAAAGCAACAAAATATCAAGCTCCACAAATACGATAAGCTTTATATAAACTTGCAGAAACTAATGATGATCCTAAAACAAAAAGTGAAACTGATTATTTAGCAACATATGAGTTTGAAAATTTTGAATTTTTATTAGGTATTGTTATTTGGTATGATATATTATTTGCAGTTAACACTATTAGTAAATTTTTATAATATAAAGATATGAACATTGCTATTGCATTATATAGATCAGTTAAATGGTCTTGTTTCTTTTTTTATGATTATAGAGAAAATGGATTTATATCTGTTGTGATTTCTGCCAAAAAGATTGCAAATGAAATGAATATAGAACCAAAATTTCATGGAAAACGTGTAATTAAAAGAAAATAAACGGTTTGATGAGAATAAAATTAATGAAGTAAAGCTTTCACCGGAAAATCTTTTAAAATTAATTATTTTAATTATATTATTGACCATGCAATTTCTTCAGTTCAAAGTAGATTTGAACAATTTAAAATATATGAAGATAATTTTAAGTTTTTATATGATGTAGAAAAGTTAAAATTGCTTGATGATGATTTTTTAAAAATAAAATATTTAAATCAAAAACTTTTTAACAGATGACATGTTATTTTTAGAATTAAAATTTTTAAAAGAAATAATCAATCTAGAATTAAAAACCGCATTTGAGGTATTGAACCTTATAAAAAAATTAAATTCTTTTTCCTAATGCATGGATAGCTTATAGAATATTATTAACTATACCTGGCCTGTTTGTTAGTGTAGTTTTAGCATAAAGAAGTTTTTCAAAATTAAAATTAATAAAGTCTTATTTACGTTCAACAATGTCTCAAGAAAGATTAAATAATCTAACAATTTTATCAATTGAAAAAAAATATTATCAAAACTCTGAATATAAAAATTTAATTAATAATTTTGCATCTAAAAAAGTTAGAAAACTAAGGGTGCGTTTGGTACGCGCGTTTTTCATTTTATTTTCTGAAAAACACGCGTTTTCTGAAAAATGGTGTTTGGTTTGCGTTTTTTTTTCCAAAAAAATAGATAGCATTTTCTAGAAAAAACATAGAATGACAAAAAGTCATTTTCTGTTTTCTAAAAAACACGCGTTTTTCAAAAATGAAAATGAAAAACATGCGTATACCAAACACACCTTAAATTTTACATAAAAATTTATTTTAAATTAATATTTTATTTTTTTAAAGAAAAATTTTAAATCCATCATTGTCGGTCCCAAATTTGAATAAAAAAGGATGAGGAATTTTTTTTTAAAAAAAAAGAATATTAAAGGTCTAAATGTATTTTTTTTTTTTTTGCCTAGGACCTCGTAGAATCTTGTGACGGCCCTGTGAGATCTCTAACCTTCTATTTAGCTTTAGTACTAGAAGTTTATTGATCATAAGTCTCTAGTTGGTGAGCAAAACATTTTTTATGTCACTAAACTTTTCTCCTGGTTGACGAACTTTGAAAGTGCATGTCTGGTCATATCGTCTTTGATCAACCAGCGACAATAAGTATACACTGAGAATATGTTCGAGACTAGCAAGTAGCAACTGCTGTAAATAAGCTATACAAATGAAGAAAACAAGGAGTTGATGATGATATCGCGATACGATGTAAATCTAGTCTATGTGGTTTTAGATCATGTAGTCAAAGTTATCGAATAGCAATAGCTAAATTTTAAAATTATAAAATCACGTATCTAATTCCGCTTTCACCCCTCAGCATTCGCTAGCGTCTACCCCTACAGCAATCAATTTAGATATTATTCGTCAACCTAATAATGTCCTGAATTGTTATTGATTAAAAAAATTTAATTTGTATTTAAAAAATTATTACACTTAATATGACATGAATATACTATTTGAGTGCGTAAATATAATCAAAAAAACTAGACGAACACATATGATTTGACTCCATATCATTTCGAACTCTCTAAATCTATTAATCCATTTGGACAAAAATGATATTCGAGGGCATAAATATAATTATAAAAACTAGACGAGTCCATCAGTTGATTTTTGCCAAAATAATATTAAGGACATGAATATAATTAGAAGAATTAAACAAATACATGTAATCTAATTTATTTAAATTTTCTATGTCCATCAATCAATTTTAACCAAATTAATAGATCTAAAGATCTCGAATGATATAAAATTAAGTCATGCAAATTGCTTTTCCCCCGCCCACCCCCCTTCCCCCCCCCCCCCCCCCCCCCCCCCCCCCCAAAATGACCATTCTACCCTCTATCTTTTTTTTTTTTTTTTTTTTTTTATTTTTTTATTTTATTTTTAATTTTTTTAACTCATAGCAATATATTCATACTTATATATTTTTATTTTTTTAATTAATTTTATTTTTAATTTTTTTATTCATACTTATATATTTTAAAATTTTTATTTTGTTTTATTTTTAAAATTAATTTTATTTTTAATTTTTTTCATTCATACTTATATATTTTAAAATTTTTATTTAGTTTATATATTTTAAAATTTTTATTTAGTTTAAATTTTTAATCAATTTTATTTATTATTTTTCATTAATACTTATATATATTTTTAATTTTATTTAGTTTTATTTTTTAATTAATTTTGTTTATTATTTTTTCATTAATACTTATATTTTTTTTATTTAGTTTTATTTTAAATTAATTTTATTTATTATTTTTTTAATTTTTTAATATTTATTTAGTTTTATTTCTTTAATCAATTTTGTTTATTATTTTTTTTATCAAAATTTTTATTTTTTTTATTTTATATAATTTTTAAATTACATTCCTAATTTGACACTTAAATTACCCGCATCCAACTATTAACACATATCATAATCTTCTCTCCCTTTAAATCATCCCTCCCTCCAACCATTGACATATAACACATGTCAGAATCTCTCACCCTCTTTAAATTACCTATCATCCAACCATTGACACCTGTCAAAGCACTCCCTCCATTTAAATTCGTCATTCTTCAACCATTGACACCTGTCAAAACACCCCCTCCCTTTAAATTACCCCTCTTCAATGCTTGACATATGTCAGAACCTCCCCTCCCTTTAAATTACCCCACTTCTAACCCTTCACACATGTCAAAATCTTTTATCCCTTTAAATGACCCCCCTTACAACCCTTGACACATGTCAAAATCTCTCATCACTTTAAATGACCCCCCTTTCAACACTTGACATATGTTAAAATCTCTCATCCCTATAAATTACCCCCACTTCCAACTCTTGACACATGTCAGAACTTCTCACTTTCTTTAAATTACTCATTCAAAACCTCTTAACCCTTTAAATTACCCACCTTCTAACTCTTGACACATGTCAAAATCTTTCCTCCCTTCAAATTATCTCACTTCCAACTCTTGATACATGTCAGAACTGTTCACTTTCTTTAAATTACCCATCCTCCAATCCTTGTCACGTCAAAACACTCATCTCCCTTTAAATTACCCCCTCAAACGCTTGACAAATATCAGAACCTCCTCTCCCCTTAAATTACCCACCCTTCAACTCTTGACACGTGTCAAAATCTTCCCATTTAAATCCTCCTCTCACACTTCATTTTAATCACTCTTCATTCACACCTCCTTCACTGCTATCTCCCTCTCAGCTTCTCCTTCTCTCTTCCTGAAAATATGGATGACTATTTGGGCTTATTTTCAGATAGTTGGTCAATTGAGAATGATGTTCCTAGTCAAGATATCTCCAACAACAGTCGCGATTATACAATCGAATTTACCACAGATCATGTTAGTTATTATCATTGTTTTATGTATATTCATTATTTATTTTATAAGTAGAGAAATTATATTAAGATTGATAATGTCATACTTATACATCTTTGTTATATTTTTTTATATAGATATTTAAAAGTAGAGAAGATATGATAAATTGGGTAAAGACAGTTGGTTTGAAGAATGACATTGTAGTGGTTATTAAAAATTCTGCTAATTTAAAAGGTGGCAAACTACCAAAGTACCATCTTTAGTGTGAAAGAGGTGGAAAGTATAAACCGCCACGATATCTAGTTGATGGGCAATCCTTAAAAAGAAATACTGGGACTAAAAAATGTGAATGCCCATTTGAGCTGCGAGGTATACCAATACCTCCAGATGGTGTGATGTGGGGTTTAAGGGTTGTTTGTGGTTTTCATAATCATCAATTAGCAGAATATATGGATAGACATGAGTACCCGAGTAGGTTAAAATCAAAAGAAAAAGAATTTGTGCTTGACATGGCCAACAGCACCACACCTCGTGAAATTCTTAGTATTTTGAAGGAAAGAGACCCATCAAACACTACGGGGATCAAAAGCATTTATAATGCTATTTTCACAAATAAATCCGCTAAACGGGGTGGTCTAAATTCTATTCAGTATGTCTTAGACCAATTAATCAAGAAAAATACCTCCATAAATATCGTACAAATCCAGACACCAACGAAATCATAGATATTATTTGGGTTCATCCAAAAAGTCTAGAGTTGTTTGTCAACTTTTTATCTGTGTTGATCATTGATGTCACATACAAGACCAATGAGTATCGGATACCACTATTGGAGGTTGTGGATATCACATCCACATTGCGAACTTACTCACTTATGTTTGCATATCTTAGTAATGAGAAGACAGAGCAACTGACATGGACATTAGGTACATTAAAGAAGTGGATGGTTGAAAAGAAGGCATCGTTGCCATTGGTATTTGTTTCAAATTGGGATCTATCACTTATTAATGCAATTGAAACATGTTTTCCCAATGCATGTCACATCCTTTGTATTTGGCACATAAACCAGTGCGTAATGAAGAAATGCGCCCCTATGCTTGGTCTGGAGTGGCAACATTTTTATGCATCATGACACTCACTCATTAATTCATCGACACAATGGTCTTATCAGCATAAGTGGGATGTCATGCGCAAAGAGTATCAACGATTCGAGGGTGCTCTAAATTATCTTTGGGATACATGGTTACACCCTTACAAAGAGCGGTTTGTTTCAGCATGGGTTGATACATGTATGCACCTCGGGAGCAATTCAAATCAAAGGTATAGTCATTTTATAGTTTTATTATTTAAATTTTGTTCATTATTGTAGTATTTCAATTCTTTTCAGTATTTAAACACAATGAATTTTTTTTATTACAGGTCAGAATCTGCACATGTGAGATTGAAGTTATATTTGGGAGATATCATGTCATCCCTACAGACATCTTTTGAAAAAATACATAAGATGTTGAGAATTCAGTTCGGGGATATTAAGAAGTCGTTCGAAAAATCTCTGAACATTCCACGCCATCAACATTTACATGATGACATTTTCAGTCAAATAAGGTGTCGGATTTCATTAGAGGCAATGGAGTTGATTTCTGGTCAGCTAAAATGTATTGAGGAAACATCTCACCAGCTATCCGGCAGATGCAACTGTTCTATCAAAATTGTATACGGATTGCCATGCGAGCATGATCTTGCACATTACCAGTACTTTTCCATTCCAATTCCGCTTCAGAGTATCAACGCTCATTGGAGGAGATTGTCGATGCACGCACATCAGTTTAATGACGAGGGAGCAGAACCTAATAGGACATCCCACGTTGTTGAGATATTAGATGGGATGGATCCATATATGCGGGAGCATATGATAAACAAGTTTCTTGATATGATTGATCCACCTCAAAGTACATTGCGAGCTCCTTCATATAACATAGAACATAGAGGTCGACCTATGGGTAGAGATGAGCAAAGTGGGCACCGTATATCTTCTTTCGGAGAAGCATCCACTTCAGGATCTAGGGTCTCTCAACCGATTGCAACATCTCAAGGGAGAGGAAGGCGTGGAAGAGGGTCGAAGGTTGGCAATACTCAAACGACCCATGATCACTCTCCAGTTCCACCAATCCGTGATACTTATATTGAGAAATTACCCGTGCCTTTGCAGCGTTATATTTCTCACACTGTTGATGTTCAACCTGATGGTCATTGTGGATTCAGGGCAATAGCTGCACTAATTGGGTATGGTGAAGAAGGTTGGGTTCAAGTACGATTTGAGCTTATAGAAGAGATTCAACAAAATAAGGATCTATATGATCAACTTTATCCAGATACAAATTTGGTAACCAATCTATTATTCTCATTGAATTATTTCGAGTAGTGTGCACTAGAAATATATTGGATGGACGCTATGCCTTTGGGAATTGTCATCGCATCAAGGTACAATCTTGTACTTCATACATTTGGTGAGAATATTGGGAGTTGTTTTACTCACTTGCCATTAAGAACTCCTCCAGTTCCAAACCAAGAGCGTCGAGAAATAGCTATTGCTCATATTGGCAATCACTTCGTACAAGTTTTCTTATATCCTCATTATCCTGTACCACCCATTCCAACTTGGTGGTGACAACATTCATCGTATGAAGCTAAAGGATGGGTCACTCGTTACATGACACACGCTTATTTGTGGTACGAAGTAATAGGTGCACAACCACCAAATGCACCGGGAGCAGAATTTGGAGGCAATATTGATTAAGATTTCTATTTTTATATGTTTTTATGTTTTTTTTGTATTATTACATGTACTCTTCATTTGGAAAAAAATATGTTTGTTCCTAAGTTATGAATGTGTTCATTATTAATTGGTAGTATTTTTTTAATTTTAAATATAAACTAAAAATAAATAAAAGATTATAAACATATAAAAAATTATTGAAAAAAATAAAATTGATAAAAAATTGATAAAGAAATTGATTAAAAAATTAATAAAAAAATAAAATTTAAAAAAATCAATTGAAAAATATAAGTATTATGAAAAAAATAATAAATTAAATTAATTAAAAAATAAAACTTAAATAAAATTTATATAAAATTGAAAAATAAAGTATTGATAAAAAATAATAAATTAAATTATTTAAAAAATAAAACTAAATATAATTAAAAATATAATTGTATGAGAGTTATTTTTAAATAAAATTAATTAAAAAAATTAAAATTAAATGAGAATTAAATGAAAAAAAAAACAAAGAAGGCTACATGCGTCTTTTAGCAGGGAGAAAGAGGGGAGATGGAGGGGGTGTACGTTGACAGAGGGAAAAGCAGCTCTCTTAAGTCATATATGTTCATCTAATTGATCTAATTATATTAATATCCTTCAATAATATTTTTTTATATTAAAATAATAATTTTTTAAATACAAATACTTTTTTTTGTGAGAGGATGTATAAACTAAAAGAGAGCTCTCGTCTGATGCCCATGCTGCTGTTTGACCCACGGCCTCACGCCTTCATTTCTAGGGTTTTGTGTCGCGCTCTTAAAACTGCCATTTCCTAAGGGTGTCAATAATTAACCCGACCCGACCCGACGACCCAACCCGAGTTAACCCAAAAAAAAATCAAGTTTGGATTGAGTATTTTAAGGTAGGGTTCAGATTGAAGGGTTTCAGGTTGAAAATTTTCGAATCGGGTTCAGGTCGGATTCGAGTTGACTCGAATTTAGGATTTAGTGGATTTTTTGGGATTAAATCAAATTTTATTTTGAAAATTAAGATGTTTTTATGTATATTAATATCAATGTTTGTATGATAAGAGCATCCACATCAATTACCTTACTCAAAAAATTTATCCTAAATTTTGGATAGGATAGCTAAAAAATCTTTGCATCAGCTGCGTTATCCATTCCCTAAATTTAACATTTATAAACAGTACTTCTCAAAATTTAAGGAATAGATTTCATTCCCTAAACAAAAAAGAGAAGCTAATATATTATGTAGTGAAAAGTGGATATCCAAATTTAATAAAAATAACTTTTTTACCCTAAATTATACATTTTGGATAAGGAAACTAATGTAGATGCTCTAATGATGGAGTATTGATATAAAAGTAAAGAATTATAGAGAAAATAGTAAAAAAAAAAAAAAAGTCATTTTGAATTAGGTTTTTTTGGGCTATTCAGGTCAGATTTGGGTTGGTCGTGTTGGTGAAGTTCGGGTTCGGATTCGAGTTTCGGGTTAAATTCGGGTTCGGGTTGGGTTCAGGTTGAGATTTTTAAAAAGAAATTGACCCCACCCGAACCTAACCCGACCCACCCGAATTGACACCCTTACCATTTCCCCCCTCGCACTCTCGCAGTCGTTCATATAAACCCTAATGTCCTCCTCTCCTCCCCACCCTCCCAAGAAGCTCAAGATGTCCTCCTCCGCCACCACCTCCGACGCCGAGGAGGCCCCTTCGTCCGCCCCCGGCGAACCCCGGCGGCGCTACAAGCGTCGCAAGGTGGCCATCTTCCTCGGCTACTGCGGCGCCGGGTACCAGGGCATGCAGAAGAACCCCGGCGCCCGAACCATTGAGGGAGATCTAGAGGAGGCCCTCTTCCTCGCCGACGCTGTCCCTGCTTCCGACCGCGGCCTCTCGCGCCGCTACGATTGGGCCCGATCTGCTCGCACCGACAAGGGCGTCAGCGCTGCTGCTCAGGTCGTCTCGGGACGCTTCTACGTCGATCCGCCTGGCTTCGTTGCCCGCCTCAACGCCCACCTCCCTGACCAGATCACCGTCTTCGGCTTCAAGCGAGTCACCAATTCCTTCAGCGCCAAGAAATTCTGTGATCGGCGACGGTACGTCTACCTTCTTCCCGTGTTTTCCCTTGACCCTAGCGCACATCCGGACCGGGAGTCCGTCATGGCGAGCATCGGATCTGACAACGAGCTCACTCGTTGCTTAGAGTGCTCAGAAAGGGGACGCAAGATACCTACCTCCACGGATCCCTTTTCTCAGGGATCTAAGCAGGAAGAAAGGCCTGATTCTGAACAAGTCGAGGATGGTAAATTTGAGTCAACTAAGCTAGAAAAACCTGATATTGCAAGGGATGGAGCTGGTGATGATCAACTTGGTGCCTCAGATATAATTTTGACTGAAAATCAACCTGAAACTGCTTATTCTATATCGATGGAAGGTGAGCTTAGGGCTTCCAATGTGGATGAATGTGGTAATCCAAGCAATAGGGATTCCTTCTTGGAAGAGAGATCCACAATGCAAACTGTAGTTCATGATGAATCCAATGAGCAACTGACTGCCAAAACCAAGTTTTGTTATGATGATGAACAGAAAGCGAGATTCAATCGAATCCTACAGCATTATGTAGGAACCCATAACTTCCATAACCTCACGACTAGAATTAAGCCTGAAGATCCCTCTGCTCGTCGTTACATCATATCCTTCCATGCAAATAGTGTCGTTTGTATTGACGGGATTGAGTTTGTGAAGTGTGAAGTTGTAGGGCAGAGCTTCATGCTCCATCAGATCAGGAAGATGATCGGCCTCGCTGTTGCAGTGATGAGGAATTGTGCACCTGAATCGCTTATGGATGCAGCCTTAAGAAAGTATGAGCTCCTTTTAGCCCATAGTGTGTAGGGAACTTCTATCTCCAGGTTTCGGGTGATTCATTTTATCTTTTGCATTGTTCAGGGATGTAAGAATCAACGTTCCAACGGCTCCTGAAGTCGGACTATTTCTAGACGAATGCCAATTCACTTCCTATAATAATCAATGGAAGGACTCACATGAGCCACTGACCATGGATGCATATGCTGAAGAAGCTGAAGATTTTAAAATGAAGTATATATACCCTCACATCGCCTCCATGGAGCACAAAGAAGGAGCCGTTGCGCTCTGGCTTCACTCGTTGAACCATCGTAACTATCCAGATCTCGGTTTCATGGAGACAAGTGTCTGTGCTGGTGCTCATGAGAAACATGTTGAAAACTTAGCAGAGTAATTCCTTGAGAAGGTAATTGATTGCTTTATTTCTCACCAAGAAAAGTTTTTTCTAAATTCTTATTGCCTGGATCCTTTATTTTTAGTTCTTATGCAGTGGAGGAATTTTAAAACCTGAATGTTTCCCATATCCTGTTTCATGTTAATCATTAGTGGTTACTACAGCTAGCAATACTAGACCGTTTGAGATGAGCGGTATTACCTTTTGCTCCAATTAGTGGTCACTATAGCTTTATTAAGTTGTCCCTTTGTTTGACATTTCAATTTTGCTCGAGTTTGATGGATTTGATGTTGATCCATGGATATCGTGTTACCATTCATTTGCTCCCTGTAAACTGAGTTAGCTCAGTGGCTAAATCCTATGAATCTGAGTTTCAGTGGGGTTTTTGTTTTTATCAAAATATTCATCGATACTTCCATTTGCGGTTTCAGAGTTTGTTCATGACACTTGATATTGAGCTAGATGAATTGTTCCACCTTGAGACTAGCAATGAAACACCTTTGACCTCGGCGGCAGGCCAAATGCACAGCGACTGTTGAAGTTCGATGAGCTGCAATGACTCATAGTGAGATTTAGTGGTGAGAAGGAATACATAGTGGAAAGAAGATCTTCAAAGAGCTTCAAGTCGATCCAAAGTGAAGTGATAGTAGGAGGAAGTTAAAAGAGTATTTCATAAGATGTTGCAACGACATTAACTAAGGCAAAAGGTTCACATAGGTCCAATAAGGTTTCTATAGAGTTGAAGAGAGATTGATATCGAAAATTTTGATATGAGGATGGGTTCTTTTTAAAGATGATGAACCTACAATCCACACGAAAAACATATATATGTACTATAAAAGACATTCTTTTAAAGACTATGCCTCTAAATGGCCTTTCGGTGTTCCTTAGCCATTGCTGCCGGCGATGGTGCCTCCTTCACCGCCGCCATCGTATGCTCGATATGGCAAATAATTGTTGGTGTGGCTAGAGAGAGTTGGAGATGAGACTAGCATGGAAGAAAAAACAATGGGTTTTTACATGGCCTAAGAAATTCAACCAAGCATACTTCCCAATAAGCAATAGAGTCATTATAATGATAATATTTTAAAATAATATATGTGATTTATAAAAATATTGCATTCAAAGAATAATCTTTACTATCATTAAATTTTTCTACACAATGTTTAATTTAGCTCATTCCATCTGTTCAGCTTTAAATATTTTGTTTGGCCCATTTAATAAGCATTATTCATTCCACTTGCTTGAAAAATTAGGTATGAAGTGGGCCTGAAATGATGTGTTTGAGTCATTTCGAGATATGGTTCAATTCTATTTAAACTTTTGCCGCCAAACTAGTGAAATTTGATTCGTACTCAAATTTTATTTCAAATTGAGTTCGAATTAATATTATTTATATTTTTAAACTTCGAATAGAATTTGAATATTCTATATTTTTTAAACTTAATTTAAATATTAATATTTTTATAATATCGATTAGTTGGTGCTCTAGCACTACTAGATATCTAAGACCGACACTTTGACATTTAATTTAAAATGTCGTTATAAATATTTTTTAATGACCCATTTATATATAAATGTAAGGTAAATCATGGGGTAATATTTTTTCCAGATTGAACACTTTCTTGATAAAGAAAATAAAGGACGGCCTTAATTATTGAGTAAAAATTAAAAAAAAAAACGTCTTAGTTTTTTTAAAATCATCAAAGCATCCCATTTTTTTAATCAAAATAACACTCCACTTCATGTATAATTATTTAATTATCATCAATTAGTCCACTCGGAACGATCTCATGGTTAATACATGAAGTATTATCATCATGAAATTTGGGGTTCAAATCTCGACAAAGTCGAGGTAATACTTTCCTTATGTACTAGTCATTATTCCAAAGACTAATAGTTACTCGTGATTTACCTCCTCAGTGTTGGGACGGAGGCACTAGAGGCGAACATATTCATCTTTTACCACCATTTAATTATCCTCAATTATAATATTTTAAATAAGTATGAATTATAATAATTATGATTTTGTAGCTACTACAACACGTCAGATCAATTCAGAATTCAGGCCAAAGATAATGAGAATAGTATACTTAAATAATTCTTTTTTGGTAATTTAAGTCTCTAACTCTTCGAACCAACTGATCTAGGAAGGAATTGGTCTAATTTTATAGAAATTTTTCATCGATTACCAGTATAAATTGAAAAACGTTCACTAAGGTCTATCCAAACAATCATCGATCTTAGAGTTAGAAAAAAAAAAATCCTATAATATGTCATATCTAGGATACGACCTTTAGCTGCCTAATTAACCTCTTAAAAGGATCTAATCGTAGCTGAATAATTACACCTGAATTGACAGTGGAGTAAGGTGTACTTTTGATATAAAAAAGTAAAATGGCGCCCTTCTATGATTCCAACAAAATAAGAGCACCTTCTGACTTTTACCCTTTATTTTTCCCATAATTTTACCTCACTTTAATATTTATTATTACTATTATTTTTTTAAAAATATTATATATATATATATATATATATATATATATATATATATATATAATTGATATTCTGCACGATTGTTTAGTGTGTCACTATGCTCACTCGAGGCATCTGTATTTAAATCAATTAGATTTTATCTTTAGGATTTAAGGATTAAATTATAGTGTTTAAACTAAGAAAAAATAAAATGAAAAAAAATGGATACTCACGATGTATAATATCTAGTATTTAGAGTATGTATGTCCTCAGGGCGTAGCACAGATGGGGAGTGCATGGTTCTGTGGCTAAAAGGTCCAGGGGTCGATCCCCGGGGTGTCACTGCCTTGGGTTAACGTCTCCGCTATGTACTTTCCATCTGTGTACTTATATTTACCTCCCTCCATATCCGTGGGACCGGCTCTAGGGGGGCCGTTGATGTGACGGTTCCACATTTTTTTTTTTTAGTATTTAGAGTATGTATTTAGAATTTAAAATTTTTAAATTTAAGGGTTGCATTATATTGGATTTAAGTCAATTAAATTTTTTCTCTAGGGTTCAGACTTTCTTCTTAGGTTATAGTGTTTAAGATAAAAAATTTTAAATGGTCACTAGATATATTATATATATTTAGAGTTTAAGATTTTAAAAAAAATATTAATTGAAAAAAGTTACGTAACCTAAATATTATAGGTTAATCTTAATTCTTAAATCCTAAACCCTATTTTTTTTAATATTAATATTAATATGTGCTCACTGATAAGTAATACAATCAAACATTTCCGTATATATACGAAAATGTTATGTTGCACATCTATCCGTGAGCACATAGTGTTAATTTTTTTTTTAAAAAATAAGATATAATATTTAGACTAAAGGAAGTAAATAAAAATAAAAATAATACTAGGTGCTCTTGGATGAGTATGAGTGTGCATCATATTATTCCTCTCTATCTCTATATAGGGATTTTTTACCTTGCCCAACCAAGGTGTGGCTGCCCACATGGGTTAATTGTCATGTGGGCAGCCCTCCTCAGGCGCGCATGCGGGGCACGCGTAGGTGATGGGAGGGGTAACATTATCATATATATATATAGATGTTACCTTGTATATTGGGTCGCACTACAACAAAAACCCTCATAGACATCGGTTTTCCACCGCTGTCTATTACATTTTCGACTGATGTCTATGAAGGCGATGTAAAAAGTCTGTCATTTTAGGTGTAATATCACTTAATGACATCGGGTGTAAAATCGATGTAATATTATATGTTAATAACACCAGTTTTAGCAGCAATATACGACCGATGTAATATTAGTTAATGACACCGATTTTGCAGTGGTGGAAAATTAATGTAATATCAGTATTGTTTAACGACACAAATTCGATTTTCGAAACAATAAAAAACCAACAGTATCCAAGAAAATACACAAATATTCACAAATATTCTTCTTCCAACAGTATTCATAAAATACACAAATATTCTTTTTACAACATCAAAAGCTAATAGATATTGTACACATCAAGGTAATATCCACAATTTACATTCCATGCAAATGCATGCATGAGAAAATTATGATTTTGGTCCTGTAACTTACTTTTTTTCCAATTGTCATCCTGTTAAGAGTTAATTTACACTTTTAGTCCCGTAACTTAGTAATATTTTTCAATTTTAATCCTTTTTTCTAAAATTAAAATTTTTAACCGGTAATCGCTTAGTCGGCGGTCATCAATTGCTTACGTGGAAAAAAATACTAAGAAAAATAAGACGTTGTTTCTCTATAACCAGTCAGCATTTCACAAAAAAAAACATCGAACTTAAACCTACGCTAATACACACCGAACTTAAACCTACGCTAATACACTGATCTCCCTTCTCTCTTCTAAATCGCCCTTCCACCCCTCGACGCCGCCTCCCCACCGACCCCCGCAGGCTCCAGGGCCGATCGTGCTCTCCTTCCCTGCTTCTGCCTTCTTCCTTCTCCTCCTAACGAAACGCCCTTTTCTTCCACTGGCCCCGCCCAGCCCCGGTCCTTCGACTCAGGAGGCCCTGGGCGAAATTTCTTTCAACTGATGCTACTGTAACAGGCATAATTAATAAAATTCTATAAACAATTACTATATTTGAATAACAATCTACACCTTGAAAAAAAATTAAAGAAAACAAAAAAAACACAGTTCGCTAAGATCTGAAAATAAAAAAAAACAGGTCGCTAAGAAAATTCTGTAATATTTTAGAGAGTTCCCACCTCTGGAATGTGCGGTGGAGATCTGAAAATAATAAAAAAAAATAAGCAAACAGTTCACTGGTGAACTGAGACCAGAGGAGAGCTCCAAGTGCCGCAAAAGAGTTCTTCTACTTGTTAATAAACGTCAAGGCCTTCGACCATAGGAAGAGCGTGAGCAAAGAGATGATGAGGCCATGGGAAATTAAAGGAAGTAGATGGTAGCAGACGAACTCGAACAGAATCCAAATAGCAATGGCACCAACGAGTATTCCGGCTAAGATCTTCTTGAGGATACCAAAATGAGTTGGATCGAAAGGTAGTAAGGTACCTTGGCCACCGCCGAGGACGTGGTGAACGGACTTCTCCCTGCCGAAGAGGCGGAAGACCTTGGCTTTCTCAGGCAGCAGGCGGCGCCGCACGGCCGCAGCAAGCTTTTCTTCGCTCAGGCGGCGGCAGAAGCAAAACGAAAAGCCCTAAATCTGATTTTAATTACTGATTTCCTGCACTACACCTATTAAACTTAAACATAATATTTTTAAAAAAATTTTGGGCCCGTAAAAAATCTAGGCCCAGGGCCATCGCCCAGGATGGCCCTCCTCCAGGGCCGGGCCTGGCCCCGCCGCCGATGTCCCAACCTTCTGCCCCCTCCCCACCAACACTCGCAGGCTCCACTCCAGCGCCAACTCCGGTTGCTGCGGGGTCGACTTCCATGCGACCTGGCAGTGGTGTTCACAGCAGGATCGGCGTCTTCTCCCTTTCCCTCGACGGTATCTCCTCTCCTTTTCTGCCTGTGATAATTTTCCTTGCTTTTTTTATGGATGATTTTCCATCCACCAATTAAAATGAAGGTAAAATTTGAGTAATTAGGCTTCAAACATCACCCACTTCTACAAACCTAGTACTTGTGTCAAATAGAATTGTTAACTTGCTTGATTGGTTGGAATCGGGGCTTTTGGCAAAAAATAAATCTATGAGCAGAACAATTATTTTACTATGTCTAATCTGATGGAAGCTTCAGCTTAGTGTAATTTTTTTAACTCTTCCGTGTATTTTTATTTATTTAGAATGGTGTAGTATACTAACTTTCTTTCCATATGCACCTAATGAAGATCGAATGCACGGCGACTTGAGTGAAGAAAGTGACTATGCAGTGGAAGAGAACATTAGTTTAGAGAATGAAAATGGAAGTGTTGAAAGCACAAATGATGATGATAATGATCAATACAATGCTAATGTGAATTTTAACAGTGAGTGGTGTAGGGAAAATAATTGCTCGGAAGGTGCCCTAAAAATATATATGGCTAAGGATTTAGCTGAGGAGAATTTAATTGACAGTGAGGATGAATATAGGAAAAGTGAAGATGGATCGAATATAGAAAATGATGCAAAGGAGCTATTTCCTTTTTTTAATTGTGAACAACAATATAATCCAAATTTTGAGTTGGGAATGATGTTTAGCAACAAGAAGGAATTGAGAGATGCAATACACTCACATGCTATAAAAAATAGAAGAAGTGTTAACATTACCAAAAATGACAAGATCAGAGTATATGCTAAGTGTGCAGCTGAGGAGTGTAAGTGGAAGCTTCATGCATTGAAGCTTAGTGGAGAATACACTTTTCAAATCATGAAATATGTGCCTGAACACACATGTGCGATGAATTTGTATGTGAAAAATCTAGAATCAACTTGGTTGTCTAAAAAGTATATGAGCAAGATCAGATCAGATCCGAAAAGAAATGTGAAAGGCTTTAGAACTGATGTTATGGAAGACGTTAGATGCATCGTTTCAAAGTCTCAAATTTATAGGGCAAAAGCAAAAGCAACTCAATTAGTTGAAGGACAAGCTTATGAGCAGTATGCACTGATTTGGGATTTTGCAAATGAGGTGAAGAGATCGAACCCTGGGAGCATTGTTGTGATTGGCACTAATGATGCGACCGACGAAAATAGGTTTGACAGGCTTTATATGTGTTTGTATGGATTGAAAGTTGGATTTTTGTTAGGGTGTAGGCATTTTATTGGGGTCGATGGGTGTCATTTGAAGGGACCACATGGTGGGGTGTTACTATCAGCTGTAGGAATTGATCCAAATAATAGTAACTTCCCAATTGCTATTGCCATTGTGAATAATGAGTCATGTGAGACATGGGGCTGGTTTTTGAGTTTGTTGAAATTAGATTTGAATATTGAAAAGGATGATGAATGGACATTCATGTCTGACAAGCAAAAAGGGTTGATCCAAGCATTCAATGAAGTATTCCCAAGGGCTAACCATAGGTTTTGTCTTAGGCTGCATGGGAATTTTAAAATGGTTGGGTTTAGAGGTGAAGCATTTAAAAATGCATTATGGAAATGTGGCACAGCTACAACAGTGAATGAATTCAGGAAAAAAATGGCAGAAATGAGGGATATTGATTCAAGCGCTGCTGATTGGTTCAATGACAAGCCACCAATGCATTGGAGTAGATCACACTTCACAACCAACTCTATATGTGATTTTTTATTGAATAATTGTTGTGAATCTTTTAACAGCAGTATTTTAGATGCAAGGGAGAAGGTCATATTGTCAATGCTTGAATGGCTTGTTGAATACTTCATGACGAGAATGCAAGTTAACAGGGACAGGGCCGAAGAAAAGTGGGAAGGATTGTTTTGTCCTCGAATAAGAAAACTAATCGAGAAGAATTTGACAAAGACTGGGGATTGCATACCAATTAAAGCAGATAACTTTCATTATCAAGTTTCATGCTATGATGGCAGTAAGTACAGTGTAGACCTAAAAGAATGGGCATGTGGTTGTAGGAAATGGGATTTGAGTGGAATTCCATGCAACCATGCTTTATCTGCTATTTTAGCTCAACGATTGGATTATTTCGATTATGTGCATAAATGCTATAGTTTAGCCACATACAAACAAGTCTATTCTCATATAGTGATGCCACTAAATGGTAGGAGTGAATGGCAACCAACAGGAGTTATTCCAGTACTTCCACCAAACTTTGGGAGACCCTTGGGAAGGCCCAAACGAGCAAGAAGAATGGAAAGAGACAAAGCTGAAACGATAAAGACAAAATGAAAAAGCAAAATAAAGACAGTAAAAAATGATCACGAAATGAGGAGGCAACAACGAACAGTGACATGTAGCATTTGTGGTGTTAAGGGTCACAATAAAAAAGGTTGTACTCAAACTGAACTAGTAAGGCCAGTGGAATCTGAACAAATCGAACAGTCACAAGAACATCCTTTAAGTCAGTTGACTGAAGAGCTCATAGGTCAACCACCATCAAAGTTACAGGTATGTGTTTCTATAGTAATTTTTCTATGATAATTTTTCTATAGTAATTTATCAATTATTATTTTTCTATAGTAATTTTTCTTACAAATGTTGTTTCAGGTGAGGAGGAATGCCAGGTATGATGTTAATACCATTGGAGAAAATGATTTAAAGAAGTCAAATATCTATCATGGCAATAGTAGTGTAAGCTAATGTTTTATTTTGTGTTTAGTAGTGTATTTTTCTATAGAAATATTTTATCTAAAAAAATCACTTGTCACAGGGGAAAGACAACAATATGTCTCAACCAATGGCTCAACAAACTACAACAATGCCCCCATGGAGGTCTATGGCTCCCTTATCCATGTATAAGCAGTTTAAACAATGTCAAATTCCCTCAAATATGGCCAATGTAAGGGCACCTACACCATTTTTTTGGAAGAGCCTACATACAAAGTGTTGAACCATGCAAGTCAATTGTACAAGGAGGGCAGAAATTCATGATAATGTCCAGCATAAATACTTTGGTATCTAAAAATGAATGTGAATTGGAAGCTAAAATGAAGAAAAGAAAGGATCCTCATAAGTGAAGGCGAATGAAGTGTGAACTTTTTGGTTGCTTTTTGGTAAAATTTTGTTTAGTACATGAATTATGAAACATGGTTTCAATTATAGTTATTTTGTTTAGTACATGAATTATGGTTTCTCTCTTATACTCTTCAATGATGTAATTTGTGTGTTTCTGTTTATTTCATCCCTTCTGTATCTATGTGATTTTTGTGTATATATTTGTTTCATATCTTTTTATCTGCTATTTGTTCATTAAAGTGATGCTGTTGTGGGCAGGCACATGGCTGGCATGTTGATTAATTAAGACAAAATAATTGAAGAACAATTTAGTTGAGAATGTTTGATGTGCTTGTTTTATGAGGTAACTTTACAGAGTATTTTACCTGTGTATCAGGTTGGTAAAGCTTTTCTCAAATAAATGAATGATACTGTTGTACTTGCTGGAAATTCTCTGCTGGGCATGGTGTTTTATCGTTTCAAAAGCTAGTATGTTTGTTTGTTGTATTTTCAATATATCAAATGAAATTGGTTCCCACATAGACTCTTCTGTAAACAGAGGCAGAAGTGGAAAACTCACCAGGCGGAAAACTGGCCAGCGGAAAGCTCTATCAGTTTGATTCTGATTAGAAACAATCAATTTAAATAAAAGATATTTGTAAATTCTTCATTACAAATCAGTTGTTGCTAACTGTAACTTCTTTAAAAAAAAAATAAAATCAGCAGCTCCAAGAAACTAAAGGAAACTTAGAGACAAGCAACCCCATCTAGAGAACCCTTAACGCTTACTCAAACTTACTATTTATTAGTTTACTCCGCTCCACAAGATGGCTCCTCGAAATCTTCCTTAAACCTCTTGTTGAATCCAGGGACAAAAAATTTGCTAAACCAGTACGGCCATTTCAGCAAGCCATAATCAACTTTCAAAGTTATCCAAAGGCCATATCAAATCTTGGACACAAAATTAATAGGATTTATTTTCCTTCTCCAAGATTAATACTATCAGCATAATGTGTAAGCCCAAAGTGTTTCACACGCTTGGCGGCTCCTTTCTCTGGTATATCTGATGTGAGCTGTTGTTTGATGTTTTGTTGTGCATCCATGTGTTTCTCCTTGTTCTTGAACTTGAATCTTTTTATTGGCTGAGAACAGAACACCCAGCGTGATTGGCATAACTGCGAGTTCGAACAGAACAGAACTTGAACTTGGTATAAATAATTTTTGACATTCAACGCTACAGCAGTTTGAAGAGCTATCGATGCATCGACGGTGGAGGAACTGGATAGGCGACTGGCATGACGTAAGATGGAGCGAGCGAGCATAACTGCGAGTGTTGGGGGGAGGGGGCGGAAGGTTGGGACATCTGCGGGGCTAGTGGAAGAAAAGGGCGCTTCATTTAGGAGGAGAAGGAAGAAGGCAGAAGTAAGGGAAGGAGATCACGATGAGCCGGCGGGGATCGGTGGGGAGGCGACGTCGAGGGGTGGAAAGGTGATTTAGAGTAGGAGAAAGGAGAAGGGAGAATGGAGATCGGCGTAGGAGGAGTATTAGCGTAAGTTTAAGTTTGGCGTTTTTTTTCACATGAAATGTTGACGGGTTAGAGAGAAGCAGTGTTTTATTTTTTTTCAATATTTTTTTTCTACGTAAGCAATTAATGACCGCCAACTAAGTGATTACCGGTTAAAAATTTTAAATTTAGAAAAAAGGATTAAAATTGAAAAATATTACTAAGTTACGGGAATAAAAATGTAAATGAACCCTTAACCGGATGAAAATTAGAAAAAAGGTAAATTACAGGACCAAAATCATAATTTTGCATGCATCATCCAAAGTTTTCAAAAATCAAATACCTTTCCTACTCAAATGTAATCTAGCATGCATTAAGCCCACTCGAACCGCACTTCATCAATTTCAACTCTGGAGTACTTGAGATTTGTAAACCTGGAAATATGAATAACTTTTGCAGTGAGAACTACCTCATCCTTCTCACCGCCAACACTTTAGCCAATGCATTTACTTCATCAACTTTTGGAGACACAAAAGCAAGCCCTTGATCTCAGTATCCAATTTAATTTGTCTCGTTGACAAGGTCGACAGCCGTGTGCACGAAGTTGAGACAACAAGCTTATCTACATACAAACATTAAATAATATCAACTGCATTTTGAAGAAAAACAAGAATTAGAAAGAAAGAAAATGCATTACACCAATACGACCTTTTCCAACAATGGCCTCGAGACTCGCAAGTGTGCTGAGAGAGGATGCAAAATCATTTGCCTGAATGTTCCTTCCATCAACAACTCCAACAACAAGATATTTGCCAACGAGGAAGCTACTAAATTACAAAGTGGAACAAACAATCATAAAGATGTACTTTTTATTATTTGTTGACCTGGAAAATATAGAAAGTTTTGACATGCTAGGACCAAACGAGTAGATACCTCTATAGATCAATATTAGTGTTAAATTAGCACTAGCACAGTGAGAGCTATTAATTGACCTGGCCCCCGGGAAATGTAGAAAGCTAGTAAGAAAATTGAATTTCTCCAGAATCACCAAGATATCTCATTTCCAACACATGTTTACTCAAAATAGAATGCAAAGAAATTACTAGTACACAAGCAAAATAATGACACAGTAAACACATTTGATGGATGAAAATGTGAATCTGACACCTCAGATTTTTCTATCACTCCATTTTAATGATAAAATGCATGGTAAGAAATAGCTAGTTGATTCACTCAAAATCTACAAGAGTCACTTCATGGCTAGCAATTCCACTGGACCAAAACTAAGCAACAGTCAACTCCATTACAAAACCATCTTTAACAAGAAAAGTAAATGGTTTAACTGAAGGAGATACTCCCCATTTCCTAGGCCTCTCCAAAGGACATATCTGTTGAGGAGTATATTACATAAAGTGCAAGTTCACAATTTCATAATATGTTAGCAAAGCATTGTACCAGAATTGTATCAAATCCTGAAGTTCGCATTGTTCCCTGAACCCATGTAGCTCCAAGAGGCACCTCAATGGAACTTCTTTTGATATAACCTATCATTTTAAGAGTAAAACAGAGAAACATATGAATCAAAAGAATTGACACTCATTTAGCAACTACTCATGAGCTAAAACTAATATAAACTAAACCTACATTCTAATAATAAAGAGAATGAAAACTGGTGAATAAGTTGTAAAGAAGAAATATGTTGGGGGAAAATATGGTAACAACGAACTAATACTAGAAAATAGGTTAGAAGTGTTTGTCATATCACAAATTCCCAGGTGTAGTAGCCATGGAGGCTCAGAAGTACGAAGTGCTGTCATTTTGTGAAGTGTATGCTAGAAATGAAGCACATTATAATATACTTAGATATGTGTATTCAACTTAAACAACATAGGATGAGAAAAAAATTAGAGTTTAGAATCTGACATCTAATTTTTTTGATCTCATAATAGATGATTCAAAGCATGGTCCCTTGTAAATTCACTAATATGCATCTTTTATATGGAAATGGCCTGTGTTAGATGTATGCTTGTGCGACATATAATACAGTCAAATCAATCTTAAACACACCTTTACTTGATTACGGAGTTACTAGGAATGTGACATTGGAATCAATCTTAAACATGCTCCTTTACTTGATTATGGAGTTACTAGGAATGTGACATTGAGAGTGGTTATTTCTTCATATGAGAAGAAAAAATCTCTAACAAAGTTGGTAAAACAATGAACATAATTTAGCCACATACCTGGGGCTTCACTTCAACTATATGTTGGCATCTCTTCACAACCATAGGCTCATTAGCAAGCACATTTTCTAGGTGATCCAGGAGTTCTTTAGTCTGACAAGAGATAAAATCTGGATCAGCATATTGATGATGCCAAACTAAGTCAGTGTCTTTGAACTCAATGTAGGATCCATCTGTTGCCTCAGTGTCCAGTTGCATTACAGGTTCTGCATTTTTTTTTCTAGTCAAAATCAGTAGTTAGGGTGAAAGACTCCCATGGAGAATCCTTATTCCACCTACAGGAGAAACACCGCCATCAAAGAGTATTAGTATCAAACAATGCTGAATAGCATTGACATAATCATAAATGCCACCTCAGGATTTGGCATCTATTTTTTAACTCATAAAAATATCCCCAACCACATCATCTGATTTGATTAAACTAAAAATGGCTTCAAAATTAAATCAAATGCCAAAACAACATTTCAGCATAAAATCACAAATTCAAATATAGGTACTACTAAGGATTCAGCATCTATTTATGAATTATAAGATCCAACATATCTACAACCAAATCATCTAATTTGATCAAACTTTGGATGTCTTAAAAATTATATGGAGTGCCAGAACATCACCAGAGTAAATTTGCTCATAATAATAATCACACATCAAACACAATCCATTGAATACAATCTAGATCTTCATGCAACACTTCTATCAGCAATAGCCATTTATGATAGAGTTAATGCAATCCAACAAAATTAGGTATTGGAAAAGTAACATGCGATAATACATATAAGTTTCAGCAAATACACAATCAATATGATCGATTCATCCGTAAGTCAGAACAATTCGCATATAAATAACATACTAGCATGCAATTAGTATTAGACTAATTATTGTTAACTTGTTATCTCTAAATGAAGTGAGAACTAGCAAAATTAACTAGTATATAACAATGTAATAAGGATGCTAAAGGAAATCACCTTGATGGACCATATATATTTCTATATGTCATATTCATCGGTTGGCTTTGTTTAAGGGATATGATATATAGAGTTAACACTAAGTTTTCTCCATTAGTTCTACCTACAGTTGGGTTAACCAGTCATGCCATATCGCACTCAATTCCATCAGATGCTACTGCTACCAAACTTAATTGTGGAAATTCTGGAGAAATTTCAGTTGTTCTATGAACATTCCAAGGAGCTAAAGTGGATGCAGTCTTGAAGCAACATCTCAAAGTCATAGATAAGTTCTTGTGCATATGGGTTTCCATGGCTATATTTATCTATTTTTTTTAGATGTAATACATGGTATTCATGTTACTTCTTGAATAATTCATGTTTTAATACCATGTGTTCAATCATCAGAGAAGGAAAAAAAACTATTGTCTCCATTCGCCCAAAGAAATAAAACCTTATTTACAATTAAGATATAAATTGGTCTACATTTCCATGCACTCTAAAATATATTCATATAGCAAATTAGCAGTCAATTCTGCAGGCCCTCAATCATGATAATGCCAATAAACATAGTGGTTAAGATGATAAAGATGATCAACCCCACTTACCATTTTTCATCATCAACAACTTATTCTTACAAAAAATGCCCTAACTTTCAAAATAATAAATTTTGGAGTCACATGGTCCTCCTAAAATGATCTATCATTGGGAATGCATGTAATGGGCACAACACCATAGAGCTGATACAAACTCAAGCACAAAAAATTGTCCAAAGATAATAAAAAGTATGTCTTAAGATCATATGCAAAGAAACGAGACAAGAATGTCAGACCATGTTATTGCAGAAGATGATGAGGACGGCTGTAGCGACGACGTACAGTAGCTGCGGCAGCAAATGGTGCGGGAGCAATCACGAGAACACGATTAGTGGAGCAATCGTGGGAGAGGAGTCGACGGGGAAAAGAGTCAGAGGAGAAGGGTCGGCAGAGAGAAGAGTCGACGGCGAAAAGGGCCGCAGAAGGAGCAGTCAGCGGGGAGAAGAGTCGCCTAGGAGAAGAGCCGCAAAACGAGGAGTTATAGGGAAGGAGTCGTCGAGGAGCAGAAGAGGAGTCGGCAGGGAGCAGAAGAGGAGCAAGAAAAGAGTCGGCAGGGAGCGGGGAGGGGAGAGCAGAGAGAACTGAGAAGAGAGAAGAGTCGGGGATGAGAAAGAGGGGAAAAACCTAGATAAGGAGATAAATAGGGGGAAATAAGGTGGAAAAAAAGTTTGCATTTCTTTGTAGTTTTATTTGCAGCATACTGTATGCCATTGATAGTAAAGGTGATGCATTAGCAGCATACCGATTTTTGCACGCATGCACAGCGCATGTTAATATGCATGTCGTCCCCTCTGGGCGGTGGTGCGATGATTAAAACATAGAATATTATCATATGAGGTCTTGGGGTCAAAACTCAGCGTGACTGAGCATAACCTCTCCCATATCTTGACCATTTTTGTCACATGTTAATATGCATGTCGTAAATAAGAATATTAACGGCGTATTTTTAATGTATGCCGTTAAAACCAAAATACAAATTTTGTTTTCAAATTTATATTATTAATCGTGCATATTAATATGCACGTCGTTAATAATACTATTAACGACGTACTTTTAATGTGCACTGTTAATAGCGTACTGCAAAAAATTAATTTTGTTGTAGTGTAGGGCTCGAATCTGAAGCCGGATCTATAGAAGCTTCTTCTAACCAGGAATTTAAGAACTAGATCTCGAGACTAGATCGCTGTCGACAGAGATCTGGAGGGGAGATGACAAAATTGAAGGGGTAGGCCGACGACCGAAGACGGACATAGAGACGGAGAGAGGAAGCAAGGACGTCGTGTGTTGATCCTAATCGGGAGAGGAAGGGGTGTCGATCTAGGAAGGGGAAGAGGGAGATGAGGTTGAGAGAGATGGTCAGAGGTTTAGGTTTAGGTTTAAGCGCAGAGAGATGGTCGGAGGAAGGGACGCGATATAGGTTTAGATTTGGAGGGAACTTCACGGTGTTGCAAATTTTGGTTGGTGGGAAAATTAAAATATTTTATTTTGGTTCATTAACACCGGGTTTTAAAAACCGTTGTTAAAATCGATGTCTATTAACGAAAAAAAGGCGCTCATAGGCATCGCCTAAAAAACCGATTTTTATAAGTGAAAATCTGCGCTCATAGACAACGATTTTTGTAAAAACCGGTGTAAAATACTCAAAAACATCGGTTTTTGCTTAAAACCGTTGTTGTTCCACGTATGTCTATGAGAGTTTTTGTTGTAGTGTCGTATGCGATAGCATGGTGCATATTTTTTTTTTTATTTTTTGTTTATTTTTTTAGCTTGCAGTTAAGCTATTTGAAATTTTGCCCTTTAAGGTTTACAGGTTAAATTATAGTATATATTAAGCATAAAAAAATAAAATAAAAAATTATTTTAGGTGCTCACGAGGTGTGCGGTATAATATACACACACGCATGAACTTGTTACTCTTTCAACACTTGGGTGTGCAGCCCCTGATGTGACTGAGGGGAAGTATCCACGTAGTAGCATTGCCAATCGCACACGGGGGGCCCACATGATGAGGTGGGCAGGGTAATTGTTCTTGCCCAATGGGCAAATTAACGGGTCGAATATTTCGAAATTAGCGAGGTGTAAATCCCTTCACCCGACACAACTCACTCTCCCATTCATATACCTCTCAATCACTATAATTTACCTCTATCGTAATGATCTTGCGACGAACTGACAAGGATGTTGGGACGAACTTAATCCCCTTTTACCCAATACATAAAATTAAAATTTATATTTATCAATTAAATGAAAAGAAAATAGGGTAAAAATCAAATGGATATCTATCATTTATGTTTTCGGCATATGGACATTCCATTTTTTATTAAAGTCAAGTGAGCCCTCCTATGTGTCCCTTTTAAAGTGACATATCCAAAATACCTTTACATTATTAGAAGTTAACAACTAGTTTCTACATGTGTTAAAAGCTAATTACTAACTTCTATTGTGTAAAAGCTAACTAATAACTAGCTTCTACATGTGTTAGATTTTTCAATATATATCATTTTAATTTTGTTTATTTGAGTGATAAGTTAGTTAAAATAATATGTCAATAAGAAAAATAAATGATTGAAATTCTATGGCACTTATTATATTTTAAATGTATATTATTGAATAAAAAATTAGTATTTAACTTTTACAACTTGTAAAAGTTAGTTATTAATTTTTACAACGTGCATAAGCTTGTTGTTACTTTGATTTTATATCGTTTTAATTTTATTTTTTTAAGTAATAATTTAATTAAAATAATATTTTAATAAGTAAATTAAATAATGAGAATTTTATAAAATTAATTCTATTTCAAATAAACATAATTTATTCAATTCAAGCTTCTAGAAACTAGTCGGTTAAATATATCTGGCAACTTTTACCGCAGCGCAAAATTCAACAATATCTTTAATTAAAAATAGACACACGCAACGGACAAAAACATAAATGAAGAACACAACACCCTTTTATTTTTGGCCAAGAAAATAAAATAAAATAAAATTCCGCTCTCGCGATGCTTCTCGTCTGACGCCCATGCTTCCTCGTACCTTCATTCCTGGTGTTTTGTCTTTTCTGTCGCGCTCAGTCATATAAACCCTAATGTCCTGCATTCCTCCCCACTCCACTCTCCCAACAAGCTCAAGCTGTCCTCCTCCCCACCCTAATGTCCTGCATTCCTCCCCACTCTCCCAAGAAGCTCAAGATGTCCTCCTCCGCCGCCGCCGAAGACGCCGCTTCGTCCGCCCCCGGCGAACCCCGGCGGCGCTACGAGCGTCGCATGGTGGCCATCTTCCTCGGCTACTGCGGCGCCGGGTACCAGGGCATGCAGAAGAACCCCGGCGCCCGAACCATCGAGGGAGACCTCGAGGAGGCCCTCTTCCTCGCCGGCGCTGTCCCTGCTGCCGACCGCGGCCTCTCGCGCCGCTACCAGTGGGCCCGATCTGCTCGCACCGACAAGGGCGTCAGCGCTGCTGCTCAGGTCGTCTGGGGCCGCTTCTGAGTCGATCCGCCTGGCTTCGTCGCCCGCCTCAACGCCCACCTCCCTGACCAGATCGCCGTCTTCGGCTTCAAGCGAGTCACCGACTCCTTCAGCGCCAAGAATCTCTGTGATCGGCGACGGTACGTCTACCTTCTTCCCGTGTTTTCCCTTGACCCTAGCGCACATCCGGACCGGGAGTCCGTCACGGAGAGCATCGGATCTGACAACGAGCTCACACGCTGCTTAGAGTGCGCAGAGAGGGGGCGCAAGAGACGTGCTTCTCAGGGATCTAAGCAGGAAGAAAGGCCTGTTTCTCAACAAGTCGCTTCATTAGAAAATGGCGCTGTCAAAATTGAGGATGGTAAATTTGAGCCAGTTAAGCTAGAAAAACCTGACATTGCAAGTGTTGGAGCTAGTGACAATCAACTTGATTCCTCTGATATAATTCTAGTCGTGAAGCTAGAAACTGAAGGTGCCATTGATCCGGAAACTATAACAGAGCTTAGGGCTTCCAATGTGGATGAATTTGGTAATTCGAGCAATATGAATTTCTTCTTGGAAGAGAAATCGACAGTGGAGACTGTAGTTCATGAAGAATCCAATGAGCAACTGAGAGCCAAAACCAAATTCTGTTATGATGATGAACACAAAGCGAGATTCAATCGAATCCTACAGCAATATATAGGAACTCATGACTTCTGTAACTTCACGAATAGAAGGGCCGAAGTTCCCTCTACTCGTCGATGCATCGTATCCTTCCACGCAAATACTGTCGTCTGTATTGACGGGATTGAGTTTGTGAAGTGTGAAGTTGTAGGGCAGAGCTTCATGCTCCATCAGATCAGGAAGATGATCGGCCTCGCTGTTGCGGTGATGAGAAATTGTGCACCCGAATCGATTATCGGTGTTGCCTTAAAAGAGTATGAGCTCCTTCTTGCCCATAGTGTGTAGGGAACTACTATCTCCAGATTTTGGGTGATTCATTTGATCTTTTGCATTGTTCAGGGATGTAGGTGTCAAGGTTCCGACGGCTCCTGAAGTCGGACTATACCTGGACGAATGCCTATTCACTTCCTATAATAAGCAATGGAAGGACTCACATGAGCCACTGACCATGGATGCATATGCTGAAGAAGCTGAGATTTTAAAACGAAGTATATACACACTCACATCGCCGCCATGGAGCACAAAGAAGGCACCTTTGCGCTCTGGCTTCATTCGTTGAACCATCGTAACTATCAAGATCTCTGTGCCATAAGTAACTGTTCTGTTCCTCATGGGAAACATGATGATGACGAGGATGAGCGTTATTACCCTTTTTAGTTGATCGTATGCGTTTAGTTTGCATTTCAATGGTTGTTTTTAGTTGACATCAGGTATTCAAGTTTCATATTCCTCTGGTATGACATTTTGATTTTGCTTGAGTTTGATGGATTTGATGATGGTGCATGTATATCGAGTTAGCATTTGTATTCATTGATACATATTCATGTCAATGAGCTGTTGAAGTTAGATGAGCTGCAATGACCGGCGATACATGTTTCTCCGGTGAATTTGTACAACCATGGGACTCATTTTGAGTCTTAACTTGTTTCCTTTTCCTATTCATTTTTCTTCTTCAATCTTCGACACATGTTTCTCCTGTGAACCCTAGAAGTCACCGAAGTCCATTGCCATTGTTATTGTTGTTGTAGGACCCTAGGGTTTGCTTAGGTCTTTCTCATTTCTTCTTGTTCTTTGGCACATGTTCTTTGACAAATTTGTAGAACCCTAGGATTTGCATAGTTCTCATTTTCTCCATCTTGAAGTTCTTCATCAGATGTTCCTCGGGTGAACTTGTAGATCCCTACGACTTTCGTAATCTTCTCCTTATTCTTTTACCTTCCACTCTATAAAGATGTTTTAGGTAGCTTAATAGTGAGACTTCTACCTTCCACTTGCGCGAAAGCAGAAGGCTTTCAATGTGACCGATCTAAATAGTAAGAATGAAACTTTCTTGCACGTACTACACGTTTGTAGAAAAAATTTCTCAGCTAAACGGTTTTGTAGAATTTCTCAGCTAGTTCTGGGGGCAATGGAGCAATTTTTCTTAAATTATAGAAAATAATTTATTAGAAAAACAAAGAAAAATAGTCCACAGAATCTAAAACAAATTAAAATTAAAATTATGAGAATTTTTGTCATATTTATTATCCATGTTATTCAATTTTAATTTATATTATTTTATTAACTTTTTAAATGTTTTATATTTACTCTGATTATAATTTAATTTGTTAACAATACCCACAAATACACTGAATAATTAATTAAATTATTCATTTATCATAACCATGCTATTATATATTATTCATTTTTACCTATTAGAAAAAATTCAAAATCTCATACTAGTAAGCAATGTTTTAAAAAGCGCGAAGCCGAATCCAAACTTCAAGTTTTATTAAACGAGCTTAGGATAATTTTAAACGTAAACAAACGTTTTTTATTTTTAAATAAAATTTAATTATTTTAAACAAATAAATAGATCAAATAATACTTAAATATGATAAATTTAAGGTTCATGCATAAATTTCTCACATATTTAAAAAAAGACAAAAGTCATAAAATTTATAATATCCATTAGTTTTCAGTTTTCACAATAAAAGAACATAAAAAACTAGATATTATCTAATTCTTTGTCTGATTCTAATTTGATCTCCTCAATTTTTCTCGATGGCAGACAGATAGGGGATTTATGACAGATTATGACTTTTCTCTCAAGAGTTAAGAGACGCTGTGTCTCTTCATTTTCTCTAAATTTTTTTCCTTATGTTCTTTAAAAATTTACAAATCAATTAAAATTATAAATAAAAAATCACGCTTAAACGCGCTTAATCATGCTTAATTTGATCAAACATACTTTACCATTTTTTCCCCGCTTACACCTAAAGCAAAATTTTTCTTCCTCGCTTTGCGCTTAAGCGACGCTTAATGACACTTTTTAGAACACGGCTAGTAAGTCACTAAGTCCTATATAATCTAGTGTAACAATTAAAAGGCATTTTAAAAAACAAATTAAAAATGCACCCTAACATATTTTATACCGAAAAAACTTTAATTTCACTACTATTGTAAGTAACAACTTGTTAAAATACAACTTATCAAAAATATTATATCTAGAATACTATTATATCAGATTTTTTTTTTTTAACAATTTAGTAAAAATTATTTGAATTCTATCAAAATCACTTCAAAATCACCTATAAAAGTGTAGCCATCTTCAAAGCAATTACAACATGAATTCACTTTAAATAATTAAAAAATTACTGTACCCTTAAGAGCGTCAATAATAAAATTAAATATTTCTATCTAATATTTTTAATCTTCACATCCATATTACCGATCAAATATCTCTCTTCAAATATTTCAAATTTTAAAATCAAATATTCCACAAACTAAATATTGATGAGACTCACCTATCACATATATTACTCTCAAATATTCCAAATTCCACCATTAATTTTTTTATTAAAAAAATAGAGAGAAAATCACCATGCATAACTCATCCGGTGATTTCAAATTGCCTTGATAATATCCTTCCAATGAGGAATATTTGAAATTGCGGAAGAAATATCGCCGTTTAATATTCTCACTGTGGATGCCCTAAGTGATTTTAACCATGATTTCAATCAAACTTAAATAATTTTAACTAAAGATTTTTTTAATATAAAGTGCTCTTTATACAATAATATTTTTTTAAAGTCAAATTGAACTAAAAAAATTATTTCAACACGTAGCATATACAATGTAACAATAAAATTAGAATACAAATATTTTCAGTACGAGAAATATATTAGAGTGCTCTTTTGAATTTTTTTTTAATGAACGCATTCTAATAATTAACAATGCCTTTTTGTTTTGTTTTGTTTTGTACTATTGTCTTCTACATAGAACGATGTCTTGCGGATGTAACAATAATGAGCATAACTAACGATAAT
Organism: Zingiber officinale; assembly: GCF_018446385.1. Lineage (NCBI taxonomy): Eukaryota > Viridiplantae > Streptophyta > Magnoliopsida > Zingiberales > Zingiberaceae > Zingiber > Zingiber officinale. The sequence goes on from NC_056002.1 coordinate 134,240,958, forward strand.
AAATAATTTAGTTAATTTTTTCTAAATATAATCATGAAAGCACCTCCCACTTATTGATAAATTTAAATCACAGTGATAATTTAATGAAGATTCACAGAATTTTAATTTTCCATTTTCTATTTCAACACACCAATTTCACACTTTTTAAAATTTATTTTTTATAAACTGAATAGAAATATATTTAAAAAAAAAAAATCTAAATGCAGCCTAAAAGTTTCAAACATGGTAGCAAGGAGATTCTGAAAAGATTTCACTAATAAGTGCAGCGAAAAAGAACTTACTTCGAATGTTACCAGATGACCACTAATTGAGATGTCTCTAAATATTGCTGGAGCTACAAACTTGGAGTCATGGACCAAAATGTTCCATGTCTGGAGATATTTCCAATCCTCTTAGAAGACTTCTTGCCGTCTCGCTCTCCTGCAAGTTAAGTAACGTCGTGAGAAGAAGTTATCGCATATTTTGAAAATTGAAAAAGGAAAAACAATAAGTGAATCCTTTCTTAGTTTGGCATTTCCTGTACATTTTACTCAAATAATGAAAGTGCATACCGGACCAGTATAATCCAAGAGCCTCCTGCAATAGTACTCTGCTTCTTGGAATCTCTTCTTAGTTTGGTAATACTTGGCGAGGTAAAACATTGCTTCAACCATATTATGCCCTTGCCTCTCTTCAGCTTCCATCCTATCGAGATCTTTCTTGTAGAAAAATGCAGCCCGTTCAGAATGCCCAAGAGCATCATGCAGCTTGGCAAGCTGAAGCAGGGCGATGCCTTCACTGTCATTACAGTTTGCAGCTCTTTTGAAGCATTTGATGGCCTCATTGAGCATCTGAAGTGGTGCACTTTCATACAAATGAGCCATTGCGATCCAAGGCCTAGAGTCGTTAGGCTGCAAGTATGACGATTTCCGAAAATAGTAAAGGGCGTAGAAAGGCATGCTCATCACCTCATAGGTTTGCCCCAAACCATACCACGCGCGGTAATCTCTAGGATTTATTTCAATGGCCCTGCGGTAGGCATCGGTTGCAGCTGGTGTGTTTTTCATCTCAACATATTCATGGCCCATTAGAGTCCAAGCTGAAAGGAATTTTCTGTTAAGTTTGACTGCCCTTCTGAAGTATAAAACTGATTTCTCATGTTGTCCCTTCAAACTGTAATAATTTGCTATGATGCAGCAAGACTCGGGCCTATATTTGTCTGTTAAAGACACCCTGTGGGCAAGGAAACTCAGAGGAGAAAAAGATTCTTTTGCGTAAAGTAAATTCGAATAGACATCCATTGATTCCACACGGTGAGGATCTTTGCAGAGAAGGTCTTCAAAGATTAGTTCAGCATCATCAAGCTCCCTCAAGCAATACAGAACTGTTGCAATTTGAGACTGAATATAGTTGCTAGACTGGAAAACCCCTAACAAGCGTTCGTATCTTTTCAAAGCTTCTTCATGCATCTTCAGTTCCTGATATGCACTAGCAAGAAAAAAGTCCTTCATCCAGTGGTTTTTTAGATTCAGATTGTTCAAAGTGTCAGCAGTAGTGCAAAGGGCTTGAAGTTCCAACCAAGCACTCCAATTCCATGGAAAGCAGTTAACAGACTCCACAAGCACTTTCATAGCAGCATTCTCGCAGCCTTTATCTTTGAGGATGATGCCATACAAGTATAAACCAAATGAATCAATGCTGCCAGCTCTCCTTAGCGATGATAGTTCTCTCTCTAAAGAAATCAACTCTCTGTTTACAGCATCACTCTTGCCCAAAGATCCCTCAAGTTCAAACATCTCTTCCTCCTTGCGCTTTTCTCCTGCCTATGGAACAGAAAACTAGATAAAGCTTAATGGCTATGACTATAGTGGTAGAACAGTATAAAATCCTCTAGTCAATGTGTTGTAAAAAATATCAGGTGCATTATGGCACCAAGGTTGCACTAACCAAGGGCGGAGCCAGGTATAGCCTACCCGGGTTATAGCCCGGGTGCCCAGCGGTGGTAAGAAGAGAAAAAAGTCTCGAAAAAAGGGGAAAATGAAACAGAAAGAGGAGCTAGCCCGGGTGTTGGCGTTGGCACCGACGTCGGCGTTGGTGCTCGTGGCCCACAACCCGGGTAGATTACCCGGGCTAGCTCTGCCATTGGCCCTAACGGTAAGAAAAAGGAAAGCATATATCTCATACGAATCATTCCCAAAAAAGATGGGGATTTCTACATTCCCCCTTAAGACAGATCAACATTGTTGATCATTCCCATCTTGCTCATGAAATCTTCAATACTTGCTTTTTGAAGACCCTTTACCAGAATGCCAGTTGTTTGCCCTCTGGTAGTAATATATGTCATCTATACAGTCCCATTATCAATTTTTTTTTTCTTTATGAAATGGTAGACAACCTCTAGATTTTTTTTTTCGGTCATGCTGAATAAGATTACAGGCAATACTTACAGTTGCCTTGTTTTCATAAGATAACTTTATGGGAGAGATACTAGGGAGTTTTAGATGATTTAGAAGCCTCCCTAGTCATAATCGTTCACATATATTGTGAGCCAATGCCTGAAATTCAGCCTCTACGTTGCTTCTCACAGTTACAGACTATTTCTTACTTCTCCATGTCATAAGATTACCCTAAGCATTGGTACAATAGCCCAAAGTTGATCATCTACGGAAAGAAGAAAACCTGCCCAGTCATCCTGTTATCACTTTTCTTAAAAAAAACAAACCCTTTCCAAGTGTTCTTTAGATTTCCAAAAGTGATCTCTATACACCACATCATGTGTTTGTATTGGGTGAGTGCATAAATTAGCGAGCCACACTAATTGCAAAAAGTACGTGAAGTCGTGTTGGGGATAAGTAAATTAGTTTACCCACTATCCTCTAGTACTACTTTCAATCAACCTTGCAAACACCCTCCAAGGCTAACTTAATATTAAGCCCCATAGGTACATCATGCAATCTGCAACACAACATATCAATGTCTTTAACAGCTATCTCTTTAGTTCATGAATATCCCTTCAAAGGTATCTCTTTGAAGAATTTAATTCTTCATGGTTATCCCCTAGGAAATTGATGTCACCTACATACATTAAAGATAGTAATTTACCATCTTTCAAAGTGTTTGTAAAAGCCTGTGAGATACAACTGAACCTTTGTAAACCCTTGTCTCTTGACCACTTGAGCAAACTTTTCATAGAGTTTTTTTTTCATCCTTCCTTTCCATAACCTGGAAGAATATCCATATCAAATTCATAATGTGGGTCACCATCTAGAAATGTTCTTCACATCTAATTATTGTAGTGGCCAATCAGGATTGAATGCTATGATAGAAGTACTCTTCCTATATTAAATTTGGTACGGGAGTAAAACTCTCCTAATAGTCTAAAGTTCTTGCAACAAGTCTTGCCTTGTACAATTAACACTTCCCTCTGTATTGCACTTCACTGTAAAAGCCCACTTACATCCCAATATTTTTACCCTTAGGTAATCTAAGTATCATTCCTTTCTAAAACACCCATCTTCTCTGGAACCATTGTTCTTGAGTAAGCACATAGTTATTTAAGGCATGAGGTACCCAAAAGCGCATAGGTGCTATGGGACCTAAGACACTAGGCGCAAGGTGAGATGCACGCCTTACTAAAGTAAGGCACTTTGGGTATAAATTTATACAATTCAAACATATATAGGAAATTTCTGCCAACATATTTCACTAACAAACTATTAAACAATAATGTAAATATAAATTCACTAACATTCAAATATTGAAATAGTTTATTTTCACAATCAAAATCAAACTTCAAATTAAAGAAAAAACAGACTTCAAATATTGAAGAGTCATGCAAAGAGAAATAAGTTTGCAAGGAAAGTTGATGTTTATTTTTTAGGGAAGAGGAAGAGTCGTACAAAAAAATATGTCGCATGCATGCAACCTAATTAAAGGTTGATGTTCATTTTCTAGGGAAGAGGAAGAGTCACTCAAGAAAAATGTGTAGTATGAATGCAACCTAATTAAAGGTTGATGTTCATTTTCTAGGGGACACGTGCATGCAATCTCAGAGCATCCACGATAAGAGAGGATATTTTTCCCAAATATTTATGATCCGCACTTCCACATCTAGGGCTGTAAACAAGTCGAGCCGAGCCGAGCTTTGGGGTGTTCAAGCTTGTTTGATAAGATAATTGAGCCGAGCCGAGCTTAAAATGAACCAAGCTTTTGAAATGAGTGTTCAAGCTTGGCTTGGTTTATTTTTTATGAGCTTAAGCTTGTTTAAAGCTTGGTTTGAGTTTGGTTCGTTTAGATGTTATCAAGCTCTCAATTCAAGCTTGGCTTGAGCTTGGTTTGAGTTTGGTTCGTTTAGATGTTATCAAGCTCTCAATTCAAGCTTGGCTTGAGCTTGGTTTAAGCTTGGCTTGAGCTTGGCTTGAGTTTGGTTCGTTTAGATGTTATCAAGCTCTCAATTCAAGCTTGTTTGATTGTTTAAAACTTTTAATTGTTTGATTGGTTACTAAGATTAATAATTTAAATTTATTTATTTATTTTATTTTATTTTATTATTTATTTATCATATTGAAAAGAGTTTTATTAATAAATATGGTTCGTGAACATTGTTCACAAACGTTGTTCACGAACATTAACGAGCTGAACACATATATGTTCAAGCTTGTTTGTTTAGCTTAACGAGTTGTTTAAGTTTGTTTATTTAATTAATCTTATGTATATTGAACGAACATAAATAAACTCTTACCAAGCCGAACACCAAGCTTGTTCACGAACGCTTGATTCATTTACAGCCCTATCCACATCACTCTTCAAATATCCTAAATCCCACAATCAAATATTTCACCAACTAAATATTTATGGGTCTCATTCATTAAATATCCCACTCTCAAACATCCACAATTTCACAATCAAATATCTCACCAACTAAATATTTATGGGCCCTATAATCATTTTATTAATTTTATATCTAATTTTATATTTAAATAAAATTAATTATATTTTTCAATTCTTCAATTTAATATATTTCATCTATTATTTAATCTATAAATTGAATTAAAAAAATAAAAGCAACATTGATTTTTTTAAAATTTTTCCAAAACATTGATTGATTCCAAAGCGATTGAATTTTTTTAAAAAAAAACTTATCGTTGCCCACCAAAAGGTGTAGGGATGTAAATGAACCAAACGGTTCGCGAGTTATTCGAAGCTCTGTTCGATAAAAAGTTCGTTTGAGTTCGTTCGTTTATCTTATCGAGCTGAGCTCGAGCTCGACAGTTTTATCGAGTCGAGCTTGAGCTTAAGGATATTCGGCTCATGAGCTCACGAACATGTTCGTTTGTAGGCTCATGAGTCAAAAAATGAGCCTTAAAACGAGCCAAAAAATGAGTTCTAAAACGAACCTTAAAATGAGCTTTAAAACGAGCAAAAAAAAAAAGAGCTCTAAAATGAGCCCGAAAATGAGCCCGAGCTCGCTTAACAAATTAGGCTCGTTAACTATGATAATCGAGCTAATAACGAGTTGAGCTCGAACTGTTCGTGAGCTTGATAATTCAAAATCGAGCCGAGCTCGAGCCTTGTAATAAAAGTTCGATTTGAGCTCGAGCTCGAGCCGGGCTCGAGCCCGAATATAACTTAAACAAGCCGAGCTCGAGCCTAATACTATTCGGCTCGGTTCGGCTCGTTTACATCCCTAAAAAGGTGGGCTTGGTTGCATGCCACAAAAGAGAAATCATCAGGCACAAACTTGTGCCCAGTGATTTCTAATATCTTTCAAATATCCCCCTCCAATGAAGAATATTTGAGAGGGGGGATATTTAGAGAAAGAAAAATGATATGCTCAAGGAAAAGCTCAAGGATAGACATATAAAGTGATGGGGCCTACAAAAAGTAAAATGGTGGGCTATGACTCTACGTGTCTATCCTTGAGCTTTTCCTTGAGTTTTTTTCCTTAAGCATATCATTGCTCTTAGAGAAATATTCTCTCCAAATATCCTCTATTGTGGATGCTCTAATTAATTTAAAAGGTAATTAAAGGTATGGGCTGGGCTTTAAATATTTTTTTCACTTCAATAAGGCAAGGGAAATTGCACCTTAAGCATGTCTTACCTCTCAAAAGGTGTGTGCTTAAGCGTGCTTCTTTCAAGTATTGTGCATGGGTCACTACCCAGGTGCAAATGGCGCACCTGGCTGTGCCTTGAGCCTAGGTGCAATCAGGCACACGCTTTTAACAACTATGAGTCAACAAGAGCTTGTTGTATATCCGTTGGTATCTCTATCTTAAACAAGATATTAAAGGCTTCAAATTAAGAGATACTTCTCATCAGAAATAAACCTTGATACAGGATGTTGGGTCAAGGACCTGATCCAACCCAGATCTTCAATCTGGGCTCAACATCAAGCTCGATTGATTCTCTAGCCAGCTCAGTACAGGACTTGAATTTGGGTCAGACTCTTGACCTTGTTGAGTTTTGCCATCACTTTAAGAATGTGTTGTGTGAATAGAAAGCTAACTCAAGAGGTTGAGAGCTATCTCCCCTGTTTTCAATATTGTTTCTTGCTTAATGGGTGGCAAATAGGGATAAAATCTAATTGGATGTTAGGTAATGAATCTGGTGAAGGGAAGAAAATAAGAGTCAATACGTAGTAGTTTCAAATCTTGGATTATCCTAGGACTTATCTTCACTCATCACCACCTGAAAAGAAGGCATGGAAAAGTAAGATTAGGATTTAAGAAAGCCAACGCCCATGGATATAAATACATGATTAAGTGATGGGGAATAACACTTGTAACGACATTGAGTGGAAGAAATTTCAATAAACACACTTGGCTGATTCCAGATCAAGTTTTGAGTGAATTGGGAATTGATTATGCATAAAAGCAACACATCCAATGAATCTAAGTAGAAGAGATGAGATGGACATGCTTGTAAAAAAAAGTGATATTGGAGGTTTAAACTTGAGGACTCGTGAGGGATTCTATTTATGAGATAGGTGGATATTAGAATGATTTCATCACAAAGATCTTTTAGGATATGCATAGTGAACAATAATGCTCCAATAACTTCACAGTGTCAAATTTTCTTTTCTGTGATATTTAGTTAAGGTGTACTAGGATAGGAACTCCATTAAATAATTGCATTAATTTCCATATATTGACTGTGGAGTGAAGTATTCATTTCCATTGTCAAATCGTCAAGATCTCAATGGAGGTGTAGAACTGGTTTCTTATAATTGAAGGAAATGATTTTTCTAGTTTCATATATTTCTTTAAGAAGGTAGAGCAAGTAAACTCTAGCGTGATCATCAATGAGTGCAAGGAACTACTCAGTACCTGTGATATTTTTGATACAAGTGAATCCCCGTACATTGTTATCGATTAGGGAGAAAGCAAGAGACTCTATAAATGGATTGAAGAGGAAAGATATGCATCTATATTTAGCTAACTAACAAAACTCACAACTGAAGGAGCTAGGATTTTTATTCATAAACAATTTGAAAACAAGTGTTTAAATAATGAAATTGGAATGGCCAAATCTATTATGCTACGCCATTATTTTATTATAAAAAAAGGTAGCCCGGTGCACAAAGCTCCTACCATGCGGGGTCCCGGGGAAGGATCCATTGTACGCAGTCTTACCCTGCTTTTTGCAATAGGCTGTTTCCAGGATTCGAACCCGTGACCTTTTGGTCACATGGCAACAACTTTACCGTTGCGCCAAGGCTCCCCTTCTACACCATTATTTTATCATTATTAAAAAATAGAAAAGGAGTTACTTTGAACAGAGTAGCCTATTTTCTCACATAACCATCATCCTCATAGTAGTAGTGTACATTATCTTCACTAGAACTGTCAATCATCCTCCCCAATCCTAGCATCTGAATTTCACAAGTTGCAGAGAATTTAGCACAAAAATTAAGTTAATGGATCATCTTGCTAATAGAAACCATATAACTGGCAAAACTTGGTATGTGGCATAGAGTGGAGAGTGTTGTCTTTGACAAGTTTACTGAAACTTTTCCCAGTAATATAGGAGAATGTTCCATCTGCATTTCTAGCTCTGGAATTCCAATGACAAAGTATATAGGAGATAAATAGAGATGGATTTCCTATTATATGGTTGGTGCTCTAGTATCAAATATCGGAATTCTATTCCAGACATATAGAGCAGTACCTTTGTGAATAAAATTGCTAACTGTTTGAGTTCCTATCAATTGGCACAGAATTATTTTGGACTTGTGCAGCTGTTCCGGTTGGGACTTACTCAAAAATGCCCCTAAAGATTTACTACAAGCAACCAAGCACTGCATTCCTTGACTTCTCTTCCATTGATGCTTACTAATCCTTGTCATCTAACTTCTAGTTTGTGATCTATAAGACTGTAATTGATACCCTGATATCCACCTTACCCAGGTCAGCAGGCCCATGCCTATGCGGCCTCACTCTACATCGGCATATTGCCCTTACGTGTTCCAAAGCCCCAGGATCTTCCCAGCTTGCTCTTCCTGAACTCCTTGAGTTCCCTACTTCGAACTCCCTGAGCACTCCCCTCTGAGCATTCCGAGCTTCTCGAACTCTTCACTCCAAGCTTCTACTACCGCCCATGCGGTTATTGGTCATTCATAAACGTGACTCACAGTAACTACTTATGGAGTTAATGGCCAGTAACAACAGAACGACTGACATTAATGGAGGTAGTTAATGGAGTTGATTAAGGGCTGAGAGATCGTGAGCATGATCTCCATTAGTAACTTTCAATCCCATACTTATAAATACCAAGGTGTGTCAGTATTTGGAAGGGATCTCTCTTTCTGGTTTTTCCATATTTTTACCATTCCACATATTGAGACTAACTTAAACATTGGATGGGCTTTGCCAGACAACTCTGGCCCCTGAGGCTTGTTCCCATATTTGCAGGTTAGACCTTATTGTGCCAGCCCACCTTGTTAGTGGACTTCTCCATCGTCAACCAGTCAAACCACACTAAGCAGGCCAAATCATACTTCCACCTTAGTATACACATCGTTGGCATATTTCTGCAATATCAAATCTCTCACCCTCTCGCAATTCTCTTTGCTCTCGCTTCTACTACTCCTATCGACTTAAGCATCTAAGGGACTATGTTACACAAATCAGGCACCTTTTGACATTTGCTCTAGTGTATGTACATCATACTACACCGTCCAAGTCAGACCACCTCAGAGGTGTACCCAGGTCATGCGATTGAGCTCTCTAGATATTCTCTCCCCAATCTCAAGTCACGGAATTGAGTTCTATTATATTCTCTCCCTGAACTCAGGTCATGGGGTCGAGTTCGCTTAGTTAGATTTTGTGTATTGTAGATCACTATTGTAGATCACTTGTTTACTTCTTCTAGGAGGGCCTAGCTTAGGTACGGGGTTACAATTTTAACTAAAAAAGACAAATCTGGAGATTCTTCACAAAATCAAACATATCTTTAATAATTGGAGGATTTCCGTTAAGATCCAATGATTCATCTTATAATTGAGTGATTTCAAAATGATTTAACTTTGATTTTTCTTTTTCTTTTTGACTTTGGCATATTTGTTTATGATCGCTATGATTTCACTGGAAATTTCAATAGAAAGTTTCTATTACTAGGTTGAGGGGGTAGCCAGAATCTCCATCTACACTTGAACTAACCAATTTGTGAAATTGATGAAAAAGGATGCAGGAAACAAAGCACCACATCAAGCTAACACACTAGAACATAGAAAACCCACAAACGCCCACAAAGGATGTAAAAAGTCAGATGGACTCCTAGTTGCTTTTTTTCCAAATAGAAGGTATCATCAAATTGAACAAGAACAATGGTGGATGCGTTTCATCAAACAACATGAGGAACAAATTGCAAATACCAAACGAGCTCAGTAACTAGTGGGAGGGCAGTTAGAGCAAAGCATACCAAGTAGAGGGAATAGCAGCGGAAGAAAACGGCCTTCTTCCCAGTTTGATTTTCGAGAACGTAGACGGCCCGCCGGTACTCGCGGCAGTCAAAGTATGACTTGGCCAGGAGGTAGCGATCATTGCTCCCGCCGTCGAACCCATCATCAGCAGGTAGAGGCGTGCTGACATAAGATACGCCGGCTTGGGGCGTGACAGCGGCCTCGGCTGACGCGGGAGCTGAAGAGTCAGAGCGGACGCAGCGGCGACAGGAGGCATCAGGGTGCAGGTGGGAGAAGGAGCGGAAGCCGCTGGCTGCGGAGGTAGAGGGGCCAGCACTGGCACGGGCGGAGACAGCTGACGAGGATGCCGAAGGGAGAACGTCCAGATCTACGAGGAGTTCCAAAGCCCTACCGGGGAGCGGAAAGAGGGTTAGAGGTTACGATAGTATCAAGGAAATCAAGGATAGGGATCGAGAACCATTTGGCGGCACAGTAGAGGCCGCGATCACTGAGATGGCGGGCGGCGGATCGAAGCTCCACTCGGTAGCTCTCTTTGGAACTCATTCTGATCTCAAATTTCGCCGGCGTTCGGAGTGTCGACGCCGATTGCTTCGTTGCGGCAGACGGCGGCGAGGTGGGGTTTTGGTTCGGGTGGGAGGGAAGAGAGTTAATTAAAGAGTTTTCTTGGCTCAGAATTTTAACTTTTTATTAAAAAAATATTGGGAAAAATAAAAGGCATCCCAAATTTTATAAATCATCTAAAGTGACATTTTTTTTTCAAAAACATTCAAATAAATACGTTGACCCATAATAGCAAATACCTTATAACTTTTACAATATACAGAAACTAGGAGGAATTTAAAATTTAAGATTTATAGAAGCTATTGGATAATTCTATAACATGCTTAGTGTGAATTTAGTGCATAGAATTTAAGATTTAGGATCTAAGATTTATATTTTATTTATATTTATTTGAGAGAGTGGAAAATAAAATTAAGAAAAAAAAATTCGTTGTTTATTTTATTAAAATTTTAAGAGAGAAGAGATGTGTAATCCATGAATGGATAGTTTTGAAATCACAATTGATCATCATAAAATCGGACTTAAAAAAGAGGATGAAGAAAACGACGTATGTATCTATTTTCATTCATAAAATTATATTATATATAAAAAATGACGCATGTATTTTTTTTAACTCATAAAATTATGTCATATACCCAAAAAAAAAAATCAAGCATGTAGCATTTTTTAGTTAGAAAATTTAAATTGCATGTACTCATCTTCCATTTTTTTTTCATGCTCCTATGTTTATTTCCACCCCTCCCATTAGGCTGGTCCAGGATCTCTGGTCCCCTGTTCATTCATTGGTTGGATGAATTGGACTCCATCTGTTTAACAGGTGGGGTCTAATTCATCCAATCAATGAATGGGCAGGACCTCTTCTGGTCCAGAATTTCCTGGATCAGAGAATCTAACCTCAAAAGACAACATATTCGAGACTCCTTTCGCGAAAGCTTCACTATGGGAGGGGTGGAGACAAACTTAACTTAAATTCTTAGTCATATATATTGATCAAACCCAACTACTTTGGAACCATTGCACTAAGACTATCTACTCTCTTTTGGGGATTTTTGAAAAACCATTTCAGTTTGAAAAAATTAACATAATATTGAAAGATGCATAAAATCAAAATTAAAGTCATGAGTCCCTTCATCTAATATCTTACCATTAGGAGATAAAGTTTACTAACTTAAAAGCTTTCCTTTTTTTTCCCGTGACTACATTAAAAAGATGATTAAGATTAATAATTTACCCAAAGGGCTCACCTCTAAGAAATCAAATATAGTAATCAAGCATGTAGGCATAACTGTAAGAGTAAAACTAAACTTTCTTTCCTTTTTTAAAAACATGCTAAGTAATGATGAATATGGGTTAAGCATGTTGTAACACTAGGTTAAATAATATTGGGCAAAAATTAATAGGACATCCTAAATTAAAAGAACATCAAATGGATGCCTATTTTTGTAAAAAAAAAAGTTTAAAAGGCCACTTTATCCTATGCTTTATCTCTTAAATATTTTTTATTTTAGTGTTGTTATAGTAACTACTGATAATTGCTACAATATATGTAGAAAATATCGAATAATTACACTATAATATTGTTCCTAATTTCCAGTGTTAATGTAATAACTACAATTGGTTACTACAACGAGTATAAAATATTCTGTAGTTGTTACAATAATAAAATTTATTATGTAATTACTACAATATATAACATTTAATACAATACTGTCATAGTATTGAAATACTGAGTGGTTTTTATAATTATTTTTAAAGTAATTTTAATTAATTTAAAATGATGTTGATGGAGTTTAAATAGTTTTGACTAATAAAGAATATTTTTATATAATAATATCAGAGTTTATATTTTAAAATTTAACTACAACTATTTAACCGATAATTTACTTTCTTTTAATCAAATTAAATCCTAAACTTTAAATATGTTATAGCAATTATGGTTCGACCTCAGCATCCCCATCAACTCGTCAATATGGAGGAGGTAAATCACGGATGACTACTAGCCTTTGGAATAATTACTAGCACATAAAGGAGACATTTATTTCGACTTTGCTGAGATTCGAACCTCAGACCTCATGGTGACAATACCTCATGTGTTAGCCACTAGATCGTCCCAAGGGGACTTGTTATAGTAATTATGGTGGCAAAAGGCGAATACGCTCGCCCCCAGCACCCTCGCCAACCCATCCTAGGACCAACGCGGAGGAGGTAAATCACGGGTGGCTATTAGCCTTTGTAATAGTGGCTAGCACATAAGGGAGGTATTTACCTCGGTTTTACCAAGATTCGAACCCCAGACCTTATGGTGACAATATCTTATGTGTTAGCCACTAGACCGTCACAAGAGGACACTTGTTATAGCAAACACGGAGGAGTTAAATCACGGATGACTACTAGCCTTTGGAATAGTGACTAGTACATAAGGGAGATATTTACCCCGACTTTATTAAAATTCGAACCATAAATTTCATGATGACAACACCTCATGTGCTAGTCACTAGCTAGATCTTATTATAGCAATTATGATTCTACACGCGATAAGGTGTCTTTAATTTATTTATCTTTTTGAAAAAAAGGCGTCCATATTATGATTTGATAAATCAAGGGTATTTTTTTATTTTTGTGCAATAACATTTGATCAATAATTTTTTAAGATAGTTTTAAATTAACATCTTGAAAAAAAAAATATTTTGTTCTCATCTAGAATTGAATTATGGTCAACTCTATAGTTGACATTAATAAAAATTTAATAGTGACAAAATTTATGTTGTGTAAATGTAGCATTCTATGAGTCGATTTGGTGATCTAGCGAAGAAGCAATGAAATTTGTATCACCATTGATTACAAACTACAAGATTCTTAAGTCCATTTGTCGATTTGATGAAGTAATGATAGATGTATTATTGTCGATTTGCAAACTACAATATTCTACGGGCCAATTTGATGATTTGATTAGGAAGTGATGAGATTTGTACCAGTTTTGATCCACAACCTATAATGTTCTAAGAGCCAATTTGTTATTTTTTTTTAATCTAAGTATTTTACTTTTCGAATTGATTAATTTGGAAGATGATCTATCTAATTTATGAAAATTTTCTATCAACCATTATGATAAATTTAAAAAGCATAAATGGATTCCGAGAGATGATTCAACACCATTTGTTGATTTTTCTGAGAAGCAATAAGTTGATTCACAAAATATACTACTCTACTAGTTAATTTGATGATTTAATAAAAAAAAGCAACTGAATTTAAATCCACAGGATATAGTGTTCTACAAGTTGATTTGATGTTCTCGGGGTACCAATTGGGCTTGGCGGTGAATCCATCAAGCGAGATTCGATTCTAGCTAGGCGCCGACTAATGGTGTTGAATTTTTCGTGCATGTGGTCATCAAATCAGGGGTAGCTTGTGTTTTAAATGATTAATCAGGTTGTAATCTAAGATGATCAATTCGTCTCTACGAAGTTTGAAGGAAAAATTTCTATAAATTTATCATAACTGAAGATACCTGGATGACAATCTGGATACCTTTCCGCTACATCATAACCTCAGGAGCATCACTTATACTTTCTTGATTTATCTAGTGGTGTACGGGGAGTGGATTGAACCACACACCTGCCGAATAATGTACAAACTATTTTTTATAAAAATTAGATGATCTAATGAAGTTATGAGATTAGTGTCACTATCTATCCATGAACGATAATGTTTTACAAGTAGATTTGATGATTTGACTACGAAGCAAAGAGATTCGGCAATTTATTAAAAGGTACATTCAGATTTAAGAATAGATCAAAAGGCACATTATATTTCTCATACATATAATTTTTTTTCTCTTTTCTCTTTACCGTATCCTCTCTTTTCTGTCATTCCCTCTCTTCTCTTCCCTCTCGTTAGGATACATGCATGTATATAAGCATAATATAAGCCTAATATGAAATTATATCAGACTCAACGTGGACTTGTTATAAAATCATATTAGATCCACGGGATTAAGGTTTAACGTATTTCTTTTGATAACATTTTAACACTTTTGGAGAAGTCGAAATATGCAATGAATGACATCGATAGGACTTGTAATGAGTCCAATTTGAGGTTTCTAGGTCTATAAGTGGATTTTGACCAAGGAAAGATGCAATGCCTACTCCAATTAATAGGTAGAAAAATTCCAGTGCTACTTGTATGCAATCAAATCCATGGCTATTAAACATTCTTTTCCAGCAAACTTCATTCTTTAAGTGTTAAGTATTTTCGAGGAACCAATCATACAATAGAATGCTAAAAAAGTGATCGTAATGCACATACCTTGGAAACTTGATGAAGCACATCATGCCCGTTTGATGCTCCTCCAAATGATTGGATCAAATTTTTGAAGAGTACCATCATAAGTGGTAGAGAAACTCCATTCCCTGTGACACCAAGCGAATCCAACAACATCAAGAGTGTGGACTCTGTGAAGGAGAACAATTTGTAGAAGGGCATAGTAAGCATGCTCTTATTTTGTTACTTGTCCTTCCGACTATCTCGCTTGTTTTGTTGCTCCATATTAAATCTCTGTTACAATTATATCCACTAAAGTTGACAAAATATGGTATAACAATCTCAACGAAACTCAAAATAAAATAAGAATTGTCTAAAAAAGAACCTCCACAAGATTAGGGGTGAGCAGTCAACCCGCCAAACCGACCAACCCGCTTATACCGACCCGAACCGAACCGAAAAAAAAATCCGTCCGATATAGGGCCGGATGTAGGGTCATGATATTACATTATCCGATCTAGTAGGACCGGATAGTTTTTTATCCCAATAACCGACCCAACCCGATCCGCGATCACCTCTACTTGTAGCAACTACTATTGATAAGTTGCTATACGTTATAGTAGCTACTGCGGATAAGCTGTTACACGTTGTAGTAGCTACTGCCAATAAGTTGCTACACGTTATAGCAACTATTGGCAATTAGCTACTACAACGTGTAATGAGTAATGTCTATTATCATTTTAAAATATTTTATTTTTTATTATTTTATATTTATATTTTATATTTCATTGGATATAGGGTCGGATATCCAAATAACTGACAATCCGTCAGATATCTGATACATACTAACTGCCGGATATAGGGCCGGATGTAGGTCTTGATATTGTATTATCTAATCTAGTAGGGTCGGATAATTTTTTATCCTAATAACTGAACCAACCCGATCCGCGATCACCCCTACACAAGATAAATCAGACCCAACGTGGGTCTGAAATAGAACCATATCAGGCCCAACGTGAACCTAATATGCATCATATCAGGTCTATAGTTCATATCAGACCCACGTTGGACTGTTTTAGTTGATTCTTTCAAAAATATTTTAATACATCTAGAGTAATCAAAATATAAAATGGACAATACCGTTGGACTCTCTGTATCCTCAAAACTCCACAGGACTTGAAATGAGTCCAATCTGAGGCTCTTATGTCCATCAGTGGCTTTTGATTGATTGGACTCGTTTAAGGTTTTGAGGATTTTTGAGGCTATAGGGAGTCTAACGGTGTCGTTCATTGCATATTTCGACTTTTCCGAAGATGTTAAAATGTTATAAAAAGAAATACGCTAAACCCTAATTTTGTGAGTCTAATATGATTCCATATCAGATCCAACGTGGCATGATATGTTGGATCTGATATAAAATCATATCAATCTCATATTATGCTTGTACGTGAGCTTATATGGAATCATATTAGACACATATTATGTTTGCATGTATGCATGCATCCTAAAGAGAGAGGGAAGGAAAGAGAAGAGAGGGAAGAGAAAAAAATTACATGAATAAGATAGAGAAAAGAAAAGAGACAAATAATTAATAGGTAGAATGAAAAAATAGAAAATTATATATATTATTTGATAAATATTCAAATATAATGTGCACTTTGGTCCATTTATAAATCTGAATGCGCCCTCTAATAAATTGCTGAAAGGGATTTGAATCACGATCGAACCCAAACCTACAAGGCTTCAACGAGTCAATGGAGGGTCCACGATGCGGTACACGCCGTGCTGTTCAAGGGGGCTATCCATCTTCCGATCTTCGTAGTTTTTGATCCAGACCGTCCATATCTTCTTCGCTTTTTTTCCTTTGCTATGAATAGATGTTTCGGCCATTTTAATCCTCCTGTTTTTAGTCAAGGGTTCCTCCAGCTCCTCTTCTCCGCCAAGAACAAAGAGGGAAACCAGATCTGCGCCTCCCTCCGCTTCTCCTCCGATCGAAAGGTCTGTTCCGTCCGTCTCTTTGCTATTGTGTTTCGTTTTCTAGCGTTGTTAGGATTTCTCGGTTCCTTGATAGACCTAGGAACTGCCACCGGCTTAATTTGTGTCGATGTTTTTTGGCGTTTGTTGATCTTCATCTCGTTTTTTTGTTGATTTTTGACTTTTTCTGGGTTTGATGATCGAGTTAGATTTTCGATGGAGCTGTGCACTGATTCTGCAAAAGATGAGCCTGAGGCATCAGCGGTGGCGTCAGAGGATGGGAATCCGAGGCTGGGTCTGGAGGACGCCGATGGTGAAACTTTGGAGGCTAAGGATGGATCGGAAGATGTGATGGACGACGAGGTCTTTGAGGAGGCGATGGAGCCTCCAACTCCGATGTCGCTGCAAGCTTTTTCTGATTCACGTGATGATCTGGAAACTATCTTGGGGAATGACGCAGTTGGTAAGCTGGAAAACCCTGTTGAATTAGCTGATGTGCAGGTGGGTGATCAAAATGTTGAAGAAGGAAACAAAGAAGAGGAAATTGTTGGTTCTGAGGGATTCAATTTCCCAAACCAGTCCAGGCTGCATCATCAGATGTCTGATGGACATGAAAATGTTGATCCTGAGAGATCATCAGATGAGTCAACAGATCCTTCCTTACCCTCTAATCAGAGTTCAAAAGAACAAAAATCTATCGGAGAGCAAAATTTTGATGAGATTGTAGATGCTAAAATTGATGATATGAGAGCTGAGGCTGTAGCTGCTAAGATTGATGAAACTATAGCTGCTAAAGTTGATGCTCAGCATATTGACAAGGATACAATTGAGTTAGTAGCAGTTGAACCTAACAAAGGGGATGCAGCTTGTGATAAATCATGCCATCTTTCTGGAGAAGGGGATGTTGAACAAAAGGCAATGCACATTGAAACTGATTCTCTGGTTTCATGTAGCGAAGTTGTAAATGAAACAGACAAAGTTGCAAAGAGATCATCAGATGAGTCAACAGATCCTTCCTTATCCTCTAATCAGAGTTCAAAAGAACAAAAATCTGTTGGAGAACAAAAGTTTGATGAGATTGTAGATGCTAAATTTGATGATACAAGAACTGAGGCTGTAGATACTAAGATTGATGAAACTGTAGCTGCTAAAGTTGATGCTCAGCATATTGACAAGGATACAGATGAATTAGTAGCAGTTGAACCTAACAAAGGGGATGCTGCTTGTGATAAATCATGCCATCTTTCTGGAGAAGGGGATGTTGAACAAAAGCCAATGCACATTGAAACCGATTCTCTGGTTTCATGTAGCGAAGTTGGAAATGAAATCGACAAAGTTGCAAAGAGATCATCAGATGAGTCAACAGATCCTTCCCTATCCTCTAATCAGAGTTCAAAAGAACAAAAAATTGTCGGAGAGCAAAAATTTGATGAGATTGTAGATGCTAAAATTGATGGTGATACGAGAGATGAGACTGTAGATGCTACGATTGATGAAACTGTAGCTGCTAAAGTTGATGCTCGACATATTGACAAGGATACAGATGAATTTGTAGCAGTTGAACCTAACAAAGGGGATGCAGCTTGTGATAAATCATTCCATCTTTCTGGGGAAGGGGATGTTGAAGAAAAGCCAATGCACATTGAAACCGATTCTCTGGTTTCATGTAGCGAGGTTGGAAATGAAATAGACAAAGTTGCAAAGAGATCATCAGATGAGTCAACAGATCCTTCCTTATCCTCTAATCAGAGTTCAAAAGAACAAACATCTGTTGGAGAGCAAAAGTTTGATGAGATTGTAGGTGCTAAAATTGATGCTCAGCATATTGACAAGGATACAGATGAATCAGTAGCAGTTGAACCTAACAAAGGGGATGCATCTTGTGATAAATCATGCCATCTTTCTGGAGAAAGGGATGCTGAAAAAGAGCCAATGCACATTGAAACTGATTCTCTGGTTTCATGTAGCGAGGTTGGAAATGAAATAGACAAAGTTGCAAAGAGATCATCTGATATTGAGGATGGTGAGAAAATGTTCATGCAGAATAGATCCAGTCCTATGGCCTCACATCATGTGGATGGAGAAGTAGAAGTTGCAAATGGATCTGAATTCAATATTGGGACAACTAGCAAAGAACTACAAAGCGACAGATGTGAGGTTGAAGAATTTGAGAGAGTGGAATCTGTTATGCCAGATGATAATGGAGAGCTAGCTTGTGATACTAATTCAAACAAATTGACTCCTTTGGTGGATATGAAAGATGATTTGGTCAAGTCTGTGGTCATCACTGAAGGGCTGGAAAAACTTCAGCAGCTGACAGCAAATGATGCCGAACTTGACACTAGTTTTGTAACTAATGGGCACAGTACTGCGAAAAATGAGGATGCTGGTGGTGCAACTAATGTTTCTGTTTCTAGGATCAATGAAGATGCACCTCGTGCTCATGTTGCTAATGCAGCTGGTAATGCAGCTAATGGTTATTCTAAAAAAGCTACAGGTGATATGCATGGTTCCAACGATAAACCTAAGGAGCAATATGTTGGAAACCTAAACTCTGGATCAAGTGAAAATACCCAACGTTCTACTCCATCAACCTTACTTTCTCCAAAACCTGAAAACTCAAGAGGCTCTAGTTTGACAGCTCCAGCTGGCCTTGGTTCCTCTGCTTCTTTACCAGAGCCTTCTCTCCGTCCCCTTCAGCAATCCAGGGGCTCTACCACTCTCACTAATTCTCAACCATCTATTGTACCATCTGAGGAGGAGGAGGAGAATGATGAGACACGCAAGAAGCTGCAAATGATTCGGGTCAAGTTTCTTCGATTGGCCCATAGACTTGGACAAACACCCCATAATGCTGTTGTTGCTCAGGTTCTGTACAGGCTAGGTCTGGCTGAGCAGCTCAAGAGAAACACAAAACGACCAGGTGTTTTTAGCTTTGACCAAGCTAGTGTTGTGGCAGGGCAACTTGAGGCTGCTGGACAAGAGACACTGGACTTCTCCTGCACAATAATGGTTATTGGAAAATCAGGGGTCGGTAAGACTGCTACCATTAATTCAATATTTGATGAGGTTAAGTTGCCAACAGATGCGTTCCTGTTAGGGACAAAGAAGGTTCAAGAAGTAGTGGGCATGGTTCAGGGGATCAAGGTTAGGGTTATAGATACACCTGGGCTTTTCTTATCTTCTTTGGATCAACATCGCAATGAAAAAATTCTCCATTCCGTCAAGAAGTTTATCAAAAAGTCGCCTCCTGACATTGTTCTTTACTTTGATCGGTTGGACATGCAAAGTAGGGATTTTGGAGATGCTCCACTACTGCAGACCATCACAAACATATTTGGAGCATCCATTTGGTTCAATGCAATTGTTGTGCTAACACATGCTGCTTCTGCTCCTCCAGATGGCCCAAATGGTAGCCCTTTGAGTTATGATATGTTTGTGACTCAGAGGACTCATGTGGTTCAACAAGCAATTCGCCAGGCTGCTGGGGATGTTCGGCTCATGAATCCTGTTTCTCTGGTTGAGAACCACTCGGCCTGTAGGATGAATAGGGCTGGTCAGAGAGTGCTACCAAATGGCCAAGTTTGGAAACCACAGCTGTTGTTGCTTTCATTTGCTTCAAAAATTTTGGCAGAAGCCAACTCTCTCCTAAATTTACAGGATGGTCCTCCTGGTAAGCCATTTGGATCTCGTCGCAGAGCTCCTCCTTTACCCTTTCTCTTGTCTTCCCTTCTACAGTCAAGACCTCAACTTAAATTGCCAGAAGAT
Organism: Zingiber officinale; assembly: GCF_018446385.1. Classification (NCBI taxonomy): domain Eukaryota; kingdom Viridiplantae; phylum Streptophyta; class Magnoliopsida; order Zingiberales; family Zingiberaceae; genus Zingiber; species Zingiber officinale. Next base: position 134,261,421 of record NC_056002.1, read on the forward strand.
CAATTTGATGAGGATGACAACTTAGATGATGACTTGGCCGAGTCATCCCGTTCTGATGAGGGATCAGATTATGATGAGTTACCGCCTTTCAAGCCTCTCAGTAAATCTCAAATATCCAAGCTTAGTAAAGCTCAGAAGAAGGCATACTTTGAGGAGCTAGATTACCGGGAAAAGCTCTTTTATAAGAAACAACTCACGGAGGAGAGGAAGCAAAGGAAACTTGCAACTAAATTGGCAGATATGGCTAAGGATTTGCCTTTGGAGAATAATTTGGGGGAGGTTGAGGAAGAATCCAATGGTTCTGCAACTGTGCCAGTACCTTTGCCAGACTATGTTCTTCCTCATTCCTTTGACTGTGACAATCCTTCTCACCGATATAGGTTTCTGGATTCTTCCAACCAATGGCTTATCAGGCCTGTGCTAGATTCTCAGGGTTGGGATCATGATGTTGGTTATGAAGGTTTGAATGTTGAAAGAGTATTTGTTGTCAAAGACAAGATCCCACTATCTGTTTCTGGTCAGCTGACAAAGGATAAGAAGGAATGCACTTTTCAAATGGAGCTGGGTAGCTCACTAAAGCATAGTGAATCAAAAGCAACTTCTTTAGGTTTGGAAATGCAGACTGTTGGGAAGGACATCGCCTACACATTACGTGGTGAAACAAGGTTTAGAAATTTTAGGCGAAACAATACAACTGCAGGAGCTTCAGTTTCTGTTCTTGGGGACTCAACGTCTGCTGGCATAAAGCTGGAAGATAAGCTTATACTTAGCAGAAGATTTAGATTACTCATGAGTGGAGGAGCAATGACCGGCAAGGGTGATGTGGCCTATGGAGGCCGTCTTGAAGCTGTCTTACGAGACAAAGATTATCCTATAGGGCAGGCACTGTCCACTATTGCATTATCTTTCGTGGAGTGGCATGATGACCTCTCGCTCGGCTGCAATATTCAGTCTCAGATCCCTTTTGGCAGAGGAACTAATATCACCGGTCATGCAAACTTGAATAACAGAGGAACTGGCCAATTTGGTATTCGCTTGAATAGTTCAGAACATCTTCAAATAGTTCTGCTTGCCATGGTCCCTATACTAAGAAATCTTCACAGAACATTCTTTGGTTCCTCTCACTCCATGTGAGCTGCTCTCTGCTGTGGTTGAAGGGCAAGCAACATGATAAGCTTCTCTAATATGTGAACCGTGTTCTACAACAAGTAAGTTTAGTTTCCGAGTATTAACCTTCTCTTTCGCTGTGAAGTTTGCTTTATTACTGAAATAGAAGAATAACCTGCTAGCTGACCTAGCAGTTTCCTTGTATTAGATTGCATCAACGAGCCACTTGAGGTTCAATGATGGTTCAATGATGGGTATATGAACTGAAGTTTTTGTCTAATGATCGCGTTAAATAGAGGGCTGTACTCCATTGACCATCATGAACTGCGACATGCCTCAAATTAGATTTGTACTTTGGAAATGTTATGTTCTTAAAATCAATATGGATGACTTGATGGTCAATATGGATGACTTGATGGCCAATTATTCCACTATCTTGAGTATTAGTTCCTGATAATTTTGTAAATTTTATGATGCTTACACTGCTTTGTTTGATGACAATGCTTTAGGGTTAATTTGTCAGGTATGATCCATATACTCAGACCCAATTAGTTTTCTACGTTGAGTGGTTTATTGTCCTTTTGAATATCTGTCGTCCTAGGTTTATATCTTTTATGGCTTGTTAACATAGACAATAGATGGTAGAGGTTACTTGAGGGATTGAGAAATGCTCAACCGAGCAGGGATCATCTGGTCCGCATTTAGTGGATCAGGGCCCCGGTCCACTATAGTGATAGGTGGAATTCAACTAAACAGGTGGGGATCATTAAATCCATCTATCACTGCCTCTGGTCCAGAGTGAACCGGGGCAGACGGGATCAGAGGATCCCGGCTGTGCTCAACCATATTTGTGTAGAGAATAATAAACACAAATTTATGGAAGGGAATTAAATGCCTGATTTAGTTTATTTTAGATTGATTTTAATCAAATTTGCGTTTGATACTAACATCTTGGAGATGTATTTCCTAATATAATATTTTATATGCTGAATTATATTCAAAATAACTTAATAAATGGAATGGTTGATTTGGAGGATGTGTCTGGAATGCTTAATGCAAGAATGCAAACCTGGTGATAGTAACATGAACAACTGCATGCATATTCGAGAGTGAATGATTTGTTTTTCCTAGGTTCATAAACTGAGGACCGCTTGAGGGAAAGAGGATGAGGGCACTGTTTAACTACTGCAAGCTCGCCAGAAGGTTGTCGTGCGACCCCTGTAAGCTCGTGAAAAGTCACTTGGTGCAGCCACTGCTAGCTTGCGAGCAGGCTGCCCATGTGATTGTTGTGAACTTAATGTGTGGCCGCCATGAGCTCATGAGAAGGCCATGAGCTTGTGGCCTAGCTGCAAGCTAGTAGGAGACCATGAGCTTGTGAAAAAGTTGCAAGCTCATGGCCAGGTCACGATTGTGAGCTTGCAGCTAGGCCGTGCTCATGAGCTCACCATTGAGCTTGTGGCAGGTAGGTATTGATGATGCAAATTGACTTAGAGCATGCTTGGGGAGGAAAAGAAATGTTGTTTTAGCTCATTTTTAGGTGGATTAAAAATTGATATGCTAATGGATTATGAATCCATTCTTACATCAAGTTAACGAAAAAAAACAATGGATGCAATCGTGCCTTAAGTGGTCGAATTTGATCTTGGGTTTGATGTTTGTGTAAATGGTTTAAGTAAGGTCTTATATTTGTATTTAATATATGATTTAAAGCTGTGCATGAACGTTGAACCCATATGGAGCTCGCGCAATTTGTGACTTGAAGAGGTTGAGTATGTATGATGAATTGATTCGGCTAAAGCAATGCACGTGATGACTTGGAGGTCCATGGAGTTCAAAAAAGGTTGCACGGCACATTGAGACATGATTCAATGCGGTTAAGTTGGTTGGCTTAGAGGCTCAAGGTCCGGTGATTCAAAAAGGATGGTATAAGACATCTGAAAGGACGGTAGGATTATATTCGGAGAACTTGAGGATCATACATGAAGCGAGCTATGACCTTGGTGACAAGATCCACTTGTGGAAGTTTTGTGTGAGATGTGAGAGTTGAGTGACATGAATCTTTGGAAGATAGTAATCTCAGTAGAGCCCAGTTGACTCGTGAGCTTTGCTGAGTCGACTAATCTTACAAATTGAAATGATCTTTAAAAAAAACATAATCGACTGATTGATGATGTCATAATAATAAAAAAAAAATCAAGGAGATGGAAGATTATAAAAAGGAATGCCAACAAGAATATATATATATTATTGAACCAGGATTGAATTCTGATAAAAATCTAAAAAGTATCTGTTGGTGTAATTTAATAATTTAACTTGAATTTTGATGAATGATAAATAAATTAAAGTTAGAGTGTTTGTAATCTAATTACTTAACTAAACATGTAGGAGTTGACAGGTTTGGAGGCTCTAACATCAGGTTAAAATTCAACAAGGTTCGCAGAACCTGATAGTTGGTGCGAAATCTAGATAGGTCCGTGAGATCCGATATCTGGCGGGAAGTTCGATTGGATCTGCGAGACCTAACAACTGGCTGAAGTCCAATTGGGTTTGCGAACTTGACAACTGGCGGGAAGACCTGGTGGGCCAAAGGCAAGTCAAGCGACTGCAGTTGGTAAGTAAGAGGTAAACAATTAGAGGAGAGATCCAGTAAGGACGTATTTCCAGTTGAGAGAACTGTAGGTATCGGTCCAGTTTAGGTCTATTTGAAAAATTTAAGCGGAGACCTTGACTAGATCTTGGTCTCGATGAGACATAATCTAATTACTACTGCTATCTTATTATGTTGTGCTAACTCTATTTTGCAGGATAAATATATTTTTATTTGTTTGGACTAAATCTTTCAGAAATGAGAATTGTGAAAAAGGGAAGTGCGGGCGTTCGGAAGGGATCCGAGCGCCTGGACTTTGAGCGCCTAGACTCCGGGCACCTGGATCTGGTCTAGACGCCCAGACTAGCTCGCCTGGGCGAGTACTTAGACAGGCACTCGGGTAGTCTAGGCATCCGAAATTGGTCCAGGCGCCCGAACCATAAAAGTTATCCAGGAACTGAGTTGGAGCGCGTCAACTGGCTGAGCCCACGTCAACGGTCTAAGCGCCTGGAGGTGGATAAAACTTCGCGGATGAAGTTTCGATGAGAGATCACCACGTCAACATAGTATAGACGCTCGAATGGGTTCCAAGCGCTCAGAATGAGCCTATATAAGGGTCTTAACCAGTAGCTTGCTACCATTTTCATACTCACGCGCTATTTCGAAAAGGCCTCTAGGATATCTAAAAGCTGCATCGATAATCTATGCTCAAGTTTTCAAAGTTGTATTGTCAGTATAATTTAATTCATGCAATTGTACTTAAATTCTATAATTGCTTTGTGATTATAGTGATTGTTCAACGAAAATACTTAGCGAGTACGTATCTTGGAGTAGGAGTCATTCAAGACTCCGGACCAAGTAAAACCAATTGTGTTAGCGTTTGTTTTTCGCCTATATTTTTTTTCGCTGCATACTCTTGATTTCTAAAAAAGTGAAAAACGCTATTCACCCCCTCTAGCATGTTTACAGTCTTATAAATGGTATCAAAGCGAGGTCTTTCTGAATTGATGAAATCATCAATCGATCAAGGGTTCCTTTCCAAAAAAAATTATATATCGTTTTTATTAGAAATTTATGCCTTTCATTTTTTCCCTTCAATTTTTTTCATTGAAAAATTTTCATTTGTTTTCTATTTTTATTTTCTCATCATTAGTCAAAATTGATGAAATATCTCATTCGATAAAATTTGTCATAATATTTTATTATTATTTTTCTCAAAATTCATGTAATAATACTTGAGTAATTTTTTTAATCTTCCGCACTACTTGCCTTAAGATATAATCTTGAAATCTTTGTGAGTTTTTTTTTAGTGGTAAAAAATAGTGTACAAAGAATTGCACCGGTGAAATGTCAACGAATAACTTTAATATGAGATGTACAAGAGGTATGAATTCAATACGTGGAGGATGCAGATGGAAAGTTTCATCAGTATGACCGACTTCGATGACGGCATGACATTGAGGCGATCAACCCAAAATACAAAAGTCAACATAAAAGTAATAAATTCAATTGTAAAATTATTACCTAATGAAATCACATGTAAAATTGAAAAATGTCGATATGCTTATGAGTTTTGAACTCGTCTAACCAAGTTTCATGAGGAGCCGATGGAGTCAAAGGATAAAGTTAAAATTGAATCCAGACTCGAGTCCAACTCAACGAAGAAGTCTACTAAATTAAAAATTGTACTTGAGGTAAGTCTAATTTACTAAAGTATCCATATCAATAATGATTTATATAATATGTATGATAAATTAGATATTATTTTTTATAGTAAATTAGATAAGATTTTCCATAACAAATTAGATTTAAAAATTTTAAATGAAACAAAAAAATTAATTAATAATTCAAAGAATAAAACTGTTAATTCTGTAAAATTAATTATTTTATAAATCTGTAAAATTTTAGATCTAATTAATTTAATAAATATAAATTTAAATAAAATAATTAATAATAATTTAAGCAATTCAAATCATACGATAAATTTAAAATCTAAAAATGGCCAAAGTCAATGTAAATGTACTTTAAGATTAATATATTTCTTGATAAAAAATTTTATAATATAGATTTGAAAATTTCTATCTAAAATAATATTTTAAATATTAAAGATAAGATTTTAAATAAAGATAATTTAATTATTTTAAAATTAAAAATTAATAAAAATTTAAATATTAAGAATAAATCTGTAGACCTAATTTGGTAAAATAAAAAATAAATCATAATAATTCAAAATCAACAAATAATAAAAGTCAAATATTAAAAAAACTTTTAAAAAATAATTTAAAATTAAAATTAATAAAAATTTAAATATTAAATATAATTGGTTAAATAAAGATAATTTAAATAATTTAATAAAATTAAAATAAAAAAATTAAATTTTAAAGATAATTTAATCAACTTAATTAATTTAAAATTAAAAACGTAAATTGAACCTAAATTATAAATAATTAAATCTTAACTAAAACTTAATTAATCTTAATTAAAATATAACCCAAGTTCAATCATTTAAGGGAGACATCAACTTAATTGACACATCTAAAATAATAATTTACCCGGGTAATTAAGAACTAATTTAATTAGGAATAAAAGTTTAATTTGACAAACAATATTGTAGAAGTTTTGAATGATAGTAGACTAGGAAAATTCTGTTTATGCATGTCTAAGAAAATATGACTTTGACATAGTGTATTTAGGTGGAACTAACTGAAAATATCTTTTACTAATCCTAGCTGGTTATACCAAATTTTTATACTAAGTTTAGTGGGCGAGACTATTTAGAAAATTTCGAAGGCATGGTCACTCTAATGATATCTAGATGACTCACTACAATCTAAAAATTTATTCAAAAAATGTTTATTCGTTGAACCCAAAATTAAACTTAAATATAACATAAGTTAAATCAATCTTTAAAATTCAACTTATCTAATAAAATTATAAGATATCTTTGTATGAAAATTGAGAAATAAAAGATTAAAATTTAAATTAAATTAAAGTTAAAATAAAATTAAATAACGGATTATTAAAATTATTTTAAAAATTAATTTAAAAATTATTTAAAAATATTTTAAAAATTATTTAATTTTTTAAAAAATTATTTTAAGATTTTATTTTGATTTTTTTTAAAAATTATATTAATTTTTTTAAAAAAATTTCTTTGAAAAAATTCTATTAAAATTATTTAAAAAATTCTATTAAAATTATTTTATAAATCCTTTTAAAAATACTTTTTAAAATCTTTTAAAATTATTTTAAATCTTTTAAAAATTATTTTAAAAATTATTTTAAAAATTATTTTAAAAAATTATATTAAAATTTTCTAAAAAATTATCTTAAAATTTTCTAAAAAATTATTTTAAAATATTAATTAAACACTTAAGTAAAACATAAAAAATTTAATTAAAACTTATTCTAAAATATAAATCAAATCTAACTTAAAAGAAAAAAAAATCTAAAATACAAAATAAACTTATATTAATTAAATGAAATTAAACTTAAATTTTTTTAAATAAATAAAGTTAATTAATTTAATTAATAATTTAACTTAAACTAAATCTAATTAAAACTTAAAGATGAAGTAAATTAAACTAATACTTTTATTAATCAATTAATCTAATAAGTGAATTACGAGTTAATCAATTGATAAATCGTTTCATTAATCTTAATTTTAACCTAATTAATTACATCCAAAGTTAATTTTTTATTAATGATTAATTTAAATAATTTTATTTTAATAAATTAAATTTAAATAAATAATTATAATAAGTATGTAGAAATATTTATGTAAATAATATATTTACTAAACATAAGTGTTACTAATATTAAATTTCCTAAGAGCATCCACATCAGTTTCTATATTACTATATTTAAAATTTAGGATAAATGATTTACTTAATTAAATTTAGATAATCATTTTTCACTACACATTAAATCAAATACCCTAAAATTTCTATCATCCTTAATTTTTTTATTATTTTCTTCTCTTTCTTTGTTTATTATTATTATATTTATGGAATGAGTGGAAGAAGAGAGATTGAGTTGAAGGAGAGAGATTAAAAAGAAATATTATTTTATTTTTAGGATAGATATTTCATTCCCTAAATTTAGAGAATTATTATTTATCAAATCTAAATTTAGGGAATGCATAGGGTAACTGATACAGAGAATTTTTAGTTAACCTATCCAAATTTAGAGTAAAATCTTTGAATAGGATAACTGATGTGAATACTCTAAATATTTAGATAGAACTTCCTATTGTTAAGTTAAGGGGGAGAAAGGGTCTTGAAAATATGTTATAAGATTTAACATAATCAAACCCTAATATAAATTAAGGGAGAGTATTAACTTAAGAGAAAGAAGGGAGTCAACTACTTTGAAAAATATTTTCATTTTATTCTGAAATATATGTTAAAAATATTTTCAAAATTAGTTTACTATATTTATTTGAAATATTAATTTAAAAAACTCATTTCAGAATTATTTCTTTAAAAAATTTTCTTAAAAATTATTTCTTTAAAAATTTTTCTTAAAAATTATTTCTTTAAAATTATTTTGAATTTTTTTTTAGAAAATTAATTTAAAAATTTTGATTAGAAATTTCTTAGATTTTTTTACATATATTTTCTTAGATTTTTTTTTTTTCAAAAATTTACTTGGAATGCTTTGAAAAAAGTTTATTTATAAATTTTTGAAAATGTTTACCCGGATGATTTTTAAAAATATTTACTTAGAAATTTTACTTATTTTTTTAAAAAATTTACTCAGATAATTTTAAAATAATCTTTTTTAGAAATTTTTAAAAGAGTTTATTTTTTAAATAAATTATTCAAATAAAATAAATTTATAAATCTCTCTATGAGTTTAGTATTATTTATCTTTTGCTTGTTCTTTTTGCCTTATTTATTATTTTTTTTTATGAATGGGGGAGGGCATAGTTTGTAAAATCGCGATCCGGATCATAGGATCGTACGATCCTACGATCCGGAAACCCAAAATCGATCCAGGATCGTGCAGAATCGTTTTTGCAGTAGGATCGCAGCAGGATCGGTAGGATCGGTAGGATCGGAGCAGAATCGGTAGAATCGGAGCAGGATCGGAGCAGAATCGGAGAAGGATCGGTGGAAGCTTTGAGAGGTCATAACTTTTGACTCGGATTGAACCACGAGGCCTATAATATATCAAATTAAAGCTCGTTTAGAGATCTTTAATAAATTTCAAAGTTTATCCTTAACCATTATCTTTTTTTCATCTTATTAGAGTTTTAAATTATTTAAATATATGTTTAATTATTTTTGAGTTAGTTTTTTATCAATAATATTCTGTCATTTATTTTTCTCAAAATAATAAGTTTTTGGATGTCTATTGTCTAGTATTGTGTGGCATCAACCAGTCTTTAGAAGATTATTTCCGACATTCATATTTGAATCAAAGGATTCAATAGCTTCTGTTATATACGTTAGATGCTTTGTTGACATTTAAATTGAATTATCTTATAAATCAAGGAAATATTTTTGACATTGTATGTGTTATTATTATTGTGTTAATAGATATTTTATATTCTTTCATTTTATGATATGAAAATATAAATATTATTACTATGCGAGAATGATAGTTGAATTACAAGTTAATTTAAATTTGTACATGTAGTAATGTAATTTGATGTGTTGAGTGTAAGTAATTGCATATATATACAAAATTAGTTATTTATTTATATGTAAATGAGTTTTTTAGGTATTTTTTCTAATTATTAATCATGTTTGATAAAATTTTAAGGGTTTTTGGTAGGATCGTACGATTCTACGATCCGATCCTGACCGATCCGATCCTGACCCTAAATCGATCCTACGTAGGATCGCGATTCTACAAACTATGGGGGAGGGTATGAGTTAATGTAGAAAAAATAACTAAATTTGATCAAGCAAATAAATTTCAAAACTAACTTAGATCATTTGTTTGTATGTTACATATTGTCTTTCAATATGACTTTTTTTTCTTCTAATTATAACTCAGATTATTATTGCATCAAAAAGTGGGAGATTATTGATGCAATTTATACTAATGATCTAACTCAGATTTGAATGAATAATAAATGGATTAAAATTAGAGTGTTTGTGATCTAATTGCTTAACCAAGTATGTAGGAGTTGATGGGTGTAAGGACCTTACATCGAGCTAAAATCCAGCTAAGTCCGCGGGACTCAATAGTTGGTGTGAAGTCCAAATAGGTCGGCGAGACCCGATATCTGGCGGGAAGTTCGGTTGGCTCTGCGGGACTTGATAATCGGCCGAAATCCAGTTGGATCTACGAACCTAACAACTAGCGAAAAGACCTGGTGGGTCAAAAGCAAGTCAAGCGATTGCAGTTGGTAAGTAAGAGATAGACAACTAGAGGAGAGATCCAGCGAGGATGCGTTCCCGGTTGAGGGAACTGTAGGTGTCGGTTCAGCTTAGGTATATTTGGGAAACCTAAGCTAAGTCCTTGACTAGATCTTGGTCTTGAGAAGATAGAATTTAATTACTACTCTTATCTTATTATGTTGTGCTAACTTTGTTTTGCAGGATAAACACATTTTTATTTGTCTGGACTAACTCTTTTTTACAGGAAGAAAAATTACGAAAAAGAGGAGTCCAGGTGCACTGAAGGGATCCGGGCACCCGGACCAACTAATTATACTCATTTGATGATCTTGTAGTTGGTTTATATTATTTTACAAGCATGTAGATTGTAAACATAGGCTTGGAGAGAGGTTTTCTCTTACGTGTGGATGCGCAGGAAGAGTGCAAATTCGGGGCCTAAATTTGTATTGGACCATATTAGCTTGTGTGCGAGTATGACCTATGCACGTTGAATACTAGAACAGTCGGGGCAAAATTTATCCAAGTGAATGAACCAACATTTTACCACTCGAATCCAATTTTGTTACCTGCGCAAGTGCATAATGAATGCATTAACTAATGTTAATGATATATTCGAAACCTCCCGACATTTTGATCCGGGAAGTAAAGGCAATAAATAGCTTTTATTCCGCCATTTATCACAACTAAAGGAAGAGGTGCTCCTATATAAGGAGGCTAACTCTTGAGTAGAAAAGAAGAAGAAATCTCTATCAACTTTATTTTCCCCCAAATTTTTCCCTCGTTGCCATGCATCTTCTGCTCGATAGAATACCCATGTTAATATTCAAGTACTATCTCAGTTCGTCGTGAGCATTAGTGCTTGGGGGAGATTCGTGATTTGCCATTGGATCATAGGAAACAAATGACCCACAATGACCTCGAAGCACCGTCGGAGGAGGGACGAATATGTTTTAAGGACACTGGGTCATACTCAGGCCTCAACATCGTTTCTTCTCGATTCAGGCAATTGGGCAATTGATAACGAGTATTTCAACGTATTATTTTGACTCTTATACTTAGAGTTTTTTATATTCTCGTATGTTTATTTTCGCATTTATATTATGTTTTACAAGTTGAGATCCATTTAAAACTTTGATGTAATATTTCTTATATTTTCTAGAATTTATCTAAGAATGTACATCTTATTTATAGGAGAGCGATCTGGACCGTTGATGGAGATCTGGAACAATCTGGGCTCTTTATCCAGATATGGGAGCATCTAGGCCGTCAATCATGATTAAGCCATCTAAGAAAAATGATTAACCAGGATGGGTAACATCGAACCTGAGGTGATCGGCTCGGTCCTACGGAAGTTTCCCATCGACTACTAGGCTAAATCGGGAAGCCCTTGCAGCGGACAGCCCAGAAGCCCAACATCCTTTAGTTGTGTGCCTCATTTGGAGGAAAAATTCTTGCAAATTTGCCATAGCTGGGGCTTGAACCGCGGGAGCCTGGGCGACAACCTGGGTGTCTTGCCGCTGCACCATAGATGATTAAGCCATCCAAGAGTTCATCCAAGAAGTGGAGATTCATTGCCAATTTGGATCTAAGAAAGATGAGCCCAATCCACTCACAAAAGTCCAATTACAAAAGCTCAATCCTAAAAGCTCACTCTTCAAACATACTCTTAAAACTCATCTCATCAACCCAATTGCAAGCTCATTTCAATCCATAATTCAATGGTTCTTTTCCTCTTAATGGATTAGGATCTCACTCCACTCAAAATCTAAAACCCATTAAAAAACCTAATCCCCCTTTTCGCTTAGACCTGACCTCGGGCCAGGTTCGGTCCGGACTCGGCTCAGGCCCGGGCCCGTAATCGAGTCAACGGGTCGGTTACCTGTTGACTTGGGTCGCTGAACCGAACCGGAACTGGCCCGACACAATGCTGTGCCAGTTTCGATTCTAGCCCCCCAAAATCAACAGAACGTCGGTTAACCATCAGTTTGGTCTGATGGTTTTTTTAAAGGATCATTGCAATTGACAGTTCTTAGCTGTTGGAATCGACGGTTCATAGTCATTGAGGGAGGGTGGTGGTTTTTTTTAAGTATTTTTTCAACGATTAAGATCATTTGATCATTTTTTGATCAATAGCTATGATTTAGTATCTGTTATTATCCAAACTCTATAAATAGAGAGTTCATCTCATTATTTTTACACACATCTTCTCTACTCACATTTTTAATTTTGCATTCTCTGCACGTTTTTGACTCCAAGTATCCATTTCTACGCACTTTCATTTCCAATTTTCAACTACAATGGAAGGAGGTCGTGGAGGTTCATCATCTCAATCTCGAAGGGAAAAGGAAATAGTGAATCCGCATGCAGACCCCCATGTCTAATGCACCGATGATGAGTTCGAGCACCTTTTGATTCTGGCACTCGAAACATAAGGAAGTACTGATGCAATTACTTCTAAGGCTCGGGAAATTCATCCTCTAAAATATTCTATTTTCACTAAATATTTTGAGAAAGTCACTCTTTTGTTAAGAGAATTGCATGCAAAATATAAGCACTACAATGCTTCTTACAAATTCCAAGCCAACAGTGGCTATGGGTTATTAAAATGACACGTAGAAACAAAGTACCCAACGGAATATAGACTTGACAGTTCTCAAACACAATTATCGAGATTTTTTTAACAAGCGATAGTACTAATTTTGATTTATTGTTATATTCTAATAATAAATTAAGAGAATCATTCGCTAAATTTATTTTCGTAGAACATCTTTATTTTAGTTTTGGATCTAAATGCATATTTGAAGATTTTTATAAAAAATCTCTTAATCCATATACTAAATGTGTTCAAAACTACACTTATTCGTACAATTAAAAAATTAGTAAAACAAGAAAAAAGAATTTAATTGGTGAATTTAGTAAATTAAATAATAAAGTTTCTTTATGTTCCGATATTTGGAGTGATCATTAGCAAACACATTCGTATATGAGTGTGACTTGCCATTGAATCGATAACTCTTGGAATCTTCAAAAAAGATTGTTAGCTTATAGAATTTTTAGTGAATCGCATACTGCTCATAACATCACATAATTATTATGTTTAATTTTAGAAGAATATATATTAACTCATAATTTTTTTTCAATATCATTAGATACTGCTAGTTCCAATACCGCTTATATAGAAGAACTAAAATTTATTTGTCAACATGTTATTGGTAGTTTATTTTTTTATATTCATTGTGCATACCATGTTTTAAATTTATGCGTACAAGATAGATTAAAAATTTTAGAAAATCATATTAAACCAATTAGAACTATAATTTCTTATTTATGGTCACATCCATATATAATGAAACAATGAGCTAAATTTTATAAAACTAATGGAATGATACTTAAAAAATTTCTACGTGATATACCAATACGTTGGAATTTAATGTATCAATTATTACAAAATTTATTTTAATATAAAGAATTATTATGTTTATTTTTTTGCATAAAATACTAATACTAATATATATTTATTTTCACAACAATGAAATATTTGTAGTAATATTTGTGAAATTTTAAAAGTATTTAACGATGTAACCGAACAATTTTCTATTAGTGCAATATCCCCTTGGTCAAGGTTGACCGGGTTGACTAAACTTGAGTTGGCTCAAGCTCGAGTCTTGATGTTTGGGTTTTGATATTTGACAATATATGAAGATTGCAGATGCAATCGTCCGATTGGGGAGATTGTTGGTACAATTCCCCTCCGGTCAAGGTCTAACCAGTTAGATGTGAAGAAGAGTCAAGTAGGTCAAAGGGTTGATCGAATACTTGACTGAGAAATTCCTAATTGGAAGTTAGGCAAGTGGAAGTCCTGGTGAGTGAAGGCAGACATTTGGAAATCTTGGTGAGTGAAGCTAGGCATGTGAAAGTATCAGTGAGTGAAGCCGGACAATGGAAAAATCCTAGTGAGTGAAGTTAGGTGAAAGTCCTAGTGAGTGAAGCTAGGCAGATGGAAAGACCTAGTGAATGAAGCTTGGCAGGTGAAAGTCCCGATGAGTGAAGCCGGACAGCGGGAAAATCCTAGTGAGTGAAGCTAGGTGAAAGTCCTAGTGTGTAAAATATCGAAAATAGGCGAATATTAATAAGGGAATTTTCGGGAATTTTTTGGAAATTTTTCGAGAATTTTTTGGAAATTTTTCGGGAATTTTTCGGAGCTCGTATGAACGAGTTTACGGGGATAAATACGGGGGCCCAGGAAAGCCTGTTTAGGCTACCCCATTTAAGTGAGGAAAAGTGTATTTATTTAATTCTTTTTTCCTTTCCCTTTTATTTTCCTCATCCGCCGAACTCGTGATTGTTTTCCTTTCCCCAATCGCCGTTTACTCTCCCTCACTCCCGATTTCCCTGCGACGCCGAAGCCCGAACTGCTGCGGCGGTTTCCTCTCCTTCCCCTCGCTCCTCTGCCTCGAGCCCGAGCCACATTACCGAGCTCTTTCCCCTCTGTGTCGTCTGCCCTAGTCGCCTTGCACGCCACCACAGCCGATGCCGCCGGGGTAGTGTCGACCCGCCGTCGCCGACCCCGATCCACTGTCGGTTGAGGGTTTCTGCCACTCCTCCTCTCGGCAACCGACCAAACTCCTATGCCCTAGACCTGCCGAAGCTCTCCAAGACGGTGCCCTACCTGGTTTGTTTCGGCGCCACCGGGTCAAATCAGATGCCACCATTGATCGCCGGAGTGGAAGGGTTATCCGGACTGCAAGGGTGTTCTGCCGAGCCACAACCAGTCTCTGTTGTGCTTGCTGCCACCACCAGAAAAGAGGAAATTAGGTATAGACTTTTGTACATTTCAACCAGAGATGTGAGTTTGGTTACTATGATGTTCTGTGGTGTTCTTGGTCTCACCTTGATCCGAATGGTAGGGAAGAATTCGGCAGAGAGGAGGTTCTGTTCCATTCTGTTGAGATCTGTGGATTCGCTTGGTTCCAGCATCAACAGTAGGTTGTTTGCTGTGGAAAGTTGCTGTTGTCGATCACCACTTCCTCCTTCTTGATCCGGTTGATTTGAGGTAAGGTGTAGAGCATTTTATACATGCTATAGAATATGGTTTTGATTTGATTGTTTAGATGGATGATTATGAGTAGATTGAGGTTGTGTATATTGATTAGGGTTTGTCCTAATTTAGGGTTAGAGATTTCATTTAGCTATTTATGAGAATTGTAGTTAAATAAAAATATACACATTGATCTCACAGGACATTGACGCGAGACGAGTATCTCGACGTCCGGATCTGGATTGATTGGACCATTTCTTTTGGAGGCGGGTACTTTTGACTTTTTGTCTTTGATATGTTTAGTAATGAAATTAACATGTTGCATTAATTATGTCCTTTATTTGTTTCGGTTAGTCACTACCCAATATCTGATACAGGATTGATTGATTGCTTGATTTGCATCCCATGTATAATTTATTTGTTTATACATGCTTATAGGGGGTAGTGATATACCATGATTTACCATGTTCAGGACCTAGGTTTTATACCTTCTGGGTACCTTTGGATTGTTTTGATTCTTTGACCTATGATGCATTTTTATATACATGTGGATTAGGTTAGGATATTTTGTGGTTAGTGCCATGCACCATTTGCATGATTGCATGCTGTGCGATAGTCCGCTCCATTATTGTTGAACACATCGCCAGTTACATGGATCTGCACACACCACCACTCATGGGTTAGTGGTCGATTCAGGCTGAGTGTGTTGCAGCAGGGACTCTGTTAGGCACCGTTGGTCCGCTCATGGGTAGTGTGACACAACGTGTTATCCGACAGGGATTCCTCCCCGTCTTTGAGTACCGGGAGATGAGAGCATTGCGCTCCCCCATTTATGATTTGGGGTAGGAGGATAGGTATACTCCGACAGCATCCCGTCCACTCGGTCACTCATCAGGAGTAGTGACGACAGAGTGCACGGTTGTCACAGCCCTACCCACTCGACCTCACTATTGTGTGTGAGATGATCGACTGGCGTCAGGGGTGACCAGGACGCATCATTGGCATCATATGCATGATGCATTTATTGCTTGTGTTTGTGCTTGCTGCATTTATATGCTGCATATTGTTTGGATACCTATGTTTGACATGCATACAGGATTCCTATACCACTCGGACTGTTTGTCCTTATACACAGGTCCTGGTTAGTACAGTTCCTCTCCTGTTTACTTCAGATGCATATTTATATCTTTCTTATATCAGGAGACTGTACGCATGATTAGTGTTAGGTGTTATTTCTTTACTTTGCATATCAATTGTACCTGCTGAGTGTTGGACTCACCCCGTCTCCATTGTTGTTATTTTCAGGTTGATGCTGTCCGGAGGGAGTTCCAGTCGCTAGTCCTCACTGCACGTAGTGCTAGATCCCTGCAGACCTCGAGGATTTATTTACCATTTGGTTTGGTTTTTATTTGCTTATGTGTTTACTTGGTTATTTGGATACTTGGACATCGTATGTTTTCTTTTGATATTGATGGATGTTCTATTCGATATGTTTTTATTACATGCCTGCCTGGACGGCAGAAGAGATGAGTTTCGTCGGATTTGAGCTTTACGAGTGTAGTTGAGTAGGGTGGATTTCGAGTCAGAGTACTATAGTTTGTGATTACTATTATTAACTGCGTGGTGATTGCTTTTATTTATTGTTATTATTCCAGCCGTCTGTGGCTGAGGTATATGAGGATGTAGAAAAGTTTCAGATTGTCCACCGTACAGGGGAGATGCTGCCGAAATTTTCTCGGGCAGGGACTCCTCTGGGGCGTGACATAGTGAGTGAAGCTAGGCAGATGGAAAGACCTGGTGAGTGAAGCCAGACACAAGGAAATCCAGGTGGGTCAAGGTTGATCAGACACCTGGTGTTGGGAAGTCCAAGTAGGTCAAAGGAGTGACTGGATACTTGGCACAAAGAAATCCAGATGGGTCAAGGATGACCGGACATCTGGTGGAAGGAAGTCTAAGTGGGTCATGGAGGACCGGACACTTGACACGAGACGAAAAGTCCAAGTGGGTCAAAGGATTGACCGACCACTTGGTGAAGAAGTCCCAACAGGTCAAGGTTGACCGGATGCTAGACATAAGTGTTGGAGCAATCTGGGTACCCTAGGTTTTGATGTTTGGACAAAGGTTTAAGTTAGGTTTATTGTTGTATTTGATATGCATTGTGAGTGTGCATGATACAGGTACAACAAGGAAAGTCCAAGGGTGAGTCTTGGCGGTGTAAGTCCAAGCATGTAGTCTTGGCAACGTAAGTCCAAGTGTGATCTTGGCCAAGGAGGAAACTCCAATGATGAGTCTTGGCGGTGTAAGTCCAAGCATGTAGTTTTGGCAACGTAAGTCCAAGTGTGACTTGACAATGGATGAAGTCCCGGAGGCGCGACCTCTTGGCAAAGGAAGACCCGACAACAATGACAAGGCCGATGGAAGCTCCAGAAGGCAAGACGTGAAGGACGGGGAGGCATCCGAGGGACGCAAGGCTGATGGAGGAGGCTAGAAGGCTAGGTCTAGGTTGGTCGGGCGAGAACAAGTGCTGAGTGAATGTACTCGGGGGTAAAATCCCAAAATTAGGGTTTACTGTAGCAGTACTGTAGCGTTACTATAGCAGTCGACTGGTGGTTTCATCAGTCGACTGGTGCAGTCGACTGGTAGCGAACAGAGGGTTGGTATCGAGCCGTTGGGCTGCAACGGTCGAATTTCCATGAAGGGTAGTCGACTGCATGTTTTGGCAGTCGACTGGTAGGCGGGGTTTTCTAACCCGTGGCCTATATAACCAAGCATTGGAAGCTTGGTTGAAGTTGACGAAATTAGTGGTGGTTAACCCTAATTAGAGTCTCCAAGTGCCCAAGTGATCTAGTGTGCTTGTACGAGGTTGTGGCGAGGTTTCTCCACCCACAAGGAGCTACGCGAGCTAGCCGGAAGTTCTCCGGGGAATCATCCACCGACGGATCGGGATCGTCCACCTTACGGACAGCCGTGGAGTAGGAGCTTTATCTCCGAACCACGTTAAATCAACGTGTTAGGTTTGCTTTCTATTGTTAGTGTTTATCTTGTATTTCCGCTGTGCACACTAACCATTGTAGGAAGCGACGATTTGGGTGAGACGCTATTCACCCCCCCTCTAGCGGACGTCAAGGTCCCAACAAGTGGTATCAGAGCTAGGTGAGCTCTTGTTGGACTAATCGCCAAGAGAGCGGCTAGAGGAAGAAGATGGAGTTGGAGGGACCTCTCGGATGGGACATTCGAATCCCACCTCCATACGAGCGCGAGGACTTCGACTATTGGAGGAAACGCATGGAGATGTGGTTCCAAATGGATTGGAACCAATGGATTGCGTTGGAGGAACTGTTTAAAGCTCCAACGGACAAGAAGGGAAAGCGTCTCCGACGTCGATATTGGACCGATGTGCAAAGGGAGCAATCGGAGACGGACAAGGAGGTAACTAGAATTTTAATTAATTTATTACCTCTTAATGCGATATTGAATGTAGGTGAATACGAGAATGCAAGTGACCTTTGGAAAAAGGTAATTGCGCTTCATGAGAGTCCTACACAAATCCAAGAAGAGGAGGAACCCAAGGAGAAGGACTCATTGGTCCAAGAAGAGAAGGATCAATCGAATGTTGACACGAGCTCAACATCCGAGGAGGAGAAGGAAGATGAGGAGGTATCATCCACATCTTCAAGGGAGGAAGAAGTGGAACCGTCCACATCTTCAAGTGAAGAGGAAGAAGAGCAATCCAAGGAAGAGGAGATCTTGGAAGCTCAACCTTCCACCTCAACTACTAAGAAGAGCACAAAGGATCACATCAAATGCTTTGAGTGTTGTAAGATGGGGCACTACAAGAGTAGGTGTCCTTCGCTCAAGAATGTAAAGGAGGTAAACCCTAAACTCACTAAAGTTAATTTAGAAACTAATGTGAGTTGTAGGAAGAAGAAGGAGAAGAAGCACATTAGGTGCTTTACATGTGGTGAGTGGGGTCACTACCACACAAAGTGCCCAAGGAGAGGAGAGCTCAAGAAATTGGCGCACTTAAAGAAATGGGAAAAGAAGAGAAGCACAAGTCAAAGGGGAGCTTCAAAGGAAAAAGGGAAGGTAATCCCTATTTTGAAGTTTAATCCAATCTCCAATTCTTATATGCTTGTTAGAAATAATGTAGATTATTTACCTAAGCATAATCATGGATTTAGGTATAATGATAGAAATAGGGTTAACATAGTAGATAACCCTAAGAAATCATACACTAAGGGTAGACCTAATAAGACCCAAACCACTTTGCCTGAGGGAAGGAAAGTGGGTGAAAACCTAAGCATTAATCCCAAGAAGAGGAGACACATGCCTAGGAAGGGTAGGTCTAGGAATGTCCATAATGGACATGTTGATTCTAGGGTTAGAACCCTAGAATTGGAAAATCAAGCCTTGAAGACAAAGCTTGAAGAAATGGAGAAAGTCCTAGAGAGGTTCATTATTGAACCTAAAGGACTTGACATGTATTTTGGTGGTCAAAGACCCAAAAATGTCAAATTAGGTCCCTCCAAGACCAAAAGGAGGTCAAGTGCTAAGGTAGCACATGACATTGGTAAGAGAGGTGTGACCAAAGACAAGAGAGAGTCATCCAAGGCCAATAAGAAGGAATATGCTAGGGTGACATATAATTATGGCAAGGATGGGATGTCCAAGGTTAAGGACAAGAAGAAATTGTAACCCAAGACAATGTGTCTAAGGTTAAGAAGGTGAGTTTTGTAGGCCAAGTATCACCCGAGGTGTACCGAAGTGGCCTAGCCATAGTGGATGAGTCACCAAGGGAGGTGACTAAGGTTAAGATTCCTAAGGTTGGGAAGAGACTTTGGGACCCATGGTAGATGGGTTATCAAATGTGTCAAGTGGTTTGGAGACGGACTTGAGTCTCAAACCTAGGGAATTGGCACACATGGGTTGTGTTTCATGCTTGAAAATATGACATTGGGGTCATATAACATGATAATTGGTTTTGGATGTATAGATGCAATATAAACCAATGCTAGGGATGCATTGTGGGTTAGTATGGGCAAATACATCAAGAGGAAGCCAAAACTAAGACATTAGGTCAAGGTTCAATTGAACTTTTTAGCTAGTTTTGTATTTTGTGTCAATCTTGGGATTGGTGATAGATATATTTATATATATATATTTTTCCTAAGTAGATATTGATATAATAGACCTCTCCACAAAATTTGGGGATTTTTGGAGGTCTGTGGAATTTCTGGCGCATTTCTGAAGTTGGACAGAAAAGGTTGATTTTTTCATGAATAGTGTACCAGTCGACTGGTACAGTTACCAGTCGACTGGTAACACTGTTCACGAGCACAGAATGTCTCTGTAAGCTCGTTTTCATGGGGGCAGTCGACTGGTACTTCTTACAGTCGACTGATACGGTCTGAAAATGATTTTCAAGCATTAGAAAATGACCAAAAGAGTGATGAACATGTATGTAATCTTATGGGAGATTAATACATGATGTTTATGGTCATTAGAGGTCAAAGAGTCCAATAATTGAGATATTGTTGGAGCTCTTTTTGATTTATGGCAAAGGGGGAGAAGTTTAGGTTTAAGTGGGAAACTTACATACCTTTGCAAGAAATCCTAGCTCAAGGGGGAACTTAGGTGAAGGGGGAGCGATTGCTCATTTATTAGCAAAAGGGGAGAAGTTTACCTTTGCAAGAAATCCTAGCTCAAGGGGGAGCTTAGGTGAAGGGGGAGCCTAGGATTAGGTTTCATGATTTATGCATATGTAGATTACATATATTTATTTGCATATGTATTGCTATATTGTTTCCCTAACTTAAACGGGTTGCCAAACATAAAAAAGGGGGAGATTGTTGGAGCAATCTGGGTACCCTAGGTTTTGATGTTTGGGCAAAGGTTTAAGTTAAGTTTATTGTTGTATTTGATATGCATTGTGAGTGTGCAGGATACAGGTACAACAAGGAAAGTCCAAGGGTGAGTCTTGGCGGTGTAAGTCCAAGTATGTAGTCTTGGCAACGTAAGTCCAAGTGTGATCTTGGCCAAGGAGGAAAGTCCAAGGATGAGTCTTGACGGTGTAAGTCCAAGCATGTAGTCTTGGCAACGTAAGTCCAAGTGTGACTTGACAATGGATGAAGTCCCGGAGGCGCGACCTCTTGGCAAAGGAAGACTCGACAACAATGACAAGGCCGATGGAAGCTCCAGAAGGCAAGACGTGAAGGATGGGGAGGCATCTGAGGGACGCAAGGCTGATGGAGGAGGCTAGAAGGCTAGGTCTAGGTTGGTCGGGCGAGAACGAGTGCTGAGTGAATGTACTTGGGGTAAAATCCCAAAATTAGGGTTTACTGTAGCAGTACTGTAGCGTTACTATAGCAGTCGACTGGTGGTTTCATCAGTCGACTGGTAGCGAACAGAGGGTTGGTATCGAGCCGTTGGGCTGCAACGGTCGAATTTCCACGAAGGGCAGTCGACTGCATGTTTTGGCAGTCGACTGGTAGGCGGGGTTTTCTAACCCGTGGCCTATATAACCAAGCATTGGAAGCTTGGTTGAAGTTGACGAAATTAGTGGTGGTTAACCCTAATTAGAGTCTCCAAGTGCCCAAGTGATCTAGCGTGCTTGTACGAGGTTGTGGCGAGGTTTCTCCACCCACAAGGAGCTACGCGAGCTAGCCGGAAGTTCTCCGGGGAATCATCCACCGACGGATCGGGATCATCCACCTTACGGACAGCCGTGGAGTAGGAGCTTTATCTCCGAACCACGTTAAATCAACGTGTTAGGTTTGCTTTCTATTGTTAGTGTTTATCTTGTATTTCCGCTGTGCACACTAACCATTATAGGAAGCGACGATTTGGGTGAGACGCTATTCACCCCCCCTCTAGCGGACGTCAAGGTCCCAACAATAAGGAGTTCCAACAGGTCACGGTTGACTGGATGTTGGATTTGAGGACCCTAGACTTGATTTAAGTAAGTCAAAGGGAGGCATATCGATCAAGCAATCGATTGAATAGTGGTTCAATAGATCAGTCGATCGATTGGGAGAGTGTCGCGACAAACAGCAGCTCAATCGATCGGGCGATCGATTGGGAGCTTTTGTCACAAGCATAAAATGGTGTCCAATCGATCAGCCGATTGATTGGGCTCCTCAATCGATTGGGGCCAGTGTTCTCGCACAGATGCGAGAGCACAGAAGAAGGCTAAATCGATCAACCGATCGATTCAGCTTCCCCAATTGATCTACTGATCGATTGGGATATGACTGTTGTATAGGATAAAGTCGTTGGCGAGTGATTTCTTTGGTAGTTTTTGACCAGCTCTTCCCCCGACTCTACAGTGTTCTTCTCCATTGAGCTCATCGACACACACCAGATCTTGGAGGCATAGAGAGGAGTGTTGTTGCACTTCCAAACAAGTCAAGAGGTGTATTCAAGCAAGAAGAAAAGCAAGCTAGGGGTTCTTCATTGTAAATCTTGTAAGATTTGATATTGTATTAGTTTGTATTTCTTTCTTCTTGTATATCTTTGTGTGTGAGCTTATATGAGGTTTCTCTGTCTCCGGTAGTTACCAAGAATGAGTTATTTCATAGTGGATGAGTGAGTGAGGGCCAATCCTTGGATTAGTCACCTTTTCTTGAGGTGGATACCAAGTAAATCCCCTGTATTAGCGTTGTGAGAGTTGCTTGAGTATTTTCGTTGCAACAACATCATCAAAGCAAGTAACCGAAGCGCGATGAGCTATTCACCCCCCTCCTCTAGCTACAAATCGACCTAACACTTTCCAGTGTTTATTATCACACTACTTATTTAATTTTTTTTCTAGTATAATATTAGTTTTAAATAAATATATTAATAATGAATCTTTATCCTCTTGCATATTAGTTATAAAAACTAAATGAGAAAAATATTTTATATTATTTTTGAAATTTATTTAATTGTATTTGCTTCAGATCGTATATTTAAATTAAAAGTCTTACAAGAAATGTTAACTTTGTATTATGATGTTTTAATTTCAATTAAAGATTATTATTCTTCTTCTAATATTCCAGCTAATATTATATATAATATTAGAATTTATTTATATGATTTTTAAAATCAATATTATGTAAAATATGGAGTATAACCTAATATTTCTGAAACACAACAAACTATTAGTAGTAATTTAAAACTTACGAAAGCACAACTTTTATTAAAAGAATGGATGAAACACCCACGAGGATTCTTAAGTTTCACGCAGGAACTTTAGAATTATTTTATGACTTCTTTTGATTTTAGTGAAGCAAATAGCGGAAATTTCGATATCCTAAAATGTTCGTCACAGATGGCTCAAAACTTTCTTTTCCTCTCCATAATCGCCAAAGAAATTTTAATTTGTCTAGTGTCAAATGTTGTTGTGGAGCAGACGTTCAGTGCCAGCGACAACATATTAGATGCACGACGATAAACTTTGTCTCCCAACTCATTGAAATCTCAAACATTACTCGATGATTGTGTTGGTTAGTCCTAAGAAAATCGTACCGGTTCCACTGTACAAAATTTTTTTGTACAAGTGTTGAACCTTTCCTTAAATAATCTATTGTGTTCTTTAGAAGTTAAATTAGGAATCGCAGACGGAACTTAATATCATTGATTCCAAATTTAACTTATCTGTTCTTAATGGTTTAGATTTGAATCGCAAGCGGAACTTAACACTATTGATTCAAATCTACCTAAGTTATTAATTCCATAAATATTAATTTCCAAAATTGACTTCCAAGACTGCATGGCGAGGCACATGACCTTCTTGGATATGGGAGCAACCACCACCGCATAGGCAAAGCCTTTTAAGGAAAGCTAATATTTATTTCCTTAAATAACTCTAGGTTAACCAAAAAGAACAATCGAATCACAAATTCGAAAAAGAAGAAAAACACAAACTCAAAAAAACTATTTCGAAAACTCTAGAATCATATGTCTCTTGTGTTTGGTATTTCCATAAATAACTATACAAAGAAAACTAGTTTGATGCGGAAAATAATTACTAGTTATATCTTTCTTTGTAAGCAAAATAACCTCTTGATTTTCTACCATATTCCTCTTCTTATCTCGGACGTTGTGTGGGCAACGATCTTCCGAGACGAGAACCACCAAGCTCCTTCTTCTCCAAGCTAGATTCGGCCACCATTAATTCTCCATGAGAAGTAAAGGTCCGACCACCACCACCAAGCTCCAAGGGATGCTAGAAACGAAGCATTCTTTCTCTCCTTCTTCTCCTAGCTAGAACCGGCCACCATGGAAAGCTCTTGTGTTGATGCCGCCGGCTACGAAGGAGGAAGAGAAAAGAAGGAGAAGAGGAGACCCTAGGGGCGGCCACACCAAGGGAGAAAAGAGAGGAAGAAAAGAATAGAGTCGTTAGCAATGAAGACACCTCTACCCCCTCTTTTATAATACTTGGTCTTGACAAATAAGGAAATTTTAATAAAAATTTCCTTAATTCTTTTGCCATGAAAAGGAAAATTTAATTAATTAAAAATCAATTTTCTTTTCTCAATTCATATGACCGGTCACTTTCTCCCAAAACAAGGAAAGTTTTAATTAAAACAAGAATTAAAACTTCCTAATTTGTTTTCGAAAATTTATAAAAATTTCTCCAATAATTTTTCCCTTCATGTGATTTATAAAAAAGAAATTTTATAAATTAAAATCTTTCTTTTAAATATGTGGATAATTTTCAAAAAGGAAAGTTATCTCTAAAAATTAAAATCTCTTTTCAATCTATAACTAAGGAAAGATATCAAATCTTTTCTTAATCTTTTGTAGAAACTAATAAAAGAGAATATTTAATTTTTAAAACTCTCTTTTAAATTATGATCATGGTTAAAAAGGAAAGTTTTCTCAAAATTAAAATCTCCTTTCAATCTACAAATAAGGAAAGATTTCAAATCTTTTCTTAATCTTTTGTATAAAACTATAAAAGGAAAAATTTAAATTTTAAACTCTCTTTTAAAACCATGATATCCACATAAGAAATAATTTTAATAAAAATCCTTTTTAATATTCTAGTGGCCGACCACCTAAGCTTGGGACCCAAGCTTTGGCCGGCCACTAACTTGGCTCATCCACTTGGTCTTGGCCGGCCCTAGCTTGGGTTCCAAGATAGCTTGGCCGGCCCCATTAGGATGGGTAAGAAGGTGGGTATGTGGTGGGTATAAATCTCTATATACAAGAGGCTACGATAGGGACCGAGAGGAGGAATTGATTTTGGTCTCTCGATGAAATTAAGCTTCCCGTGTTCGCCCCGAACATACAACTTAACTTCATCCATAATAATTCATACTACTAAAGAATTATTATTGAAATACCGCACCAATCCCAAATTACATTTTTGGGCTCCTTCTTATTATGAGTGTGTTAGTCTCCCTGTGTTTAAGATGTTGAATGCCCACTAATTAAGTGAGTTACTGACAACTCATTTAATTAATATCTTAGTCCAAGAGTAGTACCACTCAACCGTATCGTCATGTCGGACTAAGTCCACCTGCAGGGTTTAACATGACAATCTTTATGAGCTCCTCTTGGGGACATTATCAACCTAGATCACTAGGACACAGTTTCCTTCTATAATCAACAACACACACACTATAAGTGATATCATTTCTCAACTTATCGGGCTTATTGATTTATCGAACTAAATCTCACCCATTGATAAATTAAAGAAATAAATATCAAATATATGTGCTTGTTATTATATTAGGATTAAGAGCACACACTTCCATAATAACTAAGGTCTAGTTCTTTTATCAAGTCAGTATAAAAAGAACTTACCTAAAATGGTCTTACTCAATACACTTAGAGTGTTCTAGTGTAATTTATTAGTCAAGATAAACTAATACCTAATTACACTACGACTATTCCAATGGTTTGTTCCTTTCCATCTTAGTCGTGAGCAACTGTTTATAATTTATAAAGAACCGATAACATGATCTTCTGTGTGTGACACCACACAACCGATAACATGATCTTCGATAGGGAAACCCAGGTCGATATAATTCTCCAAATGATACGTAGAAGTTTTAAGCAGTTCCGCCTGAACTATAACATGAACAAAAGAGAGTATACGTTGGCGGAACTTTTGACAGAACTACAGGCAGCAGAAGGAATATTTCGTCATAATTCTCAGATTCATTATGCTGAAAATGGTTTTACTTCTAAGTCGAAAGGCAAGAAGAAGAAGAAACAGTTTTTTTTTTCAGCAAAGAAGGTGAATAAACCTCAGAGTACAGGACAGAAAGCTAGAATGAAGAAGTCGAAAGGCAAGTGCTTCATCTGCAAGCAGTCTGGACATTGGAAAGCAGACTGTCCTCGTAGGAACCAAAACAATAAAGGTATATCTCATACTCTAGTAGTTGAAACATGTTTAGCGGTGTTATCTACCAGCACCTGGTGTGTAGATACGGGAGCCACTGATCATGTCTGCAATTCTTTACAGGGGTTCCAGGAAACCCGGCGACTATTTGATGGAGAGATAACTGTTTACATGGGCAATGCTACTAAGGTGGCGGCTGTTGCAGTGGGAGACGTCTACTTATCTTTTGATAGGAATAGAAATTTGATTTTAAGAAATTGCCTTTATGTACCCAGTTTTAGAAAGAATTTAATTTCAGTTTCTAAACTGTATTTGGATGGATATTCAGTCTCTTTTAGTAACAATGTTATTATAAAGAGAAATAAGGTGATTATCTGTTCTGGTGCATTGGTTGACAATTTATACACTTTAAATCCAATTTCTCCCACACAGTAAAATATGAAAATTAATAACACATCTTCTAACTCTAAAAAGAGAAAAGAACCTTTGGAAATGAACCAAGCATATCTTTGGCATCTAAGACTTGGACATATTAATTTAAGTAAGATTCAAAGGCTTGTAGCCGATGGACTATTGGGTTCATTAGAGTTGGAAAACTTTCCAACATGTGAATCCTGCTTGGAAAGTAAAATGACCAAGAGACCTTTTAAGGCCAAGGGGTATAGAGCCAAAGATGCGTTAGAACTGGTTCATTCTGATTTGTGTGGTCCTATGTCTATCCAGGCAAGAGGAGGTTATGAATACTTCGTCTCCTTTATAGATGATTATTCAAGATACGGATACATTTACCTGATGCGCCGCAAGTCTGAATGCTTTGACAAGTTCAAAGAATATAGAACTGATGTGGAGAAATGTCTTGGTAAAAGTATTAAGACACTACGGTCTGACCGTGGTGACGAATACCTCTTTGGAGAGTTTAGGAATTACTTATCAGAAGTCGGGATTCAATCCCAATTGTCTGCACCTAGTACACCCCAGCAGAATGGTGTGGCAGAATGAAGGAATAGGACTCTTATAGAAATAGTTAGATCAATAATGAGTTATTCAGAATTACCGAATTCATTTTGGGGATATGCTTTAGAAACAGCAGTGTACATTCTGAATATGGTACCTTCTAAAACAGTTCCTTCTACTCCCATGGAATTATGGAATAGGCATAAGCCTAGTCTGAATCATATCCGGATATGGGGTAGTCCAGCACATGTGCTAAAGGGAGATACTGACAAGTTGGAATCACGTACAGAAGTTTGTCTGTTTGTTGGATATCTTAAGGGAACGAAAGGTGGTTTGTTTTATAATCCTAAAAATCAGAAGATCATTGTTAGCACCAATGCTCATTTTTTAGAAGAAGATTATGTAATGAACCCATGAGTGAAATAGTTCTAGAAGAAATTAGAGAGGACACGTCTACTTCAGTACCAACAGTACAAGATGAAGTACCACAAGAGACTGCAACACGTGTTGCACATGATACACAACCACAGACAGTGCCTCGTCGTAGTGGGAGGGTTGTAAGGCAACCTGAGAGATTCATGTTTTTGGGAGAGTCTTCAGAGTTGATCCCGGGTAAACATGAACCTGATCCCCGGACATATGATGAAGCACTCCAAGATATAGATGCAGTATTTTGGCAAAAGGCAATGAATTATGAAATAGAGTCTATGTACTCTAATAAGGTCTGGGAGCTTGTAGAACCACCTGATGGTGTAAAAGCCGTTGGATGCAAGTGGATTTACAAAAGGAAAAGATGGACAGATGGGAAGGTAGAAACCTTCAAAGCAAGGCTTGTTGCGAAAGGGTATACTCAGAAAGAGGAAATCGACTATGAGGAGACTTTTTCGCCGGTAGCCATGCTTAAGTTTATCCGGATACTCTTATCCATTGCTGCTCATATGGATTATGAGATTTGGCAAATGGATGTCAAGACAGCTTTCCTTAACGGAAGTCTTGAAGAAAACATCCATATGAAGCAACCAGAAGGGTTCATTGAAAAAGGCAAAGAGCATCTAGTGTGCAAGCTTAATCGGTCCATTTACGGATTGAAGCAAGCTTCAAGATCTTGGAACATCCGGTTTAACGAAGTAATCCAGTCATATGGATTTATTCAATGTCCGGATGAATCTTGTGTATACAAGAAGTGTAACGGAAACGTGGTGGTATTTCTTGTACTATACGTAGATGATATTTTGTTAATTGGCAACAATGTCAAGGTATTATCGAACGTAAGGGTATGATTGTCCAAACAATTTGATATGAAGGACTTAGGAGAATGTGCACACATTCTTGGGATTAAAATTATAAGGGATCGCAAGAAAAGAATGTTGTGTCTATCCCAAGCTTTATATATAGATACAATCCTTGCTCGTTTTAGCATGCAAAACTCCAAGAAATGTTTCTTACCTTTTAGGCATGGAGTAACCTTATCTAAAGAGATGCCCCCAAAGACATCAAAGGAGATTGAGGACATGAAGACAGTTCCTTATGCTTCGGCTGTAGGAAGCCTTATGTATGCAATGCTGTGTACTAGACCTGATATCTGTTTTGCCGTGGGCATGGTTAGCAGATATCAGAGTAACCCTGGAAAAGGGCATTGGATTGCGGTAAAGCATATATTAAAGTACCTGAGAAGGACTAGAGATTATATGATAGTTTATCAAGCAGACGATTTACTCCCTGTGGGTTACACAGATTCAGACTTCCAATCAGATAGGGACAATAGTAAGTCAACATCAGGCTATGTGTTTACTCTAGGAGGTGGAGCTATTGCATGGAGGAGTGCTAAGCAGAAATGCGTCTCGAACTCAACCATAGAAGCTAAATATGTTGCAGCCTCTGAGGCAGCAAAAGAAGCTGTATGGCTCAGGAACTTTCTAATGGACTTAGATGTGATTCCTGGTTTGCCCAAGATCATCACAATTTATTGTGATAATAGCGATGTAGTTGCAAACTCGAAGGAACCACAAGCCCATAAAACAATTAAACATATAGAGCGCAAGTACCACCTGATACAAGACATCGTCAAGCGAGGAGAAGTTGTCGTCGCTAAGATTGCATCAGAAGATAACCTAGCAGATCCTTTCACAAAGGCCCTTCCGGCGAAAGCTTTTGATCGACATGTGGAGGGAATGAGAATCAGATGTAAGGCAATAGATATGACAGCTTAGTCTTTTAGTATAAGTGGGAGATTGTTGGAGTGCATACTAAAAGCCTAGTTTTTGTAAACATTTATTTGTTAAAATAAAAGAATCACATTGGTCAATATCTGCATTTATTTATTAAATGTAATTGTTCAATTAATTTATATAGTAGACAACATGGAGTGTGGTGTCACACTCAGAAGATCATGTTGTCAGTTCTCTATAAATTATAAACAGTTGCTCGCGACTAAGATAGAAAGGAACAAACTATCAGTATAGTCGTAGTGTAATTAAGTATTAGTTTATCTTGACTAATAAATTACACTAATACACTTTAAGTGTATTGAGTAGGATCATTTAGGTATGTTCTTTTTGTACTGACTTAGTAAAAGAACTAAACCTTAGTTATTATGGAAGTGTGTGCTCTTAATCCTAATATAATAACAAGCACATATATTTAATATTTATTTCTTTGATTTATCAAAGGGTGAGGTTTAGCTCGATAAATCAATATGCCTGATAACTTGGGAAATGATATTACTTATAGTGTGTATTGTTGATTATAGAAGGAATCTGTGTCCTAATTATCTAGGTTGAGAATGTCCCCAAGAGGAGCTCATAAGGATTGCCATGTTAAACCCTGCAGGTGGACCTAGTCCAACATGACAATAAAGTTGAGTGGTACTACTCTTGGAGCTAGATATTAATTAAGTGAGTTGTCAGTAACTTACTTAATAAGTGGACATTCATAATCTTAAACACAGGGAGACTAACACACTCATGATAAGAAGGAGCCCATAATGTAATTTGGGATTGGTGCGGTAATAACTCTCTAGTGGAATGAGTTATTATCGATGAACTTGAGTTGTGTGTTCGGGGCGAACACGGGATACTCAAGCTCATCGGAAGGCCAAAACCAATTTCTCCTCTAGGTCCCTGTTGTAGCCTCATTATAGCCTCAAGTTCATCCAAATGTAAGGCTCTTCTTGGTGTCCAAGAAGGGGGCTGGACCATTGCTTGGTGACCAAGCAATGGCTGGCCACATCCTCTTGAAAGGGGTCGGCCCTATATAGCTTGGTGACCAAGCTTGTAGGGGCCGGCCATAATAATTCAAAAAGGGAGGGTTGTTTTGAATTTTTAAAATCTTCTCTTTGTAGAAAATTATAAGTTTTAAAAGAGAGATTTTAATTTTTAAAACTTTCCTTATTTGAATTAGGCCACATGTTTAAATAGAGAGTTTAAAAGATTTTAAAACTTTCCTTTTTTAACCATCCTTATGGTTTAAGAAAAAAAAAAGGAAAAAGAAGTTTTAAAATTTAAATTTTCTATCACCATGTTAAAAAAGGAAATTTTATAAGAGAGTTTTTAAATTTTAAAACATGGTTTTAATTTTTAAAAACTTTTCTTTTTTAACTCATACTTTAGGAAAGAGAGCTTGTAAATTTTATAAGAGGATTTCTTCTTGTAAAATTTTTAAAAATTATTTTTCTTTTCCTTTTAATTGTGGCCGACCACTTTGCTTGGTGCCCAAGCAAGGGCCGGCCAATAGGATTAAACCAAATTCAATCCTAAACCAAATAGGATTGATCATAACCATTGATTGGTGATTGATTCAATCAAGAGGAAAGAAAAGGAAAAATAAAAAGGGAAAAGGAAAAACTCTTGGATGATTTTATTTTTTGTAAAAGGTTTTTCCTTATTTGCCTTGGGCAAGTAATATAAAAGAAGGGGTGAGGGGGCTTCTTGAGACACAACTCTTATTCTTTTGCTTGGGTAATCTCTTGGTGGCCGACCCTCTCCCTTCTTCCTCTCCCTTTGCTCTCTTCTCCTTGGTGGTGGTGGTGGCCGGATTTTAGAAGAAGAAGGAGGAAGCTTTTGGGTGGTGTTCATCTTGGAGGATCGTCGCCCACACGACGTCCAAGGCGAGGCGAGGAATACGGCAGAAGATCTCGAGGTCATTAGCTTACAAAGAGAAGGTATAACTAGTAGTTTTCTTCCGCATCATACTAGTTATTTTTCTTTGTATGAATTCTAAATACAAGAGGCAATTAGATCTAGTTTATCGAATTTATTTTTCGATTTTGTGTTTTCTTCTTTTTCGAATTTGTGATTCGATTGTTCCTTTTGGTTAACCTAGAGTTATTTAAGGAAATAAATATTAGCTTTCCTTAAAAGGCTTTGCCTAGGCGGTGGTGGTTGCTCCCATATCCAAGAAGGCCTCGCCATGCAATCCTGGAAGCCAATTTTGGAAATTAATATTTATGGAATTAATAACTTAGGTAGATTTGAATCAATAGTGTTAAGTTCCGCTTGTGATTCAAATCTAAACCATTAAGAACAGATAAGTTAAATTTGGAATCAATGATGTTAAGTTCCGTCTGCGATTCCTTATTTAACTTCTAAAGAACACAATAGGTTATTTAAGGAAAGGTTCGACACTTGTACAAAATTTTTTGTATAGTGGAACCGGTACGTTTTCCTAGGTTTAACCAATAATCAACTCAGAGTTACTTCTTGAGTACTCTCCATCTCCTATTCTAACTCGGTTGCACTCGACATCGACTTGGGCGACTTGCATCCCAACTTGACATCCACTCGAGAGATTCAACATCCACTTGGAAGCATTCTGCTTACCCTCGGGATCTATTCGGGCGAATACATCTAAACTCGGTTGCACTTAGCATATGCTCGGGCGACTTGCTTCCGATCTTGGCAACACTCAACACCCTTGACTTGGCAGCACTTGGCAGTTGGGCGGCTTGGTACTTGGTGACTCGGATAAGTCGCTAATCAACAATCGGGTGGCATCCCGACTCAGACTTGGCACTCCGCTTTCCACTTTGCTCAGAATATCGGATGCTCGGTCGAACAAGCCCTACTGGTATCTTGAGATTCTCTGTTCATGCCTCTCAACAGATAAGACTGATTTGATTCTATAATTTCAAATTCAATAATTTTCTTTTGTATCTCCGGCATATCAAACGAGGAAGAGGAAGACAAAACAAAACTTGGTTAACAACAATAAAACAAGATAAAATTTATTTAAATATAGATGATGATATAATAGGAGATAGAGCTCAATGGCGTAAAAGGATTCATACAGCCGACCCCATCTAGTGGGAAAAGGCTTCGTTGTTGTTGTTGTTGATCTTCGACAACAAGATTGTCCAATAATCCTAAAACAAACTCATTTCTTTTGAGATGGTCACAAAGAGTGTTGAGGTGTGACAAACTCAACGCATGATGACCTCCTCTAGCATGATTGGAAATGTTCAATCAACCACGTGGAAAGGCCAGAAGCTCATTGGGTTGAACTTCAAGAGGTGGTAGCAGAAGATGCTCTTTTACTTGACCACACTTAATTATACTTGGTTCTTAACCGAGAACCCTCCTAGTATGCCAAGGATAGTACTAAGGTCCAGACCATCAGTGCAATGGAAGTATGAATTTATTCTGAGTTCTTATGCTGAAATTATATCCTCAACTGCCTTACCGACTCGCCGTATGCTGTTTACAATATGAAAAGAACAACCAAGGAGCGGTGGGAGTCCCTAGATAAGAACTATAAGGCAGAGGATACGGGGGCAAAGAAGTTCATAGTGGGCTGATTCCTAAACTATAAGATGCTTGATTCTAAGACGGTGATTAGGCAAGTCCAAAAGTTTCAGGTGATCCTACACAAGATTCACTCGAAAGATATGGTTCTGAATGAAACATTCCAAGTGACTACTATCATTGAGAAGCGGCATTCCGATTGAAAGGACTTGAAAAACTTCATAAAGCATAAGTAGAAGGAGATAAATGTAGAAGAACTCATTGTTAGACTTTGAATTGAGAAAGTCAATAAGAGTTCTGAGAAAAAATTATTCTTTTAGGCTACTATGAAAGTTAATATGGTCAAAATTCTAAACGGAAGAATCTCAAGTCTTCCAATATGAGACCTAGAGGAGGCATAAGCAAAAAAATGTTTTCTATGAAGTGCTTTAACTGTAATCAAGTTGGTCATAAATTTTTTGAGTGTAGAAAGTCGAAGAAGAAGTAGGAGGCCAATCTGAACGAGAGACCAAACATGTACCTCTGATCCATGGTCTTCGAACTGAACCTGGTGAGTTCAAACTCGCGACAATGGTGGGTCAATACCGACGTCATCAAACATATATGTTGCAATAAGGAGCTGCTCCACAACTTTAAAAAAAAATCAAAGATGGAGAAAAAGAATTCATAGAAAACTCAGCAATCTTGGACATTATGGGCCAAGAAAAAGTGATGCTGAAGATTATCTCGAACAAGGAGTTAACTCTCATCAGTGTGCTGTATATTTTAGAAATTCGGAAGAATTTAGTGTCCGGATCACTGCTAAGCAAGCAAGACTTCCACTTTATTTTTGAGTCGGGCATAGTTATTCTATCTAAAAATAGAGTGTTTTTAGGAAAGTATTATATAACTGATGGATTATTCAAGCTCAGTGTAATAGTTATTAGGTCTAAGGTTAATAAAAGTGTAAACTCTTTTGTTTATATGCTTGAGTCTTTGTGTTTATTGTATAGTAAACTAAGACATGTTAACTATGATGTGTTGTATAGAATAATTAACATACAAAATATACCTATATTCCCCCTTGACCTGAAATACAGGTGTGAGATTTGTCTTGAAGTGAAAATGACAATGTCATCCTTTTAACATGTTAAAAAAAGCAACGAACCACTCGATATAATTCTCATTGACGTCTGTATCCTAAAAGGTATGCCGACACATGATGGAATAAATATTTCATCACTTTTGTAAATGATAACACATATTACTGCTATGTATATATTCTCAAAAGTAAAGATGAAGCGATAAAAAAATTTATTCTCTATAAAAATGAGGTTGAAAATCAATTTAATAAAAAGATTAAGGTGGTTCGAAGTGACCGATACCATGAATATGTATCACTATTCAAATGATTTGTGTGCTGAACATGGGTAAACATTGCCAATCCCTTTTTACATTGGCTAAATCAGGGCCCACATCAAGTCTTTTGAGGCATAAATTACATTAAGTGAAGAGAAAAAATTATTTGTGAGAAGCTGAACAACAAACAAAGTTGAATTTTTTTTGCCCACTGATTCAACTTCACCATCCATTCTTGCTTTCCATTCTGAAAAATTTGACATGGAACAAATGAGGGAGACAGCTGCTCATTGGATTATGATGCATGAACATCCGTTCACCATTCTTGATGAAGAGAGGTTCAATTTAATGATGAGACATGAAATGTCTGAATGGCAAAAAATTAATAGGACGACATGTAAAGCAAATTGTATGAAAATTTATGAGGTTGAGAAAAAGAGGTTGAAGAAAAGTCTTGAGTGCATTGATAAAATAAATTTGACAATAGATTGTTGAAAGTCGAAGACTCAAAAAATTGAATACATGGTTGTCACTGGGCATTGAATTGATTTTTGTTGGAATTTACAAAAGAGAGTTTTAAGTTTCATTAATATTCCACCACCAAAGGGAGGTCTTCAAATTTCTGATGCCATTTTTAAGTGCATGAAAGAGTGGGGTATTAAAAACAAGGTTTTCACTATTATTGTTGATAATGCTCCAAGTAATGATTTGACCATTCAGTACATGAAAGATGCCATTCAAAGATCTAGAACATTGGCATGTGAAGGAAATTTGTTTTATATTCGTTGTTGTGCACATATCTTGAACTTGTGAGTTCAAGATGGGTTGAGGGAGATTGAAGATATTATTAGTAATATAAAGGAAAGTGTAGAATATGTAAATTGTTCAGAGGCAAGATGAGTGCAATTTACAGAGTGTGTGCAACAATTGCAGTTGAAGGATAAAAAATTGATTCGTGATTGCAAAACTAGGTGAAACTCGACTTTTGAAATGTTTAACTATGCACTCAAGTTCAAAGAAGTTTTTCAAATGTTCAAAGAACATGATCACTTTTATGGTTGCTGCCCTTAAGAAGAAGAATGCAGGCTTTTTGGACAACAACTCAAAAGATTTGCTCACTATTGGAGGCTTTTTGGACAACCACACACATCATTTCAGGTAGTGAGTATCCTACTTCAAATTTATTTCTTCAAGAAGTTCAAAAAATAAAATCATCATTGGATACTTATGCACAACATGAAGATTTGTTTCTTAAGCAACTGGCTAGTAAAATGAAAGAAAAATTTGACAAGTATTGGGGTGATTGTAATTTATTGATGGATCTAGCTGCTATGTTAGATCCAACCAAAAAAATGCTTGCTGCTGAATTTTGCTTCCCTAAGCTTTATTTTGAATTGGATGCCTCTAAGCATTTCTCAAAAGTTAAGGAGATAATTAATTCTCTTTATGAAAAATATGTTGTTGAAGAAACTAATAAAGGAGCGCCTCATCCATCTGAGTCTGAGAGTTTTGGTTCTTCAAGTGTTAAAAGAAATCAATAAAGTTTTGTGTATAGTTGGGATGATTTTAATGACTATTGTGCAAAAGTTGAAACTTCGGAGACTAAGAGATCTGAATTAGTAGATTATCTTTTAAAAGGGTCGTCTTAAGAAGAATGAGATTCCAAAATATTTTTCGTGTTTAGAATGGTGGAAGATGAATAAATGTCATATCCAATATTGTCAAAGATGGCAGCTGATATTTTAGCTATCCCAGTGAGTTCAGTGGCTTCAGAAGCAACATTTAGTGTAGGGACGAGAGTTATTGATTCTTATCGTTCATCATTCTCTCCAAACATAGTGCAGGCTCTTCTATGTGGGGGTGATTGACTTTGAAAGATACCTGGGCTAAAAAAAAAGACTAAAGTAAGTTAAATTTCATTATTAATTTTCTAAGTTACAAACTAAATTTAATCATCTATTTATTTGAATTTTCTTTTTTAGAAAGAGAAAACTTACTAGGAAATTTTTTCTTCTGGTATCTACCTCTTAAAGTAAGTTAAATTTTAGTGCTGTGTTTAACATGTGTTTCCGGTTTGATTATTATGCTATTATAGTTAAGCTTAATATCAATTCATATTATTGAATGCAGCACAGGTGATATGACTGAGAATTTGAGATGAAGATAGATATTGAACGTTGCAGAAATTTGATATTTTGAGTATCTAAGTAGTTTGGATTTTGAAATATCATGTTATTGGATTTGGTGTAAATTATGTTGGGTCATTATGTTTTGATGTTTAGTAATTTGACTTTTTTATTGGAGAAATAGATAATTGTATTTTGATCAATTTTATGGATGAAGACAGATACTGAACGTTGTAGAAATTTGATATTTTGAGCAGGTTTGGATTTTGAAATATCATGTTTTTGGATTTGGTGTAAATTATATTGGATCATGTTTTGATGTTCAGTAAATTGACTTTTTTATTGGAGAAACATATAATTATATTTTGATCAATTTTATGGATGAAAACAAATAATGAACCTTGCAAAAAATATTTTGAGTAGGTTTGGTTTTGGAATATCATGTTTTTGGATTTGGTGTAAATTATGTTGGATCATGTTTTGATGTTCAGTAATTTGACTTTTTATTGGAGAAACATATAATTATATTTTGATCAATTTTAGATGAAGACATATATTGAACGTTGCAGAAATTTGATATTTTGAGTAGGTTTGGATTTTGAAATATCATGTTTTTAGATTTGATGTAAATTATGTTGAGATGAAGTTTGAGAATAATTATGTTTTGATGTTCAGTAATTTACTTTTTTTATTAGAAAGATAGGTAATTATATTTTGATCAGATTTATGGGTGAATTTGGTCAAGTTTTTAAAATTACAGCAAAATTGGTTTATGACTGGCTCGAGTTCAAGCTCGAGCTCGAAAGCTTGATTTTAATTAGAGCTTTTCGAGTCGAGCTCGAGCTCAAATTTACAAGCTCGATCGAGCTTGAGCTCGAGCCCGAGCCAAGCTAGCATAAAACAAGTTGAGACGAGCTCGAGCCAAGGCTGGCTCGAGCTCGTCTCGACTCGTTTACAACCCTACCCACAACAACCTCAAAGCATTGCCAGAGTAGTGGTGAATATGTTTTAAAGACACTGCGTCATGCGCAGGCCTTGACATCGTTTCTTCCCGATTCAGGCAGTCGGCCGATGTGATTCCCAACTCGGTTGTGACATCGACTCGGGGTTACTTCTCGAGAACTCAACATCTCCTATTTCTGACTCGGTTGCACTTGACATTGACTCGGATGCCTTGTGTCCCGACTGGACATCCATTATGGAGACTCAGCGTCCACTCGGAAGCATTCTGCTGACCCTCAAGATCCACTCGGGCGAACTCATCCCGACTTAATTGCACTCAACATCTGCTCGGGCAACTTGCTTCTCGACTTGGCAACACTCAGAATCCACTCGGGAGAACTCATCCCAACTTTGCAGCACTTGGCAGTCAGGTGACATCCTGACTTAGACTTGGCACTCTACTTTCCACTTTGCTTGGACCACCGGAAGCTCGACCTTTCCAACCCTGTTGATAGCTTGAGATTATCTACTCAAATCTATCAAGAGATAAGACTAATTTGATTATGTAATTTCAAATTGAGTAATTTTTCTCAATATATTTGTTAACAAGATTGTCCAACACCAAGTATATATATATATATATATATATATATATATATATATATATATATATATATATATATATATATATATATATATATATAGAGTTTTTATGCGCGTCGCGCACAGTATCAGCGCTTTTTTTGTTTTTTTTTTTTATTTTTTTTTGTTTTTTGAATTT
This sequence comes from Zingiber officinale, assembly GCF_018446385.1. Taxonomy (NCBI): domain Eukaryota; kingdom Viridiplantae; phylum Streptophyta; class Magnoliopsida; order Zingiberales; family Zingiberaceae; genus Zingiber; species Zingiber officinale. The sequence continues at coordinate 134,299,717 of NC_056002.1, forward strand.
TAAAAATTCAACATTTCCTTATTTAAAATTTAATATATAGGTATATCCCTTAAACACATTACAATACTCAATAAATACTTAAATTAATTTTATTTTATTTTTTATTTTTAAACCAAACACTATAACCTAATTAGAAGGTCTAAACCCTATAGGTAAAATCTAAAAAAAAAACGCTTTAACACTATACCCAAAGCCTGAACCCTATAAATAAAATCGTAAAGAAATTTTTTAATCATTTTTTAATTTAAAAATTAAAAAAAATAAAAAAAAAACAAAAAAAACGCTGATACTGTGCGCGACGCGGACAGTCGCGCACTGTGCGCGTCGCGCACAGTATCAAGTCTGTATATATATATATATATATATATACACGTCTCCCTAAGGTGCGTAGGGGGACGTGTGAGACATTATACCATACACTTCGTGAGCATCTTAAAATTATTTTTTTTAAAAAAATTATTTTTTTTATGCTTAATATTATAATTCAACTCCTAAAAGGCAATATCCTAAATGATTTAATCGCAAGTAAAAAAAAAAAAAGTTGGATAACGCGCAATGTGTGTCACTCATGATAACATATGTGTGTGCGTTATGTCACGTGCTCGTCGCTGCACGACTTTGCGCACCCCCAACTTGGGGCACTAGAATGAATGCATTCGGGACACCCTGAGTCATTTTCGAGCCCCACTAGTCGGGGGTGAATAATCTCACACAACAAGCAATAAGCAACATAACAATTCTCTCTATAAAAGATATATGATACCATATATACTTTAGGTCACACACTCATGCCCATTTTTTTTTACTTAATATTATAACTCAATCTTCAAATTTTAAAGATAAAATTCTAAATGACATAGCGGGAAGTTAAAAAAAATTAAACACAACAATTAAATAAAAAAAGTTGAACACATGTTACACATGATATGAAACCAACCTTACGTCACACATCCTGTGCCCACCTAAAAAAGGTTTTTGATTTGGATATATATCTCCATATGTTAAAGCTATCCTTTGGTTCACTTTTAGCAGATGAGTTTCTGATCTACTATACTGATTAGAGAGATTTAGTAATCCCCATCTACTAAACAGGTAAACAGGTAAAGCCTAATCTCTAACTTAGGAACAGATCAGGACAAGTAGATAAGAGGATCTTGCCAGATCAAAATGGTATATATAACAATGTTCTCCGCACCCCTAACTCGGGGCGTCTGTAAATAAGTTCAAATTTTCTATCCCTAAATCTTTATGTCCCCGTGTCCCTCTCGTCATCCCAGTCCACCACCGATGGCTTTCGGCCGCCGCCCCGATTAACACTATAACTCTTGAGGAAGGTGAACCCAAGGGGGTTGCCATCGGCACGATCAGACCCGGAATCCGGCCAGATCTGAGTAGGGGCTTAGATCGACGATAGAGGAAAGTTTGCTCAAATCCGGTCGATTTTCGGTGTCAATCGTGCCGATGGCGACCCTCTTGGGTTCACCTTCCCTAAGAATTATAATATTGATCGGGGTGATGGCCAAAGGCTACTGTCAATGAGCTGGGGTGATGAATGAGATATGGAAACAGGTGATATTAGGAACAGGAGATTTGATTTCGTCCAGAAACGATACCTGAGTCGGATGGGGAAGGGCTGTTTTGGACTTTTAGGCTGTCCATCCCAAACGCGCGTCCTACATGCGTACCTGCGGGGGCTGCGTGCACGCCGCCACGTGGGTACCTGCCGGGCCCTCCGGTTCACACCCCGTGCGCACACGGGCTATGCGGCATTATTTTCTTTGTACCTTTATGTCCGTTTCAATTAGGAAAAACGCAAACGAGCCGACGATGGCATCGTTGCAGCAGGCGAAACGATGGCTTCCCCTCGAAGCAAATCCCGACGTGATGAACCAGGTACCTCCTCTCTTGTCAATTGCAGCCCCTGAATCCATCCATCGTTCCTTCGATCTGGCCTCTTGTTTGTTTGGATTCCTGGGAAAAGAAGAAGCGATCTATTTCGTTCAGTTTCCGAAAACAAAAAATTTCAGTCGACATTTGGGTATTAGCGTGCGAATCCCTTTTCTTTGGGAACAAGAAATCTTCGATTGATTTTCACATGGGAGAAATCTCTTTCTAAGGAATTTCCCAAATTTTCGCTTCTTAATTTTTGCAGTTCATTTGGGGCCTCGGTGTTCCAGAGGATCAAGTGGAGTTCAACGATGTGTATGGTTTAGATGACGAGCTCTTGTTGATGGTCCCGAAGCCTGTGCTTGCAGTGCTGTTTCTTTTCCCATCTTCCACTCAGGTGCTGCTGTTGTTAGTTAAAGGCTCTTTTAGATCTCGTACCGCACTATCAATTTTTTACTTTTCTAATTTGTGAAAGGATGAGGCTGGGAAGGTAGAAGATCAAGAACAAGCCTCTGAGAAGCTAAGTAAGGTATGCAATGCCTCACCTAGTTCCTTCAATATGTAGCACCAACATCTTCCATAGCAATTAGCTACCTGTCTATCAGTTATGCTCTTCAAAATTTTGAATAAAGAAACGACATGATATTTATGAAAGTGTTCATCGAGAGGAACTATTGTTTGATATCTCATTTATGATGTAGTCTGTGAATTTTTTTCATACTGATTACTCTTAAATGAGATTAGTATGCAGTTAGTTATTGGTCTCTTTCAACAAATCTTTGCAATTTGATTTGGAACATGAATATGCAAGAACACTCCTAATTGTTAGTAGAGCATTTGGCAACTATTTGACATGCCTTGGAGATTAATGATGAAACCTACAATTGAGAGAAATCTTTAAGCTGTGTTTTAGAAAATGGGTGAATAGAGTGAGTAAAGATAAATTTGTCTGAGAGCCTTTGGATTTGTAGGTTGTTCATTATATTGTTCTTCTTTGGATCTTCTTTAAGGTTGTTGCATTTCTTCTAATAGGAACTAAATGCAAATGTATATTTTCTGAAACAAACTGTGGATAATGCTTGTGGAACTATCGCCGTTCTTCATGCCATAGGAAATGTAAATTCACGAATCAAGCTAGGTGCGTTCCCTCCATATAAATATGGGTTGTGTGTTTTTTTTTTAAATGAACTATTTGTTGGTCTTAGCAGAATTACTTGTGATTGATTGTGATGAGTAATGTTTTGCTACATATACATAATCAGCTTGGTGTGCATTCTGCCATGGAACTCTGCAAACCAGAAATTTAACTGGTTTTATAATTGTTAATTTGTTCTCGACTTTTGCCTTAGTTATGTAAGCCATCGTTTGACCTTACTTGCAGATTCTTCTACTTAAGAAAATTTGATCACTTCAAGAATTGGTGTCAAAAAATTACTTTTAAAAATTTTAAATTATTAAAATTCAAAGTCCATGAGGATTACATAGCTATCCTATGATTTTGAAATTGACACTTCAATTTACTCATTAGAGAATCATAGAAGGATTCGATAGTTATAACGTAAGGCCACAGTTTTTTTTTATTTTTTTGAGGAAATTGGAAGACAAATGTTTAGAGATGCACTTGTAAAGTCAACTGATATGCAAAGAGTTCAACATATATTATATTGAGATTGCACTCTATTGTAGGGGGTTCCCAACATAATATGGCAAAACCTTATTCAGATTCAGTTTAGGAACAATATAAGGTCTAAGAGAAGACTAGCAATCTGTAGTAGGAAGGTAGCATTTGTGAAACAAGTACCCAATCCAAAACATCCTTATTTATGGTGCTGTTATGTCAATGGCCTATGGTGTTACACTTGTATTACATTTTCTTATATCTTGGTTCTGCTCGTGTAGCCGAGAACTCTTTTTTGGATAGATTTTTTAAATCGACAGCCAGATTGGATCCATTTGAGGTTGGTATGACAACTTTCCAATTTCCCTGATGAAGTTTTGAGCTTTTAATTTTTTGATTATTTAATGTTGTCAATTGCCCCTTTCCTTATCAGAGTGCTGCTTTTTTGGAAAAGGACCGAGAAATGGAGGATGCACATTCTCTTGCTGCTACTGCTGGGGACACACAGGTTCCTTCTACACATGATCTTTTTTCCATTGCTTCTAAAGCTAATGGCAGAATGAGGAACATGCTTTTTGATTAATTATGTTGATGATTTAGCTTCAGTTGAACCTTATCCTGTAAAGAGCAATTCTCGTGTCGGCTCATGACCATTTTGATCGACTTAACTCAAACCAGTTGACTTACATAATTTTAGTTGATTGAATTCCAATTTTGTCAACTACGGAATTGACTGGATTATTCAGTTAATTGAAGAACTTTCTTTCGACTGAATCTGTTCGACTTCGAGGTTATTCATCAATTTCAACCCAAAACATCTATTCCTTGGTCCAGTACATGCCTAGGTAAAACTGTAATAATTGTTTACGTTCTATTAGTAATTTGTGAACTATTGGATCTAGTTGGAGAACTATGGAATTATAGGGACCAAAATCAAATTAATCCTAAAATTACATATTAGCTCTCACTGGTTAACAAAATAGCACCATTTCCAGTAAGATATGTTTCATTACATATTTTCCCTAAATTCTGTTAACAATGTGCCATTTCTTCTTCAGGCTTCTTCGGTTGTAAATGAGCATTATGTTTGCTTCACTTGTGTCGATGGTAAGGACGAAATTTATTATCCTTTAGTAGTTGTTCATCACCTTCCAATTTTATTTAATGCTTGTCCAAATGGAACATTCAGTTAATCTAATGGAAGAATGCATCCCTTTTATACTCCAATTTTTCAGGAGAACTTTACGAACTTGATGGAAGGAAGTCGAAACCTCTAAGTCACGGTCCTACATCCCCTCACACTTTATTGCAGGTACTTTAACCTGATTAAGTTGTGAAATGGTGCATGTTCACGGAAAACAACTTGAATAATATGACCTAAGCCCCATTTTCCGCATATAGTCATGATTTAACTGATAAAGAGTGACTTTGGTTTCAGAGTGAAGTTGCTCTTATATAGAACATGTTATTTTATTGTTCAATATTTCATTTTATGATGAGTTTGCATCATTTTAAGTTAAAATTAATCACAACTCTTCTTTTTATATGGCACCTGAACTATAAACTTTTTATTTTCTCTCTCTATATATAATGTCTCTCTTCAAACTATGTTGGAGTGTTTAATAGTGTACACGGCTGTGTTGCATAGGATGCTGCTAAAGTCATAAAAGGTATGATCGAGAAGAATCCTGACTCGATGAACTTCAACGTCATGGCAATGTCACAGAAACAAAATGGCATTGCCGAGTGAAGATTGTGGGATGGTTTTCTACCTCCAGAGCCAGAGGATAAGATTCAAGATGAGTTTTAGTACAGATTTTGTGGTTCGTGGTTCCGGCAAATAAGCTTTCTCAGTGCAATCTTATGTGATGACTGCCAACATCGACCGACAAATCGGTTTTATTTCAATTTTCTGAGCCAGGTAATGAGTAGTAGATGGATCCACTTATGCGCTAATCTCGGTTTTATTTCAACTTTCTGAGCAAGGTAATAAATAGATGGATCAACTTACGCGCTGATCCCTGATACCGTCTACCAGTCGTGTGCTGCTGCTCGCCCTCTTCTCGACTAAACCTGCATTGCAATAAAATACTGACTCTTATTTCACAAGAAGCCCCAGCGTCATCCATGGTTTGAACTAGATTCGAATCGACTAACCTTCTGAAGTCATTCAGACGGAATCATCGAGCAAGTATGCCATCCTGCACCAGCTTAAGAACTGCATCTCTGAGTCTATAATACTCATCCTCGACATTGTACACCTGGTGAGAAATCCTCACATAGCCAGTAGTAACACCATGGTTCTTATCCTCCTCAGGATGAAAGTAAACTGGTACTTCAACCTTGAACTCCTCCCTCAACAAGCTCCGTAAACTCAGAGCATCCGTCTCGCTCGAAACCCCCAAGCAGTTCGGCAATCCGACCATGATCATGCTTGAGCACATCCCTGGAGGTGACCCGAGAAGCGTTTCCCATGCGTCGGCCAACATCTTGCCCATCTTCACAACGCTCTCATGGTTCCTCTCCTGGATGCCTTCGATCCCGCCCTCGAATCGACTGATGAATTCCATGGCCGACGGCACCACGAGCTGCGAACTGTAGTCGCGGGTGCCGATCCACGAGCTCTCTGTCGGTAAGCCGTTCCCGTACTCATGGGAGACGACCGGGTGGTGCAGAGGGGGCGAGGTCGGAGCTTTTTGGGCGTACAGGAATGCCGCGGAGGGAGGGCAGAAGAACCATTTGTGGAAATTGCTGGTGTAGAAATCAGCGCCGATGTCCTGCACGTCGACCTTGACGTTGCCGATGGAGTGGGCGCCGTCGACGAACACCTGGTCGACGCCTGCCTCCCGGCAGATTGCTGTGAGCTCCTTGACGGGGATGACGACGCTGGGCATGGAGGTGACGTGGCAGATCACGGCGAGGCGAACCCTACGTCCCTCCGCCTTCGCTCGATCCAGGGCGTTGCAGAACTCGCGGATGATCTCCTCGTCGGAGGAGACGGGGAAGGCGAGGGGTACCTCGATAATGTGGCCGCCGGACCGGGCGATGTAGGCGTGGATGGCCTTCTTGACGGCGGGGTAGGCGTGTTGGAATATGACGACCGCGTCCCCCTTGCGGAAGGCGCCCTCGGCGAAGGACCAGGAGGCGTGCTGGAGGACGATGGCGACGGCGGTGGTGGCGTTGTCGACTAGGGAAATCTCTTCGATGTCGACGGCGTTGATGAGGTCCCTCACGAGGGCGCGGGAGCGGAGAATACCGGGCTTGAGGTGGTGGAAGTAGAACTCGTCGGGCTGACGGAGGAACAGTCGCTGCCATCGGAGCTGGGCGGCGGAGACGGAGGCGGGGCAGCTGCCGAAGCTGCCGTTGTTGAGGCGGGCGACGGAGGGGTGGTGGTGGGAGAACTCCTCCGCAATCTCGGCGGCGGAGATGTGGGTGGATGCCGGCTGCAGCGGCTTCGCAGGAAGGCAGCTGGCTCCCGTGGGGTTCATCATCGCGTTGGTGCAGCGGCGGAGGAGGTTCGATTAATAATGGAGCCCAAGAGGACAAATATTCTAAATATCGGCTTCTAAACAGAATATTCGTCCTCTAAATATTATATAAAAGACGGTCTACTTTCGTCGTGAAAAATATAAAAATATATTAGGCATATGGATGAAGAAAATAATATTATAATGGTATGAATATGGTTGCGTCATTGTCTATTTTGGCAAAACATCTAAATTATAAAAAAAATATATAAAAAATATTAGGCACATGAGTCACGAAAAATATGCTACAATGAGTCATTATTGAGTGCACTGTATAAGATGATTTATATATATATATATATATATATATATATATATATATATATATATATATATATATATATATATTTATTTATTTATTTATTTATTTATTTATTTGATATGTTAAGCGACGTTCAGTGCGCGATCGTGAGTAAAATCTGACATGTGCTATCTAACGCGATTAAAATTTATTTTTTTTAATCTCTCTCATTTGCATGCAACAATTTTTCTCTTTTTCTTTTATAAATTAAAATAAAATTTTATTTTCTCTTTTCTATTATTACATGTAAAAAATTATTGTGGTAATGATGATACAACATTGTAGCAGTTATTATGCAGTAGCTGCTATAACTTGTAGCAATTAGTATGCAGTAGTTGCTACAACGGTGCAGAAGCTACTACTACGGTGCAGAAGTTACTACAACAGTGCAATAGTCGCTACAACGGTGCAGAAGCCGCTACAACGGTGCAGTAGTCACTACAACGGTGCAGAATCTGATGCAACGGTGTAAAATCCGCTACAACGGTGCAGTAGCCGTAACAACGGTGCAGTAGCCGTTACAACGGTGCAGAAGCTGCTACAATGGTGCAGAAGCTGCTACAACGGTATAGTAGTTGCTACAAGGGTGCAGTAACTGCTACAATATAGTAGCTATACAATAACACTACTATATATTATAGCAGCTACTCTACAGCTTACACTGCTATATATTATAGCAGCTACTATACAGAAGCTGCTACAACATGTAGCAGTTATTGTGTAGTAGTTGCTACAACGTTGTAGCAGCTACATAATCTTTAAAAATTAGCAGCATAGTGATTATTACATGTAATCAGATGAGAGAGACATGATAATTTTATAGTTGATGCATGCAAATGAGAGAAAAATTGTTGCATGCAGATAAGAGAGAGATTAAAGAAATTGGATTTTAGTCGCGTCAGATATATCACGTCAGATCTCGCTCACGGTCACGCATAAAGCGTCGCTTAGCATATCAAATCTCTCTCTCTCTCTCTCTCTCTCTATATATATATATATATATATATATTACAAATATATCATGAAAAGCATTTGACGATTTACCAAACAACATAGCTTTTTTTTTTTGTTTGCATTTTCTTTAAATTGCGTAAGTGTTTTGGTAATGTCCAAATCACGTAGCCACCTATAGGTTAAATTCTCATTTTACCCTACACAAAATTGTCAAAATTTAAACGGCATTCTGAGGCATGTCACGAACCACTTGTTCGTTTTCCCGTATAAAAATCTTGACACCTCCACACTCCCGCTTCATCGATGAAATCGAAAACCTTAGTTCCCACCTATTAAAACAACGTAAAGGACAACTTTTACATCATTGACCCGTCTCCGTTTAGTGTTCACCGACACTTTCAGTAGCCGAGCTCAGACCTCATTGATGAAATCAACTATAACTCTAAGTGCTTCACTAATGACCACGTGATCTTCCATTAGCACAAGGCTTCCATCCCTTCAACTGATGTTTATTGCCTAGAAGAATTAGGTCCGGATGAGGGTTGACCCGAGGCTACAATAGTATTTGTAGGATCTGGTCAGATTGGCTAAGGGGGAATGAATAGCCTGTAAATCAAAGTTAACACTTTCTCTTGATTCTAACTTAGCAAGAACACACACATTAATTAAGTGAAAATAATTAACATAAAAATAAAGTAAGAAAGGACTCTGAATTTACTTGGTTTACAACCAATGAACTTGCTAATCCAAGACGATGAAAGCTCTCTTAAGATCTCCTTTGAAGAAGGTAGAGTAGCCTTTTATAAACGTTGAAAATTTAGAATGAAGTACAGAAAATGAAATTCAATGTGTTGTTCTAAATTTTGAACACCAAGGCTCTATTTATAGCATACTGGTGGAATATCACCATTGGTGATGTGACACCTTTTCGACAACTAGAAGCTATCCAGGCGCTTGGATACATCAAACCCTATCCGCGTTGGCAAGATGACTTTTGAAATTTTGGGCACCTGGAAGTGATCCGGGTACTTAGAGTCTACTGACGTTGCCACCATGCTAATCCGCTTCGGCAATGGGTCGCTGACATGGTCATCCATTCCAAGCGCTTGAAATTCGGGCACCTGAACTTGTTCCAAGCGCTTGGAAAAGATCAACTCAGAAGTTAACCATTTTCTCATCCGGTTGCCTGGGTGATACTTTGGTCGTCCAAAGTTGAGTTTACTCGAACCCAACTCTTGTCTTCTCCTCAAGCAAGCTTCCTCCCCGCTTCTCTTCCCTCGGAGACATCGATCGTGTCATACTAGTCTACCGGTGTACTCTTCCGCAGCTCCTATTCTCTCGGATGCACTGAGTTCATTGATTCGCTTCCTATGTCATCTTTCTCGCTTGCTGCGTCTTACGCTGGACTTTTTGTGTTCCTAACACCCTGCATACTTAGATACAGGGCATCAAGACCACATGATCTAACTTAATTCGGTTAAACATATCAAAACTAACCCGGGATACTTGCAATCTATCTTTTTTGATGTACACCAACTCAAGTTTCAAATTCCCCCTCAACTTAACCCCTCTAATTTTGTCCCCCTTCGATCACATTAAAAAAAAATGAGAAAAAAAAAGAAAAATATTTGAAGATTTTTTTAGAGGGTGTAAAGAGAATATTCAAGAATATGTCTTTTTATCGAAATTAGTTGTCAAAGAAAATAATTTTAACAATTAAACTTCAATTTTTGTCAAAAAAAAAAATTATTAAAAAAATATTTTTACTTCTTGAAATATCCTAAAAAATTTTATCAATGTCAAAAAAGAGCATACAAAATATTAAATAGAAGCACATCTTCAAGGTCACTATACTCAATCATTATCACTGTCGAATCTATTGAATAGTCTATATTATTCAGTATAAATTCTTCCCTGAAAATATCTCTTTCAATTTCTACTATCATTCTAATGTCGTTATTTTTTTCTTTAATCCAAGTATCTTCAAACATTTGTTCCAAACAACTCTGGCTTACAACATCACCAATAGTAACAACTTCTTCTCTCAAATTATATATACAATTTGTACTATATCTGGGTACTCATTAAAATACTTGCAGAAACAGAAGATGACACGTTACTACCACTAGTGTTTATATTTGATGTACCAACATCGAGTCAGTCTTTGATTCCATCTCATGTGACAACACTTCATCGGAAAAATAAATCTTGACATTGATGTAGCCTTAAATAACCATCACTTCTATTAATATGTGAATATTTCTATAAGACACTAGCCAACTGAAGGACGTCAAATACGTCAATACATTACCGATTTCAAAATTTAACATTTCATAAATAAACAACTTTAATTTGGTAAGTATACTTTTATGGATTGATTCAAGATATCATGAATTAAACTCTCAAGACTAAAAAGGAAGATATTAAAGTCTAGATGCATATCATTAAGAACATACAATAATCATCAATTTACTAAATTACATTGCCAAAGTTTCATATAATGTTAATCTATATATCATATTAATTCGTTTACACATTAGTAGAATAAAGCTTACATGTTCACAAGATTGATCAGAGCGTCAAACTTCTTTCACACTATGATTTCAACTATCATTGCTATTGTGATTAATTTTTCTACAATGACAAAAATAATTATTAAACAAGTAAAACGAAGATTTCCCGACCTACAATAATGGTAGGTGACTTTGAAATGTTACCATCGTCTAACCACACGATGGTTGGTTGAAAGTATTTAACAATTACTTGAATTATTTGAACCTCGCGTTACTTTTGTTTACACCCGCCGCCCAACATTTTACTTAAACCCTTCTCTAATACAATAACAAAGAACTGCCCAAGTCACTTCTTGGAGCGAGGTTTCGTCGCTTTCAACTTAGTTACGAGGAAGGCGTGTCGTTGGGAGCAACTATTTCATGAAGACCGTCGAAGCGATAAACTATAATGTTCACTAGAGAAGAACCTACACTAAAGCTACATTTGTTAGGTTTACTCTGATCACCTATTCCGTGTACATTAAGCTACAAAGTTCATCGAAAATGATAAGAACGATAATTTTTACCTATGTTCTATTCCCCGTTTTTCATGACAAGAAACTGAACTATTCATTGAAAAATATTCCTCACCACCCCGACCTATGTCATCTCCTCTCTGTTTGACTTTTTTGCATAACAAAGGATCATCATTCATTAAAAAAATTGGCTACGCCATTCGTCAAAAAACTAGCTCCACTGTCTGTCACCTTTAGTTCGGATGGAAGTCACTTTCTCAAAAAAGATGCCTTCGTGATTCGAAAAGTTCCTTTTTTTATTTCGAAAGGGTAAAATAAAAATTTAACCTATGGAAAACTATAGGATCTAGAGTTATTTAGTAAATCACCAAACAATATTTAATTAGGCGGTAATACAAAATATTTGATGTTCATGAAATAGTTGCTAAGGCGGGAGAGATTTATGAGTATTATATAGAAGGGTTTAAGGTCACAAAAAACCTCTTTGAATGCAAAATAAGAGTACATTTGTAAGAAGAGCATGTGCCTTTTTAGGTAGAAAGAAACACCATTAATGAAGAAGCGGTTACATAAGGTTAGAAGCCCCTTGTCAAGATAGAGGTTCAAACTTCATCCTGCTAAGTAGATCACTTCTTTGCGACCCAAATGCGAGATAATAAGAACTGTAGAAATTAATTTAGTGGCAGTTGGAAGAGGAAGATGTTAGTCATGTTGGTTGGGAAGACAATCAGGACAAGCAAGGTTTTAGGGTTTTAATCAACATAATGATAAAAGAGTCGGTAATGAGTTTTAATTTACATAATGAGAAAAAAAGAATGAAAAAGCAAAAGCAAGGGAGATGATGTTTGATGGAGGACTACGTATGCTGCAGGAAAGAATCTCTGCAAGGTGCCATGAGGGACTGCTCGATAAACTGAGTCATGACAAGGTCTAGGAAATAGGCGGACTATTTCATGACTAGGTAACCAATGTGGAGCAAGAAGTGCAGTGCAAGGAATATCTCCTTGTCTTGTACTATTCCCACAGAGCAGGCTAGATATAGAATATAGGTCTCATGCCAGAACGTATAGATTGATTAGTAGCCATGCTTGCCAACCGGTGTCGTATTTGTCTATCCTCTCCAACTATAGATGAGAAAGAACGGATTGACCCGGGCTAACCCTAAGATTGAGCTTCTGTCCCTGGTATACCTGGAAGCACTAATAAGTAAGAAGCACTAATAAGTAAGAAGCACTTGTCTGACATCAGAATACACTACAAAAATAACAACGAAACCGAGTTTTTTTATCATAATTCCGTCAATATTTGAGTTTACCGGTAGAATATGTGATTTCGGAGAATGTGATATTGGGAATAATTGGGTTAAAAATAGAATTTACATATGAAAATAATATTCAGTTTGTATTTGTATTCATCGACAGAATTTAAATTTCCATCAATAAATTTTAACGACAGAACAACTCTCCTGTCGGCATACACTGACGGTAGATAACGAAATTTACCGATTGATTCAGATTCAGTCGGTAATTACCTACTGAATTACCTATTCAATAGTTATTGTATCAAAATTTTATTGTACAAATTAGATATTTTCCGACGAAATAGTGATTTCCGTCGGAAATTATTGACGGAATAATGATTTTGCCGATAAAATTTAATAAAAATTTAAAAAATTTAAAAAATCCACTTATATTTATAACATATCTCGCATATAATTTTCATATCAATAAAAATCATCATAAACGATGGTAATACAAACACAATCCACACATAAAATCACAATCCATTCAACATACTCACAAATACAACATGCTCTCAATATACAAACAATTAAACTATCCAAAATTAAATACAAAACATAATTAAAACTGTCCAAATATCCAAAATTCACTACAAAACACAATTATAACTATCTAAATACAAAATACTCACATAATTATAATTATCCAAAGGTGAATGACAAGTATCTAATATCCAAAATGAAAAATCTAAAATACTTACCATGATACATCTCCTACACATATATCAAAATATAATCCTGTAAAAGTCAAATACAAGAGATTATGATCAGAATGAATCAATGAAAATGTAATATATGACTAAAAAATTATAATATATAACTAATTTTACATATAAAAAAAGTACCTAGATTATATTTTGGATATCTAATGATGGTGATGATGGTGAATGTATCAATACAGACTCCTAAAAAAATGTAATACAATTGAAGATAAATATCTAATAATATTTAAATAGAATAAATATATTTTACTTAATTTATGTATGATAAATTAAAAAAAAAAGCAAGTTGTAGTTGAACATACCTCAGAATAATCTAATTATCAACAGATTTGATGGGTCTCGAGTCTCCTGTGACTCAAGACTATGCTGTGACTGAAGCTGTTGTGACTGGTCCCATCTAGTAATGACTGCTCGCATATGAGCCAATGCCTGCTCTTGAGCAGCCCACCTCTCCTCCCACCTCTGATCCATCGTTGAGTCTTTAATTCTTGATTCTTTTCTTAATGACTCCACCTCAGAAGAAGAAAAGGATAGCACGACCCATAGGAGACCTCAACCGATTAAATACCACCTTGGCCTGGGAGCCAAGGCAGTAGAGGGAGAATTCTTTGTCCTTCCACCCACAAAATCATAATAAATATCATTTATTTGCTGGGTGGATAGATTCTGTGACTCTCCTCCCTCTACCGGTGGCTGAGATTCCTGTATCACCCTACTTATCATTTCCTCCTGTGTGGAAAAAGAATATACGATTTATATCTTGTACACAATTACTAAAGCTAATTAATTATTATTAACGATTAAATATAATAAAGTTAATAATTCAAACCATAATGTTCTTGGATTGAATATCAACATATGTCATCGTTTCTCTGGAGGGTCTTGAGAAAGATCTCCAGGCATGTGGGTGATCTTTCTAAAAAATGCTCCTGCATACATAAATAAGTTGGGCCAAAATTATACAAGTTTGTTAATAAATAAACATTTTATTTATATAACTTTAAATTAAACTCACAAGATCCATAGTATGCTTAATAATGGATCGGGATCTTGATGTACGCCGAGCGGATCCGGTACTCAAGCCACCTGGCTCTATATTCCTATTTTCTTGAGCTTTTAGAGCCTTTGCCTGTCATCATTCTGTAGACCAAGTGATCGTCCAGGCATCCCAGATCTCATTGGATACATAAGCTGACCTTGTGTCATTCTTTCTCATATAATATAAGAGGTCTTTGTACAATTTGACACAATAAATATTCAATGTCGTTGCAAATTCTGGCTCATGTCCATCCTCCCACGTATATTTTTTCTGCAATTAAAAATTAAAAATTAAATATTAAAAATTTAGTACATTAAAAGATAAATATATTGTACATATTCAATTTACTTGCCACAAATTTATTATAATAAAAATCCTTGGTCTCCTGGTCCACATGTCTCCATGTTTCCATGTAGTACTAGAAATGCAGACTCTCTTTAAATTTTCTGCTAATATATGTTACTACTCGATGACCATCGGGAGTAAACCTGCATATAAAAAATATTAAGGCATAAGATATATATTATAAATAAAGAACTTGAATTACTAATAATAAAAAAATACTTACGACTCTCCAACAATCCTAAGCACTATATATCCACGGAGTGGTGCTGGATAGTCTGACATGATATATAATATCTACAAAATAACATTACAGCACATCATAATAATGTTTACTAACATGATAATTAAGCAACAAAACATGATTGAAGCATAACTTACTTGATGAACAATAATTCTAAAATTTAATCAATATTAGACTCTGGAAGCATTTTTACTCAACATTAACAGTTTCTAAGTCGTCGTCGCTAGACTCTATTAGTTCAACAAGATCCTCATTGTTGGATATCTCTTCATCATTTATCTCCTCGTAAGTGACTTAACATCTACAAGTAATTGTGATGTAGATTGGAGTTGTGAATTAACTGAATACCTCTCTACTCTGTCATTCTGAAATGCATCATGATTTTGAGCAGTGATGGTGTTTGACATTTCTATGGTCGAACGAAGCATCGTTCGACAAACAGACAACCATTCACTAAATCTTCTTCTCTTAACTCGTTTGTACCCAAAAAATGAAAGTTTCAAACTTATGGAACATTCTGTATGCATTAACATCAACTAAATTATAATTTGGATGTATTCTGATACCTATTCTTGGGGTCAGATCATACTATGAATATTTGAACAACACACACCTTTTTATAGGTAATGCAAGGTATTCAACATCTATTATTTTCTTGAGTCTACCATAGTAATCAAACTTAATGTTATTGTTATCGATAGATCCTTTAACGCAAGCACCAGAATTATAAGTTAATCATTGTGAATCTCATTGTGACACATGAAATTTGACACCATTAACATAGTAACCAGAGTAGACCATTATTTGACGAAGAAGACCCGATGCAAGATTCAATATTCTATCATCTTGCACATTTGATATTCTGCGATCTTTCATCTATCAAAATAGTTATGATATAAATTAGGACCGAACTTTATTTAATGAAGAATTATGGAAATTTCTCTAACTTACATATATTTGAGACCATAATGCAAATTCGATCTCTAACTTTTCAGCTATCTCACTTGCACCTATTGATGGATTTTGTATATAATTGTTGTTCGTACAAGCTGTGAAAGAAGGTAATTTTAAGACAATTAAGATATCAAACAAACAAATACAACGAGATAAATGTTTGATTAAAGAAGTCAACTTACTTTATGTATGGTTTGACCTCATCACAGTTTAAAGGTATGTATGTTCTTGTAGCATGATATTTTTGTTGAGTTGACCATCAAGAAATAGATGCACCTATTGGTTTACCAAAAAATTTGAAAATAGAAAGCATCGATAAGTCTATATTCTGAGCATCATCGGAATTTCTAGGACACTTGCGATGTCTGGTTTAACATTATCAACAGAATAATATGAGCAGAAGGAAGATGCTTCCTCAAGCAGATAAGCATTATATATTGATCCCTCAACTCTTACTTTGTTACGAACATTATTTTTTAATTTTTCTCAAAAACTATTCAAATGAATACATTTATTTGTACTGCACAGGACCAGCTATTCGCGCCTTATATGGTAAATGTACTGGTAGATGTTCCATTGAATAAAAAAACTAGGTGTAAATATGCGCTCCAACTTACAAAGTATGAGAGGAATGTCTATTTCTAACCAAAGCATATCGACTGTCATAATACACCTCGCTGTCAAATCTCTGAAAAACAGACTCAACTCCGTAAGTGCTTGCCAAATATTATTGGAAAGTAAATCATAAAAAACTATTGGAATAAGTTTTTGCATGAATACGTGGCAGTCATGACTTTTCATTCCAAATATCTTTAAATTGTTCATATCCAAGCATCGAGCCATATTTGAAGCACATCTAGCTAGGAATTTGATTTCTTTCAACCAACTACATAAAACTTGTTTACCATCTTTATCCAATGTATAACAAGCTTTTGGAAATTTATTAATTGTTTCATTCTGGTGCAACTCTGGTTTGTTGACTAGTTCCTTTAATTCCTCACATGATTTTACAATGTCTTTAGTTCTTCCAGACACATTCATTACAATGTTGAACATATTATCAAAGAAATTTTTATAAATATGCATCACATCTATATTATGTCAAATGACTAGACACTTCCAATAAGGCAACTCCCAGAAAATGCTCATTTTCTTTCAACCACACTTGTATATCCAATTTATTTATCTCATCAAAATTTTTCTTATTTCGCCTAAAAAGGTGATCAATTGATAAAAATTTACGGTAATTATCAAACCAAGATACATTCCCACTACAAGGTAATGAAAATGCATCGGACTCTGTAATGCAATGTGGTCATGCTAATTTACCAGCCGTGCATCATCCCGACAACATTGAGTATATTGAAAAATCACTAATCGTCCATAATAAGATAGCATGCAATATAAAATTAGTTTTACTTGCAACATCATAAGTCACTGCCCCTATATTCCATAATTCATTCAGCTCGGCAATCAGAGGTTACAAGAAAACATCTATATTATCTTTGGGATTGGTTGGACTAGGAATAAGCACAGTATGAAATATAAATTCATCTTTTATGCACATCCATGGCGGTAAATTGTACGGTGTTAATATGACTGGTCAAGATGAATATTGCTATCTCGACTGACCATATGGTTGAAATCCATCTGCAAAAAGTCTCAATCTCATATTATGTAGTTCCATTGCAAAGGAGAGAAATATAGTATCAAGATGTTTCCATGCAGGAGAATCACAAACATGACACATTATACCTCCTTCGTGCTCATGCTCATGATGCCACATCATGTGGCAAACTGTAGCGGCAGATGCATACAAGCCTTGAAGTCTAGCAGTTAATGGAAAATGATACATCACTTTTCAAACAATATTTTTTTTCTTCTTCCCTTGTATGCGAGTATAATACTTAAAACGAGGGTGAGTATAAATTTTGCATTTTTTCAGATCGTTGTCTTTATCCAAAATATCATGCAGTTATTTATACAACAATCAATCTTCTCTACATGCAAACCTAAACTTCTGATCAATTTCTTCGTTTCATAGAAGCTATCAGTCATTATGTTATCAGCAGGAAGCAACTCTGACATCAATTGACAGATATCATCGTAACATCTTTCAGAAAAATAATGTTCTGTTTTCATATTCAATAACTTTACAATAGCTAATAGTTGAGAATGACTAGAAGGAATGTCTTCCCAGACTTCTCTTTCACTAGCCTTTAACATTTCATATAGTTGTTGATATTAAGGTGTTGATATTTCATATATATTGGAATAATCAACTGCATTCATTGCATCGTGAACCATTGATTGCATTACAATATCAATATTAGTTGATGCTTTAGGAGCGGTAACAATTGTCCTAGATGATGAACTATCAGAATACCCAATTGGTTCATATAAATAAGGCTCACAAAACCATTTCTACATATATACAATTTTACAGTATCCTTATCACGGAAAGCTCTATTTTGACTTTTTTTTATGATTGCATGAACACCATAACTCATTATCATTCATACATTCTGGATGATTTTTAACAAAGTTCACAAACTATTCAACTTCAGTAATAAAACTATCTCTGATAAATTTATTTTCTAATTGATTGTACATCCAAACTTTATTTATATAGATTGTTACCTAATGACAATATAATTTAAAACATTATTAAACTTGTATTATTTGAAATAAGCTTAAATAAAATATTATGAGCTCAATTTCCTCTCATGATCTTCGTATCATATTATCGAAAATCCCCTCTACAGTAAAGCAAATGAATGATAAACTTAGAATATAATGGTATTGCTTAGGGTATTATTACAAACTTAGAATTTCATGTTATTGCTTAGTGAATCATTATAAACTTATAATTTCTAATAAATCCATGTTATTGCTTAGGGTATCATTAAATGAAATAGCAATACATATAATAAAACTAACTCTAATAAATAAAAGATAATGCAAGTAAAACAAATCTAATCTATAAAACAATTGACACGTAAACTGTCAAATTCATCTGAACATCACATTTAAGTTTCGTTTGTCTCAAATATTTGAGATCATCTACATGTGTTTAAAAAGGTTCAAAGAAATAGATATTAATCACAAATATGCAATGAAACAATTAAGGACCTCTATGGTTGAGCAGATGCTTACTGCAGGCTACGACCAGGCCCCTGCGGCGGTCGGTCATAGCCAAGAGCTGGCTCCAGCAGTAGCTGATCGAGGCCGTGAGCAGAGCCCTATCATGGCTACAAGCAAGCCCCTGTGGTCAGTCGCGAGCAAGCCCCTGCTACTAGCCAGCCGCAAGTAGGACACTACGGCGACCACAAGAAGGACACTACGGTCGGCCACGGGCAGGACACTACGGCCATCCAACCGCGAGCATGCCACTGCGACGGTCGACCGACCTCGAGCAGACACTGCAACAGCCAGTCAACCGTGAGCAGACACTGCAGCGGCCAACCAACCACGAGCAGACACTGTGATAGCCGACCGGCCGCTAGCAGACACTACAACGCCCACCGCGAGCAGGCGACTGCAGTGGCCATCCACCCGCTAGCAGACACTGCAACTGTCGATCGGCTCCAAGCAAACACTGCAACGATTGAGCACGAGCAAGCCTGCGACGGTGGATCGCGAGCAAGCCTACGATAGTCGACCACGAGTAAGCCTGAGACCAGCTCATTTGCGCGTGAGAACTTGATAGGAAGAGAGGTGGGAGGAGGAGATGAGCAAACTCCGAGTTGCCAGTTGCCGAGAAGAGGGGAGGAGGTTGACGATCGATGAGTCCGGGACAAGAGAGAGGTTGCTGATCACCGAGAGAGAGGTTCACCAATTGTCGAGTCCGAGAGAGGAGAGGGGTTACTGATCACCGAGAGAGGTTTGTCGATTGAGGGGAGAGGAGAGGAGTTCGCGTGAGAAAGCAAGACGTGCCCTAATTTCTATTTGGATTTTCCGACTGAATTTAATTCAATCGGCAATTACCAACTAAAATTTATATTCAATCGATAATTACCCACTGAATTGGCCATTCAATTGGAAAACCTCAAACCCACGCCCGACTCGACAAAAAAACCCCAAAACTACACTCGTGGTAAGTGGATTTGACAAGTGAATTTATTTCAGTTAGTAATTTAATAATTATCGACTTTATTTCAGTTAGTAATTTAATAATTATCGACTGAATTGACTATTCCATCGAAAAACTCCGAACCCAAGCCCAACTCGACGAAAACCCCGAAAGTACAACCATGGTAAGTGGATTTGCCGACTGAATTTATTTCAATCAGTAATCAATAATTACTGATCGAAATAAATTCAGTCAGTAACCGACTGAAATAAATTCAGTCAATAACCGACTGACTGTTAACTTCTATCAGTAATCATCAACTAAAATTAATTCAATCAGTGAAATTGATATTCGATAATTATCGACTGAATTAGTCATTCCATTGAAAAACCCCAAACCCACGCCCGACTCGATGAAAATGCCCCAAAACTACACCAGCGGTAAATGGATTTGCCGATTGAATTTATTTCAATCAATAATTACCGACTGAATTGACCATTCCATCGGAAAACTCCAAACCCACGCTCGACTTGACGGAGAACCCCGAAAGTATGCCCACGGTAAATAGATTTACCGACTAAATTAATTTCTATCGATAAATTAATTCAGTCAGTTGACTGAATGTTAATTTCCGTCGATAATTACCGACTGAAATTAATTCAGTCGAAAATTACCAACTGAATTTCATTCAGTCAAAGATTCCGTCATTATTCACATGATTTTTTATAGTGTTAGTGGCAAAACAATATGGAGATGGGCAGAAAGCAAGGATGATCAGTCACTGCCGCGATATGAAATGGATAAGATACGATGAATTAGATAGGCTTTGATACCAAGTTAAGATCGTGGATATTTCATTTCTGCTCTTTCTCCCTCTCCCTACAAAAAGCTTAATCATGTGTCTGAAGGGATATTTCCGGGGGCTGACTGCTGAGAAGTTCGTCAATTGCTTCGTTAATTATGCTTCCTTTGACCTAGACAAGAGATGAAAGCAATAGCCTTAGCTTCACTCATACAAACATGATAACGTGGAGAGGAAAAGCAACCAACCTTTATTCCAATTGCCATTGCTGTTTTCAACATCACCAGTTCACCTAATCTCAAGGAACCTCTTTTATTATCCTTCACGAATATCACCGGGATCTGCATGGGCGATGCCAAGCTTGGAATATGTTTTGTCAGCCTTCGGGGGTTGCAGTCCGCAGCTAAGAGCACCGCCTACTTGCACCAAATATGTATAAATATATATTAGAACAGATAACCAAACATGTCATTAGATAGGTAAATGCAAAGCAAAGAAACCATTGCTCAAAAACTTATACCCGATACCAGATTATCAGCTACACAATAAACCTTTACTCTTTCAACTTGTGCTAACAGACACTCAAGCACTGTCATCTGCTGACATTTGCTACTTTCTCAACCCTGTCAAAGCAGTATATACCCTAAAACTCCCAGAACTGTTTATTTGCATAATCTCTGCACTACATAATTATTTATTTGAAGGCGTTTCGGTTGGGAAACTTAACATGACCCTACTACATGCATGAAATCTATCTCTGTAAGGATAAACGTTACTAAATTCAAATTCATTTTAACATAGAGAATTGTATGTGCATACTTGTGAGCCTTAGGTATGTATGCTACCCTTATGGACACTTAAAACACTCCAGATTCATCCTCCATCAATATTATAAACATTTAAATTTCAATCTGCTGAATTCAAGAATAAGAGTGATTCACAGTAAGCATTTTTAAGAATTTATGAGAATTTTCTTACGAAGAAATAAAACTTACTGAAGTCAACAAGTATAATCTTGTCAGTATGTAACAAACAAAAGCATTTATCTTTAGCATGATTAGTGAGTTTATATAATACGAATGCAAGAAAGAAAGAATATAGAACTGACTCTTGATACAAGACAATTGATAGAGAAACTTCTTATGAAACCTTGCTCCATCTTATTCATACAAAATAGTCCATTTAGCTGAGAAAGACAAAGTATAAGAAATGATTTCTTAAACCCATCGAAAACACCATTTCTGTTTAGAAAGGGGAAGGTTGAAGGCTTGCCAGACCAAATATATTAATAAGTAGGAGAAACAATATACTCTTAATCTAGATGGGAACTATTTTCTTGAACTAAAGTATGAGTATCTAAAATTGTAAATAACTTCCAACAAAATTGTATCTAAAAATATTTACTTGTGATAAACTAGGATGTCAAGTGTACACTTGGAGTATTTGTTTTCAAATGTTGACATTCAACATCAATAGAGTATTTGTCATCAACTAGGATGTCAAGTGTACACTTGGAGTATTTGTTTTAAAATGCTGACATTCAACATCAATACAGAGGGAGTAGATAAAGAGTCTTAAGTATTAAAGTGAAATGATATGCGTGTAGGGTGGGGTGAAAAAAACCAAACTTTACCAGAGAGATTAGTAAATCCTAAAGGAGGTCCTGTAAAAACAAATGTCACAAATAATCACTCATGCATCCCAAATAACCGGCCCAACCTGAAAAAAAAAACCATTTTTTGTTATCTCCCTATAATTCTTCACTTTTGTCTCAATATTTCATCATGTATACTACATTCTATTATTTATGTACATAAAACATCTTAATTTTCAAAATAAAATTTGATTTAACCAAAAAAAACTCCTAAATCCTAAATTTAGGTCAACCTGAACACAACCCAAACTGGACTGAAACTAAACCAACCCAAAAAATCCCAAACCCAACCTGAACCCAAAAACCCCCAATTCGAATCTGATTTTTTTGGGTCAACTCAGGTTGAGTTGGCAGGTTTTGGGGTCAACTCAGGTTGAGTTGGCAGGTCAAGTTCATTTTTGACACCCCTATTTCTAATGCTCTACCATCATTATTTTGGGCATAAAAGCAGAAACATAGAAGACATCGCAGAAAGAACATAACCTGCAGAGGGACCAGAGGAGCTCTACGGAGATTGATATTACTATGCTCTTTCTTTGATTGGCAATCTGCCTCAGCTTGTATCATTCTTTCAAGAACACGTGTGACATCGTTGACTCCAATAGCAAATTGTTGCTACACGAACCAAATTCAACAATGACACTAACAAATCAATAAACAGTAGTACTAAAGGCACATTGGGGGCTAAATTCCCTTAATTAATTAAGAACAAAATAAAAAAGGTAAGGAAAACCTTGATCCACATCTTATCAGGTAGCTCTCCTTTGGAAAGTTTAGCTGATTCAATGCTCCTAAAGCAAACAAAAGCAATTATGAATTCAAAAGCGACTAGAGGAATGGCACGAGAAAAAAAATGGTGCAAGTTACTTGGTGAGTTGAACCAGGAGATGATCGAGGCGCTCTCCTTCGTAGCAATTTGAGCTCACTCTGCTTATATAGTTAAACAACAAGACGTATCATCAACCGATACAATGAAAAGAACAAGAAAAGAAAGAAGGAGGAATCTCTACTCTGACTGTGGATCTCCTTTGGATGCTTTGACAGGCCTAAGAGAACTGCTTCGCTTCTTGCCCATGGCTGTTCTCCTTGATATCTGCAGCGGCGTTAAACCAAACACTTACTAGGATTACAGAAAGAAACCAACACAAATTCGACCTGCCACGGACGGAGAAGGTAAGGGATCCAGTAGCGACTAGGGAAAAGAGAAAATGCTGGTACGCTGAGCTGGTGATGGTGAGAAGGTGCTGGTGGCAGCAGCGACAGTGGCGACGGCGACCGAAAACAGAGGGAAGGAAAGAGGAGCCGTAGACGGTGAAGGGAGTGCGCCGATGGCAGGAGGAAGACCGAAAGTGATGAGAAGAGGCGGAGCCGGAGCGGTTGTTAGGGTTTCGGGTTTTCTATAAATAGAATTTTGAGGATTCGAAACCAACAATTGGAGCAATGATTAAAAAAAAAGATGTTCGTTATTAAAAAATCGACCTATTTTAATTTATCATAAAAAATCATCTCTATTTATTTTTTATTAAAAAAAATCAATTTGATCCATCTAAAAACATAACTTTTAAAAGAAAAAGTATGAAAGGAATCAATTCCAAGGAATTAACGATCGACGTATAAAGAAAAAGGACTTTTCTAATCTTAATAATAATTCAAATATTTATTAAAATTTATCTCCCAAATATACATATTTTATAAAATATCCACTTTAAATATATATAATAACATTAATAAAAATTAATATGTGAACGATGTTTTTCTCCAATTTTGATCGATATAATTTCATATAATAGTTTAGTCAAAATTAATTAAAATAACTATATTTATTAAGCTCTTTATTTATTTTATATAAAAACTTTGATGCAAATTATTGCAGGTACTAAACTTGCCTAACTATAAAGAATATTGTTGCTGTTCCTTAAAGCCACGCATTTTGTTTTTATTTTTAAAAAATGATCGGCAAAGGTTCATGTTTGAAATTTACGAATAAACCCTCGATTATGTTATTGAAATTTTGAATATTTTATATTTTTTAAGTTTTAGTTTCTTTTGCATACATTCAAATATTGTAAATAACATCAGATTATGAGTTATTATGAGGTCAAATTCCAATTAACAACTGAGTGTCTATCCTTTCCTTATTAATATTCAACAACCCAAGTTTAGTAATCAGTCGTAATTTACCTCTTCCGTATTAATCTGAAAACGAATAGCAAAACATCATACTTACATGTATCATTAACCACTGAGATTGTAGAGCAGACACTAATATTACGAATGGGTACATTTCAATTAAAAGGTCCGACGTGACAAAGCCTTGTGTGAAAATGATACTTGATGCAGTTATTGTGTTTAAATAATTTTTATGATTCCCTATCTTGTAAATGGTATGAATAATGGATAAACTACACGAAAGAAAAATTAATGTCTCGTATAAATTACTTATGGAAAAATGTCCTGAAAAAATCCAACGAGAAACCAAGGGTCTCGACCACTTGGCAAAAAAATTTAAAATATCTCAATTGAAAGACCAACAAAATAACACCAACAAAAAATATATAAAATAATTATAACGTAAGATCATACTAATTCTCCCGATCAATACGATCTGAGAGCGAGAGCTAGTTGGCACTTCCAATAAAACTGGATTGATCTTTACTTTCTAAATGATAGATAAAACCCACACAATAATAATACTGATAATTTAGAAAAGATAAAAAAAATCACAAAAAAAAATATAATTTCTGTAAAAAAAGCCACAATTTTTTTTAATAAAATACAAAGATAATTTACAAAAGCAGAGTAAATTTCTTTTTTTGGATAACCCAAAACCGATGATCTCTAGAAAATTATCAATTTTCAAGCCAAAAAGCTCAACGTAACTGGTAAGTCAACGTTGAACAGATGAACACCAACACTTTGTTTTGCTCTTTTCTAATGACAATTTACAACGCTGAAGGGCAGTGATACTTATCGATGCTTCATCATTTTCTTTTTCTACAAGAGAGAAGAAAGATGCATGTTATTCATCCACTACAATTGATTACAACCGTCTCTCACAAAACCCAAAATGCCATATAAACGGAACGCATTAGGCATGCATTCGCAAAACACAGAGAGAGAGAGGAAACTCAGGTCAGATTTTAGGACTTTTAGCTTTGTGGTGGGCGTCGTCGGTACTTTGGCAACGTTTCATAGAGGCGTCCAAAGTTCGTTGGTTAGGAGGACTTATGCTTGGGGATTCCAAGACACTCGTAATGTCCTCCATTGGCCATCAAGCACCTGCAGGAAAAGCAAAAAATTGTACCTCCAGTAGTTGAAACTTCAAAGGTAGTAGGATACAGACCATGAATATTATACTAAGCTCAAAAGAAACGTAGTTGTTTATTGAAAGGCCGCAGCAACACGAAAAATCAGTGATTCTTCAATCAGTTGCACTTGGCAATTGGCATCAGCAGCAAAATGAAACAGAGAACCTACTGTTGGTGCTTTGTGCAGTGTATTTGAAATCCGATATGCATTGCGACTGTGCTTAGGAATTATATTCTCTTCAATTTAGTACTTGGAGGTAAATATTATTAGTATCCCAAGATAGTTTTGAAGTGATCAAATAAGTTAAGTCCTGTTGTGTTTAATCCAGTGTCTAAGTGTACAGGAACTTAGGAGCACAGGACGTCGAGCAAAAGACGCAACTAGAGAGAAGGACGACACAAAAAAGAATCGACGGGCTCGGTGCGTTCGAGGGGCGAGGTGCTGCGGAAGAATACACTGGCGGACGAGAAGAGAGCGTGCGGTGTTTCCGAGGGATAAGAAGCCGAAGCGAAAGATTGCTCGAGGAGCAAAAGACGCAACTGTCTGAGGGACGAAAAGCTGTGGAAGAGTACGCTGTCGAACGAGAAGGAAGCATGTGGCGATTCCGAGGGACGAGAAATCGGAGCGGAAGTTTGCTCGAGGAGAAGGCCGGAAGTTGGGTTCGGGTAAGCCCTATTCCGGATGGCCGAAATCACCCAAGTGAGCGGAGCTAGAACGGAAATCCCGGATCGAAGAAAGTGGAGCCGAAGCTGGAGGCCCGGAGTGAAAGTCAACACAATGTTGACTTTCACCCTTCGGGGCGCCCGGAGTCCGGGCGCCCGGAACCCAAGTTTTATCAAGATCGACGTGGCCTTTGATCGACGCGTCAGGGATAAGGTTTTATCCCATTCCAGGCGCATGGAACGCTCTTAGGTGCCCCAAGCAGGGCTATATAAGCAGCCCTGCTCCCAGAAGCTAAAGACAACAAGAATTACAGTAACAACACTTGTGCTTGAGTTTGTCTGAGTTTAGCTTTGTTTTGTTAGCTTTGAATACTGTAAGAGGCTTCTTCGCCTAGAAAAGATTTTTAGTGCGCTTTTTCATCTGTCTTGGATTAACAACCTCCCCGATTGTAACCAAGTAAATCTGCTAAGTCTGTCTTTTTAGTTTCTTTATTATTCTTATGCAAGTGTTATTTTAATTAAGTTATAAGTTCGAGAAAGATTGTTTTTACTTGATTTGTGTAGGGGATGTTCACCCACCTTTAACCGGTCGCCAAGGGTCCTAACAAGTGATATCAGAGCCAGGACGTTTCAGGAGGACTAACCGTCGATCGAAGCAAAAACGATGGCCGGAGCTAGCATCTACCACCAGTATTCGAGGGGGAGTTCGCTTTTTGGAGATGTTGAATGGAGGTTTATTTTAAAACCGATTTTAATATTTATCTAACAATTAAGTATGGTTTTAATATGCCGAAAAGCAAAGAAGGAGAATAACTTAAGGAGCATCAATGGACTAAGGAACAACGTAATGATTTTATGGCAAATGGTAAGGCTGAGTCCCGCCTTCTGAACGTTCTACCTGCCTAGGACCTCGTCAGAGTTGGAAAATACAAGAGTGCGAAAGAACTTTGGGAAAAGTTCTTAAAGCTCTATGAAGAACCAAAAGTAACTGAATCCAACTCCTCGATGAACTCCGAGTCGTCATTAGAAGCAGAAAACGAGGAAATTACCAAAACTACCCTCACAGCCGAGTACCTACCTGAAGATAAAGAAAGTTCTTCAGAAATAAGCACTGAGAGCATCAATGAAGGGGGAGCAATGTCGGAGGAAAATAGCTCTAAGAGGGAGCATCAGAAGTCGACAAGGTAAGTCAGGTACGGTCTCTACCTCCTGACTAATTGCTTAATTTGATAAAAATGTTTTCGAAAGATTCTTGTAAATCAGAAACAGAAAATGAAATGTTAAAGAAACATACACAAACTTTAAAAATTTCTGCATGTTCAAAATTCTCTGCTTCGAATTTTAGAAATTATTATAGACTAAAATGAAAATTTAAATATCACAATGAGCAAATTAGAAAAGCAAAAATTTTTCTTGTTAATGCGATAGAAAGGAATCTATTTTGGATTCCAAGATCATGCTTGTTTTTTTTTTTGCAAATTGATTTTTTTTAAACTACAAAATTCCTTTTGAGTTTAATTATTATTCGAAATTAATTTGATTTCATCCATAGAAAAATCTCAACCTTTGAATTTTGTTATTCAAAATTTTCAAGAGTTATCCTTGCTAACTAAGAAAATTTTTCTGAAAAGTTTTTGACTTATTTATCTAAATATATATTTTTTAAAGATTTTTTCTTGAAAATATATTTTCTTTTGTCAAAATGCATGCTCTATACAATTTTAAGGAAATATTTCAAGGTTTCCAAAATTGTTTTAAGGATTTCAATTTCGATCTTTTTCTCTTAGACTTGTGTTTAAAATTGACCAAAGTTTTTAAGTCATTTTAACTTATGAATTCAGAATTTTGCTTGTTAAACGAATTAAAATTTTCGAAAAATTACCCTTATATTTTTTTGAGTACCCCATTTTTTATGTGATCAAAGGGAGAGAAGGGAAGATTAAGTCTAGGGGGAGGCAGCTTAATTTTTTAAATTTTTGCACTTTATTGCAAAATTTATTACTCTTACTTTACGTTGGTTTATCCTAACTTAACTTGGGTTACTCACATCAAAAAGGGGGAGATTGTTGGTACCCCAAGATAGTTTTAATATGATCAAACAAGTTAAGTTAGGTCCTGTTGTGTTTAACCCTGTGTCTAAGTATGCAAGAACTTAGGAGCACAGGACGTCGAGCAAAAGACGCAGCTAGCAAGAAGGACGACACGGAAGAGAGCCGACGGGCTCGGTGCATCTCAGGGACGAAGTGTTGCGGAAGAGTACACCGGCGAACGAAAAGGGAGTGTGCAGTATTTTCGAGGGACGAGAAGTCGGAGCGGAAGATTGCTTGAGGAGCAAAAGACGCAGCTGTCCGAGGGACGAAAAGCTGTGGAAGAGTACGCTGGCGGACGAGAAGGAAGCACGTGGCGATTTTGAGGGACGAGAAGCCAGAGCGCAAACTTGCTCGAGGAGAAGGCCGGAAGTTGGATTCGGGTGAGCCCTATTCCGGATGACCGAAATAACCCAAGCGAGCGGAGCCGGAGCGGAAGACCCGGACTGAAGCAAGCGGAGCCGAAGCTGGAGGCCCGGAGTGAAAGTCAACATAATGTTGACTTTCACCCTTCGAGGCGCCTGGACCAGTCTAGGGTGCCTGGACCTAGTTGGAGCGGTCGGATCCGAACGTCCGGAATCCAAGTTTTATCAATATCGACGTGACCTTTGACCGGCGCGTCGGAGATAAGGTTTTATCCCATTCCAGGCGCCCCGAGTAGGGCTATATAAGCAGCCCTGCTCCCAGAAGCTAAAGACAACAAGAATTACAGAGTAACAACACTTGTGCTTGAGTTTGTCTGAGTTTAGCTTTGTTTTGTTTGCTTTGAATGTTGTAAGAGGCTTCTCCGCCCAAAGGAGATTTTTTGTGCACTTTTTCATCTGCCTTGGATTAACAACCTCCCCGGTTATAACCAAGTAAATCTGCCGAGCCTCATCTTTTTAGTTTCTTTATTATTCTTATATAAGTGTTATTTTAATTAAGTTATAAGTTCGAGAAAAGTTTTTGCTTGATTTGTGCAGGGACTATTCACCCCCTCTAGCCGGCTGCCAAGGGTCCTAACAAATATCTTATATAAGGTGTTAAATGCAGACCCTGGATTGACGTGGAAAATAAAATCAAGGTGAAGTGGAGGTCCAAGTCAAAGAAAGATAGCAATCAAAGGGTCACCCTTGAATAGAGCCCAGCCTCTCGCCTAGTACTAAGGCCCACCAATTCAAGGACAGCCGCCCCAATGACCGGTTGTGCCTGAGGGAGAAAGGCACCACAACCCTTTGTGGGTATCCGACCCTTATTATTCATCTGTGTCAAAAAGAAGACCGGCCTGCCTAGAGGATGGCCGGGAACATATTCGGTCAGGTCTCAATAACCCGACTGGATTTAAATAGCTCGAGATATTACCTCAGTAACCAAGGACCAATCCCTAATTGTAAGGACGACTGACCAAAAGGTTGGTTGGGTCTCTTTGGATTCAGTTCCCCATTCTCCAGACACAAGCAACCCTACGTACGACCGGACGGTCATAGAACCGCTCAGACCTAAGGGACTCGTTTATATTATTTCACTCAGATCTCTAGCATCACACAACATATATTCGAGCGACCCTAAAGAGTATCCGTATAGAAAGCAGTAGCTCCGTTATACATATCGATCTGCCGCTGGATTAAGCGATCGGTCGGCTAAACTTCCGGCCGAGATATATCCTAGGGACAACATTGATAGAGAATCTCAACAACCTGCCAAAGTATCAGCCATTTGTCAAAGAATATTTCTCTACGATGACACAGACCTTTAATGGAATCTTCTTCAAAGATGATTATACTTTCCCTCAGCTGACACATAATGATAGCATATTCCTTCAACCGTCTCATTAAGGGCATTAGTTACAAAAGGGTGCACATGGGTAATGGACGATGCCTCATACGTCTTTTAGGATGTATATATTCCATTGCTCAACAACTTTTGACACCTGACATTCTGTATCATCTCATGATTGCGGAAGTTATAAAGGTAATATATAAATGGAGGGTCCTCTCCAATGGTGAGATATGCACACTCCATACATTTTACTACGCGCATCTTACCACTCGTTTACTGTTCTACTTCTCGCTCGGGCAATACACTGACTTGAGCGTTGGAAGGCTTTCACCAGGGACCCCTTCCCTGGTTTTTGACGCTGATGTTATGTTGGCTCGTTTAAGTGTGTGCATAGAGTTTAGCACACTAGCAGTCCTCGATTCAATCCGAAGGTCTTCGCTTAGTCAACGTTGCAGCTACCTACCCAGCGCACAATCTTCACTTATAGACAAAATCAATATCTATAAGAGATTAACATCAACTTTATTCAGTCATTTTGAGAAATTTAATGTTACGAATGTGACTATGATGAGTTGTATGATCAGTAATAAAATGAAGAGACCAAGAAAGTATAGGCCCGAATAGTGTGGAAGACCTACTATGTTCAACCGAGTCATGCAGTCACATTCTAGATGTTGGCACAATGACGTCTTCCTACTAGAGATAGGTAGGAGTACTTGGAGGATCGACTGTGCACCTTCTGCTATCACGTGCTTGAATCACAGGAGCATCTGTTTTTTGAATGCCTCCCTATTGTGGAGTTTGGAGGAGGATCAGAGACTGGCTACATATGTGACAGAAGATGTCCATATATAAGAGGATGATGTGCGTCTTCGATAGATACTACCGAGGGAGTCAGCTATTGACAAAGGTCCGTCACCTGATTTTATCTTCTATGATTCACTATATTTGGTAAGTGAGGAATAGTAGTTATTTTGGGGAGGGACAATTAGATATTGAGAGGATATTCAAGAGAAGTGTGCAAACACATGTATACCGATCGGATATACTTTGATCTGACGCTGTGTCAGACATAAGTAGCCCCCAAGGATGAGAGGCGGTTGATTATGATGATTGGGATTGCCCAATCCTGGTTGTACACCTTTTTATTTGGATTTAATATATTTTTATTTATCCAAAAAAAAAAGAGTAGTAAAAGGAAGGGTGAGAAAATAGAACCTGGCCAACATTCTCCAATTTATTTTGAACGACGCCCCTGAATATAATGAATATTAGTCAGTATGCACAGTTAGCAATCAAAAGTGCCACAAAATGAATATTGTCAGTTATGCACAGTTAGCAAGCAAAAGTGCCACAAAACTAAGGGAGGGGAGGGGGCATGGGCTTACCAGATTATGTCATCCACAGTGTCATTTGCTAAAAGATAGTATATGTTGACTGATGATACCTGTAACCGGAATGGGACAAGAATATTTAATTGGATTTGAGGTTTGATAGAATTAAGAGTTTCAATATATCAACTGAGTAAATTATTCTGGAAAATTACACCACAAATGGTATTCATGAAAAGAAATACATCCATAGAACCTTGGGAGAGCATTCATGCATACATAGCTATATTAACATAATCTGGTATTTTTGTCTGAGCACAATTAAAAAGAAAGCTAGGAAAGTTTTAATGGATCCACAATTAAATGCCAGCATAGCATATCTTAGAGAAAGAGGCTCTTCTACAAAATCGTTTGTTCAATAATTCACTAATGTTTATCCATGAAAGCACAATGTTAGATACAAGGCAAGAAAAATCAGTGATCCTAAGACTATCATGGAACCATGCTCTTAGATGTTACCCTAATGTTTATCCATTGAAGGTACAATTTTAGATACAAGTCAAGAAAAATAAATGCATGAAACTTAACGTTTTTCCCACTGGTTTAATCTTTATAAAATAATTCATCTATTACCAAATTTCCATAAAAAGCAAGATACAATTTAGTAGAAAAATATATACATAGTTGTTAGCCTAGCAATAAAAGCAGTTCACACTAAAAAATGTATATAACAAAAATCCAAATGTTCCAACTATTAGGGGTTGATTGCATGGTTCATCCATCCATAGGACTATATCAAGAGAGTGTAAACGAGCCAAACCGAGCCAAGCTTGGCTTTGCTCAAGCTTGTTCATTTTCTTATCAAACTTCTTCAAGTTTGCTTATTAGACTTTATCGAGTTCAAGCTTGGTGATTGTAAGAACGAGGAAAACTTTTTCATTTGCTTGGTGATTGCTAAAATCATCTTAGTGCTTGATGATAATAAATAAATAATTATTTCATTGAGAATCAAATTAGGTTTTTATTAGAGGAACATTTAAGATAAAATTCTGTACGGTTTATATTATGTCTCGTTAGAAGAAAAATTAATTGCATACTCCTATCTACATTTATTGCTTGATCATATCTTTATGTTTGCTTGTCCTTTTATACTCTTGTTGTTTATCAAATTGTTCTACCCTATTAAAATTTATTAATGATATTTACAATGGATAATAAAAAATTTAGAGATGCTCAACGATAGTTTTGGAGACACTTCTATAGATACCATTCAATTTATTTCTTTACTACATAGTTGGTTATTTATGCATTTTGATATTTTTGGTGTTTTCTATTTCATTGTGTGCATGAAATCAGTTTGTTAGTGATGTCATGGTTATAATAGAGTCATCGTTTTGGGACAAACATTTTATTCACATTCTTTTAATCATTTAATAAAGTGTTGCATATTCATATTCGTACAACCTGATGTATCCTTCTTAAGTATTATTTACGGTTTTTGATAAAGGATGAATATTATCCAAGTAAAGAGGCTCTCATACAAGGATGGAAGTCTCCGGGTCATGAGAGTACAAGACTCCAAAACATCTTCATTTTAATCACCCAATTTATGATAGCTTCGTCAATGTCAAATTCCTATAGAGAGGAGTGTTTGCATCCAAGAAAGGACAGATGATATCTTTAGGCTAACCAAGAAATATAGCAATAGTTTTAACCATTACCTGACCAATCCTGTGAGCACGATCTTCTGCTTGAATGATCTCACCAGGAGTCCATGGCAACTCCGCAAAAATTACTGTGCTTGCAGCTGTGAGAGTCAAGCCAACGCCTCCAGCTCTAATAGAAAGCTATAAAAGAACATGTACTCAGGTTTTTGTTTGCTATTTATTAACATAAAAAAGTGAAAAAATTAAAACAAAACAGAGACAACCAATCAAACTAAAAAGTAGCCTACAACTGCAGCCTTGATGCTATCCTTCTCTTGAAAGTCAGCAACTAAAGCATGTCTTGATGTAGAAGGTGTACCGCCATCAACCATTATACAACCAACTTTTTTTTTCTGCAATATATTGTTACTTGTTTGTGGTGTTTCGCTGGTGAAGAATCATACTACATAACAAACATAGAAGTTGCTTACAAGAAGAAATTGGTGTATTGCATCAATCATGTGCTGATGGTGGGCAAATATCAAGAACTTGCAATCTGCCTGCAACAAGAACACATATGAAGCAACTTGTTGAAGCCTTGATGTAGAGTATAAAGATAAAACATTTCCATGTATGTTAGAGGCTTATAAAAGCAACAGTCAAACAGTTGTACGCGCCTTAATAATAAGAAATACTACAGCTCTAACAAATGAGGTTATTGAAACTCATAAAAAAGGTATAATGGCATAAAACAATTTAAATATGTGAACATAATTCACATATGATAATTATAATTGAAGTTTCATAAGGTATCACTTGGTACAGACAATACTACCAGCAATAAGGCACAAAAATCCACCAAGTTTCAGATTGCTACTGAGTACTAGGATGAACACTTAGATTGCCTAGTTGTTGGGTCATTGTGCTAATGGCTAAAAGGTTACTAGCGCAGTTTGTATCCCTTTGTAGATTTGAGTTTAAATGTGGCTCCTCAATCTTGTTCCCTGACTATTTACTTTCTAGCCCTCTCAAATTCATCTTCCTAAATCTCACTCATTCTCTAATAATGTTCTCCATTCTTTTGAAGTATCTGATTTTCACCAAAGGCAATGACTGATGCTGTTGATAACTTGATATATGCTGAAGCAGCAATAATTTGTTGATCCCAGGGTTTAAAATCTAGTTCTGTTTCATTTGATACGGATGAAATATTTCGTTCCACTCGCGAACTAGCACAGGCAAGCCTCCGATGCCGGTGCACCTTGAGCCCCCGTGACGCGTCCGGATGCGTCACTATGCCATCTTCAATGCATTCGAAGGCGTCGCGCTAGCCCGACAACGCGGAATAGGTGGGTGAAACAAGGTGGAACAATGGGGGCAATGGTTGTAACTTAGGTTTAATTAATTAAACAGATTAATAATTTTCATCAACTTATTGAGATAATTTAAATAGGCTTAATTAAACCCTAATAAAATTAACCCATTAATTTAATATATATCATTTTTAATTAGATTAAATTTTTTATTTTTAGTTAATATATTTTATATTTTAAAAAAATCCGCTTCTGACGAACTAGTCATAGCCGGTCCCAAGCCCGAATAAAGGAGGAGAGTTTCGTTAGGTTACCGGCCAATGTTAAAACTATGACAAATATTCAATGAATGAATCCACTAAACTATTGTGCTAATGCTAGTTTGTTCCCCGGAAAGAACGCGTTGCTGGATCCAACTGCAACGTCTTGTCAAAGACTGCTACATCTCCAGAACTCGAGTGTAATTCTAAACATACAAGAGTACGCATTGCAAGGTCCGACTGTAACATATTGGCAAGGACAATTATATACTTGGATATAGTGTTAATAGGCAAGAGTTATTACACCATAGGTTGGATAAGAACAAATATGATAGGTAGACTAATAATCTAAGATTTGAAACATGGAACATAGGAACCCTCACTAGTATTTTGAGTGTACAATGATAATCAATGGAGATAGTAAATACAATGATTAGGAGAAAAATTAGTATTTTATGTGTACAAGAGAGAAAATGGGTAGGCGAAAAGGCAAAGATGATAAAAAAACTCGGATTTTAAGTTATGGTACACTAGAAAGAGTAAAACAAGAAATGGAGTGAATATTAGTGTAGATAGTTCGTTACTGGATGAAGTTGTAGAAATAGTTAGAAAATGAGATAGAAATATAACCCATAAGATAATAATGGTGAAAGAAATTAGGAATATAGTTAGCATACATAGATCGCAAGTAGGATTAGATGAAGCTACCAAATCAAGATTTTGGGACGACTTAGATAAAATATTACAAAACATTCCGCCAAATGACATGATTTTAATAGGAGGTGATCTAAATGAGCATGTCGGAGGCATATGGGTGTGGAACGAGAAATGAGGAAGAGAAAACTATATTAGATTTTGCGCTAGCATATGACCTTGTATTAGATAATACGTTTTTTAAGAAAAGAGAAAACACTTAGTTACATTCAAAAGTGGAAATAATAAATCGTAAATTAACTTTCTTATAGTTAGGAAAAAAGATAAAAAGAAGATTTGTAAAGATTGCAAGGTCATTTATAGAGAAATCTTAACTACCCAACATATGTTAGTAGCGTTGAATATACGTCTCAAACATAATATCAATGGAAAGAAAATATATATGACTTTTAAAATTAAGTGGTGGAAGTTAAAGGATGAGAAGCAAAATATATTTAAAGAGAATGTAAAAATACAAACATTAGGTGAAATATACGGTGACTCTAATACGACGTAGGATAAGATGGTCTTAAAATTGAAAATAACAGCTAAGAGTGTACTCAGTGAGTCAAAGGGATATGCACCACTAAGTAAGGAATCTTAGTGGTGGATGTGAAAGTACAAGAAAAAGTGAAGAAAAAACGAATAGCTTATAAGGAATTATATATTTGTAAGAACGAGGAAAACTTAAAAAAATATACAATAGCTAAGAAAAAAACTACGAGAATAATGAATGAAGCAAAGAATGAAATTTTTGAATGATTATATTAAAAATTGGATTAAAATAAGGGGAAAAAGATATTTATAGAATAGTTAAAGTGAAAGAAAAGAAGATAAGGGATCTTATCCAAATAAAATGTATTAAAGATGAATGTAATAGGGTACTAGTAGATGATGGAGAAATAAAAGAAGAGATATTTTCATCAACTTTTTAATGAAGGTTTAGGTGACCAAGCATAAAGGTATTTAGCCTTATATAATATTCTCAGCATGTTACCGGCCGATCGAAGGTCGAGCGAGCATCCACGTGCTTGTATATGCTCGGCCAGGCAAAGCCCGCCCGAGCATAAAAGCATTTAGCCTTATATAATATTCTCCGCATGTCACCGGCCGACCAAAGGCTGAGCGAGCACCCACGTGTCCATAAACGCTCAGCCGGGCAAAGCTCGCCCGAGTGTAAAGGAATTTAGCCTTACATAATATTATCAGCATGTGACCGGCCAACCGAAGGCCGAGCGAGTACCCGTGTGCTCATATACGCTCGACCGAGCAAAGCCCGCCCAAGCATAAAGGCATTTAGCCTTATATAATATTTTCAACATGTTACCGGTCGACCGAAGGCCGAGTGAGCACCCACATGCCCATACATGCTCGGCCGGGCAAAACCCGCCCGAGAGTAAAGGTAGTTAGCCTTATATAAGATTCTCAACACGTTACCAGCCGACTAAAGATTGAAGCGAGCACCCATGTGCTCATATATGCTCGGCCGAGCAAGCCCGCCCGAGCGTAAGGATACTTAGCCTTATACACGATTCTTAACATGTTACTGGTCGAGTAGAGCCCGACTGCGCATAAAAGTCACTCATCCTTATAGTACAATCTTGGACGAAACATGCTTAATAGAAGGTATTTCTAATATACGACCGACTTGAACGACTGGTCGAGACATATTCAATAGCAGGTATTCCAAGTATGCGGCCGGCTAGAACGACCAGCCGAGACATATTCAACAACAGGTATTCCTAATATACGGCCGGCTAGAACGACCGGCCGAGACATATTCAGCAGGGGGTATTCTTCATAACATATGCAGTCAGCTCAAGCGACTAAAACATGGCAGCCTAGCAAAATTGGCGGGAAACATCTTCTAAAAGCTTCTTCAGTTATAATGATGTGTCCCATAAGTCCTAAATGACAAAAGAGATACATCTGGAGTACAAAAAAGATTCCTTAAACATATTATTGCACGAAGCCTAAAGATGACTTCATCTCTTAACAAACTCTAACAAACCGGGGACCACTTCACGGCTACGGAGGTCACGTGAGATAGTATAAAAAAGGGGGATCCTCTTTGTTGGTAAGGTACGCAAGTTCTAGCATCTAAACACTGTTTCACTTCAGTTACTATTTTTCTTCCTTTCTTCCACCTTTGAGAGAGAAACTGACTTGAGCGTCGAAGAGCCTAGCCAGGGATCCCCACCCCGGTCTTAGGTCGCTAACGCTTTGGTGCTGTGCGTAGGGTCAGGGAGAGCTTCTTCCATATCTTCAGAAGGTTATCTTCAGCAAGGAGCATCGTTCATCGAAGCCAGCGCACGTCTTCGCAGATTTCAGACAGGATCAATAGGTAAGGTTAAGTTGGTAGCAATTAATTTGATTATGGTGCGGGACTAGGTAAGTTTGTGTTGGATAGCGATTTAATTAAGGTATTCTTAATTTTAGATAAATTATTATTCTATGATTTAAGTTAATAATAATGATGTGATTTAGTCAATAACAATGTTATTAGGTAAGGTTAAAGTGCTGATTGATTGTTAATATGTTATTATTAAGGTGATGTATAACAATAATATAGTAAAAATTATAGTTTTACATATTAGGTGATTAATGCATTTTTGGAATGTGTTATGTCCATTAAAAGATTATAATGATAATGTATATTACTATTAACCAAAAAAAATACCATATCAACTATAAAATAAAATCCCTTTTTTTATTCAATGCACAAACTGAGTGAAAAAATATATTTAGTAAAAACCATCTTTGCAAAGTCCTGATGATTACCTCAATCACTGTTCCCAGATAGTCAAGAACAGCAGGAACTTTAGCTTCAGCTGAATCATTGTAGATCTGAAGTAAAATTGCAAATTATCCCAAGGTCAAATATTTTTTCCCACATAAAAGACCAAATTACAAATTAGATAAAGGAGAGAAGCATACATGTCCGCACATCGGTAAAATTATACAACCAATCAAGAACATGAAAGTTGCCATCTTCTATATGTTTTATGTGAACATATCAAGAAATCATAAACAAGACTCCTAGTAGCTATTAAATTCCAACATATCACTAGATATGGAAAAACTAAAAAGCCTCCTGTTTAAAAATTTTCAACAATAAAAACCAGAGATAATGCATGCTTCTTGTTCAGGAAATAAACAAAGCTAGCAAAAGGACCTTAACATGCTTGAATAATTCACCTACCCATATTCCTTCTTATCTTCGTGGGGATCACGGTTAGGATATAAGACAAACTTCAACAATGGTGACAACCAGGGAGAGTAATTCGCGGGCCAAAGGGAGGGCACAAATGCCACATGTGAATATGTTGTGGTGCCAACCAAAGGACAAAAAGTCAACCAACAAATATGCGGGATCTTTACCTTAGGCCGAGAGCAACATGAAAGCTAACATGAGGGATGGCTCATGTGCATGGTCCATCAAGCAGAGAGGAGAAGCTCTGATGAGCAACAAGAGAGGCATCGGGCGAGGCTAACATAGCTAAATAAATGGTCACATGTGGGTTCAACTGTATGTGCGGTCACAATAGTGGCTGGAACGTTATAAATGAATCGCACGAGTTCTGATTTTATGCTAGGATGGGGACAAATTATGTGGAATGGGGCAAGACAACGTTGTGGTTGTTAGCGAACATGAAGAAAGGGAAGGTTGGCACAAGCCTAGAATTAACAAAGAGGAGAATGACAACGTAGCAGTTTCATAGCTTGGTTCTAACAGAGATGGAAGAACGAGACAACATGAGGTTGTGAAGTAGCATTGCACCTAGAGAAGATGTGGATCAGCAAATAACAATCGGGAGAGGGACTCAAGATACTTGTTAGGATTCAATGAAGTCTTGATCGTTTGACATTAATTTAGCAATCTATTTATTTAAAACTTTTTATTCAATTTACCAAAGAGCTTATAAATATATATTTTTTTAAATCTTCCATATTGCTTGATTAGCTTTTCTATATCAAAGATTTTAGAGTGTTTGATTTTGAGATCCCTCAATTTAGCATCTACATCTCCCATAGTGGTGATATTTGCTTTTATAATTGTTGATCATTGTTAATCGTAAAATAAAGTTACATAACCTAGAACACAATAAGTGATATTATTATTTTATTAATTTGATGATTCTTAAAAAGTTCATATAATATGTAACCACTTTAGTGGCAGGGTAACTGTTAATATCTAATTATTTGCATTAAAGAATATGATTAATAGTATCAATAGTTGAATACTAATATTATATTATTTGATATAATGTTACTGATTAAGTCATCAGTATTAAATAAAAATTTATAATATTATAATAATTAATAATTATATTAAATTTTTAAATAAGTATCTATTAGGACACGTGAATAATTATTTGCATTAAAGAATATGATTAATAGTATCAATAGTTTAATACTAATATTATATTATTTGATATAATGTTACTGATTAAGTCATCAGTATTAAATAAAAATTTATAATATTATAATAATTAATAATTATATTAATTTTTTAAATAAGTATCTATTAGGACACGTGAATAATTATTAAACATATAAATATAATGTTATGAAAATATTTATAACAATGGGGCAAATACATATATGTATATCCTCATAGAAATTAAAAAACAAATGTTCCATTATAAAAAAAAAAGGTAGATCCGCTACCTTAGCGGCCCCCCTAGTGCCGGCCCACAAATGTTCCATTATAAAACTCAATGTAACATATATAGCCTTCTAAAATTATAAATCTATTTCAAATAACATTAGTTTAAACTAAACACAGGTAATATTGTTTGGTTACAATTCTATACATAAAATGTACTTAACATAATCTTGATGATTATGCAATTGTCTTTTTTTTTCTCGCAGCCATTAACTTGCTTTTCTTATTTTATCATTTTTATTGGATTTCAATGTCATTCCAAATATCAAATAAATATGCATCAAAAGAAATTAATGAAAATGTTGATAAGTGATTAAA
The DNA here is from genome assembly GCF_018446385.1 of Zingiber officinale. NCBI lineage: Eukaryota > Viridiplantae > Streptophyta > Magnoliopsida > Zingiberales > Zingiberaceae > Zingiber > Zingiber officinale. The sequence continues at coordinate 134,340,207 of NC_056002.1, forward strand.
TTCAATTCACTTCATATAATGTTTATAAGGATTGTCAATTATAATTCTTAAGTTACTATTTTAGGAGAGATAAACTGTTTGATGGCATATATGCAAGATTTTAAGTTTTGGAATGATAAACATTACAAATAAAATTTTGAAGTGGCAACTATGCAAAATGTTAAATTTGCAAGACAATATAAGCAATTTCCATTATAATAACATTTTAAGAAAATATAGAAAATTTCTTTTGCTACTATGGCCAAGATTTAAAATCTTGACCCATGCCAAGATTTGGGCTCTCGACCGAAACGATACAGTTTCGGTATCTTATCGTATCATATCAATATTGTTTCGATATATATATAAATAAGTTGTATATTTATTTAGTGTAACTTGACCGTATAAAACTTCTAATAAAAATATGTATTTCATATGCTTAGAAAGTAAGAACTTAAAAGTAGAGAGCTAAGTATATTAATACTGGTGGTTTCAAATCTCAAATCAAATTAATTCTTAGAAAAAATTATTATTATCTATAATAATTACATAAATTAATCCTAATTTATATATAACAATTATATAAATTATTTAATTATTAATTTATATAATATATATTTATATAATTATAGTTTATAAATATTATAAATAATATATATTAAATATTATAGTTTATATATATTGCATTCTAAAATCAAATTTATTTGAAATAATTATATATATTTTTATTTTTTAACAATTAAATTTTTAAAAATTATTTATAAAATTTTAATCTATTTTTAATTTATAAAAAAATAAAATTTGATTTTAAAATTATTTTAAATTATATAACTATATTTTTTTTACTTTATTTTTTATATTTTAAATAAAAATTATAAAATTATATATTATAATTATATTTATTAATTAATAGTTTATTTAATTAATTTTTAATTTATATAATATATAATTATAATTTATATAATAATTAATTAGAAATTAGAAATTCTATATATAATTTAATGATTTAATAAAATCTAACGTTTTCTCTCATCGCGATTTCGCTTCTTCACCACCGCTCTCATCGCGATTCCACTTCTTCCTCGCCACTTCTCCACCTCGCCAGCCACCACCACCTCGTTGTTGCCTCACCGTCACCGTCTCATTGTCGTCGCCTCGCCCGAAACCCTAATCTTTCGCCGATGCTTCCTTTCGGGTAAGTTTCCAACCTTATTCCTTCTTCCTTCTTCCTTCTGTTGCGCTCGCGTGACGCACGCAAAATTATTGCACATGCTGTGTTAGTGCTGGTGTTAGAACAGTAAAAACTATCCATTTCGGGCTACACGGCTGGAGATTTCATTCCTTGACTATGACTAATGCTATTAAACAACAACAATTGTACCTTTATCCCACTAAATAGGGTAGACTATAAAGATCTTTTCACGTCATTAGGCTCGATCTCCTACTATATTTTTATCTACATTTAAATGATTTTATTATATTTTATCATTACTAATCAATTCTTCTTTGGTCTCTCTTCCTTAAACTCTAAACTAGGTTTATTGGATCGTTTTATTTTAAAGTAATTTATTTTAATTTTCATTATAAGGATCAATTATCACGTATAGAGATAAATAGAGCTATACCGTGGCAGCAAAGAACAAATGAAATTAATTATAACATAATTCAGACCTTAACTTCCACTATTGTGTTAAGCAACCTGTAAATGTTATGCATTTACAAAACTTAAGGATATATTTGAAATATTAGTAGACCAACAGAAATGCATTTAAGTTATGTAGGACAATCACTCGCACCTTGTTGATAAGATTCCTTTGCATAAACTTGAGTGACCTAATCTTCACAGGGGAATTACAAGCCTCAATGTTCATTTTCACCATCTCCAACTGAAAAAAAAAAAGTAACATGAAAACTTCGATTGCAAACTTTAAAGATAAAATAGTATGTGGCCATACTTCCTTAAAAATTGGATAAAAGAAGCTTTCTGTGTTTCATTCAACAACACGAAGGAAATAGTAGAAGAAAAAAATTCTTTTAGAAACACTTATAACATTATGTAAAAGCTATGTTGCATGAAGGTTGGCTAACTAATATTGAAAACAATGAAGGCAGAGAACTAGAATCAAGGATTTCTAACAAATTAGTATACTTCGAATAGATGAGTGTAGCTTGCACCAGTATTATAATCAATCTGCCTAGTGATCAAGTGGTCATTTAGACATTTAATAAGAAACAAGTCAAGCTTCAAAACTTTCTCATTACATTTTTTTAACAAAAAAATAATTAAGCAATGTTGGTCATTGGCAATGCTACAACGGTCAACAACCAGCTGTAGGCGTTGCTCCGGTCGGCACTATTAACCCATCTAAGAAAAAAACAGAAAGCTTCCCCCTATAAGGCAGCCTCAATATTAACCACGCTACATGATTTAGACTGGTCGCCAAATCACAATTCCAGCAGGGTCCACTATCCAGCAAAATCTCATCCAACAACCTTACTACACTCCTCCGAGGCTGATGTCCCTGGTCCCACTGTCATATACGACTCCTTGATTCTTAATCCCAGTATGAATCCTTCAGATTTCAAGTTGACTTTTAAGATGTTCTTCCTCTTCCAGTGACCAGCAGAATCATCCAGATAACACATCACGATAGATTCTCATCTCTACCAATGTTGCGAGTGGTACTACCCAACTCTACTCAATACAAGTAGCACTATTCTGGCATACGACATGAAATTTCACACGTCACCTTATTCTGTGTTTTGATCAAGGAATAAAATAAGAAATTTAAGTTGCAAGATACTTCCTGTGACTTAAAGTATTCTAATTGTTGTTTCACTCAGGGTTTGAATTGTCGAGTCGTGTTGCCCGAAACCGCCGAAATAACCGTTCCAGTGCGGAAGCGAAACCGGCACCGTACGCAAATAAATTTCGTGTGTGTCATCTAGCACGATTGATGATCGTGGGGTGCCTCCATGCCGCTAGAAGCGTCCCACGATGCTTCCGGCGGCGCTAGAAACACCGTGGGGCGCCTCTGCCTGCGCTGGAAGCGTTGTGCGACGCCTTCGCAGGCGTCGGAGTGTCGCGCGACACCTCCACGAGCGTCGAAAGCGTCGTATGATGTCTCTGCCGGCGCTGGAAGCGTCGCGCGAGCGCTGCTCGCAGGCGCTGCGTAATCGTGTGTTACTAAAGAAAAAAGATTTAATTAATTGAAACAATTTCCGACTGAGAAGTGATATTTTGAATAGGCTTTCATAACCCTAATTAAATTATCTCTAAAAATATATTTAAAGTTAAAAACTTTTTTAAAATTATTAATTAATATTATAAAAAATCTTTTTTATTATTTTAAATTTTACTTAAAAATTCTAATAAATCATATTTATATTTTGATAATTTATTATTATTATTTTATATTTTTTTACTATTTAATTGATATTTTGATATTTTTTTTACTATTTTAAATATATAAGATTTAAATTAATAATTAGTTAAATGAATAAACAATTAATTTATATAATTATGGTGTATTACTTTTAATTTGAGTTATTAATACATCTTTAAAGAAAACTATATTTAATTATTTTTCTAGCCATATGAAATTGTTCAAAGAACTTATATAAAATTAATATACACCTTATTTTTAAATTATACACAATTAACATATTTATCTAATAATTACTATATATAAATAAAAAATATCAAAAATGTATCAACACGACACGATACGATGCCGAAACCATATCGTTCCAGTCCGAAACCAAAATCTCGGCACAGGTCAAGATTTTAAACCTCAGTTTCACTTATATAACATAGCTACATTATACTAGTCATTAATATGATGCAACTAAAAGTCACAACTAAGAAAGTTTAGAATGTCAATGATAAAGACAACTAAGCATATATGAAATATAAGCATGTGGCTAACAGGAATACCTTACGAAGGAGTATTCGTATTTGTCTAATATCACTCTCATTCAAATCCAGAAAGACCTGTAAACATCAAAAAATTTATAACAGAAAAAAAAACATCAATCAAGAAATTAAATAGAACAATATTTCTCAAGATCAAGTTTAGCAATATGAAATTTAAAACTAAAAAAAACTCAAACTAAAATAATCTTCATTGGCAGTTGAAACAGAGATTGTTGAGAGAGAACAAACAATTGTTAAGACTTAAGATATATGACTTGCTATTTTCCCAAAATTTTATTGAAATACATTTTCTGGGTCATATGATTTGGCTTAGCTGAAAAAGATGTTTCTTATATAGAAATATGACATAGAAAGCATTGCCTAAAGCAGTAAAATCTCAAACTGTGGTGATGACATTGGCAAAAAAAATAATTTTACCTGTTTATCAACACACGAGAAACTCCAAAACTTCTGGACCCTAAGTGGACAAGAAGACTTAGTGGTTGCCTTTGTTGTGAGAAGCTTTGAGCCTCCAAATTGCTCATCCTTAATCGACATATTCCACAATAATCTTTGAATTATTCATCACAATAAGTCTCAAATGTTATTCCCGGGTAGCTTCTGGAGTATGCAAACTGATCGTCGAGGCTAGTGTTCGACACTATCTCCGTAAACGATATTGCTCCGCTACGGTGCTTAACGGATTGTTGCAATTCGTTCCCAAGATACAACGACGACGAACGTCTCGGAATCGTAGCACTCCGACTTCCGAGACCAGCGAACCTTCTAGTAGACTTCTTGGACTCTTGAATGCACAAGATGAGATGAATGCTTGAGGAAGAGAAGAGAGGATTGAGTCAATATTCCATCATCTGGAGGGTTCTATTTATAATGAAAGAAGAGGTTGAGTGTCCTTTGGGTGAGTGGATGTGTTCCTTGGGCTGGATCGATCTAGATCATCCATTCTGAAGGGTTGTAACCCTTCACCAAGCCCACTTCAATCTCATCCATCAAATCTGAGGAGTTGTGACCCTCAGATCCCGCCTATTGTCATCGGCCATCGGATCTGGATCCATTGATTCGATGCTTCAGATCAAGTCTCATCCCAAGCCGTCAGATCGTTACTCTTTGCGATCCAACGCTCTAGATCGCATCACAAGCGATCCATCATACCTATTTGATCAACGGTAGCCATCCATTCCCTAAGTCAACTGTCCAGGATGCCGCATAGGTGCTGCCACGTCAGGTACGAGCCTGACACGTCACCCGAGTGCCACGTAGGCACTGTGATGTCACCTGGAGCATAAATTTAAGCTCCTCAATGCTCCTCGCGTGCGTAAGTGCAAGTGCAAAGTGCGCCTCAAAGCGCCCATTGCCGTGGCGGGTGGCGGGCTCACAGGTGAGAGCACTTGCTCGCCCTGGGCTAAGGGAGCACCTGTCCTTTTATTTTTTTGTTGACTCCATTAACACATCTTCATTAATAAGTAGAGAATACACATCGAGAATTTCCGATGTGGGAATATTCTCCTATGCACTTTATTAATGAATAATAAATGTTATTTTAGGCCGACTTTAAACATTAATTTTTCATTCACCCTTAATCGGTTTTGAGCAAATTAATAGTCTAAATCTATCTACGCGAATCGTAGATTTCAATTTTGAAGTCAATTACGACTTTCAACAATTGATGGCTTCTTTCCTCAAAATCGTTTTGGTCCATTTAAGGCCCCAATATCCAACAATCCCCCACATGAATGGAAATTAATGTAATGTGTGTATGCATGCTGACACTTTACAAGAGTCCAATCGATAAGTCACTGCATCGGGAGAGGTAGCTTGTGGCTTTGAACCTTCCGTAGTGAAATGCTATCGAGTATACTAGGTTGCGCAGTGAACGTGATATCTTGAACTGCCCATCTTTTGGTGTATACTTAGACAATAACACCCACACAGAGATCTATCTCACCTACTTTAGGTTCTCATGGTTGGTTCCGTTTCGGCCATGGATACCATCTTGGATTCATGAGTGTTTCCTTCACACTCACATAGGTGACACTTTATCAAGAGTATCCTACCATACTCCACCTTATCGTATAGAAGTCACTAAAAGCATAAGCTTAACCTCACTACATGAGGTAGACAACACAAATTCATCCTAGGATTGGGATAGAGATAAACTATCTAATGTCTGGACCACAACTTCAGTAACTCGTTGTCCCATTGAACCAAGGTTGGGTTACCGCTACAGTCGTTTTCAGTTGTAGATTTTTAATCCCATTCCTCTTGATGAGCAGTATACTTGATCTCAACTCAACCCCTTCGTTAGAGGATCTGCCAAATTATCTTTGGACTTAACATAGTCGATTGCAATCACTCCATTCGAGATCAACTGCCTAATGGTATTATGTCTACGACGTATATGTCGTGACTTCCCATTATACATATTACTCTGTGCCCTTCCAATCGTCGATTGACTATCACAGTGGATTAGTATGGCAGGCACAGGTTTCATCCAGCTCGGAATATCTTTCAAGAAATTCCGCAGTCATTCAGCTTCCTCAGCTGCTTTGTCTAGTGCTATAAACTCAGATTCCATAGTTGATCGAGCAATGCAAGTCTGCTTAGTGGATTTCCAAGATAATGCTCCCCCACCGATCGTGAATACATATCCACTAGTGGATTTGGAGTCTTTTGTATCTGATATCCAATTAGCATCACAATATCCTTCCAACACAGCGGGATATTTTCCATAATGTAATCCATAGTTCATAGTATATTTCAAATATCTGAGAACTCGCATCAATGCTTTCCAATGGGTGTCGTTTGGATTACTCGTAAAACGACTCAGTTGTTGACCGCATATGCAATATTCGGATGTGTGCAGTTTGTGAGATACATCAAACTGCCTATTATCCGAGAATATTCCAACTGCGATATGGTCTCACCATGGTTTTTCGCTAAGTGTTGACTTAGATCCATAGGTGTTTTCACTGTAGAGAGATCGTACGCATTGAATTTTTTCAATACAGATTCTACATAATGGGATTGTGTTAAAACTATCCCTTCCGATGTCCTGAGAATTTTAATTCCCGATATAACATCTGCTTGACCCATATCTTTCATATCAAAATTTCGGTCAACATTTTCTTTGTAATCATTACATCATGACATCGCCCATTATTAGCATGTCGCTCACGATGTATGCACAATTACATAGCCTTCGTGTGTGTTTTGACATAAATGCATTTGTCACATTCATTTATTCTGAATTCGTTTGACAAGATTACTTTGTCAAATTTTTCGTGTCATTGTTTAGGCGCTTGCTTAAGTTCGTACAACGACTTAACAAGTCGACACACCTTTTTCTCATTTCAGGAGCCATGAACCCTTCGGGTTGCTCCATATAAATTTCTTCTTCCAACTCACCATTTAAGAACGCAGTCTTAACATCCATTTGATGTATTTCAAGGTCATACAGTGCTGCAATGGCTATTAGCACTCGTATGGACGTAATCCTTGTCACCGGTGAGTATGTATCGAAGTAATTAAGGCCTTCCTCTTGCTTGTACCCCTTGGCTACAAGTCTGGCCTTATACTTGTCAATTGATCCATCAGCTTTATACTTACGTTTTAGTATCCACTTACAACCTAATGGTTTATTACCAGAAGGAAGGTCTACTAATTCCCAAGTATGATTATTCATGATAGACTCAATTTCACTATTGACAGCTTCTTTCCACATTGGAGCATCGGGTTTAGAGAGAGTTTCACTTAATGTTCTTGGTTCCATTTCTGACATGAAAGTTATAAAATCTGGTCCGAACGATTTCTCAACTCTAGCCCGTTTGCTACGACGTGACTCTTCACTTTGATCGTCAATAGTCCTTTTATAACAGCTAAGTTCGGTAACGTCATTTTTGTTTGAACTTCCGTTGTTATCACTTTCAACGTTTTCTTTTTTATTTGGGAATACGTTTTCAAAGAATATCGCATTCCGAGATTTTATGGTTGTTCCCACATGTATATCAGGAATGTCTGATTTGTGAACTAGGAAACGATATGCACTACTATTATGGGCATATCCGACAAATATCGCATCGAACGTTTTAGGTCCGATCTTTACTTGCTTTGGTTTAGGTACTTCGACCTTTGCCAAGCACCCCCACACTTTCAGGTATTTGTACGATGGCTCGCGGCCTTTCCATAGTTCATATGGAGTTTTATCATTTTTCTTATGAGGGATTCTGTTGAGAATGTGATTTGCCGATAATATTGCTTCTCCCCACAAGTTTTGAGGTAAGCCTGAATTTATCAACAAGGCATTCATCATTTCTTTCCGATTTTTACGTTCGGAACACCGTTTGATTGAGGTGAGTAAGGCGCCGTTGTTTGATGGATAATGCCAGATTCTGTATAAAATTCATCAAACGGTGCACCATATTCTCCACCTCTATCGCTTCGAATTATTTTAATTCGTTTGTCAAGTTGGTTTTCAACTTCTGTTTTATAGGTTCGGCTTCGTCTTTATTTCTTAAAAGAAAGATATAACAGAACTTTGTGCAGTCATCGATAAAAGTAATAAAATATTTTTACCTCCTCTAGTTTGCACAAATTTCAAGTCACATAGATCACTATATATCAACTCTAGAGGAGTTGTTGTCCTTTCCACCGAATGAAAAGGTAGTTTCGTCATTTTCGCTTCCACGCACACTTCACATTTGTGTGTTCCGTCAACATTGACGTTTGGTAATAAATTTAATTTGACGAGACGTTTGAGAGTATTATTATTCACATGTCCGAGTCGATCATGCCATAAATTAAAACACTCAACAACATAGCTGGAAGCATTTATTTTATTACCATCAAAATTTCGGAGTACATGCATTACAACCATTTTGAATAGACCCTTTTCTAGGTACCCCTTTCCTACGAAGACACCATTCTTCGTAAGTACAAAGTTGTCTGACTGGAACACTAGCCTAAATCCGGCCTTGACCAATGCCGCTCCAGAAACTAGGTTCTTACTGATGTCGGGAACATGGAGTACATCAATGAGTGTTAGCTCCTTTCCGGACGTCATCTTCAGAACAACTTTTCCGAGTCCAACAATTGGCGACGTCGTGGAATTACCCATATAGAGCTTCCTGCCATTTATCGGAGTATACTTGGAGAACATCGCCTTATCGGAACAGATATGACGAGTTGCTCCGATATCAATGAACCACCGCTTCGGGTTGGTATCCACCAAGTTGGCTTCAAATACAACCGCAGTGAGATCCAAGTCCTCAAGAGAGGTCATGGCATGATTCGCAGATCCTTCGCCCTCGTGGCTTTTCAGGCGTCTGCGGTCCTGACAGTGTCCCGCCTTTCCACAACGAGCCTTTGAACTTCTTTGCTTGAGCCTTCTTTTTGAACTGCTTCGGCTTTTTAGCGTTCGGCTCGACCAGGTTGGACATTTCGTCTATAGTCCTCTTGGTTCCTCTGGAGTCGGATAACTTTCGATTATCCTCCTCTATTCGTAGCCTCGGGATCAGGTCTTGCCCCATCTCCTTTGCTTGTGCTTTAGGTAATTCTTGAAATCCTTCCACGACGGAGGAGCTTCTCAATTACCGCAACAATCGCGAATGTCTCGTTCACCATGCCTTGGCCCGGATCACGCAGATTAATCGCATATCTGGACTTGAGATGAGACGTTGAGTCCACCATCTTGAATCCAGAAACCGACCGACGATGAATTTCTTCAATCCAAAGATTTTCGGTCTTGTATTTCTTCTCAAGGATTCCCACAAAGATTTCGCCGTCTCCAGAGAACAATACACGTTATATAACGTGTTGTCCAAGGCGTTGAGTATATAATCGGTACAGAAAATCTCCGTGAGACCACGCATCGCTAGCAACCTTACTACCTTCCGTAGCGGTGGCGTGTCTTCGTGCAAAACCGTACAAGGTTTAGCGTTGTTAGATAAAACAAGATCTTCTACTGCCGTCTTTTGAAGTCGGTTCCGGTGAATTTCTCCGGCTTTTCTCCGTCGGAATGGTTGTCGGAATGGCGGTCGGAACGGCCGTCGAAACAGCGGTCGGAATTCGGTTGGAACGTCGTTGTAGCCATATCAGTTGTACGGGTAGCTTCTGGAGTATGCAAACTGATCGTCGAGGCTAGTATTCGACACTATCTCCGTAAACGATATTGCTCCGCTACGGTGCTTAACGGATTGTTGCAATTCGTTCCCAAGATACAACGACGACGAACGTCTAGGAATCGTAGCACTCCGACTTCCGAGACCAGCGAACCTTCTAGTAGACTTCTTGGACTCTTGAATGCACAAGATGAGATGAATGCTTGAGGAAGAGAAGAGAGGATTGAGTCAATATTCCATCATCTGGAGGGTTCTATTTATACTGAAAGAAGAGGTTGAGTGTCCTTTGGGTGAGTGGATGTGTTCCTTGGGCTGGATCGATCTAGATCATCCATTCTGAAGGGTTGTAACCCTTCACCAAGCCCACTTCAATCTCATCCATCAAATCTGAGGAGTTGTGACCCTCAGATCCCGCCTATTGTCATCGGCCATCGGATCTGGATCCATTGATTCGATGCTTCAGATCAAGTCTCATCCCAAGCCGTCAGATCGTTACTCTTTGCGATCCAACGCTCTAGATCGCATCACAAGCGATCCATCATACCTATTTGATCAACGGTAGCCATCCATTCCCTAAGTCAACTGTCCAGTCATCTCCCTTTGCCCACGAGGATGCCGCATAGGTACTGCCACGTCAGGTACGAGCCTGACACGTCACCCGAGTGCCACGTAGGCACTGCAATGTCACCTGGAGCATAAATTTAAGCTCCTCAATGCTCCTCGCGAAGTGCAAAGTGCGCCTACGCACGTGGCGGGTGGCGGGCTCACAGGTGCGAGCACCTACTCGCCCTGGGCTAAGGGAGTACCTGTCCTTTTATTTTTGTGTTAACTCCATTAACACATCTTCATTAATAAGTAGAGAATACACATCGAGAATTTCCGATGTGGGACTATTCTCCCATGCACTTTATTAATGAATAATAAATGTTATTTTGGGCCAACTTTAAACATTAATTTCTCATTCACCCTTAATCGGTTTTGAGCAAATTAATAGTCTAAATCTATCTACGCGAATCGTAGATTTCAATTTTGAAGTCAATTACGACTTTCAACAATTGATGGCTTCCTTCCTCAAAATCGTTTTTTGTCCATTTAAGGCCCCAATATCCAACATCAAATCGTTCATCGCGAGAAGCCCCAAATAGAGAGCTCCTCCTCACTGTTGATCAATTTTCGTGACTAAATTGTGGTGGTGTGAGACAGCAAAGCTTCCGCAACTCACATCAAAGACGATTGAGAGAAGGCGACATGGTTGGTGGTCCATGATTGAGGCAACACATTATTTCCCCCTTCTTCTCCAACTGTTGAACCATTTCCACAACTTAATCGAGGCAAACACGAATCAGTGAAGCTTCTATGACTCACGTCAAAGAATGTTGAGACAAGCAGACATAGGCAATGGTTTGTGATTGGGGCAACATAAGTCGGCAAAGTATCCGCAACTCATGGGAAAGATGATTGAGGCAAAGTGAAGCAATACAAACCCTAGTGCATCTGCAAAGCTTTAGTGATTTGCCTTTTTCCCCTTCTACCTCTACTCTTTTCTCTTGGTCTACCATTTGACACACCCACCAACATCAACACATGGCACGTCTAGCATGTCTCATTTTGATCCCTTGGTCAGAAAACATGAAATTCAGAAGAACCTTTTTTATTTCATCAAGCATTTCTATAGGGGCTTCAACTCCCAAGTCACCACATATATATGGTTAAGGACTTTTCCATGAGCATGTAGATCCCAAACCTTGTCAATAAATATAAAGGATGACCATCTCTACAATTTTCAGTGCCATATCTTCCAAACTATTGTCTAACATCCATGCATGAACCCACTTGAAGAAGCCCACAGAACATGCTTTTAGCTCGATGAAGTTCACTTTGTGAATGTGATTGAATCATTGAACAAGGAGCCAAACCTATGCGGAATGTCCCATCAGATAAGTATAATCATAGCTTCTAGATATTTAGGCATTCTCTTTTTTTCTCACTATCCACTCCACGCGCAAAACCTGTCCAAGGCCCATAATATCATTTTTGGTCTCTGTCTCAGTCGCTTACGGGAATGCGATGGTAGTAGTGTTAGTACAAAGTGGTGCGGGTAGCTACAAATTAGGAGGAATAGGAAGAGAAAGTAGAGGAAAAGGAACAGGAGGAAGAGACAAAGAGAGGCCAGCACTCATTTGGGCATTGATTTCTCATTTTCTCACCCTGCCAAACTAATTTTCAGTCCCAACATCGATTTCAGTCCCATCAATGGTCATCTACTCCTCCCTCACTCATTGGCTTGATTCCACATCAAAAAATTTCCTCCAATAAAGCGTCTGCCATCCACTATGAGTTCCAGCTAGTGTCAACTTCAAGAGATCCGTTTAGTTACCAGTAATCCAGAGGAACAATTCTTGCCACCTGAGTAGGTGGCATGGAATGAAATTTCAATTGTCTCCATAGCAATGGTTGGAGTAGTTTCCATACAATTTCACTAAAGACTTCCATAGAATGAATGAGAAGGCAAATACCACCATAGCTTATAGGAATAAAAATTTTAACATGAACTGTAGCTCAAAGTATGAACTGAAACAAATTTACATGGTTTTTCTTGAAAACAAACGAGTTAAATATGCACACTTGAATTTGCAATTCTTGAGGTCAGTCGTTTGCAAGTGGCGTTCACGAAACATACAGAGATTGTAGGAGAAGACAAAAAAAAACCTATGAGAGATAATAGATGAGACACAGCAGCTTTGTGCAATTTTGGCAATTAAATGAGATCGATTAGAATGTCACGAAACATACAGAGATTGTAGGAGAAGACAAAAAAAAACCTATGAGAGATAATAGATGAGACACAGCAGCTTTGTGCAATTTTGGCAATTAAATGAGATCGATTAGAATGTATATTTGAAGTTAAAACGAATAGGACGATAACCAGCAAAACAAAAATTGACACCGAAGATCCACACCACCAAATGGAAGGTGAGATAAAAGGTAGGGAAATGCTGGATATCTACATGGGTTCAAAGAAAATGATGCTATTATTTTCTAAAAACAACGAGCAAGGAAAATGCACAAAGACAACACTTTTGTCTAGTTAAACCCATTGGATGTGAAGTTTTATGATTCTCAAGCATCTAGTTTCTGTTAATTGAAAACTTCTCCTTATCTTCACAAAATTGCAAGCGACCAACTATGAAGAAAAAAATGAATTTGATCCACAATCAGACCGAACCTGCAGTCCTTTACTAAACCAAAAACACTGTAAAATAGAGCGATAACAAAACCAAGAACGGTGTGCAGATTGCAAATCATTCTTGCCAAGACAAAAACAAACAGTTTGACTTTCTCCAAATAATGTATTGGGAATATATAACATTACTTGTTGCCTATGCTTCATTGGAAGCTGTGAGAGTACATCTCTTTTTAACCTGCGAATCATGACAGTTGCCTTTAGCAAACTATGCAATTCTGCATGGTTACTTGCACCTTGATAGACACCAAAGAAGCCCTAGAAGATAAAGTTCAAGAGTTATTTAAACTTAAATTTTGCCAAAAGATGCATTGTCTAGTGGATAACTAGAAATGGGAAGATAAAGACTTACTCCCTTGCAATAGCGGTTCCCATACTCGTGCACATTTTTGTAAACACTAGGATGTAAAGCCTCAAGCTGGAAAATAACACATCAGTTTTAAACCTTCTAAGACAATCACAAACATGAGGAGCAAGGTGATCAGGCAATAGAATCTAAAATTTTAAGTTTTCACCTGTTTGAACAACTCAATAGGTCTGGATAAAGCAGGAGTTCCACTCAGAAGAATTGCATATTGAGCTTTCTGAAATAAAGAGCAGCAAGGCTCAAAGGCAGTGCAACTATGTAACTATAATTAAGGAGTGGATAGTTGAATGGCCTAAATAAGAGCATAACCAAAGCAGTTCAGCTTACCAATTTGAAGTTCTAAACAGAATATTTGTAGACATGTAACTTACATGTTAGAAACAACGGAATCAAGTAGATCCCCACTGGGCTAACAAAATAAATAAGGGGCATATCTGTAGTGACAATGAACCTACTACTAGCCTAACAATACACCCAAAATGACACACTTGAGCCCCAAAAAATTCATTATCTACAATTTTTCAAGAACCTTCTCTTCTTCCAAAGCAACAAAAAAATTGTTTCTCGATTCCACTAATCTTAAGATGCAGTGCAACACAGAAAGTTCCCCATACCTGTTTTTCTCGACCTAAATCTAGTTGTCATCACCAAAGACTGTCAATTGTTGGGACCAATCTCTTTTCAATTAGGTAACTTATTCTTCTTTGCATCTTCTGTACCCCACCCCACCACCCTTCTGTTTCTACTCCCTAACTTTCCTGCTACTCTATGTTTTATTTCTTTCTAATTCCTACTCTTCATCCTTATAGTTTTCAAAGGCCACCTGATTAAATCAGGCAACCTAAAGGCATGAGAAGTGGTTGAACATTGTTAAAGCCTTAAAGGTAACTGGCATAGAGTTCAAGAGCCAAGGTACATGCATGGAAGCATTGTATGGAAAATAATTTTGATAAATCTCAGTAAAGGATGGGAACAAGCTGACGAGAGTTTTTCTATGGATGTTGCTAGCATTTGACTACTGTCAGTGAGGGGTCTCCAATTACACAGGTTGTCATGCTTCTTGTAGATTGCCCTAGTTTTAAAGTCCAAGGGACTAGATAGATCAACCAATAGGGACGTCAAAAATGAACCCAACCCAACAACCCGACTCGAAAATCAGGTTCGGGTTGGAGGTTTTCGGATTCGGATTAGAGATTTTCAGGTCGGGTTCGAGTTTACTAGAATTTAGATTTTGGAGGGGTTTTGGGGTTAAATTAAATTTTATTTTAAAAATTAAGATACTTTTATGTATATCAATATCAATGCTAGTATGATAATGATGGAGTATTCAGATAAAAGTGAAGAATTATGGGGAAAATAGTCCAAAAAAAAAGAGTCATTTTTAATTGAGTTATTCGGGTCGGGTTTGGATTGGTCAGGTTCGGGTTTAGAGGTTTCGGGTTGTATTCAGGTTCAGATCGGGTTTGAGTTGAAATTTTTTTATAAATGTTTTTTTTAACCCGACCCGAACCCGACCAACCAGAATTGACACCCCTATCAACCAATGATGTTGTTGGAAATTAAAACTCGTAGTCAGTGAAAACTTGTCTAATACATGGAATCCCAACACTTTTTAATAGATTAATAACATGAATTATTTACTTTTCTAATAAAAACCCTAAAACCTATATGAGACTTTTCCAAACAAAATTTTATAAACAAACGTTTCTAAAAAAAACTAAACGAATATTTTCAGCCTATATATGGTTACAAAATCATATTCTCATACTCCCCCTCAAGATGGTGAGTAGACATTTATCATTTCACGCTTGGATATAATACTTTGAAATACTAAACTATTGGCGGCCAGTAGGAACTTCCATGGGATTCGGCCAGTCGCTCAAGTTCGGTGTTACCTAATTCAACATTTTTTTGAAATACTAAACTACCTAACTGTTTAGTAACTATATTTGCAAGTTATCCATGTGTAGATACAAAAAGGGTACAAATCAAACTAGTTCTCTAATGTCCTTGATGAAGTATTTGTCAATTTCAATGTGCTTCAGTCAATCATGTTGTAGTGAATTGTGATATATGTTAATCGCAAACTTATTATCATAATAAAATCTCATTGACTCATCCCACTTGATCTTCAAGTCTTCTAAAATGATCTTTAATCAAAGTAGTTCACATACACCACAAATCATTACTCGGAATTTTGCCTTTGCATTAGACCGCTACCACATGTTGTTTCTTGCTTTCCATGTCACAAGGTTACTACCACCTACAAGGGTGCAATATCGTATGGTTCACCTCTTATCAACCATCATCAGCATCTATATGTGCCTCTAACACCTTCATTTCTTTTAAACAAAATACGCTTTCCTTTCCTAATGTTCTTCAAGATAATGAAATATTTGGTGAGCTACTTGCAAATGAACTTCTCTTAACCTATGTTTGTTGGGGATGGTGGCCTTAAAGCATTGTAAACATAATATGTTTTTATTTTTAATAAATGTGACGCTTATTATTGAACATTTTTGCTTGAAATTCATTGTCTTGAATATCATAGTAAAATTCCTAGTTTATTGGATGTAATCATAATTTTAGTATATATGACTTATATATACAAGAGGATTAAAATTATGGATAATAAACTTAAATTGAGTCCGTTATGAAATTAATTAAAGTATGGGGTCTTTAATTAAAGCATCACTAATGCGGCCCAAGAACATTATGAATGTGATCGTCTTACCCAGACCATTGATGTGGAGAAATCGAGATGGTGACATTTATATATAATGAGATTATATAGGACTTGGATCAATTTAATTATTTATTTCATAATAAATTCTGTTGTTAATATAAAATTTTAATTAAATCATAAGATGATCATATATGGACAAATCTTAATCTTAACGTAATTATAGACTCCTATTCATTCTAATATGATTCTTAATTTGCTTGTTTAAAGTTTTTGTGCATTCTCAACACTTGCATTTTAGATTTATATTTGAAATGATTGACTAGGAATATGAATTCACAGACGGAATCCATTCCTTCCTGCGGGAAGTAGAAGGACGATTCCCTCATTTGTTAATTCTGGAACTGAGTGATGGGCCCAACTAATTTATAATTATGTTACAAATTAAACCATTCACTAATGAATTAATAATAGATGAGGATAAAAAGTAGCGGAGAGGTAAACGGAATATTCCTAGCTCCAAACTATGAATTGGCAATGGAGGATTAATCCATATGTAATGATTAAATCAATGGACTGCTCTTTTAGTAGAGTAAAATATTTCATAACGAAAAAGAGTGCAATTCCATATTTTTAGTGGAGTAATAATGGAATTAATAAGTTGGATAAATTAATCAAAGAGTTCAATTATTTATCTAATTTATTAGAGCTTTTAATTATGGGTCCATCCCCAGTACGCCTTCTTAATAAATGATGGACTAGAAATACGATCTAGAAATCAAATGTGAAAATGGAAAAGTGTTTCCATATGTTCAAGGGCTTGTAGATAAATGCAATTAAATGTGATTAGATCTAAATTATAATTATGAGATAATTATAAATTTGGATTATTATGGTAATATCCAAATAGATATTAATAATATCTCAACATAACGAGAATATATTATATTTTATTTAATATCTAAAAGATAAGATCTAATTTCAAAGTTTAGGATTGAGAATCCTATTCCTGCTAGAACAAGTCTTAGGGTTTTTGAATTCTATAAATACAGATATGTTCTGGTATCAAGCCGACTCGACGTTTTCATATAGAGAAAATACATTTTGATTTCTAGTGTTTGTGTTTTGGAGTGTCCACACACTGCCGGCAGGAAGGATTGTACCAGAAGATTGTGGTTTCTACGCACCTCAAATTCACAAAAGGGAAGAAAACTACAAGAGGTTAGTTTTCTACAAAATATTTATTTTATAAATTTAATTTCATCATTAGTTTATATTCATATGTTCGATTATGATTTATGAAATTGCGTAATCGCTTCCGTTGTTATTCAATTGCATCAAATATGTAAAATTATTAAAGTCGGAATTGTTCTGGAGAGACTACATAATTCCCAACAATGTTTGGTTATGTATGAAACCGACAAATAACTTTTTCCCATCATTGATACATCTCCTTATCTGCATATTTCTCCACCATTCTAAGTCTGAGAATTTGGTTCTATTCGAGAACTTGACTTGCATATTGTTTGCCTATTTTTCAAGAATATATTTCTATTGAGAGATAAAATATATCTCGTTTAGAATGAGTCACATCATTTAATGTAACTGTTATATCATCAATATATACTAAGAGCATTGTGACTCCTCCTGAAGAAGAGTGTTTCATAAAAATATGTGATCCCCCTGGTTTTATCTATACCACATGACAATCATAACCCTTGTAAATGATGTCTGTGATAATTTCTTAAGTCCATATAAGGCTTTCATACAGTATGAGCTCATAAATTATTTTCATATCCTGGTGAGACCTCCATATAGCAGACCTCACCTAATGGAATAAGGCTTGTTGTTGTTGGTTGTTGATGGTGGTGAGACCTCCATATAGATTTATTTCCCCTAGTTCTCCATGCAAAAATACATTCTTGACATCAAACTCATTCTTAGAATTTGGGTGCAATTCTTGGACCTGCATAGCATTAGTTCAAGGACAACCATCTGCTTCCTCAAGTTTGCCTTGTCAAGTCTCACATTTTTAATGACAGAGTTGGGGTTTTCATGCATAGGTAGACATAGGATTTGACATGAATTTAGATATTGACCTATACATCAAAGGTAATAAAAGGTCGAGCAAGAAATCCCCGTCCTTAATCCTCTAGTATGGAATTCTCTCACAAAAGATAAGGTGGGGTGAAGTAAGGCGCTTGTTCATTGAAAATAACATTCATCAGTATATAGAAGTTCACTAATGGAGAATGATAACACTTGTACCCTTTTTAAATTGAGAAATAATCCAAATATCTTAAGGAAAATATTATTTATAGTGCATATTATTAGATAGAATGAGTGCTTCCATTTTACTATTAAACCCTAAGGAATCCAGGGGTATATGGCAAGTAACAGGGAAAATCGGTAATGAAAGCCGAGCAACAGCGAGGAAAAATCTAGCTATGAAGGCTAATAAAAGAAATTTAACTATGAAGACTGATAAAAGAAATCCAACTATGAAGGCTGATAAAAGACATCCAACTTGAAAGATGGTAAAAGGAATCCAATTATAAAGGTCGGCAACGAAAAAAAATCGGCAATGAAGGTTGAGAAATAGCAAAATATCAAACTATGAAGGCCAGTAAAATGGATCCAACAATGAAGACTGAGGAACAAAGAAAAATCCAGCTACGGTAAAAAGAAAAATTGGCAATGAAGGCAGAGCAAGAGGGAAAACTTGAACTATGAAGGCTGGTATAAGAAAAAATTGACAATGAAAGCCGGGCAAAAGGGAAAAAATCCAGCTACAAAGGTTATTAAAAGGAATGCAATTATGAAGGCTGATAAAAGAAAACATATTGACAATGAAAGCCAAGCAAAAGGAGGAAATTCAATCATAAAGGTCAGTAACAAAATCAAGCTACGAAGGTCGATTAAAAAAAAAACCAAAAATGAATGAAGGTCGAGCAAAAGAGGAAAAATAAAGCTATGAAGGCTCACCAAGGAATTCATCTATAAGGTAGGTAAAAGAAAAAAAAAACGACAATGAAGATCCAACAAAAGTGAAAAATTCAGCTATGAAGCCTGGTAAAAGGAATCTAGCTACGAAGGCTGGTAAAAGAAAAGATCGACAATGAAGGTTGAGCAAGATAAAACACCAATGATAAAGGCTAGAGAAAGGAATCCAGGTTCAGCTATAGGCTGTTAAAAGGAAACGAGGAATATTAGAGAATGAATGAGAATAGAGAATGGTGATGGAACAACTCAGTAAAACATGGAGACGACAAAAAATCTGTAGAGGGTGCGATGAAGGAAACAATCTATAAGAGAAGAGAAAAAAAGGTGAATTACAAGATTGTTAGTTTAGGGTTTTAATTGATGGCATCCTAAGGGGAAAAAATTAATAAAATAGAATAAGAGGAAAATAGACAAGCTTATAATTGGCGAGAAGAAAAGAGATCTTAAAAGATGAAACTGGTGGGGAGAAAGAATATTAAGATAAATGTCAATAATAGGAAAATCAAAATAAAAGAATGAGTTAAATAAGAAAAAAGAACAATAATAAAAACAATAATAAACTTGAAAGAGACCGAGATAAAGCAGCATAAAGACCAGTAATTGTTTTTAAGGTTATCATGAGCATGAAGCAATAAGAGAAACTGCATTTCCCAAAGCAAATAGTTGTCATTAGTAAGCTTCATGTGTAGAAATGACATCAAGTTCATTGGTAAGGAAGAGATTTATGTTACTGAGATATTTCTACGATTGAGGATGAAGATGAAATTTCAATTTATTTTTTTTACTTTTTTTTTTTGTTTTTGTTTTTACATGCTAATTAGAACACACACACACTTTCTGCATATTTCTCAAAGGGCTGCTACTGCCCGGCAACTTCTGGAGGATGCACAAATAGAGGGGATGACACATGGCACCATGGATGAGGGCTACAAAGAGTTACAACAGCAGGCTGCTCGCTTAAACGCTGCTGAACACAGCTTCTATTTGCAGCGTGCGAAGGCAGCATACTTCAAGCAAGTGGACCGCAACTCCTAATTCTTTCATGCTCTAGTTAAATGGAATAATAGGAGAAATGCAATCACAGCTATCGAGGCCACTGATCAGGGCCGTCTCCAGAAAATTGGAGGCCCTAGGCTAATTTTTAGATGACGGTCCTATATAATATTTTTTAATTAAATATAAAAATATTACATGTGAGCCAATAATTAAATGCACATGATTATCACCAATATCAATATGCTACGTAAATTTATTAAATTAAAAAAATGACATATATAAACTAAATGACAATTTCAAATCGTGAATTGATTAAAATTAATAAAAAGAGATATTAATAATAAAAAAAGGCTTGTTTAAGGTTTTTTTTTGCCAGACCGGTTAAAAATAAAATATTTTTTGGTCTGTCAAAAAAATTGATCCATTATCGAATTTAATAAAACCCTAAAATATAAATATAAAATCTTAATAATATGGAGGCCCCTAGAATAGGGAGGTCCTAGGCAGCTGCCTAGGATGCCTCCCCCTAAAGCCGGCCCTGCCACTGATAGCAGCCTAACCACTTCATATACCGAAGTTGTGCAAGCATTTGAGGACCATTTCAGTGCACAACTTGGAACTAGAGTGGACAGGTCAGAATTTCCACAGCAGTCCCACCCATTTGGCCGGCTACTTCACTCCGATCAGCATGCCCAACTCATTCGTATGCCTACCTCAAATGATATAAAGAAAGCGTTGTTCGGCATTGGTGATCAGAGGGAGCCCGGATTGGATGGATATGGGTCTATGTTCTTTAAACAAGCATGGGATTCTGTTGGACCAGATTTTATTGTTGCAGTTCGGGAGTTCTTCCATAATAGGAGGTAGTTCTTCCATAATAGGAGGTTATTACGCCGATTGAATCATACCTTGATTGCTCTTGTCCCAAAGTCCGCACGCACAAGCAAACTAACAGATTATAGGCATATTTCCTGCTGTACAATATTCTACAAAGTTGTATCAAAGTTGTTGGCAGCTCGTATTTCTGGTGTCCTAGGCCATATCCTCCATCAGGCGGCTTTTGTACAAGGCAGACTGATCACTGATGACATTCATTTAGCACAAGAACTCTTCTGGAAGTATCATTGAAAGCGAATCTCCCCTTGTTGCATCATGAAGATAGATTGGTACATTGGGATTTTCTTCGGGATGCTCTTGTGGGCCTGAACTTCCCCCAGTAGTTTGTGGCTTGGATCATGGAGTGTGTGACCACTACCCTCCTTCTCGTTGGCCATTAATGACGGGACTTTTGGTCACTTCAGGGGGGCCCGAGAACTAAGATAGGGAGACCTTTTATCACCATATCTATTTGGCATTTGTATCGAGATCTTTGGGAGGCAGCTGCAGCAGTGCACCAACGGTCCAGATTCATCTTCCACACATAGTGCGGCCACCTCAAACTAGCCCACCTAGCCTATGCTAATGATATTATACTTTTCAGTCATGGTGATGTAGTATCGGTAGGCACACTGACCACTTGTTTGAGTGATTTTGGGGCAGCAGCAGGAATCGAACATCTACTTAGCTGGAGTGGATAAGTAGACACAGACAGCTTCTTTCCATCACAGGTTGTCAAAAGGGTGCTATGCCTTTCCGATACCTTGGGATACCACTTACTATTGAGCATCTCTGCCACTCTAACTATTCCCCCTACTTGACTCATTGATCAGACGGATCAATGCTTGGCCGAAGAAGATCCTATCTTATGCCGGCAAGGCGCAGCTCATCATCTCAGTACTTCAGGGGTTCAATGCTTCTGATTGTCCATTCTACTGATACCGCAGAGCATCATCGATCGCACTTACAGTATCTATCAATCTTTCATGAGGACGTCCAAGCACCCCAAGTGTCTTGAGCAAATATGTGTCGGTCGAAGGACGAGGGATGCTTGAGATTCAAGGACTTACGGGCCTGGAACTGGGCTCTCCTATGGCGGATTCAGGAGGAGAACGCACTCTGGATCAAGTGGGTTCATCGCACCTAGGATGGTGGGGTAGCCCGAGCAAATAACTTCTTCAGACGACCTAGTCTCACAATGCCATGGGCCCGGATGGTGTTGAAGACTTATCTGCAGCTAAGTCATATAGTCACTTTCTGGATGCTGGCACTGCGGAGACTTCCTACCAAAGATAGGCAGGATTATCAAGAGGATCGAGTGTGCACTTTTTCTAGACAGGCACCTAAGACACGCGAGCATTTGTTCTTCCAGTACCTCCTATTGTAGAGATATGGTGGAGGATTCGAAGATACCTCCATATGTGCCCGAAGATGTCTTCATATCGCCGAAGACTACCATGGGGAGTAGGACGTTGACAAAGGCCCTTCTATTGGCCTTGTCATCAATAATACCCTATGTATGGAGGGCACGTAACCATAGTTGTTTTGGTGAAGGACAAATGTTGAGATGATACTTAGGAGTGTGCAGCTCCATGTATACAAGTCTTTAGGTGTCTACTTAGATTTGATACTTCCTCATTTTCTACATTTTGATACATAATATACAACTTTTAATTATCCTATATATATATATATATATATATATATTAAGGTTAATAAGCGACCATAGAAAAAAATTGGGCAAATAAAATAAGGAAATGATAATAGAAAGATATACTCAACAATGGAGTAGAAGAACTAGGGTAAAGGAAGATAAAATTAAGAGGACACAACACTTAAGAGGGCACGAAGATAAAGAGAGGATAGATTAGGAATAAGATATAGAATACTAAAGAAAGAAAAATGAAAGAAATAACTTTTTATTTGTAAGGAAAGAATAAGGAGAGAAGGAAACAAATCAAGTATCAAAATGTGTATGATTCATGGATGATGTTGTTGAGCATGATAGTGAATTACAGGATAACTAATACTAAGACCAAATCAACAAGTTTCAGCTCTGATACCATGTTGGAAATTGGCAATTGCATTAATTGAAACCTTATCTAATACATGGGATCACTTATTCTTCATAAAGTAAGTGACTTTTCTAATAAAACCCTAAAAACTCTAACAAACTTTTCTAAAGTAATTTATCAAAAAAAATAAAGAGGCTATAGAATATTTTTATATATGTTTACAATTTTCTCACAGATGCAAATTATCTTCTGCAATACAGAAAATATGATATAATAAATGAGTTAATCAAGAGAAAAAATTGAGATAATTTTTGGCTGCAAATAAAAAATTTAAAGAACACTGACATTCTATTAAAAGGGTGGGTTAGAGATAAAAAAAAATTGAGATAAATGTACAAATTAAAAGGGTAGGTTAGAGAACATTGACATTCGATTGATTGAAAAACAAGAGTTACCTTTACAAAAAAGTCTCTCCTTATAATTTATCTCAAAGTTTGTGTTACAGTATTAACAAATTGAAATATTTTGTCATTTAATCAACTCATTTAGAGAATCATTCAGTTATTTGTATCTATTGAACCAATAATTGTGATAATAATGGCCAATTTTTTAATTTGGGTTAATTTTGTACTGCACATTGATATCTCTGGAATATATTTTTCCCCCATTTGATCATTTAATCCTGGATTTGCTGCTGTATCTAAATGTCAATGATAAATGAGGTTCTGCAGTTTTTTCAGTGTGAGATTATTAAACTGTATCTTTAAGTCTTTAATACATATTATGCAAAAAAAAAAATGGTGGAGGTCCATCTGAAACAAAAATACAGATATAGATGGAATAGATTGCCACTTTCTTGTAGTTATTCTAGTACACCCAAATTGAGAAAAATAGTTCATAAAGGTAGAAAACAAAATTCTTCCACGTCAACAGATGAATAATATTCTGAGAAATGGAAGCCATGAAGTTTGGAGTTATATATGTATAGTAATAACAAAGCAACTTTCCGTCATGCCATATGTCTAGATTCCACAAATTTACAAATTATGGCAAGGTCTCAAAAGAAATATCATTTGTGATGAAGTTAACTTGGTTTAGATTTCCATAAGAGCTCTTATAGAAAGTAATGCCTGACCTGTAGAATTGGGATACAAGCATTTGTTCGTTTAGCTTGAGCATTCTTCATAAAATGTGATTCATCTGCAAGGACAAACTGAGAAAGAAGCATTACAACAAAAGGCTAAGTAACGAGTAGAAAGGTTTATGCCAACATGAAGAGGTGCAGTACTATATATCTAAAACTAACTCCTTTTAAGAAAACAAGATTTTGTAAGATCGCTGATTTCGGAAACAGAAGCTCACAGCAGAGGGAGACAAAATTAACTCCCAAACTTAATTATAAAATCATTTGGTTAAGAGGTTCGAATTATCTAACAAAAAAAAAAGAAACATGCAACAATGTTAAATAAAACATTAACAAAAACATGTTTGAACAAAAGTCTAATTGCATTAGCAAAGTTAGCTAAAGTGTTCCTATCATCATCATAATCAGCATTTTCATTCTGACTTTGCAAATGGTAACAATTGCAAGTAATAGAGACCAAGTTCTAAAATATCATTCCTTGCTAGAGTTTCAATATCCAACCAAAACAAGACAATGACAGTACCACATCGACACTCAACATGTGATAAAGTATGCTGAGATGAATTTAGATGCATTTTACTCCTTTAATCCCCTCCACTAAGTTTATTTGGTTCTAAAAATATAATTATAATAATTAGATAATCAAATGAATTAAAGAATTATTACGTTGTACTATGCCAACACTAAACATGCTTCAACATGTAGCAAAGTGTCTCAAGATGAATTTGTTTACACTTAAAGGCTTCAATATAGAAAAGTGGAGGGATGAATAGAGAAAAAAAAAGTCGATATAAATAAACGGAAAATGCAACCTTTTATTACATGCACTCATTTTCCCACTTTAGTATCTGTTGCAGCTAGGAAAATGTGTCACTTGACCTACAAAGCTTTCTCCTATGATCTGACTTATGTAAATCAACACGCGTCAAAGGGCTCGCCAGAAGTCATCTCGGTGAGACCCTCCAATGCCTAAGTCATCATCCCCCATGGCAACAATAGAATAGAAAAAAATATAGAAGAAGAGAAGGAAAGCTAGGGTTTCATATCATTGCCAACCTTTTATAGAGAATCATGGTCTCAAACCCTCACGAGTTATTAGATCTTACGAATTGTAGGTCGTGTGTGGGCCTGCTAAGTTGGAAGGGGATCCTATTTCCCAGTATCATGAGTCACCCCTCCAAGTCAAAATAAAGAGCAGAGTCAAATGAAGTCTAACTTAGCGTGGGGTGCTCAGGTTGCAAAGCTATAAGAGCAACTCGAGAGGCGGAGTTGGGAGCCAAATCGCCAAGCTGCATGGAGTACTCAAACTGTTGAGTATTCAAGAGCAACTCAAATAGTTGAGTCGCGTGGGGCACTCGAGGTAAGATATCGAGTTATGCTAGGGACTCAGTAATTTGCACTGAGTCGTGAACTGGATGAGAATCATGCAAACTAGATGTACTAACGTGGACCAGAACCACATAGGCTAACTTGGCTAGCTTTGCACACTGTCCTTGGATATCATGAGTCCCTCAAAGTCAAGGAAGTTCCATTTAGGGAGAGTGGGCACTCAGGCTGCTATAAGAGCAATTCAAGAGGCCAAGTTGGGGAGACAAGCCGCCAAGCTGAATGGGTAACTAGGGCTAGTCGAGAGCAACTCGGGATGTCGCGTGGGGGGAGTGACTCGGGAAGTCACAGGAGTAGTGTCAGGGGATTCGATGACTGTCTTTCCTAAGGATTGATCGGTATGAAGGAGATGACCCCAGAGCCATGAGCTAATGAGATATAGCTTGATCCCAAGAATTTAAGTAAACCTCTAAAGTCTGAGAGAGAATATAAGAAATCCGACTCAATCCCACTGAGGCTGGGAGAAAGTGGAATAAAGAAATTCATCTTAACATCAGGTAGGCAAGGGAGAAAGATATAATAGGGGGAAGCATCTACAACTTGGTCTTCACCTCAAATGAACCAACGACATCGGGGAGAACATAGTCGAGTTAGCCTTTAAGCAGGAATGGGGGTCACTACCACAAAATTACAAAATATCTTAGTCTATGAGTTCTAAATACCCGCGGAGTCAGTGAGAGAACAAGAAGCTCAATCTCATGACCGAGGGCTAAAGAGAGAATAAGACGAGGGAGGAGAGAAGCTTGATCTCACAAAGACCGAGGGAAAAGAATAACAAGCTTAATTTCGCGACCAATGGCCGGGGAGAGAATAAGAGGCTCGATCCCACACAGATCGAGGAGAGAAGCTCAATCACGCGAAGTTCATGGGAGAGAATAAGATTCACCATCCTGCAACTAATGTCGAGAAGAGAATAAGAGATTCAATCCCACGCCGACCGGGAAGAGAACCTCGATCCCGCAGAGGTCATGGGGAGAGAATAAGATGCTCCATCCCACGATCGAAGTTTAGAGAGGAATAAGAGACTCGATCCTGTGTCGACTAGGGAGATAAGCTCAATCCTGTTGAGGTCATGGGGAGAAAAGATGCTCAATCCCGTGATCAAATAGGGAGAATAGGAAGCTCGATCCTACAATCAAATTTCAAGGAGGGAGTAAGAGGCTTAATCTGACGTCGACCATGAAGAGAAGCTTGATCCCGAGATCATAGGGAGAGAATAAGATGCTTGATCACGCAACCAAGGGTCGGGAAGAGAATCAAAAGCTCAATCCCATGATCAATGGTTAGACTGAGAGTAAGAGGCTCGATCCCAACCAGGAGAGAAACTTGATCCTGTTGAGATGTGAGAATAAGATAATCCAGCGATCGAGGGTCGAGGAGAGAATAAGAATCTTGATCACACCGACTAGGGAGAAAAGCTGGATCGATCCCAACACCAAAGGTCTGGGGGAGAATAAAAAGCTCGATCCCACGCCGACAAAGGAGAGAAACTCTATCCCGGTGATGGGGAGAAAATAAGATGCTCGATCCTGCATCGACTAGGGAGAGAAGCTTAATCTTACTGAGCTTGTGGGGAGAGAATAAGATGCTCAATCTCACGTTGACCGAGGAGACAAGCTTGATCTATTGAGATTGTGGGAGAGAGAATAAGATGCTCAATCTTGCGACCAAGGGTCGGGGAGAGAATATAAAACTTGATCTCGCTCCTAATTGGGAGAGAAGCTTGATCTCACTGAGGTCATGGCAAGAGAATAAGATACTCGATTCCACGACCGAAGATCAGGGAAAGAATAAGAAGCTCGATCCCATAAATAAGGGCCAAGGAAAGAATAAGAGGCTTAATCCCACAACCGAGTGGAGAGAGAGAATAAGAGGCTCTATCCCACGCCGACCAGGGAGACAAACTAGATCCCATTAAGGTCGTGGGGAGAGAATAAGACACTTGGTTCCGCAACCGAGTGTTGGGGAATTCTCATATAAAGGAGAGGCTGAGTGGGGATGTTCTCAAACTAAGTATGCGTGCAACGGGGAAATTTCCAAAGGCAGGCACACGCATCAAGGATGTGTGTGCTTATCAGGAATGTTCCTAAGCACAGTATATGAAGTGAGGATGTGTGTGATTGACGGGGATATTCTCAAACACATATGCAAAGAATGGATGTGTGTGCTTATTGAGGATGTTCTCAAGCACATAGTATCCGAAGCGGGGATGTCGTGTGCTTACTAGGGATATTCCTAAGTAGGGCTAATCCAAGCACATAGTATACTAAGTGAGGATGCACGTGCTTACTACGAATACTCCCAAGTGGGGATGTTTATGTTCTCAAGCACATAGTATCCGAAGTGGGGATGTTTATGTTCTCAAGCACATAGTATCCGAAGCGGGGATGTCGTGTGCTTACTGGGGATATTCCTAAGTGGGGCTAATCCAAGCACATAATATACTAAGTGAGGATGCACATGCTTACTAGGAATATTCCCTAGTGGGAGTGTTTGTAAGCACATAGTATGCGAAGCGAGAATGCATGTGCTTACTAGGGATGTCCCTAAATGGGGATGTTCCTAAGCGGAATATTCTCAAACAAAGATATTCCCATAGAATGTATAAGAAAACAGAGCTTGATCCACGACCAAAAGGCCTGAGGTTGGGAAGAGTAATATAAGAATACAAGGCTTGATCCCTCGATCCAAGAGACCAATGAAGTCATGGAAAGCATATTATGGAAAATCACCTCAATCCTCAGGAGGAGAGGATAATAGAGAAGACAACCTCGAACCTTCAACTCGGAAGGCTATCAATGGAGAGATAATATAGAAGACCATCTCGATCCCTTAACTCGGAAGGCCATCGCAAACAAGAAGAGAATAATTAGGAAGACCACCTCATTCTCACAACTCGGAAGATCAAAAAGTCAGAGCGAGGATAATAGGAAAGACTACCAAAGTTAGGAAGAGTATTATAGAAGATCACGTAGGGGAGAACCAATACTACGTCAATCCTGAGATCATGGGTCTAGGAGAATAAGTATCAAGTCAATCCCGAGACCAAAGGCCTGGGAGAATAAGAGTCGATCCCAAGATCTTACTTAAGCCCACATTCTTGATGCTTGTACCTATATATATATAGTGAATAATAGCCACGTTTCGATAGACAGTGATCCCATATATTGCGCTTCATTTCCCCTAGCTTTGAACATTTTGCCTAGTCTGAACAAGCCCAACAATAATCTGTTGTGCTTTCTTTACAGTGGATAAGAACCATCAAACAACAGGTCCATCATAATCACAATCTCAGCATGACATTTAGGAGATATTGGCCAACCAAAAATTACGTCTCCTATATCAGCTTCATTCTCGGATTTATCATTTCATAATATCAACTGGGATCCATCTCCCAATTCCTCTTACTCTACCTCATTCTAAATAGATGGCACACCTCATCACTTTCATCATCCTCTAAACTATTAATTAGCATGGAAACATGGACCAATAAGGAGAAATCAATAGACTACAAATATGGAGTGATCTTGATGCCTTCAACAAATAATGTTGCAGGTGCTAGAAAGAAAAAAGACAATTGTTATTATTGAGAAGAGATTGATGTTGTCCAATGATCCCTCTTTCTTAACCATGTCTTTCTTGCTTAGCACATTGTAGGATTGGAAAGTCAAGTTGGAAGCCATTACGCTCCAAAATCCAGTCCAATTAAAAGAAGCTTCTGTTAGAGATGCCAAAACTACACCTCTAACAATTGGCATAATAGACAGTAAAGCCCAAATGGTAGGTAACTCTCCTAAGAACAAGGAAGAAAGAGAACAGAGAAAAAGGGTTCCATAGCCTTAATTGTGTGTGTGTGTGAAAGAAACAACCTTCCCAAGGTTCATGTTAGTGAAAAGATTTCCCATTGTGTGGATAAGAGCCAATGGTAATATTGCAACAAGCTGTGAAGCAGAAACCTTAGGACGTTTGTAAAGACTAGTGGTACACATAAATAAGACAAGCGTTGATCCAATTGCCAGTGTGGAAAGTGGAAAACCTTCAGAACTTATTTGTTGTAGATGTTGAAATAGATATTAAAGAGGCACCATAGGCTGAACAAGGACACGAGAAACGACGTCTGACCTAGGTCACCTTCCTCCGTAGCATTGACTTCCTCCGCAGAGTTTCCGCCGGGGCTATCAAGGACAAAGGCAGCCCTGGCCGCTAAATCCCCTTCTTCATTGGCCTTCGATTCCATCCTTCTCCAATGCTTCTCTGTCTCAAAGATCAATCTGATGGAAGGAGAGATTTTTGCCGACTCCCCAGTGAGCTCCTTGACTAGGTCAAGGGCGACTTCCAAGGAGTTGTCAAGGTTGTCCACTATGATGGAGTGGTACCCTCCCTTGAGAAGCTGCAGCACAGCATTGTTTTAATGTACTCAGCATTGCCCATGACTAGGATGGTCCAATGCACAATTGGTGACGCGAGTATTGGATTGGAGAGGGGAGGGTCAGATGCAGCACGGCCAAGATATGAAGGGGCAAGAAGTGCAAAGCGCCCAGAAGAAGGAAGGGGGTCAATCTGCCGATGAATCTTCTGTTCATTGCCCTCCTTCTGTCGACTCTGCCCCTCAATCTCGCTCTCTAAGGGTTTTCTCAATGTCTTTGGCTCATGTTTCCCACACACAACACCAATATTACGGCTAGGAAAATCTACCGCTTGTTAGACCTAACGAAGCTCTTGTGCCAAACCTATGTAGATCAAAACACATCAAAGGGCTCATCAGGAGTCATCCAGGCAAAGCCCCTCTCATGCCTAAGTCAGCAAAACTAGGATTTCATACCATTATCAATCTTTTATAGAGGATCATGGTTCCAAACCCTAATAGGTTATTGGATCTTATGTATTACAGGTTGTGTGTGGGTCATGCCTCAATACAACCTGCGAGTGAGCTGGATCTGTGCCATGTAGGCTGAACCTGCTGAGCTGGAAGGGGATCATATCCCCCAAAATCACTATCCTTTCACTTTTCTACACTTTAAAGAAATGGACCTTTAGAGTCTATATATTTGGTAGGATAGGGAGAGAAGCAACTCGGAAATAAGCCTTCCCCTTATTTAGCTATTGCATTTGTGAAGGAATTGAGATTCCTAAACCATTGTTCTATTAACTGATCAAGTGATGTACCTAATAGTGCAGCTAGCCAGCACATTGTTTCTTCAATAGGCATAATGTACAGTCAACCTTTGATCCACCGGCACTGCTCTATTTGAAAAAGCACAGAGGTCTCTATTGAACTCTCAAGGCACGAAAGAGGTTTGTTGTAGAATAGAATTCAAGCACACCCAAATTTCTCAGCCCAGTTGACCATCTCTTTAGAAAGGGGAAGGCCTTCTGTTGGAAAGTTCAGGTGGAGATTTATGTCACAACGGTTCAAGTATGCCCCCTTTTGAGACAATGATAGTAAACTAGCTCGTCTCAGCAAGATTGCACGAATTGTCCCCTTCCCAGGTTACAAGCATTATGTAAGAGTCGACATCTGCAAAACCTTGCATCGGCCAGTAGTCAAAATCTCACTAGAAGACCCATTTATGTGTGGTTATGCCATGAATTTAAAGTCAATCATTACACCATAAAAAAATCTTCAGCCAAAAGTTGCAACCTTTCCTTATGTTCGAGACTACTAGAGTTCACCAATAGAAACAGGTAGAGAGTGAATCATCTACGTGTTGATATCCTTGTGACCTCCCATGAAGGAATGAAGAGGAGCTCCTTTGCCACCAGTTTGTCTATTATGGTTAGCTCCTTCATCCAAGTACCCCACCATCCAATGATTCACCCTTCATAATTGACTTGTTTGTTTAAAGAAATTTACATAAGGAAATCTCTTGATGGTACAGGAGATTTCGCGTTTTGCCCCAAGGAAAGAAAAAATTTAGGAAAAAAAAAATTAAAAGAAAATAGGTTGAGATACTATACACATATTCAATTATAGCCAATAGCTTCTGTATATACAATAAAATGTGCAAGGGGTTAAGGGAAATCAAAGAGTATATTATGTAATACAAAGAGATTTACTTATTTGAATATTATTATCCATATAACCTTATATAGAATTCAATAGAGGGATACAATCCACATAGCCAAACTTGAATAATTGGTATAAAGATGTAGCTTCGACGATGATATTAATTGATATTAACTTGAAAAGTTTCAGATATCACCACAGCACACTTCAACATTTGCAGATTCGTCTCAAGTGTCAAAACACAACATGAAACAGCAATTTAAACCTTACTCAACCCTTTTACCTATTCCTAGATTAACTTCTCCTCATATGATATGATCAATCCTTATCAATCATGAGCCTATAAAACTAGGAGCACTTCTTGAAGTGCCTCAAAGACTTTCTATTCAAATAGACCTCACACAGATCACTTTGTGTGTTGAAGATTATAGATCGATGAGAAAATTTTTTAAAATCTTATGTATATAACCTGTAAGCTACTATGAAATATTAAGATCTTTCCTTTCGAGAAAAATGGCTTGGTAATGCAAGATTAACTACACTACTGGCTTGAAGAAAAAAGGGCAGGCACATCAAACATAGTTTGTAATTTAAGATGAAGGCATAAGAATATCTTTCACAAATAGAAAAAGAAAAAATAGCAATCGAACTCACTCTAGATCCTAGGATCAACCCTACAACATGGAATCTATATCAATTATAAACAAGGAAATGCCATCAAAGGGCAACTCAGGGTCTTAAACAATAACAAGTAAATGTCATTTTGATTGGCTAATGATTGCCTAAGACTTAGGGTTTTGACTAGCCATCCTTAATTTGTCACAAAAATGCAAGTCAGAATATGAGTGCAGAAATAAAATAAATAAATAAATAGCATATAGACAAGAAAATGAGAAAATTTTAATTACCTTAAACTCAGAAGCCAATAAAATATCTTGTATCTTAGGAACTACATCATAAGAGACTATGTTGAATACACCATCTAGATGGATACTTGATTTTAGTTGTGACAATACTAACTTAAATCCAGCTTTGTTAGAACCTCCAGATTGAGATAGCACTACCTGCAAAGACCAATAACCATGACTGTTAATTACTCACTAAGAATCACATAACAGTCGTGTTTAATATTTTACAGGAAATCTATCAATGTTATTAGTTCTAGCATACAACTGAACTTTTAAGTTCAAGTTGTAATTTAAGGCTATCAAGGAGAAAAGGAGAAGTTAAGAAGAATTCAAATTCTGTTCAATGCATTATTCCAATGTCTAATTAGTCTAGCTCGTAAAGAAGCCAACAAATTTATGAAAAAGAAAACCAATCTTGTAAACAAAACTCTAGATGTTATTGAGTCTTCCAAGATCTTCAAATGCACTAGGTCCACGGCTAAGGGTTATAACAATGATTGGATAATTAGGCTGCTGTGGTGGCAATGTCCATAGACGTCAAAGCTGAGGTGAGTTTCTTAATTTAGTAGGGTTTTCTTATACTGCCTAATACACAATCTTCTTTCTCATGTATTTTTCTTTACTCGACCCCAAGGCAACAACCATGTCAACAAAGAAAAATCTTATTGCAGTGCCAAGGCATGTGCAAGATATTTGAAATCAAAGATCAATAGAATCAGAACCATAAGTCAATCTTTTAAGTTGATCAGTTGAACTAATATTCTCACTCATAAACATCTCAACTAAAGCTTTCTTAAGAAATTCCAATTCTCCCTAAGGAAATTTATTTTAAATACTGATTTTGCTGCTACCCCTAGCTTCAGCCCAAAATTTATCATATTAATACCATAACAACACATGATATGAGCTGGAACAGTCTGACCATGTTTACCTATGTTTATGCATGAATTTGGATTTTAGATATTTTCCTATATGCAAAATTTTTATATTTTTAGAAAACACTTTAGCCTCTCTTAAAAATTAACTTATCTCTCAATGGTTTGCATTAATAAGGATATAACATTTAAGGTTATCATACGATATTCTTGTTTATTTTACAAAATTGTCACAACCTTCCTTGAGACGAGTTATAAGGTTTACACCTTGCTGGACTTTCTATAAGAAATTGTTATTTAAAACAAGGTTTAAAAATCTCATGTTGTGCTAAAATTTGATCCTTGAACAAAATGGTACAATTCCAGTGTTCAGTTGTATTAACACTCTGCAGGTTCCCAAGTAAATATCTTAATCTTATAACAGTTATAATCCACTTGGCTTTTTTTCTTCCAAATATAAGTACTTATCAATTAAAAAGATTAAAATTTCAATCCAATACGCTACGAGCTATTACAAGCAGCGCAACTATCAATTACACCTTCGTTGTATTAAAATGATTGTCGTACGTTGGATGTGAGCAAGATTAAAAATATAGTTTCATGCTAGAAATTTGGTCCCAAACCGACTGTAATAAGGTTTCAGCAACGTGTTTGTGCCAACACTCAACGTGCTTCAAACACATCAAAACATAAATTTAGATGAGTTTTACTCATTTCATATTCCTTCACTTTATTTTCTTCTAAGACAAACCTTACAATTAGACAGTAAATTGAACTCAACATATTTTGACATGTGTTAAAAGGCATCAAGAATAATCCAGATGAACTTATTAATTTAATCTTTCACTAAACATTTTTTATTATTAATAAAATTATAGTAGTTAGATAGTTGAATTAGAAATAATTCTCTCTATTATATTTTAATGTACGTCAACATAGATTCGTATAAAATTAAAATCTGTAATCTTCTTTCGTTTATTTTTTTTACGATTATAGCATTTAGTTGCTCAACTGAATTAATTATAATTTTCAAGAAATAAGGTACAAAAAATATTTAATTTATCATAATGTGTGTCAAAGCATGTCAAGTGTTGACAATATATATATATATATATATATATATATATATATATACACATGAGATTTTAATAGCACAAAACGTCATTTAGCATATCAAATCTCTCTCTCTCTCTCTCTCTCTCTATATATATATATATACAGACAGATGACAAAAGAGAGATTATCAATATGAGATTTTGATAATTATAATAGAACAATAAGTCAAGGTTTAAAGTTTCAACCAAATATGACAATCGATACTGTTTAAGATCATTCCATTTTGATCCGGTGTTGGTAGCTCCAATGAGGAGGAAGAAAAAGAGGATTGATAAAAGAGGAGGAAGAGGGCTATTGGAGGTTGGAGGAGGCGGCAAAGGTGGAGGAAGAGAATCTACGGAGGAGGCAAAGGAAGAGGACCGACAAAAAGAGAGGACTTGCAAAGGAACAAGAGGTGGAGGAAGAGAACCAACGAAGGAGGAGGCGAAGGAGGAGAACGCAGAGAAATAAGAGTATGAGGTTGAGGTAGAGGAAGAGGCAGTCGAGATCAAGAGGAAGAAAATGCATATCATGTACCTCAAAGTAGCCCTAGTCTCCTTTGTCTTCACTTGTAGAGGGGGTCGCAAAAAAAGGAAGGCAGCCTGCCATGTCACTGTCTAGTGCATTCTCGTCACAGCCTTCTCACGTCACTCAGCAGATGGAACAAAAAACTTCATTCATGCCAACTGGAATGGAACAAAATCTAATTCTTGCAATAAGTTTGGACAATACCATCTAGCATGCAGAAGATTTCAAATCATGATGCATTGAATAATTTATCATTATCAATGTTGTTGGCATTTGTCTCATAATTAGTATAAAAGAGTAGCCTGGTGCACGAAGCTCCCGCGAGTGCGGGTCCTGAAAAAAGAATGGATCACATTGGGTCTATTGTATGCAACCTTACCTTGCATTTTGCAAAAGGATGTTTCCGCAACTTGAACCTGTGACCTTGATGTCACATGGCAACAATTTTACCGCCAAGGCTCCCCTTCAAAATATCATGGATATGCATATAATGGATACTTATGGAAGACTAAATAGTGTTCTAATTGTGTGTGTTCATGTACACAATTTTTAATTTTTAAATGATTTTTTCAAGCTTCTATGACAGCAGTACAATAGTGCATGGCTATTGCTAACTTAATTCTGTGCAACACCATGTTAGTACTTAGTAGTGCCTCAACCAATATCGCAAGATTTTAACCATTTGTGACAGTGTTGTCACCAAATTTTAAAATCTCAACCCATGTCGAGGTTTCGATCCTAGACCGAAACGATACAATTTCAATATCGTATCATGTCACACTGATACACTTTCGATATTTTTTTTATTTATATATAGTAATTATTAGACAAATATGTTTATTATGTATAATTTAAAAATAAATTTTACATTGATTTTATTTAAATTATCAATTATTGGATGACTTCTAAAATAAAAGACAAGTAATATTTCCTAAACAGATTAGATAGAAACATTTTAAGATAAAAATATATATTTCATATGTTTAAGAAATAAGAATCCTAAAAGCAAAAAAGCTAAATATATTAATATTCATAAATCCAAATTTCAAATTAATTCTAAGAAAAAAATATTATCTATAATAAATATATAAATTAACACAAAGATGTTACTTTATATATAATAATTATATAAATTATTTATTTATTTAATTATTAATTTAAATAATATATATCTTAAATAGTAAAAAAATATCAATTAAAAAGTAAAAAAGTAAAAAAGTAAAAAATAATAAAAAATTATCAGCATATAAATCTAATTTATTATTTTTTTTAGAATTTTTAAAATTTTTAAATAAAATTTAAAATAATAAAAAAAATTAGAATATAAATCTAAATTACTATAATTTTTTTAGAATTTTTAAATGAAATTTAAAACATTAAAACATAAATTTTCAAAATATTAATTATATATTTTATTGGGATGTCAGCGAACGTTAAAACTATGACAAATATTCAATGAATGGATCCATCAAACTATTGTGTTAATGCTAAGTTGTTCTCCAGAAGGAAGGCGTTGCAGGATCCAACTGTAATGTCTTAACAAGGACGACTATATCTCCAGAACTCGGACGCAGTGCTAAATATACAAGAGTTCGCGTTGAGGATTTGACTATAACGTATCGGCAAGGACCGCTACATCTTTGTGAGAACTTAGGTGTAGTGTTAAATAAGTAAGAGTTCTCACACCATAGGTTGGATAAGAACAAATATGATAGGAAAAATAATAATCTAATATTTAGAACATGGATTATAAGAACTCTGACTGGTAAATCAATGGAGATAGTAGATACGATAATTAGAAGAAAAATTAATATTTTGTGTGTACAAAAGACAAAATGGGTAGGCGAGAAGTAAAAATGATAGAGAACTCAGGTTTTAAGTTATTATACACTGGACAGAGTAAAATAAGAAATGAAATGGATATTGTTGTAGATAGTTCGTTAAAGAATGAATGAAGTTGTAGGAGTAGTTAGAAAATGTGATAAAATTATAGCCCTTAAGATAATAGTGGTGAAAGAAACTATGAATATAATTAGTGTATATACACCCTAAGTAAGATTAGATGAAGCTACCAAATCAAGGTTTTGGGATGACTTAGATGAAATATTACAAAACATTCTGCCAAATGAAATGATTTTAATAAAAGGTGATCTAAATGGGCGTGTTGGAGTGAAAAATGAGAAATATGAGCCATACATGAGAGTTATGGGTTTGGAACGAGAAATAAGGAAGGAAAACTATATTAGATTTTGTAATAGCATATAACCTTATATTAGCTAATACGTTTTTTTAAGAAAAGAAAACACTTAGTCACGTTCAAAAGTGGGAATAATAAATCACAAATTGACTTTCTTATGGTTAGAAAGAAGGATAAAAAGATTTGTAAAGATTGCAAAGGCATACATGGAGAAAGCTTAACTACCCCAATAGGTTAGTAATATTGGATATACGCCTCAAACATAATATCAATAGAAAGAAAATATATACGACTCATAGAATTAAATTGTGGAAGTTAAAGGATGGGAAGCAAAATATATTTAAATAGAAGGTAGGAGTATAAACATTAGATGAAATATACAGTGACTCTAATACAACATGGGATAATATAGTATCAAAGTTGAAAATAGTAGCTAAGAATGTACTAGGTAAGTCAAAGGAACATGCACCACTAAGTAAGGAATCTTAGTGGTGGAATGATAAAGTACAAGAGAAAGTGAAGGAAAAATGAATAGTAGAGGAATGCTAAACTAGAATTTTAGAGGAAAATACAAAAAAAGAAAGGTTTTAGGCTTAGTAGAATAAAAACAAAATATATGGAATTTAAGTTTGACAATATTAGGCATAATGAAACAATTGTTAAGATAGGAGATGACGAGTTGCCCAGAACCAAAAGGTTTAAATATTTAGGATCATTTTTGCAAAACAATGGAGAGATTGAGAGAGATGTCTTATATAGAATACAAGCAGGATGGTTGAAATGAAGGAGAGCGTCAGGTGTTTTATATGACCGTAAAGTACCTCTAAAATTTAAAGGAAAGTTCTACAAAATCACAGTTAGACCTACTATGTTATATGGAGCTGAATGTTGGGTTATGACTCGAGCACATGAGCAGAATATGAGAGTTGTAGAGATGAGGATATTAAGGTGGATGTATAGACATACGAGGATAGACAAAATAAAAAATGAAAGCATTAGAGAGAAAGTCTGAGTTGTATCTGTTGAGGAAAAACTCTGAGAGACACGTTTAAGATAGTGTGGGCATATACTTAGACAATTAATAAATGCTCCAATTAGGCGATGTGAAACTATGACAAACACGCATATCAAATGAGGAAAAGGAAGACCAAAAAAAATTTGTTTAGCAACAATTAAAACAAGATAAAATGTATTTAAGTATAGATGATGATCTAGTAGGAGATAGAGCTCAATAGCGTAAAAGAATTCAATAGCGTAAAAGAATTCATATAGTCGACCCCACCTAGTGGAATAAGGCTTGGTTGTTGTTGGTTGTTATAGTATTTTATTAGGATAATTTAATTAGGGTTTATAAACATGTTTGAAATATCACACCTAACTTGGGAATTGTTTAAATTAATTAAATCGAAAATTTAATTTTCGATCGATGAAATAAAAACATCACCCCGAGGGGCATCCGACGACGCTGAAGGCGCCGCGGGACACTTCCAACACCACGCATCCGGGATGCGGTTGTGTGAAGGGTGGTCGGAGGCATCCAGGACACCTCCGGGCCATTTGCGATGAGGGGAAATCATACCTCCGGAGTGGTCGTTGTTGCTCGTCGTTGCCTCCCCTGCTTTATATAGGATTTTTTTTATCCTTCCAAGCCTTAATCAATCGCGACAAAAGGAATTCATTCAATTAGTTTTGTCATGCGTGTTGTTGCGGACGCGCACTCGATTCTGTTTGTTATGCATGACGCACGCCTCGTGAAATTATCTCACACGGGGTGCCAGTTTCGCCCGAGCGCTAAAACAGTAAAAATCGTCCGTGCCGCCCAACACAGAACGACATTTCACTCCTTGGCCGTGACAGTATTACAACATCGTCGAGAGCAACTCATTTGTGGCCATGAGATTTCTTACAGCGTTGCTTTGTGCACTCACAACAGTAGATTCTATCAGATAAACTAAAATACCAATACGCAGGAAAGAGAATTTAGCTTTACAATTCAGGTAGAAAGCTTTTTAAGGAATGTAACAATTTACCAGAATATCTGCAGAGGGTATATTAAGCCACTGCTGAATCATCTGAAAACCATATTTAAAACAGTCAAATTAACTGAAGAACAATGGATATCCTACCATGACATCAATAGGCATGGTGGGATACTCACAAAAGCCCATTGTATACGCAAGGAAGATGGAGTAATAACAAGAACAGGCCATGCCTCAGGCATGCATGCAGCAACAGCAATTGCCTGTAGAAGAAAGCAATTAATTTCAAAACGCAGCAAGATTAGCACTCCATTGGGAGCAATAATATTTGCTGTTGCAAACCTAAATCAACAGTACAAAAACAAAAATGAAAAAGTAAATTCCTATTGTGAGCCTCTTATGATACAATCTGAATCCAATAATAGAAGAGAACAAAAAGGTGAATTAGAGAAGAGTTGACTTGAGCAGTTGTCATAAAGGATCAAGAATACTAAACTAGAATATGATACCCATATTGGAGACTATAAATTCACTTGCTTGATTAGGTTTAAACTAGCAAATAGCTAACTAAATATGTATCCTTTACTTCTTATGAAGTATAACAGTTTTGATTTAAAAATTACTTCACCATCCATTTAAAGCAAGATAAATATCAAAAACTGTGCTAGACAAATTTAAGCATGAGCTAACAAAATGCATGATTGGTGTAAGAGAAGCTATAGTCAACAAGTTTGTTTAAATGGCTTCAAATTGTTATAAAAAGGGTGAATTGGAGACGAGTTGACTTGAGCAGTTGTCATAAAGGATCAAGAATACTAAAGTAGAATATGATACCCATATTGGAGACTATAAATTCACTTGCTTGATTAGGTTTAAACTAGCAAATAGCTAACTAAATATGTATCCTTTACTTATGAAGTATAACAGTTTTGATTTAAAAATTACTTCACCATCCATTTAAAGCAAGATAAATATCAAAAACTGTGCTAGACAAATTTAAGCATGAGCTGACAAAATGCATGATTGGTGTAAGAGAAGTTATAGTCAACAAGTTTGTTTAAATGGCTTCAAATTGTTATAAAATGAACAATAATAGAAACAGCTCTCCTAGTTGTACCCTGTATGTAGATGTCAACCCAAACAGAGAGACTAGTTATAACTTGCATGCTGTGAAGCATTGATACTGACAGTCTGAAACCTACATGGAGACAACAAGCATTAGGCAGTTACATGGTTATCTGGTTCCATGTCATTAGGAAGAGGTGAAATACATCATTCCACCCATTGACCACTACCAAAACCAGATCGGCATGGGCATAAATACCTCCTTCCTATATCAAGGGATCAATGCATTGGTTTCAGCCTATATCAGTAATATGAACTCCAATAGCATTCAAGAGTAAATGAACGAGTAGATTTCTTGCTCCTTTTCTTCTTCTTTCTCTTCTTCACCTTCTCATCTATGGTCTGCTCAATCCACTATTGGTCCTTGCGTCCCCTTGACACAAAGCAGAAAAGAACAAATACTGGCATCCCCTCGCATCCTCTTCAAACTCTAGCAATGGAAACAA
Source organism: Zingiber officinale (assembly GCF_018446385.1). NCBI lineage: Eukaryota > Viridiplantae > Streptophyta > Magnoliopsida > Zingiberales > Zingiberaceae > Zingiber > Zingiber officinale. Next base: position 134,381,113 of record NC_056002.1, read on the forward strand.
CTATTCATCCTTCTAGCCTTCTGCATGAGATGTAGCGAGGGTTCCAATCCTCTTCGGGATGAAGCAGAAGAAAACTCTGGGCAGTAGTGAAACTGCTCAGCAGCAACCTCGCTTCCTCCTTGAGACACAGAGGCAGCAGCAAGTGACACTCCCTTGCTTCCTATTCAAGACAGTACCAATAAGAACTACACGTATTCCACTCCCATTTCTTCTTCTTCCTCTCCTCTTATTCTTCCTCCTAATTAGTTCCAACTGACACCATCTCAACAGGCCGTCAACATCGTCAGCACAATCTCATCTTAGCCGAGGTTTAAAACCCCAAAATAGAATGAGATTTTAACCCTTGCCAATAATTATATAATACAACTAAAGAACTGTGCATAAGTACTACATTAAATAGTAATAAATATTCTCAAGCTCTTTCTATGCCAACTTAACTGCTGTAAATTTGATATATTTCTTACCTTTTATAGGTAAATAGGCCAAATAGAAGGAGATGAGAAAATAGGTTAAGATGGTATGGACGTGTTCAAAGGTTAATAGATTCTACAGTCAAAACTGTGAAAATGGCTAGCGTTGAAGGCACAAAGAATAAATGGAGACAAAAGAAAACTTTAATTATGCAGTCAAAATTCAATTAATTAGAGCATTTCAAGGAATACAGACTTGCATGGAGCAAAAGGGAAGGGCAAGTTCAAATACCTAGCCACAAATAGATAGTAAAAAAACACAACAAGAAAATGATAATATTTCAAGTCAAGTGGAAGGAGATCAGAGAATGAAATCACTCTGAAAGTAGGTTGGCATGATTCCGCCTGTGTTGATGACATCATGCATCGATAAAAGTCAATATTAATACCATACCATCTTGGCAAGAGACTGAAATCCATAATGAAGCCAAAATTTAACCGTTGATGAAGAACAATATGTACAATTTGAACAATCTTCTAATTCAGTATCATATATACCAAATGTTGCATGGCAAATGTTTTGGTTGAGCACCACCCCAATTCTAAGCAATCTGAGTTTCAGCTTGCTGAAAAAAAACTATATGCTATTTTACAACGTTTTATTCTCAAACATTTGACAGTTTTGACTTTTTAGTTGAAGCCTTTAGGTATTGCAAGTTTTCAGACACAGTGGAGGCTGAGATTCTCAAAGTTGCAAATGCTATTTACCCAAATATTCTGCATAGTTCAGCCATAAGAAATGCACCAGAAGACATTAGACACAAACAAAAGGGGGGAAATGACAAAATAAGTGTTGGACGTCATCAATATAAGAAGATTCAACTTAAATTACACACTAAATACTTAAGAACATGCAAGCACAATACAAATTCTGGGCCCAAGATCCAATGCCTGTAATGTCTTTCCAAGACCCATCTCATCAGCTAGAAGAGCACGCCCACCATGCTTCAAAACGAATCTAATATAGAAAATTATAACATGCAAATAAGATTACAAAAATTTAGAATTCTGGAATAAGAAAAAGATAAATGGTTAACGCAGCTCTTAAAGATTCAGGTATGATCAATACAATTTCGATGTAGAATTATAAATTATTAAAAAATAATGGCAGTTCAATTATCTTACAACAAACTTAGCATGATTTATGTGTGCAATGAATCATTCACCTAAATCTTTGTTAATTTGTAGTTTTCCTATTTCGAAGTAAACTCCATATTGTATTCGGATTTCAACCAATAAACCTCTAGGTTGTACTCAGATCTCGAAATTTAATCAAATTTTATTGAACCTTCTTTGGAGTTGGTCTCCATTGTGGCCGCACCATTGCTTGGAGTTGTTCCTTATCTCCCATGGGCACCACCCCTACCCCACGATTTAATTAAATCTATTTCATTATTATTTTTATTTGTCAAATATTTCATTATTGTTTTTTTACAACTCATGTCCCAATGCTTGTCATAAATGTCTCAACTCTCACAACCATCATCGCCATTTCACCAAGTTGAGTTCATTGCACCATGCCTTAAGGCTGCCACAATTTCACGTCGAGAACATCTTTGCTGCCATCGAATATAAAAGAATGTGTCAAAAAACATGTGAATGGCTGTCATTGTTAATTCACCAACTGCAAGTTACGCTTGTCGCACCTGTGCCTTAAAGCATATGCACTTCACGTCCAAGGGTGCAAGTGTGTGTTGTCATTGGAAACGAAAGATATATCATATCAAAAACATGTATGGACAGATCATCTTTAATTACCAAGATTATCTTGTATAAATTCCAGAAAGCCCTAAGGTAATCTCCTAAATCTTTCTTTTTGAAGACTGCTACAAGCCGACTCCATCTCTTAATAGACACAGCAAGTAGATGAAATTTTTATTTTTTTTGCCCAATATGATATACTCTTTTCTGGAAGCTTTGATGATTAATTACACAACATTGTCAGCTTTTTGTTGAATAGTTAAGCATTGATGATTAATATATTCTTTTTGTTGAAAAACTATGAGGCTTGCCATGAGAAATAGGCAATGTTCTAATCTTCCTTTAAGAAATTCAAAATAGTGTCGGCCATTATATTAGTTTATTTATATTAGATTGTATATGCATTTGAAGCGTTAGCCAATGGTATGGGAAACCAAATATACCTACAAACATTACTCTAATAGAAGCGTTCTTATTTATTAAAAAGTAGAAGCATGTCACTCACAAAGCGACCAAATACCTACACCGCCACATTAAATTCAACTTCTGTCACTTCATCATTGTGATCAAACAATGATGATAAATGTCAAATCAAACCGTTTCAAACACTTAAATTCATAAAACCACCAAGTTTTTGTGATTCAGTCATTCTCCACTGTATTGTTATAGGCACCACTTTCACGTTCACATCCATCACCCCATTAAATTTTTGTCAGTAATTAAAATTTACCAATAAATAAATGTAAAATAGTTGAGCAAAAAATAGATGGAGACCTTAAAACTTCTAGTGCGTCAACAGAGGAGAAAAAAAGAATTTTGAATTATTGTCATCCTTATGATTTATACATTTAGTTCTTTCCATATCTACAAATTGGTATTAAGTGACTTACAAATTGTTTAAATGACTTATGTGGCAAAAGGTGATTCGCTCGCCCCAACGCCCCCGCCAACCCATCCCTAGAAAAGTAAATCACAGGTCGCTGGCATGGGGGAAGGCATGCTCGGACGCGCCGAGTTTTGACCCCAAGACCTCATGTGGCAACACCTCATGCCTCAACCACCGCACCGCTCCGAGGGGCCGTTTAAATAAGTGACTTAGTTGTTTGATGACGTAGGTATTGAGACTTTAATGTATATGCACACTGGGAGAAAGTAGCACCAACAGCTTTCAAATTGTCAAGCATTTGGAATGAGCCATATTTATCAATTTTATAATCTATAGCTTTTTTTCTATAGTCTATATATGCATAAATCAAGGTGGGAAGGACATATACAGAGTGCCCTAGACTAAGCTTTAAATCTTATTTTGATCTAAAGTTTCAGTGGTCGACCAGAACAAGTTGATTTTGATACCATGCCAAAGTGAAAAGAGGTGGTGGGAGTAATGAGAAGTGGAGGAAGGAAGAAGATAAAGAAAGAAAAGAAGGCATCAATATAGCTGGTCATATGCATTAAATATTCATTCCATGCCGAATATTTTGTTCCCAACTAAAGTGGTTTGGTGGTTCCACTTTAGCATCATGTTGTCCTGACACTCATTGTACTTTGGCATGCATCGAAGCATGTCTAGATAAACTTAGATGAGCTTATTTTTTTTAATACCCATTTCTTTAGTTATTTGCTTATAAAAGCAAGACGATAGTAATTGTTAATTTAAATAAATTTTGTTGTGATATATGTAGTGTAAACTCAACATACATTAAAGCATACCCATATGAATTTAGATTAATTTTACTCAATTCTCTTTCATTCAAATTTTCTAATTTTAAAAGAACTATATCAATTAGTAATTAAATATAATTTTATTCTTTTGTACTTGCATGTGTGTTGAGACAAATTTATTAAGTTTTATACCTACGGTATTTTTCCACTACTTGTTTAAGTATAAAAATAAAACTATAGGAATTAGATAAACAACTAAATCAGAATTTTGAAGAAACAAACTGTAAAAAAAAATAATAAACATTTCCTTAATTCAAGATTCAAAAAGAGTTGTCCCCTCGGGATGGTCTAGTGGCTAGCGCATGAGGTGTTGCCACCATGAGGTTTGGGGCTCGAATCTCAGCATAGCCGAGGTAAATGCCTCCCTTATGTGCTAGTCACTATTCCAAAGGCTAGTAGTCGCCCGTGATTTACCTCCTCAATGTTGGCCTGGGACAGGTTGGCGGGGGTGAGCGTATTCGCTTTTTGCCACCAAGATTCAAAAAGAATTTCAATTTTCGAACTAACGATATTGTTTCAATATAGTGTCGATGTCCTAAGTTAAAGGTTTTACGCTTACTAAAAATAGAACATATGGAATTTAAATTTAGTAGTAGTAGATAGTAAGACAATTATTAAGATAGAAGATAACAAATCATCTGTGTAACTAAAAGCTTTAAGTATCTAAGCTTGTTTTTGCAAAAAGATGGAGTTAATAGAGATGTTTTATATAGGATATAAGCAGGATAGTTGAAATAGAAGAGAGCATCAGATATTCATTATGATCGTAAGGTACCTCTAAAGCTTAAAGGGAAGTTTTACAAAATGAGAGTTAGACCAATTATATTATATAGAGTTGAACTATGAAGCAAGCACACAAGCAGAAGATAAGAATGTTAAGATAAGGATGTTAAGGTGGATGAGCAGACATATGAGGATAGACAAGATAAAAAATGAAAACATTATAGAGAAAGATGGAAAATTGCGACAGATGTGATTAAGAAACTATGAATATGTACTTAGGCAACTAATAAATACTCCAGTTAGATGATGTGAGACTATGACAAATACACACAACAATCGAGAAAAAGGAAACTAAAAAAACTAGGTTACTAATGATAAAATATATTTAAATATAAATAATGATATAGTAGGAAAGCAAGCTCAATAATGTAGAAGGATTCATATAGTCGACCTTACTTAGTGGCATAAAAAATTGATTATTGTTGTTGTATAATGTCAAGGTTCTAACGGATGGTGTCGATGACAAATTGGAGGTGGAAGGAGAAAGGAGATGAAGAAGGAAAAGAATATATGATAACTATATACATAAGTTCTGAATTTATATTTCATCTAGAATAGTACAATTTCGATATTATTTTGTATGGACACGAGCTAAACAAATATAGCATTATCTCAATTCATTTTGACCAATATCGTAACATGTAAAGGGTGTTAAGTCTCATTACGATAAGATACTCATGACATTGACACGACATAGTACGAAATTTCAAACCATACTTAAATCCATATTGATATGTGCATAAGTGTGTCAAAGCATGTCAAGTGTCAGCACAACGTGATACTCAACAGCATGATTGGTACAAGCAATACCAGAGAGTTAAACCATGACAATCTCAGGCTTCTATCATATATACAAAACAGTATATTTCAACCATGCCACCTAACATGGTATATTTCAAGCCATGAACTAGACACAACTTACAATCTAGCAAACATGAGTAAATGGTTAAACGAAACCTAAACCTTTATATAGGATCCATGTTATTTGAAACCTAAACCTTTGTATAAGATCCATGTTATCTTCGAAATCAGTTGTATATTACATGCCTAACTTCTTTGAAAGGTAGAAGAATATATGGTCAAATGAAACCTATACCTTTCGATAAGATCCATATTATCTTTAAAATCAGTAGTATACTACATACCTAACTCCTTCTCTTTGGAAAGGTAGAAGTTTCGTCTCAAGATAGCTTGGCATCCTGTCATATAAACCTTTTCAGAAGATTAATTAGTATCATATTGAAAAACTTAATACAAGAGTTACCAATAAAAAAAGGAGTGAACATATTAGAAAAGTCTTCCCACACTCTAAATCAGAACGACCTTACAAAACTCCATAAATATGAGGCAGTGATTTAAGTATGATGCATACTACCAAGAGAGAAGAAAAGGTAGACTCATAAAATGTGAGCTTCAAGAAAAACCTTCTAAATACAAGAAAAAAGGTCAAGAATATGAAAGAACAAATTGAAACAGAATAAAACCCAAACCAAAAGAGGACAAACAAACAAAGAATCATTTCTAATTTTAACTAAAGTGAATCATATATTTATTTTCAATAGAACTTGACTATGGTTCAAACTAAAAAACCTCTGTCCCTGTCTAGTACCAATCGGAGCTGAGACTAGTACAGTACTGGTGTTTGAAGAAACAAAATGGTTTAATTCCATATAAACAAAATAAGAAATTACAGCAGAAAACAGTCTATTGTACCTCACTGATGTCAATGCTTGTCAGACCAGTACATACTGCTCTCATCATTCAGATTTAAAGCCATGGCCATGAGATTCAAGTTTCATTTGTGATATAAAGATAATGATGTGGCATATAATTAACTTGGAAAGGTAATAGCATGACTACATTGCTCTGAAGCACAAATACAACAATAGAGGCAATGCAAATGCAAAACTCTTGATAACTAGTATGATCATAATCATTGACACAGTTAGAGGTCATTAAGCACCTCAAACACATGTATGGGCATTTACCTCGAAGATCATGAACAGCAGAGGCATTGGCATTTACCTCGAAGATCATGAACAGCAGAGGCAGCTACCACAGCACGATGCACCAATGGGTGTAGTTTCTCTACCTAAGAATGATGGTTATTTGAGTAAATAATTTTGATTATTTGGGATAACTTTGACTCACTAGTGTGACACTACTGATCCAAAAAATAAAAGAACAAAGCATTTACCATAGTGCATTCCAATATCTTGTTTGATATGATCGCCTTTGTTGAATCCATAACAGAAACAAAAGAAAAAAAAACTATACCTAATAGTCCACAAACATGAGAAAAGACAGTATGAAATTATAGAAATACCTCAACATTTGCACCAGTCACTGCGCTAAGAATCTCCTCAGCCACTGCCAAGGATGATAGAGGGAACATCCATAGCCTAGTGATTTATCATTAAAGGAATAGAAAATGCAAAGAAACCAATTAAAACAATAGCATTTACTAAATTCATAAAAGTGGACACAATACCTTTCTTTTTCACGCCAGCTAGCCCTTCGGATCTTGTGAAAAGCATTTACAAGTAACTGGAATGAACATACAAATTATAAAATAACAGATAGTTCTATATAAGTCCAAATACGTGAAATGTAGGTACTGAGAAAATGAACTACCACATGGTAAGAGAACTTTGCAGCCATGGCACCACTTTCATGAACACAAAATCTGACAGAAAGTATGGGCAGGGCAGATATGGTGCTTTCCCCTAGAAAGGTAAACCAAGTAAGCTCAAATTGTCATACATAAGACTACTTAAAACAGATCTTTAAGGTATGTACCTGTCCCTGTGGATATGTCAGCTGAAGAAATATCTTGAGGAAAGGCTTCAACCTAAACAAGATATCAAGATATAATACTTTAAAAGTAGGTTCATATCCTAACATTTCCCAAGGTGAAATGGAAGATATATGACACCAGCATGACATGAATAAAATGCAAAATATCAATTTTTGTGTTCTCTAATACATATAGTGGAACCAAAATAAGTCAGTAGCCAACAATACATCAAGAGCCCCATTAAAGAAGTTGATGAAGAGAAGACCTTATCTTTAGCATTAATGTGAAGAATTCCAGGTGGCTAAGACTCTGGTGTTAATGGATTTTCATGCTATTAATCAGTTTGACCTGCTAGTAAACATTACCATTCACTCTCTTCATTGTTCTATCTTGGCTGCTTCATGTTTCTCCCACACTACACCTGCAATCTCTACCTCTTCAAAGGTTGTTTCTCATGCAAATGAACAACATCAGGAAGATAAATGTGGTTGTGGTTGTGGTTGTAGATTGTATTTGTATCCATCTCATGTTCATTGAGGTTGCCCAACCATCTAATGCAGTGATGTTGTCTTACACAGACTGTTGCATGCCACCACCTTATTTCTCTTCCCCAACACCCAACGCCCAATACTAGCAGTCTAGCACTTAACTAATATATCAGTAATTTCACACTTTAATTCAGAACTCCTCCAATTTACAGCCTCCTCCTCAACCTCTAGTAATGTTTTGAAGGTAGTACATGACGCTCCCTATTTATGTTATTCTAGTGCATCCTCTCATATGACAAGATGAAATTTTTTTCACTCTAACCTTTTCCTCTTTCCATTTGTCTTGATCCTGATGTCTAATGCTTTGTCCGTCATATTAAGGGGCATTCTCTCATATGACAAAATGATTTCTCTAACCTTTTCCTCTTTCCATTTGTCTTGATCCTTATGTCTAATGCTTTGTCTGTCATATTAAGGGGCAAAGTTTATTACTATGTGGTAATGTTTATCTGTTTGTGTTATCTGACTAAATACATTGTTAGCAAACGAAGGTTAGAATTTGTAATCTCAAGTCTAATGAAGACCACTATGTGAATGCCATACTAGAGTTTCAGATTTTAAATGGAAAGATACTATTTTAGTACCGTACCAATGTTTTGTCAGATAGTGACGGTGAAGAATTGGAGGGGAAGGAGAAATAAGATGAAAAAGAAGAAGAAAAGAGTACAACTATATACCTATGTTTCATTTGGAATGGTACAATTTTAACATTCTATTGTCTAGGCAAAAGGTATAAAAAATAACAAACATTATCTTAATTCATAAAAAGGGCAGCCCGGTGCACGAAGCTCCCGCTATGCGGGGTCCCGGGGAAGGATCCATTGTACGCAGTCTTACCCTGCTTTTTGCAAAAGGTTGTTTCCAGGATTCGAACCCGTGACCTTTTGGTCACATGGCAACAACTTTACCGTTGATCCATTATCTTAATTCATGTTGACACATTTTGTATTATGCCAGGGGTGTCAAATGTACAACACTCATTGACATGATTGGCACAACAATGTAGGATAGATTGCCTATGCCTAGTAGTATAGGGTTTAAGTAATTTATTGGATAACATTTCGATTATGTCGCTCGGCACAGTAGGAGATTTCAAACCATGAATGTGTGACGAATTTTCTAGTCTGCATACAACCTTTACCACAACCAACCCTATCCCTAAGACACATTGATGCCTTGGTCACCCATCAACATTTAGAATAAAATAAAGGAGCTTGAAACCTTGTGTCACACACTGATCACTCCAAGGAGAAGGAAGACTAAGAGGATCAGCAAAGGAGAAGGAGAAAAAGGATTGATGGAGGAGAACTGGCAGAAGAAGAGGTACTACAGAAGAGAGGAGGAGACGAGGATCAGTGGCGAAGGGGGTAAATGAAACAAAGGAAGGGAACATGCTAGTCTTGTCGCTTGCAGATCCTTTATCGTTGCTTTCAAGGAGAAATGTTCATGGAAGAGGAAGGCAACTCGCGATCATGTCAACGTCTCGTACCTACTCATCTCATGCCTTCTCGCATGTTGATTAGCAAACGGAACAAAACTTTTCACACAAGTTGGCTAACATAGAACGAAATTTAATTACTTGCTTCTATCAAAATTTTGTACACTGATATTATGATGTTGCTCATACATATACCTGAATTTTAATAGGGGCATGCTAGTCTTGTCTATATTATCTCATTGTACGGGTTTCTTCTCCAACTGTTCTCAGTAGTAAAATTCCCTTCACATGTATTGGCCCTTGACAATTTACTTTATTTTACCACTTAAGGGTTTTGGTTGTCATTGTTTTAAAGATGTTATTGGAGTTGGACATGACAAACAAAATCTTGTTACATTATATTTTTTTGGATACTCTCACACCAAGAAGAACTATTGATGTTTGATCCAATGTCCCAACACTTTTATATCTCTATTGCTACATCTTATTTGAGACCACAGCATATTGTCTTAGACTCACCTCTACCATGACCCAACCTACCCTCCTGACCTTACCAAAGGCTGCTTCTCCATCATATCTTCATATTACACAAATGTTTGTTTCACCTTCGTCCACAAACCCTTCGTCAATAATATAAAATTATCTATCACTCTTCAAAAGGATAAGGGCACCTCCACTATTGTGTTCTGCTGTTAAGTTTTGCATGTAGACATTTGCACCATTCTTTTTGAGAATTTGACATATTCTTCTCCTTTATGACATCTGTAAGGAAGCCTTTGGTGAATCACACGGGAAGCATTCAATAAATAAGGAAAAGATGGTCATCCCTTCATATAGCATGCAAAAATTTATCTCTCCACCTCCTGAAGTTCAATCTGTTTCATGTTGTGGATGTTTAAAATTAAGTAGCTTCTAGGTAGCGAAATTGATTATTATAGAGTATGTGTCACTATCAAACGAAGAAGAGAAAGACCAAAAAAGACATTATTAGCAATAATAAAATAAGATAAAATTTATTTAAATATAGATGATGATATAGCAGGGGATAGAACCCAATAGCGTAGAAGGATTCATATAGCCGACTCTACCTAGTAGGATAAAACTTGATTGTTGTTGTTGATAATGATGTGTCACTATCAAAGGTTATAGTAAGGAAATGTTGGAGCTCCTCCCACATCATGTAAAAGTTTATCTCTCCATCCTGAAGGTCAATCTGTTTCATGTTGTGGATATTTAAATTAATCTTCTAAAAAAGGATAGCCCAGTACACGAAAGTTGCCACCAATGCAGAGTCCTAGGGAAGGGTCGAACCACATTGGGTCTATTGTACACAGCATTACCTTGCATTGCAATTGGTTGTTTCCATGACTCAAACCCATAACTGTAAGGTCACATGGCAGCAACTTTATCGTTGCGCAAGGCTCCCCTTCAAAGTATGTGTAGATATCAAAGGTTATACTCAAGGTGCAATATGGTTACTGTTGGACCGCGATGGCCGGGAGGAGTTGAATAGCCCTGCAAAAGTAAAAGAAAACTACCCTTCTCGAACTTTCAGAATAACACTTGCATAAAATAAATAAAAGCAATAAACTAAAAGAGGAGGCAAAGGGTTTTTTACTTGGTTACAACCGGGGAGGTTGTTAATCCAAGGAATGTGTCGCACTAGTATCTCCTTCAGGCGGAGAAGCCTCTTACAGCAATGACGCACAGAAAAATAGAAGCTAAACTACTGTGAAAGGCATGATGAAAGTACGAAGTCGCTTGAAGCCGATGAAAGGCTCTTCGACTAAGCTGTTTCAGTCGTTGCTAAGGGATACAATTTTATCCCTTTCGCAACAGATCGCGTTTGGCCACGATCCAATCAAAACTTAATTTCGGGCGCCCGGACTGGTTTTGAGCGCTCGGACCACTAAAGTCAACAGAGTTGACTTTTGGTCTTCTCTTTGATGAAAACAAGTGCGAAAAACTAATTGACATTTTTTCAACAACCAAACAAGGCTATCTTCTGAATCTTCTCACTTCATTGAGCTCTACGCTAAAGCATCTCACTTTTAGCGTATCACTAGTAATCTTCAACTCCATTAAGCCGATTAAACTTCATTGAGGTCTACCTCTATCTGCCTGAACTCTTCCAACCATAAAATATATTAGTGCCCTTTAAAGTTGATCACATCAACACAACCTATTCCATGATATAACTGCCCTTTGACATGAGCAAGTTAAGTTAGGGTAAATAGACATAAAAATAACTAATATTACAATAAAGTGAAAAAAGATAGAAAAATTATAGAAAAAAATTGGTCTACCTCCCCCTAGACATATACTTTTCCTTCTCCCCATTTGATCACATTAAAAATGCGGTTCCAAGAAAAATCCAAGGGTCAAAACTTAGAAAAGTTTGAAAATTATTTCAATGATTTTTAGAAAACATTTCTAAGTGAAAGAAAATCTCAAAGAAAATTTCTAAGTTAAAAAAAAATCTAAGTTAGACAATTTTGCATGAAAAAATATTTTGAAAAATTTCAAAGTTTTTGTAATCAAAATTATTTTTGAGAATTTTCTAAGCAGAAAACTTAAGTAAGAAAATTTTTCTAAGCAAAAAAAAAATTAATTTCAAAAAAATCTGAAAGACTTTCTAAAGCATTAATTAATTTTAACTTTAATGTTTTTATCAGAAAGTTAATTAAACATTTCATTTCAATATTTTGGCTTCCAGGCAGTGACGGTTATTTAGCCTCTTGTTATCGAGTAATAACCACTTTCTGTATTAAAAGCAACAACAACCAAGCTTTTTCCACTAAAGGGTCGATCAGATGAGTCCTTTACGCCATCGAGCCCTATCTCCTATTATATCATCATTATATTTAAATAAATTTTATCTTGTTTTATCGTCTTAGAAAAAGTCTTTTTGGTCGTCTCTTCCTCGCTGATATGCATGTTTATCATAGTTTCACATCGCCTAACCGGAGGATTTATCGTCATCAGTACACGTCCGCACTCATCTAACGCTGTCTCTGAGTTTGTCTCACTGATGCAACTCCTACTTTCTCTCTAATGCCTCATTCCTTATTTTGCCCATCTTCCTACGCCCACACATCCACCTTAATATCCTCATCTCTCTAACTCTCATCTTATGCTCATATATCTCATCTACATCATTCACATTCCTCCATATAACATATATCATATCTAGCTTATAGAACTTACCTTTAAGTTTAAGAGGTACTTTACGATCACATAGACGCTCCCCTTCATTTCACCCATCCTACTTGTATTCTAGTAAGACATCTCTCTCAATCCCTCCATCATTTTGTAAAACGATCCTAAATATTTAAATCTTCCGGTTCCGGACTCCTCCTCTCCTATCTTAACAATTGTTTCATTACTCTAATATCTAAACTTAAATCATATATTCTTTTAATCTACTAAGCTTAAACCTTTCCTTCTAGTGCCTCCAAGATTCTAGCTTAAGATTTACTCCTTCACGTGTCTCATCTACCAAAATAATATCATCTCAGAAACAACACGCACTACTAGATCGTGTCTCGAATGTGAGTTCGTCCCATAATTAGTGTAAAAGATAGACTTGGGTCGATCCTCGATATAACCCTATCTTTATCGAAATGCTCATTATTCCCTAAGTCTTTACTACGGTCGTTACATCTACATATCCTTAATTTCAATATATACGCTACGCTAACACCTCTCTTTTCTAAAATTCTCCATATAATTTCTCTCGGATCTATCATAAACTTTTCTAAATCAATACAATATCATATGTTTTTGCCCCGATATTTTTCAATTAATTGTCTAAGGAGATGTATAGCTTGTTGACCTTCCAGTACGAACCCAAATTGATTTTCTGTCACTGTGGTATCCTTCCTTAATCTTTTTCTATTATTTTTCCCAAAGTTCCATAAGATGACTCATTAGTTAGTTTAATCCTATAGTTTCAGACAATCAGATGCCTCCTCGTCTTATATAAGGAACCAGAGTACTTATCCTCCATCGATCAGGCATTCTTTCGCTTTCAATATCATGTTAAATAATTTCAGAAATCATTCAATACCTTGTTTCCCTAAGCACTTCCATACCTCTATCTAATATCATCCGGTCAAACGACTTTTCCATTTTGCATTCCATTTAAAATTTGTTTTATTAATTTGAATTCTACGATAAAATTAAAATTTCTATACTCATTTGACCTAATTAAATCACCTAAGTTAAGTTGGTCACCTAAACCTTCATTAAAAAGTCATGAAAATACCTCTTCCACCGCTTTTTTATTTCTCCATCATTTACTAATACCCTATTACATCCATCTTTAATACATTTTATTTGGCTAAGATCTCTTGTTTTCCTTTCTCTCACTTTAGTTATCCTATAAATGTCTCTTTCCCCTTCTTTTGTATCCAATTGTTGATATAAGCGCTCAAAAGTTTCATTTTTGCTCACTCACTACTTTCTATTTTCTTTCGCTATCAGATATTTTTAAGTTTTCCTCGCTCTTACAAATATATAACCTTATAAGCTATTCGCTTTTTCCTCACTTTCTCTTATAATTTTTCATTCCACAACCAATATTCTTTAAACAAGACTTTGGAACCCAATATAGGTTCCAGCCTACTGGATTAACTAAAAATTTCTTAGGGAAATACCTTTTTGAAATATTTCTAATTTGTCCCTAATGATATCTAAAATACTAATTTAAATTGTTGCATTTTCTAAAATTTGTATCATGGAAACATGCATGATTTTTTAAAGAATCCATTTGTCTTTTCAAATTTTCATTTTCTAACTTTAATTTGTCTAACTCTTCTAATGGGCAAGACTTAGCTAAAATTACTTTTAAATTTTTAATTTCCTTTTCTAACTTGCAGCAGTCTTTAGTTAACAATTTAACAAACTTAAAGAGTTTATCGGGAGGAAGAGATCGTACCTGACTTACCTTGTCGATCTTGTTATCCGTGTCTCCCCTAAACTGCTGCTTTCTTCCGAAGTAGCTTCCCCTTCATCGATGCTCTCGATGCTCATTTCAGACGAGCTTGAATCGTAGTCCTCGTCTTGATGACTTGTTATTAATGCAAGTCCGAAGAAGGCCTCGACTTCCAATTCGGACGACGTATCATCCCACGTCACCTTCAAGACCTTGCGCTTGTTTGTTTGGACAGACTTCTTGCCTTTGTCTTTGTACTTGTTCTTTAGCTTGGAGCAGTTGTCCTTGACGTGCCCTTCTTCGTTGCAGTAGTAGCAGCGAATCATCCTTTTCTTTCTACCCTGCAGATTATTAGTTTTCCTAGAATTATATAACTTCTTAAAGCGTCTTACCATCATAACCATTTCCTCGTCGTCGAGGAAAGACTCTGACTTAGGTTCGTCTCTCGATACTTTGAAAGCGATGTTTTGCTTGGGCTCCTTCGTACTTGCACATCTTGATTCATGCACTTCAAATGTGGAAAATAATTCTTCTAATGTAATTTTTTCTAAGTCTTTCGAAATATAAAAGGCATCTACTAGTGATGCCCATTTTGAATTTCTAGGAAATGAATTGAGTGCGTACCTTAGCGAATCTTGGTTACTTACCTTTTCTCCGAGATTCGAAAGTCCGGTGATGATTTCCTTAATCTTCGAGTGCAGATGTGAGACTGTTTCGTTTTCTTCAAGTCGCAGGTTGGTGAGCTGGTTGCGAAGTAAATCCCGTCTTGCGAGCTTGGCTTCGAACGTTCCTTCATGCAACTCAAGGAACTTTTCCCACAGTTCTTTGCTGAGTCGTAGTTGCCGATCTGGTTGACTTCTTGGCGTAAAGCTTCAAGAATAGGTCCTGCTAGTTAACGTCCGTTCAGGCCTCATATCATACTGTCCTGGTCAGAAAGGGAACAAATTATTAATAATAAATCGAAATCGGTTTTTAAAAATACATGATCTATTAAATAATTCCTGGCATATTTGATACCTAACATACTAGGTTATTACTCAGACATGCTTAAGACCGACCGGTTTTATCAACCGAGTCAGCTATATCAGGAGGTTGAATAGCCCTGCAAAAGTAAAAGAAAACTACCCTTCTCAAACTCTCAGAATAACACTTGCATAAAATAAATAAAAGCAAAAAACTAAAAGAGGAGGCAAAGGGATTTTTACTTGGTTACAACCGAGGAGATTGTTAATCTAAGGAATGTGTCGCACTAGTATCTCCTTCAGGCGGAGAAGCCTCTTACAGCAATGACGCACAGAAAAATAAAAGTTAAACTCTAAAGAAAGCGTACAAGTGTTGAAAATGCTAATTGCTTGAGTTGATTAAAAGCTTCTAGACCAAGGCTGTATTTATAGCCTTGGTCGGGGCACCTGAAAGGGGATAAAATTTTATCCCCTTCGCAACGGATCGCGTTTGACCGCGATCCGGTCAAAACTTGATTCCGGGGACCTGGAATTGCTCCGGGCGCCCGGACCGAAACCGGACCACTAAAGTCAACAGTTGACTTTTGGTCCGGGCCCGCTCGCTTGGGTGATTTCAGCCAACCGAAATAAGGCTCACCCTAACCCAATTTCGGCCTTCTCGAGCAACTTTCCGCTCCGGCTTCTCGTCGCTTGAAAACGCTGCGCGCCTCCTTCTCGTCCGTCCGCGTACTCTTCCGCAGCGTCTCGTACCTCAGATGCACCGAGCCCGTCGGCTCCCTCCCATACCGTCCTTCTCGTTAGCTGCGTCTTTTGCTCGACTCCCTGTGCTCCTAAGCTCCTGCACATTCAGACATAAGGTTAAAATACCACAGGACCTAACTTAACTTGTTGATCATATCAACACAACCTTGGGGTTCCAACAGGCAACAGTAACTTCAAATAAGTTTCTGTTTCAATGTTCCTACCAATCTATACTCAATCTTTGGCTATTAACCAAAGTTGGCAGATGTTTAAAACAGATGGCAGGGACACAAATTTGTTCAACAATCAGCTGACATGATAATACATGGAGCAGACTCCAAGGTATGTTGTTAAAAGTCAGCAAAATACGCAAAGCCAAGGAGTTAGTCTATTGCCTCAAAAGTCCACAAGCATGAGTTCAAGAAATTTTGTCAAACAATCAGTAATATGAGTTTACAATGCTCCAAAATTAAACATTTGTTTCTATATGATACAATCACAGGCGCAATAATCTTGGTAACTTATGTCAACTGATAGTGATGTGTAAGAAATTCAAGGTTAACATGTATTTGGAAACCCAATAATCCAATAAGGATTTCAAAAAATCACATTAATCTCTTATATTGGAGATCATTTCTAGTTCTAAAGGAGAAATATTAACTTAGAGAAAGTATGTTACAGATCTTCTGCAAAAGATAGAGAGCTATCACAATATAAAACATTAGACACTCGTCGTTTCAAATTTTAAATTGTAATCAGAAGGTGATGATCTTGCATACCACTCACGTAAATTAAGCCTACAGACCAGATATCTCACTTTTTGTTTGTGTCAAGGTTATTTCATGCAAAATCCAAATGTCACACGAAGACAATGCTAAGAATTTTACACTATCAAAAAATCTCTAGGAAAGAGGTTACTTATAAGAAACAAGATTATCAAAATATTAAAGCATTCGCCAATGGAAATGTAGTAATTTTCAGTGTTCTGCTTGCAGTTTTCAGAAAATATAATAAAGTCATTAAAAAAAAATTACAACATTATTCACCTTAATAAATACAAATGTGTCAAAAAAAAGTCAATTCTAAATATTTATTGCAAGTATCTTTTTAGCTTCTAAATTCTATTTTCTAAGAAAAGGAAAATATTTTCAGAATTTTCCCCAGCCAAACAAAATTATTAAAACTGCATGGGAGGCCTTTGCCTATAATCAACCAAAAGTGCCAGAAAAGCCATCTACTATCTGTGACAATATCACAATAAGAACACTAATCATAAGCAAATGTGTGCATGTGACTAAAAAAAGCAAGAGATCCACGAGAATAGTAATTCATTTGAATTGATAATCATCATAACCTAAAAGGGAAATCTATGGAAGACAAAAAGAAACCAATACAAAATTGTTGTCTTCATATTTCACATAACTATCTACCAGTCATAATGCTATGACTTCATGGAGGCCTTTATTTGGCAGTTCACCAAGAATGGTGATCGAATTTTCACTTCATAGACAAAAACTTCAATAAAAGAAACATCCTTCCGGTTCTCATGACTGTTTTAGAGAAAGGATTTCCATAAATTCCCTTGACAATCAGAAAAACTGATGAAAGAAATGGTTAAGAGCAAAAAACTCTATCGTAGATTGTATATTGATCTTTAAGTAAAAAAAAATGTCCAACTCTGCTTAATCGACAAACCAAGCAGATCAACATGGAATTACATAAACACAAGGATAACCCCTTACTCGTTACCTTGCCCTAGAGGGATTCCAAGGAGGTCTTAGACCGGCTTGAAAGGTGGGTTCTTGGAGGCGTCGTCTTGGCGTGCAGGAGAAGAAGATGACGAAGAGGCGATGGATGAAGCTTTCCTCCCAAAGATTTTCCTGTTAGCATCTTGCTCCAAGAAGTTGAGCTTTGCACTGAGCCCCCATTCGTCCAACTCTTCCATTTGATCGCGTAGACAAATTTCAAGATTTCTCATTTTCACCTTCGGATCTGAATTCGATAGCGTAAATTTTTTTATTTGCAAAAGCTTGATAAAATTTATCACAAGCTCATTATACAACTTAGGACAATGATACTCACTTACCAACACCACCAATGAGTTCCTAGAATTGTTCTGATTCCAAAAATATCAAACTTTTGAATTTTTGAATAGTATAAGTTCATCAACCGGACTTAGAGAACTCCAAATCACTTTAAACCAAAACCAATGTACTCCTAAAAGCCTCATCCTCTCATCTGAATTTGATAGCGTAAATTGAGAGCAGTGAATTTTTAAAGCTTGTAAAGACTACATAAAATTTATCACAAACTCATTATAAAGCCTAGGACAATGATACCCACTAATCAACATCACCAATGAATTCCAAAGACACCCTAGTTCGAAAAATATCAAACTTTTAAATTTTCAACTGGTATAGGTCCAACTCCGAATCACTTTAAAGAAAAACTAATGTACTCTTGAAAACCTTCTTAATATATTTATGCCCTCAGATCTGAATTCGATAGCATAAATTGAGATTAGTGAATTTTTTAATGGGTAGAGTAAAAATTTGAAAATGTGCTCTCAAATTAATTCACTACTTTCAATTTACGCTATTGAATTCAGATCCGAAGGTATAAACATATTAAATAGGCTTCTAGAGTACATTGATTTTGATTTGAAATAATTTGGAATTCTCTAGGTCCATTAACTAGTAACATGAAATTAATACTTTACTTTAATTAAAGACTTAAAATTTAAAGTTTATTCCTTCAAATACACTCCATTTCTTTCACACCTAGATAAACTTATAGTTAATGAAAGTATCCTCAATGTCACTCTTAGCAAGTTGGGTGTGTGAACATCATATCTACTCCACCATGCACATGGATCAAATATATTATCATTTTTTTCACATGTTTTTGCTACCAATGTTTTACTTTAATAAAAGACTTAGAGTTTAAAGCTTACTCCTTCGAATACACTCTAATTTCTTTCATACCCAGATGAACTTATAGTTAATAAAAGTATACTCAATGTCACTCTTAGCAAGTTGAGAGTGTGAGCACCATATGTACTCCACCATGCACATGGATCAAATGTATCATCATTTTTTTCACATGTTTTTACTACCAATGTTTTTCTAAATAACTCAGTCTTGTCTCTCGATTTTGCAAATTCCTTATTAATAATTGTATCCTGAAGATCTAACTCATTGGCATATAAAATTTCCATGCATTAAAAATCCCCGTCGCAACCTCCTTATAAAGAGCAATAAAACTATCTTTATAGTAAAATAGGGATTCAACAAAAATACAGTGGTATGCAATGATGCATCAAGTATATCCTTCATTTTTGAATCAATAATCACTATGATAGGCTGATAATTTGATTCTACGTTGTTCAAGACCATCTTGATATCTTCTTTAGCTTGAAAAAGCTCTCGTTATAGAAACCCCATGGATAGCTTTCTATTTCCATCTATCAATCGAATAACTCTTACCAAAGGAGCAAATATTTTCAAACAAAGTGTCACGCCATTCCAAAAAATCATGTTCATCATAGTAAAGTACGTCAATTTTCCTTTGTTTCTTTTTTCATTTAAAGCCTTAAATCATATCCAATTCATCTGCTCACGTTTGTTCGACTGCCGCTTGCCTCCTCCGGAAGACTCTGGTCAACAATTGGTAAATTTTTTAATTTATGCAATAAATTTTTTTCCTCCCGCAAGCAGGACACATCCGATGACGGCAAACACGTCCGAGAACGCGTCCGTCGCCGCCGATGTGTCCCGCGACCATTTAGCACCACGATGTTTTTTTAATATATTTATTATTTATTTAATTAAACAACTTCTCGCTTAAATAGGATAATTTCAATAGACTTTTATGCATCCTAATTAAATTATCTCAATAAATTATATAAAAATATATTTAAAATTAAAATCTTTTTATAAATTTTATTAATTTATTATATTCTATTAATATTATATTTAAAATTTAAAAATTCTAATAAATATTGCTAATTAATTTATATTGTGATATTTTATATTTAAAATTAAAAAATTCTAACTAATTCATATAAATCATATTTATATTCATAATTTTATATATAAATTTTTTTAAAAAATCTAATAAATTTTATTAATTTATATAAATCATATTTTTATTCTGATAATATTTTTTTACTAATTTATATTAATATTTTTTAATGATTTATATCCTAAATTTATTCTTAAATCACTTTTTACATTATCACAATTACAATGTTAAGCAATCTATCTTCGACAGCATCCGTCACTCAATCCAAATCTGGAATTTTAGGAGAAAGTCAAATGACATTAGATGGGAGTATGAGATGTTGATTAATCCTAAGAACCTCGACAAAATTAAATACAAGTTGTGTGAAAAAATGATATCCGGGAGTATATAGGATCAAGAAGTGCATAAGAAATATACCTGGAAATATATCTAGTTGTCGAAAAGCATCTCAAGAAGATAAAAATAAGTGCAAACAGGCTATTTTTGAAGGGAGGAACAGAAATAAGAACACAATAATGGAAAAACAAAGTTGTAGAGCAAAGGTGACTATTTCTCTAGAGGAAGAAGAAGGTCTTGAAATTGAAGGGATAGATGAAATTTAAAAACTTCTTCCACTTAGCCCAATGGATAGATATACATCGATAATTGCTCTCGAAAATGTAGGTTCCGATGGAAGTAAAGAGCTTCACCAAAAAAATATAAATAAAGCTCTTTTTAAAGAGAGAACTCAACAAGTTCAACAATATGTTGAGAGATGGGTTTATGAAAATGGAATCTCATTCAATTCTGTTGATAATGATTGCTTCAAACAACTAATGGAGGTAGTGAGTCAATATGGACCAGGATTCAAGCCTCCAACTCAATATCAACTTAGGGAACCACTGTTGAAAACCGAAGTTGAAAGAACAAAATAACTGCTGAAGAAACATGAAGAATAGGCAAAGAATTGATACTTGATCATGACAAATGTATAGAGTAATAAAAAAAGAAGTATCTTAAATTTGTGTGTTAATTACAAGCAAGATACTACATTTTTTAGTCTAAGGAAGTCATCAGACGAGGCACATACAGCTCAACATATTTTTAAGTATGTTGATAAGTATGTTGAACAAATAGGCTCTCAGAATATTATTCAGATTGTAACAGACAATGTCACCAACAATATGGCTACAGCTAAATTGATGAGAGAAAAAACGACTTAGGATTTTTTGGAGTTCATGCACAACTCACACCGTTAATCTCATGCTCAAGGTTTTAAAATTCGCTAAGCGCTAGTCGGGCGACAGACCAGCGCCTAGGCATCCTAGGCGGGGACTAGGTGCCGCTAGACAAATTCCTCAGTATCCCTTGATTTATGTAGACATGCAAATATGAATATTGTCAAGGTTATTACAGACAATAAAGATCTAATTATATCTTAAACTATCCTGAGATTACAAAAGTGTTAAATTCAGTGAATGACATGGATTAAATAAACAGTAAGCGCTAAAACAACTTTTGCCAAGATCAACTAGAATGGCATTTAAATGAATCATTCATTTAAATTTACAAGCAGTTCACATTCATTTAAATTCACAAGTCATTCACATTCATTTAAATTCCTTGATATCCCTTGAATGGCAGTGGGTTTATGAATGGGATGAGAATATGAGATTAAATAAACAAATGCAGTTCACAAGCAGAATGCATTTAAGTAAGTGCTAAAACAATAAGTGTTAAATTCAGTGAATGGTATCAACTGGAATGTATTTCATCATTATCATATTAAGTGAAAGAAAAAATAAACTGTAAGTGCTAAATTCACAAATGCAGTTCACAAGCAAACATCATTGTGAACCAGTAAGTGTAAAAATTCACAAATGCATTTCACAAGACTATATCATTGTGAACCACTAAGGTCTAAGCAAAATATAATTGTTGAATAACATAAGTCATACCTTACAAAATGAGTTCAAAATTACACAACTAATAGTATATTAATATCTCATAGACTCATATTTATTCTACTTCTTCTTCTTCATAATTTTCAATAACTTGTTCTTTATCGGACACAAACTCAATATCATCATTGTGATCCTCCTCTTCTTCGGATGCAAAATCATCTTCATGAAGTTCTCTCACTCTAGAACTTCTTCGGGGTTGTAGATTTTTATCTGCTCAACTTGCTTCATCAACCATTTACCAAGTAAGCCGGAACCTAGTTCAAATTCATCATCTCCACCACCATCCACAATCCAACCTTGCATTAGAAGCATCTTTTGCAAGAAGGATATCGTCATTCCATTCTTTCTCTTTTTTGTTTGTTCAACAATCTAGCATTAAATTGGACAAATATTAGATTGTTCAATATGTTGACATCCAACCTATTTCTTTTCTTTGTATTAAAAAAAAGATAGAGTAAATATTATAGTTAGTAACATGAATATAAACTTTAAAAATTAATACTTTACTTTAATTAAAGACTTATTTAAAGTTTACTCCTTCGAATGTACTCCAATTTCTTTCACATCCAAATGAACTTGTAGTTAATGAAAGTATCCTCAATGTCACTTTTAGCAAGTTGGGTGTGTGAGCACCGTATATACTCCACCATGAACATGCATCAAATGTATCATCATTTTTTTCATATATTTTTGCTGCCAATATTTTTCCAAATAATCCAGTCTTGTCTCTGTATTTTGCAAATTCCTTGTTAATAATTATATCCTATAGATCTAACTCATTGACATGCAAAATTTCCATACATTCAAAAATCTCCGTCCTGGCCTCCTCATAAAGAGCAATAAAACTATTTTTATAGCAAAAATAAGAATTCAACAAAAATACAATGATATGCAATGATGTATAAGTTTATCCTTCATTTTTTACTCAATAATCACTATGATAGTCTGATAGTTTGATTCCACATTGTCCAGGACCACCTTGATATCTTCTTTAGCTTGAAGAAGCTCCCCATATAGAACCCCCATGGATGACTTTCTATCTCCATCTACCAATCGAAGAACTTTTACCAAAGGAGCAAATATTTTCAAACAATGTGTCACCGTTCCAAAAACTCATGCTCATCACGGTAGAAGAGTAAGTCAATTTCCCTTCCTTTGTTTTTGACCATTTACATTTCTCCCACATATCACTTGTAAACATGATCCTTAAACTAGATTTTTTTCAATCAAACTTTGCAATGTGAGGAAATTTGATGCAAACCTGGTAACTCCTGGCCGGACTATATCTCTCTTCTTCGTGGCACTTCTCATGACAAAGTCTTATGGTGAGCATAAATGAAAGTGGTAAAAGACTTGGCTTGCTCAATAACCTTTTTAAATCGTGGAAGCTTGCCAATACTTTCAAGCATGAGATTAATAGTGTGAGTTGCACAAAAACTCCAAAAGATCCCAGATCTCTTTTCTCACATCAATTTAGCTGCAATCATATTGTTGGTGGCATTATCTGTTACAATCTGAACAATATTCTGAGCTCTTACTTGTTCAACACACTTTTCAACATACTCAAAAATAAGTTCAAATGTATGTGTCTCGTCTGAAGACTCCTTAGACTCTAAAATTTAGTACCCAACTTGCAATTAACACACAAATTTAAGATGCTTCTTTTTCTATCACTCCATGCATCTGTCATGATGGAGCACCCCTTCTTAGCTTATTCTTCTTCATGTTTCTTCAGCAGTTGTTTTGTTATTTCAACTATAACTTTCAAAAGTGTCTCCCTAAACTGATATTCAGTTGGAGGCTTGAATCCTAGTCCAAATTGACCCACTACCTCCATTAATTGTTTGAAGTTATCATTATCAACAGCATTGAATGAGATTCCATTTTCATAAACTCATCTCCCAACATATTGCTGAACTTGTCAAGTTCTCTCTTTGAAAAGAGCTTCATTTATATTTTTTTTTTAGCGAAGCACTTTACTCCAACTGGAACCTACAGTTTCTGGAGCATTACCAATGCATATCTATCCATGGGGCCAAGTGGAAGAGATTTTTTAATTCCATCTATCCTTTTAATTTCAGGACCTTCTTCGTCTAGAGAAATAGTCATCTCTGCTCTACAACTTTGTTCTTCCATTTTTTTTTTCTTCTTTCTACTCCTCCTTTCTAAAATAGTCAGTTTACACTTATTTTTATCTTCTTGAGATGCTTTTCGACAACCAAATACATTTCCGGGCATGGTTTAAAGTTTCGTGCCGAGACGGTCGAAACGGGCGAAACATCTCGTTCCACCTGGCGACCGACACTAGCACAACCTCGGCACCAGACCCACGACGGCTGTGATGTGTTACTCGACCCTTCGGTCGCAGGGAAGGGGTCGCCCAACCCCGCAACAGCAGCGGAGAGGTTGCATAACCCTTCTGCTGCCGCCGCAGAGGCGTTGTGCAACCCTACGACCACTGCAGAGGAGTCGCACGACCACTGCGGTCGTACGGGAGGAGTCATGCGATCCCCAAGACCATGGTTGAGGGGTCGCTGAACCCGCAGCAGCGCTGAAGTAGCTCGAGCTCGCGAGTGGTGTCCGATTTCTGCTTTTTTTTTAATTAAACTTAGGTTAATTATTTTAATCAACTCCTAACTATAATGGAGATAATCTAAAGAGACTTTATTAAACCTTATTACCCTAATAAAATTATCTAATTAATTTTATATTTCACTTATTGTAATTTAAAAATTATAATAACATTTTTATTTATTTATCTATTTTCATGTTTCCCTTTTTTAAAGATTATTTTTTATATTGTTTATTTTGTTTATTTTTTAAATATTTATTTTAAATATTTTTTTTAATTAATATATTTTATAGTTAAAAAATATCAAAACTATACCGTCATGGCACGATACGGTATCGAAACTATATCGTTCCGGTCCAAGATTGAAATCTTGGCACGGGTCGAAATTTTAAACCTTATTTCTAGGTATATGTCATATGTGCTTCTAGATCCTATATACTCCCTCCAACATCGTTTTTTTACATATCTTGCAATTAATTTTATCGAGGTTCTTAAGATCAATCAACATCTCATACTCCCATCCAATATCATTTGACTTTCTCGTAAGAATTCCGGATTCGGGTTGAGTAACGGATGTTGTCGAAGATGGGTCGATTACCATTGTAATTGTGATAACCTAAAAAGTGATTTAAGAATAAATTTAGGAAATAAATCAGTAAAAAATAATATAAATTAATAAAATATATATATATATTATTAGAATATAAATGTGACCTAATAAATTAATAAAATTTATTAGGATTTTTTAAAAATTTTAAATATAAAATTATGAATATAAATATGGTTTATATGGATTAATAAGATTTATTAGAAATTTTAAATTTTAAATATAAAATATAAAAATATAAATTAACTAATAATAGTTATCAGAATTTTTAAATTTTAAATATAATATTATTAGAATAAAAATAAATTAATAAAATTTATTAGGATTTTTTTTAAAATTTTAAATATAAAATTATGAATATAAATATGATTTATATGGATTAATAAGATTTATTTAAAAATTTTAATTTTAAATATAAAATATCAAAATATAAATTAATTAATAATAGTTATCAGAATTTTTAAATTTTAAATATAATATTAATAAAATTTATAAAAAGATTTTAATTTTAAATATATTTTTATATAGTTTGTTGGGATAATTTAATTAGGGTGTATAAAAGTCAACTTAAATTATCTTATTTAATTGAGAAATTATTTAATTAAATAAATAATAAATAATTTTTTTTAAAAAAGGAAAAATCTCGAGCGTTGAACGACGCACACGAGACGCATCCGCCGCTGCCGGACCTGTCGTCGAATGCTTCTAGCAGCACCGGAAGCTTGACCGAGGCTTCTGGAGGCGCCAGCAGTGCCAACGTCGCGTCCAATACCTGCACTAGAAGCGACGTTGGCGCTGTTAGCACCGCCGAATGCCTTTGGTGAAGCCGCCGAAAGCTTCCGACGACAGGTCCGGCAGCTGCGGACGTGTCCAGGAACACGCCCGACATGGCAGACGCGTCCCGTGACCCAGAAGTGTCGCGGGAGGAAAAAAAATTATTACATAAATGAAAAACTTACCGATCATGTTGAGCAGAGTTTTCTGGAGGAGATGAGAGGCGGAGGAGGCTAAGTAATTGAACCAACAGCGATTTAGGGCTTTAAAGGGGAAAAAAAATCCCGAAATTTCCGCACACCCAGCGACACCCAGCACCACCAGGTTTGCATCAAATTTCCTCACATTGCAAAGTTTGATTGAAAAAGAATCTAGTTTAAGGGTCATGTTTACAAGTGATGCGTGGGAAAAATATAAATAGTCAAAAACAAAGGAAAATTGGCTTACTCTACTATAATGAGCATGAGTTTTTGAAATGGTGTGACACAAACATTTGCTACTTTGGTAAGAGTTCTTCGATTGGTAGATAGAAATAGAAAGTCATCCATGGGGTTCTATATGGGGCGCTTCTTCAAGCTCAAGAAGATATCAAGGTGACCTTGAACAACGTGGAATCAAACTATCAGCCTATCATAGTGATTAGTGAGTCAAAAATAAAGGATAAACTTGATACATCATTGCATACCACTGTATTTTTATTAAATCCCCATTTTTACTATAAAGATAGTTCTATTAATCTTTATGAGGTCATGAAGGAAATTTTTAAATGCATGGAAATTTTGTATATCAATGAGTTAGATCTACAGGATACAATTATTAACAAGGAATTTACAAATACAGAGACACAACTGGGTTACTTGGAAAAATATTGACAGCAAAAGTATATGAAAAAAATGATGACACATTTGATCCATGTGCATGGTAGAGTACATATGGTGCTCACACACCCAGCAAAAGTGTATTCGAAGGAGTAAGATTTAAACTTTAAGTCTTTAATTAAAGGAAAGTATTAATTTCATGTTACTAACTATAATATTTACTTTTTCCCTTTTTCAAGATTCATACAAAGAAGAGAAATAGGTTGGATGTCAACAGGTTGAATAATCTAGTATTTATCCAATTTAATGCTAGATTATTGAACAAACAAAAAACAGAAAAAGAAAGGAATGTCGATGTGCTTCTTGCAAAAGATGCTTCAAATGCACGAGGTTTGATTGTGGATGGTGGGGAAGATGATAAAGTTGAAATAGGTTCCGGGCTCATATAGCAAATGGTTGATGAAGCAAGTGGAGCAGATAAAAATCTACAACTCCGAAGAAGATCTAGAGTGAGAGAACTTTACGAAGATGGTTTTGCATCTAAAGAAGAAAAGGAGGATCACAATGATGATATTGAGTTTGTATCCGATAAAGAACAAGTTGTTGAAAATTATAGAGAAGAAATAAAATAAATATGTGATATTTAGTTGTGTAATTTTGAACTTATTTTAAAAGTTCATACATGCTAATATCACAAGACCAGATATCTCACTTTTTGTTTGTGTCAAGGTTATTTCATGCAAAATCCTAATGTCACATGTAGACAATGCTAAGAATTTTACACTATCAAAAAATCTTTAGGAAAGAGGTTACTCATAAGAAACAAGATTATCAAAATATTAAAGCATTCGCCAATGCAAATGTAATAATTTTCAGTTTTCTGCTTGCAGTTTTCAGAAAATATAATAAAGCCATTAAAAAAAATTATAACATTATTCACCTGTAATAAATACAAATCTGTCAAAAAAAAGTCAATTCTAAATATTTATTTTAATTATCTTTTTAGCTTTTAAATTCTATTTTCTAAGAAAAGGAAAATATTTTCAGAATTTTGCCCAGCCAAACAAAGCCAAAGGCCTGGTTTGGCAACTAAAATTTTTCTGTTTACGCTTTACAGTTTTCAGGAAATTAAATAAATCTATTAGAATTTTAAAAATAAAAAATATATCTATCACATCATTTACCCCTAATAAATTTGCATGTGTCAAAAAAAGTCAATATTAAGTATTTATTTCATTCTTCTCCTCAACTTTTAAATTCTATTTTCTAAGAAATGAGAAGAGTTTTCAGAAATTTTTCAAAAAAAAAATATTTAAAAAGGCCTAATAGGTTTTCAGTCACATTCTTTTGCCTTCAAATTCCTTTGAGATTGAGAATGAACCGATTGTAGCTCAGATGAGGTGTTTGTGAAGTCCAATGGCAGAGTTGTACCTATGTAGTTGTTGGCATTGTGTACTTTGAATAGCAATGGCATGATAAAACTACCCCTATAACCAATGTCTAGCAGAAAAGCAGTAGGTTGCCCCACTCTACTGGCTCTTATAATCTTTCTGTGTGAAGAACTTATGGAAATTGAAAACCATGAAAAAATTAAGCCTTATATTGCAAAATTTTGTCAATCATCTAACCACTTTGGAATCACTAAGTTAGTATGCGGGGGTATATTTCATCTATATAGTGCCAGGAAGAAATATCTTAGTTTAAGGCCCCTTTATGTGCTAGGTTTTGGTCCTTCCCTGGAGCCTTGATTGAATGTATGTCAGGGAAATACCATACGGCTAAAGGAGATTACTACTGCATAACATTCAATTTTAATTTTTCTTTATCCACTAACATAATAATTTGTTGTTGTTAACATAAATGACTCTTTCTCCCCATTCCCTTTGAGGTTTTATTGTTCCCTGTGGAATATTTTTCAGGTGTGGCGATCCTATGAAAAAAGCATGAATTTTGTAGTCACAAAAGCAACATGGATTGCTATAAGAAATGGCATCCTTGAGACACCAGAGAGGCGAGGGAGCTCCTAAAAGATGCATAGGAATTCTAAAGGTGATAAAACATAAATCTAAAAGGATGCCATATGTGATCAAGTAAGACATGAAACAATACCTATATCATCAACTCACTGAACCCACTCACTATATCCAAGAGAATTCTTACCATATATACAAATGAGTGCATGTAACCAAAAAAAATTGGATGTTGCATTCACATTTCATATTTCTGTTAAACAGAAAATTATTAAAACTGCATGGGAGGCCTTTGCCTATATAATCAACCAAAAGTGTTAGAAAAACCATCTACTGTCTGTGGCAATAAGAATACTAATCATAAGCAAATGTGTGCATGTGACTAAAAAAAGCAAGAGATCCACAAGAATAGTAATTCATTTAAATTGATAATCATCCTAACCTAAAAGGGAAATCTATGGAAGACAAAAAGAAACCAATACAAAATTGTTGTCTTCATATTTCACATAACCATCTACCAGTCATAATGCTATGACTTCATGGAGGCCTTTATTTGGCAGTTCTCTAAGAATGGTGATCGAATTTTCACGACATGCACAAAAATTTGAACAAAAGAAACATCCTTCCAGTTCTCATGATTGTTTTAGAGAAAGGATTTCCATAAATTCCCTTCATAATCAGAAAAAGTGATGATAGAAATGGTTAAGAGCAAAAAAAACTCTATCGTAGATAGTATATTGATCTTTAAGTAAAAAAAAAAAAAAAGATGTCCAACTCTGCTTAATCGACAAACCAAGCAAATAAACATGGAATTACATAAACACGAGGACAACCCCTGACTCGTTACCTTGCCCTAGCGGGATTCCAAGGAGGTCGTTTGTCGACCGGCTTGAAAGGTGGGTTCTTGGAGGCGTCGGCTTAGTGCAGGAGAAGAAGATGAAGAAGAGGCGATGGACGAAGCTTTCCTCTCGAAGATTTTCCTGATAGCATCCTCCTCCAAGAAGTTGAGCTCTTCTGCACTGAGCCCCCATTCGTCCAACTCTTCCATTCGATCACGTAGGCAAATTTCAAGATTTCTCGTTTTCGCCTTCGGATCTGAATTCGATGGCGTAAATTTTTTTGTTTGCAAAAGCTTGATAAAATTTATCACAAGCTCATTATACGACTTAGGACAATGATACTCACTTACCAACACCACCAATGGGTTCTTAGGAGTGTCCTAATTCGAAAAATATCAAACTTTTGAATTTTTTAATGGTATAAGTTCATCAACTGGACTTAGAGAACTCCAAATCACTTCAAACCAAAACCAATGTATTCCTAAAAGTCTCACCCTCAAATCTGAATTTAATAGTATAAATTGAGAGCAGTGAATTTTTAAAGCTTGTAAAGACTCGATAAAATTTATCGCAAGCTCATTATAAGACCTAGGACAATGATACTCACTAATCAACATCACCAATGGATTCCTAAGACTCCCTAGTTCGAAAATATCAAAATTTTAAATTTTTGAATGGTGTAAGTCCAACTCCGAATCACTTCAAACCAAAACCAATGTTCTCTCGAAAACCTTCTTAATATATTAATGCCCCCATCTCTGAATTCGATAGTGTAAATTGAGAACATGAATTTTTTTATGGGTAGTGTAAAAATTTGAAGATGTGCTTTTAATTTAATTCACTACTCTCAATTTACGCTATTGAATTTAGATCCGAGGGCATAAACATATTAAATAGGCTTCTAGAGTACATTGGTTTTGATTTGAAGTAATTCGGAATTCTATAGGTTCGTTAGCCAGTTTCAAACCAAACTATTTGTTAGTGCAGTCGGACCGACAAGAGGGGAGGGGTGAATTGTCTGCAAAAAGAAAGTACCCTCCTCATTCTTTCAACTCTAAAACAACAACAATAATAAAATAAAATAACAGAAAAGAAGAGACAAGAAATTTAACTTGGTTACAACCCAAGTGGTTGTTAATCCAAGGCAGTTGAAAAGCTCCACTAGAAATGTCTCTTTCACTATAGGCGGAGAAGCCTTTTACACACTAAGAAAGCTCTAAGAGTTGCTAAGAATTGAATACTGAGTTAAATGAATAATTTTCTAGCTCCAGGGGCCTTTATATAGCTCCTGGAAATCCTATCTTGAGTCTTGAGGGCGCCTCCCAAGAGGTTGAGGGCGCCTCCAGCCGAGGCATCGGATCGCGCACGTTCTTCTCGTCCACCGGTGTACTCTTCCGTAGTTCTTTCGTCCTTCGAACGCACCGAGTCCGTCGGCTCCCTTCCCGTGTCGTCCTTCTCGCTAGCTGCGTCTTCCACTTGACTTCCTGCGCTCCTAAGCTCCTGCACATTTAGACACAGGGATCAAAACCAAACAGGATCTAACCTAACTTGGTTGATCACATCAAAACAACCACGGGGTCCAACAATCTCCCTCTTTTTGATGTGCATCAACCTAAGTTCAAGTTAGGGTAAAAAAAACAGACAAGTAGTAATTTAAAGAAATTACTAAACTCATATTTTAAGCATAAAGATTGCAATAATAGAATTTGTAATTTTCCAAAAAAAAAAATATTAACTTGTTCCTATCCAGAAAAAAATTTAAGTTCCAATTTAAAAAAAATTAACTCCCCTAAAACTTGTTCCTATCTCTCCCCCTTTAATCACAGCAAAAACGGGGTAGGAATTTTTCAAAATAAATTCTAAGTTAACAAAGAACTCTAACCTTTAGGCAATTTAAACAAAAATATTTTTGAAAATTTTCCAAAAAATGTTTAAACAAACTTGTTAAAGCATTATCTAATTTCTATTTTCATGCTTTATCAGTAAGTTAATTAAATATTTTATTTCAATATTTTGGCTTCCAGGCAGTGGCGAGGCACTAGGCCTTCTTGATTATTGGAGCAACAACCACTTTCTTAGACAAAGTCTTATAAAGAAATTAACTGTTTAATTTTTCTTGCTGAAAGCGCTAACTTACAAAAATTTAATCTAGTAAAGATTTTGGAAGCCAGTATAGGTTCCTTCCTACTTGATTAATCAAATATTTAGGAGGTACATAACTTTTGAGAACTTTTCTAAGTTGTCCCTGATGTTTTCTAATGTACCAATTTAATTTTCCATAAACTCTAAATTTAGATTTTTGAAAGTTGTTAGGTTTAAACATGCATTTATTTTCAAATTGTCAATTTGCAATTTCAAATTATCATTTTCTGTTTGTAAATTATCTAACAATATTTTTAAATCAACAATTTCTTTTTCTGATTTTACTAGGTCTTTTGTAAGAACTTTGATGAACTAAAAGGACTGCTTGGGAGTTAGAGCACGTAACTTACTTACCTCAATTTCTGATGCTCCCCTTTCATCGCAGCTTTCTTCTTCTGATTCTCCCCCTTCTATCTATGCTCATTTCTGAGCTGATTTCTTCTTCAATTTGATGGTTGGCCATCAGTGTTAATCCCGAGAAGGCTTCGACTTCAAATTCGGAGGATAATAATTCATCCCATGTAGCCTTTAGACTCTTGCGTTTAGAGGATGTCGGTTTTTGGGACTTCTCCTTGTCCCTTTTCTTCAATTTTGGGTAGTCATCCTTGATGTGCCCTTCCTCGTTGCAGTTGTAGCATTGGATCGTCCTTCTGTTGCATTAATGCTTTCTCGACTGCGATCTAAATTTATTAGTCTTAATAAACTTATTTAACTTCCTTACCAATAGCGTCGCTTTAGTTTCATCGATCGACGCTTCGGAATCGAGATCGTCCATCTCGGCTTGTAGGGCAACATTGAAATTTGACTTCTGAATTAGTTTAGGTTCTGCAATTCGAGAATCGTGAAGTTCAAATGTAGAAAATAAATTTTCTAGCGTACTTACCTCAAAATCCTTAGAGATGTAGTATGCATCTACTAAGGACGTCCATTCTGGAGTTCTTGGGAAGGCGTTGAGCGCATACCGGATCGAGTCTCGGTTTGTTACCGATTCTCCGAGGTTGTTCAGTTGAGTTATTAATTCCTTGATTCTTGCTTGGAGTTGTGCTACCTTCTCGCCATTGTTCATCCAGAGATTTGTAAGCTGAGTCCGGAGAATGTCGCGCCTTGCTAACTTCGCTTCTGAAGTGCCTTCGTGGAGCTCCATGAATTTTTCCCAGAGATCTTTGGCGGAGTAGTAGCTTCCGATCCGACTTACCTCCTGGGATAGTAGAACGCTGAGCAGATGAAACTCTGCCTTTCCGTTGGCCACGAAATCAGCTTGCTCCTTTTTCGTCCAGTTGTATTCTTCCTTGTCTTTAGGGACTGCAAAATCATATTTCATAACTAAAAGAATATCAAATTCTTTTTTGAAGAATACCTCCATTCGGTGTTTCCATGTAGCGAAGTCTCCGTCGAATTTCGGGGGATGAATATTTGCACCGGCCATCGTCTTGATCTTGATGCTTCAGGCGGTCAATCCTTCTGAGGCGATCTGACTCTAATACCACTTGTTGGTGCAACGGGACCGGCAAGAGGGGAGGGGTGAATTGCCTGCAAAAAGAAAGTACCCTTCTCGTTCTTTCAACTTTAAAACAGCAACAATAATAAAATAAAATAACAAAAAAGAAGAGACAAGAAATTTAACTTGATTACAACCTAGGTGGTTGTTAATCCAAGGCAGTTGAAAAGCTCCACTAGAAATGTCTCCTTCACTGTAGGTGGAGAAGCCTTTTACACACTAAGAAAGCTCTAAGAGTTGATAGGAATTGAATACTGAGTTGAATGAATAATTTCCTAGCTCCAGGGATCTTTATATAGCTCCTGGAAATCCTATCTCGAGTCTTGAAGGTGCCTCCCAAGAGGTTGAGGGCGCCTCTAGCCGAGGCATCGAATAAAACTTTATCCAACTACGAAACAGTCAAGTAGACTGGGTTCAATGGCCTTGAGGGCGCCCTGGACAATGTGGAGGCCGCCCTCAAGGCAATGAGGGTGCCCTCAAGGCAATGAGGGCGCCCTCATGCCTGTAGGCAGCCGAGGCGCCTCCAACACTTCGTTGAGGGCACCTTCAGCTTGCATTTCCGGATCCTTTCGACTTCTTTTCTTCTTCCGAAGTCCCGATAGCTTAGGTGATTGCGGTCAACCGAAATAGGGCTCACCTGAACCCAATTTCCGACCTTCTCCTCGAGCAGGCTTCCGCCCCGGCTTCTCGTCCCTCGAACGTCGCACACGTTCTTCTCGTCCACCGATGTACTCTTCCGCAGTTCTTTCGTCCTTCGGACACACCGAGCCCGTCGGCTCCCTTCCCGTGTTGTCCTTCTCGCTAGCTGTGTCTTCCGCTCGACTTCCTGCGCTCCCAAGCTCCTGCACACTTAGACACAGGGATCAAAACCAAACAGGACCTAACCTAATTTGGTTGATCACATCAAAACAACCACGGAGTCCAACACTATCTAATTGACCTAGAGAAACAAAGGAGAGGTATCACGGAAATATGCTACATGATTTGGATATTATGAAAATTATGTACATGAAATAAGAAATCCTGAAACGTGCATGTGTGGTTAAGTAAAATGCTGAAACTCTCTTGCTAGCGGCCCGGGCGCAATTGGGAATGAAAAAAAAATGTATATTAACATATACACAAAGTTTATTTTAAAAAATATACAAAATTTTCAAAAAAAATTACAATTTAATATTTAATATATATCAATAAATTAATTTAAGATAAATTTAAAATTACAAATACTTTAAAAATATTCCTATTTAAATAAAAATAGTGATAATATTTAACCCCATTGTTATGGCAATTGCTTTATCCGAAGTTGATTGACTTTGTATATTATCTAACTACCTAACTCTTCGATGAATATTTGAGTCAATTGATCATCCATTAAGTCAACTAACATAATGTAGCATTTGGGTCATCTAACATTACAGTCTAATCATGTCAATCAATAAATCTTCCAAAATTTCAATTGTTCCATCGATCACTATAATTGCTTTTATTTATCAAGTGACTTATCTTACCTCAATCAACTACATAGTTGACTGAGCCACCCACAAACAAAAGCATTTTTTTTGTTGGTAGTTCAATTGGAATTGACTACTTAGTTGACTTAATTATATTAAATCTAATCTTCAGTCGACTAAATCATCAATTTTGATCAACTCAAAGATTAACTTCTCATCTAAATAAAGTCTACCCAAACTTAAAGTGTAAGTTACTCGTAGATTCTCGTGTCTAAGCAAGTCACAGAGGGTTGGATGTTTAGCAAATAATAAAGACACAACAGGTCAGGGTTAATTATATATTAATAAAGTCTCATAAGAGTGAATTCTAGGCAAGTGGAGTATTGGCGTGTCAAGGTTGACTAGAGACTCAGCAAGTGGAAGCCTTAGTAGGCCAAAGTCAACCAAATACTAAGCAATGGATGAAGCCTAAAAAAATGATCTCTAAGCATCGGAAGTCATATTAAGTTGAGGTTGATTAGTGCTAAACAAATAAGGGAGTTTCAAAGACATGTTGTCTTTTAACACAATTAGATTTCAGCCTTAGAGGGACTAAAATTAGAGTATCAGTTAATTAGTATAGGAATTCAGTGATTGATAGAACAGCTTTAGGGAATGGATGACTAAATTGGAGGGGTGAATAGCGATTGAGGATCTGCAAATGATGAGTCTTCCTACTTTTGCTATTGAGTTAGCAAGGTTACAAACAATTAATATAGTGAAAATGAAAACATGACAGAATCGCACTGATAAGGATCATTCTCGGAAACAACTAACACATTCATTTAATATGGTTTAAGTCCCAAGCTCCTACTTCACGAACTATGATCCATCAGTGGATCATTCTCAGAAAGCCGTTAATTTTCTCCTTCTAAGTCAACTACAAAGGTGAAAAATTCTCTTACAAGTTCAAAAGTTTTATAATGGATTACACGAAAGCTAAGGACAAAGATAGAATCTCTAATAAGATCTAACTAGCCTTACTTTCACTAGTCTTAAGGACTCCACTAAGCTCCCCTTTTATAGTATTCAATCCTCTGACGTCTCTTGTTGTTTGTCGTCCAGTAGTTGATTGCTCTGGTTTAATTAGTCGATTGGTCCTCATGATTGACCATTATCACGCAACAACTAGTCCTTTCTACTTTCTACATTGGCAACTAGTCAACCAACCACTTACCATCAGTCCATATAAATTCGACTCAATGATAAATAGAAGCGACTCCTCAAACCCAATCGACTACTCCGGCCGATTGATCCTCCAAACGACTAAAATCCATATTAGTTGAATGCTCCAAACTATAAACCTCAGCTTATGATAACTTTAGGATTTTCGTTTGTAGTTGATTATCTATTTCATCAGTTAACTCATCCACCATTTTGATTGGATTCCAACACCAGTCGACTGGTAAACCTCAAACCCTGAATCCACATGGCGATATTGTCGATTGTCAATCAATTGTTGACTCTAACTACAACTATCTCAAAGATTGACTCCACCTATGTTGAGCTTTCCTCTCAACCCTCAAGGATTATAGGTCACTCAGCACTCTTAGCTCACTAAAGACTTATCGTTAGAGCTTGACTTCATCCCTCGACCATCTCTTATTAGATTACTTGGTGCCATGGATGTGCATGAGCTCTTGGCTCTTTCATATGTCATCCATCACCCCTTCACCTATAGAGTCTGTCTTCACCAGCTGTTGTCCTTGTTATCTTAATGCTCCTCATCTTATAGTCCCTCAATCTGCCTCATGCAACTTTCTACTTCGATCTATATGAACCTCGAGCCATCAAATTGTCAATCCATGTCAAATCAGTGCTCCAGAACTACTCTATCACCACCTCAATGCTCCTCGTCCTATGATCCTTTGGATACCTCATGCCATCCTTCTCTAATCTATTTGAACCTCCAAGCCATTGAGCGTGTTATCTTAGCCACGCTAAATCATCATCAATCGCTAGACTTTGTCAAGCCATAAGCTCTCCAAGTTCCATATGTGTTACTACAATCTTTGCCCACTCAAACACGCATATCAAATCACAAAGCAAGGTCTAACTTAATTTTTTCTCAAATTTCAAAACTCAAGGTCCACTAGTAGCACAATTGCATCAATAGAAGCTAATTGGGCAATCGACTCAATTGGTGAGCAGTGTTAGTTACTTCTTTTGCAAAGGATAGAAATGTTCTCGATACAAATGCATCTAAGTAGGGATTAGGTGTAACACTAATGCAACACGGTCGAGTGGTAGCTTATGTTTCTCATAAAGGACCATAGAAGAATTATTTCATACATGATTTAAATTAACTATTTTTTTTGCCTTTAAGTTTTTGAGACGCTATCTTTGTGGGATTGGTTTTTAGATATTTACCAACCATAGGTATTTGAAATATCTTTTCACTCATACAATGTTGAATCTAAAATAGAGGAGATTAATGAAGTTTGAGAACAATTATGGTTGTGCTATTAACCATAACCTTGTGAAAGCTAATGCAATGACAATTGCACTGACATGAAAGAAATCTAAATGAGTATTGGCATCTCACAGTATGATAGTTACTGAGTTAGTTAAGCAATTTACAGAAATAAACTAGTTGAAGTAGACACAATAAGGTACATTGATATCCTTGATCATGTAGTCCCCAAGAGTTGAGCCATTTAAGGGAAATTAGCAGGAGACCAGTTTCTCATATATGTAGCCAATGAGCTGGATTTAGGCCTAAAGCTAAAGTTTTCTCGCGATAAGAATGATTCTTTTTTTTATTCTGAGGTAGTTTGTACATTCTCAAGGCATGTCCTTTTAGTTACATAGTTGCACTGCCTTTGAGCCTTACTATGATTACAGAAAGAAACCAACACAAATTCGACCTGCTACGGACGGAGAAGGCAAGGCAAGGGATCCAGTACCGACTAGGGAGGAGAAAATGCTGGTATGCCGAGCTGGTGATGGTGAGAACTGAGAAGACACTGGTGGCAGTGGCGACGAAGGCGAAGGCGGCGAGCGAAAACAGAGGAGGGAAGGGAAGAGGAGTGGACGGTTAAGGGGGGTGTGGCGACGGCAGGAGGAAGACCGAAAGGGTTGAGCGGAGCAATTAACTGAATGAAGCAGGGGTTTCGGATTTTCTATAAATAGGAGTATCAGTTTTCCAGACAAAATAATGAACTTTATTTAACTACAGAATAAGAAAAGGATTCTATAATCCTAATACTAATAACAATTGCCCTTGTATCACTTTTGTCAACATAACCTAAATCCTCGTGACCTCTCCTTTATAATTAAGAGTAAGAATTCGATTAATTCAGTTAATTTAATATTAATTTTACATAAATTTTTATTATTATTATTTTAAATAAATTTAGTTAATTTAGTGTTAACTGAAATAACTAATTCGATTAATTCAGTTTTAGTAAAATTTTAATCTGATTCGATTAGCCAACATTAAATCGGTTTTCAATTAATTCGGTTAATTTATGGACCGAATTAACCGAATGTTCACCCCTATTTATAACTCTCACCTTATATAAAGTTATCCTAGCAAAAATCTAATGGTGTTGTAGGCTTTGATTTAGCCGTAAGTAAAATCAGCACTATACAACCTAATGGGCAGGGCCATATACCAACAAGCCTTAGTATGGAGATTTCCTGAGGTTGCTATGGTCGAATTGCTACACTATATGGTGCATCATGGAATTTAGGAATAGATGTTGGAGCTGGTATCATTGATAGTGACTACCGAGGAGAGATGATTATTGTTACTTTTAATCACTCGGATGAATCAATAATTGTTTGTCAAGGAGACTATATTGCTCGGATCATTTTTGAAAGAATTCTGACATCAGATATTCATGAAGTATCAAGCTTAGCTGAAAGTTACCAAGGGAGAAATGGATTCAGATCTACATTCCAAAATTTCGGGTCTAACTTCCCAAAAAGTTATTTTTAACAAACTGCTGCCAAAAGAGAAGCATTCTATAATGGTGATAGTCGAGTACATTCCTTCCCAGAGGGATCTGGAAGAAGTCCATGCAGGAGATGCACACCTAGGAGCCTCTGTCCTCCAGCCCATGGATACTTCTCTGGGTACCCTCAAGGATGAGGATGACCTCCTAGCAAGAATTGCTTATATGGCTTCAATCTCCCTACCTATGGACTAGAAGGATCAACCTATATGGGACCAATATTCAGATGCAATAGATGGAACAGAATGGTTAAACCCATTTGCTGAAAAGGATACCCAAAATCAACTAATTGCTACCGGGTATGAAATGGAATACCTCAGCCTGCAGTGTCTTATGGAAGAACTTGAACCTCAACAAATATACTCTCCAAGTACTATTGTTTTTCCATATAACCTGCCACAGAATACCATGATGGGGCCTCCTGGCCATCCACCAGCAGTCAGAATGGATCCAAGACCAGCTCGGCCCATCTTTGATCAAAGGCCCTCTAATACACAGTTCAGGCGGGATAATACCACTGAGATGTGGACTTTACCTTCAGCCCAACAACAGGGAGGGGTTATTTTTGTAATCCCTAAACAAATAGGTATGTTCCACGACGTATTTTCTTAATGGGAATTCATCACCAAGAACCATGTTGTCAGCCAGGGATTTACAGATCCCAAAGATAAAATTGAGTACATGGAAAATCTCTTTGGAGAGATTGAAAAATTTGCATGAATCCAGTGGCACATGACCTACCCTACAGAATATCAAGCACTTATAGATATAGCTGATAGAAGGGAAGATACGCAAAATATCATTTCCCAAATGCGTCAAGTATTTCTTTCTGAAGATCCCATCCAAGGATCCACAGTTATACAGGATGCGAGACTTTATATAGAGGCTACAACAACGATCTATAGTATTTTCTTCCTGTGTTCAGCCTGAACACCCAACCCAAGTCCATCAATAATAATTCATATCACTAAAGGATTATTATTGAACTACCGCATCAATCTCATATTACAATATGAACTCCTTATTATGAGTACGTTAATCTCCCTATATTTAAGATATCGTATGTCTGTTAATTAAATAAGTTACTGACAACTCAATTAATTAACATCTAATTTCAAGAGTAGTACCACTCAACTTTATTATCATGTCAGACTAAGTCCACCTACAGGATTTACATGATAATCCTTATGAGCTCCTCAAGGGGGCATCATCAACCTAAATAATTAGGACACATATTGCTTTTATAATCAACAACACACCATATAAATAATATTATCTCCCAACTCATCGGGCCTATTGATTTAACGAATAAATCTCACTCGTTGATAAGTTAAAGAAATAAATACTAAGTATACGTGCTTATTATTATATAGGGATTAAGAGGACGCACATCCATAATAACAGAGGTTTTGTTCAATTATGTAGTCAATACAAATCGAACAACCTCAAATAGTCCTACTCAATACACACATAGTGTACTAGTATAATTTTATAGCCAAGATAAACTAATACCAAATTATATTATAATCGTTCCAATGGTTTGTCCCAATCTATCTTGGTTGTGAGCTACTATTTATAATTTATAAGGAATTGATAACATTATCTTCTGTGTGACACCACACACTATGTTATCTACAATATAAATTAAATAGATGATATACTTGTCAAGTTCAGTGGGAGCGAGTTTGTTATACTTGTTTTGTATGTGGATGATATATTGCTTGCTAGCAATAATAAGGATCTGCTGCTTCAAACTAAGTCATTTCTATCTGGTAATTTTGAAATGAAAGATCTTGGTGAAGCATCCTTTGTTTTAGGCATACAGATCTATCATGATCGTTCAAGAGGCATTCTTGGACTTTCACAACATGTCTATATTGAAAAAGTGTTTTTAAGATATGGTATGCAGAATTGTACACCCGGTGACATACCTGTGTCAAGAGGTGACAAGTTTAGCTTGCAGCAGTGTCCACGTCTTGAACTTGAAATAAAGGAGATGGAGCAATTCCCATATGCGTCAGCAGTGGGAAGTCTCATGTATGCACAAATTTGTACTCGACCAGATGTAGCATTTATAGTGGGGATGTTAGACAGTTATGTTAGTAACCTAGGACCGTCACACTGGAAAACGGTAAAGAGTGTGATGCGGTATTTACAAAGAAATAAAGGGCATATGCTCATGTATCGGAAATCAGATCACTTAGAGGTGATTGGATATTCAGGCTCTGTTTTTGTTGGATGTTTGGATAGCAGGAGGTCCACTTCGGGTTATATCTTCATGCTTGTTGGAGGGGTTATATCTTGGAAGAGCGTCAAGCAGACGCTAGTATCCACTTCTACAATGGAGGATGAGTTAGTAGCATGCTATGAAGCATCCAATCACGGGATTTGGTTGCGGACTTCATCACAGTATTACAAATTATTGATGATATTGAAAGACCACTGAGGATCTACTGTGATAATAAAGCCGCAGAACTTTATGCCAAGAACAACCGTAATTCTCCGAAGTCCAAGCATATCGACATCAAGTTTCTAGCGGTTAAAGTAAGAGTTCAGAGTTGTCAGATTATGGTAGAGCACATCAGCACAACTTTCGTGTTGACCGATCCACTCACCAAAGGCTTGGTGCCTAAGGTGTTTCATGCACATGTTATGGATATGGGAGTCCTTCTTATGGAAGAAGAACTCATCTAGTGGGAGTCTGTATTTATTTTATTGCTCTATATTTGATAATAAAGACAAATATTTTATTTTGATTATTATACGTACTTAAAGTTCAAAACATTAATGAGAATTTACATATTTGTTTGACACTCTGATTGTGATATCATCATTTATTACTGTTGTTTAGCATTTGATGTTTGTAAATATGATAAAGATTCTTTTTGGAATCATAAAGTTGATCATGATTTGTTATTGCAGTTTAACATAAAGTACTTTGCAAATATGATCTGACCTTTTTTTAGGACATCTTAGGACCAGTTAGAAATTGATATGTATTGATCATATTTCATGTAATTTCCACTCTACACTAGGGCTGTAAACAAGTCAAACCGAGCCGAGCTTTGGGGTGTTCAAGCTTGTTTGATAAGATAACCGAGCCGAGCTTAAAATGAACCAAACTTTTGAAATGAGTGTTCAATCTTGGCTTGGTTTATTTTTTATGAGCTTGAGCTTGTTTGAAGCTTGGCTTGAGCTTGGTTCGTTTAAATGTTATCAAGCTCTCAATTCAAGCTTGGCTTGAGCTTGGTTCGAGCTTGGCTTGAGCTTGGTTCGTTTAGATATTATCAAGTTCTCAATTCAAGCTTGTTTGATTGTTTGAAACTTTTAATTGTTTGATTGGTTATTAAGATTGATAATTTAAATTTATTTATATATTTATTTTATTTTATTATTTATTTAGCATATTAAAAAAAGTTTTATTAATAAATATGGTTCGTGAACATTGTTCACAAATGTTGTTCACGAACATTGTTCACGAACGTTAATGAGCTGAACACATGTGTTCAAGCTTGTTTGTTTAGCTTAACGAGCTGTTCAAGCTTGTTTGTTTAATCAATTTTATGTATAGTGAACGAACATAAATAAGCTCTTACCAAGCCGAACACCAAGCTTGTTCACGAACGCTTGGTTCATTTACAGCCCTACTCTACACATCCACATCTCGATCTATGTCATTAATGATATTGGTATTATGATTACTGTTGGGGCTTATTACGATCATATACAGTAGCTATGACCTCTTTAATCTTATACCAATGAAATTAATGGACCAGATTGTTTACAGGGGTATTTTGTACCAATAAAATTTGATATCAACTAAAGTTTTACTTGTATTTCACACACAACTCACATATAGCACAAGTGGGAGATTATTGGATATAATTATCCCTATTAGGTGGACTTATTTATAAGTTACACACGTGAATACGATCCGAACATTTTAAAGTGATTTAACTTATGTCTAGTGGGTTTCGGGTAATTGGATGTGGATCTCATATGTGTAGAACTTATAGTCCCGCATCTATTATTATCGATAGACTAATAATAGATGTGCATTATATAATGGGTTGATCCCCAGAGGATTAGGGTAATCTTTAAGACGTCTCTTCGTTCCCCATTGACGAAGAGGATTCGGCGCCGTCAACCCTAACTCCTCCGGAAGGTCAACCTTCTTCTCCTTCTACTTCCGCAGGATTATTGGATCGATGAGCTCTACACGAAGAACAATGATAATTCCGCTGCATTCAGGTTATTTGTAATTACAGTATTTACTTTCTTATGTCATGTTCTCGATGAAACGAAGATCCATGCTCATATGTTCCTATTTTTCCTATTCGAATTCTTATTTCGGTTATTTAGAATTCATGTGCCTTAGATTTTATGAGAACTATCACTCAGAGCAATCAGAACTTCATATGAACGCACAGTCGCTCGTATAAGTGTTGTTGTTGTTTGCTTGGTCAAGCTTACCTTATATATGCTATAGAAGGTACATTCCATAGG
The DNA here is from genome assembly GCF_018446385.1 of Zingiber officinale. Lineage (NCBI taxonomy): Eukaryota > Viridiplantae > Streptophyta > Magnoliopsida > Zingiberales > Zingiberaceae > Zingiber > Zingiber officinale. Next base: position 134,424,352 of record NC_056002.1, read on the forward strand.
CGTGGAAGGTGCCTTCAATTGGTCAAACTCTATCCCAAATGGCTCGGCTCTTATCTGTGATGATGTCCAAGTTTATCCTGTGGAAGACACCTTCTATGGCCATGGAAGGCGCCTTCTATGAATAGTACAAAGGTGCCTTCATTGCTTGATGGCGCCTTCACTGCTTGAAGGCGCCTTCGGATACTGTTCATCCGAAGGTAATTTTCTTCTCTTTGTTCTGCGAAACAATGTTAATCCAAAATATCCTTTAAAATAAATATTAGGACAATTTAATAATAATACAGAATAGTAATTAGTTCCTGTTCTCCCAAAACTAGGAACTAGTCAAGGTCTCAGCATAGGAATCCCAAATGGACCTAAACTAGACCGACTCCTATTGTCCCTTCAACTAGGACGCGCCCTCACTTGGTCACTTTCCTCCGGTGACTTAGCTTTAACTTACCAGTTTGTCAGACATCTGGTCAGTCCGTCGACCTGCCTAGACTTCATACCAGTTATCCGGTTGGCCCGTTGACCTAGTTGAACTTCTTGTCGGATATCCGGTTAGCCCGTCGACCTATCTGGACTTCATACCAACTATCCGGTAGGCCGATCGACCTAGCTGGATTTCGTACCAGCTATCCGGTCGGTCCATTGACCTAGCTGAATTTTCTGCACACTTAATCAAGTGGTTAAATCACAATAGAACCTAACTTAACTTACTTGTCATTTATCAAAACCCGAATTAGACCGTTAGTATAAACCACACCAACATGTCCAACAATCGATTTCGACCAAAGTCGACTGATAAACTTAGAGATATCAGAATGACATGGAACAAGTTTTTATGTGCTTATCTAGTTTCTCTAATTATATTTTTACCCTCAAATATCAATTCGATATATCGTTTTGAGAACGGTAACTTTATAAACATAAATCATTTTTTAATTAATTGTTGTAATGTAACAATCTATTCAGAATATTTACGTGATCAAGGACAGTTATATCAATCCATTAAAAACTAAAAATATTTTAAAAAAGATTAAACAAACTGTTTATAATAAAAAATTCGTTGCTCTCATTATAATATATCAAAATTGATTTTTGATTATATGAATATAATTACATAAAAATAGTTTCATATTATTTTGAATTTTTTAAATTCATAAAATCATAGTCTATATATTTATCTTGTTCTCTTATTTATATTTATGTCTTAAAACATCAATTTAATATATTATATTGAGAACCTGACATTATTGTTTTGATGAATCGGATTTGAATTGATTGTTACAATATAAAAAATAGATGGATAAAAACTAAAATTAGGCAGATAATGTTAAAACTAGATACATGATCTAGATACCTGATCCATAATTGACCGAGCGTATTTTATTACCCAAAATATCCTTTTGATCAATTTTATTTTTAGACAATAATTTATTAGGCGTAAAATTAAGACTTTTATTGGGCCGGGCCTAATTTAAAGCTTACAGCGGGCTTTTCTTTAATAATCGTTTTTCCTCTCCTCTCCTCTCCTCTCCCTTCCTCCCTAGTAAACGTAGCCCAACATCCATCTGATCTACCTCATCATCTTCTCCCCAAACCCAAACCTCCACCTAATCCACGATGGGCTCCAACTCTATCCGATCCTACTCCCATTCCTCCTTCCCTCTCGGATTGCGGCATTCGAAGACGCCCGCCGCCATGACTGCCACCGCGCTTCACCCTTTCGCCGCTGCCCCTGCCGTATTCTGCCCTGGAAGACGCCCGGCTTCCTCCCTTGGGAGGCGGGCCTTAGTCGTGAGGGCAGCCGTGGTTGTGGAGCAGGAGGCGAAGGCTCAGGTCGCCCTTCTGAGGATTGGCACCCGCGGAAGGTGAAGCCTTTTTTCCCCAATGATCTTAACTCGAGCGAAAGTTGTAATCGATCTTAGCTTTCTCGTTAAAAGTAGGGTTTTTTAGCGTTTTGTTTTAGGATTTGCCCCTCCTCTTTGTTTCCTTCGCGGTTCATTGTGTTTTCTAATCCAAATGTGTAGTTTTGAGGCAGCACACTTCACTATATTCTTCTCATTCTGGCGTAGGTGAAATCCCATTTCAGATTTCTCTTGGTCCAGATGAAATTGCTAGGCTGATAACATCTGTTGCTCTTAGTAACATTGGTCTTCAAGCATCTTGATAACTGATATTTGTGCTTCTGAACAAAGGGTCAAACCCCAAAAGTTTCATTTCAGTGGGATTCAAACAATGCGAGTTTGAATTAGTGGAGCAAAAGGAGAAAATGAGATTTGATGCTAGTTTGGGTTCTAGTTTTGATGCTACCTTGATTTTCTCTTGTTCGCTGAGGATGTTGGTGCTAGATATCTCTAGTTTTAGTTCAAACTGAATCATAGATCTATTACCTAATAAAGGCCTGATCAACTTGTAGTTTGTCCTTTGTTGTGCAGTTAACTAAAACATTTTTATTGGATTTGGTGGCTTGATTTTGTGGTTAAACTTGGTTGAGATGCTTTTAAGATGACATGTACGTTTGTTCCTACAAAAGCTTGCTTTCGATCAATATAAGTTCTCTGCAAAAGCTTTGTGTCATGTTTATATGGTTTGATGATGTGTCTACAATTATGCTTATGTAAAATGAATACGATAGCCATTTAATGGTTGTTTTAGACGATAAAGTGAGATTTGACCAAAATTGTTTGAATTATCATAGGTTGGCTTTGTGATGTTTTAAAGATGGGGAACAAATTGTAAGTTGGAATATAGTTGGTTCCTTTTAGGTAACTATGCTTGTAAATAATGCCAACATCTAGTGCATTGTCTTTTTTCGATTTTTACTCAGTTTATAGTAGTTCTTCGACTTCCTGATTTCTTAATGACCCTATATTGATTCTATAGATGTTGCAAGTGGGTAATCTCTGAAGGTGGAAATACTTTTGTTTTTTGAGCTGATTTTTATCGGTTGTCATTGGCATGTAGGACAGTCCACTGGCACTTGCCCAGGCATATGAGACACGGGATAAACTGATGTCAACACACTCAGAGCTTGCTGAAGATGGAGCTATTGACATAGTAATTATTAAGACGACCGGTGACAAAATACTCAATCAACCTCTGGCCGACATTGGTGGCAAGGGTCTATTTACTAAAGAGATAGATGAGGCACTGTTGGAAGGTAGAATTGACATCGCAGTTCATTCAATGAAGGACGTTCCTACTTATCTTCCACAAGGCACGATCTTGCCCTGCAACCTTCCCCGAGAAGACGTAAGGGATGCATTCATTTCCTTATCTTCAAGTTCTCTCTCGGAGTTATCTGCTGGGAGTGTTGTTGGAACAGCTTCCCTCCGGCGACAGTCTCAAATCTTATACAGATATCCATCACTTAAGGTATCGTAAGGATCCCATTTTGCTCCAGATAAAAGCTTTTTGTTGCATTCGTAGAGCTCGGTAAATGCTTATTAGTAGGAACTATGTTTTCTTGGTGCTTTATTAACATTTAGCCAGTCAACATGACAAGGGTATAGGTTTTCGTCTTCCTTCTTTAGTGCTCTTTATGGTTTCACTTCATTAAATGCCCTAGATCGACGTGTAAGCATAATCGTGCAAATATTCGATTAAAAAATAAGTAGAAGTATTCAAAGAAAGCAATGCATGGCCTACTATGAAATAGGTACATGTAAATTCATGAGTCTCTCTATGGCTTTGTGTGATGGTAGAACATGTATGTGATTGATCACAGAGATTTACACATTCGCTAAAAAAAATGGCAGGTAGTTAACTTCAGAGGGAACGTCCAGACCCGATTGAAAAAACTCAATGATGGTGAAGTTCAAGCAACGTTGTTAGCATTGGCAGGGCTGAAACGATTGAATATGACTGACAAGGTCACTGCAATACTCTCTATCGAAGATATGCTTCCAGCAATTGCCCAAGGTGCTATTGGAATTGCTTGTAGAAGCAATGATGATAAAATGGTGAGTCGTATGGTAAACAATAGAACTTTCCCTTGATCTTACTTAATCGACATTTTGTAATCGGCTTACCTCCATTAGTAGCGGAGTTGTAATTTTTCTTTCCTATGAACATGCTTTATGCAATACATTTGTCTGTGAATCAGGCTAATTACATAGCTTCACTGAACCACGATGATACTCGGTTAGCTGTTGCTTGTGAAAGGGCATTTCTTGAGACACTCGATGGGTCTTGCCGTACGCCCATTGCTGGCTATGCTCATCGCGATGCTGACGGATATTGTGTTCTACAATGTTTGGTTGCTTCGCCTGATGGGAAAAGGGGTAACTTTACGAATTCAAGATCTATCAGTTCATTTGTTTTATTACTTGTGAATCGACCATAATTTTGTTAACCATCAGTACTAGAGACATCGAGAAGAGGACTATATGCTCTCGACGACATGGTGGCAATTGGACAAGATGCGGGGAAAGAGTTACTTTCGAAAGCTGGCCCTGGTTTCTTCGATTGGTAATCTTGCAAACTTAGAAGAGCAGTTTAGATACGAGCTTTTGATTCGAGTTAGTTTGTATCGTGTATTCTCGACTTTTGTATCATCTATGTGACATCACATTGATATTCTACTTTGCTTAGGGAGAAACTATGGCCATTTTCTATTAGTCCTTGTATCGATGATTGAGAGATTATTTCGACAATAAAATAAAAGTATTGTTGTTTGGGAGCAGTTACATGTATTGCGATGTTGGTCAGATGATCTGGCTCGACCGGCTCATCCTTTGTGCTGATTAGGGGTCCAAACGTATTGAATCATCCAAAAAATATATATATATATATATATATATTTTGTAGATGAATCAAATATTCATAAATTTTGTATTTAACTTGATAAAAATTTATTTATATTTGTTGAATAAATGAATAAATTTGAGGAAAACATATTTAGTTCTTTAATATTTATGAACAAAGAGTGTGCAATTAACTTTGGTAGTTGATGGAAATTTTTTTGGGAAGGTCATGAGAATTGGATAGTTGTTAGATTACCAATAAATAAGAACAATAATTATGAGTTGATTTATGGTAAATAAATAAATTTAGGTTATCAAACTTAATAATCACTAAAAGTTTGTAATGGTAAAATTTCTAAACAGTCAGAGAAGCTTGGACAATGAAACCCAAACTCGTAAAAAAAAAGAGTCAAGTTTGAACAATAATTTCAACCGTTTAATTTATTTTAAATTTGATTTGACTTGGTTAAATATCTTATTAAATAAATTTAAATACTACATAACTCATTTATAGTCCCATGACTCGAGCTTATTTGAAATGAGATTCGAGGTCAAATTATTCGAATCTTGATTTAAACATAATCAAATTATAATTTAAAATGATAAATCAAAATTTAAGGTCGAATTATTCAAATCTTAATTTAAATAGAATCAAATTATAATTTAAAATAATTTAAATTTAAGTTCCATTCAAATTATACAAATCTTAATTCAAAAATATTTATTTTTCGAACCAACTCGATTCATTTGCACCCCTCTCTCTCCTGGAGATGACAATTAAGATCCTCTAGACCGCAACCCTTGGTCCGCTCTTGGACCAGGGGTTACTGATAGGTGGGATCTCATGAACCCTACCTGTATAACAAATGGGATCTAGGAATTTCCACCTATGAATGAAGTGGTCCATCCTCTATACCGTATTTTACGGTTAAGAGGATCTGGCCTCAGTTAAAATGGAATTGGCACCCCTCCCTCCCCAGGAGATGAAGATGGTTGGAATTAGTCGTTGGCTTAATGCCCCCAATTAAAATGGAAGCGTCTTCTCCTCCCATTTCCGAGGCAGAATCTCCTGGACCACTTTTTGTGGTCTAGGGGATGTGCCACTTGTATTTGCGGTCGAATCGTGGCCGCAATCCGGCCGCAAATGATTGCGATCCTTTCTCGGGTTCACCGTCCCCATCAAGTTATAATTTTTATTCGGAGCAGGCAGCCGGAGGCCGCCTGGAGGATATCCTCGCTCGGTGCCCAGTAACCTAGCCACTTATCCACCACCGGAGGCCTCCGACCACCCGTTTCCGAACAAAAACTATAACCTGGTGGGGCGGTGAACCCAAAAAGGAATCGCAACAATTTGCGACCGAATCACGACCATGATCCGATCGCAAATACAAGTGGCATATTCCCTGTACCATAAAAAGTGGTCCAAAAGATCTGTGCTCCCCATTTCCTCCTCCCCCGAGAAAACAAGAAGCATCTCAAAGCCCACGAGGACGGAGGAGGCGCAAGAGAAGGAGGAGGAGGAGGAAGAGGAGCAAGGCGATCACGATGGCAAGGGCAAGGGAGAAGGCATTGGGATCATAATCAGCCGTGTACCACCGCCAACTGGGTCTCTGCAACAGTGAAATCGCCGGCGAGGGACGTAAAGGAGATGCCTTTGGATTTTCCGGACCCTTCTGACTCCTCTGAAGACCTCATCTCCGTCGCCCTCGCCTCGTTCCTCCTCCTCCTCTCCTCTGCCTCCTTCGCCGTCGTGCTCCTCCGCTGCCATTGCCGCTAACGGCTCCACGACCTCCTCAGCCCGCTCTGGCATGTCCACCTCCTCCTTCCTCTCTTCGCCTGCCTCTGGTCCTTCTCCCAGCTCCTCCGCTCCCCCGTCCTTCGCCACCGCCTCTCCGTCCTCCGCCGCCACCCCGACCTCATCTACCACGCCTACCTCGTCTCCTCTCAACACCTCGCCGAGCCGGCCTTCCTCGTCATCTTACTCTGCCTCCTTCGTCTCTTGGGCGGCCGTCTCCGTGGTGATCAATCGACGCCTCCGGCGTCGCCTCTACGTGCTCTGCGCCGTAGTGGTCGCCGGGCTCTCCGTCCAGGTGGCCGCCCTTGCGCTCTCCATTCTCTGGAATCCAGACGACGCCGCCTTACGGTGGTTGTCCGTCATCGAAACCTTCGCCGTCGTGGTCGTGGTCGCCGTCGACGAGGCCATCCTCGTCTTCCGCCCCGTCACGACGCACTCTCCGTCGGCGAAGTTGTGGAGGCGGTGCAGAGGGAGATCGACGGGAGCACGTGCGTAGCACGTGCCCACCAACTGATTTTCTCCCCCATTTTAGGGATGTAAATGAACCAAACGGTTCGCGAGCTATTCGGAGCTTGATTCGGTAAAAAGCTCGTTCGAATTCGTTCGTTTATCTTATCGAGTCGAGCTCGAGCTCGAGCTCGATTTCGAGCTCGACAGTTTTATCGAGCCGAGCTCGAGTTTAAGGACATTCAACTCGTAAGCTCGCAAACATGTTCGCTTATAGGCTCGTGAGAAAAAAAAATAAGCCTTAAAACGAGCCTTAAACCGAGCTAAAAAATGAGCCAAAAAAACGAGCTATAAAATGAGCCTTAAAATGAGCAAAAAAAATGAGCTCTAAAACGAGCCAAAAACGAGCTCTAAACGAGCCCGAAAATGAGCCCGAGCTCGCTTAACGAGTTAGGCTCGTTAACTTTGATAATCGAGCTAATAACGAGCCGAGCTCGAACTGTTCACGAACTTGATAATTCTAAAACGAACCGAGCTCGAGCCTTGTGACAAAAGCTCAATTCGAGCTCGAGCCGAGCTCGAGCCCGAATATAACTTAAACAAGCCGAGCTCGAGTCTAATACTGTTCGACTCGGTTAGACTCATTTACATCCCTACCCTGTTTGATTAAGATGGCAATCTGGTGATTTCATTTTATTTATTTATTTTCAATCTGATAATTTTAAATAATACTAATAATAATAATAATAATAATAATAATATTATTATTATTATTATTATTATTATTATTATTAAAATTCATTGTTTCCCCCTCATTTGTTGAGGAATTTTTCTTACTCTCAGGGTACAACTCCCATGGATGGGGCAAGGCTAAGAATTTCTTAGTATCAGGTACAACTTCCATGGAAAGGGGCAAGGCTAAGAATTTCTTAGTATCAAAAAGAGGAAGATATAAAGATCAACCACGAAAGGTCTCGGTCGAAATGAGAGCCACAATTCTGATTCCTCGACCGAACTCTTACATCGTTCATACCAACAAGGACCATGCATCAAGATGATCGCCTCCACGACAAAGGCAGAGAGATTTGTCGGAATGAAGTACCCTTGATCATCAAGTTCAAGGGTAGCATCATCTTATGACGACAATTTTGTATCTACTAGACATTGAATGACTTGGAAATCATGCTATGGTTGAAATGAAAACCATATTTGTTCTTCCAATTAGATCAATAGAACAATTTTTTAGAACTCAAGACCGTGTTCCCTCGCGGCATTAGCCAAAGCTTCTATGCATCCATGATAAGGAAAGCCACCGCGATCGAAAGCCACCTTGGCGATTCCCTTCTCCAAGCAAGCCTTTGCGATGGCTTCACCCACCTTCTTTGCCACTTCCTGATAACAAGATTATGACACTTAGATTAGCACAAGTCGAGTGATATGTATCCACAACCATGGTCGTCATTGCTTGTTACTATCATTTTGAGGTACTACCATCACTTGAATATAACTTGCGAGTCTTTCTAGTCTTGGCGAGGTCTTCCCCTTCATCTATTCAACTCAAACATCGACTTTTCTATAGAGAGCATTTGATATGTGGATTGAATGCATTAGGTTGTTAACGAGAAAAGAAAGATTGTAATAGCTAGATAAGACTTCCATAATCATGTAGAGGGATGTCGAAGGCTTACGAGAGTTGGACCAGAAGAGTAATCATGCTCTTCCGAAATAGGTTTCTGCATTGTAGAAGCTGAAGCTAGTGTGTGCATCTTGGAATCGTCAATGACTTGGACGTATAAATGCTTGTTCGAGCGGTAAATAGACATCCTTGGTCTCTCCGGGGTACCATTCACCTGACAAAGACGAAATGCTTTCAGTAATAAGCACAAATTGAATGAAAGTTTCACAACACGACACATGAAAAAGAATGCTAAGAAATACACATTTTAACTGTGGATAACTATCGGCTATATGCATTAGAGCGAATGCTCATTCCTATTCGAAGCACCAATGGCAGTCATAAAACTTAAATCTTCAAATAACTTTCCACAATAAAGCATGAATGTAAACACATTTGCCCATTATAGATGATCACGGAATGATGATTTTTCGGTTTGTGAAAGGTAGGACAATATGCACAAACTGCTTTGAAGTTTAAACTTCATTCACCATAAGAAACCTTCAATATTTGTAAAAAGTGAAAGATTTTAGCGAATTAGTATAATGCACATATTTATTTACTCTTCAATCAATACAAAAACAAACTAAAAAGTACAGACATCTACGAGCTAAAATGAAAAGCAACAAACATACTCTAACTAGAATAGTTAAATACTTTCAAATCGATTCGAGTAGAATGTATCTAAACACAAACAGCTGTGGCCAATAAGACTGGATGGGGGGAATGTTGATGACGATCATGGCAAACATGATGAGTTCAATTGACACAAGGATCATCAAATGCATTTACAAAATACTTCTGCAAAATAATAAACTGCACAAGCATATGCCAATGAAATATGCTTAATGAAACCTCAATCCATGCAAGGAACCACAAACTTATTCGAAAATAAGCATGCTTGTCGTTGGGAAAATAAGCATGAGGAACTATCGCCAACAACATACAAATTTTGTTTGCATATACAATAACAATACTCAGCAAAAATAGCAAAATTGATTCTATATCAGTTCTTTTGGTTAAGTTTAAATCAAAGGTACGCTCCATTAAGGTAGAAATATCTGCTAAAGACTACAAGTTTTATAGCTAGAAAGTCTACCATTAGCATCTTCCAAAACAAGTAAACAAACCAGCAAAATTGAGTTTCGTCTAGTTCCAAGAAACTCGTGATTGGAGTTCAAATGTAACATTTGCTGTGCTATTTTTGTTCCATCAAAAGTTCCACAGAGGCACACATGAACAAGCTACATAACATCGAAAAATGATATATATACTTTATTCTACAGCATCAAAGTCCTGATAAATAAGATTGTAATACACAAACATCTTAAGATAGCAAAATGAAACAATCAAAATACGTAGATTTAACAATTCAGCTTGAACTCTAGCTGGCAAAAGTATAATTCAGAATACTATTTACAATGTTGCATAGTTTGTAGAACTGTTCCACAGAGGCACACATGAGCAAGCTACATAACATCAAAAAATGATAAATATACTTTATTCTACAGTACCAAATTCATGATAAATCAGATTGCAATGCACAAACATCTTAAGATAGAAAAATGTAACAATCAAAATACGTAGATTGAACAATTCAGCTTGAACTCTAGCTGGCAAAGGTATAATTCAGATTAGTATTCACAATGTTGCACATTCAGTTTCATCATGAATGAGTGTGCATGAATGCCTACACAAATACATGTAATGAAGGCGTGTGAGAGCTCAGGTAGAGTGAGAGCAAGAGCTGATGGGAAGAAGAACTCTCAGAGAGAGAATGTAGCAACAAAAATTGCTCCTTGTCTCGTTCAGGCATTTTACCGAACATGTAGAGAGCCTTCTAGCTGTTCAAACCCTAATTACTTAATTTTCGCCCCAACGGACTTAGCTGGAGTGGTTAGTGCTTAGAAGCTTGCCACTTGAGAGCGTGGATTCGAACTTCGGGGTAGTCAGGGCGTAATTCATTGGTCCCTATGTATCTCTTTCCACTGCGCACTAACTTCTCCAGTTACCATGATTTACCTCCTTGGTCCTGGGGTGGGCTGGCGGAGGCGCTGAGGGAGCGCGAATCGCCTTTTTGCCACCACAATTGCCACCTAATTACTTAATTTTCACAAACAGACGGATGAAAAATTGAAGAATGGTAAGATCGATCCGACCAGGAAAATTAAAGAGTTCATTTTGATACGAGAAAAAGCAAAAAGATCATCAAATCTGGGCGGCGCAAGCGGCGGCGCCAGGGAAGCGAAAGTGCGTGTACCTTCTTGCGGATGCGTTCGTGTCGGGCGGTTCGGTTCTCTCTCCGGGTGGCGGCCTTGGCCACGATAGAGACGGCAGTCGCGGGATGGGTACTAGTGAGGGGATTCTTGTTCGGTCGGAAGAAGAGAAGCTGCCCGCCTATGAAGGTGCTTATTCCCGCCATTGCCGGAAAACTGAGAGCGGCAGCTGCCGCCGGCGAAGAGGACAGAAGCATCGAAGAAGAAGAAATCTCTGTTTGAGTTCTACACTTCTACTCGCTGAAGACGATTAGCAACAAAGGAGACCCTATCTCCCTATCCATGGAGAAAATATTTCATTTTGCCCCCTAGCTTTTACATTTTAACGCAACCTTTCATTAACGATACAAGCATTTTCACTATTATATAATTCGACATGGAAACAATTAAAAGGTCGTTTAAAAAAAATTATATTTTTCATCTTAAAAATATCATTTTTACTAAATCACATCAGTGAACTACTACAACGAGCAGTTTACTTCAGTGAACTACTAGCAGTCGGATCGAATAATTTTTTTTAAAAAATAATTGATTAATTATTATTCTCAATATAATAACTCAAATTAATATTAGAAAATATAAATATAATAAGGAGAACTAAATGAATATACAAGAATTGATTTTATATCATTCCGATATCTCTAGGTTCATCAACCAATTTTGATCGAAACTGACTAATAGATCTAGAGAACTCGGAATGACATGAAACCAATTCCTATGTGTTTTTTTAGTTCTCCTGATTATATATATATTCTTAAACATCAATTTGATCAACTATATTGAGAGCAGTGATTTTTTAAATATAAATATATCCGAAAAATTTAATTCATGTTTAAAAAATCTCTGCTCTTAATATATTGAGTCAAATTGATATTTGAGTGCATGAATATAATCATAAAAACTAGACAAACTTATAGAACCTAGTTTCATATCATTCCAAACCCTTTAGGTTCATCAACTAATTTTAGCCAAATTAACTTAAAGAGTTTTAGTTAAAATTAATTGATAGACCTTGAGAGCTTGGAATAAGGAGAAACCTAAATATGCTTAAATGATAAACCTACATCACATTATCACCCTATGATACAAGATTATCAATCATGCATAAGTGAAACTAACCAAAATGTAAAACTAAACAATCAAGCATGCATCATAACATAACTACAAAATCTAATATGAAAATAACTAAATTAACCAAACCACTCTTCCACGATTTGTTCCAATTGACTATACTCCGCTGTTAGACGAAGGGCCTAGAGATAAAACCACCAACTCTGGTGAACAACAATACCAATGAATGAACTGATCACGGATGACTACAGTGTTGTCCTCACCCTCACTTATCTACCGCTTCCACCAACATGAACCACGCGAAGTTGAATAATAGAGAGATGAAATGAAACTTCTGACATAATTAGAATGAATTGAGGTTGAGCTTGCTTCTGCCGGAATTGAATACACTAAATTCCAAGCTCTATTGCTTCCACAACCACATCAATAAGAATTATGTAGCAACTTCAGTGTCAGATCTAGAACAAAGCTCACTGGAGAAGAAAAGGAAAAGTTGACTTCCTCCTCTGTTGGAAACTCCTTACTTTCACAATCATGTCCGCAAGGAATCCTTTGAGGTAGGGATGGATAAGGAATGCCTTGCTGGAGCAGAACCACTTGGGCAAAGAAGCCCTAGATCGAAGCCATCGCTTATAGGATCAGAAGATGAAGGGACTCACCATCGCACTGGAGCAAAACCACTCCGCCAACAGAGTACACTGAGATGAGGCTGCAGCCGCTCGCAGGAGTCATCAAAGTCACCGCCGCTCGCAGGAGTCGTTAGAGTCGCCGTCGTCATAGGATTGGAGAAAATCGCGAGAAGAGGGAAAGGGGCGTTTAGGAGTTGACGAAGACAAGGAGACACAAACAGTGATTTTTGACCGAAGCCGCTTCTTGCTGAACCAGAAATTCCCTTTTAAATAGGACTGTAAATGAACCAAGCGTTCGTGAACAAGTTTGGTGTTCGACTTGGTAAAAGCTTGTTTATGTTCGTTCAATATACATAAAATTAATTAAATAAATAAGCTTAAACATCTCGTTAAGTTAAACAAACAAGCTTGAACACATATGTGTTCAGCTCGTTAACATTCGTGAACAACGTTCGTGAACAATGTTCACGAACTATATTCATTAATAAAACTATTTTCAATATGCTAAATAAATAATAAAATAAATAAATAAATTTAAATTATCAAGCTTAATAATCAATCAAACAATCAAATAAGTTTGAATTGAGAGCTTGATAGCATCAAAACGAACCAAGCTCAAACCAAGCTCAAGCCAAACTTGAATTGAGAGCTTAATAACATCTAAATGAACCAAGATCAAGTCAAGTTTCAAACAAGCTTAAGCTCATAAAAATTAAACCAAGACAGGTGAGAAATCTACTGAGTGACTAGTCGTAATTGAAGGTTAGGCAAAGGAAAATTCTAGTGAGTAAAACCAGACAATGGAAGTACTAGTGAGTGAAGTTAGACCCTAGCGAGTAAAGCTAGGTGGTGAAAGTCCGGTGAGTGGAGCCAGACAATGGAAGTCCTAGTGAGTGAAGTTAGGCCCTAGTGAGTAAAGCTAAGTGATAGAAGTCCTAGTAACTAAAGTCAGGTAATGGAAGTTCTAGTGAATCAATCTAAGCAGTGGAAAACCCTAGGAGGAGGTAACCCTATATAATAAAAAATCTTGGAGGAGTAAACTCCAAACATGTGTGATCGACTTGGTTCCGATCGATTGTGTACGGTCGATCAGATAAGCGAATCTCGAAAGATGCTAACACTGCTTTACCTTAATATTTTATATCTATTGTGCTAACTTAGTGTTGTAGAAAAGTCTTAGTTGATCAGGTTGATCAGACACTAAGCAGGACTAGTGAAAGTCCAAACAAGTATGGAGGGCCAGATATTTGGTAGATAAGGTTAGGAAAGCAACTGGAGGAGAGATCCATTGAGAACGAGCTCCAGAGGGGCTATAGGCACTACTCTAACTTAGATATATTTGGAAGTTTAAGTTGAGACCAAGATTGATCCTGATCTTTGTAAGATAGGATCTAATTAATAATTTTATCATATTTTCATTGTGCTAACTTTGTTTTGCAAGGTCCCTTTTGCTGTTTCGACTAACATGTCTTGTAGAAGTGAAGTGTAAAGTGTTAGCCTCGGATGAACATTGCTCGAGGCATCTCAAAGCTGCGGGGAGGTGCTTCGAAGTTGAATGGAGGTGCCCTACACAGGACGGAGGTGCCCTCGAGTGGATAGGATTCGAGGATAAAGTTTTGCTACGGGAGGGCGCCTCAAGGCATACTTGAGGCACCTCAAAGCGCATTGGAGGTGCCTCAGAGCTGATAGAGGCACCCTCGCATGGATAAAGGCCGAACACTACAGATCGGATAAGCGCTAATGGAGGTGCCCTGGACCCTTGTAGGCGCCTCTTGTTGGTACAATTTGCACTAATGATTTAACTTAGATTTTGATGAATGACAAGTGGATTAAAGTTAGAGTATTTTATGATCTAATTGCTTTACCAAGTGTGCAAGAGTTGATGGGCCTAAAGGACTTGACACGAGGCTGAAATCCAGGTAGGTTAGCGAGACCCGATAGGTGGTGCGAAGTCCAAATAGGTCCATGGGATCTGATATCTGGCGAGAAATTTGGTTGGGCCCATGGGACCTGACAATCGGTCGAAGTCCGGTTGGGTCCACGGGATCTGACAACTAGCGGGAAGACCTGGTGGGTCAAAGACAAGTCAAACGACTGTAGTTGGTAAGTGGAGGTAAGTAACTAGAGGAGAGATTTAGTGAGGATGCATTTTCAGTTGAGGGAACTGTAGGCATCGATTCAACTTAGGTCCATTTAGGAAACTTAAGTTGAAACCTTGACTAAATCCAGGTCTTCGGAAAACAAGATCTAATTACTACTATCTTATTATGTTATGCTAACTTTATTTTGTAGGATAAATATATTTTTTATTGTCGAGACTAACTCTTCTTTTTAGGAAAAGAAAAGTCTGAAAAAAGAGTGTCCGGGTGCCTGGAAGGGATCCTAGCGCCTGGACCAGCTTTGCCCGAGCAGTCTGCTAGGCAGCAAGGCGATCCGGGCACTCGAAACTAG
This sequence comes from Zingiber officinale, assembly GCF_018446385.1. NCBI lineage: Eukaryota > Viridiplantae > Streptophyta > Magnoliopsida > Zingiberales > Zingiberaceae > Zingiber > Zingiber officinale. Next base: position 134,439,429 of record NC_056002.1, read on the forward strand.
TCTAGGCCCCTGTACTAGAAAATTCATCGAGAAGCTGAGTTGGAACGCGACAAGTGGTCGAACCCACGTTAATAGTTCAGGCGCCCAAATGGGGGCCAAACGCCCAGAGGTAGATTAATTTGACGGATCAAGTTTTAACGAGAGATTACCACGTCAGTAATGGTCCAGGCCCCCGGAGGGGTTCCAGGCGCCTGGAATGGGCCTATATAAAGACTTTCGACCAGCAACTTCACAACATCATATGATACAACTTTCATTCTTGTGCACTGCTCTGAGAAGGCTCCGACGGTCCTGAAAAGTTACTCTGACATCCAATGATTAAGGAACTTGATTCATTCTTTCTTCTTGTCGATAACTTTTCAGTTTACAATTTGTGTATTAAGACTCTGTAATTCAAATATTTGAATTGATGATAATTGCCCAACGAAAGCGATCGATGATCACGGGTTTTGGAGTAGAAGTCGTCACATGCTCCGAACAAAATAAAAATTGGCCTTGTTAGCATTGTTTTTGTTTTCTTTATTCTGTTGCGTATTCTCGATTTTCAAAAAGGTGAAGAACACTATTCACCTCCCCCCTCTAGCGTCTTAATGATCTAATAAGTGGCATTAGAGCTCGGTTGACTCTGAATTAGTGTGACCACTAATCAGGCAAGGGGTGATTTTTAAAATTTCTTTTCGGTTTTTAAGCTTTTTGATATGGTCCTAATTAGTGCAATTACCTCTTTGGACAAGTTTTTTAGTTTCAAAATACTCTGAATTGGTGCAAAGTTTTAATATGATAGTCACTCAAACTATGAATCAAATCAAAGTTTGAGTTTTGAAAGTGTGTCTAACCACGTAAATAAAACTCAATCAATTCTTGTGCCTAAAAATAAAATACACTATCTAAAATCAAACGAAATAACTCAACCTTAATCTCAATTAAACCTTCAAAGGTAAATTCTAACCTAAAAAATAAAATAAAATCAAATAAATCAATAACTAAACCTAAATTAAATAAATATAAAATTAATCTAAACTCAAACTATAACCAAGTATATTATAACTATAAAGTAAATCGACAGAAACCTAAAACCTAAATTCAAAATTTAATAATTTAGGGGGAGACACCAAATTAGTTAGCACCTCCAAAATAATAGTTTACCCGGATAGGTAATTTGGACTAGCTTAATTATGGAAAAGTTTAACTTGATAAACAAGACTGGAGAAGTTTTGGATGATAGTATATTAGGAAAACTCTGTCTATGCATGTCTAGGAAGATATGACTTCGATCAGGTGCATTTGACTTAGTGGAAGTAACTGAACCTACCTCTTACTAATCCTAGTTGGTTAGACGAAAATTTTATACTAAGTTCAGTGGATAGGACCATTTGAAAAATTTTGAATACGTGGCTACTCTAATAATATCCAAGTGACTGACCACAACTTAGGAGTTTATCTAAAGAATGTTTGTTTATTGAACCCAAAACTAAATTTGAATCTAGTACAAGTTAAACCAAATCCTAAAATTTAACTTAACTCATCTCACAAAATCATAGGATCCCTTTGTATGTAAATTGAAACTGGTGAGATAAATAAGGTTAAATAAATTCAAAATAAATTAAATTAAATTATGATTAATCAATCTAAAATTCAATAATTAAGTCCTTTCAACTTATTAATCTATCACATTTGCAAATAATTATAAATATATTATTTTTACCTAAAAACCAAAACCTTAGATTAAGGGGGAGGATATTTATTTGGATAATTTTCAAAGTCTAGGAAAATTATTTACTTATACTTTCTAAAAATTCTCACTTTTTTAGTGTTTTAAAATTATTTTGGCATTAACATAGATCAAATCCATAGAAAGCATAATCCCATAGATCTATGAATCGAACATCTCACAAACACACTAGGTTTACATTGGTTGTGTATTCAAAAATATAGATAAAAAATACAACAACATATTGATTAAGTTAAGTAGTCATTTTTTAGCAAATATCTAATTGGACAATATTACTTAATTTAACTGACCAAATGAAAACTTTTATTTTCTGTATAACTAGCTAGTAACTAAATTAATGTTAAACATTTACGGACAACTAAGTTTTATTATTTCTCTTAACAGCTTATCTTTGTAACATAATTAAACTTTAGTAACTTAACTAAATTTTTTTCAACTTAATTAATTTTTTTTAACTTAATTAAAAATTTTAACTTCAATTTCCTTTTCAACTTAATTAAATTTGTCTTAGCTTAAATTAATTTTTAAATAACTTAATTAATTTTTAACTTAAATTAATTTTTTTACTTAAATTATTTTTTAAACAACTTAATTAATTTTTAAACAACTAAAATAAATGTTTTAGCTTTATTTTGACTTAAAAAAAAAAAACCGGATGCCTGGCACCATCCAGGCGCTCCAACCTACCTCTAGGGAACCGACTCTTGGTTTCGCTAGGGTGCCCTTGGTATAGGGGTCCCGACTCCCCGCTCCACCTCCCTGTCCAAGCGCTCGTACTATCCTATAAAAGGAGGTCACGGGTGCCCCTTTTTCATCGCCCCCTTTCTTTGATTTTTGCCAAGGTTCTTTACCAAACCCTAAGAGAAAAATACAAAGAAAAATAAAAAACAATTTTTTTGAAATCTTAAACTTTTCTCCTCTAGTTCTCGAGTCACGTTCTAGGAGATCAACTGAGGTCGTCACTTCTTTATAAATATTCACGATCGAGACACACGTGAGAGGGGAGGGGGGGGGTGAATCACATGGTTTTGAATTTTTTTTTTTTCCAATTTTGAAATAAATACGCAGCGGAAAAACACAAAAAAACAAAAAAGCAAGTAAAAGCACAAATTTGGTTTTACTTGGTTCGGAGCTTTCGGCAACTCTTATTCTAAGACCTAGGTCCCGCAGACCTATCAATGGGTAATTCACTAATAACATCTCCCAAAGCATTCAGAAGAGGGGATCGAGTATAAAAAAAAATAAGAACAAGTGTAACACACTACACTTTTTCTTTTACAATAATTAAGTATAAAGTTTAAACTTTGTTACCCAGCACTCTTTTATAGACACTTGGCTCATGCTCGATATTGGACAACTCCTCAATTGGGTATAACAAAGTCATAGCAGGGCAGCAGTAGGAAGCCAAAGCAATCAAAACGCCAATCAGACACGTAAAAGCTTGTAGAATTGATGATATGAAAGCCTTGGTCGAGATAGTCTTTTATAAGGTATGGAAGGCACCTTCCATAAGCAAAAATCTATCCCGAAAAGTCGTACTCCTTATCGTCGACAAAGTCTAATTTTATTTGTTGGAATGCGCCTTCCAAGCTCCCGAAGGTGCCTTCCATAAATAGTACTGAAAGCGCCTTCCGTCGCCTAGAAGGGGCCTCAGGTATTGTTCACCCAAGGCTTTTTGCCCTGCAACAAGTGTTAGTCCAATACAAAGATATTTAACCTGCAAAACAAGGTTGACACAATAAAAATTATGATTAATTTATGACTTAAACCCCTATCCTCTAGGGCAGGATCTAGTTAGAGTCTCAATTTATGTTTCCAAAATAGACCTAAATTGGACCGACGACTACTGTCCCCTTAACCGGGAGACGTCCTCACTTAGTCACTCTCTTCTAGTAACTTACCTTTATTTACTAAGTGTCAAGTTACCTCCTCGACGTCAAATCTAACCCACCAAGTCTTTCTGCTAGAATTGCACATCAGACTTCGCAAATCAGGAATAATCGAACATCCTGATCTTCTACCAGAATCGCACATCCAGACTTCCTCCTGTCGGAAATCGAACATCCCGACCTCCTACCAGAATCTTATATCTGGATTTTCTGCATGGTGTTAGGTGCTCTTGACCCGTCAAGTTAGTCAATCCTACACACTCCATAACAAGATTAGATCAACAATACATATAACTTTAATCCATTTGTTATTTATCAAAATTTAGGTTTGATCATTTGTGCCAAATACACTAACACTTTTTGGGCATTGAGATTGTCTATTCTCCAAAAGATTATTTTTTATCTCAATTAAAATATATATCTGATCTGTTTGAGTGCACACGTTTTATTGATAATAAATTCGTTGATACTCCTATTGAGACTAATGCTCGATATTTTCCATATGATGGTCCACCTTTGTCGGATCCTAGTTTGTACCAAATTATTGTTGGGTGGTTGGTTTATCTCGCCATGACTCATCCATATTTTGCGTATGTTGTTCATATGGTTAGTCAATTTGTTACTGCACCAACTATAATTCATTAGACTACCGTTTTTGTATTTTCAGGTATCTTCGAGATACTCAATTTCAAAGCTTAAGATACTCCTTTAACTTCATCTCTGGAGTTACGTGCATACTCTGATGCTAATTGGACTAGTGATCCTATAGATCGTAAATCTACCATTGACTTTATATTTTTCTTGGTAATTCTCTCATTTCTTGGAAGAGTAAGAAACATTAAGATGTTATTTCTAAATCTTTTACAAAAGTCAATGCAGTGTCATGACCTCAACTGTTTGTGAGATAATTTGGTTACGTTGGTTGCTTACAAATATGGGTATCTCTCTTTATCTACCTACTCTATTATATTGTGATAATCAAAGTGCTATTCAAATTATGTGCAATTTAGTTTTTTTATGAGTGGATGAAACATATTCAAATTAATTGTCACATTACTCATCATCATCTTTAGACTAACACCATCACATTGCCCTTCATTCCTTCTAATCTATAGATTGATGATATGTTTACCAAGATACATTCCACTTCATACTTTTATTTCTTGTCTGATAAACTCTAGCTATAGTATCATGAATTTGAGAGAGGATGTTAGATTATATTATTATTATTAGGTTTTTCTATTTATTAGTTATTAAGGATAGATTAGTTTTCAAAGAGTGTCCTTTTAAATTTTTTCTAAAATATAAATAATCTATTGCCATCTCCTTCGAATCAGATGGAATCAAATGCCTATCATTAGTGTGCAGGTGGACACAGCAACTAAAGCAAATTATGCTTTCTCATCACATCATAAAGCAATAGACTCAGTGTGTATATTCCTCCCATTTAATCTTGAATCCACTAAGATTTATGTTCAAATAAATAAGACCCGAGAATACGTAAGTTCCTCAAAACGAGGATTAGAGACACAAAAGGAAGAAGAAGATAATGAATCAGTTGAGGTTGATCTCAGTCGAAGTAAAAGAACTCAGGTGAAAAAGATTTTACGGAATAGATTTTATCACTTTTATATTGGAAAGTAAGTCTCAAAAGTATTCAAAAGCAGTAAGCTCTTCTCATGAACCTCACTAGAATGAGACAATTGCATCTATAATAGATTTTATTTTGCAAAATCACATCTGGGAACTAGTGGTAGTGGATCTTCTTTCAAAAAGTAAACCACTAGGTTGCAAGTCGATATTTGAGAACAAAATGAAATCAAATGATACAGTTGACAAGTACAAAGCTAGATTGGTAATTAAATATTATTGACAATGAGAAAACCTTGATTACTTTGATATATATTCTCTAGTATCGAGAATAATTTCCATTAGAGTATTGTTGATTATTGCTACTCTATGGAATTTTGAAATATATTAAATGGATATAAAGACAATCTTTCTAAATGAGCATTTAAAAGACGAAATCTACATGAAGCAACCTGAAAGATTTTCTATGTCAGGATAGAAAAATAAGATTTGTAGATTGGTGAAGTCATTATATGAATTGAAACAAACATCAAAGTAGTGACATGAAAAATCTGATAATATCATAAAGGAATTTAGATTCAAAATAAATGAATGTGATAAATGTGTGTACATGAAAATCATAGAGAATGACTATGTCATCTTGTGTCTATATGTAGATGACATATTTATCATTGGGAGTAATGATAAGATAATCAAATCCACTAAAGATATGTTGAACTCAAGATTTGATATGAAAGACATTGACCTAGTTATTGTGATTCTAGGAATCAAAAAATTTAAAACAATAGGACTTGTTCTTAGACAATTTCAGTATGTGAACAAGATTCTTGAGAAATTCACCAAGGGTGATACTGAATTAGCTCGAACTCCGATAAATATGAGTCAATATTTATCGAAGAATCAAGGAGAATGTATCTCTCAAATAGAGTACTCTTGAGTGATTGAAAGTCTAATATACTTGATGAATTGTATATGACCAAACTTAGCCTACACAATAAGTAAATTGAGTAGATACATGAGTAATTCTAGTGTTGAGAAATGAAAAGGGATAACAATAGTATTGAGGAACTTGAGGTATACTCATGAATATAGATTGCATTATATGAGACATCTTGCCGTGATCAAAGGATACATCGATGCGACTTGGATATCTAACATAAAAAAACTCTAAGTGTATGAGTGGATATATATTTACTCTGGGAGGTGCAGTCATTTCATGGAAATTTTCTAAGTAAACTGTAATAATCAGATCCATGATAAAATTTGAGTTTGTACCTCTTGACAAATATGGAGAATAAGCTAAATGATTACGACAATTCTTAGAACATGGTCATAGATGGCCGAAACTGTTGCCTGCAATTTACATATATTATGATAGTTAATCAACAATTAGTAGGGCATAAAGTCATTTATATAATGGTAAGTCAAGACATATACATCATAGTTATAGTACCATTAGATAACTATACTCTCAACGGGATTTATCACTGTTAACTACATAAAGTCAAAGGATAACCTAGTAGATTTGTTAACCAAAAGGTTAAACAGAGAGTTGCAAGTTCATTGAGAGGGATGAGCTTGATGCTGATAAGAAATGTTGTTGTAAAGGAAATCCAACATATGCTGATGAGAGATCCCAAGAACTAGGTTCAAAGGGACAACCTAACTGTACTGACAAAGTTTCTCACTGTGAGGGGATAACCCAATAGATCAATGAAAGATGGAGGTTAAGCACACATATTTTAATGATTCAATGAAGTAACGTGGACTACTCTTATGAGATCACCTATATGAGAATAAAGTGGGGTCAATTCGAAGAGAATGAGAGACATAATTCTTTAAAACTTCTCATAGAGCTAAGCTTATTCATGGCCAAAAATAAATACACTCATGAGAATTGAGTTGTATTAAGGAGAATTCTGGGTGAGATATATCAATGCTTACACATACGACAGAACAGTTCAAATATATCATGTCTACTGCCAACTAGTAAGCAAACATATCTTCACAAGGGAATGCTCAAAGGATAAAACCTACTTGTCCTATATTAGCCATAACCGCTGAAAGCTATCACATACTTTGTTTCCATCCATATTGGAGATTGTTGGAATTGTGAATGGAAATCAAGAGATGGAGAGAAAGAACTCCATTATGTATGGTAACTTTAGTCTCACATTGGAAGTTTCAAGGCTAGTTAGTTTATATTGTTTCATATGCATGTATGATGTGAACAATATGGAGAGAGGCTCTTTCTCACGCATGAGTGCGTAGGAAGGGTGCAAATCCATGGCTTGTATTGGACTAAACCAAATTGACTGTGTGTGAGCACGACCTGCACGCATTGAATACCACACCGACCAGAGTAAAATTTATTCAAGTGGAACAACTAATAGTTTACCATGTGAATCATTTTTTGCTACTGCTCAAATGTGATAACAGAAGCATTAACTGGAAGTTAATATCGATTCTGTAACCTCTCAGATAGTAATAATCAATCATTAATGGTTGGTGGTTGTCAATTAACCTTGGCAATGAATAGCCATTACTTGGTCATTCAATACAACAAGGGGTGGATGCTTATATATAAGGAGGCGAGATATTGAGCAAAGAATACGTAAGCGAAAGCTATAGTGCAAGGAAAGTGATCTCTGTCCACCTTTGTTCCCTCAACATTTCTCTCTTTCTGATGTGCATCCGCTCGGTAGATCCACTTGTGATAGCCTTTAAGTATCATCTCAGTTCACTATGACCACTAATGCTTGGTGGGGATTCATAATTTTTCATTATATCCTGGGAAGTAGATGAACCATAACAACCTCAAAGCACAATTAGAAGTGGACGAATCTGTTTTAAAGAAATTACATCATGCAGACCTCAATAACTCTTTCCTCTACTCGACAGTCGGTGACTTGCCATTTGACAATCGGGAGTCTGCACTCAGAGTCGGCACTCAACACTCAGATTCAGCAATAGGAAGTTAGCACTCGAATTCGGGAGTCGACACTCAGATTCTGCACTCGGGCTCGAGACTCGAACTTGACACTTAACACTCAAACTTGACCATACAAAGTAGCTCAGTTTCCAACCAGCTCAGTCATCCCAAGCAACTCCTCCTTCCCTATTTGGCAGCCTGAAATTATTAGTTTAGATCACTCAATAGATAAGTCTGAATTTTGTTTATAAATTCAGAATATTTTCCCTCTATCTCTAGCAATAAGATTATCCAACATCTGGAGCACTTAAACTTATAGGAGTTGGAATGAGTTTAATCGGAGCTCTCTAGGCCTATCAATGAGTTTTAATCGAAACTTATTGATGAACCTAGAGAATTCTGATCAAATCAATTTTAAGTATTATAGGTTTTTGAAATGTTCCGGAGTCTATATGTGTTTAGGGATATCAGCTTGAAGTCATTAACAACAATTATTAGAAAATTTTTATAGTTTATGACTTTAAGACAATTGACATATACATATAACTTATCATAAGGATGTTAGACATGGACATCGTAAATACCTTCACTATACTACATTCTTTCATTATATATCAACTTTTCAAAAATCCAAATCTCTTGCTATGGGTTTCTGAAGGGTAGGAGTTTATATGTGCCAAAGATATCAACTTAACATTATTAGCAATAGTGATCAAAAGATTTTCAAAATTTCTAACTTTAAGGTAATTGACACATACACATAATTTATTGTAGGACTGTCAAAACCATACATGAATATCATAAATGTCTTCACTGCACTACTTTCTTTCAATAAATGTTAATTTTTAAGAAATCTAAATCTCCTAGGTTCATCAATGAGTCTTGGTTTAAATTTATTGATGGACCTAGAGAATTCTGACTGGACTTAATCCAACTCCTATAAATTTCTATAGTGCTATGGAGTCCAAATATATCCTTCTTTACCATTTAAAAAAAATTGAGAGGAAAGAGAATAATTAGCTGCTGGTAGGAGGGGCAAAATAAAAATTAAGTACGCTTTTTATGAAATATGAAATTAGGTGTCTCTTTTGGGTATTCAAAAATTTTAGCTGCCCATTTAGGAATTTGTCGTATAAATAATCAAGAGCACTTTATTATTATTGTAATTATTTTTTAAACTTGACATTTTTTCGACTTAACTTGAGTTTTATTTAACATCAACTTGATTTAACTTGAACTTATATTTGTTTTGTTGTTATTGACTTTTAGTAAGAATTTTGTGATAAACATAATTTATAGATATTATTTAGAGCTCTTAATTTGATTTGGGATCATCGGATTAATCTACTTTGCCAAATAATTTAAACAAATTGAATTTAATTTTTATCAATCCATCATAGGATGAGCCTAAAATATTCCACCCATGCGGGTTGCATGAGGGTTCAAGCGGGCTGACACATATCAAGTTTGGGTTAGATTGTGGGTTGAGAAGGGAAAAAATTCAAAACATAGAACTAAAGTGGAAAATTCAATTGACTCGTGGAATGACTCGTCTAATTTACAATCTAAATTTAAAAATTCTAATATTTTTTTTATAGTTTTTGATGTGTTTGGTTTGACTCGCCTAACCTGTAATTCATTTTATATTGAAAATTTCCTAGTTTACTAGACTAGTAAGCCCGTCCTAACTCGCGAGATGATAGATTTTTGACGAGCCGATCTCTCCCACCACGGGTCAACCAATATGTGTGTGTATATATATATATATATATTGATTTAATAAATTATTTAAGTTTATTTATTTATTTATTTAATTGACTGCAAAGAAAATAAACAAACTTATGAATATTAAATTTATTTATAAACTTATGAATAATATTGAGTTACGTTTTTGAAATTATCAATACTGATTGATCAGATTAAAGGAACGTACCTTTTTTATTTTTTGTGTCAAAACAGTCGCCCCATCCCATTAGCCCCGGTAAAGTAGCACTGTCATTCTTAGGGTTGTAAATGAACCAAGCGTTCGTGAACATATTTAGTGTTCGGCTTGGTAAGAGTTTGTTTATGTTCGTTCAATATACATAAGATTAATTAAACAAACAAGCTTGAACAGCTCGTTAAGCTAAACAAATTAAACAAGCTTGGACACATATGCGTTCAACTCGTTAACATTCGTGAACAATGTTCACGAACCATATTTATTAATAAAACTCTTTTCAATATGTTATATAAATAATAAAATAAATAAATTTAAATTATCAATCTTAATAACCAATCAAACAATAAAAAGTTTCAAACAAACAAACAAGTTTGAATTGAGAACTTGATAACATCTAAACGAACCAAGCTCGAACCAAGCTCAAGCCAAGTTTGAATTGAGAGCTTGATAACATCTAAACGAACCAAACTCAAGCAAGCTTCAAACAAGCTCAAGCTCATAAAAAATAAACCAAGCCAAGCTTGAACACTAATTTCAAAAGCGGCTCGGCTCGACTCGGTTATCTTATCAAACAAGCTTGAACACCCCAAAGCTCGGCTCAACTCGGCTTGTTTACAGCCCTAGCCATCCTCAAGCTCCAGCCACTCGCATTAAATCTGACCGAGGCACAATGTAACAGTTATAGAAATCGTAGCCGTAAACATACGGTTACGAATTTCGTAATTGTTACGATGTGAATAATAGATAAATATAATTAAATTTATATTATAATAATCATGAAATCATAATTACTATAACATAAATATTTTTGAACATATTAAGTACGTACCACGAAATTATAGTTACTATATTGATTCGGTGGTAAGGTAGGACCTGTCCGGTAGGAGGTCAAAGTGATCAACATCCGATGTAGGCGTCCGATCAGGCAAGCTACCTTCCCGATCAGTAGGAAGAGTAGCCAACCCGACACTTCGACAGCTTGGTCTGACGCCGAGCTTCCGACGCTCATAAGACAAAACAGGAAGAGACGAAGGTCGAGCGCCCATCCCGCTCGACTAAGCAAGGGACACGACTTCGACCCGACAGGCAGGGCTCCCTCGCTCAACAGGGTAGAGCCGGATAGCAGCTCATTGGCCGAGCGAACGCTCGACCCTGCCATCGCATCACCTGAATGACAGACTGGCCGAACGGCTCTCCCGCTCGGCCCAATAGCAGACCAAGGGAGCAGTTGACTATATTTTCCTAGGAACCAGTGTCATCGACAGTCGGCATAATCAGCGGCATGGCCAGACAGAGGATTGTACGGTGGAAGCTTCCATTGTCACGTCGGGTATACGCTCAGTCTGTTCAGGTATGGCGTCAGACACGCTTTTCTGACACGACCTTTCTAGGTATGCTTTGGGAAGCGTGCACATCTCGAGAATCGTGCGTGCGCCTCCTGGGAGCTCTATATAAGAAGCCCTAAAGCTTCATCTGAGATATGTTTTTACTACTGTTGCTACAGTTACCCTGCTATTTTCTTCTCTACTTCATTTACTCGTCGTCGGTAGCTGACTTGAGCGTCGGAGGGCCATCGTCGGGGAACCCCTTCCCAGCCCGGCACTGACGACTCTGTGCTTGCAAGCTTAGCTCATCAGAGGCCCACGCCATCTTCAATCGACATCCAGTCAACGTGAGCACCATCTTCCCAACGTCCGTCTACTCACACTCGGACAGGATCATATACCATGTGTAGCAGTTATAAATCATAGCCGTTATAACATGCCAGATCGATTCAAGATTTAATGTGTGTATTAGAAGATAATAATGGAACAATACATTAGATGATATTTGGGTAATTATACATGGTGTCAGCAAAAGACGAATACACTCACCCCTAGTGCTCCCGCGAACCCATCCCAAAGCCAACGCACGGAGGAGATAAATCACAGACGACTACTAGTTTTTGGAATAGTACTAGCACATAAGGGAGGTATTTACCTCGACTATACCGAGATTCGAACCCCAGACCTCATAATGGTAACATCTCATGTACTAGCCATTAGACCATCCCGGAAGATAATTATATATTATTTAATAATGGACGGAGTGCTCTTTTGATTAAAAATAAAAATAGAAGTGATCTTTTTTATTTTTTTTTAATTGATAGAGATATCCAGCTATTCAAATAGATATTTTTTTATAAGTGACTAATTCGATCCTTTTTATCAATAAATTGAGAAGTACTTCTAAAGACTTAATTAGATAGCTAATATTTTTAGACTTAATTATCATGGGAGAAAAAAAATCTCCTATAGTATATCGTAATTGAGATTTGAAATTTGTTGCACCATTGATTAACCGTGGTAGGAAATGATTCTTTTAATGATTCTCAAAACAGAGGCACACTTTTAATTTTTGTCAAATAATATTAAAAAAATGCTTGGGGAAACAAAAATTTATTTTCAATTTACTTGGAGATTAGAATAATCAACAAATAATTTATGACCGCTATGTAATATTTTGTGGTAAAAGCACTTTAAAATGATTAAAAAATTACAATTTAAATTTTAAAAGGACTTTTTTATAATTAAAAAAATCGAATATATAAAAATTGTTTTCTAAATTTATTTAATAAGTAAATCAAAGAAAACATTACTATCTTCTCTCAGCTATAAGAATGAATAAAAGCATTGGGATTGAAGTGGTCGGATGGATCAACTCATGGCGGGACAAATTTATTTATAGTAGGTCAGTTATTTGGTGGGATGGGGTGGATTGACGCATCATCTTAATAGATTAAGAAATTTCTAATTTAACCTAATCCAAAATATATTACAAGTTAAACGGACCAATCCGTAAACCCCAAAATAAATTTTTTAAAAAATTCATATCTTCGATATTTTACTTTAAAAAGATTTTATCAATCAAATATATTATATTTTAAATATAAATAAATATAAATATAAATAGTTATTTTTATTTTAAAATTATAAAATAATAAATTGACATAAATATTAGATTACATATATTTTTCAATCCACCAGCCCATCCGAATCCATGGCAGGCCGAACCACGGGCCTAGACGGGCCAACCGCGACGGAGAAATTTCCAACCCAATCCGCTTCAATCATTTTGCGGGGCGGGCCTTTTTTTTTTTTTGTTCCTCCTCGTCCCGATCCTACTCGCCCGATCAATCATCATGCAACCCTAGTAGTTTCGATTTGGCAGCTCTCGCAAAGGTTTAGTTTTTTCGCTCACTCGATGTTGTACTTCTTCTTGCAGTTCGAGTTTCCGTTTCTGCGGAATTGCCCGCCCTCTTCGCACTGAGGAGGGATTTGGGCGTCTTATTGAACTTCCTCTTGGTGAGTTATCCTTGCCGCGGTTGTGGTTGCGGGTTGAGGTTCTTGCCTCAGCATGAATTCGGGGGAAGATTTGGGTACTGGCCTGCGGGGAAAGAAGGAAAATGAAAACGCAGAAAAAGTGCCTCCTTTAGGCGAAATCGAAGTGAAATACAATGGAGTATTGGACCTTGAGGAAGTTTCTCATGTTGGTTGTTCAGGTGGTGGAGATCTAGGTCCGAAGGAGAGGAATGTTTGTTCAGCTGAAGCGCTGGTGGATGTGAAGGAAAATGGCAATGCCGTAGCGAGAGAACTTTCGGCCGAATCACCCTCTAATCTGATGGGATGTCCTTCTGTTGAAGAAGACCCTGTACCGGGGTCAAAGTCGCACCTTCTAAGGACTATGGTCTGAGGACATGGAGGAGAATTAGGAGGGATTTGAGCAATGATGTGGCCAGCACCGCTGATTCTGCTCAGGTAAGGTAAGGAGGGATTTGAGAATTAGGGCTGATTTAGGGTTTAGGGTATAAGAAACTTATTATAACATTACATCTCATCTCCGTCGCTTGCGCCCAGGTAAGGTCTCGCCTCTTCCTCTCCCTCCTCTCTCCACCAATCCAGTGTCGAACTGTGTCTTGGTGCCGATCCTCCAGAACGGTAAAAACTGCCCACAGGTCGGCACTGAAAACCCTGTTATGAATTACTGTTTTTCTGAAGTAGGATCTTGATCTGACTACCTAGGTGCTTAGTTGATTTTCTCTTCCCCTATCCTGATGTAAAAGCTCAAGTTATTATTGCTGATCCTGTTAGAGTGTATTTTATCATTACTAGTGAGTGTACATTCTTTCACAAGTGCTAGAATTTCTTTCCTTGTTTGGTGAGGAAAGTTAGTTGTAATGATTCCTTGTTTAAACTTTTAGATTGTTTTGGCCTTTGTCTTACACGGTTACACTTACCATGTACTTTTTAAGTGAAACTTTCTATTACATATAATTCATTCGTCTTCTGTGGTTTCATGCTTTATTAATTGTTGTTTTTAAAAATTTGTATATAGGTAAATAAAGAAGATCCTAAGACATTCAAAAGATGCCTCGAACAAGTGCAGTTGAGTGCCCTGGATGTCCACCTCTGAGAGCCTTGACCACTGATGCACTTGGCCTCATAAAAGGTGATTTTTACATTCACATTATTTGCCTAACTCTGTTGTTTTGTCTATAATCTACATTCACTTTTAGTTCCTCTGTGATATTGGAATGTGCTTACAGTTGTTGAAGTTCATGGTAATCCTGGAATTCTAAAGGTTGTAGAAAGATGGGGGCAGCCAGATGCTTCTTCTGGTGTTCTTGCAGCTTCTTATGCTGATGACAAAATTGAACCGGTATGTTGTACATCATGTTTTCTTTATTTTGAGTTATTGTCGATAGATTCAGTGATATACACTCAAAGCTCATTAATAAAAGGCAAAACCTATCAGAAGCTTATATTGGTTGGTGCCGTGTTGATTATCATGGTTGCTCTGTCATTTATATGCTTATTTATTTGAGATAAGGTGTCTTTATGAAGTCATAGTTTCTTGTAAATCATTTCATGTTTTGTTAGATTATGTAAATTCATTCAACTTTATCTTTATTCTCAAAGGATATTGTACCCATATGATTTTCTATGTTGATTTAGTAATAAGAAACTATGTTGAAGGGAATCAAGGATTTTAGAGCTCAGTTCTGCCAGCTTCCTGAGTCACTTCTCAGTCCTTTATGTTCTTCATTTATAGTTCATCTCTTTCAATAGTTTTTTATCCTTGAATTTTGTTTTCTGTTACTGAACTATGATTATCTCTTATTTTTGTAGAAGTTAACATACATATTCCATTTGTGACTCCATGAGCATTTAACTATTTTTTATTTGCAGCTTCTTGCTGTTGCTCGCAAAAATGGTTTCGTAAGTTATCACTAATTGGATTGGCTTTACATCTTCCTTTTTCTTTGGCTGTTAAAATACCCATTGATTATTTAACAATCAGGTTGAGATTCTAAATTCTCTAAATGGAGAGAGTTTATGCAACACTCACACCAAACAATTTGGATTATCAGATACCTCTCGTCAAGATGATCACGTTGTCGGCTTGCATCTCCTTAAAACCAAAGGAATAAATTTGTTTTCTAGGTAAATTTAATCAATTTTCAATATCTAAAGGCTCTTATATCTTTGATTTTACAAAAGAGGCAATCTTAAAATTTGGATGATGTAATAAATGGTGTTTGTCATGAAATACGAGAAAAAATCTTGAATTTGGAGATTATAATTATTATTATTTAAAACTAGAAGAACTCTTTTGGTAAAATATGATGGTTGGTTGGACTACTAATTGGCACTTCCATAATTGCTATTTAGAATAGTAAGCTGACAAAATACAAAAAATTGCAACTAGGCATGTTTCTTTTGGACAGTGATACTAAAGGGCAGATCGGTGACAGGTTTCACACCCTAGGCGCTTGATGCTAGACCCTAGAATCCTTTAGTAATTGAGATGAGGTGGCTTTAGATAGGTTATACTTCTAGTATATATAACTGATTGGATTCGTATTGTCATGTATTGAAATACAAAAAATGGCAACTAGGAATGTTTCTTTTGGATAGGGATACTAAAAGGGCAAATTGGTATAGATTTCACACCCTAGTCGCTTCATGCTAGACTAGAATCCTTTGCCAGTTGAGATGAGGCCACTTTACTTCAATACAACTGAGGTACTTAGTCGCGGGCCTTTAGAAAAGGGAGTAAGGTGTAATAGCAAGATGTAAAATAATTTTTCTTCTTATAGACAAATGTGTCATGATGTTTCTTTAATCCATTGCAAGGCACAAAAAATGTAACATCTCTGTACTCTGAAGTTTTGCATTGCATACTTCAGATAGTTTAATTAAACCTATAATATATATGACTAATTGTGATAATATTGCTTCTATTGAGTAATCATCAACATTGGCATTGTCATCATCATTATTACGGTGTGTAGAACCAAATCCCAACTATCTATGGTCAGCTACATTGATCTTGTCCTGCTATTGATCTTCGTGACTATGTCATTAATAATATTCAAATCATTTTTATCACATTTTTATTATCTTAATTTGAAATATTTCTATGGGCTCCCTCTACCCATTACCCCTTCCACTCTAGCTATAGTATAATATTATATGGTTTTTTGTTGACATTTGAATTGCTAATAGGCAATTTAAGGTGTTACATCAATTCAATTTTATGTACCTCAATTCTCCTAGGCATGCTTGCACCTTGAACTTAGGTCCTTTTTTACCTTAGTGCCTTAAAAACATTGGTATTTGGTTCTTTCATTGTGAGAGCATCCATATATGATCATTTGGACTTTCATTTTGTGGTAATGATGGTGGTTTTAGAAGATAACAGAATTGGGCAAAAATGAAGACCAAGATTTTGTGCATATTCTAATATACATGCATCTTTTAGCAAGAACTCTATTGTATGTATATTATGTTTGCCATGTTTTTCAGGGTTGCTACACTACTTCTTTGTACGGAAAATGGAAATGCTTGCTTGAAATCTATTCCCATGAGTGGTGCGCTGCATGATTCTGATATTGGTTCTCAAATGTCATTCAATGTATGCTCTGCCGGTAAAATATTATGCAGTTCATTGGCTAAAAGTGAGAATTTTGCCTTGTTTGGAGGGTAAGCACTGATTAGTTGTGTAATCTTGTATGCTTTTCCTTTCATTGTCTTTAATGGGTTTGAAATTGCATATCATACCATGGAAGTTATCTTACTAGTTTGTGTTTAAACATTTGTCTCAGGAAGGGCGTTGAAGTGAATACATGGGATCTTGGAAACTGCACCCGTATCTGGACTGCAAAATCTGTTAGTCATTATATTCTTTTAGGTGCATAATAGAAATGAAAGTTTCTCCTATATATCATTGACTGAGAAGTTATTGTTTTCTTCTTGTTCCCTGTGAAGCCTCGTCCTAATAGCCTTGGTTTATCCCCTCCTCCTTGGTTTACTGCTGCTGCTTTTTTAAGTGAAGAAGATCATCGAAAGATTGCAGCTGGCACGAACAATCATCAGGTATCTCAGGGTCTTCCTTCAAGTGCTAAAGCCTAAAGGGATTTGCTGATATTTGGAGCATAATCTTTCTCTGAAGTTTACTCTCTTATAAGTTTGCCTGCCATTTCCTTCATCTTTAACATATCAAGCTCTGCAGCCAATTTGTTTTATTGCTCTTGTTTAAATGTTATACTGTTTGGTCTATCCTTTGTTATTATTAATTTTTATTTTTTTGTGTGGAATGAAGAATGATAATCTGCTCTTATCATTCTCCTGAATATTTGATAATCTGTTCTTAGTTTTTGAAATCTATGTTTTCTGATAGGTTCGTCTTTATGATACCTCAGCGCAAAGGCGGCCTGTTATGTCTGTTGACTATAGGGAAACTCCAATCAAGGCAGTCTGTCCGGACCTACATGGCTATAAAGTTTATGTCGGCAATGCTTCTGGAGACCTTGGTTCCTTTGACATAAGAACAGGTAAAAGTGATAGTTTGTTAATTATCCTATAGCTACGGTGTTAAATATGTGCTGCAGCTTCTTATGTTACTGATCTTCTTGTTCCTCATCTGGTGTAAATCCTTCGAACAAAAATTTTAGTTTATTCCATTGTCTAGCAGATTGATTTCTTTTGTTTCTTATGCATTTAACTTGTAAAACTTTTACTTAACCTGACTGAAATCTGAAAGTTGCCTCATGAGTCATGACTACTGTAGGAACAGACAGTTTCGTAAGAGTTCCAAGTTCAACATGGTCTATGGGTAACCAATTAGGGTAACAAAAATATATGCTATGGCATTTAAGTTCTGTTCAGTATATTAAAATAGTCACTATGGTTGCAAACATTAGTATGCAATTAACAGAAACACATTACCAAGTACATAGTCCTTGAAGTTGTCTGCACGATGGTTTTCCTTATGGGCTTATTAAATGATTTGACTATACCCAGTTCTGTTTGATTAATGGATACTTGTTCTTGTTTGGGCAATAATATGGTGTCCGATATGCCTACTCTGGTATTGCAACCCTCATGCATTTTTAATTAACAGTTGGTGTGCATGAGGACCTTTAATGAATTAGATTTTATTATCGAATTCCAAATTACCTTACTTTGTTAAACTCGTATTTGCTTAAGCCATGTTTAACCAACCAATACATGCTTCTTCTTTTAGTCAATTAATTGAAATAACGAGTCAAGTATTTTCTTTAGTTGTAAATTTGAAGATATTGCAATATAAACAATTGTTTACTCATGCTTACATAACATTCTCACCTATATATATTACTCTATCATATATTGTTCTTTGTGAAATATGTTTATTTTGTTCAATTATGTTCTAGTGTCTTTCCTCTTTGTTCATTGGCTTGCACCATTTAGCAGTACTTCAATTCTTTCATCTTAGACCACATGAACCAGTTTGCTTGAAAAATTGATCTGTCACCTGTTGATTCCAAGCGACTAGGATTCTACTGTTGAGAATCAATTGTAGTAGTGATTAAATGGCAATAAATTTCAGGAAAATTGCTTGGAGGTTTTACTGGCAAGTGCTCTGGAAGCATCAGATCTATAAGAAAACATCCAGAACTTTCGGTAATAGCATCTTGTGGTAAGAGCTAAATCTTATTTATTCCACGATTGTGGTCCTTAATTTCATCATTTTTTCATTAGTAAAAGAACTACTTGATACAAATTGTTGCATCTTGAAAAAATGTTTCAAAGACATGTAGTTGGTTAATTGGTGTGTCATATCTAATTATCATGAATGAGAAAATGTAGATATCAAATTTTGTATAATATTAGAGTCTTTTATAGTTCTATGTTATATTTTCTTTGTAAAACATGAAAGGAAAATATTGTTTTTTATTTGGCCTGTATGTGAGGCAAATTTCCACTTAGACGAGGGATAACATACCAAGGCATCTGCCTATTGGTAGTACTTAATGTTCTAAGGCCATAACCCTGTGACCATGCCGACCATCCAATTTATGAGGCATTAAGCTTAGCTAACCTTCATAAGTACATTGGATACAATTCAATTCATTGTTGGAGGAATCAGAAGCTAGCTAAGGTCATTAAATACCATGAGCCAAGCTATGACAATTATCAAGACATTCAAACCTAGTCCCTTTTTCTGTGGTAAAGTTGTATTGCTGTGGATGGCCAAACTGTTATTTGCCTGTAGGAAGTAAGATAATAAATGATTTTTTCCCACTTATTTGAAGCCGATTCACAAGCACTTTTTGCTCCAACATTTTATGTAGTCTTAAGTGGTGATGTTTTCAGCCACTTTTTTTTGTTTGTTTGTAGGTTTAGACTGCTATATGCGTGTTTGGGATACAAATACAAGGCAGCTTTTATCTACGGTATGTCTAACAGCAGTTCTAAAATGATTTTGTTGATACAGGATGATTATGAACTAGGATGAGCCAATGATCAACTTCTCCGTTGGGTATCAGTTTTCTTGGCTGACAATGCCTTGGAAATCATAAAGATATGAAAGCAAAATAGAACTTACCTTCTCAAACCATCTATATTTTCCTTGTTGGTTATACACACTATTAAATATGTTCATGGATTGACTACTCCCAAAAATTTAAAATAGTCTTTGTAACATCTGAATATTGACTAATTTATTTAAGAAATTTGCATGCAAACAAGGTAACTGTCTTTTGATTGCTTTGTATAATATTCTTGATTATTGTTCATTTTATCATGTATAGGCCTTCCTCAAGCAACATCTCACAAATGTGATATTTGATTCACATTTTTCATATGAAGGTATCCTCTATTAATCCTGATAGTTTTAACTTTTGCAATGATGTGCACTATTGTGTATTTGCATTCTCAGAATGTGTGTGGAGTTACATTATATTTTTTTTGATACTATTTGTTTTTCCTATGTGATAAAGAGTTTTTCATGCTTGATGCTCTGATTGTTGGTTGCTACTCGGAAAACCTAGAGGTTCCACTGTACAAAATTTTTGTATAAAGGTCTGAACCTTTTCCTAGCTACCATGTGTTCTTTTAAATTAAATTTTGGATCGCCTGCGGAACTTAACACGTTTGATCCAAAACTTAATCTATTCGTTCTTTTAGGTTTTGACTTGGGTCTCCTGCGGAACTTAACACGTTCGACCCAAATCACCTTAAGTTATTAATTCCATTAAATATTAATTTCCATAATTGGTTCCCAGTACTGACGTGGCGAGGCACATGACCTTCTTGGATATGGGAGCAACCACCACCGACTAGACAAAACCTTTTATGGAAAGCTAATATTTAATTTCCTAAAATAACTTTAAGTTAACCGAAAAGAACAATCAAATCACAAGGGGAAAAAAAAACAAAAAAAACACAACATCGAAAAACATATTCGAAATACTAGAATCGCATGTCTCTTGTATTTGGTATTATTTCCAAAAATAACTAGTATGATGCGGAAAGAAAAATTACTAGTTATACCTTTTAGAAAAACCTCTTGATCTTCTATCGTATTACTCTTCTAACCTCGGACGTTGTGTGGGCAATGATCTTCCGAGATGAGAACCACCTAGCACCTTCTTCTTCCTTACAAATTTCGGCCATCAAAACTTCTCCTAGGATGAAGAGGTTTGGCCACCACCACTATGCTCCAAGGGATGCTAGAAAAGAGGCTTCTTTTCTCTCCTTCTTCTCCTTCTTAGTTCCGGCCACCAAAGCTATCTCCACCATGAGAAAATTTCGGCCACACAAAGGAGAGGAGAGGAAAGAAAGGGCCGACCACACCCAAGGAAGAAAAGAGGGAGAAAAATAATAGAGTTGTTCACAATGAAGCCTCCTCTACCCCCTCTTTTATAATCCTTGGTCTTGGCAAATAAGGAAATTTAAATAAAAAATTTCCTTAATTCCTTTGCCGTGAAAAAGAAAAATTATTTTAATTAAAACAATTTTCTTTTTTTTAATTGCAATGGCCGGCCACCACTTTCCCCAAAACAAGGAGAGTTTTAATTAAAACAAAAATTAAAACTTCCTAATTTGTTTCTAGAAATTTATAAAAATTTCTCCAATAATTTTCATCCCTTCATAATTGGTTAATAAAAAGGAAATTAAAATATTTCTTTTAAACATGTGAATAAAAAGAAAGTTATCTCTAAAAATTAAAATCTCTTTTAATCTACAAATAAGGAAAGATATCAAATCTTTTCTTAATCTCTTGTAGAAACTTATAAAAGAGAATATTTAATTTTTAAACTCTCTTTTAAAACATGAATATGGTTAAAAAGGAAAGTTTAAAATCCACCTTTAATCAACAAATAAGGAAAGATTTCAAATTTTAAACTCTCTTTTAAACATGTAGATGATTTACAAATAAAGAAAGTTTTTACCGAAAATTAAAACCATCCTTTTAATCTACAAATAAGGAAAGAGATTAATCTCTTCTCTTAATCTTTTGTAGAAAGCTATAAAAGGAAATTTTTAATTTTTAAACTCTCTTTTAAAACCATGATATCCACATAAGAAATAATTTTAATAAAAAATCCTTTTAATATTCTAGTGGCCGGCCACCTAAGCTTGGGACCCAAGCATTGGCCGGCCACCATTTGGTCATGGCCGGCCCTTAGCTTAGGTTCCAAGCTAGCTTGGCCGACCCCATTGGATGGGTAAGAAGGTGGGTATGCGGTGGGTATAAATCTATATACTAGAGGCTACGATAGGGACCGAGAGGAGGAATTGGTTTTGGTCTTCCGATAAAATTAAGCATCCGTGCTCGCCCAACACAACTTAATTTTATCAATAATAATTCATTCCACTAGAGAACTATTATCAACTATCGCACCAATCCCAAATTACATTTTGGGCTCCTTCTTATCATGAGTGTGTTAGTCTCTCTGTGTTTAAGATAACAAATGTCCACTAATTAAGTAAGTTACTGACAACTCACTTAATTAATATCTAGCTCCAAGAGTAGTACCACTCAACTTCATCGTCATGTCGGACTAAGTCGACCTGCAGGGTTTAACATGACAATCCTTATGAGCTCCTCTTGGGGACATTCTCAACCTAGATTACTAGGACACAGTTTCCTTCTATAATCAACAATACACACTATAAGTGATATCATTTCCCAACTTATCGGGCTTATTGATTCATCGAACTAAATCTCACCCATTGATAAATTAAAAAAATAAATATCAAATATATGTCCTTGTTATTATATTAGGATTAAGAGCACACACTTCCATAATAACTGAGGTCTTTATTCCTTTATAAAGTCAGTATAAAAGAAATGACCTCTAATGGTCCTACTCAATACACTTTTAGTGTACTAGTGTAATTATATAGTTAAGATAAACTAACACCTAATTACACTACGACCTTCCAATAGTTTGTTCCTTTCCATCATGGTCGTGAGCTACTGTTTATAATTTATAAGGTACTGATAACATGATCTTCTGTGTGTGACACCACACACCATGTTATCTACAATATAAATTAATTGAACAACTACATTTATCATAAATGTAGACATTTGACCAATGTGATTCTTAGATAAATGTTTATACCAAAAGCTAGACTTTTAGTATACATCCTAACACTGATTCGATGGTTAAATAATCTCGTTTGCTTTTCAGGTGAAAATTACCAAAATCTGTTTAAAAATGTCATTGCTAACAAACATCTTGAGAAATCAATGCCATCTGTTGCTACAGGCTGCTATAAAGTTATTGTTAATTTGACCAGACAGCAATAAATTCCGTCTGACCATTTGATAGATGTGTGCTGTTAGCTTCATTTTTGAATTTTTTTTAGCAGAACTGCCAAGATGAAAATAGACCTTCATTTACCTTTGAGGCTCATTTAGAATTTATGGAATAAGTTGATACCAAACATCACGTTTTAAAATTTGTTGTAATTTTCTTGATTGGTGCAATGGTAAAGTTGCTACTGTGTGACCTTGTGGTCATGTGTTCAAATCGTGGAAACAGTCTCTTTGCAATGTAGGATAAGGCTGCGTACAATAAGTCTAATGTGGCCCAATCCTTTCCCAAGACCTTATATTGATCGGAGTTTCGTGCACCGGATCGTCGTTTTTTTTTACTTGATTGACATGATGAAATGATGTTTCATGTCATAGACATGGATGCCAAATGATGATACTTATCTATCAACTATTACAAGACATAGGAATAGATTGTAATTGGCTGTATTGGATCAACATTATAAGTTGGTTGTATCGAAATCCTTAAGAGAAATTAACCTACTTATCAAAATATCATAGAACAGTAATCTTAGAATTAAATTACTTTAGTGATAGAATAATTTTTAGTTTAGTAACTTAGGTAGCCTCATTCCCACTAAAAGTCTTTATGCTTCTTGTTCCCAAAGCTTGAATGCCTTGGGGTTGTCCTCTCTGCTCACGTTCCTGAAGTCAGACCTACCCCCTCGTTGCTCCCTCTTCTTCCAAGCTGCTTTCTATGATGCATCATTTTCCTAGATTTTCTCCTCTCCCCCAAATTTGATCTTCAATCTATCACATTTTTGTTGAGGTTCCATACACTTTTTTTTTTTCTTTTGCCTATCCTAAAGCTAAGGAACTGAAATGAAAGAACTGAAAAAGGGAAGAGAAAATTTAAAATTTGAGTCGTGTAGAATTGTATCTCTAATTTTATTCATTTCTTCACATAATAACTAGGGAATTATAGATTTGGTCTAGATTTATAGTAATCACCACCGTTTCTTCTCCTTTCTGTCACATCCACTCCCTGCACCCTAGACCTGTTGGATAAATTGTTCGAAAGATTCCCAAGTTGGAAACTTTCAGTTTTAATGAAATCAGCTGGGAATTGCTTATTCTCCCTAGTTTCACTTGATTCCTTTAATATCCACCCACATCTATATGTTTCCAATTGTATTATTAGTTTCTTTGGCAGCCCTTGAACACTTTCGAGAATCAAATCAACTCTTCTTGGTTTGGTTCCAACTCGCAAATCACATTGGAATTGGCTGAGAGAACAAGTAAAACCTGATCTTTGAGAAATATATATATATACACAAGAAATACTCGGCTTGTGCCGTAGCTATTTGGGGTTAATTACATGGATGGATGTTATCCCTTCATCAAATTCTTTGCAATTCTTAATAACTTGCAATACTCAAATCTTTGAAATTATTTTTAATTCGTTGATAAAAAAATTGGTCTTTTATTGTTCCTCACACCTAGGGCTATAAATGAATCAAACGTCCGTGAACAAGTTTGGTGCTTGGCTTGGTAAAAGTTTGTTTATGTTCGTTTAATATACACAAAATCAATTAAATAAACAAGCTTGAACAACTTGTTAAGCTAAACAAACAAGTTTGAGCACATATGTATTCAGCTCGTTAATATTTGTGAACAAGTTCGTGGATAACGTTTGTGAATAATGTTCACGAACCATGTTCGTTAATAAAACTCTTATCAATACGTTAAATAAACAAAAAAAAAATAAAAAAAAATAAACAAATAAGTTTGAATTATCAAACTCAATAATCAATCAAACAAGTAAACGATAACATCTAAATGAGCCAAGCTCGAACTAAGCTCAAGTCAAGCTTGAAATGAAAGTTCGATAACATCTAAACGAGCCAAGCTCAAATCAAGTTTCAAACAAGCTCAAGCTCATAAAAAATAAACCAAGCTAAGCTTGAACAATCATTTCAAAGGCTTAGTTCATTTTAAGCTCGGCTTGGTTACCTTATCAAACAAGCTTAAACATCCCAAAGTTCGGCTCGGCTCGACTTGACTTGTTTACAGCCCTACTTCCACTTTCAGTTTCATTTGTTTCGACATATCTAATAATCCCTTTTTAAACACGTGCTTATCATTAACTTATTTTTTGCCATGCTATGATTTAGTGGAGCTACACCTAAGTGTTCTGAAATTTACTAATTTTATTTTCTTTTTTTTGCAATCCCAAATATTCATCTATTCATCTTTATTATATTAACTTTTTGTTTGTGTTATTTCCTATCTGCATAATCTTCTAACAAATAAGATGTAGTTTCCTTTTATAACAATGGATTTTTCCATCTTTTCGTATGAACAGTGCATTTCATTATCATACATTATAGCAAAGTTATATATGGCAGCGGTTGCCGCTAAATTATAGTGAACATTTTAACCCAGTAGCTTGTCGGTAAACTAGCTGACTTCTTTTTATTCTTCTGGTGCAATTACTTAGTGTATTGAGTTTTTCTTTATAGGTCCAGGCGGTAATCGACATGACCAACCAAGTGCGATACAGGTACACGATGATGATAGTGCCGGTAATGATGAGTCTGTAGAGGATGAGGTACTGCCCAGCTCTCGCAGCAGCGAAGCATCAAAAATGAGCAAACGAAGCAAAACCAAGAAACTAGACCAAGAGGAGTTGCCCACCTCTGGCAACGGTCAAGTGTACGAAACCACGGGGATGAATGAAATCAAGAAAAGGAGAAGTAAGATTGCAAGACAACAAGATGGAGACGATGGAGCAGGTGATACCGCCACTCAATCTGAGGTTGAAGATGGTGAGAAATCTTCAGAAAAGCATGGCAAAAGGCTAAAGCCAAAAAAGAGGAAGGTTTCAGCATGAAGGCGAAGTTAATGTGGCAACATTTGCTGATAACGAATTCTTCGAACATGATAGTGCCCTGCTCAAACCACCGATCGATGCTCCAGTTGAACACGATCAACCATAGTGTCGTCCAGGCATGTTAGTTTCATTTTTCTTGCAACTTTCGGAGTGATTTCGTCTTTTGAGAGGTCTTATAAATGTTCTACCATTAAAAATCAAACAGATCTTGTTAGAGGCTTACCTCTATGGATATGGTTGTCCTTTACACAAACTTGAGTTTAAGATGTTGTTCCATTATGATTATGATTATTGTTATTGTTAACAGTTTATAACTAAATCTAGTGTATGCATCCAAGCTTTGATATGGAAAATGAAATGAAGTGATCAGATGTGTTTTGTTGATTTCTATCGAATTAAAAGTTATCGAATTTGATTTCAAAATATAATTTCAAATTCACCTTTTTGGCAAAGTTAGGGCTTCATTAAATTTATTTATATTAGCATATAAAATAAATGAATTTAAACCATATTAAGATTAGTTTGTTAATATTCATAAATGAATTAAATAAATTAGTTAACTTATATAAGTATACTAAAATAAAAAAATTAAGATTTGTTATAATGGGACAAGATCAAATTTCAAAGGGCGCATGTCTTTAGAAAAAAATTTTATTTTTAATTATTTATTGATTGATTATAAATTGATTTCATGATTTATCTTTTTTTTATATAATTTGAAAATTAGTTTACTAGGGGCTACAACTAAAATAAGAAAAGAAGATATTTTACCTATTAAATAAATATTTAATCTAATTTATAAAGAACAATAATTTTAGTTGAGCTCGATTTAATAAGATTTTTAGTATACAAGCTTGACTGAATAAGTAAAAAAAACTTGAATGCAACTAGAGCTCGACACATTTATATTGCTATCGTTTGCTTAAATACAAATCTTTTCTTAAGAAATCACACTGCTATATCACAATTTAGGCTCACAGTGATGACTTGTGAAAAAACAAACACAAAACTCGATTCCATTTCAACTATTTGAAAGCACAGAGTTACATCATAAGGATCACTTCACTTTCGATATTCCGTCAACTCTGAATAGTGTTACGAAAGCACTTCCACCTGTTTGATACTTGGGAGTTTCGACAACAAGAGGAAGACCGAAAGGGTTGAGCCGCATCAGTTAATTAGGAGTTTCGGGTTTTCTATAAATAGAATTACGAGGAAACAAAATAAAGAAGTTTATATAACTACAGAAAAAGAAAAGGAATTTTGTAATCCTAAAAATAATTCAAATACTTATTACAATTTATCTTGTTTATCCCAAATATACATATTTTATAAAAATATTCATTATATATATTGATCATGTCCGAATGCTGAATCAACGGACGCTGGGCACGGGGCACTCTTCGACTGCTGACGTGGATCTTCGACTGGTGGCACGAAGCTCCGGCGAACCTGCACAGAAGTCGGGCCGGGAAGGGGTTCCCGGCGGCGATCCTCCGACGCTCAAGTCAGGCGAAGCTCAAGAAAGAAACAGTGGCTTCAAAACTCGTAGAATGCGTACCTCCGGCGAAGAATGAGGGCTTTTATATAGGGCAGCGAAGAAGTGAGTGTACACCTACCGAGGTGTACACGTGTCCATGGCCCATACTCCAGTAAGGACTTGTCAGTGAGCTTCCCTAACCCATACTGCTACAGTCTCAGCATGTCCTCGATGGGACAGCGGAATCCCCTGTCACAAGATTTGGAGCATGGCCCACACGTGAAACATACATGTTGTCAGAAAAAGACGTTCCTTGTCCTTTTCCCCTTTGCTCCAGATCTGGCTTCCGGGCGAACAGCTCCCTCAACATCCGGCCGGACATATGCGGTGGTTTACTTGGGGAGATCTTCCATCACGTGCTTTGTGGAGACTATTAGCAGTGTTACCTTATGGCTTTGGCCGAGCGTGAAGTCTGCTCGGCCCCGCGACCTTTTCCACTGAGCGCCGGAATCCTGATTTCGACATGGCGCCTTTAACCATCAGCCGAATATCGTCCGGTCGGCCAGCCGATCGGACCCATCCCTCTTCGGACGTTCGATTCCATCGGCCGGCCGTCCGGTCGGACCCGGCCCTCTCCGGATGGACAACTGCCACTGTGACTTCCACGTGGCGTTGACTCCACAGGGCGGGGTCCCCTGTTCTTACTACCGGATCATATATATATACAGAAAAGTTATGCTGCGGATCAAAATCTACAGATTACTACGGACCGTCCTCGTGGCAAGTCCGCGTCACAGGATTTTTTTATTTACTTCTCGTTATGAACCGAATGACCCCTCCCTGTACCCTAGCTCCTCCTCCTCCCTCCTCCCTCTTGTGCCCTAGCTTGTGATTCTCCTCTTGCTCCCTCCCTATGCCCTAGCTCGTCGTCCTCCCGACACTGCCCAGACTCGCGGTCCTCCACGCCGTGCACTCCCTCGCTCGTCGTCCTCCCAATGCTGCCTAGACTCACGGTCCTCCACGCCGCCCACTCCCTCGCTTGTCGTCCTCCCGATGCTCCCCAAACTCGCAATCCTCCCTCACCCGACCGTCCACACTCATTCCACTCCTCGCCGCAGAGACCCCCTCGCCGAGACAAGCTCTCACAGGCACGACGAAGAGTGGACCCCCTACATAAGCTCTTCGACTTGAAGCCCTGCTCCTCACCTCACTCGCGATTCTCCTCGCCGCAACCCTCCTCATTCGCGACACTCATCGCCGCCGCCCCTCCCGGACACAACCTCTCACAAGCGCAGCAAGGAGTGGAACCCCTGCAGAATCGCTTCGATCTGAAGCCCTAACTCGCGGTCCACCTCTCCGTAGCTGTCCTAGCTTGGGGGCTTTAACTCGCGGTCCTCCTCTTCGAAGTCGTCATCACTAGCTTGCGTGACTCTTCACTGCGACATATTCTCACAGGTGCCGCCAAGCTAGGTTCCACAATCGTCCTCATCCCTTCATTGCCAGTAAAAGTTTATTTTTATAAATTGATTTTGTATCTATGTTATACCGGCAAAATAAAGTCCAAGTTTTTGTTCCCGATTGATCAAGAAATATATTTTTCCGCCTTCTGTTTGAACCTAAGTTCTTTAGCTATTAGTGTATGCTAAAATTTC
Source organism: Zingiber officinale (assembly GCF_018446385.1). Lineage (NCBI taxonomy): Eukaryota > Viridiplantae > Streptophyta > Magnoliopsida > Zingiberales > Zingiberaceae > Zingiber > Zingiber officinale. The sequence goes on from NC_056002.1 coordinate 134,468,634, forward strand.
CTCTCTTATTTTTTGATAAATTGCAAGATTATATTGAATGCCTATTAGTTGTTCTGTATTTGAATTCAGTCCTTTTTTACGTATTATCTATAATAATCCCAATTGTTTGCTCAAAAGTCAACTGAACCAACCGATTGTTGGAGCTAGTTTTGTGTAATTATTACTCAGTTTTAAAAATTAACTTACGACTAAATTTATTTATATTTTTGTTGCATGTTTCATCATATTGTTTATAATAATATTTCCGATCAGATTTATATCTATTTCTGTGCATATTGTTTACAATAATATTTACGATCAGATTTATTTTTATTTCCGTTACAAATTTCATCATATTGTTACAATAGTTTTATTGTTACCATAGTATTTTTGTTTTACATTATCTACAATAAGTTATATTTTTTATTTGTCTAATTTCTTATTGTCAATTATAATGTGAGGATGTCCAGAAATGGGAAAAAAATAGAATTGATGATCAAAAATACATTCCTCAGGTTGCAGAAAATCGAAAACCAAAAATTAGAATGAAATTCTCATCACTAGATGTGACATATTCATTCTATAACCAATATGCACAAGAAGCTAAGTTTAGTTCAACGATGCATACAAGCAAGAAAATAAAATCACAAATGAAATAACGTAGAAACAAATTATATGCTTTAAAGAAAGGCATACAGATCTAATGCAGTAGAATAAACATACAAAAGCTGATCAACCGACAAAAGAAAGAGCACGTGACACAATTAGAAAAGATTGTAAATCATATATTACATTTGTGAAGAAACAAATTGGACCTAATTGGATTTTTAATAATTTTATAAAAACCCATAATCATCCACTCTCAGCTCCATCCAATGTACAATTATTACGCTCACATCGTAATGTTTCAGACAACAAAGAATAAAACTCCATTGTACTAGTTGAAATCTTGAATATCCTATGCCTTTTTTTTTTTTTTTTTTTTTCAATTTTCAATAATAATACTGATAATCTAGAAAAGACAAAAAAAAATCACATAACAAATATAATTTCTGTAATAAAAACCCACAATTTTTTTTATAAAATACAAAGATAATTGGCAAAAGCATATTAAATTTTTTATTTAGATAACCAAAAACCGATGATATATAGAAAATTATCAATTTGCAAACCAAAAAGCTCAAAGTAACTTCAAACCTTCAGCTTCCAGACATTTAAAGAGGCAACGAATGACATTTCTTTGGACTGCTAAATTCAATTATGCCATCAATAGCAGTCATTGGCAGTCAATGTTGAGCAGATGGACACAAACACTTTCTTTTGCTCTTTTCTAATGGCAATTTATACGTGGAAGGGGCTGTTATACTTATCCATGCTTCACCATTTTCTTTTTCTACATGAGAGAAGAAAGATACAAGTTATTCATCCACTACAATAGATTACAATAGTCTCTCACAAAACCATAAAGCCATCCATTCGAAAAACACCGAAAGAGCGAAGAAATTTGGTCAGATTTTAGGACTTTTAGTTTTGTGGTGGGTGTCATCGGTACTTTGGCAACGTTTCATAAAGGCGTCCAAAGTTAGTTGCTTTTGAGGACTTCTGCTTGAGGGATTCGCGTCCAAAGTTAGTTGCTTATGAGGACTTCTGCTTGAGGGATTCGAAGACACTACTAATGTATTCTCTTGGCCATCAAGCACCTGCAGGAAAAGCAAAATATTGTACCTCCAGTAGTTGAAACGTGAAAGGTAGTAGGATACAGACCATGAATATATATACTAAACTCAAAAGAAATGTAGTTGCTTATTTAAAGGCAACTGAGATTCTTCAATCAGTTGCACTTGGCATAAGCAGCAAAATGAAACTGAGAACCTACTGTTGGTGCTTTGTGCAGTACATTTGAAATCCGATATGCATTTTGACTGTGCTTAGGAATTAGATTCTCTTCAATTTTTTCTTAATATATATACCAAGTATTCAAATCTTATAACGATTCTCTTCAATTTACTTGCGGTGAATATCCATAATAGATTAACATCAACTTTATTCCGTCATTTTGAGAAATATAATGTTACGAACGTGACTATGGCGAGTTGCGCGATCAGTAGTAAAATGAAGAGGGAGAGAATAAAACCTGGCCAACATTCTCCAATTTATTTTGAACAACATCCCTGAACAGAATGAATATTAGTCAGCATGCACAGTTAGCAATCAAAAGTGCCACAAAACTAAGGGGGTATGGGCATACCATATTATGTCATCCACAGTGTCATTTGCTAGAAGATAGTAGATGTTGACTGATGATACCTGCAACCGGAATGGGACAAAAATATTTAATTGAATTCGAGGTTGATAGAATTCAGTGTGTCAATATATCAACTGAGTCAATTATTCTGGATACACCCCAAATGGTATTCATGAAAAGAAATACATCCATAGAACCTTGAGAGAGCATTCATGCATACATAGGTATATTAACATAACCTGGTATTTTCGTCTTAGCACAATTAAAAGAAAGCTAGGAAAGTTTTAATGCATCCACAATTAAATGCCAGCATAGCATATCTTAGAGAGGCTCTTCTACAAAATAGTTTGTTCCATAATTCACTTGATGGATTATTAGATATTTTTAATAATGACCTTTCCTAGGCTTGCGTACATGGAGAAGTTGTGAGAGAAAAAAATCACATGTAAAAGTGACAAGAAATAAGTAAATTTTCCCTATTTTTTCACTATCATTTATCATCAACTAAACATGACATTAAAATTGTGAAACTACTGACAAGACTATCACGGAATCATACACTTTGATGTTACCAAAGTGTTTATCCATGAAGGCACAATTTTAGAAACAAGGCAAGAAAAATCTGTGATCCTAAGACTATCATGGAACCATGCTCTTTGATGTTACCCTAATGTTTATCCATTTGAAGGTACAATCTTAGAAACAAGTCATGCAGCCACCTGGGCTTGGCATAGATGGTAAGCATATGGTATTCTATCCGGATCGGACAGGGCTCGAATCCCAAGGATTTCATCCTCCCTTCATATGACGTGGGGTTGTTAATATGGCGGTTCCACATTTTTTAGATACAAGTCATGCTTGTAATTTAACGTTTTTGAATCTTTATAAAATGATTCATCTATTATCAAATTTTCATAAAAGGCAAGATACAATTTAGTAGAAAAATATAAACATAGTTGTTGGCCTAGCAATAAAACAATTCACACTAAAAAATGTATATAACAAAAGTCTAAGTGTTACAACTATTAGGGGTTGATTGTATGGTTCATGCATCAATAGGACTCTATATCATGAGAGTGCAAATGAGCCAAACCAAGACAAGCTGGACTTTGCTCAAGCTGGTTCATTTTCGTATTGAACTTATTCAAGTTTGCTTATTAAACCTTATTGAGTTTGAGCTGAACAAGAGCTTTTTATCGAGCTCTACCAAATAATTTAGTAAAATCATTGATCTAAAAAAGGAAACATACATCATTTCCTCATTTAAAATATATTATAAATAATTTAAAATTACAATAAAATATAGCTTATTATTCTTTTATGTATTTGAATATAAAAAAGCAAATAAGATCATACTCAAAATTTAGAATAGTTAATAATTTTGATTATAAATTGTTCACATATGCTAATGAGTCGAGCTTCGAGCTTGTCTATTTCATATCCCTTAACCTATCAAATGAATATAATAATCTCATATGGGGCCAAATATTGAGATTTTTCATGAGCATCTTATTCATTTACAACCTAGCTATAATGCTAGTAATGCTCATATGGGTTGGCATAGTTGGTAACTACATGGATGGTTGCTCCAATAGGTATTAGGGTCAATTCCCCACAAATGCAAAATGTCTCGATGGGTGTCTGACCTCCTCCATGCAAAGGGCCGCTATGCTAGAGTACATGCCCCCCGTGATTTAACTACTTGTATTTAATCGGGGGTTGATGATCCTGGCCCTCTTGGGATGAGTGCTATCACCTTGTGCTCTAATACTAATGCTCAAATATTTTGTATCACTTTTATTTATATTCACTGGAGTTTAATTTGGACCATCTACACATGACACCTACTTAATTGTAGTTGTAATTGACTTAACTTGTTTTGCTATATAGTTTAACATTTTTATCTTTTATTAAGGTCACTCATTCGTCTTAACATATCACCTTGGCTATGCTAACTTTTTTCAAGTGATTTCCAAACTTTCTAACACTTGGAATCATAAGGAATGTGAAAAAAAACTCTTTCAGCACAAGGGGTGTACAAGACTCCAAAACATCTTCATCTTAATCACCCAATTTCTATGATAGCTTCAACAATATCAAATTCCTATTGAGAGAAGTGTTTGCATCCAAGAAAGGAAAGAGGATATCTTTAGGCTAACCAAGAATTATAGCAATAATTTTAACCATTACCTGACCAATCCTGTGAGCACGATCTTCTGCTTGAATGATATCACCAGGAGTCCATGACAACTCCGCAAAAATTACTGTGCTTGCAGCTGTGAGAGTCAAGCCAACGCCTCCAGCTCTAATTGAAAGCTATAAACATATACTCAGGTTTTTGTTTGCTATATATAACATAAAAACGTGAAGAAAAAACTAAAACAAAACAGAAACAACCAAGCAAACTAAAAAGTAGCCTACAACTGCAGCCTTGATGCCATCCTTCTCTTGAAAGTCAGCAACAAAAGCTTGTCTTGATGTAGGAGGTGTACCACCATCAATCCTTATACAACCAACTTTTTTTTTCTGCAATATATTGTTATTTGTTTGTGCTGTTTCGTTGGTTCAGAATCATACAACATAGCAAACAAAGAAGAAGTTGCTTACAAGAAGAAATTGGTGTATTGCATCAATCATGTGCTGATGGTGGGCAAATATCAAGAACTTGCAACCTGCCTGCAACAAGAGCACATGAAACAACTTGTTGAAGCCTTGATGTAGAGTCTAAAGACAAAACATTTCCAAGTATGTTAGAGGCTTATAAAAGCAACTGTAAAACAGTTCTACACACCTTAATAGTAAGAAATACTATAGCTCTAACAAATGAGGTTATTGAAACTCATAAAAAAGGTATAATGGCATAAAACAATTTAAATATGTGAACATAATTCACATACAATAATCATAATTTAAGTTTCATAAAGTATCACTTGGTACAGGCAATACTACCAGTAATCAGGCACAAAGATCCACCAAGTTTCAGATTGCTACCAAGTACTGGGATGAACAGTCAGATTGCCATGTTGTTGGGTCATTGTGTTAATGGCTAAAAGGCTATTAGGCCAGTTTCTGTCCCTTTGTTGATTTGTGCTTACATGTGACTCCTCATTCTTGTTCCCTGACTATTTACTTTCTAACCCTCACAAATTCATCTTCCTAAATCTCACTCATTCTCTAATAATGTCTCCATTCTTTTGAAGTATCTGATTTTCATCAAAGGCAATGACTGATGTTGATAACTTGATATATGCTGAAGCCGCAATAACTTGTTGATCCATACTAAAGAAGAAAATTGTTGATTGTAAAGAACAGATGCTTCATTGGGAGAATCTGATCGCAGTATATTTTTTCCTTTCCATAGAAAAGAATCTGTTCCAAATTTAAGAAGCAAAAAATATAAGTTATTTTGCCTTCAGCAAAAGAAACAAGGTGAGCATTGCCAAATTTTGTTCATATCTGGATTTTACGCTCATGATTAATTAGCCCCCCTCTTTTTTAAGGAAAAGGATGTTGTAGACAAACTAGCTATTGTGCTGGCATTCCTAAAATTGTCAATAAATTCAGAAATGGCTATGAAAGTTCATCCAACACAAGTATGCTCTCCAAGTAACATCTGACCAGATTTAGCACCACAGCCCTTTCATTGGTCCCTTAGTGTGATAATTTTGACGTAGGGACCGGTTCAAAAAAGTCACGATGCAGTAAACAAGAAAGCGCTAAGATGAGTTTCAATTAACACATATTGTTCACAATCTAAACCTATTACAAATGTTTCTGATGAATGGGAAAGGAATATTGTGTTGATGTCAAGGTTTGAATCTCATAATCATTCTTGGAATGGTCAACATGTATCGTTCTAATAAATTACCGAAAACTCGATAATAGTCGGCACAAATAATGTCTCTTGTATCGATATTCTCCTCCCGCGTTGCTATGTCAATCGTGTTAATGAATATTCTTTCATGTCAACACTTGAGACCCCTTGATACACTAAAAGATAGCTCAAAATCAATTGAGATAATATTGTTTTTTTATAGTTTGTCTCTATACAAAAACTTGAAAGAGATGACTTGAGGGAATAATAATCTCTTCTATTGAGATTGTATTTATAATAATTTACAGCATAATTACAGCTCAATAATTTACAGCATAATCACTGATTAGACAAATAATTAAGAATAATTAAAACTTGCTAAGAATAACCAAACTTGCTAAGAATAATCAAGACAGCTAGTTGGCATAATTTACACCTAAGAGCTTTCCTTTATATTCTCAACACTCCCCCTCAAGCTGGTTTAAAGATATCTTCCATACCCAGCTTGCTTACTAAATATTCAAACTGTCTCTTGTGTAGCCCCTTTGTAAGTAGATAAGCTACCTGTTCAATGGTAGGGATATAATCCACACTAATCACTTGATTGTCTATTTTTTCTTTGATGAAGTGCTTGTCGACTTCCACATGCTTTGTGCGATCATGAACTACTGGATTGTGTGCAATTGAAATTGCTGCTCTGTTGTCATAGTGCATCTTTATTGGCGCCGACTCTGATATCTTCAATTCCAATAATAGTCTCTTGATCCACAAAACTTCACATATCCCATGAGCTAAGGCTCTAAACTCAGCCTCTGCGCTGCTTCGAGCTACCACATTTTGTTTCTTGCTACGCCAAGTGACCAAACTACCACCCACAAACGAGCAATATCCCGAAGTAGACCTTCTATCAGTTAGACTTCCTGCCCAGTCTGCGTCAGTGTAAGCTTCAACTTGTAGATGTCCCCGGGTTTTAAACAGAATGCCTTTACCGGGTGTTATCTTTAGATACCTTAGGATCTGATACACAGCGTCGAAATGTTCAGACCTAGGCGAGTGCATAAATTGGCTAACTACACTTACTGGAAATGCTATATCAGGTCGAGTGTGTGATAAATAAATCAGTCTCCTGACAAGTCTTTGATAGCGCTCCCTTTCCTTTACTAATTTTGTCGCTGCTGGTTGTAGTTTGGCGTAAGGCTCCATAGGCGTCTCAGCTGGCTTACATCCCAGCATACCAGTTTCAATCAGCAAGTCAAGGACATATTTTCGTTGATTGACAAATATACCTTCCTTGACCTTGCAAACTCCATGCCAAGAAAGTATTTTAACACTCCCAATCCTTGATTTCAAATTCTTTTGCAAGCTTTCCTTTAAGTTCTTCAAGTTCCTTGTAGTCACTCCCTGTTAGGATGATATCATCAACATATACAATAAGCACAGCTGTTTTACCTTCCTTTGAGTGTTTGTAAAACATGGTGTGATCAGCTTGACTTTGAACATAACCAAGTCGCTTCACAGCTTTGCCAAAGCGTTCAAACCATGCCCTTGGGGATTGCTTTAGACCATACAAGGCCTTCTTCAGTTTACACACCTTTCCGACTCCGAACTTTCTTTCAAAACCCGGAGGGAGGCTCATAAGTACTTCTTCATCTAGATCTCCATTTAAGAAGGCATTTTTAACATCCAGCTGATACAAGGGTCATTTGAGATTGACCGCAAGTGACAGAAGAACTCGGATTGAGTTAATTTTTGCGACAGGAGCAAATGTTTCCTGGTAATCTATTCCATATGTCTGCGTAAAGCCCTTTGCTACAAGCCTTGCCTTATATCTCTCTACACTCCCATCTGGTTTACTCTTTATAGTGAAGAGTCATCTACACCCTACTATCTTTTGATCCTTAGGTGCTTCAACAATTTCCCAAGTACTATTTTTCTTTAAGGCATTCATTTCTTTAAACACTGCTAATCTCCAATCCTTGTCCTCCAGTACTTCCTGAATGTTTCTAGGTACAACAAGTTTTGAAATATTAATAGTAAATGCCTTATGTGTTTCGGCTAAATGGTCATGGGTTATGTATCTGGCAATGTGATGTTTGGTACAGGTTCAGGTACCTTTTCGAAAAGCAATGGGAAGGTCAAGGTTGTCAAGGTCATTTTCTTGCGGAACAATTGAGGTTGGACTAGTAGACTCAAGAATAATAGGTAAAGTGGAGTTTTCATGGGAGTTAGGGGAAAAAGAGGTACCTGGAGTATTCAGAGTTCCTTCGCCCGGGGCTTCCAATGAGGCTTGTGCTGGAATGGTTAATTCATCTCTACTTCTTCCAAGGACATTTCTCCTAGAATAAACCACAGGTTCAAGGATATTTCGGTTTTTTTCCATTCGAAGTATTTCCTTTTCCTTTAGTTGACAATTATGGGTTCGGACACCCCATTATTTTCATTTTGAGATTTTGGAGGTTGGTCAATAACTAAATTTGGAAGAGTTCTAGTTATCTCCCAAAAATTTGGTTCCCTTAGATTCTCCCCCTGAATCCAATTTTTGATAAAATATGGTTTGGTTTCCATGAAAGTGGCATCCATTGTTACAAAGAACCGTTTTTTTAGAGGATTAAAGAATTTGTAGCATTTGCGATTTGCAGCATAGCCTATAAAAACACATTTTCTGCCCTAGGATCTAATTTTGACCGTGATCTCTTAGGTATGTGTACATAAGTGGTGCAACCAAATACTTTAAGGGATAAATCAGAATTGATACGAGATTTAGGGAATTACTTTTTCAGACAAGCAACGGAGTGATGTATTTTAAAACTCTAGTAGGCATCCTATTAATCAAATAAGTTGATGTTAGAATTGCATCTCCCCACAAGTACTTTGGAATATTCATGTAAAACATTATGGCCCTAGCAACTTCAAGTAAGTGCCTATTTTTTCTTTCAGAGACTCCATTTTGTTCTGAAGTATCAGGACAGGTTGATTGATGTAAGATGCCTTTTTGTCTCAAAAAAATTTCTACAGATTGATTGAAATATTCTGTGTCATTATCTGTTCTCAAAATGCTTATTTTTGTTTGAAATTGATTTTCAATCAAATTGTAGAATTCTTTAAAAATTTTCTCAACCTCATTTTTGTTTCTCATCAAAAATACCCAACAGAGTCAAGTATGGTCATCGGTAAAGCTTACAAACCATTTTTGTCCAGATGATGTAGTTACCTTTGAGGGTCCCCGCACATCAGTGTGGAATAAGTAAAAAGGTTTTGATTCAAGGTAAGGTCTAGAGACATATGTTTTACGAGGACTTTTTGCAAGAATACAACTTTCGCATTGAAAATCTAAGGGGTTCATATTTTTAAACAAATCAGGGAATAAATGTTTCATATATGAAAAACTAGGGTGACCCAAACGACAATGCCAAACCATTATTTGATCATAAACAGAAAGAGAACTAATACTACTAAGTCCTTGAACAATTTCCTTACTAGGTAAAATGTCCTCAAAGTAGTAAAGACCATTCACCATTTTAGCACTGCCAATCGTCTTCCCCGAGCTCCCGTCCTGAAAGGTACAATGAGTCACAAAAAATTACACGACAATTAGAGTCCTTGGATAATTTACTGACTGAAAGAAGATTGCATGTAAGTTTAGGTACATAGAGAACAGACTTAAGATCTATATTCTCAGAAATTTGGACTGAACCTTTTCCGGCAATAGGTGAAAAACTTCCATCTGCAATCTTAACCTTTTTATTTTCAGGACAAGGTGAGTATAATTTTAACAATTTCAAGGAATTGGTCATATGATCAGATGCTCCAGAATCAATTATCCATGGAGCAGAAATTCCGAAACCACACGAAAAGGCAATTATTTCGTTACCTGTATGCGCCACAGAAATATTAGGAGTACTGGATGATGGGTTTGAAGTTAACAGTGCTAGAAGTTCCTCCAGATGCTCTTTTGTGATGTTGTTGGCAGTAGTCATTGCCTCATTCGCAGTGGGAAAGATACGTCCATTTTTCTCCCCTGATTTGCCTTTAAAGTTGGCGGGTTTGCCATGAATTTTCGAGCAAGTTTCTCGGGTGTGACGTGGCTTGTTGCAAAAGTCGCACCACAGAACTGACTTTTCTTCTGATTTACGTAGATTGGCAGTGCCTCTGCGCATGTTTGAGCCTGTAGAGGTAAGGGCAGAACCTTCAATGATAGTCATAGGTCCTTTCTTGCCAAGCATAACATTCCTCCGACTCTCCTCCCTTCTAACTTCGGAGAATACTTCACCGAGAGATGGTAGTGGTCTCCTACCAATGATTCTTCCTCTTACCTCATCGAACTCAACATTGAGACCAGCCAAAAATTTGAAGATACGACTGTCTTCCACTGTTTTCTTGTGGTACTGCCCATCTTCAACATTCTTCCACTCATATGCATCAAAGAGATCAAGGTCCTGCCAGATCCTCTTTAAGGAGTTGAAATACTTGGTGACCGGTTCTTCTCCTTGCCGCAATTCACCAAGTTTGAGAGTCAACTCAAAGATTTGGGATTGATTCCCCAAATCAGAGTACATCTGATTTATGTTTTCCCATAATTCATATGTCGTAGGGAAACATATAATTTGCGCCAATCTCCTCTTCCATGGAATTTACGAGCCATGTCATTACCATGGAATTTTCGGCATCCCATGTAGCATACATTGGGTCTTTTTCCGATGGAGTTTTCTTTTCACCCGTTAAATAGCCCATCATTCCTCGGCCCCGAATATACATTCTCACTGATTGCGACCATCGTAAGAAGTTGTCGCCGTTCAGCTTGATGGTGGTTATCTGGGCAGGATGTGAGGAGAACTGAGGAATAGTGGTGGATTCGCTGGAGTGTTCAGACATGGTTTTGTCTTAAGGCACAAAGAAATTTCTGGACAGGGAAGGATGGCTCTGATATCAACTTGAAAGAGATGACTTGAGGGAATAATAATCTCTTCTATTGAGATTGTATTTATAATAATTGACAGCATAATTACAGCTCAATAATTTACAGCATAATCACTGATTTAGACAAATAATTAAGAATAATTAAAACTTGCTAAGAATAACCAAACTTGCTAAGAATAATCAAGACAGCTAGTTGGCATAATTTACACCTCAGAGCTTTCCTTTATATTCTCAACACAAAACAATGTCAATATTGTACCATTATAAACGGAAGACAAAATTCGAACTTAAGAATTCTATACATTAGACATATCTTTATCTTCTTCATCTCTCTCTTTCTTGAACCTCCAATTCCCCACTAGCACCATATATCGGAATGCCAGCATGATACCAATATAGTAGTTATAGTTAAAGACCAAAATATCAACGCTGCTTGAGATTTTGATTAATGTTATTATGAGACAACTCTTACATGATATATACTAAACTCAACACAATATCCTAAAACTAGAATATTCTTTGTGGAACTAAACCCACATTGAGTTGCAATAACTCTAAAAATTCTCCCAAAGCTAGAGAATAGGAAGTATCTATACCCAACTTACTACATAAACTAGAAACACCAAAAAGAAGATAAATTGACTAAGATAAAGTTGATTGTTTGCAAGGAAGCATGCAAAGCATCCACCTCAACTTATTGTATAAACTAGAAACGCTAAAAAAAAGATAAATTAACTAAGATAAAGCTGAGGTGGATTGTTTGCAAGGAAGCATGCAAAGCATCTACTGCAAATGAATGAGGCAAGACCTCTAGAGACAATCTCTTGAGTGGCTTCTCCTTGTGGTGATGTTGACAACACATAATAGAATGAAGTGAAGAAAAACACTCAACAAGGGGCCAAGCTATTGAAGTCAGTTGTCGATAGAGATATGATGAGGCAAGAACCTAGTAGGTAGTCTCTAGGATGATCTTCAACTTGAGACTAAGTTGACAACACACAGTTGACAAATGAAAGTGGAGAAGCATTCAATAAGAGATAATTGGGTTGAAAGAAGTTAGGTTGGATCAATACTCTACCAAAGGACATTTGAGACAGGACTGTATCATCTATGTGATATGTTGTCTCCTTAGCAGTTTTAGTAATTAGTTGAGACAAGAGTGTACCTATGAAAGCTAGGCAGGTGTTTGTGAGCCATGTGGGTCATCTATGCAGTAAAAAAACTAGTCTAATTCATTTTATGATCCAGAACTGAACTCGGTATTTTGTGATGATTTTTTCTCTATTAAAGAAGACTAATTAATTTTTTATATGGTAGTAATGTAAACATTTATTTTGCAAGTGATAAACACTTTAGATTTAAATTATATGTATGTTACTAGTAAATATGATCTATTATTCTATAATTTTATATTATGTGTGTTACGTTATATATTTGGCATGCATTTTTGCTATAGAAATAAGAATTAGATGGGTTGATTACTCTATTAGATATGTGAATATTTTTAAAAAATTTACACCAACTGCATATGCTTTTACATAATACATGTGTTATGCAAACGATCAACCACTACAAGCATCAAGACACATTTGAACTTTGTCAACTATAATTTGCTGGCTTGGTTATTAAGAGCCCCAATAATTGAGTATATGATGTTAAGCTATGGTTTTATAATATTTTCGAGTCAACTTGAAGACAGAGTTGAGGATCAACCTGTAAATTTATAAACAAATGCATGTATATATAAAAAGAGCAAATACTTAGTTGAGTTAGCATTCCAATAATTGTAAATACGTGTCACATATCCATCCTGCACAAGTGTGGTTAAGAGTTATTATCCTGAATCTGACAATATACCAGTTACTGAAGCACCCTTACTGACATGTATGAAAGATGGATTTTAAGTCATTTTGATATTGTTGACAATTTACTGGAATCAATAAGCACTTTATAGAAGAATGGAATAGTCCAAGATCCAAGACAATCTAAAGGAAAATTAACCAGCAAATGCAGATGAATATTATCGCAATTTATTAAAATTGAATGTGAAATACACACTTCGGATGAAGAGGTGAAAAGGTCAGATAGCATTTAACAAAAACTAACCTATTCCTAAAATAATTTATTCAGATTTGAAAATAATTACCCTGTGCTCCAAAAAACTCATTCCCCAAAATAATAATAAAAATACCTAATTTGGCATGACTAAACCAAAATAAAATCCTATTTCTAAACCCATAAAATTAAAATTTCCAAATCAAATCTTTCAAAGTAAAAATTTCCTAATTTAAATCGCATCAATAGACATTTACACCAACAAAAAGCCACTTTATTTCTGAAATATTTATCCTATTGCTCATCAATGGTTCAGTTCAAACAAAAATTAGCATCTATATCATTCATTCAATTCTTTCATAACACAGATAGATACGAACTAAAATCCAACCTTATTAACAGTCAAAAGCATGGTTGAAAATTTCAGTTGATCCTGATGCAAATCGACTTAGTTCTATCAGGATTGGCAATAGCCAATTTTATTTAGGTCCATCTCTTGGCCAGGTCTTGGAAAGTTTTCCAAATTGAGGGGAAAAAAAGAGTAGAAATGGTTGAGATTTGCAAAAGACCAGTAAAATCGTATCGATGTAGGAAGGAATTGGCAATCTTGTTCAAAATTGGTTGATTCATATCTAACCCGGACAATTCAAATCATGAACCTTTCCAGCTGGAAGAAGAATCTGATTTGAGGAAAACAGAGCCTCTGCTTCTAACTTATATAAGGAGACGTTTGCAATCTTGTGACCTATAGAGGAAGAAAGAGATTGGAGAAGCATGGTTGCGAGATCCTTCAAGAAAGGATGATTCACGATGAAGAGGAGGTCAAAGGTTTGATTGGATCAAGATCATCTCATCCTCCCATTGTTGTTCCATTTCACAGGGAAGATGAATCTCGCAATGGAGGACCATGTGAGAAATGGGAAAGGTTAGTCTTGGATGGAGTGAGTATGATAGGTGAGGTTAAGGTGGTAGCATGGTGAGGGACGAGGTAAGTTTGTGTTGGATAGCGATTTAATTAAGGTAATGTTAATTTTAGTCAAATTATTATTCTATGATTTAAGTTGATAATAATGATGTGATTTAGTCAATAACAATGTTATTAGGTAAGGTTAAAGTGCTGATTGATTGTTAATATATTATTATTAAGGTGATGTATAACAATAATATGGTAAAAATTATAGTTTACATATTAGGTGATTAATGCCGTTTTGGGATGTGTTATGTCCATTATACAATGATAATGTATATTACTATTAACCCAAAAATTACCATATCAACTATAAAATAATAGGTAGTAATTTATCACTATCATTCATTGTTGTTTAAATACTAATATAATTATTAGGATTTTTAATTTTTAATTTTTAAAATTTTCTCACGAATTCTGATCCTACCAATCTGATAGGGTTGAAATTTTTGAACATTCGAATATGAAAGCCAATATTGGCAATCATGGCCAAAACATAATATATATTCACGCAATTCTTTTATTACATCTCAGTTCAACCAGAGTTTAACCTCTAATGAGCAAGCACCCCCCTTTTCTTATCCAATGCACAAACTGTGAAAAAACAAAAGAATTAGTAAAACCATCTTTGCAAACTCCTGATGATTACCTCAATAACTGTTCCCAGGTAGTCAAGAACAGCAGGAACTTTAGCTTCTGCTGAATCATTGAAGATCTGAAGTTTGAATGGGAGTAAGTAAATAAGAGTCAACTTAGACAATAAAGAAAAGTAAGATTGTAAATTATCACAAGGCATAATGACCAGATTACAAATTAGATAAAGGACAGAAGCATGCAGCACAACCAATCAATAACATGAGAAGGTACAAAAGTTCACATAATGGGCCTTGAAGTGCATAGGAATCCACTCCCGTTGCCAGGATAACAAGGGTAAGAGGAATCATAGCACAATTCTTGAAGTCCAACTCCAGTTGTTGGCATTTAGGACCTTTTTAGATATTGCTGGCAACAGCCTTACTAGAAAGGATTTTACTGAAGCGTTTGATGCTGCCTGTTTCTCTCTTACTCTCTTCTCTAGTTAATTTGACCCTAGTTGGGCATTCGGAATTCCAGCAACTGTTATACAGGGACTACTAGGGTTGTTTGTTCAGGGTGGTGAAGGTAATGTAAACCAACGCTTTCTTGAAGCATCGAGATTCGGATGTAAAGAGCTTGTAAGAATTTTGCTACAGATTGCTCAACGAAATTGCTTGGATGTAGACGTCAATCTTGCCTTAGATTTCACGTTTCATTACTGTAAAATTGGAACCATGGAGTGCTTGGTTGAAGAAGGGAATGTTGGAGCCTTCCTGGGCCCTCGTATGCGAGCTGCTGAGCACGGCTGTGTCCAAGTAGTACAGTGGTTCGTCAAACGTGGATGTAAGGACATGAAGCTCAACTACATGCACTACAGCATTGCCATAGAGGAGAGCAGTTTGATCAAGCAGTACTCAAGGGATCACTCGGTGTTCAAATCTCCCAAGTCCTTCCACCAGCAAGGGCACCTTGTGATGAGGTCCACCTTCATGGACAACCAGAATGTGAAGCTCGATATAAAGAAGTTCAAGAATGTGGATGTAGTGACGCTGAACAATAAAGCTCTCTGCTTGTTGTACTCGAGAGACCTGTCTGATTCAATCAAGGTGCTAGAGGGGACTTTGGAAAGGGTATCAAGGTCGTGAATCTTTGCTGCATGTATGAACTAGCATATGTCAACCATGGAAATGTCAAAAAGACTCAGCAATTGGACTACTCAGGTTAACAAGGCATTGGAGTTCATTGTCATGACGGAAATGTCAAAAAGACTCAGCAATTGGACTACTCAGGTTAACAAAGCATTGGAGTTCATCGTCATCAAGAATTATGCTGCAACTGTGAGAGAATACTACACAAAGACGGACAAAACAGCATCCACGATGTGGTGCTCGTTAGCGGATCAACGAGGATTTCCAAAGTCCAACAACTACTAGTAGAATTTACGGATTTGATTACCACCTAAAATTATTCTAAACTTGAGTACAAGTTAACTTTTATCCTTTTAATATTTAAGATATTTTTGGTATTTTTGTCAATTTTTATCTTTTGTATTTTTGGATTTAAGTCCGTTTAGGGATTTTAGAATTATGAGTCCTTTTCCTTTTTATTATGATTTCTTTCGTTTCTTTACAAGTTAGGAAATTGGGGTCTATATATTGAGATTTATTTTCTTTCTTTGGTATTAGGGTATGTAGTCTATATAAACATTTGTTTAGTGGTAAGAAGGGCAATCCTCCATTAATAAATAATACTTTTTGAGAATACTTTAAGGATATTATTATCTCTTCTTGCCCCCCCCCCCCCCCCCTCGGCAAGCCTGCAGAATAATTGCTATTCTGTCCAGCGTCAGAATGTCAAAATTAAGATATTTGGTAGTCGGGTCAAAACATTGTGTGATGCTAGGTATGTACCATATCTAAGGAAGAACCTAATTTCTTTGTGCACACTGAACGATAGCGGTTGTTGCTATAAATCTGCAAGCGAAATAATGAAAGTTAGTAAAAGTGCTCTTATGGTGATGAGAGGACAGAAACTGAGCCTCTCAAATCCAGTAAACCTTAAGAATTTTAAGCAAATTCAGGAAGACATTGAGGTTTTAAAAGGAGAAAATCAAAAGTTAGTCAAAGAAATAAAAAATTTGACTAAAGAAGTAGTACAAAACCAGCCCTTAACTAGGGAACAGTTGAAAAGCTTTATACTCCAAATTGAAGAAAAACATAAGCTAGAAATCAGCCAAGTAATAGCTTATTCTGAACAATTAAAAAGAAAGCTTAGTCAAATTGAAGCAGTACTACAGAAGGTAGGAGCGTGGGCCTCTTCATGAGCTATATTAACACTCAAGCAACAAGCTCATATAAAGAAGCTCTCCAGGCAACTGAAGCAATTGAAGCTCCTTCACTTGGTTTCTGTAAACCTGCTGACTACAAGGGCGCTCTTAGTGGAACAATTGCTACTATCAAACAAGCAAACACACAGATCCAACTTCTAGTAACTATACTAGAAAAACTTGAAAGCTTGGAGGACAGAATCAAGAAGATTGAAGCAAAAGCTAATCATGAGGTATCTTTACCTAACGAAGTCATTCAAGAATTATCTAACAAAATTAAAGGTTTGACTCTTAAAGAAAAGGCAAAAGAAGGAAGAGGAAAGCTATTGGTATTCAAAGACCCCTACGATTTATTTCGGGAACAAAAGAAACCATGAATACTAGAGTCACTATAAATCCTCCTGTCACTACTGAAAGAGCAAGTGAAAGAAATCCCCTTGTTGAAGATCAAATTCGAGATTACAGGCGTAATCAACGAAGGAGATATAATGCTGAGAGAACTCTACAAAGAATCACACGAAGAATTACAGGGCAGGGACCTTATATCTATTCTCTTGAACAACAGATTGATCCTCAGATTCAGTTAAGACAATCTATGCAAGAGAGAGCCTCCTTAGTACCCGCTGAGGTACTTTATCATTCCAGACGAGATGATGCACACCATCGGGTGTATATGCATAGATCAGAAGAAGCCATCCTGGTGACAACCAATCAAGTTGATCGAGCCTTTATTCAAAAAGAAAGTTTTTATCAATTACAAAGAAGTGGGATGAGGTTTATTCATATGGGGATTATACAAGTTAGAATCCAAATTCTCCATCGACAAGAAGAAGGTACTTTATTACTAGTGGTATTTCGTGACAACAGATGGCAAGGAGATCAAGCAATCTTTGCAACAATGGAAATTGATCTTACACATGGAATCCAATTAGTGTATGTAATCCCTGACACAATGCTAACCATATCTGATTTCTATAGAAATATACAGATATCCATCTTAGCACGTGGCTATGAAGGATGGAGAAATGGAGAAGCAAATATTCTCATCACTCGAGGGCTGGTCGGACGATTGTCAAATACTCCAAATGTGGGGTTCGCTTACGAAGTTCAAAATGTTGTTGATTATCTTGCTAGCCATGGGGTTAGAGCATTACCTGGAAGAAGATATGATACAAGAGAATTGATAGGGCAGAATTGGATTATTACACCATCTACGGTCACAGTTCCATTACAACCCACTGAGGTAACAACTAATAATTTAATTGATGGAAGAATTTCCCTTCATTTTAACAATTATCAGGTAGTAAGAACACCGTCACCACCAAGATATAATTCGAGGGATTATGAAGAAGAGGAAGAACAGATGCATACAGTTGCAGTCTTAACACTGGATGAAGAAGAAGAGGAGGTGTTTTATATCAAAAAGATAAGTAGTACAGCAAAAACACCAAGGCAAGCATCACAAGGAGCCGCAGGATATGATCTTGCTGTTGACCAAGATTATATAATTCCTCCACAAGGACAAGAATTATTAAGCACTGGAATTAGTATCAAAACTCCAGAAGGCACATATGCTCGTATAGCGCCTCGATCCAGTTATGCTATGAAAGGCATCATAATAGGCGCCGGTGTTATTGATTCAAATTATAGAGGTGAAGTAAAGATTCTGGTTCACAATTTCTCTAATAATACTTTGTCTCTCAAAACAGGGGAATATATAGCACAATTAATCCTAGAATGCTGCAAGACCCCGATAATTATGCCAGTACGTGAACTTAACAATACTTCAAGAGGACAAAAAGACTTTGGATCAACAAGCTTATCTATTCCAGAACATGATAAAGAACAAAGGATAGCAGAAACAAATCAACGAAGAACAGAACTATTACAAGCAAGAGAGCAAAAACACAAACTGGCTTACAAACAAAATTCCCAATCTGCAAGGAAATATCGACAAGAAATTTGGCAGAAACATTTTACAAATGAAGATATTTGGGATTTACTACAACCACATACTTGTCTCTCGAAGATCCAGAGTATATTGAATTTCTTGAACAACGACAATTTTTATGTGTCAACACATTAGATATCAACGATGATTACATCAACTATTTGCAATATCTAATGCTGCAAGAAATAGACACAGGTATTTCCAACTCTTCAGATGATTTTATTAACCCTTTCGCAGTGGAAGATGGTGGGGCTAAACCTGAAGACTTATCTGATAATATTCTTGCTGTGGGAAAAGAAGATGAATTTCTTATAGATTATCCACAGTTACAACAATTATCGGAACAAATATATTCTCAAGAGGCTGTATCTCAATATAGGCCACCTGTTGATACAACTATGAATCCAGTCGGTTACCCCCCAAAACGAGACCAAAGCTGGAACCTGTTAGCATTGCAAGAGAACCACAAATAAATAAAGGCAAAAAGCATTTCAAAGAAAATAATACTTCTGAATGGTGGAATCTACCATCAACACAGCAACAGACAGGAGTTATATTAACCCTTCCTATGCAGTTAGGAAAAATTGAGGACGTCTTTTTACGATGGGAAGCTATCACCAAGAATATAGTTGCCCTGCAAAACTTCACAGATACACAAGATAAAGCTGATTTTATTGAAAACTTATTGGGAGAATCAGAAAGACTCACCTGGATTCAATGGCGCATGGCTTTTCCAAATGAGTATGCTGAATTAGTAAGATCAGCTGATGGACGAAATGGTACGCAAAATCTAATCTCTCAAATTAGGAGAGTATTTATTCTTGAAGATCCATTCCAAGGATCTACTGATATGCAAGATAGGGCGTACAGGGATTTAGAAAGATTAACATGTTCTCAAATTAAGGATATTATACCTTTCATGAATGAATATATGAACCTTGCTGCAAAGACAGGTCATCCATTTACAGGTCCAGAATTATCCGAGAAGTTTTGGTTAAAACTTCCAGGGGACCTTGGGCGAAGAATAAATGTTGCTTTTGAAGATATGTACCCAGGAAACACAATGGGGGTTCATCCTCGTATTATTTTTGCTTACAGATATTTGGAAGAGGAATGCAAAAAGGCTGCTTTTAGTAGATCATTAAAAGACTTATCATTTTGCAACCAAATACCGATACCTGGTTATTATCAAGATTCAAAAAGAAGGTACGGAGTTTGAAAATCAACTACTTACAAAGGAAAGCCTCATCAGTCTCATGCTCGTATAGAAAAGAAAAAGCATCTGATCAGAAACAAAAAATGTAAGTGCTTTCTCTGTGGAGAGGAAGGTCATTTTGCCCGGGATTGTCCAAGGGAATATAAAAATACCAAGAGGGTTGCTATGTTTGAAGGTTTAGAACTTCCAGAGGATTATGAAATAATGTCAGTACAAGAAGGAGATGACCAATCAGATGCAATTTATAGCATTTCAGAAGGCGAGGATAAACAGGTATTATCCATAGCTACTGAATACTTGTTTGTCTTCGTGGAAACAAAAAATTGTTATATGATATGAAAAACTGGAGGATGACAGCCCATGGTACTCATTATTATCCAGATATGAGTGCAGTCATGTTGTTCCTTTGAGACTCGAACCATGGGATGTCATCCTCCAGTTTTTCCTATCATATAACAATTTTTTGTTTCCATGAAGACAAACAAGTATTCAGTAGCTATGGATAATACTTGTTTATCCTCGCCTTCTGAAATGCTATAAATTGCATCTGATTGGTCATCTCCTTCTTGTACTGACATTATTTCATAATCCTCTGGAAGTTCTAAACCTTCAAACATAGCAACCCTCTTGGTATTTTTATATTCCCTTGGACAATCCCGGGCAAAATGACCTTCCTCTCCACAGAGAAAGCACTTACATTTTTTGTTTCTGGTCAGATGCTTTTTCTTTTCTATACGAGCATGAGACTGATGAGGCTTTCCTTTGTAAGTAGTTGATTTTCAAACTCCATACCTTCTTTTTGAATCTGGATAATAACCAGGTATCGGTATTTGGTTGCAAAATGATAAGTCTTTTAATGATCTACTAAAGGCAGCCTTTTTGCATTCCTCTTCCAAATATCTGTAAGCAAAAATAATACGAGGATGAACCCCCATTGTGTTTCCTGGGTACATATCTTCAAAAGCAACATTTATTCTTCGTCCAAGGTCCCCTGGAAGTTTTAACCAAAACTTCTCGGATAATTCTGGACCTGTAAATAGATGACCTGTCTTTGCAGCAAGGTTCATATATTCATTCATGAAAGGTATAATATCCTTAATTTGAGAACATATTAATCTTTCTAAATCCCTGTACGCCCTATCTTGCATATCAGTAGATCCTTGGAATGGATCTTCAAGAATAAATACTCTCCTAATTTGAGAGATTAGATTTTGCGTACCATTTCGTCCATCAGCTGATCTTACTAATTCAGCATACTCATTTGGAAAAGTCATGCGCCATTGAATCCAGGTGAGTCTTTCTGATTCTCCCAATAAGTTTTCAATAAAATCAGCTTTATCTTGTGTATCTGTGAAGTTTTGCAGGGCAACTATATTCTTGGTGATAGCTTCCCATCGTAAAAAGACGTCCTCAATTTTTCCTAACTGCATAGGAAGGGTTAATATGACTCCTGTCTGTTGCTATGCTGATGGTAGATTCCACCATTCAGAAGTATTATTTTCTTTGAAATGCTTTTTGCCTTTATTTATTTGTGGTTCTCTTGCAATGCTAACAGGTTCCGACTTTGGTCTCGTTGGGGGTAACCGACTGGATTCATAGTTGTATCAACAGGTGGCCTATATTGAGATACAACCTCCTGAGAATATATTTGTTCCGATAATCGCTGTAACTGTGGATAATCTATAAGAAATTCATCTTCTTTTCCCACAGCAAGAATATTATCAGATAAGTCTTCAGGTTTAGCCCCACCATCTTCCACTGCGAAAGGGTTAATAAAATCATCTGAAGAGTTGGATGAAGAGTTGGAAATACCTGTGTCTATTTCTTGCAGCATTAGATATTGCAAATAGTTGATGTAATCATCGTTGATATCTAATGTGTTGACACATAAAAATTGTCGTTGTTCAAGAAATTCAATATACTCTGGATCTTCGAGAGACAAGTATGTGGTTGTAGTAAATCCCAAATATCTTCATTTGTAAAATGTTTCTGCCAAATTTCTTGTCGATATTTCCTTGCAGTCCTTGCAGATTGGGAATTTTGAGACGGGAATATCTATAGATTTGTTGGTACCATAGTTGTAGGTTTTGCTATTGCAGTCGAATTTGAATCAGATAATACAGTCTTATGACATATGCAACTGGGCCATATGAGTGAGCGTGAGATGCTGGAGATTCATAAAAGAGGGTTATGGAAGGGTGTCAAAACATGCAAACTCAACTTCTGCAAGTATTCTGTTCTAGGAGGAAATTTTGGACTATGTTCATACAAATCTCTAAGAATCGGCCAGTGTAACATCACGTAGAGGACATGTGTATTTTATAACTTTCATCGACGATTACTCACAGAAAGTCTAGTTGTACTTCATGCGTCACAAGTCAGAAATTTTTTCAAAGTTCAAGATGTGGAAAACTGAAATAAAGAATCAAACTGGAAGAAAAGTTAAATGCCTGAGATCAGACAATCGTACTAAATACACATATTCAAAATTCAAGAAATTTTATAAGCAACATAGTATCAAGAGACACTTCACAGTTCACATGACACCGTAACAAAATGATGTAGTGGAAAGGATGAACAGAACAATAATTGAGAGAACTCGATGTCTCAAATGGGCTTGCAAAGAACTTCTGGGCAAAGGTAGTAAACATGACATGTTTCCTTATCAATAGGTCACTGAGGGTAGCACTAGATAACAAAGTGTCAGAGGAGGTGTGGACAAATAATCTGATGATTACTCTTGTCTGAGAGTGTTTGGATGTCTACCCTATATGCATGTTCTAATGAGGATAAATCGAAGCTATAAGTGAAGTCTAGACAATATATTTTTCTGGGTTATCAAAAAAGGGTAAAAGACTTCAAGCTTTGGGATTCTAAGGCGAGCAAAGTGGTGATCAGTAGAGATGCGATCTTTGTAAAAAAAGTCATTATACGGAGTACTCAAGGGGATGAGAAACAATCATCCGAAAATTGCAACAACGATAAGGATGTTGTACAGGTGGAGCTAGAAATCCATGGTTCTGATAATGGTAGCTCAAAGCACATGATGGATTGGACTATAACTAGTACGGTTTCGAGGACTTAGTTTCTTAAGCACTTATCACTTGTAGAGGAAATCCTACGACTTTTCAGGAGGTAGTACACGGCTCGGAGAAGGACAAGTGTATGTTGCATAAGAAACAAACACGGGATTCAGTGGAACTTCCTAAAGGGAAGAAAGCTATAAAATGCAAGTGAGTATTCAAAAAGAACGAAGACATATAAGAAAGTGAAGATGTAAAGTTCAGGCTCAATTAGTAGCAAAGGATTACTTATAGAGGAAGGGGATTGACTATAATGAGATATTTTCTCCGGTGGTTAAACATACATCCATCAGAGTGGTGTTGGTTTTAGTAGTACATCATAATTTGTAGTTAGAGCAAATGGATGTGAAGACAGCTTTTCTTCATAGTAATTTGGAATAACATATTTATATATCATAACCACAAGGATTTAGTCATCTTGGACGGGAGCACTTAGTCTGTAAACTAAAAAGTCACTTATGGCTAAAGAGACGATGATATCAGTGTTTTGACTCCTACATGGTTCAAAATGGGTACAACAGATGTGAATATGAATGTTGCATTTATGCAAAGATCCTTGACGACAATTCATTTATCTTCTTGTTGTTTTATGTGGATGATATGTTGATTGTTGTGAAGAGTATAACTACTGAAGACGTTGAGCAAAGAATTTAACATGAAAGATTTGAGTGCAGCAAAAAAGAATAAATATATTTATCTAATAATTACTATATATAAATAAAAAAAATCCTAAAACCGTATCGACACGGCACAACACCATACAATACCAAAATCGTATCATTCCGGTCTGAGACCGAAACCCGACACAGGTCGAGATTTTAAGCCTTGGATGATTTTTACTTTAGATATATGAAAACTTTAATTGATTTCAATTTTACCTTATCCAATGCGGTTGATTCTCAGATATTCCAACTAATTGATACTTTTCCCAAAACTGATTTCATAAACTACAGTGCAAAATAAGAGTGCAAGAGGGAAGACAAACAAGGGGAGGGAGGTTACTCGAGGGACTACAAGAACATAAGTCAGATTTATAATGCCGCACAATATAAGTTTATGTTTCTCAATTAGAGATCTTACAAAATTGCATGCCTTGTACAATAGTTTCACCAAAACAAAAGAGAAATATGAAGCAGAAAAATTCATATTATGGTTGTAATGGGAAAGCCTGTTTTGTTTGTACATTTTAGAATAGGTCAGTCTCACTAAGGCTAAGTGCAATGAGAATAATATAAGCCAAAATAAAATGAAATTGTAGATCAGACCAAGTAAAAATTACTTAAGACTTTAAGACTCCGAACTAAGTTTATTGGATTGATTTATTTTATGTAATTTATATTGATTTTCATTATAAGGATCAATTATAACGTATAGAGATAAATACCCGTCACAGCAAAGAACAAAAAAAATTAATTATAACATAATTCAAACGCTAAATACCCGTCCAAGCAAAGAACAAAAGAAATTAATTATACCATAATTCAAACCTTAACTTCCACTATCGCGTACCTGCGAACGTTTTGCATTTACAAAACTCAAGGATATATTTGAAATAATAGTATCTCGAGAGGCCAACAGAAATTCACTTAAGTTATGTAGAACAATAGCTCGCACCTTGTTGATAAGGTTCTTTTGCATAAACTTGAGTGACTCAATCTTCTCAGGGGAATTACAAGCCTGGATGTTCATTTTCACTACCTCCAACTGAAAAAATAAAAAGCAACATGAAAACTTAGATTGCAAAATTTAAAGATAAAATAATATGTGTGCATACTACCATAAAAATTGGATAAAAAAAGCTTTCCTGCGTTTCATTCAACAATGACCAAGGAAACAGTAGAAGACAAAAATTCTTTTAGAAACACTTATAACATTATGTAAAGGCTATGTTGCATCAAGGTTGGCTATCTAATATTGAAAGTAATCAAAGGCAGAAAAGTAGAATCAAGGATTTCTAACAAATTAGTATGCATTGAATAGATGACTGTAGCTTGCACCAGTACTATAAGCAATCTGCCTAGTGGTTGAGTGGTCATTTTAATAAGAAAAAAATAATTAAGTAATGTTGTCATTGGCAATGCTATGATGGTCAGCTACCAGCCGTAGGCATTGCGCTGGTCAGCATTATTAACCTATCTAAGAAAAAAACAGAGAGCTTCCCCCTATAAGGCAGCCTCAATATCGACCACACTGTGATTTAGACTGGTCGCCAAATCACAGCTCCAACAAGGTCAACTATCCATCAAAATCTCATCCAACAACCTTACCACACTCCTCCGAGGCTGATGTCCCTGGATTCATCCTTCAGAGTTCCAAGCACCTCCCACTGTAGTATACGACTCCTTGATTCTTCATCCCAGTAAGAATCCTTCAGATTTCAAGTTGACTTTTAAGACATTCTTCCTCTTCCAGCAGAATCATCCAGATAATACATCACGATAGATTCTCATCGCTACCTATGTTGACCAAGGTTGCGAGTGGTACTACCCAACTCTACTCAATACGAGTAGCACTATTCTGGCATACAACATATGAAATTAATGCATGTCACCTTGTTCTGTGTTTTGATCAAGGAATAAAATAAGAAATTTCAGTTGCAAGATATTTCCTGTGAATTAGAGTATTCTAATTGTTGTTTCACTTATAGAAGGTAGTTACATTATAATAATCATTAATATGATACAAATCATAAGGCAACTAAAAGTCACAACTAAGAAAGTTTAGAATGTCAATAAAGACTACTAAGCATACTTTTTTTTTTATAAGTAAAATTTTATATATAACACTGGCAAAGCGTACAACAAGCAGACTTTAGTAGTGCCTCATAGTGTCAAAT
Organism: Zingiber officinale; assembly: GCF_018446385.1. Classification (NCBI taxonomy): domain Eukaryota; kingdom Viridiplantae; phylum Streptophyta; class Magnoliopsida; order Zingiberales; family Zingiberaceae; genus Zingiber; species Zingiber officinale. The sequence continues at coordinate 134,494,599 of NC_056002.1, forward strand.
CAGAGTACACTCCTAAGGACCAGAATACATGAATTTGCACACTTCTAAAAATCTTCTCACGGTCTAACTGCACCTCATCAAAGAAACTCCTATTTCTTGCTCTCCACACCGCTCATAGTGGACCAAAGATCTACTAAGCATACATGAAATATAAGCATGTGGCTACCAGGAATACCTCGCGAAAGAGTATTCGTATTTGTTTCATATCACTCTCATTCAAATCCAGAAAGACCTGTAAACATCAGAAAACTTATAATAGAAAAAACAGCATCAATCAAAATATTAAATAGAATAATACTTCTCAAGGTCAAGTTTAGCAATATTGAAATTTAAAAAAAAACTCAAACTAAAAATAATCTTCAATGACAGTTGAAACAGAGAATGTTGAGGGAGAACAAACAATTATTAAGACTTACAATATATGGCTTGCTATTTTCACAAAATTTTATTGAAATTAGGGGTGGCAATTTCTGACCCGACACGAAAACACGACCCGAATCGAACATAAAAAAAATTAGGTTAGTGTCAGGTATTATTAGGTTCAGGTCGGGTTTTCGATCTAATTGACACAATTAATAAACGGGTCGGGTTTGGGTCAATGACCCGATTACAACTCGCGAACCCATTTATAAATATTTTCGGGTTAGGTTCGGGTCGGATTCTGATTGAGTTCAGGTTAAAATAAGCATATTTTTATAAAATTGGTTTTTTCGGATCAGGTTCGGGTTGAGTTCGAGTTAAGATGAACATGTTTTTATAAATGGGTCATTTCAAGTCGGATCGAGTTCAGGTTGGATTCAGATTGTGGATCATTTCAGGTCGGGTTCGGGTCAAATACAAATAAACGGATCGGATTCGCGTCGAACAATTTGATCCGAAATATTAATTTGGTCGGGTTTTGATGATTCAACCCGTCAACCCGCCAACCCGAATTGTCACCCCTAATTGAAATACATTTTCTAGGTCATATGATTTGGCTTAGTCTGAAAAAGATGTTTCTTATATAGAAATATGACATAGAAAGCATTGTCTAAAGCAGTAGAATCTAAAGCTGTGGTGATGGCATTGGCAAAAAATTTCATTTTACCTGTTCACCACACACGAGAAACTCCAAAACTTCCAGACTCTTAGTGGACAAGAAGACTTAGTGGTTGCCTTTGTTGTGAGAAGCTTTGAGCTTCCAAATTGCTCATCCTTAATCGGCCTATTCCACAATAATCTTTGAATTATTGTTGCTAAATATAAAGGACAACCATCTCTACAATTTTCAGTGCCATATCTTCCAAACTATTGTCTAACATCCCCGCATGAACCCACTTGATGAAGCCCACAGAACATGCTTTTAGCTCAATGAAGTTCACTTTGTGAACGTGATTGAACAAGGAGCCAAACCTATGCGGAATGTCCCATCAGATAAGTATAATCATATCAAGGCTTCCAGATATTTAGGCGTTCTCTTTTTTCTCACTATCCACTTCACGCACAAGACCTATCCAAGGCCCAGAATCTCATTTTTGGTCTCTGTCTCAGTCACTTGTGGGAATGTGATGGTAGCAGCATTAGTACAAAGTGGTGCAGGTAGGTACATATGAGGAGGCATAGGAAGAGAAAGGAGAGGAGAAGAAGGCATAGGAAGAGAAAGGAGAGGAGAAGAAACAGGAAGAAGAGACAGAGAGGCCAGCACTCATTTGGGCATTGATTTCTCATTTTTCTCATCCTGTCAAAGTAACTTTCAGTCCCAACATCGATTTCTTCTCCAGCACCATTTTCTCCACCAATCAATGGTTGTCTACTCCTCCCTCACTCATTGGCTTGATTCCACAACAAAAATCCTCCAATAAAGCCTCTGTCATCCACTACGAGTTCCAGCTAATGTCAACTTCAAGAGATCGGTTTAGTTATCAGTAATCCAAAGGCACAGTTCTTGCCACCTGAGCAGGTGGCATGGAATGAGATTTCAATTGTCTCCATAGCAATGGTTGGAGCTGTTTCTATACAATTTCACTAAAGACTTCCGTAGAATGAATGAGAAGGGTTTTTACATGGTTATAGGAATAAAAATTTTGACATGGCCTGTAACTCAAAATATGAACTGAAACAAATTTACATGGTTTTTCTTGAAAACATACAAATGAGTTAAATATGCATGCGTGAATTTGTAATTCTTGAGGTCAGTCGTTTGCAAGTGGCATTCAAGAAACATACAGAGATTGTTGGAGAAGACAAAACAAAACTAAGAGAGATAATAGTTAAAAATATATATAAAAGTGAGTTTCAAAACAAATAAAATAAATGAGACATGGCAGCTTTGTGCGATTTTGGCAATTAAAGAGATAGATTAGAATGTATGTTTGAAGTTAAAACAAATAGGACAATAACCAGCAAAACAAAAATTGACACTGCAGATCTACACCACAAAATAGAAAGTGAGATTAAAGGTAGGGAAAAGCTGAATCTCTACAACATGAAATAAAAGAAAATGATGCTATTATTTTCTAAAAACAACAAGGAAAATGCACAAAGACAACACTTTTGTCTAGTTAAACCCATTAGATGTGAAGCTTTCTGATTCTCAAGCATCTAGTTTCAGTTACGTGAAAACTTCTTATCTTCACAAAATTGCAAGTGACCAACTATGAAGAAAAAAAATGCATTTGATCCACAATCAGACCAAATCTGCAGTCCTTTACTATTCCAAAAACACTGTAAAAATAGAGCAATAACAAAACCAAGAGTGGTGTGCAGATTGCAAATCATTCCTGCCAAGACAAAAACAAATAGCTTGACTTTCTCGAAATAATATTTTGGGAATAGATAACATTACTTGTTGCCTACGCTTCACTGGAAGCTGTGAGAGTACATCTCTTTTTAACCGGCGAATCATGACAGTTGCTTTTAGCAAACTATGCAATTCTTCATGGTTACTTGCACCTTGATAGACACCAAAGAAGCCCTAGAAGATAAAGTTCAAGAGCTATTTAAACTTAAATTTTGCTAAGAGATGCATCGTATAGTGGATAACTAGAAATGAGAAGATAAAGACTTACTCCCTTGCAATAGCGGTTCCCATACTCGTGCACATTTTTGTAAACATTAGGATGTAAAGCCTCAAGCTGGAAAATAATACATCAGCTTTAAACCTTCTAAGAGCGTCACAAACACAAGGAGCAAAGTGATCAGGCAATAGGATCTTTAAGTTTTCACCTGTTTGAACAACTCAATAGGTCTGGATAAAGCAGGAGTTCCACTCAGAAGAATTGCATATTGAGCTTTCTGAAATAAAGAGCAGTGCGACTCAAAGGCAGTGCAGCTATGTAACTATAATTAAGGAGTAGATAGTTGGATGGACAAAATAAGAGCATAACCAAAGCAGTTAAGCTTACCAATTTGAAGTGCCAAACAGAATATTTCTAGACATGTAACTTACATGTTTCTAACGACAGAGTCAAGTAGATCCCCATTGGGCTCACAAAATAAATAAGGGGCATATTTGTAGTGACATGAGCCTACTACCAGCCTAACAATACACCCAAAATGGCACACTTGAGTTCCAAAAAAACATTATCTGCAATTTTTCAAGAACATTCTCTTCTTCCAAAGCAACAAAAAGAATTGTTTCTAGATTCCACTCATCTTGGGAAATAGGAATAAGATGCAGTGCAACACAGAAAGTTCCCTATCCCAGTTTTTCTCAACCTAAATCTAATTGTCATCACCAATGCAACAACAAAGGCTGTCAATTGTTGGGACCAGTCTCTTTCCAAATAGGTAACTTATTCTTCTTTGCATCTTCTGTCCCCCCTCGCCTTTCTACTCCCTAACTTTCCTGTTTATTTCTTTCTAGTTGCTACTCTTCATCCTTATTGTTCTCCAAGGCCACCTGATTAAATCAGGCAAACCAAAAGGCATGAGAAGTGGTTGGATATTGTTAGAGACAACTGACACAAAGTTCAACAGCCAAGGTACATGCATGGAGGCATTGTATGGAAAATAATTGTGATCAATCCCAGTGAAGGAATGGAACAAGCTGACGGGAGTTTTTCTATAGATGCTGCTAGCATTTGATTACTGTCAGTGAGGGGTCTCCAATTCTATAGGTTGCCATGCTTCTTGTAAATTGCCCTAGTTTTAAGTCCAAGGGGACTAGATAGATCAACCAATGATGTTGTTGGAAATTAAAACTCATATTAACTGAAAACTTGTCTAATACATGGAATCCTAACACTTTTTTATAGATTAATAATATGACTTATTTACCTTTCTAATAAAAACCCTAAAACTTATATCAGACTTTTCCAAACAAAATTTTCTAAACAAACTTTGTTTATAGAGAGACTTATCTAAAAAACCTAAATGAATATCTTCAGCCTATATATGGTTACAAAATCATATTCTCTCATACTCCCCCTCAAACTGGAGAATGATTTTGGATATAATACTTTGAAACGTTGAACTACTTAATCGTTTAGTAACTAGATTTGCAAGTTGTCCATGTGTAGATATGAAAAGGCTACAAATCAACTAGCTCTCTAATGTCCTTGATGAAGTGTTTGTCAATTTCAATGTGCTTCGGTCAATCATGTTGTAGTGAATTGTGAGCTATGCTAATTGCAGACTTATTATCACAATCCAGTCTCATTGGCTCATCCCATTTAATCTTTTCAAGTCTTCCAAAATGGTCGTTGATCAAAGTAGTTCACATATACCATAAATCATTACTCGGAATTTCGCCTTTACATTAGACCGCTGCTATATGTTGTTTCTTGCTTTCCATGTCACAAGGTTACCACAAACAAGAGTGAAATATTCTATGGCTCACCTATTATCAACCAACATCACCATCCAGATGTGCCTCTAACACCTTCATTTCTTTTAAACAAAAAAAGCTTTCCTTTCCTGGTGTTCCTATAAGATATGTAATACTCGATGAGCTGCTTGCAGATGAAATTCTCTTATGCTATCTGGTTTTGTATGAGACACATAAATAACTTTTACCAGCCATTGATACATCTCCTTATCTATTGAGGCATCATTATCTTCCATTCTAAGTATGAGAATTTGGTTCTATTGGAGAACTTGGCTTGCTTGTTGTTTGCCTATTTTTCAATAACATATTCCTTTTGAGAGATAAAAATAACTTGTTTAAAGTGAGCCACATCATTTAATATCATTGTTATATCATCAATATATACTAAGAGCCCCCAAAAGAAGAGTGTTTAATAACAATGTGATATCCCCGCCTTTATCTATACCGCATGACAATCATAACTCTTGCAAATGATGCTCGGGTAATTGCTTAAGTCCATATAAGGTTTTCATACAGTATAAGCTCCCAAATTATTTCCATATCCTAGTGAGACCTCTATATAGATTTATTTCCCTTAATTCTCCATGCAAAAATATATTTTTGACATCAAACTCATTCTTAGGATTTGGGTGCGATTCTTGGACTTGCATAGCATTAGTTCAAGAACAACTGTCTTTTTCAAGTTTGCCTTGTCAAGTCCCACAGTTTTAAAGACAATTGGGGTTTTCATGCATAGGCAGACATAAAATTTGACATGAATTTAGACAGTGACTTATACGTCAGAGGTAATAAAAGGTCGAGCAAGAAATTCCCATCCTTAATCTTCTAGTATGGAATTCTCTCACTGAAGATGAAATAAGGTGCTTGTTCATTGAAAATAACATTCGCCGGCATATAGAACTTCTCTAATGAAGAATGACAACACTTGTACCCTTTCTGAGTTGAGAAATAATTCAAATATCCTAAAGACAAAATTATTATAGTGTGTATTACTAGATAGAATGTAAAGAGTGTTTCCATTTTACTCTTTAACCCTAAGGAATCCAACTATAAGGCAAGTAACAGGAAAAAACAATAATGAAAGTCTAGCAACAACGAGGAAAAATCTAGCTATGAAGGCTATGAAGATCAATAAAACAAATCAAACTATGAAAGTTGATAAAAGAAATCCAACTTGATAGCTGGTAAAAGGAATCTAATTATAAAGGTCGATAATGAGCAATAGCAAAATTACAAACTATGAGGGCCAGTAAAATGGATTCAATTATGAAGACCGGTAACAAGGAAAAATTGGAAATGAAAGCTGAGCAACAAAGAAAAATCCAGCTATGGTAAAAGGAAAAATTGGCAATGAAGGCAGAGAAAGAGGGAAGACTTCAACTATGAAAGCTGGTAAAAGAAAAAATTGACAATGAAAGCTGAGCAAAAGGAAAAAAAACAGCTACCAAGGTTATTAAAAATAATGCAATTATAAAAGCTGATAAAAGAAAAAAAAAATTGACAATGAAAGCCAAGCAAAAGGGGGAAATTCAACTATAAAGGTAAAAGAAAAAAATCAACAATGAAGGTCAAGCAAGTTTAGGATTTTGATTGAAGGCATCACAAGGGAAAAAAAAAGAAAAAAATAATAAAATATAATAAGGGGGAAAAGGACAAGCTTATAATTGATGAGAAGAAAAGAGATTTTAAAAGATGAAACTGGTGGGGAGAAACAATATAAAGATAAATGCTAATAATTTAAGAGGAAAATCAAAATAAAAGAATTGAGTTAAAGAACAAAAAAGAACAAAATAAAAAAAAATAAACTTAAAAGGGATCAAGATAAAGGAGCATAAAGAAGAGTAAATTGAAAAAAAAAACTATCATGGGCATGAAGCAATAAGAGAAACTGCATTTCCAAAAGCAAATAGTTTTCATTGTTAAGATTCATGTGTACAAATATCACGTTCAATGGTAAGGAAGAGATTTGTGTGACTGGGATATTTCTACAGTTGAGGATGGAGATGAAATTTCTATTTTTTGTTTTTTGTTTTACTTTTTTTTTGTGTTTACATGCTAATTGGAAAGCATACATACATACACACACATATATATAATAAGGTTAATAGGCGGCCGCAAAAAAAGAAGAGGGCAAATAAAACAAGGGAATGATAATAGAAAGATATACACAACAATAGAGTAGAAGAACTAGGGTAAAGGAAAATAAAATTAAGAGGACACGACACTTAAGAGGGCACGAAGATAAAGAGAGGATAGATTAGGAATAAGATATAGAATACCAAAGAAAGAAAAACAAAAGAATTAGTTTTTTATTTGTAAGGAAAGAATAAGGAGAAAAGGAAACAAACCAAATATCAAAGTGTGTATGATTCATAGACGAGGGCAAGATTGAGAATGATGGTGAATTAAAGGATAACTAACACTAAAACCGAATAGCAAGTTTCAGCTCTGATACAATGTTGGAAATTGGCAACTGTATTAATTGAAACCTTATCTAATACATGGGATCCTAACCTCTTATAATAAATTGATAACACAACTTATTCTTCATAAAATAAGTGACTTTTCTAATAAAAACTTTGAGAACTCTAACAAACTTTTCTAAATTAACTTAACTAAAAAAAACTAAAGAGGTTTTTTTACATCCCATAATTTATGGAATATTTTTATATATGGTTACAATTTTCTTACAGACGCAAATAAATTATCTTTGCTAAGAGAATATAATATAATAAATAAATTAATCAAGAGAATCATAATACTATGAAAGTTATTTCAGCTAAAACCCAAGTGATAAAAATTTGAGATAATTTTTGGCTGCAAATAAAAAATTTAAAGAACACTCACATTCTATTACAAGGGTGGGCTAGAGATTAAAATTTGAGATAATGTTCAAATTAAAAGGGTGGGTTACAGAACACTGACATTCTATTAATTGAAAAAAATGTCTCTCCTTATAATTTGTCTCAAAGTTTGTGTTATAGCATTAAGAAATTCAAATATTTTCTCATTTAATCAACTCATTTAGAGGACCATTCAGATATTTTGTATCTATTGAACCAATAATTGTGATAATAATGACCAATTTTTTTAATTTGGTGAAATTTTGTAATGCACATTGATATCTCTGGAATATCTTTTGCCCCCATTGACCATTTAATCCTCGAGTCCCTGTTGTATCTAAAGGTCAATGATCAATGAAGTTCTGCAGTATTTTCAGTGTGATATTACTAAACTGTATCTTCAAGTCTTTAATGTTTAATGCATCGAACACTTATGCAAAAGGAAAAAATTGGTGGAGGTCCATCGGATACAGAAAGAGACAGATATAGATGGAACAGACTGCCACTTTCTTGTAGTCATTCTAGTACACCCAAATTGAGAAAAAATATTTCCTGAAGGTAGAAAACAAAATTCTTCTAAGATAAGTCAACAGATAAATAATATTCTGAGAAATGGAAGCCATGAAGCTTGGAGTTATATATGTATAGTAATAACAAAGCAACTTTCCATCATGCCATGTCTAGATTCCACAAATTTTCAAATTATGGCAAGGTCTCAAAAGAAATATCATTTGCAATGAAGTTAACTTGGTTTAGATTGCCATAAGAGCTCTTATAGAAAGTAATGCCTGACCTTTAGAATTGGGATACAAGCATTTGTTCGCTTAGCTTGAGCATTCTTCATAAAATGTGATTCATCTGCAACAACAATCTGAGAAAGAAGCATTACAACAAAAGGCTAAGTGATGAGTAGAAAGGTTTATGCCCACATGAAGAGGTGCAGTGCATATATCCAAAACTAACTCCTTATAAGACAACATGAATTTGACAGATCTCTGATTTTGGAAACAGAAGCTCACAGCAGAGGGAGACAAAATGAACTCCCATTTTTAATTATAGAGGTTCGAAATTTGTAACAAAAAAAAACCTGCAACATTGTTTAATAAAACATTAACAAAAAACTGGTTGAACAAAAGTCTAGTTGCATTAGCAAAGTTAACTAAAGTGTTCCTATCATCATCACAATCATGCATGACCTTGAAAATGGTAACACTTGCAAGTAATAGAGACCAAGTTCTAAACTATCATTCCTTGCTAAAGTTTCAGTATCCAACCAAAACAAGACAATGACAGTACCATGTCAACACTCAGCATGCGATAAAGTGCGTTGAGATGAATTTGGATGCACTTTACTCCTTTCCTTTAGTCCCTTCCACTAAGTTTATTTAGTTCTAAAAATATAATCATAACAATTAGATAATCAAATGAATTAAAGCATTATTACGTGTACTATGCCAACACTAAACATGCTTCAACATGTAGCAAAGTGTATCAAGATGAATTTGTTTACACTCAAAAAGGCTTCAATATAGAAAAGTGGAGGACAATAAGTGAAAAAAATAATAATAAGTGGATATAAAAAGGGAAGATTCAACCTTTCATTTACATTCACTCATTTTCCCACTTTAGTATCCGTTGCGGTTAGAAAAATTTGTCACTTACTAGACCTGATGAAGTTTTCTCCTATGGCTGGACACACGTCAAAGGGCTCGCTGGAAGTCATCTGGGTGAGGCCCCTCTAATTCCTAAGTCATCATCCCCCCATGGCAAGAATAGATCAGTAAAAAGTATAAAAGCAGGAAAGCAAAACAATGGTTGTATACCATTGTCAACCTTTTATAGAGAACCATAGTCTCAAACCCTAACAGGTTATTAGATCATACAGATTGCAAGTCATGTGTGGGTCATGCATGTGAGCTAGATTTGTGTCATGTAGGCTGACCTGCTAAGCTGGAAGGGGATCCTATCCCCCAATATCACGAGTCCCCCCTCCAATCAAACTAAGAAGTAGAGTCGAATGAAGTCCGACTTAGCAAGCATGGGCCCAAGCCAGATCCGTAATCGAGTGAACAGGCTGGTTATCCGTTCACCTGGTTAAACAAGTAGGAACCATATCGGCCCACACAATTCCCACCCAATTTTAACCATTATAATGAATTTTTATAACATGTGATCATCACCATAGAATATCGAAATTCATCTTGCTATCTATTTGACTAAAATCAAAAGAAGTCGTAAAATAATTCTCAAGTTTTGTGGACGTTTCATCCATTCTCTTACCAAAAGTTGTGCTTTTGTGAATTTTAAATTACTACTACAAATATTTTATGTTTCAAACACATTAGTTTCTAATCTATATTTTAAACTATAATCTTTATAAATATCATATAACTTATTTCTAATATTTTGTAAAATATTAGCACGATCGAGAGAAGAATCTTTAAATGGAATTAATGTATCATAAATACATAACTAAAATTTCTTGTAAATATCTAATTTAAGTCTAGGATCTAAAATAAATGAAACTAAACAAGTATAAGAAATATAAAAAAATATTTTTTTCATTTTGTATTCACTATTAATACACAAGGAGATAAAAATTCATTAATAACATGTTCATTTAAAATTAAAGCTAAAAATTTCCATCCTCTCTATCATAGAAAAAGAAATTCTAACTTGTTCAGTATCAATAATTATTGTAGAAGGACATTTAGTTCCGAGATAGTATATTGGATGAAAAAAGATTTATTTTGTCTTATGACTCTTTGAAAGCACAAATATTACTTGATAATTGGACGAGAGCTAAAAAAAAAATATAAGGAATGCAACTTTCAGATGGCGAGGAAGAAGAGTTTGATACTAAAGAAATTAACAGTATGTGAATGGGAATTGGAAGTGCCTCCTAAAGTAATAAGAGTAAAAAGATAAGTGAACTACGTGGGCTTTGAATTTTCTATACCCTAAAGGGATACATAGGCAACTTAAATAAGTACAAGTCCTTTTTTTATTATTTAATTTATTTTTTAAAATAATAATAATAATCTTAAATTGTCATGAACTGTGAACCAAATCGTAATCGGCAGTTTCAAATCGTGAACCGTGTGGGTTGAGATTCTTGCAACCGTACGATTGGCGATTCCAAACCGTGGTTGAGTCTAGCGTGGAGTGCTCAAGTTGCGGAGCTATAAGAGCAACTTGGGAGACCGAGTCAGGGAGCCAAGTCATCACTCTAAATGGGGTACTCGGGAGCGACTCAAGATGTGCTCCCTAGTCATCAATCTGAATGGGGTACTCGGGAGCGACTCAAGATGTCACACAGTGGGAGCGACTCGAGTAGCTGAGTCGCGTGGGGCACTCAACTCAAAATGTTGAGCAGAAAGATACTAGTTATGCTAGGGGCTCAGGAACATGAGCTGATTCATGAACTCGACAGGCACCATGCAAGTCAGATGTACTAATGTGGACTAACACCACATAGGCTGACCCGGTTGGCTTTATAGAGATCACTGTCCCTGAATATCATAAGTCCCCTTCTCCAAATCGGATTAAGGAGAAGAGACGAAGGAAGTCTAATTTAGGGAGCATGGGTGATCGGGTTGCCAAGTTATAAGAGCAATTCAAGAGGTCGAGTCAGGAAGCCAAGTCATCGAGCTAAATGGGGTACTCGAACTACGGAGTACTTAGGAATGATTCGGGATGTCGCATAGTAGGAGTGACCCGAGAGGCAAAGTCACAAGAGTGGTGTCAAGGGCTTTGATGAGTGTCTTCCTTAGGGTTGATCAATACAAAGGAGACAACCCTAGAGCCATGGGCTGAGTAGAAATAACTTGATCCTGAGACTTTAAGAAAACCTCTAAAGTCTTTGAGAGAATATAAGAAATCTAGCTCGATCCCGCTAAGACTAGGGAAAGTGGAATAAAGAAATTCATCTCAACATCAAGTATGCAAGAGTGAAAGATATAATAGAGGGAATTATCTACAACTCAATCCTTTGCCTCAGATGAATCAACGATGTTGGGGAGAACATAGCTAAGTCAACCTATAAGTAGGGACAGAGGCCGCTATTACAAAAGGGTGAAATATCTCAATCTGTGACTCCTGAATACCCGCAAAGTGAGAGAGAAAAAAGAAGCTTAATCTCGCGACAAAGAACCATAAGAGAATAAGATACTCGATCCCACAACCAAGCTAGAAGAGAAGCTTGCTCCCGTTGAGACCGAGGTTAGAGAATAAAATGCTTGATACTGCGATTGAAGACCGATGAGAGAATGAGAGGCTCAATCCCACATTAATCAAGGTGAGAAGCTCGATCCCGCAAAGTTCATGGAGAGATTAAAATGCGCGGTCCACTAGGGATCAGGAAGGAAATATGTGAATCAATCCCACACCGACCGAAGAGAGAAGCTCAATCCTGCGGAGGACATGGGGACAGAATAAGATGCTCGATCCCGGAAGAGTTGGGAAGAAAATAAACTTGATCATGCAAGGAGAGAACTTTAATCCTGCTGAGGTCATGGGAGAGAATAAATTACTCGATCCTGTGATTGAGAGGGGGGGAGAGAAAAAATAAGAAGCTCGGTCATGTGATGAGTATCAGGGAGAAAATAAGAGGCTCAATCTCACATCAATCGGAAAGAGAAGTTCAATCCAACTAAGGTCATGGGGAGAGAAAGGTACTCGATCCCGCGTCAAGGGTAAGGAAGAGAATAAGAAGCTCAATCCCACAATTGATGGTTGGGGAGAGAATAAGAAGATTGATCTCACACCAACAAGGAAAGATGTTTGATCCCACTAGGGTCGTAGAGAGAGAATAAGATACTCAATCCCGCACCCGAGAGTCGGGAAGAGAATAATAAGCTTGATCCCTCGCCGACTCGGGAGAGAATCTTGATCTTGTTGAGGTCATGGGGAGAGAATAAGATGTTTCATCTCATGACCAAAGGTTGAAGAGAGAATAAGAACTCGATCCCATACTGATCGAGGAGAGAAGCTTGATCCCACTGAGGTCAGTAGGAGAGAATAAGATGCTCAATCCCACATCCACTAGGGAGAGAAGCTAGATTTCGCTAAGGCTGTGGAGAGAGAATAAGATGTTCATTCGCGCGCTAACGAGGTAGAAAAGTTTGAACCCACTAAGGTTATGGGGATAGAATAAGATGTTAAATCCCACGACCATGGGTTGGGGAGATAATAAGAAACTCGATCTCGCTCCTAACAGGGAGAAATATTTGATCTCGCTGAGATTGTGGCAAGAGAATAAGATGCTTGATCCCACGACCGAGGGTCGGGGAGAGAATAAGAAACTCAATTCGGTGATCGAGGGTTGTGAAGAGAATAAAAGGCTCAATCCCACAACTGAACAGAGAGAGAATAAGAGGCTTTATCCTGCACCAAGCTGGGAGAAAAGCTTGATCCCACTAAGATCGTGGGAAGAGAATAAGATGCTCTATCCTACGATCAAGCGTCAAGGAGTTCTCATATAGAGGAGAAGCTGAGTGGTGATGTTCCTGATCAGGACGTCCCCAAATGATGTATGCACAGAATAGGGATGTTCCCAAAGGGCATATGCGTGCGCCAAGGATGCATGTGCTTACCAAGGATGCTCCCAGGCATACTATATGAAGCGAGGATGTGTGTACTTACCGGAGATGATCCCAAAACATAGTATGTAAAACATAGATGCGTGTGCTTATCAAGGATGTTCCCAAACACATAGTTTGAAAATCGGGGATACCATATGCTTACTGGGGATGTTCCTAAGCACATAGTATGCGAAGTAGGAATGTGTGTGCTTACTAGGGATGTCCTTAAGCGGGGATGTTCCCAAGCACATAGTATGCGAAGTGGGGATATTCCTAAACAAAAATGTTCCTATAGAATGTATAAGAAAACTAAGCTCAATCTTTGAACCAAAAGACCTACGAGGTCGAGGAGAACAATAAAAGAACACAGGGCTCAAACCCTTTACCCGGGCGACCAACGAAGTCAAAGAGAGCATATGATCATCTCGATCCCTTGGGAGTTAAGGATAATAGAGAAGATCACCTCGATCCTTATAGAAGACCAGGCTCAACCCTACAAGGGAGAACCAATGGAGCGACGATCCAGAGACTGTAGGTCTAGGAGAATAAGTATCGAGTCAATCTCAAGACCAAAAGACTAGGAGAATAAGAGTTTATCCCAATATCTTAGTTAAGCCAGCATTCTTGATGCTTGTTGTCATATATATCTGGTGAATAATACCCACAATTTGATAGACAGTGAACACATATATTGCACTTCATTTCCCGTAGATATGCACGTTTTACCTAGTCTGAACATACCCCAACAATAATCCATTGTGCTTTCTTTATAGCAGGTGAGACCCATAAAACAGCAGGTCATGGCATTTAGGAGATATTAGCCACCAAGAATTACCTCTCCAATATCAGCTTCATTCTCGGATTTATCATTTCATAATATCAATTGGGATCCAAAGCCCAATTCCTCTTTCTCTACCTCATTCTTAGTAGACAACGCACTTCGTCACTTTCATCATCCTCCAAACAGTTAATAAGTATGGCAACATGGACCAAACTAGCAGACTGCAAATATGAAGGAGTGATCTTGATGCCTTCAACAAATAATATTGCAAGCGCTAGTAAGAAAAAAAAGTCATAATTGATATTATTGAGAAGAGATTGATGTTTTCCAATGATTTCTCTTTCTTAACCATGCCTTTCTTGTTTAGCACATTGTAGGATTGGAAGGTCAAGTTCAAAAATTAAAACTAATTAAAAGAAGCTTCTGTTAGAGAAGTGAAAGCTACACCTCCAATAATTGGCATAAGTAAAACCTAGATGGTAGGTAACTCTCCTAAGAACAAGGCAACAGAGAAAAAGGGTTCCGTAGCTTTAATTGTGTGTGAATAAAACAGCAACCTTCCCAAGGCTCATGTTAGTAAAAAAATTTCCCATTGTGTGGATAAGAGCCAATGGTAATATTGCAACAAGCTGTGAAGCGGAAACCTTAAACGTTTGTAAAGACTAGTGGTCCGCAAATAAGACAAAGGTTGATCCAATTGCTAGTGTAGAAAGTGAAAAAACTTCGGAACCTACTTGTTGTAGATGCTAAAGTAGATATTAAGAGGCACCACAGGCCGAACATGGACCCAAGATACAATGTCTAAGCTAGCCCGCCTTCCTCTACGACAACGGCTAACTCCGCAGCATTGGTTGACTCTGAGAAGCTTCCGCTGAGGCAATTAGGGACAGAGGCGGCCCTAGCCTCTAGATCCCCTTCTTCCTTAGCCTCCAACCCCATCCTTCTCCAATGCTTCTCTGTCTCAAAGATCTATCTAATGGATGGAGAGATTCTTGTTGAACTCCCCGGTGGGCTCCTTGACCAAGTCAAGGGCAACTTACAAGGAGTTGTCGAGGTTGTCCACCATGATGGTGTGGTACCCTCCCTTTAGAAGCTACAGCAGCCGTGACTAGGATGGTCCGATGCACAATCGGCGGAGAGGACATAGGATCCACGAGGGGAGGGTTGAGAGCAGCGTGGCTAAGATCTGAAGGGGCAAGAAGTGCGAAGCACCCAAAAGAAGAAGGAAGTGGGTCAATCTGCCTATGAGACTTTTGTTCGTTGCCCTCTTTTTGTACGCTCTACCCCTCAACCTCGCTCTCCAAGGATTTTCTCAATGTCTTTTGCTCATGTTTCCTACAAACAACACCAATGTTTTTTGTCATTTGCTAGTCCTGACATAGATCAATGCGCATTAAAGGGTTCGTCGGTAGTCATCCCGACAAGGCCTCTCTAATGCCTAAGTAATCATCTCCCCATGGAAAGAACAAAATATTAGAAAATATAGAATGAGAAAAGAAAAACTAGGATTATATACCATGGTCAACCTTTTATAGAGGATCGTGGTCTCAACCCATAACGAGTTATTGGATCTTGCAGATTACGAGTCGAGTGTGGGCCATGCCCTAATTCAATCCGCAAGTGAGCTAGATCTGTGCCATGCAGGTTAGGTCGGCTGTACTAGAAGGGGATCCTATCCCCCAATATCACTATTTTTTCACTTTTCCACACTTTAAAGGAAATGGACCTTTATGGTCTATGAATTTGGTAGGATAGGGAGAGAAGCAACTCAGAAATAAGCCTTTTCCCTTATTTAGCTATTGCATTTGTGAAGGAGTGGAGATTCCTAAATCATTGTTCTATTAACTGATCAAGTGATGTGGCTAAGAGTGCAGCTAACCAGCACATTGTTGTCTTCAATGGGCATAATGCCCGGTCAAACTTTGATCAGCCAGCACTGCTCTATTCGAAAGAGCAAAGAGGTCTCTATTGAACTCTCAAGGCACGAAAGAGGTTTGTTGTAGAATAGAATACAAGCACACCCAAATTTCCCAGCCCAGTTGGCCATCTCCTTAGAGAAGGGAAGGCCTTCTTGTTGGAAAGTTAAGGTGGAGATTTATGTCACAACATGGTTCAAGGTATGCCTCTTCTTGAGAGTTGAGACAATGATAGTAAACTGGTTCCTCTCAACGAGATTGTGTGAACTGTCCCCTTCCTAGGGTACAAGCATTATGTAAGAGTCGGCATCGGCAAAACCTTGCATTGGCCGGTAGTCAAAGTCTCACTAGAGGACACATTTGTGTGGTTATGCCCTGAATTTAAAGTTGATCATCACACCATAAAAAAAACCTTCAGCCAAAAGTTGCAACCTTAGCATATGTTCGAGACTAATAGAATTAACCAACAGAAACAGGTAAGGTAGAGAGTGAACCATCTACGTGTTGATATCCTTGTGAGCTCCCATGAAGGAACAAAGAGAAGCTCCTTTGTCAACAGTTTGTCACTTATGCTTTTCTCCTTCATCCAAGTACCCCACCATCCAATGATTCACCCACCAAAAAATGCGCAAGGGGTTAAGGGAAATCAAAGAGTACATTATGTAATAAAAGAGATTTACTTATTTGAATATTATTAGCCATATAACCTTATATAGAACTCAATAGAGGGATACAACCCATGTAGCCAAACTCAAATAATTGGGATAAAGATGGCTTCGTGAAAAGTTTCAGAAATCACCACAGCACATTTCAACATTTACAGAAGCATCTCAAATGTCAAAACACAACATGAAACACTAATTTAAACCTTGCTCTAACCCTTCCGCCTACTCCTAGATTAACTTCTCCTCATATGATATGATCAATCCGTATCAACCATGAGCCTAGTAAACCTTCTTGAGGTGGCCTCAAAGCCTTTCTATTCAAATAGACCTCACACAGATCACTTTGTGTGTTGAACATAATAGATCAATGAGAAAATTTTAAAAAATCTTATGTATAACCTGAAAGGTACTCTTTCCTTTCGAGAAAAATGGTTTGGTAATGCAGGATTAACTACACTCTGGCTTTAAGAAAAAAGGGTAGGCACATCAAAACAGTTTGTAATTTAAGATGAAGGCGTAAGAATATCTTTCACAAATAGAAAAAGAAAAAATAGCAATCAAAGTCACTCTAGCTCCTAGGATCAAAACAACGATAAGGAATCTACATCGATTATATATAGGTCGATGCAGTGGAGACGGCAGGGCTTGCGTGGCAGGACTAGTCAACAAAGAGGCCGGGTGGTGTGGTCAGGACTTGGTCAACATAGACTCCACATGGCAAACCAACCGGACTCATCGGCTTGCTGAGCCAACCTCCCGACCAGGCGAGGTGAGGCGAGGCTAGCTTATCCGACTTCCGAGCCGATCTACCGACCCACTATATGCCGAGGCAGACCCATGATCTCTTGCCCACTCCCCCCATATTCTCCTCCCCTCCTCCCCATGATCTCTACGGGTACATCACATTTATAAAAGGGCAGGTACATGCTCCACAAAGGGGCCTCTCTAACTCATGCTTTCTAATTACTCTGTCCCCTTTTTTGAAACACCATGATGACTTGGGCATCGGAGTAATTTCGCCGAGGCAACTCCCGGCAAGCCCTTTGATGTTTGTTACTCTCCACAGGAATTGTTGCGCTACAGGAAGAAATCTAGAAGAATACCTCAACGTCATTGTTCTTTATGCCAACGTGTACTGTCACCGTATTAGTGAGTTTTCTAGACCGGAACAAAATGGCGTCGTCCGTGGGAAACGTTAGCAAAAGATGTCGAGCGATCACTCAAATGATTTTCCCAAACCATTTCACCCATGCAGATCTGATATTTTCTTGGATTCTTAAAAATCCTAATCTACTGTAGTGTGAACCAAAAGTAAAGGATCCTCTCTTCTATATTTTTAATTTCTCAATCCTACTTGGTCTTTCCCTTTCGAGTACCGGCCATGGGGGCCATGGGGTCGACGACAACAAATCCTCTTTGATAGCACCCTCCAAGGCATACAATACGTCTCCTCCTCAAATCAAAACCCTAGGGGTTCTCTTCTCGCTCGACCCCAAGGTCTTCCTTGCCTCAATCAAGATCTCCTCATCTTCCCCAATCGTCCAACTGAACATAGGCCTTGACTCAGGGTTTGCATCTTCTGTCCTTTTCTTAGAAGGATCAGATCTTGGTTTTCACCTTACTAAAATAAATCATTTTTCCCGATGGTTTGCAATTGTAATTGCTTCTTTTAATCGTGCTATTTGATAATTGAGCTCTTGAGATATGCCTCTTGAGCAGCAGCAGGTGAAGACTAGGAGGTGCTTGTCTCGTAAACATCATTTCATCCCGAGGAGCGACAAGAGAAGGGCAGGTACAAGGAGGGGCGTGCACTAGAGGCGGTGCCTCCTGGAGGTCGTCTAACTTCGCTTCCGATCCCTCCTCCGCCTTCCTCTCCGCTTGTTCCAAGCATTGCCTTTATCGTAACTCAAGGCTTGTGTCGGCCTCGATGTCGCTCACAAAAGCATTCTCTGTTGGTGCTCGACTTATGGATGTGAACAGGGGAAAGGGAGTTTAGAGTGTTGAACTGGAAGGGCCTCGAATTGATCGGCTTCAACATTCGAGGATGAGCGCCTTAGGCTACTAATCTAAATGGGGCTCGTTGTCACTGCTTTTGAAGGCATCATTTTTCTACTCCTTAAGAGTTATGGTATAGAAAAGTGGACCAAATCGGTGATCCGGTGCCTAGTGAGGTGATGCAAGATCCTCAAAATATTCCTCGAGAGCGTCATACACAACGCCGTCGTGTGGTTCCTTCTCCTTATTCTCTGCCTTCGCCATCCTATCTTAAGATAAATCTCTTCACTGCCTTACACAGAAGATCTACGCTTGCGTCTCTGATGGTTTGTTTTAGTCAAAATTAGCAATGAAAAGATCTACTATGCTGAGAAGTTTTTTAAAATTTATTGCTATTTTTCCTGTTGATATGTCTTTCTGCATGAGGGGTCCGAGGACAAACTGATCATATCCTTCCAACACGAGGCCATTCCATTCCTTCTCTGTGGCTGTTTGGGTGAGTTTGAGGTTCTCTATGCAATGACACAGGGAAGGTGTTCGACGCAATGTCTGAACCAAACATGGGCTGCTCCATCAGGTTAGTCGCCTCATCTGTCCGCAACTCAAGAAGTCGGTGATGAAATCTCAGATTAAAATATCATGATCAGCACCTTGCAACAAAAAGAACGATCATATTGTCTCTCTATTGTTACATGCTGATGTAATGTCCACGATTATCAAAGACAACAAATTTGAGGAGTTTCAGAAAAGCTGGAGTAGGTTTGATGACCATGTTTTTGAGCCTTCAAATAAATCTGGGGAAAGATGAACCATAGCATTCAGGTTACAATAGATCAAATATTGGCAAAAGGTGGAACCGCCACCCTAGCGGCCCCCTGGCCCCGGCCCCACAAGATTCCAGAGGGAGTAAATCACGGTTAATGCTGGGCAGGATAGGTGACTGGGGGTCGAAGGAATTTTTGGCGCAGCAAACCAGGGTTTTATCCCCGAGTGCAACTGGCGACCTTCGACCCCACGACTTCATTGGCAAGCTGCAGGCACCTAACCAACTGATCCAGGGATGAGTGGACGATGCATGAAGAATGTTTGAGAGAATTCCTGAGAAGAATGTTGTCTATGAGAATTGCTTGATTTCATGCTATCCAGAATCTGATTAATTACTCTTGCACTTCTTTTCAAGTATGGTTGAAATCAGAGAACTCCAGCAAGTTCCATTCATTTATCTTAAAAGCTCCTCACATTCTGTAAGAAGAGAGTGCAAGAAAATTTTATCAGGACAAATATGGGTAGCACAAAGGAGGAGTATTTGTTGCTGTCTTTCCAGCATTCCCCTTGCAATTGAGCATGGATTTTAGTGGCAAGGTAATCTCTTTTGTCCAGCTGCAATTATTTCAGTAATACCAATTGTGATTTTTCCTCAAATATATCTATGTTCCTGAGTTATGGTGAACGCAAATGCTGATATACTATTTCGTCATGAAAAGAATCAGAGGTTTGAGTGATGCTCAAAGCATAATTCGGCCAAGTAAAAGCAAGCATCGAACTACAGCAATCATTGTCAATTCCGGAACAACAGTTGACCCAAAGACAGGCAAAGAGGTAAAAGGCAAAGAAAGGATGGTATTCAACTATAAACGCCTAAATGACATCACACACAAAGACCAATATAGCCTCCCAGGCATAAACACTATCCTAAAGAAGGTCAGTAATAGTTATATTTTCTCTAAATTTGATTTGAAGAATGGCTTCCGTCAGGTAGCCATGCACCCCGACTCAATTGAATGGGGTTCCAGATGGCCTTTATGAATGGCTGGTGATGTCATTCGGACTTAAAAATGCCCTTGCTGTTTTTCAAAGAAAAATGGATAATTGCTTCAAAGGTACGGAAGAATATATTGTTGTATATATTAATGATATATTGGTATTCTCTCCTGATAAGCAAAGCCATGCACAACACCTCAGAAGTATGCTAAGTATATACAAAGAGAATGGACTGGTGCTAAGCCCAACTAAGATGAAAATCGTCATCTCTGAAATTGAATTTTTGGGAGCAGTAATAGGCAATTTGCATGGTTACAGCTTTTGATCCTATATTATTCTCACTGATTAGTGGAATTTGAAGGCCAAGTGCAAAAGTGATAGAAAGGACTCTGAACAAAATTATGAATGCATAATCTTTTATCTGCTTTCATAACAATTCGAACTTTACTCTCCTTGGCAAGATCAGTCTCTTAACACTCACTTTGTATTATCTTTTATAATCACATCCTTTTTCCTAACTCGATATCAATGACAAGATAAGTCTCCTATTTTCTCCCCGACTCCGCAGGCACTCAGGAGTCGAGGGATCAAGTTATTCTCTCCCGACTCGGACATATCATAGATGGAGCATTTAATTCCATTGGTCTCGGACCAGAGGCATCTATCAACAAATATCCTTTTTAGGGCTCAAATAGTTCTCTGCAGGACTCAAAGACAATCGTGCTCCCACAAACTCAAGTTGCCCTCTTTAGGGTCTCAAAGATAAGCGTGCTCCCACGAACTTAAATTGCCCTGCTCAGGGTCCGAAGACAATCGTGTTCCCACGAACTCAAATTGTCCTTTTCATGATTCAAATTCACTTGGTCTCAGACTGAGGCGTCCATCAGCAATTGTCCTTTATCCTATGAGTTATTCTCTCTCTGGCTCCACGAGTACTCAGATCGAGCTTATTATTATCTCCCAACTCAAACATAATCGTGGATCGAGTTATTCTCTCTCCGATTCCACCGGCATTTGGGAGTCGTGAGATTGAGCTTATTATTCTCCCGACTCAAATATAGTCGTGGATCAAGCTATTTCTCTCCCGATTTAGACATAATCACGGCTCAGACATAGTTACGGATCAAGCATTCACTCCCTTTGTCTCAAATAAAGGTGTCCCTCGACTTTTCCTTCGTATGAACTCCTTTGTATGTGTTGCATTTTTATATAATATATGTTGTGGTCCTCCCTTTTAACTTTACCTTGAGGTACTTAGTCACATGGACCTTGACGTTCGTTGACAAGACAATTGTCTAGTCAATCGAACTACATCCTCCTTCAACTAGAGTAAAGAGGATGCTTGTGATGTGATGGAAACGACAGAGCCCACATGGCAGGACCCGATCGACAAAGAGGTCGAGTGGCATGGTCAGGACTTGGTCAACATAGACTCCACGTGGTGAACCGACCGGACTCACCAACTTGTCAAGCTGACCTCCCGACTAGCCGATCCGACTTCTGAGCTGATCTATTGACCCGTTGTATGTCGAGGTGGACATGGGTCATGCTCCCCACTCACCCATGATCTCCTGCCCACTCCCCTCATGTTCTCCTCTCCTCCTCTCCTCCTCTCCATGATCTATATGGGTGTGTCACATTTATAAAAGGACAGGTACATGCTCCTCAAAGGGGGCCTCTCTAACTCACGCCTCTTAATTACTTTCTCCCCTTTTTTGAAACACCATGATGACCTAGACATCGGAGTGGTTTCGCTGGGGCAAACCCTTCGATGTTTGTTACTCTCCACGAGAATCGCCACGCTACAGGTGTTACTCTCCACAAGAATCGCCACACTACGGGAAGAAATGTAGGAGAAGACCTAAACGTCATTGTTCTTTGTGCCGGGGTAGACTTCTGTCGCCATGTCATCATGATCAGATTTCCATACTAGAACACAGGTCTTTAGGTATCTATTCAGATATGATAGATACTACATCAAACATGAATAGACCCTAAAATCTCATTTTGTACATTTTGGATACATGATATACAACTTTTACTTATAAAAAAAAGGAAATAATATAAAAGGGCAACTAAATTTATTTCCAAAAGTTTCTTAAACAATAACAGGCATATGTTAGTTTAATTAGCTAAGACACAGGGTTTTGACTAGCCATCCTTAATTTGTCACTAAATGCAAGTCAGAATATGAGTGCAAAATAAAGAGATAAATAGGATAGAGAAGAAAATGAGAAAATTTTAATTACCTTAAACTCAGAAGCCAATAAAATATCTTGTATCTTGGGAACTACATCATAAGAGACTATGTTGAATACACCATCTAGATGGATACTTGATTTTAAATGCGAAAATACTATCTTAAATCCAGCCTTGTTAGAACCTCCAGATTGAGATAGCACTACCTGCAAAGACAAACAACCATGACTGTTAATTACTCACTAATAATCACATAGCATTCATGTTTAGTATTTTACAGGAAACATATCAATGTTAGCAGATGGAACAAAAAACTTACCTATCTAGCATGCATGTCATCAGACCAAACAAAAAACTTCATTCATGGCAACTGGCAAGGAACAAAATTTAATTCATGCACAAGCTTGGATGATACCATCTAGCATGCTGAAGATCTCAAATTATGATGCATTGAATAATTTATCATTATCAATGTTGTTTCTTTTTGCCCTAGTCCATAAGCCATTTGTCTTATAATTAGCATAAATATTAAAAAACAATCACGGATATGTATATAATGGATACTTATGGCAGACTAAATAGTGTTCTAATGTATTGATTTGTGTGTATTCATGTACACATAAATAAGTTAAAAAAAAATAAATGTACACATATTTTTAAATTTTTAAATGATTTTTTTCAAGCTTCTATGACAGCAAGTACAATAGTGTGTGGCTATTGCAAAAACTTAGTCTGTGCAATACCATGTTATTATCACAAGATTTTAACCATTTGTGACAGTGTTGTGACAGAATTACAACATCACTGAGAGCAACTCATTCGTTGCCATGAGATTTCTTACAGTGTTGCTTTGTGCACTCGCCACAGTTGGATTCTATCACAAAAATCCTTCTAGAGCATCCAAGGTTTCTAAGATAGCAAGTATTGTCATGAAAACCCTCTTTTTCTTTACTGGGGGTAGTGCAAAGATCTACATCCTAACATGATAGTATCATGTCAATTCCTTATCTTACTTTGAACTATAGGTAACAGCAAAATATTACAAATAGAAGTATATGAGGAAACATAGAAAATAATATGAAACAATCATTCTATTTCTCTAAGAGGATGTAAAATGGCATAATGATCATACTCTTATGAAGATAATGTATTATGGTTTATGGACCCAACAATGGTGATTTCCTTTTATAATGACATTTTGCATATAAAAAATCCATTTCTGTTTTCTTTCTGTGAGAATGTAGAAAAGTTAGTTTAAATGTAGTAGCAAAGAGATAATAATCATGCATAGGATAAACTAAAATATCAATATTCCAGAAAAAGAATTTAGCTTTATGATTCAGGTAGAAAGCTTTTAAAGGAATGTAACAATATACCAGAATATCTGCAAACGGTATATTAAGCCACTGCTGAATCATCTGAAAACCACATTTAAAACAATCAAATTAACTGAAGAACAATGGATATCCTACCATGACATCAATAGGCATGGTGTGATACTCACAAAAGCCCATTGTATACGTAAGGAAGATGGAGTAATAACAAGAACAGGCCATGCCTCAGGCATGCATGCAGCAACAGCAATTGCCTGTGGAAGAAAGCAATTAATTTCAATAAGCAGCAAGATTAGCACTCCATTGGGAGGCAATAATATTTGCTGTTGCAAACCTAAATCAACAGTACCAAAATCTACCAAACAAAAATGAAAAAGTAAATTCCTATTGTGCGCCTCTTATGATACAGTCTGAATCCAATAATAGAAGAGAACAAAAAGGTGAATTGGAGATGAGTTGACTTGAGCGGTTGTCATAAAGGTACAAGAATAGTAAACTAGAATATGATACCCATATTGGAGACTATAAGTTCGCTTGCTTGATTAGGTTTACTAGCAAATAGCTAACTAAATATGTATCGTTTACTTCTTATGAAGTATAACAGCTTTGATTTAAAAATTACTTGACCATCCATTTAAAGCAAGATAAATATCAAAAACTGTGCTAGACAAACTAAGTGTACAACAACAATAAAAAGGGTCGGCTATATGGATCCTTTTACGTCATTGAGCTCTATCTCCTACTATATCATCATCTATACGTAAAAAAATTTTATCTTATTTTATTGTTGTTAACCAAGACTTTTTTGGTCTTCCTCTTCCTCGTTAGATATGCGTGTTTATCATAGTTTCACATCAAGCATTTATTGGTCGTCTAAATACATGCTCGTACCATCTTAAACGTGTCTAGGAGTTTTCCCTCAATAGATGTAACTCCGACTTTCTCTCTAATACTCTCATTTCTTATTCTATCCCTCCTCGCATGTCAACACATACACATTAACATCCTCATCTCTGCAACTGTCATCTTCTACTCATGTGCTCGAGTCATAGCCCAACATTCAGCTCCATATAGCATAGCAGGTCTAACTGCAGTTTTGTAGAATTTTCCTTTAAGTTTTAGGGATACTTTACAATCACATAAAACACCTGACGCTCTCCTCCATTTCAACCTACTTGTATTCTATGTAAGACATCTCTCTCAATCCCTCCATCATTTTGCAAAAATGATCCTAAATATCTAAAGCTCTCGGTTCCGGGCAACTCGTTATCTCCTATCTTAACAATTGTCTCATTACGTCTAATTTTGCTAAGCTTAAATTTCATATATTTTATCTTTATTCTACTAAACCTAAAGCATTTCCCTTCTAGTGTTTCCCGTCAAAATTCTAGTTTAGCATTTACTCCTTCGCGTGTTTCATCTAACAAAATAATATTATATGCAAACAACATGCACATGATACTGTGTCTTGAATGTGTGCAATGAGTTCATCCATAATTAGTTAAAAAGATAAGGGCTCAGAGCTAATTCTTGATGTAACCCTATCTTTATTGGAAATGTTTCAGTTATTCTGCCCGAAATCTTTACTCTGATCGTTACATCCTCGTACATATCCTTAGTTCAATATATGTTACGCTAACACCTCTCTTTTCTAGAATTCCCCATCTAATTTCTCTTGGTACTCTATCATAAGTTTTTTCTAAATCAATGAATATCATGCGTAGATCTTGTTTTTGCTCATAATATTTTTCAATTAATTGTCTAAGAAGATGTATAGCTTCTATCATCAACCTTCCAAGTATGAATCCAAATTAATTTTCAATCACCGTGGTCTCCTTAATCTTTTTTCTATTACTCTTTCCCAAAATTTCATAGTATGACTCATTAGTTTAATACCCTATAGTTTACATAATATTGTACATCTCCCTTGTTCTTATAATAAGGAACTAGATTACTTATCCTCTTATCAGGTATTTTTTTCGTTTTCAATATCATGTTAAATATACCTCTATCGGAATATCATCTGGTCCAACAGTTTTTCTATTGTACATCCCATTTAAAGCTTATTCTACTTCTGAAGTCTGAATTCTACGATAAAATTTAAATTTCTATCCTCATTTGACATACTTAAATTACCCAAGTTAAATTGGTTACCTAAACGTTCATTAAAAAGTTGATGAAAATACCTCTTCAACCACTCTTTTATTTCTCCATCATTTATTAATACCTTATTACATTCATTTTTAATACATTTTATTTGGATAAGATCTCTTGTCTTCCTTTCTCTCACTTTAGCTATTCTATAAATGTATTTTTTTCCCCCTTCTTTGTATCCAATTTTTGATATAATCATTCAAAAAATTTATTTTTACTTCATTCTCTCTTAGCTTGTTTCTTGGCTATTGTATATTTTTTTAAGTTTTCCTCGTTCTTACAAATATATAATTCCTTATAAGTTATTCATTTTTCCTTCCCTTTCTCTTATACTTTCTCATTCCACCACCAAGATTCCTTAGTGGTGCATGTCTCTTTGACTCACCGAGTACACTCTTAGCTACTATTTTCAACTTTAATATCATCTTATCCCATATCGAATTAGAGTCACCATATATTTCACCTAATTTTTGTACTCCTACCTTCTCCTTAAATATATTTTGTTTCTCATACTTTAACCTCCACCACTTAATTTTAGGAGTCGTATATATTTTCTTTTTATTCATACTATGTTTAAGGCATATATCCAATACTACTAACATATGTTGGGTAGTTAAGTTTTTTTTAGGGATAACCTTGCAATATTTACAAATATTTCTATCCTTCTTCCTAACCATAAGAAAATCAATTTGCGATTTATTATTCCCACTTTTGAATGTGACTAAGTGTTTTTCTCTTTTCTTAAAAAATGTATTAGCTAATATAAAGTCATATACTATCACAGAATCTAATATAGTTTCCCCTTCCTTATTTCTCGTTTCAAACTCATAACCCCATGTACTCTCTCATATTCTCATTTTTCACTCCGACATGTTTATCTAGATCACCTCCTATTAAAATCATTCATTTGGCAGAATGTTTTGTAATATTTCATATAAGTCGTCCCAAAACCTTGATTTAGTAGCTTCATCTAATCCTACTTACAGTGTAAAAAGGGTTCTTATGTTTCATATTCAAAATCTTAGATTATTAATTTTCCTATCATATTTGCTTTTATCCAACCTATGGTATGAGAACTCTTGCCTATTTAACACCACACTCAAGTTCTCGTAGAGATGTAGCGATTTTTATCGATACGTTACAATTGAACCTTACAACGCGAACTCTTACATATTGAGCACTATACCCGAGTTCTGGAGATGTAACGGTCCTTGCCGAGACGTTACATCGAACCCTGCAACGCGTTCCTTCCAGGAACAATCTAGCATTAGCACAATAGTTTAATGAATTCATTCATTGAATAGTTGTCATAGTTTTAATGTTGGCTGGCAACCTAACGCAACCCTCCTTTTTTATCCGGGCTTGGAACCGGTCATGACTGGTTCGTCACGGACAGAGTTGACAAACTTAAGTGTGAGTTGACAAAATGCTGATCAGTGTAAGAGATGCTATAGTCAACAAGTTTAGTTAAATGGCTTGATTGTTATAAAATGAATGATAATGGAAACATCTCTCCTAGTTGTACCCTGTATGTAGACGTCAACCCAAATAGAGAAGATGGAGCCTAGTTATAACTTGCA
Organism: Zingiber officinale; assembly: GCF_018446385.1. Taxonomy (NCBI): domain Eukaryota; kingdom Viridiplantae; phylum Streptophyta; class Magnoliopsida; order Zingiberales; family Zingiberaceae; genus Zingiber; species Zingiber officinale. Next base: position 134,522,216 of record NC_056002.1, read on the forward strand.
TGCTGTGAAGCATCGATACTGACAGTCTGAAACCTACATGGAGACAACAAGCATTAGGCAGTTACATGGTTCATATCTGGTTCCATGTCATTCAGCAGAAGTGAAATACATCATTCCATCCATTGACTCCCACCAAAACAGGATTGGCCTGGGCATAAATACCTTCTGCTTGATCCCAACCATGTAATACCTATACCAAGGGATCAATGCATTGGTTTCAGCCTATATCAGTGATATGAACTCCAATAGTATTCAAGAACAGTAAATGAACGAGTAGATTTCTTCCTCCTTTTCTTCTTCTCTCTCTTCTTCACCTTCTCATTTATGGTCTGCTCAATCTATTATTGGTCCTTGTGTCCCCTTGACACAGAGCAGTGCAGAACAAATACTGGCATCCCCTTGCATCCTCTTCAAACTCTAGCAATGCAAGCAAGGGTTCATCCTTGTAGTCTTCCTGCTTGAGATGTAGTGAGGGTTCCAATCCTCTTCGAGATGAGCGGATAACTCTGGGCAATAGTGAAACTGCTCAGCAGCGTCCTAACTTCCTCTTTGAGACACAAAGGCAACAGCTGACTCTCCCTTGATTCCTATTCAAGACAGTACAAATTAGAACTACAAGCATTCCACTACTCTTTACTCCTTGCCCTTCCCATTTCTTCTTCTTCCTCTCCTCTTATTCTTCCTCCTAATTAGTTCCAACTGACACCACCATCTCGACAGGCCGTCAACATCATCAACACAATCTCATCTTAGCCGAGGTTTAAAACCCCAAAATAGAATGAGATTTCAAACCTTGCCAATAATCATATTATACAACTAAAGAACTGTGCATAAGTACTACATTAAAAAATAATAAATATTCTCAAGCTCTTTTTACATATGCCAGCTTAACTGCTATGAATTTGATCTATTTCTTACCTTTTATAGGTAAATAGGCCAAATAGTAGGAGATGAGAAAATAGGTTAAGATGGTATGGACATGTTAATCAAAGGCCAATAGATTCTACAGACAGAACTGTAAAAATGTTTAGTGTTGAAGGCACAAAGAAGAAATGAAGACAAAAGAAAATTTAATTATGTAGTCAAAGATCAATTAATTAACATATTTCAAGGAATATAGACTTGCATGGAGCAAAATGGAAGGGCAAGTTCCAAATACCTAGCCACAGATAGATAGTAAAAAAAACACAACTTGAAAATAATAATATTTCAAGCCAAGTGGAAGGAGATCAAAGAATGAAATCAGTCTGAAAGTAGGTTGGCATGATTCCACCTGTGTATCATGGGTCCATAAAAGTCAATACTAATACCATACCATCTTGGCAAGAGACTGAAATCCATAATGAAGCCAAGATTTAACCATTGATGAAGAAGAATATGTGCAATTTGAACAATCTTCTAATTCAGTATCATATATACCAAATGTTGCGTGGCAAATGTTTTGGTTGAGCACCACCCCAATTCTAAGCAACCTGAATTTCAGCTTGCTAACAAAAAACTATATACTATTTTACAATGTTTTAATTTCAAACATTTGACAGTTTTGACTTTCTAGTTGAAGCCTTTAGGTATTGAAAGTTTTCAACTCGGTGGAGGCTGAGATTCTCAAAGTTGCAAATGCTACCTTACCCATAAGAAATGCACCAAAAGACATTAGACACAAACAAAAGGGGAAATAACAAAATAAGTATTGGATGTCATCAATAAAAGAAGATTCAACTTAAATTACACACTAAATACTTAAGAACTTGAAAGCACGATACAAGTTCTGGGCCCAAGATCCAATGCCTGTAATGTCTTTCCAAGACCCATCTCATCAGCTAGAAGAACACGCCCACCATGCTGCAAAATGAATCTAATATAGAAAATTTAACATGCAAATCAGATTACAAAAATTTATAATTCTGGAATAAGAAAAAGATAAATGGTTAACGCAGCTCTTAAACATTCAGGTATGATCAATACAATTTTGATGTACAATTATAAATTATTAACAAATAATGTCAGTTCAAAAAAACAGTAATTATGTTGCAACAAATTTAGCATGATTCATGTTCTTCACGTGTTAATGAATCATTTGCCCACTATCTTCATTACTTTGTACTTCTCCTATTTCTAAGTAAACTCTGTATTGTATTCAGATTTCAACCAATAGTCTCTAGTTTGTACTCGGATCTCAAAAATTAATCAAATTTTATTGAACCTTCTTTGGAGTCGGTCTCCATTGTTGTCGCACAATTGCTTGGTGTCGTTCCTTATCTCCCATGGGCACCTCCCACCTCACAATTTAATCAAATCTATTTCATTATTATTTTTATTTGTCAAACATTTCATTATTGTTTTTTTACAACTCATGGACCAATGCTTGTCATAAATGTCTCAACTCTCACAACCATCATCGCCATTTCATCAACTGCAAGTTAAGTTCATTGCACCGTGCCTTAAGGCTGTCACAATTTCACATCCAGAACATTCATATCTTTGATGTTGTCAAATATAAAAGAATGTGTCAAAAAGCATGTGGCCACAACTGTCATCGTTAATCACCAACTGCAAGTTATGCTTGTTGCACCAGTGCCTTAAAGCAAACACACTTCATTAAAGGGTGTGAGTGCGTGTTGTCATTGGAAACGAAAGATATATCATGTCAAAAAAATTAATTACCAAGATTATCTTGTATAAATTCCAGTAAGCCCTAAGGTAATCTCCTAAATCTTTCTGCTTGAAGCCTGCTACAAGCCGACTCCATCTCTTAATAGACACAACAACGTAGATGAAAGTTTTTTATTTTTTTGCCCAATATAATAAACTCTTTTGGAAGCTTTGATGATTAATTATATTGTCTTCTTTTTGTTTAATAGTTAAGCACTGATGATTAATATTCTTTTTGTTGAATAACTCAGAGGCCTGCCATGAGAAATAGGGTCAGCCATTATAGATTTGAGGCAAATAAATTAAATATTGGACAATGTTCTTCCTTTAAGCAATTCAAAAATAGTGCCAGCCATTATATTAGTTTATTTATGTTAGCTTGTATATGCATTTGTAGGGGTGGGCAAAAGGTTGGTTAAACCGAATACTGAAGTTTAAAGTTTGGTTCGGTTAATTCGGTTTTTTTCTTTAAAATATTGGTTATTTAGGTCAAATAGGTTCAGTCTCAGTTTTAAAAGTACAAATTGGCTAAACCAATTAAACCGAAAATAGCAATTGACTGCTATATTGTTACCAGTCGATTGCTATAGTAGTCGGTCGATGCAAATCATCAATCGATTGCTATAGCAGCCAATTGATGAATTGACTGCTAGACTTAAAAAATCAAATAGATTGTTTAACAATTGATCCTTCGACTTGACTGTTAATCATATTGATGAAAAGCATTGATGAAAAAATCAATTATTTCGATTTTCGACTGTTCGGGTTTTGTTGGGAAGTTCAGTAGGTTCGGTTAAGTAAAAAAAACAGATTTAAACGGTTTGATCATTTCAATTATTAACCGATTGCTCACCCCTATGCATTTGATGCATTAGCCAATGGTATGGGAAACCAAATATACCTGCCAAGTATTTTAATAGAATGGTTCGTATTTATTAAAAAGTAGAAGCAAGTCACTCACAGAGAAACCAAATATACCTACCATCACCACATTAAATTCAAATTCTATCACTTCATCATTGTGATCAAACAATGATGAAAATTGTCAAATCAAATAGTTTCAAACACTTAAATTCATAAAACAAGCAGGTTGTCGTGATTTGGTCATCCACCACAGTTATTGTTATAGGCACCACCTTCACGTCCACATCCATCACCCCCAATAAATCTTTGTTAGTAATTAAAAATTTACCAATAAATAAATGTAAAATAGTTGAGTCAAAAATAAATGAAGACCATAAAAGTTCCAGTGCATCACCGAAGGAGAAAAAAAAAAGAAAAATAATTTGAATTATTGTCATCCTTATGATTTATGCATTTAGATCTTTCCATATCTACAAATTGGTATTAAGTGACTTACAAATTGTTTAATTGACTTAGTTGCTTGATGATGTAGGTATTGAGACTTTAATGTATATCCACATTGGGAGAAAGCAGTGCCGACAGATTTTAAATTGTTGAGCATTTGGCATGAGCCATATTTATCAATTTTATGATCTATAGCTTTTTTCTATAGTCTATATATGCATAAATTAAGGTGGGAAGGACATATACACAGTGCACTAGACCCAGCTTTAATATCTTATTCTGAGCTAAGGTTTCAGTGATGACCAAAACAATACGATTTTGATATCATGCCAAAGTGACAAGAGGTGGAGGGAGTAATTAGAGATGGAGGAAGGAAGAAGATAAAGAAAGAAAAGAAGGGATCAATATAGCTGGTGATGCGCATTAAATATTCATTCCATGCCGAATATTTTGTTCCCAACTAAAGTTGCTTGATTTCAGCACCGCGGTGCTGGAGTTTTAGTCTCCAACCAGAGTGGTTTGAGTTCAGCGCCAAGGTGCTGGAAGTTTGGTTTCCAACTGGGGTGGCTCCATTTTAGCATCATGTTGTCCTGACACTCATTGTACTTTGGCATGCATCGAAGCATGTCTAGATAAATTTAGATGAGATTATTTATTTAATACTCATTTCTTTAGTTATTTGCTTATACAAGCAAGGCAATTGTAATTGTCAATTGAAATAAATTTTGTTGTGCTATAATTGTAGTGATATTCAACATATATTAAAGCACACCCATATGAATTTAGATTAATTTTACTCAATTCTCTTTCATTCAAATTTTCTAATTTTTAAAGAACTATATCAATTAGTAATTACATTAAATATAATTTTACCTTTTTGTACTTTAATGTGCGTTGAGGCAAATTTATTAAGTTTTATACCTATGATATTTTTCCACTACTTGTTTAAGTATAAAATTAAAACTATAGGAATTAGATAAACAATTAAATCAGAATTTTGAAGAAGCAAGCTAGTAAAAAATAATAAACATTGCCTTAATTCAAGCTTCAATAAGAGTTTTGGTTTTTGAATTGAACGATATTGTTTCAATATAGTGTCAATGTCCTAAGTTTAAGGTTTTAAGCTTAGTATAGATAAAGCATATGAAATTTAAATTTAGTAATAGTAGACATAGTAAGACAATTATTAAGATCGAGATAATGAATTATTTATATGATTAAAAGTTTTAAGTATTTAAGATCGCTTTTGCAAAAACATAGAGGAGTTAATAGAGATATTTTACATAGGATATAAGCAAGATGATTAAAATGAAGGAGGACATCATGTGTTTTTTGTGATCATAAAGTACCTTTTAAGCTCGTAAAGTACCTCTAAAGTTTAAAGAAAAGTTCTACAAAACAGCAGTTAGATCTATTATATTATATAAATTTGAATATTGAACTATGAAGCGAACACACGAGCAGAAGATGAGTTGTAAAGATGAGGATATTAAGGTGGATATGCAAAGATACGAGAATAGACAAGATAAAAAATAAAAACATTGGAGAAAATTAAGGTTGCACCTATTGAGGAAAAACTATGAGACACGAGTTTAAGAGAGTATGAACATGTACTTAGGCAACCAACAAATATTCCATTAAGCGATGTGAGATCATGATCAATACGACATCAATCGAAGAAAAGAGAGATTAAAGAAAACTTGATTAGCAACGATAAATAAGATAAAATATATTTACATATATATAATATGGAACCAAGCCCAATTATATAGGAGGATACATATAACCAACCCTACTTAATGGTATAAAGACTTGGTTGTTATTGTTGTATAATGTCGAGGTTTTATGTATGGCGTCGATGGCAAATTAGAGGTGTAAAGCGGAAGGAGATGTAGAAGGAAAAGAACATAAGATACCTATATAGTTGAGTTCTGAATTTATGTTCCATTTAGAATAGTACAATTTTGATATTATTTTGTATTGACACAAGTTTTACAAAAATAACATTATCTCAATTCATCTTGATCAATATCATAATATATAAAGGGTATTAAGTCTCATTATGATAAGACATTCATGACATTGACACGATATCCGAGATTTCAAACTATACTTGAATCCATATGGATATGTGCATAAGTGTGTCAAAGCATGTCAAGTGTCAGCACAACATGATACTCATCAGCATGATTAGTACAAGAAATACCGGAGAGTTAACCCATAACAATCTCATGCTTCTATCATATACAAATAGTATATTTCAAGCATGCCACCTAACATGGTATATTTCAAACCATGAACAAGACACAACTTACAATCTTGCAAACATGAGTAAATGGTTAAATGAAACCTAAACCTTTATATAGGATCCATGTTATTCAAAACCTAAACCTTTGTATAGGATCCATGTTCTCTTCAAAAATCAGTTGTATATTATATGCCTAACTTCTTCGAAAGGTAGAAGAATACATGGTCAAATGAAACCTATACCTTTCGATAGGATCCATATTATCTTTAAAATCAGTAGTATACTACATACCTAACTCCTTCTCTTTGGAAAGGTAGAAGTTTCGTCTCAAGATAGCTTGGCATCCTGTCATAGAGATCTTTCCAGAAGGTTAATTAGTATCATATTGGAAAAACTTAATACAAGAGTTACCAATAAAAAAAGGAGTGAACATATTAGAAAAGTGTTGCAACACTCTACATCAGAATGACCTTACAAAACTTGATAAAAAAGAAGCAATGATTTAAGTATGATGCACACTACCAAGAGAGAAGAAAAGGTGGACTCATAAAATTTGAGCTTCAAGATAGGCCTTCTAGTTCTAAATACAAGAAAAGGTCAAAAATATGAAAGAACAAATTGAAACAGATTAGAACTGAAACCGAAAAGAGGACGAACAAACAAAGAATCATTACTAATTTAACTAAAGTGAATCATATACTTGACTATGGTTCAAACTAAAAAATATCTGTCCCTGTCTAGAACCAAATGGAGCTGACACTAGTACAGCACTGGTGTTTGAAGAAACTGAATGGTTCAATTCCATACAAACAAATAAGAAATTACAGCAGAAAACAGTCCATTGTACCTAACTGATGTCAATGCTTGTCAGACCAGTACATACCGCTCTCATCAGGCAATATTCATTCAGATGTAAAACCATGGGCCCATGACCATGGGATTCAAGTTTCATTTGTGATATAAGGATGAATGATGTGGCATATCAATTAACTTGGAAAGGTAATAGCATGACTACAATGCCCTGAAGCACAAATACAACCATGGAGGCAATGCAAATGCAAACTTATAATAACTAGTATAATTGTAATCATTGACACGCAGTTAGGGGTCATTAAGCATCTCTAACACATGTATGGGCATTTACCTCGAAGATCATTAACAGCAGAGGCAGCTCCCAGGGCACGATGCACCAATACGTCTAGCTTCTCTACCTAAGAATGATGGTTATTTGAGTAAATAATTTTGATTACTTTGGAAAACTTTGTGAAATTTGACTCACTCACTAGTGTGACAGTACTGATCCAAAAAGTAAAAGAACACAACACTTACCATAGCATATTCCAATATCTTGATTGATATGATCCACTTTGTTGAATCCATAACCGAAACAAAGGGGGGAAAAAACTATACCGAATAGTCCACAAACATGAGAAAAGACAGTATAAAATAATAGAAATACCTCAACATTTGCACCATTCACTGCACTAAGAACCTCCTCAGCCACTGCCAAGGATGATAGAGGAAACATCCATAGCCTAGTGATTTATCATTGAAGGAATAGAAAATGTAAAGAAACCAATTAAAACAACATTTAGAATATTCATAAAAGTGGACACAATACCTTTCTTTTGCATGCCAGCTCGTCTTTGGGATCTTGTGAAAAGCATCTACGAGTAACTGGAATGAACATACAAATTATAAAATAACAGATAGTTCTATACAAGTCCAAATACGTGAAATGTAGGTATTGAGAAGATGAATTACCGCATGATATGAGAACTTTGCAGCAATGGCACCACTTTCATGAACACAAAATCTGACAGAAAGTGTGGGTAGGGCAGATCTGGTGCTTTCCCCTAGAAAGGTAAACCAAGTAAGCTCAAATTTTCCTACACAAGACTACTTAAAACAGAACTTTAAGGAAAGTACCTGTCCCTGTGGATATGTCAGCTGAAGAAATATCTTGAGGAGGAAAGGCTTCAACCTAAACAAGATATCAAGATATGATACTTTAAAAGTAGGTTCGTATCCTAGCATTTCCCAAGGTGAAGAGGCATAATGCAGAAATAGAACAGACATGGCAGCAATAAATGGAAAAAAGCATGAATTTTTTAAGTCACAAAAGTGACATTCAGATTGCTATAAGAAATGGCATCCTCGAGACACTAGAGAGCTCATAAAAGATGCATACGAATTCTAAAGGTGATAAACATAAATCTAAAAGGATGCTATATGTGGTCAAGTAAGACATGAAACGGTACCTATATCATCAACTCACTGCTTCCGAACCCACTCGCTATATACAAATGAGTGCATGTGACCAAAAAACTTGCATGTTGCCTTCACATTTCATATTTCTGCTCAACAGAAAATTATTAAAATTGAATGGGAGGCCTTTGCCTATATAATCAACCAAAAGTGCTAGAAAAGCCATCTACTATCTCTGACAATAAGCATGCTTATCATAAGCAAATGTGTGCATGTGACTAAAAAAAAGCAAGAGATTCACGAGAATCGTAATTCATTTGAATTGATAATCATCATAACCTACAGGGGAAATCTATGGAAGACAAAAAGGAAACCAATACAAAAATGTTGTCTTCATATTTCACATAACTATCTACCAGCCATAATGCTATGACTTCATGGAGGCCTTTATTTGGCAGTTCACCAAGAGTGGTGATCGAATTTTTCACTTCATAGACAGAAACTTGAACAAAAGAAACATCCTTCCAGTTCTCGTGACTGTTTTGGATAAAGGATGCCCATAAATTCCCTTCACAGTCAGAAAAAGGCTGAAAGAACCGGTTAAAGGTTAAAAAAAAAAAAAAAACTCTATCGCAAAGAGTAGATTGATTGTTAAGTTTAAAAAAAAATGTCCAGCTTTGCTTAATCGACAAGCCAAGCAGATAAACACGGGATTACATAAACACGAGGGCAACCCCTGACTCGTTACCTTGCCGTAGCGGGATTCTAAGGAGGTCTTAGAAGGGGGTTTGTCAACCGGCTTGAAAAGTGGGTTCTTGGAGGCGTCAGCTTGGCGTGCAAGGGGAGAAGAAGATGAAGAAGAGGCAACGGAGGAAGCCTTCCTCTCAGAGATTTTCCTGATAGCATCCTCCTCCAGGAAGTTGAGCTCTTCTGCACTGAGCCCCCAGTCGTCCAACTCTTCCATTCGATCGCCGCTCCTCAAAACCCTCTCGCCGGCGGCCCGGGACCGCGATTGAGAAAGGACAAAAATACAAATGTATATTAACATATACTCAAGTTTATTTTTAAAAATATTCAAAATTTTTAAATTATAATTTAATATAATATATATATTTTATTATTTTATTAAAAATCTCCTCCTTTACTAACTAACTAAATCTCCTCCTTTACTAACTAATTTTGATGAAGCCTAAAATGAATTTACATTAATATCCTTTTTTCTATTCACATTAAAAATAATTTCAAAATTTATTAATAATTTCACAAGCGAAACAATCAGTAATTTATAGTTCAAGACTCAACTGCGACATGTTATTATAAATTTTTCTCATCATTAATTTTTTCTTGTTGTTTTATATAAAAAAATATAGTTCTCTTTAGTCCCACATCTTAGAATTGACAACAATATGATCAAAAAAACTTCTATAAATATTTTAGGCCGACAATGTTAAAAAATATACTTTTCTTAATTTTTTTACTAAGATAAGTATAATATTAAATTAAATTAATTTTTTCATAGGAAAGTCGCAAGGGGTAACACTCGAAAATCTAAATAATTCAGATTTTTAAAGGCCCAAATAATTCAGATTTTCAAAAGTTACTTTACCCTAATAACTCTACTTTAGTATTTTAATGCTAAAATATTTTAATTAATATAATTTGATTATAAAGGGACAATGTGACGTCACGTGTACACAATCAGTATATATTAAAATATGTAGCCAAACATTAGATTAAATCGATTCAATAAATTATTCTAAAATAATGAAATTACAAATACTTTAAATATTAGGCCCAGCATATTTTAGTTACATGACCATGAATGCCTGAGTGATGATCTAAATCTCCTCTCGTTACACCATAACCCATAGACATATAAATATTAGACTCTATGCCAATATATCATGTCTTTATAAATTCTTCATCTTTGCTGGTCCAATCAATGCCAATTTAGTCTTTTAAATTTTGATATTTGAGCCATATATTTGTTATTTAAATATATCAAATATTGACATTAAAAAAAAAGACAGACGAGTAGTTGGTAATGGAAAAGCATAATACAATACTATTGATAGGGGAAGTCCAAATAAGCTAATGGAAAAGCATAATAGAATACTATTGATAGTGGAAGTCCAAATAAGCTAAAAAAAGGCTGGATTATTAGTAGAGATAAATTTAGGTACATCGAGTAGGATTAGATGCTCAGACAATCATAAAGTTCAAGCAAATCACATATCATCGGATGCTTAGTAAATAATAAAAATACAGTAGATCAAAGTTGATTGAATGTCAATAATGTTAAACTCTCGTAAAATGATAATTATAAGCAAGTAGAATATTAACATGTCAAGATTGATCAGAGACTTGATAAATAAAAATCCTAATAGATTAAGATTAACTAACTACCACTACAAAAAAAAAAACATTCTGGGACAAAATCAGGGACGAAAATTTTTTCGTCCCAAACTGGTTGATGCCAACTTTTGGAACGAAATATGGATTGTTGCAAATTTAGGAACGAATTTGGGGACGAATTTGACGACGAATAAAATTTTCGTCCCCAAATTCGTTGCAAAAAATTATACAAATTTGCAACGAAAATAGTTTTTGTTGCAAACTTAGGAACGAATTTGGGGACGAATTCACATGGGTAAATTTGTCTCTATCTTTGCAACAAATTTGGGGACGAATTCGGTGACAAATTATATTTTGTTGCCAATTTTGTCCCTAATATTACAACAAGTTTGGGGACAAATTCGGTGACAAAATTTTTGTTGTTGCCATTTTTGTTCCTAAATTTGGAACGAATAATAAATTTGTTGCAAATCTGGCAACGAATTTGGCAACAAAAATTGTCCACGATTTTGAAAATCGTATGGTAAATTTTCGTCCCAGAATTCGTCCCAGAATTCGTCGACGAATTTTGGGACGAATCCACAAAATTCATCCCAGAATTCGTCCCAGAATCTGGGACGAATCCAAATTCGTCCCAGATTCTGGGACGAAAATAATTTTGTCCCAAATTACGATAGAATTGGCTCAAATAATTTTCGTTGCCAAATTCGTCTATATATCAAATATTTTTTCCAGATTCAATTTATTTCTACAATACAATCCATAAATACATAAACAAAACAAATTCAAATAACAATAATATGCATTCAACACATCCTAATTTAACATTTCAACACATCCTAATTTACCATTTCAACACATCCTAATTTAACATTTCAACACATCAACTCATAATTCAAGAAATATAAAGATTCCATGAAGTTTACATTTCAACAAAGTTTACAAGATCCATCCAAGCTAACTAGAAAATATGATACAAAGTTTACAAGATCCATCCAAGCTACTAGAAAATATGATACAAAGTTTACAAGATCCATCATCCATCCAAGCTACTAGAAAATATGATACAAAGTTCAACAACCGAATGTTTTAAAAGTCCATCAGCCATCCAAGAACACTAAGAATACATATAGTCATCTTCGTGTGCCACAAAAATCTTTGATCCCCATCAAATCTCCTTTGCCTACATAATAACAAACAAATAAACCAGATCAAGTGTAACAAGAAAGCTTTTAAAAATTATACGATATGGCCATGTAACAAGAATAATTGGAAACAAGACCCATGATATGCATAGTTTACATTAATTAACACAATGTTTTACTGTGTAAACATGGACATATCATACTTGTAGTATTCATGCAGGGCACCAGTTCTTTTAAGATTTGTTATCATATTTTTTTAATCATACACATTTTGAGAACAGACCCATGATATGCATGCATTGTTCAAAGGTCATAAAATTTATTTATTTCGCACTCCATTGGCTAAGTGAGGTCTTCGTCAATCAATTATCAACTTGAATTCATTAGAGGATAATGAATTCATATTCACAAGATCAAAACAATTTTTCATCTTCCATTTTGGCTCTCCAAGCTTATACAGTCAGATTCTAAGAGCAAGGTGAATCAAAAGAAAAACATATTTTTCTAACAGAAATCGTAAGCCTCACCTCCACCGCCACCGAGTGCGGCATCCACCGAGGCTTACTAGTGTGGTTGGGAGCTTCACTTTCATACTTTTTGTACGCTGTCTATGACAAAGCTCCCTGTTTACGAGTTACTGAGAACTTGCATTAAATGCCTAATTAGATGTCAGTATATCATACACAAGCTCCCAATGAGCTCAACTACTCAACTTTTCAGTGTTTTTGGTTTTTATTCTCGTGCACAATTCCTGTTTGACTTCATTTCTGATCACGTTACAAACAATGAGGGGTCCGGCCAACTACTGCACCAACTACCTTTCTCTTTCATCCGAGGAGCTCTTATTGTACTCGTGTCTAGTGGACTCGTACCATATCAAATAGGAAGGCAATGCTAGCATTTGACTAGTTAAACTACAGTGCACTCACATGAACCAATGAAGGCAACATTGTTCTTCTTGGAGCATTTCTCCAGTAACAACAAAAACAGAACAGCTGAACTAGAATTGCAAATTGATTCATGGTAGACAAATCAAACACTTGGCCCAAGAATATGTTATATAAGTTAATCAACAGACTACTTTGGATGTCTATAAGCTCAGTAATATTAAGAGCAAACAAAAGCTCAATATAATTAACCGAAAAAGGAATCCATATACTGTAACTGCATATTGCTGATTAAAAGTTGTAAAAGATATATTGTGAATGGCTAATTCAAGACAGTTGATTAAGTTTACCTGACACTTTGATGACTCCAATGCATCGCTTTGAAGTCCTTCCCTTTCCAATTCGCCACAGGATTCCTTGGGGAAAATAAATCTAGGATATATCAAAATTCAGATTGTATTTTTGCAAAATAAATATAAGGCAAGGCAAAGAGAGATCTTCTTCCCTGTATAATTCGATCCTCCAAAGTTTTAATCAAGCAACAAAATCAAAGTGTCAAATGTGGACTAGAGATCTGCATAACTTGGCTCAACCAACTTCGAAACTGTCAGACAGCCACAATAAACAAGTCCTATTTCTTCTTGTTTGGCATAAAAACTCCAACGTCGGATGGCCAATTTTATCTGCCACAATGGTCTCAATACATAACTTTGATCCTTTACAGAAGAAACGGTAGTCCATTTAATTTCCGGCAATAAACTTTAGGCACCAATTTAATCCAAACCAATCCTGTGTACGTTCTCCCCACCACCCCCATTCAATGCCTCCAATAATGAAACTCTTCTTTTCATACTTCTTTGTTGAGATGACTCATTAGCTCCCGGCGCCGGCCAGGCAGCGCCTGCCGGCGCCCAGGCAGCGCCTGCCCGCGCCCAGGCAGCTGTGCCCGCGGCCAGGCAGCGCCGGCAAGCAGCCCTACGACGGCGAGAGGGAGAGATCCGAGGGCAGAGTGCTTACCCGGAGATCAAGCGATCGTCGCAGATCACGTCGTCGTCGGTCGGAGATGTGGCCGAAACGTGGAAATCGCAGCTTGGGAAGGGGGAACGGGGGAGAGAGAGGGGAAAGAAATGAGGGAAGGGAAAAAGTATCGGGTGAGTTTTAGATCTAGGGTTTATTAGGAACAAATATATTTTGTTCCCAAATTCGTCCCTAAGTTTGGGACAAATCCAGAATTCGTCCCAAATATTTAATTATTTAAAAAAACAAAAAATAAAATTGGACGGCTTAAATACGGACCTAGAGACATCGGAATTTGATGAAACAAGTTTCTATGTGCTCGTCTCATTGTCATGATCATAAATCTATCAATAAAAATATTTTTTACAAAATATATATATATTTGGAATTTTTTAATCCCAATTTGACCTAATTTAGTGTTAAATATTCAAATCACTGAAAATAATAATTAAAAATTATGGATGATGACGTATTTACGATCAGCTCAACGATACGAATACATAGAAACTTGTTTCATCAAATTCTGAGATCTCTAGGTCCATATTTAAGCCTTACGTGTTTCATTTTATTTATTTAAAAATAATTTTAGGTTTGGGACGAATTCTGGATTCGTCCCAAAATTTGGGACGAATCCAGAGATTCGTCCCAAAAATTTAATTATTTTTTTTTTAAAAAAAAACTTGGACGGCATAAATACGGACCTAGAGACATCGGAATTTGATAAAACAAGTTTCTATGTGCTCGTCTCATTGTCATGATCATAAATCTATCAATAAAAATATTTTTTACCAAATATATATATATTGGGAATTTTTTAATCCCAATTTGACCTAATTTGGTGTTAAAAATTCAAATCACTGAAAATAATAATTAAAAATTATGGATGATGACGTATTTAAGATCAGCTCAACGATACGAATGCATAGAAACTTGTTTCATCAAATTCTGAGATCTCTAGGTCCATATTTAAGCCTTACGTGTTTCATTTTATTTATTTAAAAATAATTTTAGGTTTGGGACGAATTCTGGATTCGTCCCAAATTTTGGGACGAATCTCTGGATTTGTCCCAAAGTTTGGGACGAATCCAGAGATTCGTCCCAAAAATTTAATTATTAAAAAAAAAAACAAACTTGGACGGCTTAAATACGGACCTAGAGATATCGGAATTTGATGAAACAAGTTTCTATGTGCTCGTCTCAATGTCATAATCATAAATCTATCAATAAAAATATTTTTTACCAAATATATATATATTTGGAATTTTTTAATCCCAATTTGACCTAATTTGGTGTTAAAAATTCAAATCACTGAAAATAATAATTAAAAATTATGGATGATAACGTATTTACGATCAGCTCAACGATATGGATGCATAGAAATTTATTTCATCAAATTCTGAGATCTCTAGGTCCATATTTAAGCTTTCGGACACTAATTTACAACCGTTCAGTACATAACACATTTTTAGTTAGTATCAATCTATAGATGTTTTAAAAAATATCTACATAGAGACATTGGAATTTGATGAAACAATTTTCTATGTGCTCGTCTCGTTGTCCTGATCGTAAATCGATCAATAAAAATATTTTTTACCAAATATATATATATTTGGAATTTTTTAATCCCAATTTGACCTAATTTGGGGTTAAAAATTCAAATCACTGAAAATAATAATTAAAAATTATGGATGATGACGTATTTAAGATCAGCTCAACGATACGAATGCATAGAAACTTATTTTATCAAATTCCGATATCTCTATGTCCATATTTAAGCCTTACGTATTTCATTTTATTTATTTAAAAATAATTTTAGGTTTGGGACGAATCTCTGGATTCGTCCCAAAATTTGGGACGAATCCAGAGATTCGTCCAAAAAATTTAATTATTTTTTTTTAAAAAAAATAAACTTGGATGGCTCAAATACGGACCTAGAGACATCGGAATTTGATGAAACAAGTTTCTATGTGCTCGTCTCATTGTCATGATCATAAATCTATCAATAAAAATATTTTTTGCCAAATATATATATATTTGGAATTTTTTAATCCCAATTTAGTGTTAAAAATTCAAAGCACTGAAAATAATAATTAAAAATTATGGATGATGACGTATTTACGATCAGCTCAACGATACGAATGCATAGAAACTTGTTTCATCAAATTCTGAGATCTCTAAGTCCATATTTAAGCCTAACGTGTTTCATTTTATTTATTTAAAAATAATTTTAGGTTTGGGACGAATCTCTGGATTCGTCCCAAAAATTTAATTATTTTAAAAAAAAAAAAAACAAACTTGGACGGCTTAAATACGGGCCTAGAGACATCGGAATTTGATGAAACAAGTTTCTTTGTGCTCGTCTCATTGTCATGATCATAAATCTATCAATAAAAATATTTTTTACCAAATATATATATATTGGGAATTTTTTAATCCCAATTTGACCTAATTTGGTGTTAAAAATTCAAATCACTGAAAATAATAATTAAAAATTATAGATGATGACGTATTTACGATCAGCTCAATGATACGAATGTATAGAAACTTGTTTCATCAAATTCCGAGGTCTCTAGGTCCATATTTAAGCCTTACGTGTTTCATTTTATTTATTTAAAAATAATTTTAGGTTTGGGATGAATTCTGGATTCGTCCCTAATTTTGGGACGAATCTAGAGATTCGTCCCAAAAATTTAATTATTTTTAAAAAAAAAAAACAAACTTGGACGGCTTAAATACGGACCTAGAGATATCGGAATTTGATGAAACAAGTTTCTATGTGCTCGTCTCATTGTCATAATCATAAATCTATCAATAAAAATATTTTTTACCATATATATATATATATTTGGAATTTTTTAATCCCAATTTGACCTAATTTGGTGTTAAAAATTCAAATCACTAAAAATAATAATTAAAAATTATGGATGATGACGTATTTACGATCAGCTCAACGATACGAATGCATAGAAACTTGTTTCATCAAATTCCGAGGTCTCTAGGTCCATATTTAAGCCTTACGTGTTTCATTTTATTTATTTAAAAATAATTTTAGATTTGGGACGAATTCTGGATTCGTCCCAAATTTTGGGACGAATCCAGGAATTCGTCCCAAAGTTTGGGACGAATCCAGAGATTCGTCCCAAAAATTTAATTATTTAAAAAAAAAAAAACAAACTTGGACGGCTTAAATACGGGCCTAGAGATATCGGAATTTGATGAAACAAGTTTCTTTGTGCTCATCTCATTGTCATAATCATAAATCTATCAATAAAAATATTTTTTACCAAATATATATATATTGGGAATTTTTTAATCCTAATTTGACCTAATTTGGTGTTAAAAATTCAAATCACTGAAAATAATAATTAAAAATTATGGATGATGACGTATTTACGATCAGCTCAACGATACGGATGCATAGAAACTTATTTCATCAAATTCTGAGATCTCTAGGTCCATATTTAAGCTTTCGGACACTAATTTACAACCGTTCAGTACACAACACATTTTTAGTTAGTATCAATCTATAGATGTTTTAAAAAATATCTACATAGAGACATCGGAATTTGATGAAACAAGTTTCTATGTGCTCGTCTCATTGTCCTGATCATAAATCCATCAATAAAAATATTTTTTACCAAATATATATATATATATATGAAATTTTTTAATCCCAATTTGACCTAATTTGGTGTTAAAAATTCAAATCACTGAAAATAATAATTAAAAATTATAGATGATGACGTATTTAAGATCAACTCAATGATACGAATGCATAGAAACTTATTTCATCAAATTCTGAGGTCTCTAGGTCCATATTTAAGCCTTACGTGTTTCATTTTATTTATTTAAAAATAATTTTAGGTTTGGGACGAATTCTGGATTCGTTCCAAATTTTGGGGCGAATCCAGGAATTCGTCCCAAAGTTTGGGACGAATCTCTGGATTCGTCCCAAAATTTGGGACGAATCCAGAGATTCGTCCAAAAAATTTAATTATTTAAAAAAAAAAAAACAAACTTGGGCGGCTTAAATACGGACCTAGAGACATCGGAATTTGATGAAACAAGTTTCTATGTGCTCGCCTCATTGTCATGATCATAAATCTATCAATAAAAATATTTTTTACCAAATATATATATATATGGAATTTTTTAATCCCAATTTGGTGTTAAAAATTCAAATCACTGAAAATAATAATTAAAAATTATGGATGATGACGTATTTACGATCAGCTCAACGATACGAATGCATAGAAGCTTGTTTCATCAAATTCCGAGGTCTCTAGGTCCATATTTAAGCCTTACGTGTTTTATTTTATTTATTTAAAAATAATTTTAGGTTTGGGACGAATTCTGGATTCGTCCCAAAGTTTGGGACGAATCTTTGGATTCGTCCCAAAATTTGGGACGAATCCAGAGATTCGTCCCAAAAATTTAATTATTTAAAAAAAAAAAAACAAACTTGGACGGCTTAAATACGGACCTAGAGACATCGGAATTTGATGAAACAAGTTTCTATGTGCTCGTCTCATTGTCATGATCATAAATCTATCAATAAAAATATTTTTTACCAAATATATATATATTGGGAATTTTTTAATCCCAATTTGACCTAATTTGGTGTTAAAAATTCAAATCACTGAAAATAATAATTAAAAATTATGGATGATGACGTATTTAAGATCAACTCAACGATACGAATGCATAGAAACTTGTTTCATCAAATTCTGAGATCTCTAGGTCCATATTTAAGCCTTACGTGTTTCATTTTATTTATTTAAAAATAATTTTAGGTTTGGGACGAATTCTGGATTCGTCCCAAATTTTGGGACGAATCCAGGAATTCGTCCCAAAGTTTGGGACGAATCCAGAATTCATCCCAAATATTTAATTATTTAAAAAAAAAAAAAACAAAATTAGACGGATTAAATACGGACCTAGAGACATCAGAATTTGATGAAACAAGTTTCTATGTGCTCGTCTCATTGTCTTGATCGTAAATCCATCAATAAAAATATTTTTTACCAAATATATATATATTTGGAATTTTTTAATCTCAATTTGACCTAATTTGGTGTTAAAAATTCAAATCACTGAAAATAATAATTAAAAATTATGGATGATGACCTATTTACGATCAGCTCAACGATACGAATGCATAGAAACTTGTTTCATCAAAATCCAAGATCTCTAGGTCCATATTTAAGCCTTATGTGTTTCATTTTATTTATTTAAAAATATTTTTAGGTTTGGGACGAATTCTGGATTCGTCCCAAATTTTGGGACGAATTCTGGATTCGTCCCAAATTTTGGGGCGAATCCTAGATTCGTCCCAGAATTTAGGATGAATCTTCGATTCGTTCCCAAATTTGGGACGAATCCAGTATTTGTCCCTAAATTTGGGACAAATTCTTTTTTCGTTCCAGATTTGGGGACGAATTTAGCAACGAATTATTTTTATGTTGCAAACTTGAAACGAAATTTTTTTGTTGCAAGTTTTGTTGGTTATTTGGGTCGAAATTTATTTTCGACCCTAAATTTATCCCAATTTTGGGACGAATTTTTTTTGTTCCAAACTTTTGTCCCCAAAGTTGTATTTTTTTGTAGTGTACGCAATGGATGAAGCTCTAAAAAAATCATCTATAACTGTCAAACATCCAAATAAATCAAGGTTGATTAGTCCTTAACAAATAAGGAAGTTTCAAAGAGACATGGTCTCTTAACAGATGAGGATTCAGCCTTGGAGCAGCTAAAATTAAATTTAGTTGATCGGTATAAGAATTAAGTCAATTGATAAAACAACTTGAGGGACGGGATGACTACATTAGATGGGTGAATAGGATTGTTCCTTCTCTTACAGCTGAACTAGTAAGGTCACAATCAATTAATATAGGGAAAATGAAATCATATAAAGAATCACACTTATAAGTAGAGGTACAAATGAGCAAAGTCGTTTATGGATCGTACGTAAAATCATTCGGTCAAAACTCAACTAGAGTTTGAAGTTGACCGAGCTCGAGCTAAGTTTGAGCCAGCTTGATTATAAATTGAGCTTAATTATTATTAGCTTGGTGGCTTGTAGAATCAAACAAGCAAGTAAGAATATATGTCTATAATATATAATATATTAATTTATTTATTAAAAATAAAATTAAAAAAAAACAAGCTCTAGCTTGAATCCATAATTAAATATTGAGTTTGAGCTCGAGCTCAACTCTACAAACTCGAGCTCAGTTCAACTAAACTTATTTACAACCCTACTTATAAGAATTGCTAACACATTTATTTAACATTGTTTAAACTCCCAAATTCTTACAACCCTACAAATTAACTATTCCTTTTTAATTTCTACATTGGCTAGTGTTTGGCTGGTCATTTACCATCATTTCTACATTGGCTTTAAACTATGAGCCTCATTTTATGATAACTTTAAGATTCTCAGGAATTGACGATTTGAAATTTATTTTATCATACACTTATATGTACTTCTCTCTATATTCATGGGACCGGTATTAGGGGGTCACTAAGATAGCGGATCTACTTTTAGGATTTTAGTTTGTAGTGCTAAAGGCGTAGTGCAGACGATAAACACATGACATTTCTAATGTAATAAACAGGGATCAATTTTCAGAAATTTACGATACAGGATTTACCTTATCATGTGTTCAACGTTTTGTGTAGTTGTATTTACTTCTCTCCATATCCGTATGTCTAGCATCAAGTGACTGTTAATATAACGGATCTATTTTTTTAGAATTTTAATTTGTAATCAATTATATATTTCATCCATTAACTCATCCACTAGTTGATTAATTATATTCTAATACTAATTAACTGGTAAACCTTAAACATTAAATTTATTCAGATTATCAATTGTCAATCGAATGTTGACTCTAACTCTGTAGTTCTCATAGGTTGAGTTCACTTATGTTGAGCTCTTCTCTCAATGCCTAAGGATTATAGATCATTTAACACTCATAGCTTGTTAAAGACTTATCATTGGAGCTTAACTTTATTCCTCAACCATCTCCTATCATATTACTTGGTCTCATGGATGTGCACGAACCGTTGACTCTCCCCAATGTTATCCCATCATCCTTCACCTATTGCCTCAATCTACTTTTATCCTGGTCGTCTCAATGCTCCTTATCCTATAATCCCTCAATTTGCCTCACACAACTTTCTTCAATCCACATGAACCCCGAGCCATGAAGTTGCCAATATGCACCATACATCACCTCAATGCTCTTTGTTCAAATGAATCGAGTCGGATCGTGAGTTATTTGAGCCAGCTCAAAAAAATATTCGATTCGTATTTGAAATTATAAAATTCAAGCCAAACTCGAACACGTTCGAATATTTTTTCGAACCGAATTCAAATCTATAGTATTATGTTCGATTGTTCACGAGCCACTCGTGAGCCAAACTCGAATCGAATTTTAATTATTTTTACATAATTTTAATTTAAATATTTCAAATTAATGTTCAAATAATTCAAATTGAATTCAAATTTAAGTCAGAATTATAATTTGAATATGCTCAAATAAAGATTCGAACAATTCGAATCGAGCTCGAGCTCAAATTTTATTTTGAATCAAACTCGAGCAAAAATTTTTTGTATTTCGAACTTCGAATATCATATATATTTCTGATTCAAGTCGATTCGATTCGTTTACACCCCTAATCTCATATCATCATTTTTTAATCTATTCGGACCTCAAAACCATTAAGCATGTTATCTTAGCCACGCTGAGTCATATCCATCACTCAACCCTATTAAGTCATAAGCTCTCCAAGCTCTATAAGTATTCTTAAATTACTTAAGTAAAAAAAATAAAACCCTAATTATGTAACCATTTTATTGTTGTTCTATTCTATTGCATATCACTTGTCTCGATATTCGATCAACCTAGGTACCTACACACAATCAAAGATTAAAAAAAAAATATTAGATTATGGATTAGTTGACAGTTAAAGATATAAACTTTCAAAACATTACTTTTCATACCTAGTAAAGGATGCTGGGAATCACATGCTTTCCCTCTATTTTTTACCTATCAAAGTGAAGAAATATGATCTTAAATAAACGTTATTTCTCCTGGTAAGTGGTAACTTATTGGCTACGATTTTTTGACAAAAGGAGCGCTCATATTTTTTTTATTTACCAAAAAAATATTCTATTTTCAAAACTATAAAATATAGTATCAAAAATAATATTATTCCCTTCTTACTTTTCCGGTCAATCTCCTAAATCTCATGTTGTTTTTCAATGCATGGCCCCGATATGAAAAAATATCAGGCATACACTAAGCCTGATATTGGATCATATCAGGCCCGACATGGGTTTGATATTTTTCATATTAAGGCCAACATGCATGATATGAAAAAATATTAGGCCCAGCGTGAGTCTAATATGAAAAATATCAGGCTCAGGTTCCATATAAGGCCCATAGTATACTTGATATGGAAAAATATTAGACTCACCATGGGTCTGATATGGGATCATATCAGATCCAACGATGGACCTGATATGGTAATATATCAAACTCTTTTTAATCCTGAGGAGATGAGATACAATGGAAAACGACGAGAGAGAGGATTTAGGAGGTTGGCCAGAAGGGTAAGAAGGGAATAACACTATTTTTTTAATGTTTTTTTTTGTAGTTTTAAAATTAGGGTGTTTTTTTAGATAAATATAAAAAAAATTGGCGCCTTTTGCTAAAAAACCGTATGGCCTATTTTCACCTTTTACTGTGGATGAGTGCAGAATATTTTTATATTGTAAAAGTATGCTTCTAATTTGCTTTTATGGAAAAAAATTAGGGATGATCGTGGATCGGATTGATTTGATTATTAAGATAAAAAATTATTCAGTCCTACTAAATCAGATAATACAATATCAGGACTTACATCCGGTCCTATACCTAGCGGTTATTATGTATCAGCTATCCGACGGATTGTCAGTTATTTGGATATTCAATCCTATATCCAATGAAATATAAAATAGTAAAATATTTTAAAATGATAATAGACATTATTCATTACACGTTGTAGCAGCTAATCGTCAATAGCTGCTACAACGTGTAGCAGCTTATCGGCAGTAACTACTACAACGTGTAGCAACTTATCAATAGTAGTTGCTACAAGTAGTGGTGATCGCGGTGGTTTAGTTATTGAGATAAAAAACTATCCGCCCCTACTAGATCGAATAATGTAACATTAGGACCCTACATCCAGCCCTATATCCGGCAGATTTTTTTTTCGATTCGGTTCGGATCGGTATAAGCAGGTTTGTCCGGTTCAAGGGTAGATCCAGTTGGGGGGGGGCATCGGTGGTCGTCCCCCCTTACCGACGATAGACCCCCTAGTATTATGGGGTTCCATCGGTGGAGATGGAGGATATCTATAGGACCGTTGGGCCGGCTAGAGGGGTTGGTAAATAACCTGTCAATTAAAAACAAGCAACCCTTCCTCGAACGATTAAGCTAACACTTGTAAAATGAATTAAGCAGATAAATAAAAGCATAAAAGAAAAAACGAGGCACCAGATGTTTACTTGGTTACAACCGATGTGGTTGTTAATCCAAGGAAGTTTAAGCTCAAAAACTCCTTCAGGCGGAGAAGCCTCTTACAGCGTTTAGGCACAGAAAACAGAAGCTTAACTATAACTAAAGCATATAAGTGTTTGGAAATAGAATGATCGTGATTGTTGAAAAGCTTCTGGACCAAGGCTATATTTATAGCCTTGGTCGGGGCGCCTGGAAGGGTTCCGGGCGCCCTAGGGGGGATAAAATTTATCCCCCAATAGTTGGATCGAGTCAAAGCTCGATCCTGTAAAAAAGTCACTTCCGGGTGCCCGGAAGGGTTCCGGGCGCCCCGGACAGTTCGGGGCGCCCCCGGAGCCAAAAGTCAACCCAGTTGACTTTTGGTCCGTGCTCTCTTCTCCGGGTTCAGCTTGCCTCTGGTCCGGGTCTTTCTGCTCCGGTTCCGCTTGCTTGGGTAATCTCTGACATCCGGAATAGGGCTCACCCGAACCAATCTTCCGGTCTTCTCGAGCGTGCTTCCCTCCGGCTTCTCGTCCCTCGGAATTGCCGCGTGTCCCTTCTCGTCCACCAGCGTACTCATCCGCATACTTCGTCCCTCGGTCGCACCCCGTGCCGACCTTCGCGCTAGCTGCGTCTCTTGCTCCCCGAGCAATCTTCCGCTCCGGCTTTCGTATCTCGGAACCACCACGCGCACTTCCTTCTCGTCCGCCAGTGTACTCTTCCGCAGCACCTCGTCCCTCGGACGCACAGCGTGTTGGTGCAACCTTAGGTCAAGGTTGACCTGGTTGACCCGACTCGAGTTGACTTGACTCGAGTTGTATTTTGATGTTTGACTTGGGAAGATTGTTGATGCAACCTTAGGTCAAGATTGACCTAGTTGAGTTGCATGTTGATGTTTGACACTCGTGGAAGAGTTGTATTCTTGATGTGAGACAAGAATAGATGGTTGGGAGATTATTGGTGCAACCCTAGGTCAAGGTTGACCTGGTTGACCTGAAAAGTCCAAGTATGGAGACTTGGCACTGGAAAGGTCCAAGCAGGGAGCTTGGCATGCGAAAAGTCCAAGTATGGAGACTTGGCACGGGAAAAGTCCAAGTATGGAGACTTGGCACTGGAAAAGTCCAAGTATGGAGACTTGGCACGGAGAAGTCCAAGCAGGGAGCTTGGCACGAGGGAAAGTCCTGGTGAGTGAAGCCAGGCAGTGGGAAAGTCCTAACTGGGATGTTAGGCAGTGTGGAAAGTCCAGTGAGTGAAGCCAGCAATGGAGAAGTCCCGTGAGTGAAAGCGGGGAAAGTCCTAGCGGGATGTTAGGCGGTGTGGAAAGTCCTGGTGAGTGAAGCCGGTCGGAGAAGTCCGGTGAGTGAAGCCAATCGGAAAGTCCCGTGAGTGAAGGCGGTCGGAGAAGTCCCGTGAGTGAAGCCAGCAATGGAAATCTGGTGAGTGAAGCCGGTGAAAATCCTAGTGAGTGAAGCTAGGTGAAAGTGGAAGTCCGGTGAGTGAAGCCGGGCATTCGGGAAAGTCCCGTGAGTGAAGCCGGGCAGTTGGAAGTCCCGTGAGTGAAGCAGATTGGAAATCCGGTGAGTGAAGCCGGTGAAAACCCTAGTGAGTGAAGCTAGGTGAAAGTCACGGTGAGTGAAGCCAGGCCAGGAAAATCCAGATGGATCAAGGGTGATCGGACATCCGGTGTTGGGAAGTCCAAGTAGATCAAGGAGTGATCGGATACTTGGCACGAAGAGGAAAGTCAAGTGGGGGGATTGACCGGACATTGGTGGAGAGTCTTAGCAGGTCAAGGGACCGACCGGATGCTAAGCATGATGTACCAACAGTCAAGATTGACCGGATGTTGGTTTGAACTTGGTTTGGGCGAAAACCATGAGTCGGATCGATCCGTGATCGATCCGGTGATCTGCATGAATATTCGATCGGTCGGTGACCGATCGCATCGAGCATATCGTGTGATAACCGATAGGTCGGTGACCGATCGAGTCGATCGAGCCGAGCAGAGCGAGGCGCGAGGGGCTGATCGGTCGTGGACCGATCAAAAGCCCGATCGGTCCCGCATCGATCAGAGTTCCGATCGGTCTATGGACCGATCAGAGGTTCCTGATCGGTCCATGGACCGATCGGGATAAAGCTTCTTCCGATCGGTCCCGCCGATCAGAAGTTCTGATCGATGCGTGGACCAATCGTGACCAAAGGTTCTTCCGATCGGTCCACGCCGATCGAGTTCTAGCTGCGACGCAACCGCTAGTTTCTTCTTCTTCGCAGTTATAAAGAGGTTGAGAAGCTACTGTTGAGCTTCTTCTTCTTCTTCTTTTGCTTCTTCTTCAGCTTTCTGAGCTCTCTACTCGTGAAGCTTCGTGTGAGCTTCCCTAGCTGGTTCGCTATCGTTGCTTGATGCTTCGTCAACGGAAACCATCGAAGGCAAGATAGTGTGTGTTTTACATTCTTATTGTTCTTGCTTCTTGTTGTATTTCTTGTACACTTATCTTGCTGTTGCAAGAGACTTTGTGGCGAGGTTTCTCCACCCGTAAGGTGTTTGATTTAGCCGGTTTTCCGGGACTCATCCACCGACGGATTGATAGGGCTCGTCCACCTTACGGACACGCCGAGGAGTAGGAGTTTCATCTCCGAACCTCGTTACATCGATGCGTTGAGGTTTGATCTCTTTCTTTGTCGTTTCTACATTGTATTTTCCGCTGCGCTAACCCTAATCGTAGGAAGAAACGCGAGAATTTGGGGCGGCTATTCACACCCCCCTCTCTAGCCGTACGAAAGAACCTAACAAGTGGTATCAGAGCGAGGTCGCTCTTCATCGGATCAACACCCGTGGGAGCAAAGCTAGAGATGGATCAATTCGGAGAAGACATCACCATTCCACCCTTCTACAATGACAACTTCGCATATTGGAAGGTAAGGATGATGTATTTTCTTAGGACTAATATGTGGAACTGGTTTTGTGTACAAGAAGGGTTTACTCCTCCAATGGATAAAGAAGGAGAGCCTCTAGAGAAGAACAAGTGGACAAAGGAACAAGTCCATCAATCCACGATCAACAATGAGGTAACTAAAACAATTGAATTTTCATTACCTACTAATATTTTGCGTAAGATAGGTGAATACAACAATGCCAAGGAGTTGTGGGATAACTTGGCCAAGTACCATGAGGAGAGTTCCACTTCAAGCCATGAAGAGGAGCCTAGTGAGCCAAGTAGCTCACATCATGGAGGGAGCGAATTGGGAGTTGAGGGCTACTCAACATCCAAGGAAGAAGAGGAGGAGAGTTCCTCTTGTTCAAGTTCGAAGCAAGAAGAAGAGAATCTACCTCCGGAAGGGATGAGGAAGAGAGCTCACACCCATCCCCAAACCTAGGTAACTCAAGCATTTCAATTTCAAATAAGTTACATATAATATGCTTTGAGTGTAGGGAATTTGGGCACTACAAGAGTAAGTGTCCAAAGAGGGTAAGGAAGACTCCACCGGCGCCAAAGGTCAAGGTAGCCGGAGTCCCGACACGCAAGGGCAAGGAGCACGTGGTGTGCTTCCAATGCAAGCGAAGGGGACATTATCGAGTCATTGTCCGAGGGGAGGCAACCTCACAAGGGCAAGAAACCGAGCACTTCTATAGGGGAGCTAAGGCAAACCCTAAGGTATCATTTAAGTCTCATTCGTGCAATACTAGTAAGATACATGCTAGAAATTTTATTGCACTAGTCAATAATGATAAGCATGATAACATTAGAAATCAATACACATGCTTAGGTGCCAAACATGTGAGCCTAGATAAGGATAACCCTAGGAAAGCCAACCCTAGAATTACCTCATCTAAGGTTAAGGAGAACCTAGGTAGGAATCCCAAATCAACTAGACACATGCCTAGGAATGCCTCAAAGAAAAATGACAAATCAAAAATTGAGGTATTAGAGAAGGAGAATCAAGTCTTGAGGTCAAGACTTGATACTTTGGAAAAGGCTCTTAAGAACTTGGAGAAGTCATCTCTAGGGTTTAAGGGTCAAAAACCAATGTCCAAGGACAAAAAGGGTTTGGGTCACAAACCTAAGTCCCAAGTGGTCAAGCCCACTTATCATAATGTTCCATTCAATTATGGAACAAAACCTAGGGCTAGGAAGACCACCACCAAGGTCACAAGGGAGTCACCCCTAGAGTTGATCTTGATGAGTCCCAAATGACCAAGGCTTTAAAGCCTAAGAGGGTCATTAGGAGAGTTGCTAGGGAAGTCATCCCTAGTGAATATTTAGTGAACCCAATGAGCTCTAATAGGTATTGGGTTCCTAGGAGCATCTTCTCTACCCCATAGATGGGTTAGAGAGTGTCAACTCCAATTAGAAGGGTAGTTAACCCAACTTTGAGGAAATTGACACTCAAGGAGCATTTTCAAGGTCTTGATAACCTTTGGAAATGAAAAAGAATTATTATTTACTCCTTAAAGAGTAAAATGTGTCATTATGAAAAGAATGATTTTAATTGGCACAATTTGAGAAAACCTAGAGAAATACCATAATTGGGATTTTGGTTTTCTCTTAGGGATATATGGGCAATCTAGGGTTAGATTTTAAGTTAGCTAAGGCTAAGGATACTTAGATACGGATTTAGGTATTTTATTTGAGCTAACTTGCCATGATTGGTTGCCATATGCCATGCCATGACATCATATTTATTTTATTATCATTTGAAATGTCATGATAATACTTAGGCTAGTTTATATGTCATGTGTTAGTTTAGTTTCAAACTTTATGCCATGACATCATGACATTGGCACATGTTCTCATTTATGATACCATTTTATGCCATGTCATCATCTCTTGCATTAATAATCAATTGAATTGATTTAAGGATGAAAAACATATTTTGATATTGAGATCAAATTTGTGTTTAGAAAATGCATGAGACCTTAGCCTAAGATACCTAAACCCATATCTCACATCAAAATTGACATGGATGTGCTTGATACACTTTAGATGTGTGTGAGATATTAGGATCATGAATTAGGATCAAGGTGCATAGTTCTTGTACCTAGATGAGCCTAATTCAAGATATGGAGGATCATAGGGAAAGCTTGTGTACAAGTTATGTGCATATAGCCCTAAGATTATGGTCCTAAATTCAAATGGTTTTAAAAGCATTTTAAAATTGATTTGAAAACCTTGATGAAGCTTTCCTAGTGATAGCATTCATCATTGAACATTGTGATACAAAGTTGAGTTAAACTTGAACTTTTTCAAAGTTTTTGAACTTTGTATCAAGATTGAAAATGGAAACTACTTTCATAGAAAACTATTTTCCATGGTAGTATATGTTATGAGGAATGTATCCTCGAATTTCACATTTTTCGAATTTTCTGAATTTTCTAGGAGTTTCGAATTTCGGAAGGAAATTTGAAATCGCTTATCAGTCCGGATCGGTGCGGGACCGATCCAGAAGTCTGATCGGTGCGGACCGATCCGGTGAAGCATGGATCGGTCCGCAGACCGATCCAAGAGGGCACATGCGATCAGATTCGGTGAAGGCCGATCGGTCCGGGGACCGATCCATGGGTTTCGATCGGTCCGGGGACCGATCGGGAGGTTCCCGATCTGTTGGTCTGAAATTTCAGCTGGAAGTTGGGTTTTGTAGATTTCTAAAGGTTTGGAACTCCCAAAGACATTGTTGGTGCAATGGTCAAGGGGGAGTTGGCTTTTAGGGGGAGTTTTTACTCCTTAAGATTTTTAAGGATTAGTGATATGGGATTATCACTAAGTTGATTGTTGAGTTTAGTATCAAGGGGAAATTAAGAGTTTCAATGAAAGGTATGGGACTTTCATTAGGAAGAAACTCTTGACCTTGATACTCTCCTTTTCTTTTGATGTGTGTCAAAAAGAGTGCTCATTGGAGAGTTATTGGAGAACCCAAGTTAGGTTATCGGTTTAACCTAAGCTAAGGGAAGAATGTCAAGGAATGTTCGAGGAAGAACATTGGAATTCTTTTTGATGTGTGTCAAAAAGGGGGAGAATTATTGGAGAACCCAAGTTAGGTTATCGGGTTAACCTAAGGGGAGAATGTCCGGAGAATGTTCAAGGAAAGAACATTGGACATTGGAAGATGGTTGGAAAACCTAAGTTAGGTTATCGGGTTAACCTAACTTGATTATAGTTTTGTCAAACATCAAAAAGGGGGAGATTGTTGGTGCAACCTTAGGTCAAGGTTGACCTGGTTGACCCGACTCGAGTTGACTTGACTCGAGTTGTATTTTGATGTTTGACTTGGGAAGATTGTTGATGCAACCTTAGGTCAAGATTGACCTAGTTGAGTTGCATGTTGATGTTTGACACTCGTGGAAGAGTTGTATTCTTGATGTGAGACAAGAATAGATGGTTGGGAGATTATTGGTGCAACCCTAGGTCAAGGTTGACCTGGTTGACCTGAAAAGTCCAAGTATGGAGACTTGGCACTGGAAAGGTCCAAGCAGGGAGCTTGGCATGCGAAAAGTCCAAGTATGGAGACTTGGCACGGGAAAAGTCCAAGTATGGAGACTTTGGAAAAGTCCAAGTATGGAGACTTGGCGGGGAGAAGTCCAAGCAGGAGCTTGGCACAGGGAAAGTCCAGTGAGTGAAGCCAGTGGGAAAGTCCTAACTGGATGTTAGGCGGTGTGGAAAGTCCCTGGTGAGTGAAGCCAGCGGTGGAGAAGTCCCGGTGAGTGAAGCGGGGAAAGTCCTAACCGAGATGTTAGGCGGTGTGGAAAGTCCCGGTGAGTGAAGCCAGGTGGGAGAAGTCCTGGTGAGTGAAGCCGAGCAATGGAAAGTCCCAGTAGGTGAAGCAGGTGAGAAGTCCCGTGAGTGAAGCCAGGCGATGGAAATCCTGGTGAGTGAAGCGGTGAAAATCCTAGTGAGTGAAGCTAGGTGAAAGTGGAAGTCCGGTGAGTGAAGCCAGGCATTGGGAAAGTCTGGTGAGTGAAGCCAGGCGGTTGGAAGTCCCTGGTGAGTGAAGCCAGGCAGATTGAAATCCTGGTGAGTGAAGCCGGTGAAAACCCTAGTGAGTGAAGCTAGGTGAAAGTCCCGGTGAGTGAAGCCGCAGGAAAATCCAGATGGATCAAGGGTGATCGGACATCCGGTGTTGGGAAGTCCAAGTAGATCAAGGAGTGATCGGATACTTGGCACGAAGAGGAAAGTCCAAGTGGGTCAAAGGGATTGACCGGACACTGGTGAGAGAGTTCAAGGGAGGGACCGGATGCTAAGCATGATGTACCAACAGTCAAGATTGACCGGATGTTGGTTTGAACTTGGTTTGGGCGAAAACCAGGTTGGATCGATCCGGTGATCGATCCGGATATCATGAATATTTCGATCGGTCGGTGACCGATCATCGATAGCATCGTGTGATAACCGATAGGTCCGTGACCGATCGAGTCGATCGAAGCAGAGCGAGGCGCGAGGGGCGATCGGTCGGGACCGATCAGAAAGCCCGATCGGTCCCGGCCGATCAGAGTTCTGATCGGTCATGGACCGATCAGGGTTCCCCGATCGGTCCATGGACCGATCGGACGGAACAAGCAAAGCTTTTCCGATCGGTCCCCGCATCGATCAGAAGTTCTGATCGATGCGTGGACCAACCGTGACCAAGCAAAGGCCTCTTCCCGATCGGTCCACGGGCCGATCGAGTTCTAGCTGCGACGCAACGGCTAGTTTCTTCGTCTTCTTCGCAGTTATAAAGAGGTTGAGAAGCTACCGTTGAGCTTCTTCTTCTTCTTCTCTTTGCCCCTGCTTCTTGAGCTTTGTTGAGCTCTCTACTGTGAAGCTTCGTGTGAGCTTCCTGGTCAGCTGCTGCTATCGTTCCGTGAAGTTGCTGCTTCGTCAACGGAAACCAGTCGAAGGCAAGATAGTGTGTGTTTTTACATTCTTATTGTTCTTGCTTCTTGTTGTATTTCTTGTACACTTATCTTGCTGTTGCAAGAGACTTTGTGGCGAGGTTTCTCCACCCAGAAGGAGTGTTTGATTTAGCCGGTTTTCCGGGGACTCATCCACCGACGGATTGATAGGGCTCGTCCACCTTACGGACACGCCGAGGAGTAGGAGTTTCATCTCCGAACCTCGTTACATCGATGCGTTGAGGTTTGATCTCTTTCTTTGTCGTTTCTACATTGTATTTTCCGCTGCGCTAACCCTAATCGTAGGAAGAAACGCGAGAATTTGGGGCGGCTATTCACACCCCCCTCTCTAGCCGTACGAAAGATCCTAACACAGCGTGCCGTCCTTCTCGCTAGTTGCGTCTTCCACTCGAGTACCTGTTCTCCTAAGCTCCTGCACACTTAGACACAAGGTTAGAAACAACGCAAGACCTAACTTAACTTGTTGATCACACCAAAACAACCTTGGGGTTCCAACAATATCATCCCTTATTCCGCATAAAAATCGTTCCTCAATTCTTGAATTTCTGGATCCGCCACTGGATGGGTTAACTGCTCACCCCTAAAAAGTATGCTTCTAATTTGACATATATTTTGGAGGATCTCACAAATGTAACCTATGAAGTATTTTCAAATTGTATTTCAGATCGCAAGAAACATTTTCTAGTGACGAATCATTAGATGATAGCTCATTTTCATCGTAGTTAAATCGGTGCCCATTTAAAGTAAACTATCCAAAATATGCCTAGATTGATTTTAAAATTTAGATTGCAGTAGTTAACTTCTACAACATATATCAGTTAATTTTTAACTTTTATAATAATGTCGTTATTTTATGTAGATTTTATTTATTAGAAAGTGATATTTATGAACAAAACAAATGAGAGGACTTTATGACAACCATTAGATTTAAAATAAATATTATTGATCATGATAGATAGTATAAAAGTTAATAGGTAGTTACTACAATCTATATCAACTAGTTGCTAACTTCTACAATGGTATTATCTTAAGTTGTTTTTATTTATTAGAGAGTAATAACTTGTTTAAAACAATGTTTGATTGTTTTCAATGAAGAAAACAAAATTAAAAGGACTCTATAACACCCATTATATTTCAAATAAATATTATATGTTAGTTTGACGTTGGACAGGATAACGATTATCTCGTAGGCTAACGAGAAGATAGAATTAAGGAAAATATAAGAAGAGAAACCTCCAAACATAAAAAACAGGTGATTATATAGACTTTAGATCTAAGACTAAACGAAAAGAAACAAATCATAATATACAAACCTTAATTTCTATCTTATAGCGAAAGTAGGGCTGTAAATGAACCAAACGTTCGTGAACAAGCTTGGTGTTCAGCTTGGTAAGAGCTTGTTTATGTTCGTTCAATATACATTAGATTAATTAAACAAACAAGCTTGAACAACTTGTTAAGCTAAACAAACAAGCTTGAACACATATGTGTTCAGCTCGTTAACGTTCATGAACAACGTTCGTGAACAATGTTCATGAACAATGTTAGTGAACAACGTTCATGAACAATATTTATTAATAAAATTCTTTTCAATATGCTAAATAAACAATAAATAAAATAAATAAATTTAAATTATCAACCTTAATAACCAATCAAACAATTAAAAGTTTCAAACAATCAAACAAGCTTGAATTGAGAGCTTGATAACATCTAAATGAGCCAAGCTCGAACCAAGCTCAAGCCAAGCTTGAATTGAGAGCTTGATAACATCTAAACGAACAAAGCTCATTTCAAACAAGTTCAAGCTCATAAAAAATAAACCAAGGCAAGCTTGAACACTCATTTCAAAAGTTTGGTTCATTTTAAGCTCGACTCGATTATCTTATCAAACAAGTTTGAATACCCCAAAGCTCGGCTCGGCTCGGCTCGACTTGTTTACAGCCCTAAGCGAAAGGAAAAAAATCCTATTAGAAAAAGAAATTGTTTAACATAAATCTTATCAGAAGTAAATAATAAAACATAACACTAATATAGACATATCTTAACACATATATAAAAAATATCCTAACATAAAAATAAAAATTTATGAAAATAGGAAAAAAAAAATCTTTGGAGGTTCGGAAAATGGCCTAAACGATGTCTTTTTGGTCCAAACTTGGTGGTTACAAATTTCTCAATAATAAATGTAGATATTTGAATTTTGTATGCATGAGTGCTGATAGAGTTTAATTATAAGTTTCTAGTAAAAAATTATGACCATTTAAAATTTAACGAGCCATATCGAGATGATCTTGCATTATAGTTACAACATGTAACAATTGATTGCAAACTTCTATATATTGCATCAACTATCGAGTAACTTCTATATGTATAACAATCATCCGATCACTTCTACTATATGGTAAAAGGCGAATACGCTCGTCCTTAATGTCTCCGCTAGTCCGCCTTAGGACCAACATAGAGGAGGTAAATCACAGTGACTAAGAAGACAAATGGCAAGTGTGGTGAGTTTGCACAAGTTGCAGGGATTTATGTCCCGTTAGCCATGAGATTCAACCCTAAATCTCATGTGATAATCAATTTACCACTTACCAACTCAACTAAGTCCGTGGGGATCCGATAACTTCTACTATGCTTCTACCAGCTAGCCGATAGTTTTCATAAGCTAAAGTAGTTATCAATAATTACTGTAATAATGCTTGATTAAGGATATTTTTTTGGATAAAATTATTAATAAAATATTGATGATCTTGTTGTTTTTTTTTAAATACTTCTCTGAATTTAATTGGGAGTTTGTTTTTATTTTATCGGTAATTTATCAAAAGACGTATCAAAGTTTTTAAATTTACCAATATGTTACTTTGTTATTTACAAAAGATGTACCTTTTTATAGTGTTTTTCCCATTATACCCTCTTGATTATTTTTTTTTAATATTTTCTATGTTATTTTTCTCTTTCTCTTTCCTCCTATGCATGCAATGTTTATTCTTTTTTCCTCTCAATTTTTTCTTTTCTTTTATACGTGGATTCTTCTAAAAACATTTTAATGCATCTGAATCGAAATAAACAATGAATAGTATATTTGAACTTTTTACAACCTTAGAAATCTACAAGAATTGAAATGGATGTATTTCTATATTAGGAGAATTTTGATGATTTTTTTTTATTATATTTAATCTATGAGAAAATAATGAATAACATATTTAAATTTCTTGTAACTCTAAAATTATAGATAAATTAAAATAAATATAATCAAATTATCTAGATTCATATTTGGTTTAAATATAACCAAAGTTTTTAAACGGAGATACTTCTGTTTAACCTTGTTGGACTGATTGGAGAATTTGGGTAAGTAGGGATCTCTTCTTCACACCACGACGCACCCCTCTCTCTCCTCTGTTCTCCTTTGGCCGTGCAACCCCACCGCCTCACCCGCCGGCGTCCTCTCCTACCCTCCCCGTCTCCTTCTCTCTGCTGCTCGACTTCTCTCTTGCTTCTCGCGATCGACCAGGCTGTCGCCGCCCCTTGTCGCGCTCACAGCCGTAGCCGCCGGGGGCGAGAAAGGCTGTTCCGACTGCCCCTCTACCTCTCTCGTGCCTCTCCCTCTCTTGTTCTGCTCGCCCCGGGGCGTGACACCTCGCTGCCTCTCTGTGTCACTATTTGCGAGACAGAAAGTCGAAATACTTCCTCGTCCTATCTGTTGAAAGCTTAGGCACTAGAACTCCTTCTCTAATCGAACTCATCGTTCCGAGAAGCAAACATACATCTCCCTTCATATCATATGGTGAGTTTCCTTATCTCGTTTCTCTTTCTTTCTCACACCCACTCAAAAAGTTCTACATTTGCTAACTTTTCCTTATTTTTCTCAGGCATCGAGTGGACCCTCTTTGGATGATTGCTTGAAGCTGTTGAGAGGCCAGCGGGACGAGCAAAAGCTTGCCGGTCTCCTTCTCGCCTCAAAATTATGTCATGGGGATGACGCAACTGCCGTTCTAAAGGTCTATGATGCTGTCGGTGCTTGTTTTCTTCAGAGACTCATCTTAACCGGTAATGCTTGGGATCTTTTCCTAATAACTTCAACTTTGCTTATTTTCTCGCGATTCAAGTTCCTTGGGTTTTGTTTCAGGTATGGGAAAGGGATCTGGTGGGTTTAGAAGTGGCGAGGATAAAGAGGCATATTTGAGGCTCTCTATCACCCTTCTTGCTGCATTGTGTCGGGTGCCAGAAATTGCTTCATCTGAGGACATGGTCTCTAAAGTTCCTCTTGTAGCTGAAATAGTTACAAAATCGTGAGTTTCTAATTTCGGTTATTTTTCTTCTAAAATCTTCAGGTTGTATGGAATAATTTCTATGTCAAAGAATTTTGAATTTTTGCTATGTCATATTTTATCTTGTTGCGATACACATGATTAGCCGACCCCACTTAGTGGGGGTAAGACTTGGTTGTGGTTGTTGTTGATTGTGATACACATGATTGATTTTCACATACTAATCGTAGTCACACTTATTTTAATATTTTATTTAATAATTTTCTGAACTTATTTTTTAATACTCCGGCATTCTTCAATCGGTATTGTTGTTAATATATTCACAACAAATCTCTGTATGATCAATTCTTAGCTTTGTTTATGTGTGTCAGTACAGAAAGATGGTTGAAGTAAATACCCATATTTTATTACTTACCTTCCTTGTGGTTGCTGTTTGTCAACTGATTTACCTAGTAATTGAAAACATTCTTCTCGTATCCTTCCAGGGATACTCATCATGTTTTTTCTTGTCATGCTGCTCCTCAAAGGTAGAAAAGCTAGCATCACACAAATGTTGATCATATCTATTCTTGTAACTTGAGTAATGCCAACAGAAGTTTGATGTTACACTTCCTTACCTTTGTTTGCTCCAAAAACTAAAGTTCATATTTCATACTGTTTCTAGACGGAGCAAAATTATTTTTATTTTAACTATATAATTTAATCCCTCTGTAATTTTCTATTCTGATGTTGAGTTTTGGCTTGTTTGCTTGCATTGAAACTAGTTTGGGCTTTGGATGCAGGTCTGACTCATCCATTTTTGAGGAATGCTATGAGTTTCTCTTACTTGTTGCTGTTGCTTCAGATGGTGGAGTAGCAAAATTTTATCAACCTGGAGTATTTGACATGCTTGCATCTCATATTACTACCTTGAACGATGGTACTAAATGTTCTGTTTTCCTTGTATTGTATAATTGAAAATTGATAAAAGGGAGTTGTTTTTTGATTTAAGAAAACATGAATTTGATTTAGAAACCATAAGTTTTATCCCTTTTAAAGGCCCTTTAGATAGGGTTGTAGTTTATACTTGTTTGGACCCTTGCAAAGCCCCTTTAGATAAGGTTTTAGTTTATACTCGATAGAATCATCAAATCACACTAATCTCTCCTCTTGATTCCTTAGATTTGTTTGATTTCTATGTTTCTCCTACTACCTAGGTGTTAAAGTGAAAGCACTGATAAAACTTCTGCTGGTAGGGAATCAACGTCTGCAAATCTAATATTTTGCATGCCTTTCTGATGCTTTCTGCTTTCTGGATTTGGAAGTAGTAGTTGATTACTGAATCCATTCTGACCCTGCCAAAGTCTCTTCAATCACATGAGACCAAGGTTTGAAAAACCGTCCTGTTCTATGGCTTGGCATAAGTTTTGCCCACCAACTGACACCCAACATCCAACTGACACATGAGCGACTTCTGTGAACGACAATGGGTTCCATGAGCCACAGTGACTTCTGAGTGACAACAAGTTCTGCAAGCAATCATGAGCACAAGGTTTCTGTGGCTAGTTAAGCTGATTTCTTCCTCTTCTTCCCTTTACTCCTCCCCAAGTCTGCATCCTCTTTGCCTCTTCATCCTCGATGATTCCTCCTTGTCTTTTCACCATGTATCGGTTCACCCAACATGGCACTAACACTGTATCGTGTTGGCTATGGTCTGAAACTGGTTCCGAACACCTTGCATGAGACGATACATTTGGTTTGTAATTACCTTGCTGTTTGGATGTAGACGTATAGATAAATTTGTGTTAGAAATCATCGACTACAGACCTATGATGTTACCTACCTATGCCGAATTTGGGTGTTGTAGTTGATTACAAAATCCACAGATCATAGTAAATATGCAGAGTGGTGTTCGAACGGGCAACATATTGAACTGGAAAATGCTTGGGAATGTTATTGAGTGAAGGTGGGCAAGCTTTCTGCACTTCAAGTTGGAGAAAAAGGTTGTCTGTCCTCATGGTTGTCAATCAATCATGATATGGATTGACTAAGTTAAATTGCCATCAGTAAGAACTAATCCAATATTGGCCAATATCTATCATATGTGTCTGATGGTTATCAAAAATATAAAGGGGAGACTTAAAGTACCAAACTTAGCATTAAAAATTGAAACAATCAAACAAAAATGGGGAGGAATTGGCAATTTCTGTGCAAAATCAGCATTTCTTTCCAACATTAGTTCACTTCTTGCTGATTACTGGTCGATCTTGCAACGAATTTGTGAGGAGAAAAAAAAGAGCCTTTGTGAAGATGAAACCCTTCCGCCAAGGATGTCTCTGCTATCCAACTTGGTATATCTGCTGCATTGTTTCTTAGATGAGAGGTGGAATATATCCGTTTTTGTGTTTAGAGAGCAAAGGAAGCAGAAGAGTTCAGATGTTCCAGCTTCAGGAAAAGGTGGGAGCGACGAGGAGGGTCATTTGTAGCTCATGAGGAACTAGTAAGGATCGCGAGGAGGGTTATTTATCAATTAATAACTAAATATGGTTATTATTATCAATGATTACTCACATTTTACTGATAATGTCATTATTAATTCAATATTATATATAACTACTTATAGCCTATTAGTAATAAAATTTATTGTGTATTAGTAATAACAATAGTAATAATTCATTGCTTTTTAGTTAATACATTTTATTTATTTTTAATCGAGTTAACAATAGCACCGTGGATGAACTCACTGCACACATTCAAGACATAGTACCGTGGTGCATGTTGTTTGCAGATGATATTATTTTGGTAGATGAGACACGTGAAGGAGTAAATGCTAAGCTAGAATCTTGGAGGGAAACACTAGAAGGGAAAGGTTTTAAGCTTAGTAGATTAAAGACGGAATATATGGAATTTAAGTTTAGCAATATTAGAAGTAATGAAACAATTGTTAAGATAGGAGAGGACGAGTTGCCTGGAACCGAGAGATTTAAATATTTAGGATCATTTTTACAAAATGATGGAGGGATTGAGAGAGATGTCTTACATAGAATACAAGCAGGATGGGTGAAATGGAGGGGAGCGTCGAGTGTTTTATGTGACCGTAAAGTACCTCTTAAACTTAAAGGTAAGTTCTATAAAACCGCAGTTAGACCTGCTATGTTATATGGAGTTGAATGTTGGGCTATGACTCGAGCACATGAGCAGAAGATGAGAGTTGCAGAGATGAGGATGTTAAGGTGGATGTGTGGACATACGAGGATGGACAAAATAAGAAATGAGAGCATTAGAGAGAAAGTAGGAGTTGCATCTATTGAGGAAAAACTCAGAGAGACACGTTTAAGATGGTATGAACATGTACTTAGACGACCAATAAATGCTCCAGTTAGGCGATGTGAAACTATGATAAACATGCATATAAAACGAGGAAGAGGAAGACCAAAAAAGACTTGGTTAGCAACAATAAAACAAGATAAAATTTATTTAAATATAGATGATGATATAATAGGAGATAGAGCTCAATGGCGTAAAAGGATTCATACAGCCGACCCCCTAGTGGGAAAATGCTTGGTTATTGTTGTTGTTGTTGTTGTTAACAATAGCAATAGCTTAGATATGTAACATTTATAAATCCCTAATATTATATTAGGTACATTGGAATTAGATTAAGTTAATTATACTGTAATAGGTGAGTTCATTTTGTGAGGTTAATTATATTTTGTTGATTCTATTATTTAATTCCTATACTCTGTAATTATTTAATATGTAAGATTAACTATATTTGGTATTATAATAACTAATCAGTATAATTTAGTAATACAATTAGCTAAGCTAAGAAAGATTAGGGATTTATAAATGTTACATATCTAAGCTATTGCTATTGTTAACTCGATTAAAAATAAATACAATGTATTAGCTAAAAAGTAATGAATTATTACTATTGTTATTACTAATACACAATAAATTTTATTACTAATAGGCTATAAGTTATATATAATATTGAATTAATAATGACATTATCAGTAAAATGTGAGTAATCATTGATAATAATAACCATATTTAGTTATTAATAGATAAATAATTTATGGAAATAATATTTAGTTATTCACTTGATTTATATTTATAAATATAATATCCTTTATCTTATATTTATCAATTAACTAATATAAGTAAAAGATAGTTATTAATTATTATATAATGTAATATGAATCATACTTACATGATAAACTAGCGTTACTACTTTTCAGAGCATAGTAAAGAGAGATTTCTTTGTGGATGAAGCTATGGTATTTTTTGATTTTAAAATATTGAATTCTTTTTTACTATGTTATAGTAATTAAATAAGACTTACAATTAGATTAAACTGACAAATTTGAATAAAATTCAAAGGAAGTTACAATTTTTTTGAAAAAATATGCATCTATTCCTAGTTGGCGCAAACTTATATGATGATAAAGTTATGTGTCCAAATCTTGATCACGTAGTTGGATTTTTATTTTTCAATTTGTTAATATCTCTCTTTGTAGATTGATTTCAACCCTAATTTAAAGATTGATTTCAATTCTAGTGTAGTGGAACCAGGCAAAGGAAGATATTGATCAAATGCAAGGGGAATTTGAGATCGAGAATGAGATTTAAATCTGATACCACTTGATGCAACATTGGCAAGGATTGTGTCTTAGCCTGTGATCTCACATGGTTTTTCATGCCTTGGTTGACAATCTCCCAAGAGAGACTAGAATATTTGAGAGCAAAATAGACTAGGTTGATAGAGTGAGTTCTTTTATAGGTCTTATGATAATATGGGCTTATAAGACTTAGTCAAATTGACAAAGTTGCTAGAAATAAAAAAATTGGGGAAAAAATTTAAGCAAGAATAAAATAAAAAAAAAGACAGTTAATTCTAACAATTGTCTATTTCATTCTATTTTTGTTTGCATCAAGATGTGTTCCTAGTATGATCGTTATTAAAGTCATTATTATATACATCAATTGAAATTCTAGATCTGTTAAACGTTAGATGGTTATATTTTGAACTGTTATTCTTTGAATCTAATTGATGACTAACTTGATCGTGATATATAATTGTTCGACCCTTGTGCATGATATTGTTACTTATGTAGTCTCTTTCTTTCAAGGTACTCGCGCACTTGAGTTTGCCATGCAACTCCTGCAGCTATTGGTGAATCGGCTATCTATTGGCTTTGTAATTAGTGAGAACCTGCCTCTCATATTATCTATGGTATGCTGCAGTGATATTTTAGCATGTTTTCTTACCCCTTTTTCTGGATGGATTTTCCAGTAATAATTGAACCATCCACATGCACACTCACAGTTAATTTGGTGATGCAGGTAACTTTAATATCTAGGCAATTTGCCGTTTTGCAGAATGCCTTCAAATTTGATGCTCTTCATATGCTCACTTCACTTCTATCATCAAATAATACTGTATGTGAATTGTCTCTTCCCCTTCACAATATTTTATCAATCATTATGGGAGTCAGATATGTATTAGTTGTTGTCCTGCTTGCCATGTGTTGCAAACACTAATTTTGTCTGATGCAACTTCCTAGTTCAGACTCAATATGATGCTTAAAAAATGGGCTTTATAAGCATGACTAAATCAGTATCGATTCATCTAGAGGATATTTCTTGTGCTAGTTCTTATTGTGGCACTTGATGTTTCACATTTCCATCATTTCTATAAACGCTAGAAAATGGGGGAAAACATTAAACTTGAATTGCAGTAGTTCTCTGAGCAGGGTAAGCTAGATGTTGTACTAAAACTTGGCAATAAGTAAAGTATATGAGATTAGAATAGATAGTGCGATTAAATTTTGTATGTTAGGCTAAACTTGGTAGGGCACTGCAAAACATTTTTCTACAATAAATGCTTTCTCATCAGAAAGTTTGGTTTTCTCAAAATTGTGTTGGAAAATTGAAAAAATAAAAAATGTTTGCTAATCACTTTTACTTTCAAATATTATTTATTTTATTTATGGTTTCTTATTTTTCTTATCCAAACGAAACTCTAAATGCATTCTAAAATACTCATCTAAAGTTTAAAATATCATTTTATGGAGGAGTTTTAGTCCTTGTGTTGACAATATGGTTCAACACCATGTTGTGCCTATACTTGACACACATTGAAGCATGCTAAGATGTATTTAGGTGAGGTTTACTCTTTTAATACTTATTAACTTTATTTATTTAATACTAAAAATAAAATTATAATAATTAGATAATCAATTGAATTAAAATCATATTATATGATATTGTACTGATACTCCTCATGATTTTGCATGTGTTAAAGCATATCATGCCGTTATGAATTTAAATGGATATCAAGTTGAGTTAAATATATATATATATATATATATATATTTTGCTTTTGTGTGAATAAAGTTATATCAGTTTTATTCTATAATATTCTTCCACTTAAGTTGTTCACTCTTAGAAATAAGATTATAGTACTTAGATACTTTATCAAATTTAAATTTTAGAAAAACAAGCTAAAAAATAATAAATATTACTTAAATTCATTAGGACGTGTGTGAAACATGCTAATACTTGCCGAGTGTTGGCACTATATGATACTCATGGGCATGTGCAACCTAAGAAGTTATGTAGTAATCATTATTAGGTTTCTGAAAATTTTATTAGGATGATACATTTTGAGTGTCACCTGGCACAACACAAGATTTCCACCATGTTTTCCTTATCTTATAAGTTATTTCAACTTTTTTCATAGTTATGTTTTTTCATAGCTCTTTCCAACTAGCTCTCGATTGCTGGAATATAATTTGTAAATGCACAATGAATATGAAGGATTGGTGCTTACATGGAAATTACACTGGAAATATATTGTAATAACACCTATGACAATAGAAAAAATGAATTAATATCATGCTTAAATCAAAATTAAAAGTTATCGCATAAATTTTATTAATTTATGCAAATAATATAAGGAACAGTCTGACATTGTCTATTCAAATTATATCCTGTTTAGTCATTTCTAGTCTGTTGTGTTTCCATCTCTAGTTTGCGAAATACTTTAATTATAGAAACTACAGCCCAGTCACTATTTTATCAAACATGTCAACTTTGTTGGAATTTCTTTATCATATCAGTTTTTTCTACTAGAATCTTGTTTTGCAAATTCCGATCAGCCATCTTGTTAACTATGCTACTAAGTACTACTAGTATCATTCATGAGCTTAATTATGTTCCTTTGATATAGCAGTTCATCTGAGCACGTCCTCAGTTAGAGTGATATTGAGTCCTTTACCAGGACAGTTTGAACCTAATACATAACAACAATTTCCACGCGTGAAGCCAAGTAGTTTTCTTTAGCTATTGTAATTGCTTAACTAAAATTCTATCCTGCTTCATTCATCTTCTTAGCCTTAGCCATCTGACAAAAGGGTGCAACAATGCAAGTAAAAACAAGGAAAAATTAGATGAAAGAACATAAATTTTGGTTATCTCCTCTTGTACCCATCTTATATAAGGGATATAACATCTAGATTATCATGTAGCACTTGGATGTAATTTTATATTGCTGATACCTATATGATGAAGCTGTTACTTCTTGTGACCTGGCCACGGCTCACGACCACTAGTTATTTTTAATTTGTTGCACCCCCTTCTCTATTGTCTGCATGCAAAGTGGGTGTAGAGAATGGACAATGTAGATACATACTGCACGTCTGGACCATTAGTTTTTCTTTGAAACATTTTGTTTGGATTTTTTATTTTTCTTAACTTGAAGCACATTAAATTTTGTTTCAATCTTATCATTCATTTATTAGAACATTTGTTTAGCCTATTTGCTATTGAGTTGGCTTTCTATTGCTCTGATTTTGAGATTATAAATTTGTGTAAATTACTCTTTTAATTGTATGAACATGTATATTTTAGATGTTTCATGAAGCTCTAAGGATGATGCCAAGTAATACATGGGCAGCTCAAGTACATGTTGGCATTAGTGAAATACTTCGAAACCGTGTTGGTATGCTTATTTTACTTATATACAGTTTAATATGTGCACATTACTTTAAGGGCTCGAACTTTGTGATTCCTCTTCTTTCTACCTCTTTATGTTAGTTATTGCTGCTGCATAGTATTCAAAACCATGGTTGTAGCTCATGCACCTTTTGTGCTCCTTAAAACAAAGTCAAGCTGATTTTAGGTATCCATAAAAAATTAACCCGAAAATTTCTTTCTTCTTTATCAATAAGAATAACTGAGGACTGGTATAGAGGAGTTGAATATGTGTTTAAAATCTTGCAGTTTCTGCTGAAAAGCTCCAAGCACTTCTTTTGGCAGATTTGATGATGTCTATACTAGGGGTAAACTGGTTGTTGAATCAGATACAGTTGCAGCATGACCAAGAAATTATTCCAGTTGACAAGTAAGAACCTTTTTTTGGTTTTCTAGGTGAACCTCTTTTAAGTGGTTGTTTTATATTTACGTGAAATTCATATCCTTGTAGGTTTGTTTTTCTTGTATTGGAGTCATCAAGGGTAGAAGTTGCTATTTTACTTAATGAGCTAGCCTACTTAAAATATGAACCTTCCAGCAGCTCTTCTGATGCATTGGGAATAATTATTCAAAAGCAGCAAAATTTGGCTTTATCTTTTTCCTTGATAGAAAAGATTATCAAACTTTTGTCCAATGTTAGTGATGCAAAAGGTACCTTTTTCTTTGCTTCTTGTCTTGGTTTCAATCTTATATGGTATTTCTGAAGTACCTGTTCATCCTATTAATTGTTATTGATGATTTAGGTTAATCTCTTGTTGATCTTAATCTATCTTATTATTGCTTTCTATTTTCAATAAGGAAAGTTAGGGTTCAAATACCTCAAAGTTTTTTTTTCTACTTGTGTGTATTATTTATGACCTCAATATTACATTATAATCCATGTAATATATGATAGTTATTAACTAGGCCCGTAGTTTTACACATAAGGCTTGTTCAAATGAAGGATAGATAAATTGAATCATGAATGATGATGCGTGGATCAATTAATGAGTAGATGAATGGAAATTGATTTATCCTTCCATCCGAAGGATTGCACAGATGAATAGATAGAATGATATATCCATTTATCGATGCTTTCACTTATTCATATGCAAGGATACATGGAAGGGTGGATAATTGAATTTGATTAAAAGAAAATAATACCATTTTTTCCCTATAACTCTCACCCTCTTTTCTCTTTCATTCTGTCCATCTAACTTCTATATAATATTTTAATCAACAATTTATAAAGTGAAAAGGATTTAGTTTATAGAGGTTTCTTTTAAATAAGATTTTAGTAATGTTCTGTTTATCCTAGAGGGTGG
Organism: Zingiber officinale; assembly: GCF_018446385.1. Classification (NCBI taxonomy): domain Eukaryota; kingdom Viridiplantae; phylum Streptophyta; class Magnoliopsida; order Zingiberales; family Zingiberaceae; genus Zingiber; species Zingiber officinale. The sequence goes on from NC_056002.1 coordinate 134,567,051, forward strand.
ATGGGAGAGGGAAAAGGATGAACAGTGGTGGAAAAGGATCAATTATTCGTGGCCAGGCTGCAACTTTCAGCCTGGTAGGCCATGGTTGGGAGCTCACTGATGGGGATGTTTGGGGTTGTTGGCTCATCGGAGAGTTTGGCTTGAGGAAAGAAAACTCTTTCTGTTTGATTTCGGATGGACACAAAAATAGCCAAAACCCCTAGTGCAACAAACAATGTAGGTTAGTGCTAGTGCGACGAACAATGAACGTTAGTTCAAAAGACAACGAACGTTAGCTGAGGTGGTGAACATTGGCATTGATGTGACAATTGTGGGTGTGTAAATGCTGATGTTGTGGGTGCACAAATGATGGTAGCAATGGGTGATATGCATGAGGAAATTCTTTATAAATGGTTACATGTAAGGAAATTCACAAGAAGATAATCAATATATACATATTTATAACTTATTAATCATTCCTTTATATCCTTCCCTCGGTTCACCTGATTTGGAAGGGTAAAAAATGAAGGGAAAAATTGGAATTTTTTCAGATGATTTATCCCTTCTGAGTGATTCATCCTTCCAACTAATCAATTGAAGAGACGAATATATGTATCCACCCATCCACTTATTCATTCGTGACTTATTTGTTCAAACTAACATTCTAAGCGAACAACTGAGTAAATGCAAATATTTGAGTCCATCCAACCCTTAGGTCCCTAGCATTGCCCTTGAAACTAGCTCAAAGATATCATGTAAGTCCTTGTTACAAATATAGTCGATCCTATTACCTCTCTAAAGGACTTTGTTAACAAGTATGATAATTTATCATTTGAGTAGAAAAGTGCCATGACAATTTCATTAGATTACACTCTCTATCTATCAAAGTGATAATCAATCTTTATGTTTTATGTGGTTCGATAAAAATTTCTTAGCACACTTCTTTTTTTATTTGCAGATTCCCCTATGAAAGATAGCACTTTGACAAAGATGGTTTCAGGACTTGAGGAAACAATTAACTTGATTTTTGATTTTTTACAAGACTCAAAGGTGATTTTATATGCTTCCTAGACTGAGACTTGAGTTTTGTGGTCTCCTTAATTTGGTGTTGATCTCAGTATCCACTTTATATTTCCTAGCCTGAGATTTCAATTTTATGGTTTCCTTAATTTGGTTGATCTTCAATAGGATCATGGTCAAAGAAAAGGTGATGATCTTTTAGCAGCAGTCAGGATAGTAGGAAGGTACGATTAACCTTTTGTATATCTCTCTCATTATCTTAGCAACTCTAGTTTTCTTCTTTTTCAGAAAGCAGAGTATTGTTTTCTTTGCTCAAATATGTTAGTTGGATTTTAATGTACTAACTAGACGAAAGTTATGGACTTTAACAAACTTAACATCTATATGGTTATGGTTTATAAAGATATTCTTATTGTTGTTGTTGGTGTTGTTGTGTTCTCAGAAATAAACAAATATTTAATTTCTAGTCGGCGTGCTCCCTGATTGATATATTGGTTTGGGGACTCATAGGATATAACCAAACAGGTGAATGTTGAGTTAGAAAACTTAAAAGAAAACTGGATCTCTGCTGTCAAGTAAATGCAAGTGTTGTTGGTATGAGGTGGCAATGTCATTCAAAAGCTACCTTAACCTCATTCATGCATTTGTAGGTCAAGGTTGGAATTTCTCTTATGGTGTTATTTGATGCCTTTTCTTATCCTAGTGATTTGCTTGATGCTGGTGGTTTTATGATTTTTATCAATATGTTTTATGGACCTTATAGAAAGATTGTGTGGATGGCTAGAGTGGTTATGTTTTTAGTTTCATTGCCAGAGCTCTTTGTTTTCTACATATCTGCGCGCATACTAGATTAAGCTTCTGAATTTGATGAATGTTCCAGCTACCTTGCTGAGGTACCCATTGCATGCCAGGAAAAGATGCGAGCTTTGTTGGGATATCTTCTGTCAGTTGAAGGGCAAGATGAAACAAGGTTTAACTCTCTTCTCGCTATACTGTGTTGTGAACTTAAGAATTATTTAGTTTCATTGCTGATAGTAGTTATCTTTTACCACTGTGGTTTAGTCCCTTCTATTCCATCTGCTTCTTGCTTCCGTGGTTGTGCCAAATAACAATGCATATTGATGGGTGCAAGGCCTTGGCTTCAGCTGGGGGGCATAGAGAGGTATCCCTGTTTCTTTATACTAGTTAAAATATTTTTATTATTTTCCTTATTCAGCTGTGTTTACTTTATTAGAGAAAAAGCAAGAACAAATGAAGAGATACGATTTTTACTTTGTCGGAGAGAAAATTGGAGGTAAAGAAAGTGGGAGAATAATTCTTTTCTTTCTCCTCAAAATTGGACAGATCCAATCAGAAGAAATTCTCATCAAGTTTCCATGTACCCTTTCCCTAGTTGCAGCCTTGACCTCTTGCCCTTGACTTTGAGGCTGCTTGTGGCCTTTGCTGCAGTTGTACATTTTCTACATTCACAAAATAGTAAGGGTAGCATCAGAATTTAACTTTTCCTTATGTCCATCCCTTTAGGAAATACAGTTGTAGTAAAACCATTTTTCTTTCCCTTCCTTTCCCATCCTTCCATTTTCTATTCTGATCTCTTCTTTCTATAGTATTCTCTAAGCCTACAAGGAAGCACAACCTTAATTTTGTTTACTTGGGATAATATGGGAAAACAATTAAGTGTGTTCAGGTTTTTTCATTGTTCTTATTCTATTGCAATGTGCAAAGAGCACTCAGTGGTTCTCTAGTTTTGCTATGTTTGGTTGATTGCACTTTGACCCAGTTAACTACAGTTCAGGACTCCGACTTCAATCCAATATTTTTGTAGCACCTTTAAATGTTATTCATATATTTTCCTGCCTCTACTACTGGAGTCTGCCATTTCTTTGATTCTATTGTTGATGCATGCATCTTGGACTCAATTTTATTCGTCCGTCATAGCCACTCACAGCCACGGGATGACCAATGTTTACACATCTTTATTGTGCACAGTACAATGATAACAATCCATGTATTGATCCTCTCTCTCGACCTGCATCAGTAGAAAGTTCTGCATTGCTTTTGTATTATAGAATTAATAAATTTACTGTTTTTTGAGAAGTTCAGTTTGCAGGCTTACACATTAAAAGACATACCGGTATTTTATGCAATGACAATATGACATGGCAATGAAATGAACTTTCTAGTTCTCATTTTGAACTTCGGAACCTCTTCATTGAAGTCATATTGGTTCACAAAATTCCTGTTATTTTATATGATACTAATATCACCTTGCTCTAGTTTTCAATTCAGTACTTTCTAAGATAAGATATGTTTCTCCATCTTGTCAGATTGTGGAATGTCTGGTGAATATGGTTGGAAGTAATAGCCAAATAGTCGATGACAAGGATACAGTGTTCTTGGCTTGTGATACCATCATGAATCTTCTATTAAGTGTAAGTCAGGGCCAGATCATTTGCGGCCTGCTGCTGGTAATTTCTTTATTTTCAGTTAATTTGATTTTCTGGATTACTTTTTGACAGAGAAAGGAACTCAAAGATTGGATAGAGTGGTCCGATTTTGTTAATCTATTACATGCATTAATCTTTTGGAATGGTATTTTTCTTATCTCCAAGTATTTTAATATCTCCTAAATATGAACTATCTATGGGCCAAAGATATGCTTATTGCAGCAACTATGATTTTCTTTTTTGTATAATTTTGTGTCTCCTCTTAGCTGTATTTTTTTGACAAGTGAAGTTTAAAAGTGAATCTTGAAGAAACCCAATCACCTATCCATCTCATATTTTTTTCACATTGAGATTATTCTTTTCGGTAAATGGCCTTAACAGCCAACTGTTGTTTGATTGTGATACCTTGCAAAATTTCCTTTCTCAAGGTATGCCATCTGAAGTGAAAACGTCTGTTGTTTTAGTCATTTCAGTTAAATCCGATGTAACAAGAATTGTGGAGATTTGGTACCAAAAACTTAAGCTAACACTCGAGAATAACTCTCAGGCATTTAACAATGACACATTAATATCATAGTTGGACAGGTTGGTCTTTTGTTGCATGTTTTTTGAATGGATCAAATTATACTATTTCAACACAGGATTTAAATATTTTGCAAGTTGGTGTTGGTGATGATTTATCAAACTCTCAAGGGATGTTATGTTATTAAAAGTTTGAATATCGTTGGAACTTTCCTCCACTAACATAGCACATCCTTTCTTTTGGTAGTGTTTTTTTATCACCTGGTTTTTTCAGTGGACCTCCTATTTTCATGACAGCCACTTAACCTTTTAATAGTGTTTGCCTTATTTTTAGAACTTGTTTTGTATCCAAAACAGTAATATGCTATTTTCGTTGTGTTCTACTAAGAAAACTGCAAGGACCCATCCGTTATGATGATGGTTTCAAGCATCTGCTGCTTGGTGTTGGACTTGACATCAGAGGAGTCTCTTCTAAACCAATCAAGTTTTGACCAAAGTTCTCTCGAGAAGTTGTCTCATCTTATTGCAAGAAGTTTAAATCAGGTACACATACCTTCTGGAATGACATGTTTGTTGTTGATATCCTGACATCTGGTCGATTTCTTAAATATCATATTTGGCTTGGTGTAGGGTGAGCTGGAGTATTTGAAAGATCATTCAGATCTCCATCAAATTATCAGTGCAGGTTGGTTAAATAGTTGCTATAGCAATCAGCAACTTTCGAGCTTCACCGATTCATTGAGCTTCTGCCTTTTATTCAACTTGATGCTTCTCTTATAGAATGGATTCACTAAAGGCTGTTTCTTATAATGATCCTCTTTTTTTTTCCTCTTTGAACAACTTGCAGGGTACTGCAATTGGGCTGATCGGTTCCCTTCGGTTAGAAATGCTGTTGAGAACTCATAAAGAAGCACTTACAAGATTTTATACTGGAAGGGGGATTTATTTAACCCTATCTTGCTGGGTATGGTTTATGTTGTTGGAAATTGAACTGATCCTTGAAACCATATTCTTGGAGTTACTTTTTGTTGGAAAGATTACGACTTAAACTATTACTATATCATGTTGGAAGTACAAAAGATCTACTTAAAATTATAATATAATTAAATAGTTTTAGTCGTTTCATAATTTAGGTTTTTCAATAGTCAACTACTTCATTAAAGAAGCAAGTCTAGATTATCTTTAGTCTCTCTTTTTGTCTTGTCTTCATTTCTAATGCAATTTATTTTTTTGATTGTCTTCCTCTACATCTTTTCTTTTAACGATCTTGGGCCATCAAAATATTTTATATATTGGTGACAAGATCCCTTGGTGGAGGTTTCAATCGGTGCCTCAAAAATGAATTCAAGCGACGTGCTAGTGGACTCGGTATGCAGCTATTGAACCAGTCCAATTATAGATAGATTATATTACAGTGGATTTTACAGTTTGATGGTTTAGAACGTCTGGTTTGACGGTTTGAAATCGTTAGTTCAACGGTTTAAGATTGTTTTTTTGATCAAGAATAGGTTATTCAATAAAAAAAAGTAAGACAGATCTTTCTATATATTTTTTGCAGATCAAGAATAGGTGTTTAGGAATTTCTCTTCTAAATCTAAAAGAAGAAATTTCTGAAGGTCTTATAAGGAGAAGCATTATTTGAGGATTGAAATCAGAATATATTCCTTGGTTACTTCAATACAAGGGTGGGCTCAATAATCATCTTCGGAGGAGATAGAGAATTTTCTTTCATCACAATAATCACTAGCTAAGCAAATGGCTAGTTATAATAGATTTTGGTTGTGGGCATCATTTTACTAGAGATAAATTCAAAATTTTCAGCCTTCAAGACTATAATGGTTGTGATGCATTGTAATAGCTAATAACACAGTTCATCATGTGGATAATGAAAATGTTGGACAATTTATTGCTGGAGATATTAAAAAATTAATTAATTGAAATTACATAAAATCAATTTTAATTTATCTGTCGAGATGACCTAAGTTGATAATCTCAGGCTGTCAGCGACGGTTGATTTCTACTAATTGCTGAGTGCAGACAAAGCATCGAGTTCGAGCAGCAAAGTCTGAGCGGGCGAAGTGACCGAACAGGTGAAGTGATCGAGGTCTGCGATTGTCGTAGTTTCCTTGAAACATATTCGCCTCACCTCCGGCTGTGCTTCGAGGTTTCCTCGGGTCGTCTGTTTCCCAGGATACAACGACAAAACCACTAGTTATTCGTGGCGAACTGAGAATGCACTTGAGTGCTATCACGAGTAGTTCAGCCAAGTGAATGCACGACTGAGAGAAGAATCGGGGAACGAAGGTGGAAGAATTCTCTTGCTTTCGCTTTTCTTACGCGTCTCTCTTGCCTGCAATAAATGATCATTTAATGCTGGATTTAATGTCATCATTAATGAGTTTAATTTCTTCATTAATGTCAAGAGGAATCACCACAACTTTGACATGCGCAGATCGTGCTTGCACACGAGTAAACTTTGGTTCAGTACAATCCGAACCCTGGATTTGCACCAACCCTTGTGCACTCATGCGTGAGAGAGTTTCTCCCCATACTTATGTTTACAATATCAATGCATGTGTCATAATTTAAACCAACAATAAAGCCAAGAGACTTCTTCTATGGGGCTAAACTCATGTACAATAGAATTTTTTCGTCTCCACCTCTTTATTCCATTCATATTTCCAACGGAAAATACTATTGTCATCAACCATAAGCGAGCAGATTCCATTACACTCAATAGTGTGTTTCATGTTCAAGGTATAAAGAAAAATTTATTTTCAGTTGCAAATATTGTAGATGTTGGACACTCTGTGCTTTTTGGCTCAAAAGATGTGAAGTTTCTTCAAAATATCAAGGAACTCAAGTAGATGTCATTCACACTAATGATAAAGTTTATGATTTATTTATTTTATCTGCCCCTAGTTCATACATTAAGAAGACAAGTAGTATAAAAAATTCACATACATGACATGCTAAGTTGGGACATCTTAACATGGAAAGATTAAAAGCTATGGAGAAATTAAATCTGGTAAAATGATTGCATAGCTTAACAAATTTTTGTGAAGGAATGTGAAAGATGTCAATTTGGAAAGACATATTGACTTCCGTTCGATAAGTCAATTTCATGATGCAAAGCCCCATTGAAACTCATTTATAGTTATTTAATGGGACCAACTAGAATACTTCATTTTCAAGATATTTATATATGTTGATTTTTATTGATGATTATAGTAGAAACACATGGTCTATTTTGTGAAGCAAAAAATCATAAGTTTCCAATAGGTTTGTGGAATTTAAAGAAATGGTTGAAAGAGAGTTTATTTCCAAAATAAAGGGACTAAGGACCGACAATGGCGGTTAATTTATTTGAGAATAATTTTCATTTATTTACCGTCAATATGGTATTAAGAGAAAATTTACTTATGCTAAGACATCACAATAAAATGGTGTAGTAGAAAGGAAGATCAAACATTTAACAAAGACTTGTAAAAGTTGGTTATATGCGAAGAATTTACCAAAAACTTTATGGGTTGAAAGCATGAAATGTGCATTATATGTGATTAATGGAAGGTCTCTTTGTCCTATTAATATGAAGTCACCTTATGAATTAATGTTCGGAGAAAAGCTAAATGTTAAGCATTTAAAGGTTTTTGGCTCTATTAACTATGTTCATGTGCTAGAATCTCAAAGAAGCAAGTTAGACGTAAAGACACGAAAATGCATTTTTATTGGGTATGATGAAAGAAAAATGGGTTGGAAATGTATGGATCCTAAATCTCATCTAGTTGTTGTTTCAAGGATCAAAGATAGTTGTTGTTTCAAGGGTGTCATCTTTGATGAAATATCCTTATATTATGAGAAAGGTGAAGTTGGTAGGGAATTGCCTATTGATTCTACTCCAACCAACTCATCTTCATCACTATTGAGGAGCAAAGTGAAAGGAGTCTAGATACAGAATAATTTACATGAAACAAATGATTTACATGAGGTGCTCAAGTCACAAAGGCCAAATAGAATCATTGTCAAGCTAGCTTCATATAGGGATGAAAATTTCATTAGCACATATTCTTGTTTTTTTACAAGACCAATTGATGATGAAAAACCTTTTAGCGGCAAAAGGAAATAAGGAAAACGAGCTTGCCATGGAAGTTGAAATAAATGCTCTTAAGGCTAATCAAACTTAGAGTCTTGTTCCTAAGCCCTCAAATGTACAACCTATTTCTTGCAAGTGGGTGTACGAAATCAAGAGGAAAGTTGATGATACCGTTGATAGATATAAAGCAAGGTTAGTTGCCTGAAGATTTTCTTAAAAATATGGGGAAGATTATGAATTAAGAAACTTTTAGCACCATGACTAAGATGATTTCAGTTCGTATGGTGATATCTTTAGCGTTATTTATGATTGGAAGCTATGACAAGAAGAATGTATTTTTATTTATATGAAACAATCACTCAGTTATGTGTCTAACTTACATCCAAATTATATTTGTAAACTCGAGAAAATTCTTTATGGACTCAAACAAATTTTGCACGCATGGTTTGAAAAAATTTCTCAATACTTACAATTCTGTGGTTATACTGCATCAGATTCAGATTCCAGCTTATTTGTTAAAAGAGAAGAATATTTGCATATAATTTTTTTTTATATATGCAGATGATATTATAATAATAGAAAATAACAAAGTGAAAGTTGAGCAACTTCGCTTGCTATAAGGTTTGACACCAAGAAATTAGGGGAGTTGAATCATTTTCTTGGTTTAAAAGTTGTGAATATAGACAATGGAATTTTTATCAACCAACAAGGTTATTCCAAGAAATTAGTTGAGCGATTTGGATTAAATCAAAGCAAACACTATTGTATTCCTTTTAATTCAAGTATAGAGCTAAGGTACGATGCTTTATCGTGCTCTTATTTGTCCTTGGATTATGGTATCACGGTAAAATATTTAAGTTATTACCTAGACATCAATGATAGAATATTGAAGATATTCACTAAAGAACTTCCTAGAAGACAATTCAAATTGCTTGAAGGGGGAGTGTTGGAAATTAAAGTGATGCTTGTAACCATATTCTTTAGAATTACTTTTTGTTAGAAATTGAAGATGACTACTTCGAATCATATTAGAAATACAAAAATTCTACTTGAAACTATAATAGGATTAAATGGTTTTAATGTTTCATAATTTATGTTTTCGATGGTCAACTACTTCATTAAAGTAATGAAGTAAGTGTAATGAAGTAAGTCTAGATTATCTTTTGAATTGTATTTAAAGGGATGAACCCTATGTATTTTTGTAATATGAAGTGATTAAGTCCTCAAGTTTTCTTTAGTGTCTCTTTTTGTTTTGTCTTCATTTCTAAGGGAATTTATTGTTTTTTTGGTTGCCTTCCTCTCTGCATCTTTTTCCTTTAACGATCTTAGGCCATCAAATATTTTATATATTTTGATGATTCTACTTTTGACCTGTGCCCCTAACTTGATCATGGATTGTGCGCAGATTGAGATGGTTGACGTGTACTCACCCCTAATATATAAAACCTAACGTCACGAGTTTGACACAATCTGGCCCAACTTTGTACTTCAAATTAAAATAAAGATTTTTTTTTTAATTTTAAAAATATTTTTAAAAATCATAAATGAAAAATATTTCTATTATTTAAAAAATATTTTTTAGATACTTTTAATATTTATTAATATTTTCTTTGTTTTTTGAAAAGAGGTTTCCTCATGTATGACGTATGAGAATGTTTATCTTAGACGGTCTAGTATCGTTAGCTTTTGATTAGATATGGACAATTAAATTATGGGAGCATTTTACCTTAACACAATGACCCTTTATATGAAGAAGATTAGATACACATTTTGCACTCGATGAAAAATTAATCATCTTAAATAGGGGTGTCAATTCGGATGGATTAGATCATATTCAAATCAAATTAGATTTTTTTTTTAAATCCCAATATAAACTTGATACTGACTGATTTGATACTCCTAAACCTGAACCCGAATCCAACTCAAATAATCTGATTATTTTTGTCTCTAATTTTCTAATAATTCTTTATTTTTTAATCTTTTATTTCAATACTCAATACTCTATTATCATCATGTATTATTTTAATTTTTAAAATAAAATTTAATTTAGCCTAAAAAAAATTCACTAAAACTTAAATTTAGGTTAAATCAAATCCGACTTAAAAATTTTCAATCTTAAAATCCTCCAACACAAACCTAAAAATCCTTAATCCGAACCTGATTTTTTTCAGATCAATTTAGATTGAATTGTCATATCATATTCATTTTTGATACCCCTGATTTCAAGACCTATTAGAATAACCATTTATAGAGTTACTAACTATGTTAATCCCGACTTATTCAGGCATGATTGGAAGGGGCCAATCCTATGGCAAGTTAGTAGGGATCCTCTGGTCCGCAAATTGTGGACCAGGGGATAGTTTACTACATGAGGATCTTTGATTTGGATGGATCCATCCAAATCAAAGGTCCTCATCAGTGGACCATCCGTTGGTCTGCAATTTAGGGACCAGAGGATCTGCTCTCATGGTAAGTCGCCGACCTAAAGTCGTGGGCTGTACCTATTATCACGACCTGTGACCCAGTGGGCTAGGCCCAAACCCACACGGTGAGAAATGGAATCCCGACCCGTAGGCCCAAATCCACACGTTCATTAATGGACTCTGCCTATGTCTGACATAGTTAAACCGGGCCTAGGCCTGGTCCTGGGCCTCTGCCGAGCAGTCAGTGAAGTCCCATGCCGTGCCCAGTATGATCCGTGATAGATTAGGCCACACTGTAAGAAACGGGCCGACCGGTTTCGGGTCGTACCCGGTCCGGTCTACCCATCGTTCCACCTGTCTCTCTGCGTTACTTCTCCAAGAGAGACTAACCCTAGCCGAAGTTTGCGCCGCTGCGGTACCGCTCTCCCTTTCGGCTCTTCGATCTCACGTCATGGCGGTGCTGCAGTTCTTCCCGCCTTCCTCGCCCGTCGTCTCCTCCAAGCTCCACGCCGTCGTCCTCTTCAACATCTGCGACTGCTACGTCCGCCGCCCCGACCAGGCCGACCGCGTGATTGGAACCCTCCTTGGTTCCGTTTCTGATGGCGTCATCGAGATCAAAAACTCCTACGCCGTTCCTCACAACGAATCCGCCGACCAGGTTCGCCCCCGATTCGCTATCGTTTTTTCCGTCAATGCCAAGGACAAGCTATGGTAGATCTGGCACGAATGGATATCGTGCAACAGATGATTTTTATTGCTCTCCTGTGTCTTGATAATTTGTCATTACTATTACTTTATCAATATCGATTTATACCCATACGATCAAATACTATTTGTCCTAGCTAGATAACAACTAGCTACCTAAGACATGTATGTCTTTGCTGTGACAGATGCTATGATGCATCGAATTCTTCTTCTCTATGCTCCAACGTAGTCTGATAGTTTCGTGTCTGACTGCCACAATTTGTTTCTTCGTCTCGCTTTAATTCTTCTGCATGATCGAATGTGATATGGTCTTCCCACATTGTCTGTAAATAACTTTACTGTTTAAGAGTCAAAGTAGATAATAATAGTATGCTTCGACGCGGCCTCAGTTTTCCTTGAGAAATGTCAATAATGGCCTTAACTCCTAAATTGATGATGATGTTTTTCAAATTTTTAGCTGCATATTATTATTCTGGAATGGACCTTATGTAATCACAGAAGAGGAAATGCTATGTTACTCTCCAAGTGCATGATATGTTCTACAAGGCAGTGTATTCTCATATCTGTATAGTTGCTATGTTAAAAGCCAATATAATGTCATTGTTGAAGTGTACATCAAGATTTATTAGCAGAAGAGGTTGAGCCTTGAAGACTAGGATATGGCTAAACTATATGGATTTTGTTTCATGAAAGCCGTTTCTAGTTTCTGTTTTCCTAAAAAAGGTAAAAAAAATTGAAAATTGGGAAAACTAACATTTTTCATCATTCTTTTGACAGAAGATGCTTGATCTTCAAAAATAGGTAAAGAATTAATATAAAATGTTGAAAATGAAAATAAATCTGATAATGACGAGAGAAAGCTGTTTTGAGTTTCTGTAAATAAACACATTTATTCAAGAAGTTCAACAAGGAGCCTGTGTGCATTATTAGCTACAAGAGGTCTAAACTACTTGATGTGGAAGAGGGGATAAAAAATCTCACATGGAGAATGTAGTGCACACAGAATTTAAAATTTCATTATTAGAAAATCCATTATACAGAGAGGGGGTTGAGGTTCCTTTTAAAAAAACCTGCATTTATTTATTCTCCTAAAAGATAGGCAAGAAATAATAACTTTCTTAATTTCTTGGTAAACAAAATAGCTAGTTTTTAATTGTTTTTTCCTACCTTAGAATAAAAATTATGAATTTTATAAAACTTATAAAATCTAATACCTATTTTAGAACTTCCAAACTTGATCTTTCTATGTATAAACTGCATCATTGTTCCTTACCAAGTATTCTAGGAGATTTTATGTATTTTTAAATAAGTTGGACATATTTCATTCTCTGAGTGATGTTGTTTAATCTCCCATGCCGCATTACTACTACACTAAGTTACATTACTACTACATTAAGATGCTCCAAAGGACATTAAACCACTGTTTTGTGTTGCATACGTTGTCTGCAGCTTAATAAGGCATAAGATATTATTGTAGCCAACCCCAAATAGTTGGGACTTTTGGCTTGTTTGTCATTGTTGTAGTTTTGCGTATAGTTAAGCTGTTTAAATTTAGGTACAGCAACATAGCTTATCTTGACATTGACAATTATACCTACTTAGCTAATTCACCTGCGGAATTAAACCTGACAGCAAATCCACTTCAAGACATTATTATTATGCTGGAACAAATGCACTACTCAGTCAACCCCAAGTTGAGTCAGTGAATCTTATTAAGAACTTTCAATATGGACTTATTACCATTATGTATCTGATGATTAAAAACATCATACAAGCTTATGTTTTATTTATCGCTATTATAAACTGTCGATTGTCTCCTGTAACATCCATGAGTAAATATTATTAATTTTCTCAAACTAATATTCTGCAATCTTTTTGAAATTTAATTCAATGAATATTATTGCTTTGCAATTGGCCATTTCAAAATTCTGATTCAATGATTCATTGAGAATCTATAGAAAATGTTATTGTTATGTTGCTTTGATTGATTTCAGTTATTATATCTCAAGTATCCGCAGAAAGACATTTACATGCTCTTTTTTAACCTCTACATTTATGATTCCTTTTCAACTTTTGATCTCAGGTTGCATTGGATGTTGATTACCATCGCAACATGTATTTGTCTCACCTAAAAGTGAATCCCAAGGAAGTACTTGTTGGATGGTAGGTTAGTCTTTGTTTTTTTTTAATGTTATCATGTATATAGTTTTCTTACTTTATAGTTTCTTAATACCGCATTATTTTTATTATTCAAAAATGGAATACAAAACTTATGTTTTTTTTTTAAAATCTGGTTACCATTCTTCACCTTTTTGTGTTGATTTTAAAATGGAATACAAAATTTATTGGTTTAATTTTTCTGGAAGTCACTGTATTATGGGGCTCATATGCTCTCTAGATAGTGTCTTCTTAAGCTATTTATGTGATCATATGGTTTTCTCCTAGGAAGCTTTTCATTTCCATCAAATAATTAATAGCCATTCTAACTAAAATTTTGATATTATTATTGATTTAATTTTTTTCTATATAAACAAGCATTCCTCTTCCAGTTAATAATGCACATTTTTAATTTCTCATTACATGTTTACCGAAAACATGATACTTTCTAATGTTCTGGATTCCTTGTCTCACTACAACAAACATTGGCCTTTAGTATCCTATACTGCTTCAACTTCATCTAATGCGATTGTGAACTATTGCTCCTGAGTAATTTATCTTTGTTTTAACATACTCTACCATTATTGCAAGATCTGATTTCTCCATAAATGTTTTCTGTCAAAATAACTAGATTTTGTCAGCGTGTATTTTGTAACTAATCATGATTCTGTATCACCAACAATATCTTTGGTGCTTGGAACCAGCTGTTGTGGTGCTAATTTGTTCAATTCTAGTAGTTAGCTAAATCTGTTTGGTCCATGTCCTAATTGAAGGTTGAGTCACTGTCATGATTATTAACACCAAAGCAACTGGTAACAGAGTTAGATTTTTCTCATCTTGAAAGCTACTGATGCGTCTTACTATCCAAATCTCAGGTTTTCTACTGGTTTTGGTGTTTCTGGTGGGAGTGCATTGATACATGAATTCTATGTAAAAGAACTTAAAGAAGCACAGAGTTCTATTCCGCCTATCCATCTCACTGTTGATACAGGGTTCAAAAATGGGGAGGCATCCATAAAAGGCTATGTCTCTTCTAATTTGTCTCTTGGAGATAGACCACTTGCTGCACAATTTCAAGAAATTCCATTGGATTTGAGGATGATCGAAGCAGAACGGGTTGGATGTACGAACCTTGACTTGAGTAGTTTAAATATTCTACATTTATTTTGTTACTGAAGTAGGACAGGCTGGATGTTTGACCTTTAGGTTAGTCTAGTTTTACATCTTGCACTTTTATGTCATTATTGTACTGTGTCTAGAATACAAGTTAGTAATGCTATTTCTACAGTCTTAGAACATGGTACAATGTGTATCTACTTTGAGGCTGCTGATTCATGCCCTTTATATGGTTACCCTTTTGGATGTTTTTGAATCAAATTCCATTAATGAATAATGACAGATGGAACATCTCAAACATAGGCAAAAACCACACAATAATCTAAATGGAATGTCATGTGGAATAACTTGACTGAATCAGTTTTTCTGTGTTTTAAGATTACGGTTCCAGGAAATGGTGCATTTATGAACCATTTGTTTGAACCATCCATATGCATTTACTTGAATCTGCAGGACTAAATAACATATTTTTAGCTCTAGCCCCCAAAATACATGTGCTTTACATCTTTTAAATTTTGTGAGGATGTGTTTTTTTTAATATATTACGAAATATTCTTACTTCATCTTTTGTGTAGTTATTTTCTTTCTGTAATATGGATTTTTTTTGCATCAGTTATTCAGTACTAATAACAGGGCTGCATCCTTTCTGTAATATGGATTTTTCATTTGAACTACAAAGTAACTGCTTTCTGTTTTGGGTTTGCTAGTTGACATCTTGAAGACAACTGTCGTTGACAAGCTCCCCAATGATCTTGAAGGAATGGAAGCTTCTATGGAGAGATTGCACTCTCTGCTCGATGAGATTTACAAATATGTTGGCGATGTCGTGGTAAGGGTCTCAACTGCCAATGCTCCTTGTGCCTTTCCATTTGTAGCTATAAAATGTAGATTTTCTATGATTTTCCAGGAGGGACGAGTAGCCCCAGATAATGATATCGGGAGATTTCTGGCGGACACATTGGCTTCAGTACCAAGAATGTCTCCGGCAGCTTTTGACAAGGTTTTCAATGACAAGATTCAGGTGAAGACTCCCAAAATCATAGTTGTTTTCTCAAGTGTCTGTTTAAATAATTATTTCTTGCTAGTGTTTGTATCCTTTACAAGATGCATATCAAGTGTTTCCTGCAACGGTAAATGCGCCTCTACGCGATGTTCGATAAGCTGACCATATGCCCACTGCATTTGCTTTTGTCTCACTGGAAGACCACAAGAATTATTACGTCAATTTTCTGACTGCTTATGTGAGACCCTTTTCTTTGTTACAGGACAATCTTGCTTTAGTTTACTTGTCAAGCCTCGTTAAAACGCAACTCGGCATTGCTGAAAAGCTGAATACGGCCGCTCAGATATTGTAGAGCTTCAGCAGTTTTGTGATGAAGATGACAGCGTCTCAATGCAGTTTTGTGTCGTTCTGTTGTTTTGACTATCTTCCTTATTAATGGCGTGGTGTTGAAGTTGCCCTAGTTATTGACATTGCTATTTTCCATCATCAGTTTTGCTCCAGTTGCAGGTGCTTCTTAACCAAGTTGATTCACTGCTGTTTATCATAGTATCGAAATTGACAAGCTTTGTAAAATTGATTTATTAGTTTTGCAATCTTAGGAAGCATGTATGACTATTTGTTTCTAGGATTTCCAAATATCTTCATGATCTTTTCAGTCTTTACTAGATGAGGAAATGGCCTTTTATTACTACAATCTTCAAAATGATTTTATGTTGAAAAAGCATGCAATATTTTCTTATGCATGCTACTAATGAATTTTCTATTGTTTATCCTACTCTTTACATGCTACCTTTTACTTTATTTAGTATATGTAATTATCATATTAAGTTATCTGATATTTTTACAACAACAAAACTAAAAATTTAATAACATTGAAGCAGTAATATTGAATGGAATATATATATTTCAAATTGTTATGATGTATGTTAGTAATTTAAATTCTAGTGCAAGTAGGGAATTAAGTTAGAAAGACTTAAATTTTGAAGATTCATGAATATAATAGGTCATAATATGCCTCATGGCACATGATATGCTGATTATTCTCATGTCTACAATTATGAATTTTCATTGAGCTTAGGCATTGAGCGTGTGGATAAGCAGTCAATTAAGCTTAGGCATTGAGTGTGTGGATATAAATGTATATATATTTGAAGGATTATTTAAAATTAGAAGGTTGTTAACATCACTCATGGATGTCGAGTCAAGAAGGCTGAGCTAGGAAGGTTGAGAGCAATCAAACACTGCCTGAACTCTTATCACTAGGAAGTGCTGAGGTGGAGAAGTGTTAGACTAAATTCTCATTCACATGGAGTTTATCTCAACTAGTTTTTTGTTCACTTTCCCAACAGAAGCAACAACTCGAAATAATTTGGGTGTTAGTTTCTTATGGGTTTTATTGAAGTAACAAGTTTATGTTTAATGATTTGATTGAGTGTGCAAGTTCATTTGGTTTGGTTTAAGTTAAGCTAGTTGGCTTATTGGATCAAACTTGAATTTGCACCTAAGCTCCTAGTCGACCTTAACACCCTATGCCATCGTTCCACCTTTAATTACCTATTAAGCCAATGCCTCTAGCACTTATTCTCAAACACATCAAATAACCTTCAAACATGTCATGAACTTGCCCTTTGAAATTATGAGGAGTTTTTGAAGTCCCATTACTAATGCCGGCCAACTTGATGTTTACTAAGTGATACTACCGGATTCTGCTGCCCTTCCTTCTCGATCCGATATTTAATAATCTGGTATGACTGGGGAGTTTACCTCTCTCTATATATGATAATAATAAAAAATAATAATTAACCCAATAACATTAAACTTAGGTGACAATGTTGATTATAGAAGTGAGGAGGGCAGATCTCCTAATTCATTTTTTTGTGGACCAAGAAATGGACCTTTCATAATTACAGTCGGATTGTGGTCGCGATCTGATCGTAATTGGTTGTGATCTCTTCCTGGATTCACTGCCCTCTCCAGGCTATAGTTGTTGGATATATGTGAATGGAGAAGAGGTGGAAGAGGTATGAAATTCTATTGTGAATGAGACTTTAGTCCAACATTGAAAGCTTCAAGGTATGTTGGTTAGTTTATATTAATTCACATGCATTGAGGATGTGAACAAATGCATGGGGAGAGTCTCTCTCTCACGCGTGGGTGCGCAGGGGTTGTAAATCCAGGGCTCGGATTGCATTGAACCATGTTGACTCGTATGCGGGCACAACCTACGCGTCAGGGAATGCCGGACCGGTCGGGGCAAAATTTACTCAAGCGGAACAATCAATATTTTACCACATAAATCTTTTTGCTGCTTGTCCGAGTGAAACGGTTGCATTAAAGAAAGATTAATGCAGCCGAGTGAAACAGATGCATTAAAGAACGATTAATGTAGCCGAGTGAAACGTTGGTATTACACAACTGGCAAATAATGATCATTAACGCTGTCATTGGTGTCAACTCTTATATAAGGAGGCTACGACTGCAGACAAAATGTTACACACACGAAAGGCTGAATCTCCACATATGTTCTCCATCTCTTCTATCATGCATTTTTTATTCGGTGGAGTGTCTGTGATAGCAGTCAGGTACCTCTCAATTCGTCGTGACCATCAGTGTATGGTGGGAATCATGGTTCACCGTTGTGTCCTGGGAAACAGATGACCCAAGAAAGCCTCGAAGCACAACCAGAGGTGGGGCGAACCTGTTTCAAGGAAACTACGTTCGTCGCAGGTCTCGGTTTACTCAGTTAACTCGTCTGACCACTTTCTAGGCTTCGCTCTGTTGTTCGGCAGCAACTCGCTCGACAGAAGCCTGCAACTCGCTCGGCAGAAACTTGCAACTCGCTCGGCAGGAGCCTGCAACTCGCTCGGCAGAAGTATGCAACTTGCTCTACAGAAGCCTGCAACTCGCTCGATAGAAGCCTTCGATTCACTCGGTTGGCTTTAAACTTCGCTTGGTTGGCCTTAAGCTTCGCTTAGTCGGCCTTAAGCTTCGCACGGTCGGACTCTTCGCTCAGTCGACCTTAAGCTTCACTCGGTCGACCTCTTCGCTTTTTCGGCCTAAGCTTCTACTTTTGGTCGGCCTTAGCCTCTTCGCTCGGTCGGCCTAAGCCTCTACTTTCGGTCGGTCTTATCCTATTTCGCCCGGTCGGCCATTGTTATTGCAAGAATATATGTTTTTAATGACATTTAAAAATGTCATCATATACTACTTATATCGACACTTTTGATATAGTGACATTAAGTCAAAATGTTCTCTATCCTGATGTCGTCTAAAGCTTTATGACATTTCCTAGTATCACTATAGCATAAAAATAGTCACACCACTAATGCCATGAATAATTATTATAAAGACAAAAAGTGTCACTATAAAATTTGTAATGACATTTATACATGCCTTATTATTATAGTAATAATGATAAATTTATGTCCTTTAAAAGTATTTAGCGGGACAACTATAAGTACCTTCTATTTTATTTATAGTGATAATAAAAAATGTCACTCATAGTAGTTTATAAGCTTAATTTAAAATGCCTCATTAAATAATTTGTAGTAACATTTACAACGGAGCGGAGGAGTTCCAACCGAGCGGCTACCTCGCTCGGCCAATCAGCGAGATCATTGTCGTATCTTTCGATATCCTTTTGGGAGATAGTGTCGCTGACACGAGGCATGATTGATAGGTAGATTGTAAGGCAAAAGCTTCTCGTGTCTTATAAAGGATATGCATGCTCTGTTAAGGTATGGTGGCAAAGGTACTTTTTTGACAAATCCCTTCATAGGATATATTGGAGAACGTGCCACATCTCGTGGAGCGTGCATATCGTCCACCAGGACTCTATATAAAGGGGGGTCCATCACCGGCGGAGATACACGTGATTACTGTTTGCACCTGTGGTACTGTTGCTCCGCTTTTCTCTACATTTCCGGTGATTAACTTGAGCATCGGAGGGCTAACGCAGTGGACCCTTTTCTGACTCGGTACTGACATTATTTATTTTGCAGAGCGGAATGTGCCCTATAACCAGTCAACATAGTAACCATATCCGTAACTTTCCACCTTTCTATTTTTGGACAAGATCATATCGATGCTCGAAATGGTAAAAAGCAAAAAATTGCCCATGTAGGTGAGCTTGTGTTTAATCCAACAGAGGCATTAGAATGGCAAGAAGCAAAAATTGCCCATGTAGGTGAGCTTGTGTTTCGATCCAACAGAGGCAATTAATGGTCATTAAGTGACACATGTTTAATAGTCAATTATACCATTTGGGTAGAATTTAATTAGTCACAAACAACTAGTTTTGGGTTGTAACATGGTCTACTGACACGAAATATTTCAGAAGCCATTAGATTTTGTGTCAAGTTCAATTATTAATCTGTGTTTATTGGGAGCAAATTACCAGACAAGTTATATATCATTGGGAAATTATGAATATCTAGTTTCAAAAAAAAAAAAAAAAAACACGGTGCTCTAAATTATAGAAAATTAAGACCATATTGACGGAAGATGGCTAGGCTGAACATGTAACTCAGGAAACATTTATAATTGTGCTCATGAAGAATGAACTCATACATTTATTAATGATGCTCGGGAAGGATGAATCCATTTGGAAAAAATTGAAAATTTACCCGAAAATTTAAAGATTAACATGTTATTCAGAAATTCAAAAAGATCAATCAGTTTTTAGTATTCCTGAAAATTTTCTTGGTACTTGCAAAATACCTTTGTGATTTATCTATGAGTAAATTTTGTTGGTTTCATAGACCCACACCTGCCTTTATAGAGTTGGATACAAAATTTTTAATCTTTGAAACAGGAATTAAAGTAGTGGATCTTTTAGCTCATTATCGCTGTGGAGGAAAAATAGGACTATTTGGGGGAGTTGGAGTAGGTAAAATAGTATTCATCATGGAATTGATCAACAACATTGCCAAAGCTTATGGAGGTATATCCGTATTTGGCGGAGTAGGCGAACGTACTTGTGAAGGAAATGATCTTTACATAGAAATGAAAGAATCCAGAGTTATTAATGAAAAAAATATTGTTGAATCCAAAGTAGCTCTAGTCTATGGTCAAATGAATGAATCATCGGGAGCTCGTATGAGAGTCTGTTTGACTGCACTAACCATGGCGGAATATGACCAGTTAGAAATCTCTATCTTCCAATTATATTGCATGCATGTACATGTATGTAATTAATATATACATATGATATTACTAAAATGTTCATGTATATGAATGTATGTATGTATTCTGGTTGATCAGATTCTGATAATTTAGTATTGTCCTTATGTTATTGTTAAACACTCTTTTTATTCTTGACGTCCTAGAAAATATAAATTGCATTTAACGAGGGCTAAGAAAATCTAAATGAGATTTAAAATAATTTCACTCATCTTATTTTAAATCTCTTCTATAAAATTCATCATTTGTATTGTTGGCAGTGCTTTGAGATAATGTTATTAGAAGATTTACCTTTTTATTATTTTTATCAATTATATAGTAGATTTCTTATAGCTGTGAGTATTGAGAATTTCTTATACGATAAATCTTAATAATCATAATTTAACCAGCTAGAATCTAAATATAAAATATTTTATTATTACATACCATCTGAATTAATGTATCTCAATCAAAAATAAATATAAAGAATTTTATTTTGATTGACCAGTTAGCATTGTCCTTCCTTATATTATCTCTGATTTCTCCCATATTTTGTTGGTGCCATCCAGCTTTTTAATCCTATGAAACAAAGATCGAACTTCTAACCACATTTGGTGATGGGACAAATTGTATATTAAATAAATTACGTTTATTACAAGTCCTGGCCGAGTTCGGTAACGACGACTCAACATTCTAGTTGCCTTGTAAGTTCTGCCTCCTGATGACTCAACATATCCTCCAGAGGCTTTCAAGATTATTTTTTTCGTGTTGATCTTGAGATAAGTTGACGAGGACGTTGGGATGAACGTATTCATCTTTTGTCACCAGAGACATTCAAACTAGATAATTGATTTTGTATTCCTCTATCCAATAATAATGATGAAGAGTCATTTAATCAAACTCTAGAATAAAAAGAATATGGTCAAGGATATAGAAGGCGACAGAGTTATTCATTGACTTGCTTCCAAGATAAGCTGATGATCAGCTGAAGTTGATGAAACCAAAAAGAAATCAAACCTATGAGTCCAATAGCCACAAGGGAGAAAGCAAAGAAAGAAAAAAAAAATTACAGAGCAACTTCCCTATGCCATTAATAGGAGTTTGGATTTTCTGTCTCAAAATTATACGTGTTAAATTATATCTCAAAGATATTGTATACATATCAAGGATATCATGTCTAATAGACAAGAAGACATAGGAATACATGATTTGAGGATAGAATATCTGCACTATTTTAATAGGAGTCTCAATTGGGATGCGTAGTTTGAGTCGAATTGAACAAGGGTATTACACAAAAATATCAATTCAAACTTGACTCAAATCAATCTGAAAATTATAAATTAAAATCCGGACCTACTCGGATAACTTGCTCAATCTAATCTAATTTTTTTAATGTGATATTATTCTTTCATTATTTAATAAAATAATTAAATAAAATTTTAAAATACATAATAATAATATTTTAATTTAAAAATATTAGTAAAATATATAACTTTAAAATGAAAATAAAAAACAAATCACTTTTCTACCTGACATAATTTTTTTTCCGGATCAGATTTTATATCCCATTTAAATCCAACCCAAACTCTAAAATTTTCATTTCTAACCTCATATTTTTCCAATTTACTCGATTCGGATTTATTCTTGACTCCCCTAATTCTTAGTTTAATTTTAAAATATATTTTTATCGATAATAAATTTTATATTATTATCTAAGTTTATTTTTTATTTTTTTCACAAAATATTTTATTAATGTATATATACATAATCCAGTGGTAAATGTTTGAGATAAAATTGTAGTGATCCAGGGTTCAAACTTAGTAGAAGATTTCATTAAGTGCTTAAGATAAAACTATAGTGATTTGGGATGAAAACTCAGTAAAGGATTTCACCATCTCTATAAACTTCTGCCTATGCACTTGTTACTTGGGCTTCTCCACTTTATCTCTCTCCTAATAGTAGTGGGGTAGGGGAGCCACTAATGTGACGACTCCATATTTATATAATAAAATTATGACTTTTTTCCTTATAATCACTTTATATTCAACAAAATATTCAACAAGGTCTGACTAGCCTTTTATAAAAATTTTCTTTAAATTTTAAAAATGATCTTATAAAACACTTGATGTCTTCAATTTTAGGTCAGCTTTACGGCCGTCAAACCCAATTTATGGAGCTCTATTGGGCTCGATTCAGGTTCCTATTAACCATTGGACCGGATTCTCTATTTGGGTCTAAGTGATGGCCTACTCAGAAAATAAAGGGCCTTTATTGGACTGATAATGGCCCAGCTATGCGCATCAAGGTTCATTGTGGTTGTTATAGGCTTTCCTGGGCCTTTTGATTCTTATGGGCCGTTCTCATTTTTTTAAAAACGTTTATTTAGTTTTTTATATTTTAGAAATAAATTCGGACCTTATAAAAAGTTTGTTTATTTTTTAAAACAGTTCGTTAGAGTTTTATTAAAATAATTAGGATTTTTTTTAGGAAAATCTGTTATTTCACAAAAAAAATATCATGGTAACCATCTATAAAAGGGAAAGAGGGTTTAGAATCTCACATACTAAACTAATTTTGTGTTTCGACTTCTATTTCTCTAGGTAAGTATCATGTCTTTAATATCTTTATTTGTTGTATAAAAGATTCTTCACTGTTAGAATGGGGAGGGGATTTAAGATCTCATATACCTAAAAAGTTTTGAGTTTGGATTTTTATTATCTTCGAAAGTATCGTGTCTCTATTCGTTGCATAATTAATCTTTTTTTTTTAATTATCGGAACATTGTATTCAGGATCCTCTAGATCATAATTTACGAGTAGGTGATGCTAAATCTTATTTGGGCTTTTTATGGGTTGCATTGAATTTTAATTAAGTCATGAATTTTTTTTAAAGAAGTTTATTTAGTCTATTTATATTTTTTTAAAAAAAACTGTGGTCTACGTACAAAAGTTTTTACGTAAACTGGGGCCTCCATATTATTTCTACGTAAAAAGTTCTTTTATTTTTAAAAAATTACAAGCTGTTAATTTTTTTTTAGTAAAATAATATGGAGTTTTTATTAGGAAATTATGTTACTTCGCCCCCCCAAAAAAAATTATATTCATCATTTATAAAAAGAGGTGAAAATCAAGTAAAAACACTTTATTTTTTTAATTTACAAACTTCTTTTTATTTTAAAAGAAATTCATTTAGTTTTTGTATTTTAAAAGTAAGTGGGGGAAGAACTCTCTTAGCTTTTTTTTTTATTTGGGTAATAAATTTTTACTAGAAAATATGTAGAGTTTTTATTAGAAAAAATTATTATTTAATAAAAAAAAGTTACAGTGCAACATAAAAAAGCCTCCTTTTTATTTGATCTGCTAATTTTATTTTCTTAAATTTTTAAATAATATTTTTATAATGCAGGTGTCTTTTTGAATTTGACTCTACTAAGTAAGAAGACATCTTTCTCCTAATTCACTTATCGGAAAAAGAAGTTAATTGTTGCGGCAAGATCAATATATTGAAGAAGGGATGACAGATTTCAACAATTTCAAATCATACTTCTTGACGAATGATCAAGGATTGCAACCATCACAAGATAATGATCAAAATTTCCTTCTAAGGCAGAGTCAGTATCAAAATCAAGCCACACTTCACATTGACATCCCTCACTCCACAAACCCAAGACAATTTTTGAATTTCGACGACTATGCGGTAAAGATACTCAATTTTTTATCATCAAATTGTGTATTAACGACATTATGTGTTTCATAAACAAATAAATTCATTCGCTAACTAACTTCTTTTACTTATCTTCTTTTTTAGAACAATGCAATCCATTTCGAAGATGCAAATGCTCAAATGATGCGTTCCAACGAGCTCCTCGAATCGGTATTCTCTCATTGCAGTTTCCGATCGTCTTTCCTTGTACAATTCATGTAAAGTTAAGTGTTCCTAAAGAAGTTTATACTTTGTTGTTGAACAGGAACAATATGCACTAGCTATGATTGAAAAATACGACAATAATAACAACAGCAATGAAAATCAACTCGAAAATGAGGTTGAGGGCGATGTTGCTAAGCCATTGATGAGGAAAGTTTCAAAGGCAATCGGGAATCCGCCTTCAGACGGATACAATTGGAGGAAATACGGGCAGAAGAATGTGAAAGGGAATAACTTTCCGAGGAACTACTACAAATGCACATATCCAAATTGTGAGGCGAAGAAGAAGGTCGAATACTCGGCCGAAGGTTATGCCGCGGAAATAATCTATAAGGGCTCACATGACCACCCTCAAGTTAACCCCTCCTGTGATCTCGTCAGTATCTACTTAGCACAAGAAATGACCTGCAATCTCGATAATGAAGTTGATAATGACTTAAGAAACAGGTTTGTTTGTTAGTTTGTTTGTTAGTTATTTTAGGCCCATTTCTTAACTTGTTTTTTGTTTTAGGAGGTTGGATCAGTACGTTGCTACTTCTCAAATGAGCTCATCTTCGAGATCTGCTCGCCAACAAAAGTGGGTGGCTCAATTAGTAAGCGACCATGAAGTGCTCGATGATGGATACCGCTGGCGAAAGTATGGGAGAAAGATTGTGAAAGGAAACTTAAAACCAAGGTAACTATCTATACAACTACAATCAAATTTTTATCTCACTAAGTGAGATCAAGCCTTAATCTCTTAATAATCTTCAATTTTATCTTATTTTATTATTATTAACCAAATCTTATTGAGCAAAAATGTTATTCAGATATGTTGATTAATTCTAGTCATTGATGATATAGGAATTACTATATGTGCACTCATTATGGATGCATAGTGAAGAAGCACGTGGAGAAGGAAGTAGATGATCATAATCGCAACATCCTATTGATAACCTACGAAGGCCTCCACAATCATGGAATTCCTACGACAAAGCACAATATTGACAACAATTTGCATTTTCCATACAATCATCACAATCAAGCTAATAACTTGCAGTTCGAGACAAGAGTTGAGGCACCGACAACGACGAACCAAGAAGAAAGGTTCATGAGATTTGAATGCCCTAATCCTCTCAACACGGTTCATGCAACACCAATTAGTGTGGAACAATGTCCTCGACCTAACTTGGGTTATCGACCTATCATTATGCCTTATGTTGGCATTCGTGGGCCTCTTGAACCAAAGGTAGAGCGCACACAAGAGTTCAATGCGTCCTCCTCGAGGACACAATTGCCTATGCAAGATAATGTTCTCCAAGGATGTGATATGACAGTGATAATGGCACCACCTCAGTCACGTCGAATGTAATTTAGTTTATAAATTAAGAAAAAGTTTTAATTTTAATTTAGTTTCACGGATCATTGTCTCAACTCAAATATTATCTGTATATTTGTATTTTAGGGAGAGAACTGACTTGTATTATTATTAATATCCGTTGATAAGTATCATGAATTCTCTGTATCTAGAGTAACGACTAGTGTTGCTTAAGGCTATGCGCTTTCAGCTGTGTACCTGCATTTATCTCCTTCCATATCCGTGGGACCGGCTCTAGGGGGGCCACTGATGTGGTGGTTCCATTTTTTTTTATAAAACTCCAATTTTATTGGAGCTCACGATTTTTAATATTTTAATATTGTTTATATTAAAAAACATCTATTTTTTATTTTTAATTATTATAATTTTATTTGAGAGTTTCAACTTTTATAAACTTCTTTTTATTTTAAAAGAAGTTCATTTAGTTTTTATATTTTAAAAATAGGATGGGGAGAAGTCACTGACTCAAGGCATAGACCATTAAACATTATGCCTAGGACCCCAATATTACTGGGGCTCATTGATTAAATAATTAAGTAAAAGCATTAAAAAAAAATAAATTGAGTCATTAATATTAATTAATGATAATATACACATTAATAAATATCATGCTGACCCATTAATGACAACCAAGATTTTATTTTATTTAATCTTATTTCCTTATAATTATACTTAGTCAAGATTTTATTCTATTTAATTATATATCTTATAAAACTAATAAATTCTTAATGTCAATCAAAATCTGATCAAATCAACTCGAATCCAACTCGAATCCTAAAATCCTCAATCCTAACATGATATTTTTCCGATTGACTCAGATCAGGCTCATTGTTGACATCCTTAATAATTAGTTTAATTTTAAAAAATATTTTCTCACTATTTAAATAAATTTTATTATTATTATCTAAGTTTTTCAATTTTTTTTCCAATATATTTATCCTATTCCAACATTATCTAATTTAGATATTTATTAGTGTACATACTCCACCTTCAATAACCATAGTAATAACTTTGATGCCATGGTAGCTGTCCTGATTAATAAAAAATAAAATAAAATAACTTTGACTGCTCATATTCCAATATTCATCTTAGGTCTTACTAGCATTTATAAAAGTTTTCTTTAAATTTTAAAAATGATCTTTAAAAACAGTAAGGGCATGTTTGGTTAGGGGTTATCAATGATAACCTTGATAGGTTATCAAGGATACCCTTATTTGGTTTAAGTAATGAATGATTCCGGGTAATGTAATATTCCTGTCACGTCAGCAATAAGGGAATATAATCCGGAATCAGAAAACCTTGAAAATCTTAGATTTTCCACGATTCCGGGGTTGTCAATATTTTTTCCCCAAAATTACCCTGCGACACTTAAAAGAGATAAATTCTTCTTTTAACAACACTAGCAGGTGGTGAGCAGGAGCAGCGGGTTCTGTGGGGGCAACGACGGCGACTGGAGCCAACAACGGCGACTAGCAATGGTGGTGACAGCAAGAAGGAGGCGACAGTGAGCAACGACAGCGACTGCGAAGCAACGGCGACGGCGAGCAGGTGGCAGCGGCGATGGTGAGCAAGCGGTGACTGTGAAGAACGGCTAAGACCAGCCATCACCTGGACAGTGACGGCGAGCAGGTGGCAACGTCGGAGGTTCGCGGAGGAGGCGGCCCGTCGGCGGCAAGAAGGAGGCGACAGTGAGCAACGATGGCGATAGCGAGCAACGGCGACGGCGAGCAGGTGGCAGCGGCGATGGTGAGCAGGTGGTGACTGTGAAGAACGGCTAAGACCAGCCATCACCTGGACAGCGACGGCGAGCAGGTGGCAACGTCGGAGGTTCGCGGAGGAGGTGGCCCGTCGGCGGCAAGAAGGAGGCGACAGTGAGCAACGATGGCGATAACGGAGCAACGGCGACCGCGAGCAGGTGGCGGCGACGATGGCAAGCAAGCGGTGATTGTGAAGCAACGACGGCTGAGGCCAACCATCGCTTGGACAGAGACGATGCGCAGATTGTGCCGGAGGTCCGTGAAGGATTCGGTGCGCCGACGGCTTGCGTGGAAGAAGACGTCGATACGAAAAAAGGGACAGGAGGGAGAAGTACAGTAACATAAAAAAAATTAAAAATTTAATCACATATGTAAATTATTTTAATTATATTTTAAAATATATATAGATTTATTTTAAATTTTAAAAATTATAAATCAATTATATTTATTTATTATATATATTATCAAGTTATTAATTAATATAATATTAATAATTATTATTAATTTAATTAAATTTATTCTAAAAAATTAATCATATAATTGATAAGGGTAATATGGTAATTATCAAATTAGATTATAACATTACCTAGGTTGAACCAAACAAGATTAGGATTAATTTTTATTCTCCATAACCTTGGTTATCGGATTACTAGGTGATCATATAATCAAGGTCATATATAAAAACTTGAACCAAACGTACCCTAAACGTCTTCAATCGGTAGGTTAATTTTACGGGACGTCAAGCCCAGTTTGTGAAATTCTATTGGGCTGAATTTCACTTTTTGTATTCACGGGTCTTAGTGATGGCCTACTCGGATAATAATGGGCCTTCTTTGTGGATTGTTATTAGGCTATGATGGGCCTAGGAAATGGGTGTCGCTAAAGCCTTTTGTGCTTGTTATGGGCCGTTCCGATTTTGTTTAAAAAGTTTATTTAATTTTTTATATTTTAGAAATAAATTCGGACCTTATAAAAAGTTTGTTTATTTTTTAAAACAGTTCGTTAGAGTTTTATTAAAATAATTAGGATTTTTTTTAAGGAAAATCTATTATTTCAAAAAAAAAAAAGCATGGTAACCATCTATAAAAGGGAAAGAGAGTTTAGAATCTCACATACTAAATTAGTTTTGTGTTTCTACTTCTATTTCTCTAGGTACATACTAAATTAGTTTTGTGTTTCTACTTCTATTTCTCTAGGTAAGTATCATGTTTTTATTTGTTATATAAAAGATTTTTCATTGTTAGAATGGGTAGGGGGTTTAAGATCTCATATACTTAAAAAGTTTTGAATTTCGATTTTTATTTATCTTCGAGAGTGTCAGAACAATGTGAGCTTTTATCGGTCTTCACTGGGCTATGAGTAGATGATGCTAAATCCTATTTGGGTTTTTTATGGGTTGCATTGAATTTTAATTAAGTCATGAGTTTTTTTTAAAGAAGTTTATTTAGTCTATTTATATTTTAAAAATAAATTGGGGCCTACATAGAAAGTGTTTGTTTTTTTAAAAAATGTCTTTATTTTTTTTAATTTACAAACTTCTTTCTATTTTAAAATAAATTCATTTAGTTTTTGTATTTTAAAAGTAAGTTGGGAAGAACACTCTTAGTTTTTTTTTATTTGGGTAATAATTTTTTACTAGAAAATATGTAGAGTTTTTATTAGAAAAAATTATTATTTATTAAAAAAAGTTACACTGCAACATAAAAAGCCTCCTTTTTAGTTGATCTACTAGTTTTTTTTAAATTATTAAATAATATTTGTATTATATTTTTTTATAATTCAGGTGTCTTTTTGAATTTGGCTCTACTAAAAGACATCTTTCTCCTAATTCACCTATCGGAAAACGGAAGTTAATTGCCGTGGCAAGATCAACATATTGAAAAAAGGATGACATATTTCAACAATTTCAAATCATACTTCTTGACTAATGATCAAGGACCCTCACAAGATAATGATCAAAATTTCCTTTTGAGACAGAGTCAACATCAAAATCAAGCAGCACTTCACATTGGCAGCCCTCACTCCACAGACCCAAGAAATTATTTGAATTTCGACGACTATGCGGTAAAGATACTCAATTTTTTATCATCAAATTGCGTATTAACAACATTATGTGTTTCATAAACAAATAAATCCATTTGCTAACTACCTTCTTTTACTTATCTTCTTTTTTAGAACAATGCAATCCTTTCCGATGATGCAAATGCTCAAATGATGCGTTCCGACAAGCTTCTTGAATCGGTATTCTCTCATTGCAGTTTCCGATCGCCTTGCCTTGTACAATTCATGTAAAGTTAAGTGTTTCTAAAGAAGTTCATACTTTATTGTTGAACAGGAACAATATGCACTAGCTATGGTTGCAAAATACGACAATAATAACAACAATAATGAAAATCGGCTCGAAAATGAGGTTGAGGGTGTTGTTGCTAAGCCATTGACAAGGGAAGTTTCAAAGGCAATCGGGAATCCGCCTTCAAACGGATACAATGGAGGAAATACAGACAGATGAATGTGTAAGGGAACAACTTTCCGAGGAACTACTACAAATGCACATATCCAAATTGTGAGGTGAAGAAAAAGGTCGAATACTCGGCCGAAGGTTATCTCGCGGAAATAATCTATAAGGGCTCGCATGACCACCCCCAAGCTAACCCCTCTTGCGATCTCGTCAGTATCTACTTAGCACAAGAAATGACCGACAATCTCGATAATGAAGTTGATAATAACTTAAGAAACCGGTTTGTTTGTTAGTTTGTTATTTTAGGCCCATTTCTTAACTTGCTTGTTTGTTTCCGGAGGTTGGATTAGTACGTTGCTATTTCTCAAATGAGCTCATCTTCAAGATCTGTTCGCCAACAAAAGTGGGTGGCTCAATTAGTAAGCGACCACGAAGTGCTCGATGATAGATATCACTGCGAAAGTATGGGAAAAAGATTGTGAAAGGAAACTCAACCAAAATAACTATCTATACAACTACAATCAAATTTTTATCTCACAAAGTGGGATCAAGCCTTAAATCTCTTAATAATCTTCGATTTTATCTTATTTTATTATTACTAATCAAATTTTATTGAGCAAAAATATTATTCTTATATGTTGATTAATTCTAGTTATTGATGATGTAGAAATTACTATATGTGCACTCATCATAGATGCATAGTGAAGAAGCACGTAGAGAAGGAAGTAGATGATCATAATCGTAACGTCCTATTGATAACCTATGAAGGCCTCCGCAACCATGGAATTCCAATGACAAAGCACAATATTGACAACAATTTGCACTTTACATTCGACCATCACAATCAAGCTAATAACTTGTAGTTCGAGACGAGAGTTGAGGCACCGACAACGGCGAACCAAGAAGAAAGGTTCATGAGATTTGAATGTCCTAATCCTCTCAACACGGTTCATGCAACACCAATTAGTGTGGAATAATGTCCTCGACCTAACTTGGGTTATCGACCTATCATTATGCCTTATGTTGGCATTCGTGGGCCTCTTACCAAAGGTAGAGTGCACACAAGAGTTCAATGCTTCCTCCTCGAGGACACAATTGCCTATGCAAGATAATGTTCTCCAAGGATGTGATATGACGGTGACAATGGCGTCACCTCAGTCACGTCGAATGTAATTTAGTTTAGTTTCAATTGTTACGATAAGAAATCAATTGTTTGTAAAATCTGAACATTAAAAGGTTTTAGTTTTTCATGATCAAGTAAATGCTATATACGCATTCGACATTTCTCACAGAACTAAGACTCGATGGTATACCAATATCAACCTTCGATACTACATAAATTAATAATTATGAGTTCTAAAAATAAATTTTGAAATTAACTTAGTTCCACTAATCATTGTCTCAACTAAAATATTATCTATATATTTATATTTTAAGGAGTTAAACTGACTTGCATTATTATTGATATCATGAATTCTCTGCATCTAGAGTAACGATCAGTGTTAGCTTAAGGCATAGGCTATTAAGATTTATGCCTAAGACCCTAATTTAATTAGAGCTCATGATTTATAATATTTTAAGATTGTTTACATTAGAAATTATCTATTTTTTTTAATTATTGTAATTTTATTTGTAAATCTAACAAGTTCAACTATACTTCAATTTGATTTAAAAATCCAACACTTTCATGCTAATGATTCAAATTCATCTAATTGACGAAGATGTTAAAAATTCATCTTATTTCAAAAAAAATATTTGAGCTCGTCTATAGAATTAGGAGTCCAAGAGAAGCACATAGAAACTTGTTTCATCCGATTCTGAGGTCTCTAGATCGGTCAAACGGTTTTGTAAGACATTGCATATTTTGCAACGAATCTGAATTTTGTTGGAAATTTCCAACGAACTGGCAGATTCGTTGGAAATTTCCAACAAATTGGCAGATTCATTGGAAATTTCCAATAAATTAATGGATTCGTTGTAAATTTTTGCCCGCAATAATTTGCTGTAAAATTGCGACAAATTATATATTCGTTGGGAAATTCCAACAAATAATATTTTCATTGCAATTTTTGCGACAAAAATACTATTCGTTGCAAAATTTGTAACGAACAAATTATTCGTTGCAAAATTTGCAATGAAAATATTATTCGTTGTAAAATTTGCAACAAATTTTATGTTTTGTCGTTAACTTGCAACCATATTAGCGACAAAATATCTTTTGTTGCTAATTTGCAACGAATTTATTTTGTTGCTAAATTTGTTGCTAATTTGGAATAGTTTATTATTTTGTTGCAAATTTCGTTGGAAAGTTTGGAACAAAATTTAAATTCGTTGCAAATATTCATCCCTAATAGATTGTTTTTTTTTGTAGTGTGAGTTTCAACTTTTACAAACTTTTTTTTATTTTAAAAGAAGTTCATTTAGTTTTTATATTTTAAAAATAAGGTGGGAAGAAGTCTCTTAGTTTTTTTTTTATTTGGGTTATTAAAATTTTTACTTGAAAAATATGTTAGAGTTTTTATTAGAAAAATTTATTATTTATTTAAAAAAGTTACGCAGTGTGGCATAAAAAGCCTTCTTTTTAATATATATAAAATTCACCTATGGAAGTTTATTGCCATGGCTAGATCAACATATTGAAGAAATCATCACAGATTTCAACAATTTAAATCCATACTATTTAATGGGCAATCAAGGATTGCAACCCTCGCGTCTCCATCGGCTGACATGCATTATTGGTACTTACATATGATGTTGTTGTAATAAGTCATGTGGTTGATTTTCAACGTATGTGAAATACATCGCATGTCACCCGATCCCCCGTATAATGGGTCACTATGTTGGATGAAGTTTCTTATGAGTTACCTTCCTTTTAGATTGCATGAGCTAATCCCGAAAGGCCGAAAGGCCGAAAGGCCTTGGGGTAAGAATTATCATTTGCTGCAAAAGGATTGCAATCCTTGCATGATAATGATCAAAATGCCCTCCTTAAAGTCGTTACTTCGTCGCAAACTCCTCCTGTTTTTTAAAATCGAAGTCCAAATCAAAATCAAGCCATGCTTGTGAATTCTAGTTCTCAACCAACAGACCTTCCCATTGACATCCCTCAGTTCACAGACTGAGATATTTTCTGAATTTCAAGGATATGTGATAAAGATACTCAATTTTTTATCACAAAATTGCATACATCAAGTAAATTCATTCGCTAATTAACTTCTTTTATTGATTTCCATTTTTGTAGACCAATGCAATCCTTTCTAATGATGCAAATGCTCAAATGATGCGCACCAACGAGCTTCTCGAATCGATATCTCCTGCTGTAATTTACGATCACCTTGCCTTGTAAAATTCATGTGAAGTGTTTCCAAAGAATATTATACTTGATTGTTGAACAGGAACAATTTGCACTAGCTATGGTTTCATCGGAGAAGGCGCGGCATGAATAACACAACAATAACAACAACAACAAGGAAAATCAACTCAAAAATGAGGTTGCAGGTGTCGTTGCTGAGCTATTGTCGAGGGAAGTTTCGAAGGCAATTGGAAATCCACCCTCAGATGGATATGTTGGTGCAACGGAGCCGGCAAGAGGGGAGGGATGAATTGCCTGTAAAATAAAAATACCCTCCTCAAAACTTTCAACTCTAAAATAGTGCAACAATAATAAAAACAAAATCAACTAACAGAAAAGAGAGAAAGAAACTCAGCGATATGACTTGGTTACAACTAAGAAGGTTGTTAATTCAAGGCGGTTAAATATACGCACTAAGAAAATCTCCTTTTCTGAAGACGTAGAAGCTTTTTACATACTAAAAGCTCTTACAAGTTGCTAGGAATTGAATACTAAGTTGAATGATTAATTTCCTAGCTTCAGGGGCCTTTATATAGCTCCTGGAAAACCTATCTTGAGCCTTGAGGGCGCCTCCAACGAGGTTGAGGGTGCCTCCAGCCGAGTCAACGGATAAAACTTTATCCGTACTCGCAACAGTCATCTAGACTGGGTCGAAGGCGCCTTTAATGGCCTTGAAGGCGACCTGGACAAGGTTGAGGGCGCCTTCAAGGCAATGAAGCCGCCTCCAAGACTGCAGTCAGCACAGACACCTTCAACAATTCATTGAAGGTGCCTCCAACTAGCTTTTCTAACTCCTTTTGACTTGTTCTCTTCTTCTGAGGATCCGAATGCATGGGTAATTGCGGTCAATCGAAATAGGCTCATCCGAACTCAATTTCTGGCCTTCTCCTCGAGCATGCTTCCAACCCGTCTTCTCGTCCCTCAAACGCCGCGCACGTTCTTCTTGTCTACCAGTGTACTCTTCCGCAGTTCTCTCGTCCCTCAGACACACCGAGTTCGTCGGCTCCCTTCTCGTGCCGTCCTTCTCGCTAGCTGCGTCTTCCGTTCAACTTCCTGCGCTACTAAGCTCCTGTACACTTAGACACAGGGATTAAATAATAAGCAAGACCTAATCTAACTTGGTTGATCACATCAAAACAACCACGGGGTCCAACAATCTCCCTCTTTTTGATGTGCACTCTTTACTCGATGAGATTTACAAATATGTTGGCGATGTCGTGATAAGGGTCTCAACTGCCAATGCTCCTTGTGCCTTTCCATTTGCAGCTATAAAATGTAGATTTTCTATGATTTTCCAGGAGGGACGAGTAGCCCCAGATAATGATATCGGGAGATTTGTGGCGGGCACATTGGCTTCAGTACCAAGAATGTCTCCGGCAGCTTTTGACAAGGTTTTCAATGACAAGATTCAGGTGAAGACTCCCTCAAGTGTCTGTTTAAATAATTATTTCTTGCAGTGTTTGTATCCTTTAGAAGATGCATATCAAGTGTTTCCTGCAACGGTAAATGCGCCTCTGCGCGATGTTCGATAAGCTGACCATATGCCCACTGCATTTGCTTTTGTCTCACTGGAAGACCACAAGAATTATTACGTCAATTTTCTGACTGCTTATGTGAGACCCTTTTCTTTGTTACAGGACAATCTTGCTTTAGTTTACTTGTCAAGCCTCGTTAAAACGCAACTCGGCATTGCTGAAAAGCTGAATACGGCCGCTCAGATATTGTAGAGCTTCAGCTGTTTTGTGATGAAGATGACCGCGTCTCAATGCAGTTTTGTGTCGTTCTGTTGTTTTGACTGTCTTCCTTATTAATGGCGTGGTGTTGAAGTTGCCCTAGTTATTGACATTGCTATTTTCCATCATCAGTTTTGCTCCAATTGCAGGTGCTTCTTTACCAAGTTGATTCACTACTGTTTATCATAGTATCGAAATCGACAAGCTTTGTAAAATTGATTTATTGGCTTTGCAATCTTAGGAAGCATGTATGACTATTTGTTTCTAGGATTTCCAAATATCTTCATGATCTTTCCAGTCTTTACTAGATGAGGAAATGGCCTTTTATCACTGCAATCTCCAAAATGATCTTATGTTGAAAAAGCATGCAATATTTTCTTATGCATGCTACTAATGAATTTTCTATTGTTTATCCTACTCTTTACATGCTGCCTTTTACTTTATTTAGTAAATGTAATTATCATATTAAGTTATCTGATATTTTTTACAACAACAAAACTAAAAATTTAATAACATTGAAGCAGTAATATTGAATGGAATATATATATTTCAAATTGTTATGATGTATGTTAGTAATTTAAATTCTAGTGCAAGTAGGGAATTAAGTTAGAAAGACTTAAATTTTGAAGATTCATGAATATAATAGGTCATAATATGCCTCATGGCACATGATATGCTGATTATTCTCATGTCTACAATTATGAATTTTCATTGTGCTTAGGCATTGAGTGTGTAGATAAGCAGTCAATTGAACGAGTAGTGGATACAAATGTATATATATTTGAAGGATATAAATGTCTATAATTATGAATTTTCATTAAGTTTAGGCATTGAGTGTGTGGATAAGGAGGCAGGATCTCCTGGATTACTTTTTATGGTCTAGAGGATGTGTCACTCGCATTTGCAGTCGGATCACGGTCGTGATCTGTCCGCAAATGGTTGGGATCCTTTCCTGGGTTTATCGTTCTCATTAGGTTATAGTTTTTGTTCGAAGCGGGCGGTCGGAGGTTGTCCAGAGGACACCTTCACTCGATGCCCAGTAACCTAGCCACTTATCCACCACCGGAGGTTTTCAGGCGGTTTCCGACCGTCCGTTTCGAATAAAATTTATAACCTGGTAGGAACGGTGAACTCAAGAAGGGTTCGCAACCCTTTGCAGTCGGATCGTGATCGCAATCCGATCACAAATAGGAGTGACACATCTTCTAGATCACAAAAAAGTGGTAGAAGAGATCTGTGCTTGTGGATAAGCAGTCAATTAAACGAGTAGTGGATATAAATGTATATATATTTGAAGGATTAGTTAAAATTAGAAGGTTGTTAACATCACTCATGGATGTCGAGTCAAGAAGGCAGAGCTCGGAAGGTTGAGATCAATCAAACACTGCCCGAACTCTTATCACTAGGAAGAGCTGACGCGGAGAAGTGCTAGACTAAATTCTCATTCACATGGAGTTCATCTCAACTAATTTTTTGTTCACTTTCCCAACAGAAGCAACAACTCGAAATAATTTGGGTGTTAGTTTCTTATGGGTTTTATTAAAGTATCAAGTTTATGTTTAATGATTTGATTGAGTGTGCAAGTTCATTTGGTTTGGTTTAAGTTAAGCTAGTTAGCTTATTGGATCAAACTTGAATTTGCACCTAGTCGACCTTAACACCCTATGCCATCGTTCCACCTTTAATTACCTATTAAGCCTCTGCCTCTAGCACTTTTTCTCAAACACATCAAATAACCTCCAAACATGTCATGAACTTTACCCTTTGAAATTATGAGGAGTTTTTGAAGTCCCATTACTAATGCCGGCCAACTTGATGTCTACTAAGTGATACTATCGGATTCTGTTGCTCAGGGATGAAGCCAGAAATTTTATATTGAGAGGGTGAAATGCATACCTTTATATTGAAGGGAGATGATCATATCTTACCTCCCATTCATCTCTTTTTTATTTCCTATTTTTATACTTCTTACATTTTTTTATATTTAAAAATTGAGAAGCGGCGGCTGCCACCATCACCCCGCTTTGGCTCCATCTCTGCTGTGCCCTTCCGGTCCGATCTAATATTTAACAATCTGGTATGACTTGAGGGTTTACCTCTATAAATATGATGATAATAATAAAACATAATAATTAACCAGATAACATTAAACTTGGGTGACAATCCCGATTATAGAAGATGAGGAGAAAAGGGTATGACTTCTTACTATTTGTCTTTTTTTTTTTTCATTTTCATTTATTCCTAACTCCAGCCGATTTGATCGTTTGAGGAGTCATGCCGGCCATGTTTGCGTCCACTAATTGGGCCAATGATTTTAATTATTTTAATATTATTTATATTCAATTTAAAAAATAAACATTTATTTTTAATTTTATTTGTTATATATTTTTTAAATTATGTATCTTATTTATTAAAACCCAATCAATTTTTTTTCCACATTGATCTCTAAAAAAATTATACTCTCTCAATCGCCTATGATCTCGTATCCTTCTCTTCCTTGATCAGTATTCTTGTTTATTTTTCTCCCTCATCAATGATCTACATTTTTTCCCTTCCTTATTAGTGATATTTTTAAAGGATGTCCTTTGTCCCTAAGACGTAGCGCATACGATGAATACATGACATCTCTAACATAATAGTCAAAAGTCAATTATGAGAAATTTACTATCCAAGATTTATCCTATTATGCATCTGACGGTTATGTATTTATATTTATTTTCCTCCATATCTATGGAGCTGACAATATTTTTTTTTTTTAAGATGTCCTCCAGTTAAGTTCGGATGAAAATAAATGAGGGTTAATACTTATTTTTTAAAATATATTAAAGGTTATTTTTTTCCCTAAAACCTCAAACATAAATGAAATAGCCTTGTACTCGACATGTACAGATACTAATGCTAAGTGTTAATTCGATCCCACCCTTACTGGCACTGCCCATAAAGGTATTGTGTGCAGTTGTGTACAGTATGTTTTTAAAAAAAATTAATTTTTTTTTGATAGTTTTAAAGTTTATGATGGTGTCAATGAAATTTTACTTTTAAAATTTAAAAACTGGGTTATAATATTAAATATTTAAAAAATTTCAAATCAAATTTTTTACAAAATATTATAATTACGATTAAACTCTAAAGATAAAATTTTAGTTGTATAATTGGACGCGTAAAAAAATCATCAAAAAATAGAAATTAAAAAAAATCTACTGTGCATGACTGTGCACAGTATGCTTATAGGCACTACCGTAAGGATAGTATCGAATTAGGCTAACTGAATTTGTTAATTTGAATGAAAAATGGACGCGGTTAGACTCCAATATACCAATAAGAGAATAGACAATTAACCACTGAATAATGAATATCTCTAAAATTTAAAATAAATCATCTATGTTATTAAATTTTAGATAATTACTTTTCACTTTCTACTAGTTATGTTAAAAATTTTATTATCTTCATTTTAAAATAAAGAATTTCATTTTTTATAATTGGAGAAACATTTTAGCATAAATTTAAATTTAGAGAATTAAAATAAAATCTGATGTAGGTGATTTTTTTACAAAAAATAATAATAAAATTTAGTATAGTAATTTATTTTACGTAAGCTGCTAGTATGGATACTCTAAATGGCAAGAAGCAAACATTGTCCATGTAGGTGAGATTGTGTTTCGATCCAACAGAGGCAATTAATGGATATTAATTGACACATGATTATACCATTTGCCTAGAATTTAAAGATAGTGCTAACTGATTAGAATTTGGTCAGCTATAATATATACATGTATGTATATACATGAGTATTTTAGTAATATTATATTTATATATTAATTATATGCATATATATACATGCAGTAAAATTCATTTCTAGCTGGTTATAGATTCTGACCAATAAAATTTATTTATACAGTAGATTTCTTATAGCGATGAGTATTGATAGGAGTTCAGATCCTCTGTTTCAAAATCATATGTCCCTTCTATTTTGCTCGTCGATTAGACGGATTAAATTATATCTTAAAGATGTTGCACATATTTCAAGAATGTCATGATCATCTGATCGACAAGAGGACACGAGGACACATAATTTCAAGACAGAGGATCCGAACTACATTAATAGGGATCTCAATTTGGATGTGTCGGATGAATTTGGGTCGAATTGAACAAGGGTATTACACAAAACTATCCAATTCAAACTTGACTCTAATCGACCTGAAAATTATAAATTAAAATCCGGGCCAACTCAAATAACTTGATGAATCTGATCTAATTTTTTTAATGTGATATTATTCTTTCATTATTTAATAAAATAATTAAATAAAAATTTAAAATGCATAATAATAATATTTTAATTAAAAAATATTAGTAAAATATATAACTTTAAAATGAAAATAAAAAACAAATCACTTTTCTACCGAATTTGACCAAACATAACATAATTTTTTTCTAGATCAGATTTTATATCCCATTTAAATCCAACCAGAACTCAAAAATCTTCATTTTTAATCCGATATTTTTCCGATTGATCCAAATCTATTTTACTCTTGACACTCCTAATTCTTAATTTAATTTTAAAATATATTTTCATCTATATTTAAATAAATTTTATTATTATTATCTAAATTTTTTGTTTTTTTCTCCAATATATTTGTCATATTCTAACATTGCCTAAGTATACATATATATAACTCAGTAGTAAGTGTTTGAGATAAAGTTGTGGTTATCGAGGGTTAAAACTTAGTAGAAGATTTCACTAAGCGCTTAAGATAAAGCTATAGTGATCCGGAGTCTAAAACTCAACAAAGGATTTCACCATCTCTATAAACTCCTGCCTGGCACTTGCTATTTGAATTTTCCAACTTTATCTCCCTCCCAATAATAGTGAGGTAAGAGAGTCACTAATATAACGGTTCCACATTTATATAATAAAATTATGACTTTCTTCCTTATAATCACTTCACATTCTAATATTCAACTAGGTCTGACTAATATTTTATGAAACTTTTCTTTAAATTCTAAAAATGATCTTACACTCGATGTCTTCAATCTGTAGGCCAGTTTTACGGCCGTCAAACCCAATTTATGGAACTCTATTGGGCTAAATTCAGGTTCCTATTTGTCTTCATGGGTCTTAGTCGTGGCCAACTCGGATAATAATGGGCCGTTATTGGATAATGGCCCAGCTATGCGCATCAAGGCTCATTGTGGATTGTTATAGGCTTTCCTGGGCCTTTTGCTTCTTATGGGCCGTTCTCATTTTTTTAAAAACGTTTATTTAGTTTTTTATATTTTAGAAATAAATTTGGACCTTATAAAAAGTTTGTTTATTTTTTAAAACAGTTCGTTAGAGTTTTATTAAAATAATTAGGATTTTTTTTAGGAAAATCTGTTATTTCACAAAAAAAAAAAAATCATGGTAACCGTCTATAAAAGGGAAAAAGAGTTTAGAATCTCACATACTAAACTAGTTTTACGTTTCGACTTCTATTTCTCTAGGTATGTATAATGTCTTTAATATCTTTATTTGTTGTGTAAAAGATTCTTCACTGTTAGAATGGGGAGGGGGTTTAAGATCTCATATACTTAAAAAGTTTTGAGTTTGGATTTTTATTTATCTTCGAAAGTATCGTGTCTTTATTCGTTGCATAATTGTTCTTTTTTTTTAATTATCGAAACATTATAGTCAGGATCCTTTGGATCGTAATTTATGGTCGAGAGAATCTGTGCTCAGAACATTGTGGGGGCTTTTATCAGCTTCACTGGGCCATGAGTAGATGAAGCTAAATCCTATTTGGGGTTTTTATTGGTTGCATTGAATTTTAATTAAGTCATGAGTTTTTTTTTAAAGAAGTTTATTTAGTCTATTTATATTTTTAAAAAAACTGGGTCTAAGTAAAAAAGTTTTTACGTAAATGGGGTCTCCATATTATTTCTACATAAAAAATTCTTTTATTTTTAAAAAAATACAAGCTGTTAATTTTTTTTAGTAAAATAATATGAAGTTTTTATTAGGAAATTAGGTTACTTCCTCCCAAAAAAAATTATATTCTTCATCTATAAAAAGAGGTGAAAATCAAGTAAAAACTCTTTATTTTTTTAATTTACAAACTTCTTTTTATTTTAAAAGAAATTCATTTAGTTTTTGTATTTTAAAAGTAAGTTGGGAAGAACTCACTTAGTTTTTTTTTTATTTGGGTAATAAATTTTTACTAGAAAATATGTAGAGTTTTTATTAGAAAAAATTATTATTTATTATAAAAAAGTTACAGTGCAACATAAAAAAACCTCCTTTTTATTTGATCTACTAATTTTATTTTCTTAAATTTTTAAATAATATTTTTAGATATATTTTTATAATTCAGGTGTCTTTTTTAATTTGGCTCTACTAAGTAAGAAGACATCTTTCACCTAATTCACTTATCGGAAAAAGAAGTTAATTGTCACGGCAAGATCAACATATTGAAGAAGGGATGACAGATTTCAACAATTTCAAATCATACTTCTTGACGAATGATCAAGGATTGCAACCCTCACAAGATAATGATCAAAATTTCCTTCTAAGACAGAGTCAGTATCAAAATGAAGCC
This sequence comes from Zingiber officinale, assembly GCF_018446385.1. Taxonomy (NCBI): domain Eukaryota; kingdom Viridiplantae; phylum Streptophyta; class Magnoliopsida; order Zingiberales; family Zingiberaceae; genus Zingiber; species Zingiber officinale. The sequence continues at coordinate 134,608,829 of NC_056002.1, forward strand.
GCACTTCACATTGACATCCCTCACTCCACATACCCAAGACAATTTTTGAATTTCGACAACTATGCGGTAAAGATACTCAATTTTTTATCATCAAATTACCTATTAATAACACTATATGTTTCATAAACAAATAAATCCATTCGTAAACTAACTTCTTTTACTTATCTTCTTTTTTTAGAACAATGCAATCCTTTCCGAAGATGCAAATGCTCAAATCATGCGTTCCAACGAGCTTCTCAAATCGGTATTCTCTCATTGCAGTTCCGATCGCCTTGCCTTGTACAATTCATGTAAAGTTAAGTGCTCCTAAAGAAGTTTATACTTTGTTGTCGAACAGGAACAATATGCACTAGCTATGGTTGAAAAATACAACAATAATAACAACAACAATGAAAATCAGCTCGAAAATGAGGTTGAGAGTATTGTTGCTAAGCCATTGATGAGGAAAGTTTCAAAGGCAATCGGGAATCCGCCTTCAGACGGATACAATTGGAGGAAATACGGGCAGAAGAATGTGAAAGGGAACAACTTTCCGAGGAACTACTACAAATGCACATATCCAAATTGTGATGCGAAGAAGAAGGTCGAATACTCGGCCGAAGGTTATGCCGCGGAAATAATCTATAAGGGCTCGCATGACCACCCTCAAGTTAACCCCTCTTGCGATCTCGTTAGTATCTACTTAGCACAAGAAATGACCTACAATCTCGATAATGAAGTTGATAATGACTTAAGAAACAGGTTTGTTTGTTAGTTTGTTTGTTAGTTATTTTAGGCCCATTTCTTAACTTGTTTTTTGTTTCAGGAGGTTGGATCAGTACGTTGCTACTTCTCAAATGAGCTCATCTTCGAGATCTGTTCGCCAACAAAAGTGGGTGGCTCAATTAGTAAGCAACCATGAAGTGCTCGATGATGGATATCGCTGGCGAAAGTATGGGAGAAAGATTGTGAAAGGAAACTTAAAACCAAGGTAACTATCTATACAACTACAATCAAATTTTTATCTCACTAAGTGGGATCAAGCCTTAATCTCATAATAATCTTCAATTTTATCTTATTTTATTATTACTAACCAAATCTTATTGAGTAAAAATGTTATTTTTATGTGTTGATTAATTCTAGTTATTGATGATGCAGGGATTACTATATGTGCACTCATCATGGATGCATAGTGAAGAAGCACGTGGAGAAGGAAGTAGATGATCATAATCGCAACATCCTATTGATAACCTACGAAGGCCTCCACAACCATGGAATTCCAACGACAAAGCACAATATTGACAACAATTTGCATTTTCCATTCGACCAGCACAATCAAGCTAATAAGTTGCAGTTCGAGACAAGAGTTGAGGCACCGACAACGACGAACCAAGAAGAAAGGTTCATGAGATTTGAATGCCCTAATCCTCTCAACACGGTTCATGCAACACCAATTAGTGTGGAACAATGTCCTCGATCTAACTTGGGTTATCAACCTATCATTATGCCTTATGTTGGCATTCGTGGGCCTCTTGAACCAAAGGTAGAGCGCACACAAGAGTTCAATGCTTCCTCCTCGAGGACACATTTGTCTATGCAAGATAATGTTCATCAAGGATGTGATATGACAATGACAATGGCACCACCTTAGTCATGTCGAATGTAATTTATTTTATAAATTAAGAAAAAGTTTTAATTTTAATTTAGTTCCACCCCCGCTACTAACTAACTTTGGTGAAGCCTAAAATGAATTTACGTTAATATCCTTTTATTCACACTAAAAATAATTCCAAGATTTATTAATAATTCCACAAGTGAAACAATCAGTGATTTAGAGTCCGAGGCTCAGCTGTGGTGTATTATTATGAATTTTTCTCATCATTAATTTTCTCTGGTTGTTTTATATAAAAAAATATAGTTCTCTTTAGTCCCACATCTTAGAATTGACAACACTATGATCAAAAAAGCATCTATAAATATTTTAGGCCGACAATATTAAAAAATATATTTTTCTTAGTTTTTTTTACTAAGATAAGTATAATATTAAATTAAATTAATTTTGTTCATAGGAAAGCCCGTTATAGTAGTTTGTTGCTGGGATTCTCTAGTTACCCTTACACTATTGCCTGATGAATCTTACCCAAATAATTTCTTGATTCTGAACAAATCGGATCTTCAAAGACCCAAATAATTCAGATTTTCAAAAGTCATGACTCTACTTTAGTATTTTAATACTAAAATGCTTTAATTAATATAATTTTATTATAAATGGTCAATGTGATTTCAATGTATTATATCACACACGCGACGCGTGTGCACGATCACTAGTATTATTATTGATATCCGTTGATAAGTATCATAAATTCTCTATATCTAGAGAACTTACTGTTAGGACCAAAAGTAGCTAGAGGGGGGGGGGGGTGAATAGCTCGTCGCGTTCGCTCGGTGCTCGGCGTTGCTTGTTCCTTCAAAGATGTGCAGCGGAAAATACAGAAACAAACACACAACGCTAACACGGTTGGTTTTACTTAGTATCCACCTCACAAGAGGTGACTAATCCAAGGATCCACACCAACACACACACCCTCCACTAAATAAAAATCTCCTTTGTGGTAACTACCAAGGGCGGAGAAGCCCTACAATACTCAATACAAGAAGAGAGGGAAAGGATACAAGAAATACAAGCTTACAATGAGTACAAAACCCTAACCCTAGCTTCTCTTCTTGCCTTTGATCCGCCTCTTGACTTGGAAAGCTTCCAAGATCCTTCAAGAACTGGCGATCTGAGCTTTGTGAGCGCTGTGGAGGAGTTGGCGAGAATCGGAGGAATCGTGCGCCTGCGGCCTTTAACGACGCCAACGGTCGGATCCCGATCGATTCGAATGTTCCCAATCGATCGGGGAGGCTTTGGATCGATCCACGGATCGATCCAGAGCGCCTCTGTGCTCTGGAAACGCGCCTGGATCGATCCACGGATCGATCCAGCGCTTATCGCGCGAAGCAGCCGCGTCCCAATCGATCCACTGATCGATTGGGACATCTGGATCGATCCACGGATCGATCCAGAAGCTCTCTGTTCGCTGGGACAGGTCTGGATCGATCCACTGATCGATCCAGAGCCTGGATCGATCCACGGATCGATCCAGCACTTGGTTTTTGTCCAAAACCAAGTCCCAAATATCCCAAACCAACATCCGGTCAACCTTGACCTGTTGGTATGTCATGCCTAGCATCTAGTCACTCCCTTGACCTGCTAGGACTCCCTTACCAAGTGTCCGGTCAATCCCTTTGACCCACTTGGACTTTTCTCTGTGCCAAGTATCCAGTCAATCCCTTTGACCTACTTGGACTTTTCTTTCATGCCAAGTATCCAGTCAATCCTTTGACCTACTTGGACTTCCCAGCACCAGATGTCCGATCATCCTTGATCCATCTGGATTTTCCCTTGCCTGGCTTCACTCACCAGGGCTTTCACCTAGCTTCACTCACTAGGGTTTTCCATCTGCCTAGCTTCACTCACTAGGACTTTCACCTAGCTTCACTCACTAGGGTTTTCACTCTGCCTAGCTTCACTCACTAGGACTTTCACCTGGCTTCACTCACCAGGATTTCCATCTGCCTAGCTTCACTCACTAGGACTTTCACCTGGCTTCACTCACCAGGATTTCCATCTGCCTAGCTTCACTCACTAGGACTTCCTTCTGCCTGGCTTCACTCACCAGGACTTTCATTTTGCCTAACATCCCAGTTAGGACTTCCCAGTCAAGTATCCAGTCAACCTTGACCTACTTGACTCTTCTTCAATCAATATCTTATTGTCAAACATCTAAACCCAAACCAAGACTCAGCTTGGTTACCCAGGTCAACCTTGACCTGAGGGATATTGCACCAACAATCTCCCCCTTTTTGATGTTTGACAATACCACAATAACACTTACAATCCCATATGTAAGTTAGGCTAATCCCATAGCCTCCTTCTTCATGCCACTAGGTAATGAAAGCATAAATTAAGCTCTTCATTCTCCCCCTAAGAGGGCAAACTCCCTCTAGGTAATGAAAGCCTAACTTACTCCCTTTCATGAGTCCTTTCATTCTCCCCCTATGACCTTCCCATAGGTAATGAAGGACTAAGCTTAACCATACATTCTCCCCCTATTGGCACACATCAACCCATCGTTGGACACACATCAACCTATGCTCCAATTCTGGGCACACTTCAACAAATCCATTTGTTGAAGACTCTCCCCCTGAAGAGTTGCTCATCGTTGTTCACAACATCACTCATTGTGATCAACACGATAATGAAGGTCCCACACCCTTCATTTATCCTTAACTTCTCCCTCAATGTAGACAACTACCCAACCTTGAGTATTATCTACTACTTGAGTGTCCACTTGAAATAATGAGGATATCCACTCCCCATTTCTCCCCATTTCAAGTTTAAATGCTCAACCTTGAGCAAGTTTACAACAGAAGGTTAACCACCTTCCAAGGTTCATGAAAAATAATTTTCATGTCTTTAAAGAGTCCCTCCCCCTAAAGACATGGTGGTAACTTCTGTCATTGCACCAACAATGACTTGGAATCCCTAAAACATTAGGAAACCCAAATTTGGAAGTTTTGAGGTTCAAATATTCAAAATTTGAAACAACCTCAACCTAAACTTCTACTTAGTCTTCGTTAACCAATCCATCCTTGTTTTCAACATGAAAACACCCTTTGTATGTATACAAATGTATTTAAGGGGTTTGGAATGGTTACCTAGACTCAAAGAGGTTCAAAGATGCTGAAATCAGGCCTTCCCAGCCAAAATCAGCAACTTGGATCGATTGGAGTTGGGTTCCAATCGATTGAACCTTTCTGAATCGATCCACGGATCGATTCAGAATCCCTGGATCGATCCCAGCGAGCTTCTGCTCGCGGGAATTGCCGTTTGAATCAATCCATGGATCGATTCATGGAACTCCAATCGATCCATGGATCGATCGGAGCTCTGATAGTTGCTGAAATTCCATTTCAGTCAACTTCAGAAACCCCTAGAAAATTCTACAAAAATCCAAAAATTATGAAATTTCGTGTAGACATTATTTAGGGCATACTTAATCATGGAAAAATAGCTTTCTATGAAAATACATCATATTTTCAAAGATTGACACAAACTTGAAAACTTGCAAAAACTTTAGTGTTTTTCTTCAAGTTTGTGTCTAACTATTCAATGATAATTACTATCAAAAGATAGCCTTCACCAAGGTTTTCCAAAAACATTTTTAAAACATTTTCAAAACCAATATCCCATCATGTTCCTTGGGCATAATGCACATGACTTGTACATTAGCTTTCCCAATGATGGGAAAACACATAACTATGTGTTTTGATGAATTTAAAACTCAAAGGAATGCACTAAATCAACATCTTGAGCTTTGTTCATCATCCTAACATCTCACTTGTATATAATATGCACTAAAACACATACAAGTCATCTTATAGGTCTTTGTGAGATGTAAGATTTTGGTTTTGCCCTATTCTAGGGATCATGCATATCTATCTAGGCATTTTGAGAGGTAGACATCCACAAAGGATGTTACTTGTTGATTTACTTGTTAAACAAATGTCACTTGTTTATTCCACTTGTTGTAAACAAATGCCACTTGTTTAACTAATGCCATATGTCCTTGATTTTTAAGGAAATAAACATAATTCATGATAATGTTATGGCATACATCAAAATAAAATAGCTTTCAAAAGAAAGATTTCTATAACTACATGATGTATTTATGGCATGACATGGTATTTTTATATTTTTCATGATAAGTCATGAATGCAAAATACAAATAAGATAAAATATGATGTCATGGCATATTATGAGCAAACAATCATGGCATGGTTTAGCATAAATAAAATATACCTAGATTACCTATCTAAGTATCATTAATCTTAGCTAATCCTAAAACTTAAACCCTAGATTGCCCAAAGTGCTTCAAGAGAGTGCCAAAACCTAAGTTTGCATTTCTTATTCCCTTGATTAATTTATGCCAATTAAAATAAACATGTCCTCAAATGTTGGCATATTCCATTTTTCCTCAAGAGTAGCACTTTTAAATTTAAGGCCCGGATTGCCTTAAATTTCCTAAGAACATACCAAAAACCCAACTTGATAGTTCTTATGAATTTTCCAATATGTGCCATTTAAGATTAAAATCAATTCTTCCACCATTAGGCACATTTTACTCTTTCAAGGAGTAATCAATAATTCCATTTCATTTTCAAAGGTTAACAAAACCTTGAAAATGCTCCTTGAGTGTCAATTTCCTCAAAGTTGGGTTAACTACCCTTCTAATCGGAGTTGACACTCTCTAACCCATCTATGGGGTAGAGAAGATGCTCCTAGGAACCCAACACCTATTGGTGCTCCTTGGATGCTCTAGGTACTCACTAGGGATAACTTCCCTAGATACCTTCCTAGTGACCTTGTTGGGCTTCTTAGAAGCCTTGGTCACATTTTCTAGGTCAACTCTAGGGATAACCTCCCTTGTGACCTTGTTTGTGACTTTCTTAGACTTCTTAGAAGTCTTAGTCACATTTATTGCAAAAATACTCTTAGGGATGACTTCCCTAGTATTTTTGGCTTGACCACTAGACCTAGGGTTTGTTCCATAACTATATGGAACTCTATGGTAAGAGGGCACATCCTTCTTAGCCTTTGGTTTGTATCTCAAACCTCTATGGCCATTGGATGGCTTTTGTACCCCTAAACCTAGGTTATGCTCATTTTGCCCTAATAGGATATTTTCCATCCTTTTTAGGGTCTTTTCAATTTTATCAAGTCTTGACCTCAAGACTTGATTTTCCATCACTAAGTCCTTAGTTTTTGGTTTTCCATTAAGTTCATGAGCATTTTTGTTTCTAGGCTTGTATCTTACATCCTTAGAGTTATCGCTTAGATTTTTACCTACAATCCTAGCCTTAGGTGTAGTAGATTTAGCATGAAAAGCTATATGTTTTTCTTTAACACTATCATGCTTTCTATTTTCATGGTAAATAGCATTAAAATGATATAAATTTGAACTATCATGCTTTTTACCATAATGTAGAGGAGTAGGCTCAATAAATGTTACCTTCTTCTTTACCTTAGAGGCTCCCCCTTGACTAGAGCTTCCTCCATGAGCCTTGACCATCTTCTTCCCCTTGGGGCATTGACTTCGGTAATGCCCTTTTTGTTGACACAAGAAGCACACAATGTGCTCCTTGCTCTTCTTTGTCCCGGGGGTGGTCTCCTTGGGCTTCTCCTTGCCCTTTTGTGCCACTTGGCCCTTCTTCTTGGCCAATTTAGGGCATTTGCTCTTGTAGTGCCCACTTTCCCTACACTCAAAACATGTTATATGATTTTTATTTTTAATTGAAACATTTATACCTTCTTGTATAGGGATGGCACTTGCTCCTCCATTTGATATTTCTTGAATTTCGGAGGTGGCACCATCTTCTTCTTCTTCACTTGACCCGGATGTAGAAGCTTCTCCTTCTTCTTGATCCGGCGTCACCAAGGATTGCTCCCCCTCAATCCTAGAGGTGGAGGCTTCATCATCTTGAATATGAAACAAGGAGTATGCTCCCTCCTTGTTCCCTTCGTTGCATTTCCTTGAGGATGAAGCTTCTTGGATCTCCTCTTCTTCGGAGGTTGAGCATCTCTCAACCTCGGAGTCCTCCTCTTGGTCTTGATCCAATGAGTCGCCCTCTTTGGATTCTCCTTGATTTGATACAGTGGAGGGGATCTCATGAATTCTTGCCAATTTGCTCCAAAGCTCCTTGGCATCTTCAAACTCTCCAATTTGTTCCAAGATGTTGCTTGGCAATAAATTGACCAAAAGCTTGGTCACTTTGTCTTTGGCCTCACATCTTTGAATTTGGTCTTTGCTCCACTTGCTCCTTTTGAGTACTTTGCCCTTGGAATTTGTGGGAGCTTCAAAACCTTCCATGAGAGCAAACCATTGCTCTATCTCCACCATCAAGAAATTTTCAATTCTTGATCTCCAAGAATCGAAGCTTGTGGATGTGTATGGTGGAGCCACCCTTGTGTCAAATCCAAGTCCATCTTGGAATTGCATCTTGAAGTTGAGCTTGATAGAATCTTGAACTTGAAGAATTTGCTTCAACTTCTTCACCCTCTAGCTTTTCTTGTTATGCTTGACCCTTCCGGCGATGATTCCGGTGAAGAGCGGCCTTGCTCTGATACCACTTGTTAGGACCAAAAGTAGCTAGAGGGGGGGGGGTGAATAGCTCGTCGCGTTCGCTCGGTGCTCGGCGTTGCTTGTTCCTTCAAAGATGTGCAGCGGAAAATACAGAAACAAACACACAACGCTAACACGGTTGGTTTTACTTGGTATCCACCTCACAAGAGGTGACTAATCCAAGGATCCACACCAACACACACACCCTCCACTAAATAAAAATCTCCTTTGTGGTAACTACCAAGGGCGGAGAAGCCCTACAATACTCAATACAAGAAGAGAGGGAAAGGATACAAGAAATACAAGCTTACAATGAGTACAAAACCCTAACCCTAGCTTTTCTTCTTGCCTTTGATCCGCCTCTTGACTTGGAAAGCTTTCAAGATCCTTCAAGAACTGGCGATCTGAGCTTTGTGAGCGCTGTGGAGGAGTTGGCGAGAGCTATGGAGTGAATCGGAGAAGTTCTACCGCAGCCATCGAACGCCTGCAGCTATAAACGACGCCAACGGTCGGATCCCGATCGATTCGAATGTTCCCAATCGATCGGGGAGGCTTTGGATCGATCCACGGATCGATCCAGAGCGCCTCTGTACGCTCCGATCGATCCACGGATCGATCCGGCTATTCCAAGCAACAGCGTCCCAATCGATCCATCGATCGATTGGGACATCTGATCGATCCACGGATCGATCCGACCTCTGGATCCGGATCGATCCATCGATCCAATCGATTGGCTGATCGATTGACCACCCTTGACTTGCAAAACCCAAGCTCAAGGGTCCCCAAATCCAACATCCAGTCAACCGTGACCTATTGGAACTCCTCATGCCTAGCATCCAGTCACCCTTGACCTGCTAGGACTTCTTCACCAAGTGTCCGGTCAATCCTTTGACCCACTTGGACTTTTCTCCTCGTGCCAAGTATCCGATCAACCTTGACCTACTTGGACTTTTCTTTCATGCCAAGTATCCATCAATCCTTTGACCTACTTGGACTTCCCAAAGACCAAATGTCCGATCATCCTTGATCCATCTGGATTTTCCCTTGCCCGGCTTCACTCACCAGGGCTTTCACCTAGCTTCACTCACTAGGGTTTTCCATCTGCCTAGCTTCACTCACTAGGACTTTCACCTAGCTTCACTCACTAGGGTTTTCACTCTGCCTAGCTTCACTCACTAGGACTTTCACCTGGCTTCACTCACCAGGATTTCCATCTGCCTAGCTTCACTCACTAGGACTTTCACCCGGCTTCACTCACCAGGATTTCCATCTGCCTAGCTTCACTCACTAGGACTTCCTTCTGCCTGGCTTCACTCACCAGGACTTTCATTTTGCCTAACATCCCAGTTAGGACTTCCCAGTCAAGTATCCAGTCAACCTTGACCTACTTGACTTTTCTTCAATCAATATCTTATTGTCAAACATCTAAACCCAAACCAAGACTCAGCTTGGTTACCCAGGTCAACCTTGACCTGAGGGATATTGCACCAACACTTACTTGTATTATTATTGATATCCGTTGATAAGTATCATGAATTCTCTATATCTAGAGTAACGACTAGTCTTGCTTAAGGCATAGACTATTAAAGGTATATGCATAAGACCCCAATTTTATTGGAGCTCACGATTTTTAATATGTTAAGATTGTTTATATTAAAAAGCATCTATTTTTTATTTTTAATAATTATAATTTTACTTGAGAGTTTCAACTTTTACAATTTTTTTTTTATTTTAAAAGAAGTTCATTTAGTTTTTATATTTTAAAAATAAGATGGGGAGAAGTCACGACTCAAGGCATAAACTATTAAAACTTATACCTTCGGCCCCAATATTATTAGGACCCATTGATTAAATAATTAAGTAAAGACATTAAAAAAAATTAAATTGAGTCATTAATATTAATTAATGATAATATACACATTAATAATCCTACTTAGTCAAGATTTTATTCTATTTAATTATATATCTTATAAAATTAATAAATTCTGAATGTCAATTCAAATCTGATCAAATTAATCTGAACTCAACTCGAATCCTAAAATCCCCAATCCTAACTTGATATTTTTTCGATTGACTCAGATTAGGCTCATTTTTGACACCTCTAATAATTAGTTTAATTTTAAAATATATTTTTCTCTATTAAAATAAATTTTATTATTATTATCTATGTTTTTCGATTTTTTTTCCAATATATTTATCCTATTCCAACATTATCTAATTTATATATTTATTAGTGTACATACTCCACCTTCACTAACCATAGTATAATAACTTTGATGCCATGATACCTGTCCTGATTAATAAAAAACAAAATAAAATAACTTTGACCGCTCATATTCCAATATTCAACTTAGGTCTTACTAGCATTTTATAAAAGTTTTCTTTAAATTTTGGGCTCGATTCAAGATCCCATGGATCTCACTGCACAGTATTGGGCTGAATTTCTCTATTTGTATTCATGGGTCTTAGTGATGGCCTATTCGGATAAAAATGGGCCTTGATTGTGGATTGTTATTAGGCTTTGATGGGCCTAGGAAATGGGTGGCGCTAAAGCCTTTTGTGCTTCTTATGGGCCGTTCCGATTTTGTTTAAAAAGTTTATTAAATTTTTTATATTTTAGAAATAAATTCGGACCTTATAAAAAGTTTGTTTATTTTTTAAAACAGTATGTTAAAGTTTTATTAAAATAATTAGGATTTTTTTAGGAAAATCTGTTATTTCACAAAAAAAAAACATGGTAACCATCTATAAAAGGGAAAGAGAGTTTAGAATCTCACATACTAAACTAGTTTTGTGTTTCTACTTCTATTTCTCTAGGTAAGTATTATGTCTTTATTTGTTGGGTAAAAGATTCTTCATTGTTAGAATGAGGAGGGGGTTTAAGATCTCAAATACCTAAAAAGTTTTGAGTTTGGATTTTTATTTATCTTCGAAAGTATCGGAACAATGTGAGCTTTTATCGATCTTCACTGGATTATGAGTAGATGATGCTAAATCATATTTGGACTTTTTATGGGCTGCATTGAATTATAATTAAGTTATGAGTGTTTTTTAAAGAAGTTTATTTAGTTTATTTATATTTTAAAAATAAATTGGGGCGTACGTAAAAAGTTTTTTTTATTTTTTAAAAATTACAAGCTGTTAGTTTTTTTTACTAAAATAATATGGAGTTTTTATTAGGAAATTATGTTACTTCACCCCCAAAAAAATTTATATTCTTCATCTGTAACAAGAGGTGAAAATCAAGTAAAAACTCTTTATTTTTTTAATTTACAAACTTATTTTTATTTTAAAAGAAATTCATTTAGTCTTTGTATTTTAAAAGTAAGTTGGGAAGAACTCTCTTAGCTTTTTTTATTTGAGTAATAAATTTTTACTAGAAAATATGTAGAGTTTTTATTAGAAAAAATTATTATTTATTAGAAAAAAAGTTACCGTGCAACATAAAAAAGCCACCTTTTTATTTGATCTCTTAAGGGCATCCGTAGTCATAAACCTCTTAAAGAGGTTTATGCTCTCTCACATCATTGTCACATCAAAAGTTAAAAACCTTACTTCTTTTAAAAATCATTCTCTATTATCATAAAACCTCTCTTTTTTAAAAACTTCATTTCTTTTAAAATTCTTTTTCTATCCTCTCTCTACTATTTTTTTTATAAACCTGATCTCAAGATTTTGATACAGGTTTATAAAAAAATTATAAACATCACCTATGTAGTGGGGGGAGGGGTTTATATTAAAAGATTTATAGCATAAATTGCATGATATAAACCTCCCATTGCAGATGCCCTAATTTTTTTTCTTAAAATTTTAAATTATATATATATATATATATATATAGAGAGAGAGAGAGAGAGAGAGAGAGAGAGAAATGTTATGCTGGGCGACGCTTTGTGCGCGACGCGCAGACATGGCACCGCCAGCTCGATTTCACTACAAATAAAATAATCCACAAAAGTGACTCTCTCCCTTTCTCGCCTTTGTTCAAAATTTCGGCGGCGCTTATTACCAAAAAAAAATCTCCCTCGCCGCTCTCTCTCTCTCCCTCCCTCTCCCTCGCCGCTCTCTTTCCCTCGCTCCCGGTCCCCTCCGGCGTCCGTCCTCCGGCGTTCGTCCGCCGGGCGACCTTACGCTTCCCCGAAAAGTTCAATATTTTTTGTCTGGCTCGCCGCTCGCCCCCTTCCCTCGATCCCTCCGTCGAAACTCGTCCCTCGCGCTCCCGGCCAGAAAGTTGCTCCGGCGTCTTCAATCGCAGGTCTACTGTGAGATCCTACCACCTCACTCCAATTTAATTGCTTAATCCACACCGTTATTACCTTGTGAAATCGGTATAAAAATAGCTATAATAATTGTATAAAGATGCACTGCGACTTTGCTCCCATTTCTAATCGTTGCATCAACTACTACGACTGATGAAACCGTGCTTGTAGGATATGACTTGCATTGGTCGTGGTAGAAGGTCGGAAGGACTTATGCTACGACCTGGATGGTCGACGGCTCTAACAACCGCCTGCTCACCGGTGGACTTTCATTTTGCTGCTACAAGGTGTAGCAGCTTCATGGGGAGGAAGCTGCTACAACGTGTAGCAGTTAACTGTGCATGAAGCTGCCACACCTTGTAGCAGCTGACTTGATATTTTCTAGCAGAGATTAACGTACTCGGTACCTATAGTTTTCATATTGTCTTTATCAACTCGATTCAAAAATTATTCTTAAAAATTTTTTTCATTGCTTCAGAGCCTTTCCTCCTACAGATTGATTGGAATTCTCTCTCCTTCGCTCCCTCCGTCTCCCTCGTCTTCGTTGAAGGTCGTCCAGCTGACCACTTGGGCCCCTGCCGGGAAAGTGAAAGGCTCCAACAACCGCCTGCTCTCCGGTGGAGTTTCATTTTGCTGCTACAAGGTGTAGCAGCTTCATGGGGAGGAAGCTGCTACAACGTGTAGCAGTTAACTGTGCATGAAGCTGCCACACCTTGTAGCAGCTGACTTGGTTAGTCGGATTTCTAGCTCCTCTATTTTCTAGCATAGATTAACACTACACTTTAGCCATAGTTTTCATATTGTGCATATCAACTTGATTGAAAAATTATTTTTGATGCATAACTTTTCGCTCTTTCAGCGCCTTTCCTGCTACAGGATGATTTGAACATGTATAATTTTTTATGCTTTTGCAGGGCCATGTGTTTAGATTTGCTGCTACATGGTATAGCTGTTGGAGTGTATACTGAAAGCCTAAGCTTTGTAAACATTCATTATGAATAAAGAATCACATTTGGTCAAATTGTCTACATTTGTTTGTAGTTGTTCATTTAATTTATATTGTAGATAACATAGTATGTGGTGTCACATGCAGAAGATGATGTTATCAGTACTTATAAATTATAAACAGTAGCTCACGACCAAAATGGAAAGGAACAAACCATTAGAAGGTCGTAGTGTAATTAGGTATTAGTTTATCTTGACTATATAATTACACTAGTACACTCAGAGTGTATTGAGTAGGACCATTTGAGGTCGTTTCTTTTATACTAACTTTATAAAAGAACAAAGACCTCGGTTATTATGGAAGTGTGTGCTCTTAATCCTAATATAATAACAAGCACATATATTTGATATTTATTTCTTTAATTTATCAATGGGTGAGATTTAGTTCGATGAATCAATAAGCCTGATAAGTTGGGAAATGATATCACTGATGGTGTGTGTTGTTGATTATAGAAGGAAACTGTGTCCTAGAGATACTAGGTTGATAATGTCCTCAAGAGGAGCTCATAAGGATTGTCATGTTAAACCCTGCAGGTGGACTTAGTTCGACATGATGATAAGGTTGAGTGGTACTACTCTTAGACTTAGATATTAATTAAATGAGTTGTCAGTAACTCACTTAATTAGTGGACATTCGATATCTTAAACACAGGGAGACTAACACACTCATAATAAGAAGGAGCCCAAAAATGTAATTTGGGATTGGTGCGGTAGTTCAATAATAGTTCTCTAGTGGAATGAATTATTATTGATAAAATTAAGTTGTGTGTTCGGGGCGAACACGGGATGCTTAATTTTATCGGGAGACCAAAACCAATTCCTCCTCTCGGTCCCTATCGTAGCCTCTTATTTATAGAGTACTATACCCACCTATACCCACCTTCTATACCCACCTAAAGGGGGCCGGCCAAGCTAGCTTGGGAACCAAGCTAGGGCCGGCCTAGGTATAAATTGGGGTGGCCGGACCTAATTAAAAAAGAAATTTAATTTTAATTTTTATTATGTGAAAGATATAATTTATTAAAGAGAATTAAAATTAAAATATCTCTCTTGTAAAAGATCTACAAAAGATTAAAGAAAGAAATTAGATCTCTTTCCTTATTTGTAGATTGGTGAGATATTTTATCTTCTCTTTAAAATTTATTCACATGTTGTAAAATTAAAATTATGGAAATTTCTTTTTATCAACCATGAAGAGATTTTTGAAGAGAAATTTTAATTTTAAAATTTCCGGAAACAAATTAGGAAGTTTTAATTGTTGATTGAAACTTGTCCAATTTGTTCTTCATGATGTGGCCGGCCACTTGAATTTAATTGGGGAAATTTTATTTTATTTTTCTCAATTAAATCATGTCAAGGAAATTAAGGAAATTTTATTGTAATTAAATTTCCTAATTTGCCTAGGCCAAGGAATATAAAAGAAGGGGTGAGGGTGCCTTCATGAGACACAACCTCTATTATTTTCTCTCCCTCTTTTCCTTGGTGTTGTGGTCGGCCATCATCATCTCCCTCTCTTCCTCTTGTGGTGGCCGAACCTCTCTCTCCCCTTGGAGCTCTTGTGGTGGCCAGATACTACTTGGAGAAGAAGAAGAAGAAGGAGAGAAAGCTAGCATCTCTTGGAGCTTGGTTGGTGTTTTGATCTTCTTCCTTGGTGAAGCTTTCTTATTGTTGACCGAACCTAGCTAGGAGGAGAAGAAGGTGGTTGGTGGTTTCTCATCTCGGAAGATCGTTGCCCACACAACGTCCGAGGTTAGAAGAGGAATACGGTAGAAGATAAAGAGGTTTTTCTACAAGGTATAACTAGTAATTTTTCTTTCCGCATCATACTAGTTATTTTTGGAAATAATACCAAATACAAGAGGCTTACGATTCTAGTATTTCGAATATGTTTTTCGATGTTGTGTTCTTTTGTTTTATTTTTCCTTGTGATTTGATTGTTCTTTTCGGTTAACCTAAAGTTATTTTAGGAAATTAAATATTAGCTTTCTATAAGAGGTTTTGTCTAGTCGGTGGTGGTTGCTCCCATATCCAAGAAGGCCATGTGCCTCGCCACGTCAGTACTGGGAACCAATTATGGAAATTAATATTTAATGGAATTAATAACTTAAGGTGACTTGGGTCGAACGTGTTAAGTTCCGCAGGAGATCCAAGTCAAAATCCAAAAGAACAAATAGATTAAGTTTTGGATCAAACGTGTTAAGTTCCGCAGGCGATCCAAAATTTAATTTAAAAGAACACATGGTAGCTAGGAAAAGGTTCAGACCTTTGTACAAAATTTTTGTACAGTGGAACCTATAGGTTTTCCGAGTAGCAACCAACAATTGGTATCAGAGCTAGGGTTTTGCCTCTGTGTATTTGGTATTAGGTTAATTATGCACATGTCATACATAATTTAGGCAGGTTAATAGTAGGATGTGCTAACTTTGTGGATGCAGGATCCAACTATTATGGCTTTTAGTTATTATGTGTGTGATTGGACCCTTGGACATGTCAAGGGCATTTATCTGTGTGTGCATGATTGTATTAAAATACAGCAGGAGCTGTATTTAGTTTTATTAGGATTTTATTTTTGATCTAGATACATGTACATTCCTTTTATGGAATATAGGATCAAAATGTAAAATTCTATTTATGTTGCGGATCGAATCTTGCAAAGCGTGGAACCTTCTAAGGACCAGAGGCGCAGCGGAACAAGGGGCAAGATGGATGCGACAGCTAGACCCGGTGGCGGTGGCCAAATATGGCAGCAGCTTGGGATGACAACACACGGAGAACAATTAGAGATAAAAGCCATAATAGTTGAAAATTAAAATTTCTATTTATTGCTTTTATATTATGCTGTGTGTGCATGTTAGTTTACAAGTTTTAGTAGGCTAGCATAGTTAAAATTCCTCATTTATAAATAACTAAGTGGGAGAGGGATTTTTAAATAAATCTCATGGTCTCCATTACTGGTTTGTAAGTGATGCAAACAAGCTTGCGCGTTGGCTCTGAGTGCCTTCCTCCATAACGGATGAGCTTGTTTGCGGATCACTAGAATAGACTTCCATTTTTGGATGACTATAGGAAGTTAATTAAGAGCGTGTGATCTTCCCCAACGGAAGGGGCATAATCTTATTAATGGACTTAGTGTCAAGTAATGGTATACACTTAGACACATCTAATAGTATCCTCCCCAACGGAGTCACTGCTATTATTTGTGTGACCAAATGATACCAACTATTAATTTTATTTGCCAAAAAGTTAGGTTGACAAGATAATAAAATTAATGGGTTAAAACCCTCCTTTTACAAATGTTGAATTTGTATACGTCCACACTAACGTGGCATACAAAATTCACGGTGTTATGAGGTGTTGGTTAATTTAAAATAGTATTGTTTGAGAAATCAATATTATTCTAAATTTAGAGTTCTGACCAAAAGTTATTTGTGATTCTTAGGATGACTTTCAACCCACTGTCCATTACTTCAAATGAATAGACTTACTGGACCTAATTACATAGATTGGAAAAGAAACCTAGACATTGTTCTTCATCAAAGCTATAAATTGTATCGACCGGCAGTGCTCAAGCACCCTCGTGAATCTACCAAGAGGAGATTGAATATCATAGGAAATGGGTAAAAGGATGAGATGGCGGTGTTACATTTTGGCTTCAATGTCAAATGTATTGCAACATCAAGATCAAGATTTACCAACGACATGATATTATGAACAATCTCAAGGAACTTTTCGTCATCGGGATAGGGCTTTTAGGCAAGAAGCCATGAGAAAGATAATGACAACCACCATGCAAGAGGGTCCTGTAAGGGATCATATCCTAAAGATGATGGCTTATCCGAACGAGATACGGATCCTTGGAGGAGAAATTGATGGGGAAACCCGGATCGATATGATCCTCCAAACGCTACCTAGAAGTTTTGAGCAGTTCCGTGAACTATAATATGAATAAGAGGATTTATTCATTAGGGAACTACTTCAAGAAGCAAAAGGATTATTTCATCACAATGCTCAAATTCACTATCTGAAAATGGTTCTACTTCTAAACCGAGAGGAAAGAAGAAGAAGAAACAAGTCGGTTCAAAGAAAGTGAATAAATCTCAGAGTGGGATTTAAAGTCGGAGTGAAGAAGTCAAGGGCAATGCTTCATCAGCAAGGTGCAGGACATTGGAAGGCGGATCGTCTCGTAGGAACCAAAACAAAGGTATATCTCATGCTCGGTTGTTGAAACATGTTTAGCGGTGTTATCTACCAGCACATGGTGTAGATACGGGAGCCACCGATCATGTCTGCAATTCTCTGCGGGGTTCCAGGAAACCCGACGACTATCTGAAGAGATTATCGTCTACATGGGCAATGCTACTAAGGTGGCATTGTTGCAGTGGGAGACGTCTACTTATCTTTTAGTAGAAATAGAAATTTGATTTTAAGAAATTGTCTTTATGTACCCAGTTTTAGAAAGAATTTAATTTCAGTTTCTAAACTGTTTTTAGATGGATATTCAGTTTCCTTTGGTAACGATGTAGTTATTAAAAGAAATAAAGTGATTATCTGTTCTGGTGCATTAGTTGTAAATTTGTATACTTTAAATCCAATTTCTTCCACAAAGCAAAACATGGAAATTTATAACTCATCTTCTAATTCTAATAAGAGAAAAGAACCTTCGGAAATGAACCAAGCATATCTTTGGCATCTAAGGCTTGGTCATATTAACTTAAGTAGGATTCAGAGGCTTATAGCCGATGGACTTTTGAGTTCATTAGAGTTGGAAAATTTTCCAACTTGTGAATCTTGCTTAGAAGGTAAAATGACCAAGAGCTCGTTCAAGGCCAAGGGGTATAGAGCCAAAGAAGTGTTAGAATTGGTTCACTCTGATTTGTGTGGTCCTATGTCTGTCCAGGCAAGAGGAGGTTTTGAATATTTTGTCTCTTTCATAGACGATTATTCAAGATACGGATATATTTACCTAATGTGCCGCAAGTCCGAGTGCTTTGATAAGTTCAAAGAATACAAGGCTGATGTGGAAAAACGATTAGGTAAAAGTATCAAGACACTACGATCTGATCGTGGTGGCGAATACCTCTTAGGAGAGTTTAGGAATTACTTATCGAGGTCGGGATTCAATCCCAATTGTCTCCACCTACAGCAGAATGGTGTAGCGAGCGAAGGAATAGGACTCTTATGGAGATGGTTAGATCAATGATGAGTTATTCAGAATTACCAAATTCGTTTTGGGGATATGCTCTGGAAACAGCAGTATACGTTCTGAACTTAGTACCTTCTAAATCAGTTTCTTCTACTCCCATAGAATTGTGGAATGGGCGAAAACCCAGTCTAGGACATATTCAGATTTGGGGTAGTCCAGCACATGTGCTGAAACCAGATGCTGATAAGTTAGAATCTCGTACAGAAGTTTGCGTGTTTGTAGGATATCCCAAAGGAACGAAAGGTGGTTTATTTTATAGTCCTAAAGACCAGAAGGCCATTGTTAGCACCAATGCCCAGTTTTTAGAAGAAGACTATATAATAGATCACAAGCCCAGTAGCAAAGTTGTTTTAGAAGAACTCCGAGAGGACACGTCTACTTCAGTACCAACAGTACAAGATGAAGTACCACAAGAGACTGCAACATGTGTCACACATGATACACAACCACAGACAGTGCCTCGTCGTAGTGGGAGGGTTGTGAGGCAACCTGAAAGATTCATGTTTTTGGGAGAGTCTTCGGACATGATCCCGGGTAAACATGAACCTGATCCCCAGACATATGACGAAGCACTCCAAGATATAGATGCATCATCTTGGCAAAAGGCAATGAATTCTGAAAAAGAGTCTATGTACTCTAATAAGGTCTGGGAGCTTGTAGAACCACCTGATGGTGTAAAAGCCGTTGGATGCAAGTGGATCTACAAAAGGAAAAGAGGGACAGACGGGAAGGTAGAAACCTTTAAAGCTATGCTTGTTGCGAAAGGGTACACTCAGAAAGAGGGAATCGATTATGAGGAGACCTTTTCACCGGTGGCCATGCTTAAGTCTATCCGGATACTCTTATCCATTGCTGCTCATATGGATTATGAGATTTGACAAATGGATGTCAAGACAGCTTTCCTTAATGGAAGTCTTGAAGAGAACATCCATATGAAACAACCATAAGGGTTCATTGAAAAAGGCAAAGAGCATCTAGTGTGCAAGCTCAATCGGTCCATTTATGGACTAAAGCAAGTTTCAAGATCTTGGAACATCCGGTTTAATGAAGTAATCCAGTCATATGGATTTATTCAAAGTCCGGATGAGTCTTGTGTATATAAGAAGTGTAACGGAAACGTGGTGGTATTTCTTGTACTATACGTAGATGATATTTTGTTAATTGGCAACAATGTCAAAGTATTATCAGACGTAAGGGTATGGTTGTCCAAACAATTTGATATAAAGGACTTAGGAGATTGTGCACACATTCTTGGGATCAAAGTTATAAGGGATCGTAAGAAAAGAATGTTGTGTCTGTCCCAAGCTTCATATATAGATACAATCCTTGCTCGTTTTAACATGCAGGATTCCAAAAAGGGTTTCTTACCTTTTAGGCAAGGAGTAGCTCTATCTAAAGAGATGTCTCCGAAGACGTCGAAAGAGATAGAGGACATGAAAACAGTTCCTTATGCTTCGACTGTAGGAAGCCTAATGTATGCAATGCTATGTACGAGACCTGATATCTGTTTTGCCGTGGGTATGGTCAGCAGATATCAGAGTAACCCTGGACAAGGACATTGGACTGCGGTAAAGCATATATTAAAGTACCTGAGAAGGACTAGAGATTATATGCTAGTTTACCAAGCAGACGATCTGCTCCCTGTGGGTTACACGGATTCAGATTTCCAATCAGATAGGGACAACAGTAAGTCTACATCAGGCTATGTGTTTACTTTAGGAGGTGGAGCCATCTCATGGAGGAGTATTAAGCAGAAATGCGTTTCGGACTCAACCATGGAAGCTGAGTATGTAGCAGCCTCTGAGGCAGCTAAAGAAGCAGTATGACTCAGGAACTTTCTAATGGACTTAGATGTGATTCCTGGTTTGTCCAAAATTATCACAATTTATTGTGATAATAGCGGTGCAGTTGCAAACTCGAAGGAACCACGAGCTCATAAGGCAAGTAAACATATAGATACACAAAAACATGATTGTACCAGCTATAGATGCCAAATCTTCTTCATACGATTCGTCGTCGTTGGTATTATCTTTCTCTGTAGCATTTGATCTGGAAATCATATAGTTATTTACTATATTATTTTTGGATGATATAAATTGATATGTGCAGCTAAATATGTATGATCTAAGGCGATAACTAATGGACGCATAACTCTGCTGCAGTAAAGGACAATTGCGCTTGTCGTGTGAGACACCTCGGTGACCGCATCCACGATATAGCCTCGCTTTTGAGGTTGTTGTCTCTTTTGACGATTTCAATCGTTTTACATACCCCTTTGCCCTGACCAAAGAAGGGTCAACAATAGAGGGCCCCCCATCGATGCTTTGGTTTCTTTGACTTTGGTTGTCATTTTTACTGCTAATATTAAGATCTTGAAGTTTACTGTATATATAATCGAATTGATCATCCAACATGTTTGTCCCCTCATCAGTTAAAGATGCAACATCAATAACTACTGAAGCTTTATAGGATAGTCTAGAGTGTCTTGCCATCAACTTCGCATCTGGAGTGTCGATGGAAGTTTGCGCACCAAAGTCATAGATTGCGCCCACCTTGGCATTTCTTGTCCATCGGTTGAGTATGTACTTATCAGGCAGTAGAAACACTTGGTTGATACGGAAAAATGCTAGCATATGCCTACATGGAATATCCTCAAATTCAAATTTACTACAACTACACGATATGTAGTCTGCAAGTTTATCATGTGTGAGGACCCTTGGCTTTGCAGATGAACCACTTTGAAAATTCATGACATGGTAACCCACTAAATCACCAACCATAGATGCTTGTTGCACATAATAACCATGACTCACAGTCATTTTACTTTGAAAGTCCAACCATTTTTTTTTTGTGTACACCCTGACCATTTGATATTCCATAGGCCAGTTTGTCTTAATCTTAGGTTGCTCGACCATATCAATATGGTCGGCAACTAACTCATTGTGTCGTTCGTGTCACAATGCTCTATTAAAACGTGTGATAAAATCCATCAATGAGTTCTTATGTGATACATACTTCTTGAAAAATGAATGTGAGCTTTCAGATCGTTGACTGCTTGATATTCCAGCAGAAAAAACATGGTTAAAAAATAATGGGACCCACCTTTATCTTATTTCATACATCAATGTTAACCAATCATTGTTCTCCAATCCAGAACACCTGATAACTTCTTCCCATGTCTTCTCAAATTCGGCTGGGGATGAGGAGTTAACAATTACATCCTTTATCGTTTGATAGTAGTTGTGAAAAGTTAAGGGGGGTAATTTATCTTGAAATTTATTAAGTATGTGCCACAAACAATACCGATGCACTGTTTGAGGTAAAACCTGGCCAATGGCCTTTGTCAACGCTGGATCTTGATCGGTGATAATCACAATTGGTGGGCATTTAGGCATTGCTTCAATGAACTTTGTAAGCAACCAAACAAACGACTCAGTTTTCTCATCACTTAAAAAGGCATAACCGAATACGATACTCTGATGATGATGATTAACTCCTATGAAGGGTGCGAAAATCAACCCATATTTGTTGGTGTTATAGGTTGTATCAAATACAACAACATCACCAAAGACGCTGTATGCCCTCCTTGATACATGATCCGCCCAGAAACACCTAGTGAATCTTCCTGTTGAATCAATCTCATAAGCATAGAAAAAGACGGAATTCTTCTCTTTCTCAGTCGCAAAAAACTCAATCAGTGTTTCAGCGTCAATTCCCTTTTGTTTATCCCTTAACTCTCTCTCAAAGTTTCTAATATCCCGTTCTGTGCAACCTAGAAACTCAGGGCCTCCGGAATCTATCTTCAATAATCGGACTTGTTGACAAGTTGGGATATTAGCTTCTGTAAACTGCTGCGTCAAAACTTTCTTGGCTTCAGAAACATGGCGATGTGAGCGGAGCAAATGCACCTTCGAAGGTGTTGAGAGTGGATGATTATGACTTTCCAAGAATTTAGTGACAATCCAATTTGCCCCGGTCTGTTCTTTAACAAGTGATAGTTTTGCCCTACATCCAATCCTTACTTCCCCACGTGCTCTTTCCTTTACACTGTCAACTTGAGCAACTTTTTTCCGTTTTTCATCTGTATGTCCTTCTTTAAAGCATACAAATTGTTTCCATCCAACTTCATTTGTCCGCTTATTCTTCTTACTGTTGCCTAATCTTGCACTAAAGCCGGATTCACGTGCATATTGATTATAGAACGCGAATGCCTCCTCCAATGATAGAAATTCCATCCTAATCTGTGGTTTTCGATCTTCCCCCACTTGGGGATTGTATAGGTGAGGACCCTCAGAGGTGTCTGCCATTGCTAGAGGATGACATATTTAGGACCGATTGTAGGTATGAATTACAATCAATGATAATGATTAATTATGTTAATATATTAGATTGCGGAAATGGTTATATGATCGAAGATATAAGTACGATAATCTAAAAGGCGAAAATATTCCATTTGAACTCTTACCGTCGTAACCCTATTCCCAAAGTGAAGAGTCAAAATAACTTACAAAAGTCGAAGAATCAAAGGCGGAAATAAGATGTCGCAGTGAGGTTGGGGGGAGCTGCGACGATCCTGACTGTCGAACTTAAGATGGGAGAAGCAGTGTCTATAGATTAGCTGATACACTCAGTAGCAGTTTCTATAGATTAGCTACTACACATTTTCGGAGAAGGCACCGACCGTGAGCTACTGATTTCTTTAGCATTTAATTCGAATTAGTTTCTAGACATTGTAGCAGCTACCCCCTATATGGAGATGCAACTCGTGTATTGGTTACTGTCGATTCAGATTCTCTTTGTAGCATCTACTCTCCTACATAATATATACAAGGAAACAATTAGTATGCTTATCACCTTTTCCAGATACCTCACAGAAATCAGAGTAATGACATCAGATAGTTGGCAGTACTTGTAACTTGTTACAACCGTAACTGCTACAACAATAAGTTATAAGTTTTTTGTCAGCCGTAACTGCTATATCATCACCTTAAGTAGATTTACATTTCTCCGACCACATCCGTTGCTAGATTGGTGTAGTGTTAATCTATGCAATCCGACTAACCAATTCAGCTGCTACAAGGTGTGGCAGCTTCATGCACAGTTAACTGCATCAAAAATAATTTTTCAATCAAGTTGATATGCACAATATGAAAACTATGGCTAAAGTGTAGTGTTAATCTATGCTAGAAAATAGAGGGGCTAGAAATCCGACTAACCAAGTTAGCTGCTACAAGGTGTGGCAGCTTCATGCACAGTTAACCGCAACACGTTGTAACAGCTTCCTCCCCATGAAGCTGCTACACCTTGTAGCAGCAAAATGAAAGTCCACCGGAGAGCAGGCGGTTGTTGGAGCCTTTCACTTTCCCGGCAGGGGCCCAAGTGGTCAGCCGGACGACCTTCGACGAAGACAAGGGAGATAGAGGGAGCGAAGGAGAGAGAATTCCAATCAATCTGTAGGAGGAAAGGCGCTGAAGCAGTGAAATTTTTTTTTAAGAATAATTTTTGAATCGGGTTGATAAAGACAATATGAAAACTATGGGTACCGAGTACGTTAATCTCTGCTAGAAAATATCAAGTCAGCTGCTACAAGGTGTGGCAGCTTCATGCACAGTTAACTGCTACACGTTATAGCAGCTTCCTCCCCATGAAGCTGCTACACCTTGTAGCAGCAAAATGAAAGCCCACCGGAGAGCAGGCGGTTGTTGGAGCCGTCGACCATCCAGGTCGTAGCATAAGTACTTCCGACCTTCTACCACGACCAATCCAAGTCATATTCTACAAGCACGATTTCATCAATCGTAGTAGTTGATGCAACGGTTAGAAATGGGAGCAAAGCCGCGGTGCATCTTTATACAATTATTACAGCTATTTTTATACCGATTTCACAAGGTAATAACGGTGTGGATTAAGCAATTAAATTGGAGTGAGGTGGTAGGATCTCATAGTAGACCTGCGATTGAAGACGCCGGAGCAACTTTTCGGCCGGGAGCGCGAGGGACAAGTTTCGACGGAGGGATCGAGGGAAGGGGGCGAGCGGCGAGCCAGACAAAAAATATTAAACTTTCCGGGGAAGCGTAAGGTCGCCCGGAGGACGGACACCGGAGGGGACCGGGAGCGAGGGAGAGAGAGCGGCGAGGGAGAGGGAGGGAGAGAGAGAGAGCGGCGAGGGAGATTTTATTTTTGGTAATAAGTGCCGCCGAAATTTTGAACAAAGGCGAGAAAGGGAGAGAGTCACTTTTGTGGATTATTTTATTTGTAGTGAAATCGAGCTGGCGGTGCCACGTCTGCGCGTCGCTCACGGTCGCGCACAAAGCGTTGCCCAGCATAACATTTCTCTCTCTCTCTCTCTCTCTCTCTCTCTCTATATATATATATATATATATATATATATACAGAAGTGATATGCTGCGGACAAAGCCGTGCGAACCGCTGCGGACATGCCTTCCTGATCGGTCTACAGACTGATCAGGGAACCTCCTGATCGGTCTGTAGACCGATCAGGGAACTGATCATTTTCTGATCGGTCTACAGATTCCCTGATCGGTCCATAGACCGATCAGGAGGTTCCCTGATCGGTCTGTAGACCGATGTATCTAGTATCTGCTATATATATATATATATATATATATATATATATATATATATATATATATATATATATATATATATAATTCAGGTGTCTTTTTGAATTTGACTACTAAGAAGAGATCTTTCTCCTAATTCACCTATAGGAAAAAGAAGTTAATTACCGCGGCAAGTTCAATATATTGAAGAAGGGATGACAGATTTCAATAATTTCAAATCATACTTCTTGACGAATGATCAAGGATTGCAACCCTCACAAGATAATTATCAAAATTTCCTTCCAAGACAGAGTCAAAATCAAAATCAAGCCGCACTTCAGACATCCCTCACTCCACAGACCCAAGACAGTTTTTGAATTTCGACGACTATTCGGTAAAGATACTCAATTTTTTATCGTCAAATTGTGTATTAATGACATTATGTGTTTCATAAACAAATAAATCCATTCGCTAACTAACTTCTTTTACTTATCTTCGTTTTCTAGAACAATGCAATCCTCTCCGATGATGCAAATGCTCAATGCAATCCTCTTCGTTTTAAAAACAGCTTATAAGCTCCAAAACAGCTTATTTTGACAGTTTATAAGCTGTTCGAAAAAAATTTTACCAAACAAATTTGAAGAGCTTATAAGCTCCAAAACAGCTTATAAGTTGTTTTATAGAGCTTATAAGCTCAGCCAAATACCCTCTAAGACTCGATAGTATACCAACATCAACAATTGATTAATACTAAATAAATTAATCAATTGATTTCAACAATAAGTACTTTGTGGATGAAAAATTTTGAAGTTAACTTAGTTCCACAACCATTGTCTCCTACTAAAGCTTATCTCTATATTTGTATATGAGGGTGGAGAACTTACTTGCATTACTATTTATATCGCTTGAGTATCCACTATCATGAGTACAATCAACAAATTCTACAAATTTTCTACGTCTAGAGTACTTAGGTGGCTTTTTGTTTAAGGATTTGAGAATGAAGAAATAGATTCATTCCTAAATCTTATGTTTAGTTGATGAGAATGAAATTAAAATTTGAAATGAAACCTAAAAATTTAAGTTTTGAAGAAACCCAACTCCTTGGATTTTGATAGGAATGAGAATGAAAATTAAGTTTTAGATGAAAATATCCTTAAAATATTTGTTCAATTTTTTTTTATATCACTTTCTCTCTTCTTATTGTCACTTATCATACTTTCTCTTTTCACAATCTTTCTCATCATGCACTCACTTTCCTCATTTTCTTTCATTACACTTTCTCTCTCCTCATGCTCTCCCATTACACTCTCTTTTCTCATTTTTTTTTCTCATCACACTTTATCTCTCATTATTATTTTTCTTTAAAATCTCTCATCACACAGTCTCTCTCCTCCTTATCTCCTAGCACACTTTCTCTCTCTTTATTTTATCTCATCATATTCTTTTATTGATAGATCGGATGTGAGCGATAGAGTGGGGGGGGGGGATATCGCTTCTTTTAAAACTTTTCTTTTACTTTTTAAATCAGAATCATGCAGCAAAAATAAGAAAAGAGACAAAATCGTTTACTTCGTTCGGAGCCTAGCTTGACTCTTACTTGAAGGCCCGCGGTCCTTGACCGCACCGATGGACAATCACTATAACTTTTCTTTCCGAAATCCTTCAGAAAGAAGCAGATCGTACAAATGAGCAAGATAGTAACAACCCTACTATCTTGCTTAAGTGAATTACAATGCAAGCTTATGTAAAAGTATACCGACAAGTAAATGCAGTTGAAGCTTAGGTCGGCACTTCTAGATAGTGTGGCTTGCTGAGCTGATGAAGGCTTGTAGCACGGTTTGCTTGCAGAACAGAACTTGGGTCGATCAGTATGAGTTATCTAGCCGCAAACTTTGAGCCTCCTTTTATAGGTGTACTGGACGTTCGGTTGACCGATCCCTCTGTTTGGTCGACCGAACCAACTCCCTTCCTTCCTGGCTGGAGTCTGACGTTGGCTCGATCTTCTGGCATTAATTGCTCTTTAAAGGTTCGGTCGACCGATTCCATTTTTCGGTCGACCGAATAGGCTCCTTCCCTATTCGTCGAGATTTGCCGTGATCTGCATTTACTGCGCCATTAATATTGATTGGTTCGGTCGACCGATCCCTTGGTTCGGTCGACCGATTAGCTCTATTTCCTTTTACTTCTGATCGATGCTGATGAGCTGACCTGTGCTGAGTCAACTTGGTTCGGTCGACCAATCTCTACGTTCGGTCGACCGATCCAGCCGAACCTACAATACAGAATTAAATAAAGTATCCCTGCAACACAAAGGTTAGCACAGTAATATATATGCATGAGTAATATTTTGACAGTAAAACTGTCTTGATCTCAACTTGGAAACCTTCCCAGTTTCTTCAGTTGGATTAGCGACCTTAGGTTGTTCCCTTCAGGAACCCGACTTCACTATCGCTCCTCCAGTTGTATACCTCAACTTACTTGCCAAACATTAGTCCTCCAGACCTGTTTGGACTTGTGCCTGCTCAGTGTCTGATGGTCTGATCCACTAAGACTTTTCCTATAATATTATATTAGCCAACATCAATAATAATAATACAGAAAATAATGGTAAACCTAAACCTAGATTTACTGAGATCCGCTAGTCCGGTCGACCGCTAGCGGTCAATCGGAAACCATCCGATCAACCTTGCTTGGAGTTCACTCCTCCAAAACTTCTCGTTACCTAAGGTTACCACCCCCTAGGATTTTCTCCACTTGGCTTCACTCATCAAAACTCAGTATTCAGCTCCCCAGGGATCAGGTCCTCCAAACCTATCCACTTGACTTTCACGATATACCGAGATTTCCCTTGCCTCAGTATTTGGCTCCCCAGGGATCAGATCCTCTAGACCTATCCACCTGGCTTCCATGATATACCGGGATTTCCCTTGCCTAACCTCCAACTAGGACTTTCCTTGCCTAGCCTACAACTAGGACTTCCATAAATCAAGCTCCATGCTTAAACATACTTAAACATATTTGTCTGACATTAAAACCTTGGAGGTCGATTGCACCAATATTTCTCTCCTCTTCCTCTCTCATGCTTTCTCCCATCAAACTTTCTTTCCTCATTTTTTTCATCACATTTTCTCTCTTTTCATTTTTTTCCCATCATATTTTCTCTCTCATCACATTATCTCTCTCATCATATTTTCCTCTCACATTTAACTTTCTTTCACAACTAATTTTTTCTCTTATTTTCCTTTAAGATAAAAAAGAAATTTTTAATTTATTCTGATAGAAAATCTTTAACTAACTAAACATTATTTTTAAGAGTGATATCTATACTCATACTTAAGGGTGTTAATTCGGGTGGGTCAGGTCAGGTTGGGTCGGGTTGAATTTTTTTTAACTCGACCCGAACCCGAATTCAACCCGAAACTCCTAAATCCGAACCCGAACCCGACCAACCTGAACCCGGCTCGGATAACCCGAAAACCCATTTCAAAATGATTTTTTTTTTGCTATTTTTCCTGTAATTCTTAACTTTTATCCCAATACTCTATTGATGCGGTGATTATGAGGGGCCCTACCCTACTGCCACGATGGAAATCAAAGGAGGTCAAAGTCAAGGCGGTCAACGCATATAGGGCATCAGTCGGTTGGGCAAAGCATGCCCTGACCGAGAAGGATCTGATCCACCGTCGCCCTTGACACGGGGAGCATTAAAACACCCGACGCTCAAGGGAGACCGATGTGCAGAAGCCGAGCCGAGCGGCTACCCCGCTCGGCCAGACAACGAAGCATGGCATCGATAGAGTTCAACTTCGGCTGAGCGGCTTCTCCGCTCGGCCTAGCAGCAGACTTGACATCAGTTGAACATGCGGACAGTAGACTTCCGACCAAGCGGCTATCCCACTCGGCTCAGCAACAGAGCAGGCGGATAGTGGACTTTCGGTCGAGCGGCTATCCCGCTTGACTCTGCAACAGACAACACTTGGACAATGGACTTTTGACCGACCGGTTATCCCGCTCGGTCGAGTAGAAGACACAGCAGGCTATTTTTCGACATCCTTTTGGGAACTAGTGCCGCTGACAGGCGGCATGATCAGACAGAGGATCGTACGGCGGAATCTTTCACTGTCACTTCAGAGATATGGTTTGTCCGTTAAGGTACTGTGTCAGGGATACTTTACTGATATGTCTTTTCAGGGAAAGCTTTGAGATGCATGCTCACCTTGGGAAGCGTGCATGTGCGCTGCCAAAGCCCTATATAAAGGGGGGGGGGGGTTCAAGCATCGGCGGGGGCATGCAATATTTTACTGTTGCGCTCCTTGCTCCGCTTACTGATTCTTCTTCTTCGTCGAAGATTGACTTGAGCGTCTGAGGGCCATCGCCGGGGACCCCTTTCTTGGCTCGGCATTGACTCTGCTTGTGTTGCAGGACTGGAGCGAAGTTCACAGGAGGTCAGCAGGAGCGCCACATCCCCAGCAGCCATCTCATCGACTTTTGGACAGGATCATCCATCATTATCATACTAACGTTGATATTAATATACATAAAAGCATCTTAATTTTTAAAATAAAATTCGATTTAACTCAAAAAATTGAATGGGTCAACTTGGGTCAACCCGGGGCAATCCAAACTCGGCCCGACCAAATTTAAAAATTTTTAACCCGAAAATCCTCCAACCCGAATCCGAAAATGTCCAACCCGAACCTGATTTTTTTGGGTCGACTCGGGTTGGGTCGTCGAGTCGGGTTCATTTTTGACACGCTTACTCATACTCATTCTCATTCCCTTTCTACAGTACTATAATTCTTAGTCTCATTCTGATTTTTTAAAAAAGAACCAAATACCACCTTAATAAATGTTGGCCTGAGGCATATCTTAAGGCCTATTGGGGTCCATGATTTTAATATTTTTATATTATTTATATTCAATTTTTTTTAAAAAAACATCCATTTATAATTTTAAATTATTTTAATTTTATTTGTTATAATTTTTAAAATTATATAAATTATTTTTTAAAACCTAAACGATTCTTCTATTTTTTTCGCATTGATTCTAAAAAAAAGTGCACTCTTACCGTTATTAGTGATTTCATGCAGGTCCTTCCCCTCTCTTGTTGGGTTTTTCAAGCTCTTTTTCTCCTTTATTCTTGATCTCGTGTCTTTCTCCCTTATGTTGGATATTGGAGCCTTAAATGGACCAAAACGATTTTGAGGAAGGAAGCCATCAATTGTTGAAATTCGTAATTGACTTCAAAATTGAAATCTACGATTCGCGTAGATAGATTTAGACTATTAATTTGCTCAAAACCGATTAAGGGTGAATGAGAAATTAATGTTTAAAGTCGGCCCAAAATAACATTTATTATTCATTAATAAAGTGCATGGGGGAATAGTCCCACATCGGAAATTCTCGATGTGTATTCTCTACTTATTAATGAAGATGTGTTAATGTAGTTAACACAAAAATAAAAAGACAGGTGCTCCCTTAGCCTAGGGCGAGCAGGTGCTCGCACCTGTGAGCCCGCCACCCGCCACGGGCGCAATGTAGGCGCACTTTGATTTATGCTCCAGGTGACATTGCAGTGCCTACGTGGCACTCGGGTGACGTGTCAGGCTCGTACCTGACGTGGCAGTACCTATGCGGCATCCTCGTGGGCAAAGGGAGATGACTGGACAGTTGACTTAGGGAATGGATGGCTACCGTTGATCAAATAGGTATGATGGATCGCTTGTGATGCAATCTAGAGCGTTGGATTGCAAAGAGTAACGATCTGACGGCTTGGGATAAGACTTGATCTGAAGCATCGAATCAATGGATCCAGATCCGATGGCCGATGACAATAGGCAGGATCTGAGGGTCACAACTCCTCAGATCTGATGGATGAGATTGAAGTGGGCTTGGAGAAGGGTTACAACCCTCAGATCTGATGGATGAGATTGAAGTGGGCTTGGAGAAGGGTTACAACCCTTCAGAATGGATGATCTAGATCAATCCAGTCCAAAGAACACATCCACTCACCCAAAGGACACTCAACCTCTTCTATTCAGTATAAATAGAACTCTCCAGATGATGGAATATTCACTCAATCCTCTCTTCTCTTCCTCAAGCATTCATCTCATTTTGTGCATTCAAGAGTCCAAGAAGTCTACTAGAAGGTTCGCTGGTCTCGGAAGTCGGAGTGCTACAATTCCGAGACGTTCGTCGTCGTTGTATCTTGGGAACGAATTGCAACAATCCGTTAAGCACCGTAGCGGAGCAATATCGTTTACGGAGATAGTGTCGAACACTAGCCTCGACGACACTATCTTAACATGAGTCAGGACAAGTACAAATGCTCATGTTAGGATAGGGCATCAACAATAAGCTCATTGGAATACAGTCTACTACAAGCAAAATCAGTCACGAGAGGAGGTGGGCCATGGAGGATTTATGCTCTGTTTATTTAGAAGAATAAAAAATAAAATTAAGAAAAAAAATTTACAATGAAAAGATTTTCGTCGTTTACTTCATTAAATTTTAAGGGGGAAGAGAAACGCAATCCATCAACGGATAGTTTTGGAGCTAAAATTAATTATCTCAAACTCTGACGGAAAGCAACAGATGGAAAAAAAATGACACATGTATCCATTTTCATTTATAAAATTATACCATATAAAAAAAAATAATGCATGTACCATTTTTAACTTATAAAATTAAGTCATATACCTCAAAAATTAGCACATGTACTTTTTTTTTCAGTTAAAAAATTACACCACAGGTATCCATCTTCCTCAATTAAGGTAAACAAATATGCAGAGGAAGAGATTTTTTTTCCTTTTCCTTCCCTTCCCATGCCCCTAGGTCTGTTTCATCCATCCATCATCTACTCATTTAGATTAACAGAGCATTAATGCCCCTTGTCCATGACCTACTTATTTTGCTTTGCTTGTTGAGAACAACTAGCACCTTTAGCTTTTTTTTTTCCTAAAGGCATTGACAATAAATGGATGGCCTCCCCTGGACCCTCTCATCTTCCTTTCGCATTCCCAATGACAAACCTTTCGAGACCGTACCTGACTTACCTTGTCGATCCCATAATCTGAAGCTCCCCCTGAAGTCCTGCTGTCTTCTGATGTCGCTCCCCTTCATCGATACTCTCGATGATCATTTTAGACAAGCTTGCTTCGTTTTTATCTTTTTGGTGACTTGCCACTAGCGTAAGTTCGGCGAGGGCTTCGATCTCTGATTCGGACGATGTTTCGTCACATGTTACCTTTAGATTTTTGTACTTGTTCTGGGCTGACTTCTTCAGATCTGCACATCTCGTTTCATGAATTTCAAAAGTTAAAAATAATTCTTCTAGGGTACTTACTTCTAAATCTTTAGGGTGCGTTTGGTTCAAGTTATCATGTATAATCTCAGTTATGTGATTACTAGGTGATCCTGACCGAATCGTCGAATCAACGGACGCTGGGCACGTGGCACTCTTCTAGTTGCTAACGTAGATCTCCGACCGGTCGTACGGACCTTCGGCGAACCTGCAAAGAAGTCGGGCCGGGAAGGGGTTCCCGACGACGACCCTCCGACGCTCAAGTCAGGTAAGTGGACAGCAAAGAAGTGGCTCCGAATATGCAAGAAGGCGTACCTCCGGCGAAGTGTGAGGCTCCTTATATAGAGCTGGGAAGGGGCTCATGCACACACACCGAGAGTAATACATGTCCTCAGCCCATACCTCAGTATGGGTTTGTCAGAAAAGCTTACCTGATACCATACTGCTACAGTCCGAGCACATCTCTGATGGGACAATGACACTCTCTGGCACAAGATCCTGCGTATGGCCTACTCATCGGACATACCCACTGTCAGAGGATGTTTCTATGCCCTTTTGTCTCTTCTTACTCCATGCTGAGTGCCCGACTGGTCGGAAGTCCCCTCACGTCCGGTCGGTCACATGTGCCGGTCCACTTGGGAGATTCCCGGTAGTGTGCTCTGTGTAGACTTAGCAGTATTGCTATTTTATGCCTTCGGCCGAGCGTGCCGTCCACTTGGCCATACGATCCTGTTCAACGAGCGCCGGAACCCCGACTCCCGCCGGGGCGCCTTTTGCTATCAGTTAGACACTGGTCAGCCGGCCGGGCGGCCGGTCCACCTTTCTCCGGTCGGCCAGTCGATCCAACCTTTTCTCGGTCATCCGGTCGGTCCATCCTTGTCCGATCAACCACCTGGCCCTTTGACTTCCACGTGGCGTTGACTCCTCGGAACGGGGGTCCCCTGTTCTTACCGCCGGATCACTTGCCTCCCCTTCAAGTCTAGTCGAAGGAGGCGATTAGTCCGACTGACTGGATGATTGTTTAGCTGAACGACTTCCTTCAGCTAACATCCGCTCGGAATAAAAGGGGGTAGCCAAAACGCCAGTCAACGGCCACATTCCTCAGCATCTCTTCGAAGTTTTCGCCAATCTCTATCATTAAGGTCGAGCACGCGCCCATTAAATGCGTTCCAGTGGCTGGTTGCCACGTGGCGATGCTGCCGTCATCGTACGGCGGCGGCGTGGTGCTCTGATGGGATCGAGGCGGTTCGAAATGAATGGCACGATGCGTGCTCCGATTCTCGCGACCTGGATCCAACGGTGGAGGCCGCTCGGGCTCCACCCTATAAAAGCTCCATTTTCTTCCTTCGCCGCACCCTTGCTCTTGCGTGACTTCCAGCTTCTCGCGTTCCAGCTTTCCGGCGATATCGCTCCTCCGGTTTCGGCGATCTTCGGTGCTCCTTTTTCGATCCTCCTCTTCGTTGTAAGGTTCTCTTTCTTTCCTTCTTTGTTTTCAGTGTTTTCTTTGCATTTCTTTCCCAAGTTTTCGTCCTCGGGGGCACTGTTTCGTTATCGTCTTCTTCCTTTAATCGTCTCTTTTGATTTCGTCCGCTCGGACAATGGCCCAATCTTCTCGATCCGAAGACCAAGCCCTCGGCCCATGGTACACTACCATGGAGTCGCGCTTCGATCGGCACGACACCGATATTCTGATCAATAGCTTTGATATCCCCTCCAATCTTGAAATCATCATACCCACAGACTCCGCCCGGCCAAACAAACCAACGCGCAGATCTTTTTGTGTTTTCCGTGACCAGTTTACAGCCGGTCTACGCTTTCCCATTCATCCCTTCATCATTGACGTCTGCAATTTTTTTGGCGTTCCGCTCGGAAGCCTAGTTCACAACACTTTCCGTCTTCTATGCGGTGTAGTCGTCCTGTTTAAAATCCATAACATTCCCCTCCAACCGGAAATCTTCCACTACTTCTATTACCCTAAACAGTCCGAGCTGGGCACTTACATGTTCCAGGCTCGGCCCGGCTTGGTTTTCTTCAATAAACTTCCTTCTTCCAATAAGCACTGGAAAGAATTTTTCTTCTACATTCGCCTTCCCGAGCGGGCTCCCTTCCGAACCCAGTGGCAGGTCGAAAATCCTCTTTCCCCAGAACTTAAAAGATTCAAGACCCGACCGGATTATCTTCATGCCGCCAACATGCTCGCCGGCCTGCGACTTGACATCAACAAGTTTCTTCCGGAAGGGGTCATGTACATATTCGGCCTGAGTCCGATCAGAACCCCCCTCCCGAGCGGCTTCGGTAAGAATTTTACTTGATGAATTCATTTTAATTGCTAACTGATTTTCTCTGTTTTCCTTTGCAGCGAACATCGCCATGGAGTCGGTGATGGCTGACATCTTGAAGAAGAGGGCGGCGGCGCTCGAGGCCGCGGCAGCCAAAGAAATGGAGACGCTCGGCATCCAACCGGTCGGCTCGCATGAAGGGGAGAGCGGGACTCAGGAAGAGTCGGCCGCTCAAGCCTCTCATCAGAACGTGGCAAGTGGAGCCACCCCCAGCGGAGGACCAACTGTCCAAGAGGAAGGTTCCACTCGGGGAGAGGAACAACTCGGACAAAAGAGGAGCCGAGTGGATACTCCACTCCGATCGGCCACGTCCGCGGTCCAACCATCCGAGCGCGTTACTGCAACCGCTCGCGGCAAGGCCCCAGAGGTCGAGGCTATTTCCTCCGACCGGACTCCATCTCACTTGGACGCGTCGGCGGACCCTCTTGAGGCCGTTCCAGTCAGCATCCTTCCGCTCGCTCCCCGTCAAGTCCAACGTTCAACCATTTTATCCCAATTTTCGACGCCGGCCTCTGATCCTCTTCCATCCTCTGCTCGGACGACCCCCGGTCATGACCGCACTGTCCGGGTTACACTTCACCTTCCGACTGAAGAATTGCTACCCGAGGCCGATCACCCAACCGCACCCGAGCACACAATCACCTTGAAGGGGCCCCTAGCCGAGATATGGGCCGACGCTCGGGCGCGCGTCGCGCTGATCCCCCTCCGCAATTTGGCTAACAGCCACATGCAAGAGGCCACGGGGGTAAATTCGTTCTCTTCCAAGTTTTGTATGCATTCTTTCCAATCGGCCTATTAATTATTTTGTTAATTGTAGAGATGGGTGGAGGAGATAGCTGTCTCCAACCGCCTGGCGATGGTGGACGAGGAATTAAGACAACTGAAGGCTGTAAACGGTCCGTCCGGCCCTCACGACCCCTCCTATGCCGAGCTGCAGAGGGAGCTGAAGAAGGCTCAAGATTTGTTGGCGGCCGAGCATAAGAAGACAGCCGACCAGGCTCACAATTTGGCCGAGCTCGAGCGAGTGAACAAATCTCTGGATCGCAAGATAAGCTTGGCGACCGAGAGGAAGAACACGGCTATCTCTGACCTGGAGAAGAAAAATGTAGAGGCTCGGGGCTTGGAGCAGAAAGTTAAAGAGCTGACGGACCAACTGGCCGATGAGAAGGTGGCCCGCTCGGCAGAGGTGGATAAGCAAAAGGTGGAGCTTAAAACTTTGCAGGAGTCCCTGGCTACCTCCCAGGTGGCCTTTAAAGAATATCAAGAGGCCGAGTCGAGTAGGGTCGCTGCCCTGAGATAGAATTATATCCGCTCGCCCGAATTTTCGGAAAAAGTTTGCGAGCGGATGTATACTGCGTTTGACCTTGCCATGGCCGCCACCACCACATACTTGAAGTCCAAGGGGCAACTTCCCGAGTCTGCCGTCATCCTGGCCGCAGATCAAGTGGCGCTCCTCGACAACATCCCGAAGGACCTCTATGATTACCTAGAGTAGAAGTTTTACATGTAATTCGGCCGCTCGGCCAGAGACACTCCTTTTTTGTAATTTGGCCACTCGGCCATAGTTTCTTTAATATGCTATCCTTTCGCTTGTTTTGTCCTTTTGCTAGTTACCATGTGTGTTGTCCGCTCGCCTCTTATCACACCCCTCGTGATCGAAAAGTATTTCTACGAAGTATTTTGCGTAGCTCTTCCGCTCGGGGGAATATGTCCTGCTTCGACAGAAGAGGTTGTTCATTGGATGTTGATAAGTACCTTTAGGTACTGGACCGAGCGGAACGTAGAGGCGGTCGAACAATTTTGACAGCGAATACCTTTGGGTACTCGTTCACGAGTCCCCTTTATTGCCTTCGTCCGACCGGGTTCTTCAATATAGTCGCCGGCTCGACTCTCGATATTTAACGTCGGAGCTCGACGGTCTTCCGGTCGGAGGATTTATAGTCGCCGGCTCGACTCTCGATTTTTAACGTTGGAGCTCAACGGTCTTCCGGCCGGAGGGTTTATAGACGCCGGTTCGTCTCTCGATATTTAACGTCGGAGCTCGACGGTCTTCCGGCCGGAGGGTTTATAGACGCCGGTTCGTCTCTCGATATTTAACGTCGGAGCTCGACGGTCGTCCGGCCGGAGGGTTTATAGACGCTGGTTCGTCTCTCGATTTTTAACGTCGGAGCTCGACGGTCTTCCTGCCGGAGGGTTTATAGACACCGGTTCGTCTCTCGATATTTAACGTCGGAGCTCGACGGTCTTCCGGCCGGAGGGTTTATAGACGCCGGTTCGTCTCTCGATTTTTAACGTCGGAGCTCGACGGTCTTCCGGCCGGAGGGTTTATAGACATCGGTTCGTCTCTCGATATTTAACGTCGGAGCTCGATGGTCTTCCGGCCGGAGGGTTTATAGACGCCGGTTCGTCTCTCAATATTTAACGTCGGAGCTCGACGGTCTTCCGGCCGGAGGGTTTATATACGTCGGTTCGTCTCTCGATATTTAACGTCGAAGCTCGACGATTTTCCGACCGGAAGGTTTATAGACGCCGGTTCGTCTCTCGATATTTAACGTCGGAGCTCGACGGTATTCCGGCCGGAGGGTTTATAGACGCCGGTTCGTCTCTCGATTTTTAACGTCGGAGCTCGACGGTCTTCCGGCCGGAGGGTTTATAGACGCCGGTTCGTCTCTCGATTTTTAACGTCGGAGCTCGACGGTCTTCCGGCCGGAGGGTTTATAGACGCCGGTTCGTCTCTCGATATTTAACGTCGGAGCTCGACGGTCTTCCGGCCGGAGGGTTTATAGACGTCGGTTCGTCTCTCGATATTTAACGTCGGAGTTTGACGGTCTTCCGGCCGGAGGGTTTATATACGTCGGTTCGTCTCTCGATATTTAACGTCGGAGCTCGACGGTCTTCCGGCCGGAAGGTTTATAGACGCCGGTTCGTCTCTCGATATTTAACGTCGGAGCTCGACGACCTTTAAGGCTAATTTGAACACTATCGTTCGGCGAAGCCATTTGCTATCCTTTAATCATTTTTGCGTCCTGCATTACAAGTACATAGGCGACCAAAGCGTATGTAAAATTACATCAGCGCACCTTTCACCCAGCTCGGTACGGCTGAAGATGATTTGCGCTCCATGGTCGGTCTAGTCGCCGTCCGTCTTCATCCTCCAAATAATAAGCACCCGAGCGGAGCTTTTCGATGACTTTGAAGGGGCCCGCCCAAGGCGCCTCCAATTTATCGACGTCGCCGACCGACTTTACTTTCTTCCAAACAAGATCGCCAATTTGGAATGCTCTAGGGATCACGCGCCGGTTATAATTCTGCTTCATTCTTTGTCGGTACGCCATCAGCCAGACGGACGCCTTGGCTCGCTCCTCGTCGACCAAATCAAGCTCCATGCTCCTCCGCTCGTCGTTATCATCATCATAATTCTGGACCCGGACGGATTCGATCCCAACTTCAACCGGGATCACTGCTTCGCCACCATACACCAAGTGGAATGGCGTCACGCCCGTTCCCTCCTTCGGGGTCGTTCGGATGGCCCATAGGACGCCCGGCACTTCATCCACCCAGTTTCCTCTCAAATGGTCGAGCCGAGCGCGCAGAATGTGAAGAATTTCCCGGTTGGCTACTTCGGCTTGACCATTGCTTTGGGGGTACGCCACGGACGTGAAGTGTTGCTCGATGCCATAGCTTTTGCACCAATTTTCGAGCAACTTTCTCGCGAATTGCCGCCCATTATCGGAAACAAGTCGACGGGGGATGCCGAACCGGCAGATAATATGTTGCCAGATAAACTTCTTGACCATCTGCTCGGTGATCTTAGCTAGCGGCTCGGCCTCCACTCATTTGGAAAAAAAATCGACCGCCACTAGTAGAAATTTCCGCTGCCCGGTCGCCATAGGAAACGGACCCACAATATCCATTCCCCATTGGTCGAACGGACAAGACACGGTAGCTGCTTTCATTTCCTTCCCCAGTCCGTGGGAGAAGTTATGATATTTCTGGCAGGAAAGGCACGTCACGACGGTCCGAGCGGCGTCTGCTTGTAGGGTTGGCCAAAAGTATCCGGCCAGCAGGATCTTCTTAGCCAGTGATCGTCCGCCCGGATGCACTCCGCACGATCCTTGATGCACTTCTTGGAGGATGTACGCCGCGTCTTCCGAGCTCACGCATTTCAAAAGCGGGCGGGAGAAAGCCTTCTTGTAGAGTTGGTCTCCAATGAATGTAAACCGACCGGCTCTCCTCCTCAGTAGCTGGGCTTCATCTCGATCGGAAGGTGTAGCACCCGAGTGGAGAAACTCCATGATGGGGGTCCTCCAGTCGCTCGAAAACGTGAGGCACTCCATCCGGTCGACGTGCGCCACTAAAGATACTTGTTCAATTGGCTGCTGGATGACGACCGGGGATATTGAACTTGCGAGTTTAGCTAGCTCATCTGCAGCCTGGTTCTCCGCTCGGGGTATCTTCTGGATAACGACCTCTCTAAAGTTGGCCTTGAGCTTTTCAAAGGCTTCAGCATAGAGCTTGAGCCGAGCGTTGTTAATTTCAAAAGTGCCTGAGAGTTGCTGAGCGGCTAACTGGGAGTCCGAATGAATTGTCACCCGTCTGGCCCCGACATGACGGGCTGCCTGCAAGCCGGCTATTAGGGCTTCATATTCCGCTTCATTGTTTGTGGCTCGGTAATCCAGCCGGACGGATAAGTGCATCCTTTCTTCTTGGGGAGAGAGCAGTAATACTCCAATCTCGCTCCCGAACTGAGCGGACGATCCATCCACAAATATTTTCCACATGGCTTCGGGTTCTGGCCTTTGTACTTCTGTGACAAAATCCGTCAAGGACTGCGCCTTTATCGCCGAACGGGGTTAATACTGAATGTCAAATTCACTCAACTCAGTTGTCCATTTGATGAGTCGCCCGGACGCTTATGGATTCAACAGCACTCTTCCCAATGGGTTATTCGTCCGGACGATGATAGTATGAGCTAAGAAATAGGGACGGAGGCGCCGAGCGGCAAGGACCAAAGCGAAAGCCAGTTTCTTGAGCCCAGTGTAGCGAGATTCAACATCTTTTAAAATATGACTTAGAAAATACACAGGCTCTTCTTCGCTCGCCCTTACTAGTGCCGAGCCGACTGCTTGATCAGTTGAAGATAAATAGATACAAAGTGGCTCACCCATGGCTGGCTTGGCTAGCACAGGCAGAGAGTTCAAGTATGTCTTCAGATCTTCGAACGTCCGGTCGCATTCTTCGTCCCAGTGAAACTTAGTGGCTTTGCGCAAGATTTTGAAAAAAAGTAGGCTCCGGTCGGCGGTCTTGGAGATGAATCTGGACAGAGCAGTTATCCGACCGGTCAAGCGCTGCACCTCCCTCAGATTTCTTGGGGGCGGCATATCTTGTAATGCTTTCACTTTGGTGGGATTTGCCTCGATGCCCCGCTCGGTCACTATGTATCCCAAGAAACGCCCGCTTTTTGCTCCGAACAGGCACTTCTGAGGGTTTAGCTTAACTCCATATTTCCGTAGCGTTCGGAAAGTCTCCTCCATGTCTTCAAAGAGATCGGCCGCGCAAACGGACTTGATGAGAATGTCGTCCACGTATACTTCCAGATTTCGCCCGATCTACTCTTTGAACACTTTGTTCATCAAGCGCTGGTAAGTGGCTCCCGCGTTCTTCAGTCCGAACGACATCACATTATAGCAGTAGGTGTCATCGGCTGTAACGAAGCTGACTTTTTCTTGATCTTCTCGGGCGAGCGGCACATGATGGTAGCCTTGATAAGCGTCGAGCATGCATATCAACTCGCAACCGGCTGTGGAGTCCACCAGTTGATCGATCCGGGGCAGAGGATAAAAATCCTTTGGACACGCCTGTTAGGATCGATGATCGCGGCTAGAGAGGGGGGGTGTGAATAGCCGCCCCAAATCGTTCGTTTCTTTCTACAAATCAAGGTTAGCGCAGTGGAAATAAACAATAGAAACGACAACGGAGAATAGCAAACCTCAAACTCGTCGATGTAACGAGGTTCGGAGATGAAACTCCTACTCCTCGGCGTGTCCGTAAGGTGGACGAAGCCTATCAATCCGTCGGTGGATGAGTCCCCGGAAAACCGGCTAATAAGAACACTCCTTCTGGGTGGAGAAACCTCGCCACAGAAACTTCTTGCAACAGCAAGAAAAGTGTACAAAAATACAGCACAAAACAGAAGATAATATGAATGTACAAAACAAAGCTTGCCTACTGTTCTTGTCGACTGGAATCCGAAGCAGCAACTTCAGGAAACTCACAGCAGCAGCTGATCAGTCGAGGAAAGCTCACCCGAAGCTTCAAGAAGGAGCTCACACGAAGCTCAGTAAGCTAAGAGCTCAGCAAAGCTCGATCACAGTCAGGAGTAGGAAGAAGAAGAGTAAGAGCCGGATCAGAAGCGTAAGAGAAAAACTCCACTGTAGAAGCCCTCAGCCCTTTTATAGCCTGCATCCACCTGCGAGAAGAACAGAGGCCAAAAACAGCAGAAGAATCTAGCCGTTGTCTCTCAACGGCTAGGGCCAGACCGATCAGGCATCACCCTGATCAGTCTGAGGCTGATCTGATCGGTCGTGGGGACCGATCAGGACCTATGCTGATCGGTCCCCAGACCGATCAGCACTCCTCGCCCAACTCTCTGATCGTCTCCTGATCGGTCTGTGGACCGATCAGGGTGCATGTGGATCGGTCCACAGACCAATCCCCTCCTTTTCTCTTTGCCTTCTGTTTTCTTTCTGATCGGTCTGCAGACCGATCAGATAACATACAGTAGCATACTGTGTGGTTACTGATCGGTCACCAGACCGATGAGATAACCCAGTGTATTACTGGATCGATCCACTGATCGATCCAGCTCTTAGTTTTTGCCCAAACCTAGTCCCACGCCTTCCAAACCAATATCCGGTCAACCTTGACCTATTGGTATCTCATGCTTAGCATCTGGTCACTCCCTTGACCTGCTAAGACTCCCTACCAAGTGTCCGGTCAATCCCTTTGACCCACTTGGACTTTTCTCTTCGTGACAAGTATCCGGTCAGTCCCTTGACCTACTTGACCTTCTCAACACCAGATGTCCGATCACCCTTGATCCATCTGGATTTTCCCTTGCCCGGCTTCACTCACCAGGACTTTCATCTAGCTTCACTCACTAGGGTTTTCACCTGGCTTCACTCACCAGGATTTCCAATATGCCCGGCTTCACTTACGGGACTTTCCACTGCCGGCTTCACTCAGGACTTTCCCATCGCTGGCTTCACTCACGGGACTTTCCTTCTGCTGGCTTCACTCATGGGACTTTCACCTAGCTTCACTCACTAGGGTTTTCTAGGCTGGCTTCACTCACGGGACTTTCCTTCTGCCTTCACTCACGGGACTTTTCACACTGCTGGCTTCACTCATCGGGACTTTCGACAATCGGTCCGGAGAACGAGCTACCGAGCCCTCTCCGACTTCCATCCGGTCCGGAGAACGAGCTCCCGAGCCCTCTCGATCACGGTCAGGAGAACGTGCTCAGAGCCCTCTCGACTTCCCATGTGCCAAGCTTCTATACTTGGACTTCTCCGTGCCAAGTCTCCATACTTGGACTTTTCCCGTGCCAAGCTCCCTGCTTGGACTTTTCACCATGCCAAACTCCCTGCTTGGACTTTTCCCATGCCAAGCTCCCTGCTTGGACTTTTCCCGTGCCAAGCTCCCTGCTTGGACTTTTCCGAGTCAGGTCAACTCACCTCGGGTCAACCAGGTCAACCTTGACCACGGGTTGCACCCACAATCTCCCAAGCTTGTATCCTTGTCAAACATTAAGATACAACTTTTCTGTTCACGTCAAACATTGTCAAACATAACTCGTCAAACATCAAAACACAACTCGAGTCAAGTCAACTCGAGTCTGGTCAACCAGGTCAACCTTGACCTAAGGTTGCACCAACAATACCTTGTTAAGATCCCGAAAATCGATGCACACTCTCCATTTGTTGCCCGGCTTGGAGACTAGCACCACGTTCGCCAGCCAGCTCAGAAATTGGACCTCGCGTATGTGGTCGGCCTCCAGGAGCTTCTCGACCTCCGCTCGGATGATTGCATTTTGTTCGGCGCTGAAGTCCCTCTTTCTCTGTTTCACCGGCCGAGCGTCCGGTCGGACATGGAGCTCGTGCTGTGCTACACTTGGTGAAATCTCGGGCAACTCATGCGTCGACCAGACGAAGGCATCGCAGTTCTTTTGGAGACAATCGATCAACTTCTCTTTCTAGCTCACCTCTAGATCGGCCGCAATGAATGTGGTGGCCTCCGGTCGAGTCGGGTGAATCTGCACTTCCTCTTTTTCTTCATACACCAAAGAGGGAGGTTTTTCAATTATGGCGTTTACCTCAATCCGGGGCGCCTTCCGAGCAGAATTGGCTTCTGCTCGGACCATCTCGACGTAACATCGCCGAGCCGCCAGTTAGTCTCCCCGTACCTCTCCAACT
This sequence comes from Zingiber officinale, assembly GCF_018446385.1. Taxonomy (NCBI): domain Eukaryota; kingdom Viridiplantae; phylum Streptophyta; class Magnoliopsida; order Zingiberales; family Zingiberaceae; genus Zingiber; species Zingiber officinale. The sequence goes on from NC_056002.1 coordinate 134,652,179, forward strand.
TTGTCTTCGACCGGGAACTTGATTTTTTGGTGGAAGGTGGAGACGGCCGCTCTGAATTCACTGAGAGCCGGTCACCCCAAAATGACGTTGTATACTGACGGAGAGTCAACCACGACGAAGTTTGCAGTCCGCGTCCTTCTGAGCGGTTCCTCTCCCAGCGAGATAGCCAGTCGGACCTGTCCGACCGGTAGAACTTCATTGCCCGTAAACCCGTAAAGGGGGGTTGTCATGGGCAGCAGCTCGGCTCGATCAATTTGTAGTTGGTCGAAGGCATTTTTGAATATGATATTGACCGAGCTTCCTGTATCAATGAAAACGCGGTGAATAGTGTGGTTGGCTATTACCGCTTTGATGAGGAGAGCGTCGTCATGCGGCACTTCAACTCCCTCCAAGTCCTTGGGCCCGAAGCTGATTTCGGGTTCGCTCGCCCTTTCCTGGTTGCAGCCGACCGCATAGATCTGGAGCTGTCTGACGCTCGCCTTCCTTGCTCGATTAGAGTCTCCTCCGGTCGGCCCGCCAGCTATAATGTTGATTTCACCTTGGGAAGTGTTACTTCTATTTTCTTATTCCCGGGCGGACGGTCGGGGCCGCTCCCTAGACATACGAGGATTCTCACGCCTCGGAGTGTGATGTTGCTCGGGAGTCTGTCGTTGTCGCCTGTCGGCTACCATCCGATCGGCTTCACGAGGCCTCTGTCGCCTGTCGGATGATGGCGATTGGCGGTGGCCACCTCGGGGAACGGGATGAGCGATCAAGGGAAGACTTCGACAATCTCTTGTGTTGTGCATGTCCGTCCGGTGGAAGGAGCAAAACATAGGGGTCCATACCTTTTTCTTTGGCCTGGGCCGCTCGGCGGCTACCTCTTGTACATGGGACTTCGTCTGGTGAGAGCGGCTTACTTCGGCCCGTGGCCCTCTGGGCGGCTCCGGACGAGTGACAGGCTTCCGCTCGGCAGTTGGGACTTCTTTCCTTCGAGCCGCTTGGGCTTCCTCCACATTGATGTATTCGTTGGCCGGTGCAACATATGATCGTAGTCTCGGGGCGGCTTCCGAGTGAGCGATCGGAAGAAGTCACCATCCACCAAGTCTTGTGTGAAGGCATTCATCATGGTTTCCAAGGTGGCCGTTGGAATATCCATAGCCACCCTGTTGAACCGCTGGATATAGGCTCGGAGCGATTCTCGGGCTTCTTGTTTGATGGCAAACAGACTGACACTAGTCTTCTGATAGCGCCGACTGCTTGTAAAGTGGTGGAGGAAGGCCGTGCGGAAGTCTTTGAAACTTGTGATGGATCCGTCCGGCAACCTCCGAAACCACCGTTGAGCCGATCCCGAGAGGGTGGTAAGGAAAACCCTACACTTCACTCCATTGTGTATTGGTGAAGGGTAGCAGTATTGTCAAACTTACCCAAATGATCGTCCGGGTTGGTGGTCCCGTTGTATTCACCGATCGCCGGAGGCACATAGTGCTTTGGCAGAGGATCTCGTAGAATGGCATATGAGAATTGCCGGTTGATCCGCTCGAGAGAAGCGTCCACTCGGGCGGCCTTGCCTTTCCTGTTGTCTCGTATCGGCACTTCGTCTGATGAAGAACCTCGATCGCGATTTACTGCTGCGGCTTCAGGAGGTGTGCGGAATAAGGCCCGGTGAAACGGAACCGTGGCCTGAGGTGCTTCCGCTCGGCCCCCTGATACTGATATCGCTTGCTGCTCAATCTGCTCGGCTTGTGTCTTCTGTTTTTTTTCCACAAGCTTAGCTGCCCTCGACTCGATCAGAGCGTCGAGTTCCTCCGTGGAGAGCGTCACCGCATGCGGTCGTCCAGCTTCGTCCATTGCTTCCGATCGGATGCAGGAGCGTTCCCACAGACGGCGCCAAATTGATCCTGTCCGAATCGTCGAATCAACGGACGCTGGGCACGTGGCACTCTCCTAGTTGCTAATGTAGATCTCCGACCGGTCGTACGGACCTCCGGCGAACCTACAAAGAAGTCGGGTTGGGAAGGGGTTCCCGGCGACGACCCTCCGACGCTCAAGTCAGGTAAGTGGACCAAATTGATCATGTCCGAATCGTCGAATCAACGGACGCTGGGCACGTGACACTCTCCTAGTTGCTAATGTAGATCTCCGACCGGTCGTACGGACCTCCGGCGAACCTGCAAAGAAGTCGGGCCGGGAAGGGGTTCCCGGCGACTACCCTCCGACGCTCAAGTCAGGTAAGTGGACAGCAAAGAAGTGGCTCCGAATATGCAAGAAGGCGTACCTCCGGCGAAGTGTGAGGCTTCTTATATAGAGCTGGGAAGGGGCTCATGCACACACACCGAGACTAATACGTGTCCTCAGCCCATACCTCAGTATGGGCTTGTCAGAAAAGCTTACCTGACACCATACTGCTACAGTCCGAGCACATCTCTGATGGGACAGCGGCACTCTCTGGCACAAGATCCTGCGTATGGCCTACTCATCGGACATACCCACTGTCAGAGGATGTTTCTATGCCCTTTTGTCTCTTCTTACTCCATGCCGAGTGCCCGGCCGGTCGGAAGTCCCCTCACGTCCGGCCGGTCACAGGTGCCGGTCCACTTGAGAGATTCCCGGTAGTGTGCTCTGTGTAGACTTAGCAGTATTGCTATTTTATGCCTTCGGTCGAGCGTGCCGTCCACTCGGCCATACGATCCTGTTCAACGAGCGCCGGAACCCCGACTCCCGCCGGGGCGCCTTTTGCTATCAGTTAGACACTGGTCAGCCGGCCGGGCGGCCGATCCACCTTTCTCCGGTCGACCAGTCGATCCAACCTTTTCTCGGTCATCCAGTCGGTCCATCTTTGTCCGATCGACCACCTGGCCCTTTGACTTCCACGTGGCGTTGACTCCTCGGAACGGGGGTCCCCTGTTCTTAACGCCGGATCACTAGATAATCACATAACTAAAATTATGAGGAATAAAATATAATCAAATGTTATTTGATTTAAACTAATATTCTACCATCTTTTGAAATTTAATTCAATGAATATTATTGCTTTGCAATTGGCCATTTCAAAATCCCGATTCAATGACTCATTGGGAATCTATAACAAATATTATTGTTATGTTGCTTTGATTGATTTCAGTTATTATTATATCTCAAGTATTAGCAGAAAGACATTTATATGTTCTTTTTTAACCTCTTCATTTATGATTGCTTTTCAACTTTTGATCTCAGGTTGCATTGGATGTTGATTACCATCGCAACATGTATTTGTCTCACCTAAAAGTGAATCCCAAGGAAGTACTTGTTGGATGGTAGGTTAGTCTTTGTTTTTTTTTTTAATGTTGTCATATATATAGTTTTCTTACTTAATAGTTTCTCAATTCTGCACCTTTTTTATTATTCAAAAATGGAATACAAAACTTATTTGTTTTTTTTTAATCTGACTAGCATTCTTCACTTTTTTGCATTAATTTTAAAATGGAATACAAAATTTATTGGTTTAATTTTTCTGGAATGCACTGTCTTATAGGACTCATATACTCTCTAGATAGTGTCTTCTTAAGATATTTATATGATCATATGGTTTTCTTCTTGGAAGCATTTCATTTCCATCAAATAATTAATAGCCATTCTAATTAAAATTTTGATATTATTATTGATTTAATTTTTTTCTATATGAACAAGCATTCCTCTTCCAGTTAATAATATACATTTTTAATTGCTCATTACATGTTTATCGAAAACAGGATACTTTCTAATTAACAAGATCATTGTCCCTTGGACATCATGTTCTGTATGTTGGATTTGTAAAATTGTAAATATAGTCTCACATTATAAAATACATGAAAAAGATCATAAGTTTATAAAGAGAAAAGATATCTCCATTGACATGAGGCCTTTTGGGTAGAGCCAAAGAATAAAATCATGAGGGCTTAAACCCAAAATGAGTAATATCATGTAATTATGGAGATATCTAAATTCTTTACGATCTTATAAGTGGTATCAGAGCCCGGATTGCCAGAAAATTTTTTTGATTGAGTATCTTTGTTAACATCACTCATGGATGTCGAGTCAAGAAGGCTGAGCTAGGAAGGTTGAGCAAAAAAAAAAAAACTCATCCCAAGTGACAAAAAAAAAAAATAATCCCAAGTGACAAAAGGTCGACTGTTATGCTGACATATGAGTCAATAAAATTTCATATAATTTGAGTTTTGAATTTGCACCTTTTATTGGTACATATTGAGAGAAAACCTCTTGTCCATACAGATTTATGTATATAGTTGTGATTCAATATTAATTAGCCTAGATGCTCTAAAACTCCTAATGTGCGGGACTAAATTCTCATTCACATAGAGTTAATCTCAACTAATTTTTTTTGTTCACTTTCCCAACAGAAGCAACAACTCGATATAATATGGGTATTAGTTTCTTATGGGTTTTATTAAAGTAAGATGTTTATGTTTAATGATTTGATTGAGTGTGCAAGTTCATTTGATTTGGTTTAAGTTAAGCTAGTGAGCTTATTGGATCAAACTTGAATTTGCACCTAAGCTCCTAGTCGACCTTAACACCCTATGCCATCGTTCCACCTTTAATTACCTATTAAGCCTCTGCCTCTAGCACTTTTTCTCAAACACATCAAAATAACATGTCATGAACTTACCCTTTGAAATTATGAGGAGTTTTGGAAGTCCCATTACTAATGCCGCCAACTTGATGTTTATTAAGTGATACTACCGGATTCTATTGTCTAGAGACGGAGTCATAAATTTTATATTGAGAGGATGAAATAAATGTGTTTATATTGAAAGGAGTCGATCATATTATTGTCTATCATTTATCTCTCTTTTACCCTCTATTTATAGATTTTATATATTTTTTATATTTAAACATTGAGGAGGGATGACTGCCACATTTCCCTCCTTTGGCTCATCTCTATTGATTCCTTCAGGCTCGATCCAATATTTAATAATTTGGTATGACTTGACAGTTTACCTCTATAAATATGATAATAATAAAAATAATAATAATTAACCAGATAACATTAAACTTAGTGACAATCCCGATTATAGAAGATGAGGAGAAAAGGATCTGACTCCTTACTATTTTTTTTTTCATTTCCATTTATTCTTAACTCCCCGCGGATTTGATCGTTTGAGGAGTCATGCCGGCTACGTTGGCGTCCACTAATTGGTCCCATGATTTTAATTATTTTAATATTATTTATATTCAATTTAAAAAATAAACATTTTTTTAATTTTATTTGTTATATATATTTTAAATTATATATCTTATTTATTAAAATCTAATCAATTTTTTTTTTCAACATTGATCTCTAAAATAATTGCATTCTCTAAGTTGTTGATAATCTTGTATTCTTCTCTTTTTTTATTAATATTTTCTTTTTCTCACTCACCAATGATCTACTTTTTTTTTTTCCTCCCTCGCTAGTGATATTTTTAAAGGATGTCTTTTGTCTCTAGGATGTAGCGCAGACAATAGGTAGATGACATTTTGACATAATAGTCAAGAGTTAATTCTTAAAAATTGATGACCCAAAATTTATCTTACTATACACTTAACGATTATATATTTATATTTATTTATTTTTCGTATTTATGGGGGCTGACATTAGAGAGGCTATTAATATAATGGTTGCATTTTTTTTTTTTTTTTTTTAAGATGTCCTCCAGTTAAGTTCGGATGAAAATAAGTGAGGGTTAATACTTATTTTTTAAAATATATTAAAGGTAATTTTTTTCCATAGAACCTCAAATATAAATGGAATAAAGATACTAATGCTAAGGGTGGCACTGCCCGTAAGGGTATTGTCTGCAGTTGTGGACAGTATTTTTTTTTTTTTAATTTTTATTTCTTATATTTTTAAGTTGTCAATAAAATTATATTTTTAGAATTTAAGAGTTGAATTATAGTATTAAGTATTAAAAAAATTCAAATTAATTTTTTTAAATTTAATTTTCTTTACATAATACTATAATTACGACTAAATTCAGATAAAATTTTATTTGTATAATCGGACGCGTAAAAAAATCATCAGAAAATAGGAAAAAAAAAAAAAACTCTACTGTGCATGACTGCGCACAGTACGCACATAATGCTAATAGTGGCAAAAGGCTAAACCCTCGCCCTCAGGGCCCCCGCCGCACCCTGCCCAGGGTAATCACGAGGGAGGTAAATCACGGTAGCTCGGTGGCAAGTACGCAGTGGACCGAGACTTTTTGCACAGGGATAGGGAATAAATCCCCGTTGCCCTGCGGACTCGAACCCATATTCTCAGTGGCAAATTTCCACACCTTTACCAGCCGAGATAACCCCGTGGGGCACACATAATGCTAATAGGCACTACCGCAAGGATAACATCGAATTACGCTAACTGAATTTGTTAAATGAATGAAAAATGGACGCGGTTAGACTCCAATATACAAATAAGAGAATAATTTTACGTTGGGAGTTTCATAGCAAGAAGGCTGGATTATATTAAATCCCATTTTAAAGCTGCTATGAATATGATTGGCTGAGAGGCTATTTATTACATACAGATGTTTGTGTGTTTACAACTATAATTAAGGGATGTAAAGCTAGCACAAATTGTACTAATTTAAATTGACTAGTATGATCTTCGCACGTCCAATGTCAAATCAATCAAAGTAAAATAGCCATGTAGCTTATGTTTTAGACATAATAGACAATTAACGATTGAATAATGATCCTTAAAGATGTATTTAGTTCAAGTTATCATGTATAATTTTGGTTATGTGATTAAAATTTTTAAATATTTTTTTATATTTTTTATATTATTTGATATTTTTTAATATTTGTTAATTTTTTTTTCTATTTTAATATTTTTTCTTATCGGAGGGTATTTTTGATAAAAAATTTTTTGTTAACCCCGAAATCAAGAAAAATCTTAGGGGGTGTTTGGTTCTCTCCTAGGAATCGGAATGAGAATGGGTATCATAGTATTATGGAATGGGAATGGGTATGAGCTTGAGTATCATTCTTAAAAATGATGTTTGGTTAGTTAAATATTTTCAATCGGAATGAAACTAAATTTCCTTTTTTACCCTTACAGGAAAATAAGAGAAAAAATTAGATGGGAGAGAAGGTTGAATGTGAGAGAAACATATGATGAGAGAAAATGATGAGAGAGAAAGTGTGTTGGGAAAAAATGAAGAGAGAGAAAGTATGATCAGAGAAAATGAGGAGAGAATGTATGATAGGAGAGATTGAGAAGAGAAAAAGTATGATGAGAGAAAAAGTGTGATGAGAGAGAAAATATGCTGAGAGAGAAAGAGTGATGGAAAAAATGAAGAGAGAGAAAGTATTATGAGAGAAAATGAAAAGGTGAGGAGAGAGAAAGTGTGATGAGAGAGAAAGTGGGTTGAGAGAGAAAGAATGATAGGAAAAAATGAAGAGAGATAAAGTGTGATGAGAGAAAATGCGAGACTGAGAGAGAGAAAATATGATGAGAGAGAAAGTGTGCTTAGAGAAAAAGTGTGATTAGAGAAAATAAAGAGAGAGTGTGTGATGAGAGAGAATAAAGAGAGAGAAAGTGTGATGAGAGAAAATGAGGAGAGAGAGTATGCTGAGAGAGATTGAGGAGAGAGAAAGTACGATGAGAGAGAAAATATGATAAAAAATAAGTAAAAAATGTATAATGGGAGAGAAAGTGTGATAGAAGATAATGAAGAGAGAGAAAATAAGGAGAGAGAGTATATGATGGGAGAGAATATATAGAGAGAATGAGGAGAGAGAAAGTATCTTGAGAGAGAAAATGTGATGACAAAATAAGGAGCGAGAAAATATGATGAGAGAGTGTGTGTGAAATTAAAAAAAAAATGAACAAATATACTAAGGGTATTTTTGTCTAAAACTTAATTCACAATCCTATTCCATCAAAACCCAAGGGAGGGGGTGGGTTTCATCCATACTCAAATTTTTGGGTTTCATTCTAAAATCTTGATTTCATTCCCATTAACCAAACACAAGGTTTGAGAATGAATCCATTCCCTCATTCCCAAACCCATAAACCAAACGCCACCTTAGTTTTCTGAGATTTTCTGATTCCAGGTTGCATGATCCTTTTATTGACGTGTCGGGCATGAAATATTATTCGGGAATGATTGATTACCTAAATCAAACAGGATTTTCATTGATAACCTTGGATGGATTACCAAAGTTATCAAGGATAACTCTCAACCAAACGTACCCTAAGAATATTCATACCAATTTCATTATAATATCTCTAAAATTTAAGATAAATAATTTATTTTATTAAATTTTAGATAATTACTTTTCATTTCATTTCATTTCATAGTACATCAGTTATCTTAAAAATTTTATTTTCTTTATTTTAAAATAAAGAATTTCATTTTTTTATAATTGGAGAAATATTTTAGCAAGAAGCAAACATTGTCCATGTAGGTGAGCTTGTGTTTCGATCCAACAGAGGCAATTAATGGTTATTAATTGACACATGATTATACCATTTGGGTAGAATTTAATTGGTCACAAACAACTAGTTTTAGGTAGTAGCATGGTCTAGTGACATGAAATATTTCAGAAGCCATTAGATTTTGTGTCAAGTTCAACTATTACCTTGTGCTTATTCGGAGTAAATTACCAGACAAGTTATATATCATTGAAAAGTCACGAATGTCTAGTTTTTTTTAAAAAAAAATATGATACTTTAAAATAATATTCTTATAGAAAGTTATGATCATATAGATGGAAGATGATTAGGCTAAATATATCCTCTCTATTTTGCTCATTGATCAGACGGATCAAATCATATCTTAAAGTTATTACACACATCCCAAGGATATCATGATCATCTGATTCACAAGAGGACATGGGGACACTTGATTTCAAGACAGAGGATCCGAACTATATTAATAGGGATCTCAATTTGGATGTGTCGGATGAATTTGGGTCGAATTGAGCAAGGGTATTGTTAGAAATGGGGATAGTGGGGAACGTGGCCCATGTTCCCCACTACACATAATGGAAATGTCCATTATGCCCCTAGGGTATTTCCCTATATAAAGGGGGTCCGTCCAAGGCTCAGGGTGAGAGAAATCGCGATCGTGCGACGAGAGTAAGAGGAGAACATCCAAAGCGGCGGGATTTGGTTTGTGGAATTGCAGAGGGCTTTCCGATTCTGTGATCGCTCTTCCGATAGCGAGCTTCGTCATTGTCGATTGCAGATCTGCGGGAGATCGCTGTAAGTTTTTACCGCATTTAATTAATTCGTCTATCATGCATTTAGAACAATATTTTCTACATTGGTATCAGAGCACGTAGTTATTTCTAAATGCTAAGAGACGAATTATGAAATCGTCGTTCGGATGTTTTTTCTCATGTCGTCGCTATTTTTCACGACTAATGTGTCGTTGCATACAACGTTGCTCACCGGCGACGGGGTCGCTGGTAAGAATCACCATCTCGATAGAAGGGATGTGGAACGGAGTTTGTCTTCGATGGTTGCCGACAATAAGGTCACAGGAAGACTTGCAACTGGGTTGCAATTTTAGCGATTGAGTCCTTATGATTTCGTGATTTTTACTGGAGCCGGCAAAGGTCAGTGAAGAAATTCTGGCTGATCGATGATGCGCCAGTGGCCTTCGTGGCTGATCGGTTGCGTGGCGTGCGTGACTTGAGCAACGTGCGAACGTGGGGTGCATACGGCGGAGAAAACGGTGATGCGAAGAAATAACGAAGCACAGTGCTTCACGTGAGAAAAAGTTTGATTTAAAAAAAAAAAAAAAAAACGTGAGCGAACATGCTGCATGCAATTAAATATAAAAAATGAAATGTTTCATTATGAATTATTGCATACATGTTATGTTTGCCGAATAATGCATCATTGAAATATGTTAATGCATGTCTACTGTACCGTAGCAGTATTTTTTATATTGATGCATGTAATAATTAATTGAATATTAGTTTCAATTAATTTCTATTTATAATAAATGATCAAAATAAATTTTGGTCCATTTAGATCCGGTTCAGGTTTAAATTATTAGTTGGTTTAATCGAATCAATTTGATCCAAACCCAAAATCAATTTGGGTTAATTAATTGGACTTAGACCAAATATGATCAAAATTCAGATTTGATCAAAACAATTAGATTTGTTCTAATTGGTCGGACTTAAACCAATGGGCATTGGTTTGATCAAATGGATCTGAGTTTGATCAATAAGTCTGTAATTGGTTGAAATGGACTTAGAGAAAAATTAACAGAACATAGGTACAAAAATCCCTGTCCAATTAGATTAGTTCTAATTAAGGACAATGGACTGAGCTTAGGATCTGGATCCCTAATCAACTGATCCGATGGGTTTGACCAATTAGATTAGTTCTAATTGTCGACTTAATTCCTGAAAATCGAGAAGATTTGTTTTTCTTGATTGATTATGTTGTTGGTACTATGCCTGTATAAATTGAAATAAGCCGGTTTTGTACTGGTTAGTCGGTTTTGTACTGACTTATTTATTTTCAATTTTTCAGATGGCACGGACGATTACCACATTGAATCGTTGCGAAGTGCGACGAAATCAGCTCAGGGAGGAGATTCAGGAGATAGAGTATAACTCTGCTTATGGAGTCGACGGACACATTGGACGGCTTGATGAACTGTTTTGGAAACTTGAGCGAGAAGAGTTTCCAGTCCTGGACAGTTATAGGATTTGGGCTTTGATGTAATCATTGCCAGAAAATCCTAGGATGATAGCAGACTATATTTGGGGGCGTCATCAAGGACGCGTCACATATTCTGTATTATGTGAGGAGCTGCTTCATCATATGACTGAAGAGGATCCGGAAGAGTTCGAAGAGGACCCGGAAATGATTGAGGAGGAACCAGAAGAGGATCCAATTGTGGATCCAATAGAGAACCTTGAAGCTGTCCTGCCTGTGATTACCCCAAATGAGTCCAGGCTGAGAGGAATTATTTTGGCCACTGCACTAGTGTCTGTCCTAGTGGGAGTGGTAGTTGCCTATCTAGTTTATTAGAGTTCTGTTATTTTTATTGTCGTTTTGTATGAACAATAGTTAGTCCATTTCATTCATGTCAGTTGGTTATATGTTAACAATTTGCAGCATAATTTTATATTAATGATATGTTCATTTATTTATGCTGTTTGCTTGACATGATACATGATTAGTTCATAATGTATTAAATGATTAGTTCATTTAATTAAAAAAAAAACATGATATATTAAATGATTAGTTCATTTAATTAATGAATTCATGATATTATAAATGATTAGTTCATTTGTTGGGATGTATGTAATAGAATTGATTAATATTAATTTGATTGGTCATACGGATGATGAGTGAAAACATTGTTGTCACTTGATTTTGTAAACCAACTCAAAGTAATATTAAGTCAATCATAAATTGCATACATATGATATACACTGAATACTAAATAATTTGTTTATTTATGATAGATTATGGCAACCAAAAACATAATAGCTGAACTCAACAAAGGTGAGAAACTTAATGGGGATAACTACAAGATATGGCACCTCAAGATACAATATGTACTTGAGGAACAAGAAGTTATAGAGGCTGTAAATCAGGTTATGGAAGTACCTGTAGATGGTCCCACTGCACAACACAGACGAGATCTTGATGCCTATAAGGCATGGAAGAAAAAGGACTCCACTGCAAAGGGTATATTGATTAGTTCAATGGTAGACGACCTAGCTTTTGAATATGAGTCATATCTTACGGCTCATGAAGTCTGGGTTGCCCTTAAAGAAAAATACAGTGGAGTAAGTCTGAGCAAACTTCGACAGCTGACAATTAAATTTGACAGCTACAAAAAGCGTCCGAATGTGTCAATGGTTCAACACCTCAGGGAGATGTCGAACATGATTCGGGAGCTTAAAACTGCTGGTCATGAGTTGACTAATGAACAACAGGTTCAAGCAGTTATTCGTTCACTTCCAGATTCTTGGGAGACCATGAAGCAGACCTTAACTCACAGTGAGAGTATCAAGACTTTCACTGATGTCTCACGCCATGTAGAATTGGAGGCGGAGAGAGTTGAATCCGCAAGGATTTCTGGACAAGCCTATGTGGCTGTAGGTTCTGCAGGATCATATGGATCCAAGAAAAAGAAATGGTTCAAGAAAGGGAAGGGAAAGAAGAAGGAAGCTGCTGGTGTGAGACAGGGCCCAATCAAGAAGATAGTCAAGAAGACTGGAAAGAAACCTAAAAACAAGTTGACTTGTTTTAATTGTGGCAAAAAGGGTCACTTTGCTCAGGAGTGCACTGAGCCGAAAAAGGTAAATCCAAGTGTGTCTTCTTTTCAAGAGCATTTTGTTGCTAGTTCAGTGTTGTTAGCTGATTCTTATCCTTTGTGGATTATAGATTCGGGAGCAACCAACCATGTAGCTCGGGAACGAGTTACATTTGTTGAGTACCGTCGGGTACCAGCTGGCAACAAGTGGATCTATGTGGGAAATAATGCAAGAGTTGAAGTCAAAGGAGTCGGCACTTGCAAACTCAACCTACGTGGTGGTAGAGTTTTATTTCTACATGATGTCCTGTATGCTCCTGAAATTCGACGGAATCTTGTTTCCGTTACATGTCTTCTTGATTTAGGGTATTGTATTAATTTTTACAGTCGGTCTGTTGAACTTAAGATTGACTCAGTGTCAATCGGATATGGTTATTTAACAAATGGTTTTATGGTTCTTGATGTAGAACCGGATGTCAATTATGCTATTGATGGTTGTTTTTCAAACATTGCTTTAACTAGTGATGCAGATATAACCGATGAGGTTTGGCATGCTAGATTAGGACACATAGGACAAGAACGTATGAATCGATTAGCTAAAGAGGGTTTATTGGGCACTCGAGCTAAGATTCAATTGTCTATATGTGAGCATTGTCTTATTGGAAAAGCAACTAGGAAACCATTTGGTAAGGCTATTAGATCTGAATCAACATTGCAGTTAATTCATTCGGATATTTGTGGTCCAATGAATGTGAAGGCTAGACATGGAGCTTCCTATTTCATTACATTTATTGATGATTTCTCTAGGTTCGGTCATGTGTATTTGATTTCTCACAAACCGAAGCATTAGATTGCTACATTCGTTATATGAGCGAAGTTGAGAATCAAACGGAACGTAAAGTTAAGACTTTACGTACTGACCGTGGTGGGGAGTATTTGTCCGATATGTTCAAGACAATATGTAATGATAGAGGGATTATTAGACAATTGACAATCCCTCGAACTCCACAGCAAAATGGGGTAGCTGAAAGAAGAAACAGGACTCTTCTTGAAATGGTTAGGTCTATGATGGCGCAAGCTAATTTGCCAATCTCCTATTGGGGAGATGCATTATTAACTGCAGCCTATATACTTAACAAAGTGCCTTCAAAGTCAGTTCCATCTACCCCATATGAACGTTGGACAGGCAGAAAACCGATTTGAGTAATCCCTGGGGGTCAGTTGCTTATGTTCATGATAGTTCTCACAAGTATGGAAAACTGGGGCCTAGAGGTAAGAAATGTATCTTTATAAGATATCATGAGACCTCCAAAGGTTATGTTTTCATAGGTGAGCAACTAGATGGAACCATCTCCGAAATAGACTCGAGAGATGCGACTTTTCTCGAAACAGAGTTCCCAATCAGAGGTGATGTTGATAAAAATGTTCCTCTATTTGAGGAGGATGAGATATTATCAACAAGAGAGGTGTCAAAAGGGATACCTGAGTCTAGTCAACCGAGTGGGAGTGATATGCCGAGTCATGAGTTGACTTCTCAATGACCCAACTTACGGAGAAGTGTTCGTAAGATCAAACCTAAGAAGAGGTTTGATATTGAGAATGAGGCATTGGTTACACTTCCAATTGACGACGACGAGCCTCAATCCATTGAGGATGCATTGGGATGTAGAGTTAGAGAAAAATAGAAAGCTGCAATGGTTGAAGAGATGGAGTCCATGATTCAAAATCATGTTTGGGACTTAGTTGATCTTCCTCCGGGCCGAAGGGCTATTGGGAATAAATGGATTCTCAAAATAAAGAGGAAAGCAGATGGATCGATTAACAGATACAAAGCTCGTTTAGTTGCAAAAGGATATACCCAAATGGAGGGTATTGACTTTGAAGAGACATTTTCTCCCGTAGTGAAATTTGTATCAATAAGAGTTATTTTGGCCTTTGTGGCACATTATGACTTAGAATTACATCAAATGGATGTAAAAACCGCTTTCCTTAACGGTGATCTTGACGAAGAAATCTATATGGTTCAACCAGAAGGTTTCATTGCTAAAGGCCAAGAGCAAAAAGTATGTAGACTTGGAAAGTCTATATATGGGCTAAAGCAAGCGTCAAGACAATGGAACATAAGATTTAATGAAGTTGTTTTATCTTATGGTTTTGAAATGATCAATGAAGATCATTGTGTTTTCCTGAAACAGGAAAAAGGAAAGTATGTCATTTTATCATTATATGTTGATGATATGCTGATAGCTGGAAATGACATAGGATATGTGAATGAAGTCAAGAAGTGGCTGTCATCACAATTTGATACAACAGATATGGGAGAAGCTGAATACATCTTAGGGGTGAAGATCATAAGAGATCGTCCTAAAAGACTTTTGGGTCTGTCACAAGAGTCTTATATAAATAAGATGTTACATCATTTCAGCATGTCTAATTGCAACGTAGAACATACACCTATTGTGAAAGGTACTGTGTTGAGCAAGAGTATGTGTCCTAAAACTCCAGAGGAAATAGCTGAGATGAACAAAAAACCATATGCCAGTGCTATTGGTAGTTTGATGTACACTATGTTGTGTACACGTCCCGATATCAGCTATGTTGTGGGCTTGGTCAGTCGCTTTCAGTCAAACCCAGGACCGAGACACTGGAAGGCAGTAAAAAGGATATTCAGATATCTGAAGGCGACAACAGATTATTGTCTCTGTTTTCAAGGATCAGATATGAGTCTGAAAGGTTATTCAGATGCAGATTGGGCTGGAGACCTGGATGATAGAAAATCCACATCAGGCTATGCATTCTTGCTGAATGGTGGCGCCATCTCCTGGAACAGCAAGAAACAAGCTTGTGTAGCTTTGTCGACTATGGAAGCTGAATATGTGGCAAGTTCAGTGGTCGTGCAAGAAGCAGTCTGGTTGAGAAGGTTTCTGAAGCATCTGAAAATTGCTGAGGATAGTGGGAGTCCAGTAACTGTCTACTGTGACAGTCAAGCTGCAATAGCTTTTTCCAAGGATCCCAAATATCATAGCAAAGGCAAGCATATAGAAATTAAATATAATTATGTAAGGGATATTGTGGCTAAAAGAAAAGTCATCCTTGAGTATGTCCCTACACGTGTTATGCTTGCAGATCCTTTTACTAAGCCAATGACTAAAGAGTCATTTAAAGAACATGTAAAGTCTTTGGGACTTCGTAGAATGTAACAATATTGAAATAACAATCAAACTTTGTGTTATGATTATGTAATTTGCCATAATTTATTCAGTGTATATGTTGTATTTGTTACATTCATATAAGATCTCGGTGAGCATGTTGGCAGGTGAAGATTGGTCCACTCACATGGACAATCATCTCTGTTTGTTAAGTACAAATAGGGGTAAGACCGTTACTTATGAAACAGCTTACGTAGCTGAAATTATGAAATTAGAGACAGATTCATAAGTTGAGGTCGTCTTGATAATTGTGTCAAGATGAGATCATTTATGTGTAAATAATGATCGAAGTAAATGAACCCACCATTTACTGAACCTGTTGAAAGCCAGATTAGAATTCATATGTTGAATTCAGGATTAGACGTTAGGTATGTCTAGATCGAAATCTGTACGATGTTAAATTTGAAGACAACATGCACTCTTTTTAGTAAAGAGAATAACATCGTAGCATGTGATTCATACCACATGTGCTATTGCGACAATAAAGGTAGTAGGAGAATGAATCCCTGTTTCTCTACTATGTGAGACCTTTGAGATTATATGTTAATCTCAATTTTTGCCTTAGTGACTATTTAGCTGTCTACTTGAAGTTTTAATCAGTGTCTGCTACTTTAGCGTGTATCCTATGGCTATGGATGATTCGGTCTATGGAGCATAACTAGGAAAGCGACTGATTAAAATGAATTGATTCTAGCTAAAAAGGAAGATTAAATATATTTACATCTTTTGTTGTTATTCACTGGTCGACCCATTTCTGTTATGTACAGAAATGAATGTGAATATAGGATATGGAACATGCTCATGACATAGTGGTCATTATAAGGGATTAGAGATGTTCATATCGATGTAAATGAAAATTATTTAATCTGGGTAAATAGCAAGACATGGATATCTTCAAGATAATGGCTGTGTGTCACTTGAAGATTGGATGGATTCTGGATAAAGGCTATGTGCCACCAGGAAAGAGGCTATGTGCCATGAAGAGTGTGTCTCTAATTTATTTGAGCAGCTAAGCAAAGTGTAACAACTTTATTAGCATTGATTGCTCAACGAGCGGCTAAGTCAAGGTGTAACAATCTTCTTAGCAACTATCGCTCAGTGTGCTTGCTGTCGCACGAACCATTTTCTCTAGGTATGGATTGGATGTTCTCATATGGTCTATGTGACCAAACTCTCTAATAGTCTATGTGACTTATTAAGTCTTTGTGACTTACCTGAATGAACTAGTCTTAGTGACTTACCTTGGACGAGTGGGAGATGTTAGAAATGGGGATAGTGGGGAACGTGGCCCATGTTCCCCACTACACATAATGGAAATGTCCATTATGCCCCTAGGGTATTTCCCTATATAAAGGGGGTCCGTCTAAGGCTCAGGGTGAGAGAAATCGCGATCGTGCGACGAGAGTAAGAGGAGAACATCCAAAGCGGCGGGATTTGGTTTGTGGAATTGCGGAGGGCTTTCCGATTCTGTGATCGCTCTTCCGATAGCGAGCTTCGTCATTGTCGATTGCAGATCTGCGGGAGATCGCTGTAAGTTTTTACCGCATTTAATTAATTCGTCTATCATGCATTTAGAACAATATTTTCTACAGGTATTACACAAAAATATCCAATTCAAACTTACTCAAATCAACCTAAAAATTATAAATTAAAATCCGGGCTAACTCAAATAACTTGCTCAATCTAATCTAATTTTTTAATATGATATTATTCTTTCATTATTTAATAAAATAATTAAATAAAAATTAAAAATACATAATAATAATTAATTAAAAAAATATTAGTAAAATATATAACTTGAAAATTAAAAATAAAAAACAAATCACTTTCCATCTCGAATTCGACCTGATATAATTTTTTTTTCATATCAGATTTTATATCCCATTTAAATCCAACCGGAACTCTAAAATCTCCAATTGGTTATTTTTCCGATTGACTCGAATCGGATTTATTCTTGACATCCTTAATTCTTAATTTAATTTTAAAATATATTTTTATCTATATTTAAATATATTTTATTTTTATTATCTAAATTTTTTGATTTTTTCCCCAATATATTTATCATATTTTAACATCATCTAATTTAGATATTTATTAGTGTACATATACATAATAATGGGCCTTTATTGGACTGCCCAGGTATACGCATCAATGTGGTATAGGCTTTCCTGGGCCTTTTGCTTCTTATGGGCCGTTCTCATTTTTTTAAAAAGTTTATTTAGTTTTTTATATTTTAGAAATAAATTCGGACCTTATAAAAAGTTTGTTTATTTTTTAAAACAGTTCGTTAGAGTTTTATTAAAATAATTAGGATTTTTTTTAGGAAAATCTGTTATTTCACAAAAAAAAATAATCATTGTAACCATCTATAAAAGGGAAAGAGAGTTTAGAATCTCAGACTAGTTTTGTGTTTCGACTTCTATTTCTCTAGGTAAGTATCATGTCTTTATTTGTCGTGAAGAATTTAGAATGGGAAGGGGGTTTAAGATCTCATATACCTAAAAAGCTTTGAGTTTCAATTTTTATTTATCTTCAAAAGTATCGTGTCTCCTGTTCGTTGCGTTCGTTGCGTAATTGTTCTTTTTTTTTTAATTATCGGAACGTTGTGGGCTTTTATCTGATTTCACTGGGCTATGAGTAATTGATTCTTATTTGGGCTTTTTTATGGGCTGCATTGAATTTTAATTAAGTCATGATTTTTTTTTGAGCCAGATCCTCGCAATTTATGGTTCAAGAATGGACCATTTAAACTGTCCCCTTGGATGGTGCGATGGTTAAAACATAGGGTGTTGTCACATGAGGTTTTGGGGTTAAAACTCGACATGACTGAGCATAACCTCCCCCATGTCTTGGCCATTTGTACTAATGGCTAGTAGCCACCCGTGATTTACTTCCTCCGTGTTGGCCTAGGGACAGGTAACCTCCCCCATGTCTTGGCCATTTGCACTAATGGCTAGTAGCCACCCGTGATTTACTTCCCGTGATTTACTTCCTCCGTGTTGGCCTAGGGACAGGTAACCTCCCCCATGTCTTGGCCATTTGCACTAATGACTAGTAGCCACCCGTGATTTACTTCCTCCGTGTTGACCTAGGGACGAGTTGACGGGGACGCTGGGGGCGAATGAATCATCTTTTTTTGCCACAAGAATAAACCATTTAAATTGATTGGTTAATGGAGATAGATCCCACTTATTTAATATGCGGATCCATCTTCATTAATCAATGATGAAGTGATCCATCCTTGGATCGTAATCTGATTTTTTGTTTTTAAAGAAGTTTATTTAGTCTATTTATATTTTAAAAATAAATTGGGGCCTACTTAAAAAGTTTTTTTAAAAAAAAAAATTACAAGCGGTTAATTGTTTTTACTAAAGCAAACTTCTTATTTTAAAAAAAAATCATTTAGTTTTTGTATTTTAAAAATAAGTTGGGAAAAATTCTCTTAGATTTTTTTTGTATTTCGGTAATAATTTTTTACTAGAAAATATGTAGAGTTTTTATTAGAAAAAGTTATTATATATTAAAAAAAAGTTACCGTCCAACATAAAAAAAAAAAAGCCTCCTTTTTATTTGATCTACAAATTTTATTTTCTTAAATTTTTAAATAATAATTTTATATATTTTTTTTATAATTCAGGTGTCTTTTTGAATTTGGCTTTAGTAACAAGACATCTTTCTCCTAATTCACTTATCGGAAAAAGAATTTAATTGTCGCGGCAAGATTAACATATTGAAGAAGGGATGACAGATTTCAACAATTTCAAATCATACTTCTTGACGAATGATCAAGGATTGCAACTCTCACAAAATAATGATCAAAATTTCCTTCTAAGACAGAGTCAACATCAAAATCAAGCCGCACTTCACATTGACATCCCTCACTCCACAGACCCAAGACAGTTTTTGAATTTCGACAACTATGCGGTAAAGATATTCAATTTTTTATCATCAAATTACGTATTAACGACATTATGTGTTTCATAAACAAATAAATCCATTTGATAACTAACTTCTTTTACTTATCTTCTTTTTAGAACAATGCAATCCTTTCCGATGATGCAAATGCTCAAATGATGCGTTCCAACGAGCTTCTCGAATCGGTATTCTCTCATTGCAGTTTCCGATCGCCTTGCCTTGTACAATTCATGTAAAGTTAAGTGTTTCTAAAGAAGTTTATACTTTGTTGTTGAACAGGAACAATATGCACTAGCTATGATTGAAAAATACGACAATAATGACAACAACAATGAAAATCAACTCGAAAATGAGGTTGAGGGCGTTGTTGCTAAGCCATTGACGAGGAAAATTTCAAAGGCAATCGGGAATCCGCCTTCAGACGGATACAATTGGAGGAAATACGGGCAGAAGAATGTGAAAGGGAACAACTTTCCGAGGAACTACTACAAATGCACATATCCAAATTGTGAGGCGAAGAAGAAGGTCGAATACTCGGCCGAAGGTTATGCCGCAGAAATAATCTATAAGGGCTCGCATGACCACCCCCAAGTTAACCCCTCCAGCGATCTCGTCAGTATCTACTTAGCACAAGAAATGGCCTACAATCTCGATAATGAAGTTGATAATGACTTAAGAAACAGGTTTGTAGGTTTGTTTGTTTGTTAGTTATTTTACGCTCATTTCTTACTTGTTTGTTTGTTTCAGGAGATTGGATCAGTACGTTGCTACTTCTCAAATGAGTTCATCTTCGAGATCTGTTCGTCAACAAAAGTGGGTGGCTCAATTAGTAAGCGACCACGAAGTGCTCGATGATGGATATCGCTGGCGAAAGTATGGGAAAAAGATTGTGAAAGGAAACTTAAAACCAAGGTAACTATCTATACAGCTACAATCAAATTTTTATCTCACTAAGTGGGATCAAGTCTTAATTTCTTAATAATCTTTAATTTTATCTTATTTTATTATTACTAATCAAATCTTATTGAGCAAAAATACTATTCTTATATGGTGATTAATTCTAGTTATTGATGATGTAGGGATTACTATATGTGCACTCATCATGGATGCATTGTGAAGAAGCACGTAGAGAAGGAAGTGGATGATCATAATCGCAACATACTATTGATAACCTACGAAGGCCTCCACAACCATGGAATTCCAACGACAAAGCACAATATTGACAACAATTTGTGCTTTCCATTCGACCATCACAATCAAGCTAATAACTTGCAGTTCGAGACAAGAGTTGATGCACCGACAACGACGAACCGAGAAGAAAGGTTCATGAGATTTGAATGCCCTAATCCTCTCAACACGGTTCGTGCAACATCAATTAGTGTGGAACAATGTCCTCGACCTAACTTGGGTTATCGACCTATCATTATGCCTTATGTTGGCATTCGTGGGCCTCTTGAACCAAAGGTAGAGCACACACAAGAGTTTAATGCTTCCTCCTCGAGGACACAATTGCCTATGGAAGATAATGTTCTCCAAGGATGTGATATGACGGTGACAATGGCACCATCTCAGTCACGTTGAATGTAATTTAGTTTAGTTTCAATTGTTACAATAAGAAATCAATTGTTTGTAAAATCCGAAAATTAAAAAGTTTTAGTTTTCCATGATCAAGTAAATGTTATATACACATTCGACATTTCTCACAGAACTAAGACTCGATAGTATACCAATATCAACCATTGATACTACATAAATTAATAATAATGAGTTGTAAAAATAAATTTTGAAATTAACTTAGTTCCACTAATCATTGTCTCAACTAAAGTATTATCTATATATCAGTTGAAAAGTATATGAATTCTTGCATGTAGAGTAAGGACTAGTGTGGGCTAGACATAGACTATTAAGGTCCATGCATAATACCCTAATTTTATTAGAGTTCATGATTTTTAATATTTTAAGATTATTTATATTAAAAAACATCTATTTTTATTTTTAATTATTATAATTTTATTTGTGAGTTTCAACTTTTACAAACTTTTTTTATTTTAAAAGAAGTTCATTTAGTTTTTATATTTTAAAAAAAAAGGTGGGAAGAAGTCACGACTCAAGGTATAAGCTTTTAAGGCCTATACCTAGGGCCCCAATATTATTGGGACCCATTGATTAAATAATTAAGTAAAGACATTTAAAAAATTAAATTGTGTCATTAATATTAATTAATGATAGCATACATATTAATAAATATCATACTAACCCATTAATGACATCTTATTTATTTATTAATTAATTATTCCTATTTACACATTATACATACCCTTATTTTCTCATAATTATAATTAGCCAAGATTTTATTTTATTTAATCTTATTTCCTCATAATTACACTTAGCCAAGATTTTATTATATTTAATTATATATCTTATAAAACAAATAAACTCTTTTCCTTCTCAATATATCTAAAAAACCTTAATTGTTCTTTCACCAATGCTCCGTGCCTATTTCTTTTCTCTTCATTAATTTTGTATGTTTATATTGTCTCGCCGGTGTCTTTTTTCTTTTCTCATCAATAACTTTGTACGCTTATGCTCTCTCGTCCCCGGTGACGATACTCTCAGAGAACGTCCTTCTCCTCCCTCGTTAATAATATTTCTTTATCACTCTTTCTATTTCTTCCTTGATAATAACACGAATCAAAGATTTTTTTTATCCATACAACGTAAAGTAAAATACTTCATAAAAAAATTCAAAATTAAAATTAATAAAGTTTTTTTTCCGTTCAATATCTCAAAAAGATTAAATAATTTAACAGTGTTAAAAAAAATTATCTAAATATTAACGAGAAAACTAAATTTTATATAAAAATAATATTTTATTTTTTAAAAAACAAATAAATTCTTTTTAAACCGATCATTCTCAATCTTAAATTCAAATGAAAAAAACTTGAGAATTTTTTTTTGAAATATATTAAAATGTTTTTTTAATTTATTTTTGCCTATAGCCTCGGGAATTGTGAGACGCCCTTGAAGAAGTCTCTTAGATTTTTTTTATTTGGGTAATTAAAATTTTTACTAGAAAAATATGTTAAAGTTTTTATTAGAAAAATTTATTATTTAATTGAAAAAAAGTTTCGCTGGAGTGCGGCGTAAAAAGCCTCCTTTATATATATATATAGTCTTTCTCATAATTCACCTATGGAAGTTTATTGCCAAGGCTAGATCAACGTATTAAAGAAGTCATCACATATTTCAACAATTTAAATCCATACTATTTAATGGATGATCAAGGATTGCAACCTTGATGTTGCTGTAATAGGTCATATGGTTGATTTTCAACATGTGTGAAATATATCGAACGTCACCCGATCCCCCGCACAATGGGTCACTGTGTTGGGTGAAATCTATTATGATTTACCTTTCTTTCAAATTGCATGAGCTAATGTCGGAAGGCCTTGGGGTAAGAATTATCATTTGCTACAAAAGGATACTATTTCAAGGAAACTGCTACTCGCAGACCTCGATCAGCTTGCCCGGTCGAAATTTTCGCCTGACCTTATGGTCTATCCCACTACAGACCTGCTCAAACATACCTTGTCATTCTACTCTGCAGACCTGGTCTTCCTTTCTGCATACCTGGTCATTCTGCTCTGCAGATCTGGTCTTCCTTTCTGCAGATCTGATCATTCTGCTCTGCAGACCTGGTCTTCCTTTCTGCAGACCTGGTCATTCTGCTCTGCAGACCTGGCCTTCCATTCTGTAAACCTGCTGCTCTAGTCTGCCACTCTGCAGATCTGTTCTGCTTCTCTGGTCTACCGCTCTACAGACCTGCCCTGCCACTCTGGTCTTCCGCACTACAACGCTGGTCTGCTGCTCTCCCCTGCCGCTCTGCAGACCTGTCCTACCGTTCTGGTCTGCTGCTCTGCAGACCTGCCTTGCTCTTTTGCTCTGCAGACTTGGCCTGTCGCTCTGGTCTGCCGCTTTGCAGACCTGCTCTACCGCTCTGCAGACTTATCCTGTCACTCAGCTCTGCTGCGTTACGGAAACCAGCCCCTGCTGGCAGCCTAAGATTATCTGCTCAGGTCATTTCGACTGTAAGTTGAATTTAAATTCCGTGTAAGTTTTAAATTCAACTAAGTCTCCTAAAGTCTCCGGCAACAGATTATTTGATTTCTAACAATGGTTTCATTGGAGAAGGCGCGAAATGAAGAACACAACAACAACAACAAGGAAAATCAGCTCAAAAATGAGGTTGCGGGTGTCGTTGCTGAGCTATTGCCGAGGGAAGTTTCAAAGGCAATCGGAAATCCACCCTCAGACGGATACAATTGGAGGACATACGGGCAAAAGAAAATGAAGGGAACTAGTTTCCAAGGAGCTACTGCAAATGCACATGTCCGGATTACAAGGCAACGAATATTCGGCCGAAGGTTATGCCGCGGAAATAATCTATAAGGGCAAGCATGACCACCCTCAAGCTAACCCCTCCCGCGATCTTTTGTTTAGGCTCTTTTCTTACCTTGTTAGATTGTTTTAGGAAGTTGGATAAGTACTTTGCTACTACTCTCATCTTCGAGATATGCTCGCCAACAATAGTGGGTGGCTAAAATGGTTAAAGTATAGGCAAAAGGGTTGTGAAAGGAAACTTGAAACCAAGTTAACTATTTATACAACTATAATCAAATTTTTATCTCTCATCAAAACTTAATATGTTAGTATATACTTGAATTTTATTTTATTTTATTTTATCGTTGTTAATCAAGTGAACGAACAAAAATGTTATTCTTATATTTTGATTTTAGAAATGATGGTTGATTCTAGTTTTTGATGTTGTAGGAATTAGTACATATATACTCATCCTGGATACATAGTGAGGAAGCACATAGAGAGGACGACTAGCACCCTTTTTTTTTCCTATAGACATTGACAATAAATGGATGGCCTCCCCTGGACCCTCTCATCCGCCTTTAGCATTCTCAATGACAAACCTTTCGAGCCCTAGCACAATGCCTTGTTGGGTCCGGTAAATTCCGGAGTATGCAAACTGATCGTCGAGGCTAGTGTTCGACACTATCTCCGTAAACGATATTGCTCCGCTACGGTGCTTAACGGATTGTTGCAATTCGTTCCCAAGATACAACGACGACAATCGTCTCGGAATCGTAGCACTCCGACTTCCGAGACCAGCGAACCTTCTCGTAGGCTTCTTGGACTCTTGAATGCACAAGATGAGTGAGTGAATACTTGAGGAAGAGAAGATTAAGTTGAGTGATTTGATTCCAATCTGGAGGGTTCTATTTATACAGAAGGAAGAGGCTTTAGATAGGGGTGTGACCTTTGGGTGGATTAATCTGGGCCGTCCGGACTGAAGAGTTATAACCCTTCACATAGCCCCTTTAATCTCATCCATCAGATCTAAGAGTTGTGACCCTCAGATCTATCAGCCATCGGATCTGGATCCATTGATCCGATGCTTCAGATCATGTCTCATCCCAAGCCGTCAGATCGTGACTCATTGTGATCCAACGCTCTAGATCGCATCACAAGCGATCCACCATACTTCTTTGATCAACGGCTGCCATCCGTTCGCCCAACCAACTGTCCAGTCATCTCCCTTTGCCCACGAGGATGCCACATAGGCACTGCCATGTCAGGTACTAGCCTGACACGTCACCCGAGTGCCATGTAGGCACTGCAATGTCACATGGAGCATAAATTTAAGCTCCTCAATGCGAAGTGCAAAGTGCGCCTACAAAGCGCCCAAAGCGCCCATTGCACACGTGCGCACGTGGCGGGTGGCGGGCTCACAGGTGCGAGCACCTGCTCGCCCCTGAGCAGAGAGTACCTGGTACTTTTCTGAGTTAACTCCAATAACTCAACATTATTAATAAGTAAGGAATGCACATCGGAAATTTCCGATGTGGGACTATTCTCCCTTGCATTTCCTTAATGAATAACCAACGTTATTTTGGGCCGACTTTGAACATTAATTTCTCATTCACCCTTAATCGGTTTTGAGCAAATTAATAGTCTAAATCTATCTACGCGAAACGTAGATTTCAATTTTGAAGTCAATTACGACTTTCAACAATTGATGGCTTCCGATTTTTCCTCCTCAAAATCGTATTGGTCCATTTAGGCCCCAATATCCAACAATCCCCCACATGAATGGAAATTAATGTAATGCGTGTATGCATGCTGACACTTTACAAGAGTCCAATCGATAAGTCACTGCATCGGGAGAGGTAGCTTGTGGCTTTGAACCTTCCGTAGTGGAATGCTATCGAGTATACTAGGCTGCGCAGTGAACGTGATGTCTTGAACTGCTCAGCTGTTTGTGTATACTAAGACAATAACACCCACACAGAGACCTATCTCACCTACTTTAGGTTCTCATGGTTGGTTCCGTTTTGGCCATGGATACCATCTTGGATTCATGAGTGTTTCATTGAAGCGGCCTGTCTTCACACTCACATAGGTGACACTTCTATCAAGAGTATCCTACCATACTCCACCTTATAAGGTATAGAAGTCACTAAAATCATAAGCTTAACCTCACTACATGAGGTAGGACAGCACAAATTCATCCTAGGATTGGGATAGAGATAAACTATCTCCTGTGCTGAACCACAACTTCTGAAACTTTGTTGTCCCATTGAACCAAGATCTTGGGATCTCCAGTCAACAAGGTTGGGTTTTCCATTTCAGTCGTTTTCAGTTGTAGATTTTTAATCTCATTCCTCTTGATGAGCAGTATACTTGATCTTGACTCAACCCTTTCGTAAGAGGATCTGCCAAATTATCTTTGGACTTAACATAGTCGATTACAATCACTCCATTCGAGCCTAATGGTATTATGTCTACGACGTATATGTCTTGACTTCCCATTATACATACTACTCTGTGCCCTTCCAATCGCCGATTGACTATCACAGTGGATCAGTACGGCAGGTACAGGTTTTTTCCCAGCTCGGAATATCTTCCAAGAAGTTCCGCAGCCTTCCTCATTGCTTTGTCTAGTGCTATAAACTCGGATTCCATAGTTGACCGAGCAATGCACGTCTGCTTAGTGGATTTCCAAGATACTGCTCCCCACCGATCGTGAATACATATCCACTAGTGGATTTGGAGTCTTTTGTATCTGATATCCAATTAGCATCACAATATCCCTCCAACACAGCGGGATATTTTCCATAATGTAATCCATAGTTCATAGTATATTTCAAATATCTAAGAACTCGCATCAATGCCTTCCAATGGGCGTCGTTTGGATTACTGGTGAAACGACTCAGCTTGTTGACCGTACAGGCAATATCCGGACGTGTGCAGTTTGTAAGATACATCAAACTGCCTATTATCCGAGAGTATTCCAACTGCGATATGGTCTCACCATGGTTTTTCGCTAAGTGTTGACTTAGATCCATAGGTGTTTTACTGTAGAAAGATCGTACGCATTGAATCTTTTCAATACGATTCTACATAATGGGATTGTGTTAGAACTATCCCCTCTGATGTCCTGAGAATTTTAATTCCCAATATAACATCTGCTTGACCCATATCTTTCATATCGAAATTTTTGGTCAACATTTTCTTTGTAGTCATGATTACATCATGATTACTGCCCATTATTAGCATGTCGTCTACGTACAGACAGACGATTATATAGCCTTTGGGTGAGTCTTTGACATAAATGTATTTGTCACATTCATTTATTCTGAATTCGTTTGACAGCATTACTTTGTCAAATTTTTCGTGCCATTGTTTAGGCGCTTGCTTAAGTCCGTATAACGACTTAACAAGTCGACACACCTTTTTCTCATTTCTTGGAGCTATGAACCCTTCGGGTTGCTCCATATAAATTTCTTCTTCCAACTCACCATTTAAGAACGCAGTCTTAACATCCATTTGATGTATTTCAAGGTCATA
Organism: Zingiber officinale; assembly: GCF_018446385.1. NCBI lineage: Eukaryota > Viridiplantae > Streptophyta > Magnoliopsida > Zingiberales > Zingiberaceae > Zingiber > Zingiber officinale. The sequence goes on from NC_056002.1 coordinate 134,679,459, forward strand.
CAGTGCTGCAATGGCTATTAGCACTCGTATGGACGTAATCCTTGTCACCGGTGAGTAAGTGTCGAAGTAATTAAGGCCTTCCTCTTGCTTGTACCCTTTGGCTACAAGTCTGGCCTTATACTTGTCAATTGATCCATCAGCTTTATACTTGCGTTTTAGTATCCACTTACAACCTAATGGTTTATTACCAGAAGGAAATTCCCAAGTATGATTATTCATGATAGACTCAATCTCACTATTGACAGCTTCTTTCCACATTGGAGCATCGGGACTAGAGAGAGTCTCACTTAATGTTCTTGGTTCCATTTCTGACATGAAAGTCATGTAATCTGGCCCGAACGATTTCTCAACTCTAGCCCGTTTGCTACGACGTGGCTCTTTATTTTGATCGTCAATAGTTCTTTTATAACAGCTAAGTTCGGTAACGACATTCTCGTTTGAACTTCCGTTGTTATCATTTTCAACATTTCCCTTCTTATTTGGGAATACGTTTTCAAAGAATATTGCATTCCGAGATTCTATGGTTGTTTCCACATGAATATCAGGAATGTCTGATTTGTGAACTAGGAAACGATATGCACTACTATTATGGGCATATCCGACAAATACCGCATCGAACGTTTTAGGTCCGATCTTTACTTGCTTTGGTTTAGGTACTTCGACCTTTGCCAAGCACCCCCACACTTTCAGGTATTTGTACGATGGCTCGCGGCCTTTCCATAGTTCATAAGGAGTTTTATCACTTTTCTTATGAGGGATTTTGTTGAGAATGTGATTTGCCGATAATATTGCTTCCCCCCACAAGTTTTGAGGTAAGCCTGAATTTATCAACAAGGCATTCATCATCTCTTTTAGTGTCCGATTTTTACGTTCGGCAACACCGTTCGATTGAGGTGAGTAAGGAGCCGTTGTTTGATGAATAATGCCAGATTCTGAACAAAATTCATTAAACGGTGCACCATATTCTCCACCTCTATCGCTACGAATTATTTTAATTCGTTTGTCAAGTTGATTTTCAACTTCTGATTTATAAGTTCTAAATGCCTCTAGGGCTTCGTCTTTACTTCTTAAAAGAAAGACATAACAAAACTTTGTGCAGTCATTGATAAAAGTAATAAAATACTTTTTACCTCCTCTAGTATGCACGAATTTTAAGTCACATAGATCACTATGTATTAACTCTAGAGGAGTCGTTGACCTTTTCACCGAATGAAAAGGTAGTGTCGTCATTTTTGCTTCCACACACACCTCACATTTGTGTGTTTCATCAACATTGACGTTTGGTAATAAATTTAACTTGACGAGACGTTTCAGAGTATTATTATTGACATGCCCAAATCGATCACGCCACAAATTAAAACACGCAACAACATAGCTGGAAGCTTTTATTTTATTACCATCAATATTTCGAGTACAGGCATTACAACCATTTTGAATAGACCCTTTTCTAGGTACCCTTTCCTACGAAGATATTATTCTTCATAAGTACAAAGTTGTCGACTGGAACACTAGCCTAAATCCGGCCTTAACTAGTGCCGCTCCGAAACTAGGTTCTTATCGATGTCGGGAACATGGAGTACATCAATGAGTGTTAGCTCCTTTCCGGACGTCATCTTCAGAACAACTTTTCCGAGTCCGACAATTGGCGACGTCGTGGAATTACCCATATAGAGCTTCCCGCCATTTATCGGAGTATACTTGGAGAACATCGCCTTATCGGAACAGATATGACGAGTTGCTCCAAGTATCAATGAACCACTGCTTCGGGTTGGTATCCACCAAGTTGGCTTCAAATACAACCGCAGTGAGATCCAAGTCCTCAAGAGAGGTTGCGGCATGGTTCGTAGCATGGTTGGCTTCTTCGGGCGTCTGCAGTCCTTGGACAAGTGTCCTGCCTTTCCACAGTTGTAGCAGGATCCCTTGAACTTCTTCGCTTGTGCCTTCTTCTTGAACTGTTTCGGCTTTTTAGCGTTCGGCTCGACCAGGTTGGACATATCGTCTATAGTCCGCTTGGTTCCTCTGCAGTCGGATAACTTTCGATTATCCTCCTCTATTCGTAGCCTCAGGATCAGGTCTTGCAACCCTATCTCCTTTTGCTTGTGCTTTAGGTAATTCTTGAAATCCTTCCATGACGGAGGAGCTTTTCAATTACCGCAGCAACTGCGAATGACTCGTTCAGCTTCATTCCTTCGGCGTCCAGATCATGCAGTATTAATTGCATATCTTGGACTTGAGATGAGACGCTCTTTGAGTCCACCATCTTGAAATCCAGAAACCGGCCGACGATGAATTTCTTCAGTCCGGCATTTTCGGTCTTGTATTTCTTCTCAAGCGATTCCCACAAAGATTTCGCTGTCTCCAATGAACAATACACGTTATACAACGTGTTGTCCAAGGCGTTGAGAATGTAGTTGCGACACAGAAAATCTCCGTGCGTCCACGTATCGCAAGCAGCCTTGCTACCGTCCGTAGCGACTGGCGGGTCTTCACGCAAAAACCGTACAAGGTTTAGCGTTGTTAAGTAGAACAGCATCTTCTGCTGCCATCTTTTGAAGTCGGCTCCGGTGAATTTCTCCGGCTTTTCTCCGTGCGGAATGGATGTCGGAACGGCGGTTGGAACGTCGTTGGTAGCCATATCAGTTTGTACGGAATATCGTTTACGACTGTTGGGTCCGGTAAATTCCGGAGTATGCAAACTGATCGTCGAGGCTAGTGTTCGACACTATCTCCGTAAACGATATTGCTCCGCTACGGTGCTTAACGGATTGTTGCAATTCGTTCCCAAGATACAACGACGACAATCGTCTCGGAATCGTAGCACTCCGACTTCCGAGACCAGCGAACCTTCTCGTAGGCTTCTTGGACTCTTGAATGCACAAGATGAGTGAGTGAATACTTGAGGAAGAGAAGATTTAGTTGAGTGATTTGATTCCAATCTGGAGGGTTCTATTTATACAGAAGGAAGAGGCTTTAGGGAGGGGTGTGACCTTTGGGTGGATTAATCTGGGCCGTCCGGACTGAAGAGTTATAACCCTTCACATAGCCCCTTTAATCTCATCCATCAGATCTAAGAGTTGTGACCCTCAGATCTATCAGCCATCGGATCTGGATCCATTGATCCGATGCTTCAGATCATGTCTCATCCCAAGCCGTCAGATCGTGACTCATTGTGATCCAACGCTCTAGATCGCATCACAAGCGATCCACCATACTTCTTTGATCAACGTTGATCAACGGCTGCTCCTCAATGCTCCTCGCGAGCAAAGTGCGCCTACAAAGCGCCCAAAGCGCCCATTGCGCACGTGCGCACGTGGCGGGTGGCGGGCTCACAGGTGCGAGCACCTGCTCGCCCCTGAGCAGAGAGTACCTGGTACTTTTCTGAGTTAACTCCAATAACTCAACATTATTAATAAGTAAGGAATGCACATCGGAAATTTCCGATGTGGGACTATTCTCCCTTGCATTTCCTTAATGAATAACCAACGTTATTTTGGGCCGACTTTGAACATTAATTTCTCATTCACCCTTAATCGGTTTTGAGCAAATTAATAGTCTAAATCTATCTACGCGAAACGTAGATTTCAATTTTGAAGTCAATTACGACTTTCAACAATTGATGGCTTCCGATTTTTCCTCCTCAAAATCGTATTGATCCATTTAGGCCCCAATATCCAACATGCCTTGAAAAGAAGATGTTGGGCGATATATAAGCCTATCATCCTTCTACAATGTCCACCTCAAAGCATAACTAAGTTTGTTCATTTCTCTTTGTCTTCTTATGAACATAATGAAGAACAAAGAAATGCCTTAGCTTGTGAAGTTTGATGGATAATTAAGCTACCTTGTAGCTAGTATTAAATACTGTTTGTTTATGCTGCTGTTCTTATGCTGATTTGTTAAGGGTCTTTAATTGAATATAATTGCATGCCCACAGTTTAGTGTTTTTTAGGCCTTGAGATCCTTTTCATGTCAAACTTTTGAGCCTTAAAGTCTCTCCTATCTTTATTGTTGATTTTGACAAATTTGTACTAGCGTTAATATGTTGTTCTAGCAATTGTTTGCGACCAGCTTTCAGTTGTTGTTGACCTTATCTAAGGAACTATAACCAGAAATAATGTGTCAATCGATGTATAAGTCAAAAAATTGAATGAAAAATGAATGAAGCTGACTCCAATATGAATGAATGGGAGCTAGAGTAGTCCCATGTTAGAAGTTTCAGAGTAAGAGTGTTCAACTATATTGAATTGCAACTTTAAAATGTTATGAATATGATTGAATGAGAGGCTTTTACTCGTGTGGTGCAAATTTAAAGCTCGGATTTTATTAAATAATTCAATTGACTCGTAATGTGTGTCTGAGTGTGATCGCACATTGAATGTAAAGCAAAAATTGCCATGTAGCTTAGCTTATGTTTTGAGCACATGGTCAAATAATGATTAACAAAAAGTAAACAATTTCTCATGTAGAATAGTGCATAAAAGCAAATTGAGAAAGCAATTTTAATGATCGAGAATGTATTTTTTTTATTATTTATGTTGAGTTTGATATTAGGATATTTTGTATTTTAGTATATTTAAATTTTTTTGTTTTGGTCAGTATTTCTTTCCTTTGCATATTTAGGTCGAAGTATATATACAGTAATATATTTGCATCAAAATAGCAAGCATACAATAAAAGAGTAAGGTCCAGAAATTATTATCTCCTCGGTTTAAACGTCAACGTGCCAGCTATCTTTAGAACCAGGCTGCCGGCAAGCGTGAGGCTCACGATTTCCGGCTTGAAGCCCCGAAACCTCCTGATTTGGGCTCGGCCCGTGCATGCGTGTAGGTCCCCTTAACTTTGCTAAGCAAGGATGGAAGAGCTCCATATATAAGGTCTTCCAACCTTCTTAGCTTAGCAATGTGGGACTAAATGCATACACATATGCATTACCATAACAACAACAAAAATCAAGGAAAATAGTTTGAATTAAAAACACAAAACTCAACAATGCTGTCTTTTTTTCTCAACGTACGTTTTGTTTAGTTTGATATTCGTGTGCGAATCAACATGTTTAGAAAATTGCAATGGATTTGATAGTCACTTTCGGTATTCGTGTGTGAATCAACCAGTTTGATATTTATCCGTTGCATCAGTTTGGTATGAGCCGAGTTGATCTTGTGGAAGTATGCCATCGAGAAGACAACAACAAGTCAACTACGCTTTTGATCGTGATATAGAGCAGCAATTTCAAGAGATGAATGTTTATGAGGAGGATGTTTAGATATTCAATAATCCCGTTTATGACAATGATGAGGTGGTTACTTCCCCGCAACTGCAACGTAACTTGCTTAACGCTTTTTTGTATGAACGTCAATGCACAGTAGCAAATTACATGAATGGAGGGTTTCAGAAACCATGGCAAGCTTTCACGTCCGTCCTCTGTTTGCCCATGCTCCTTCAGAAAAAGGCCTCGCTGGATTTGCAATTGACTTCCTTATGGGGGAATTTTTGCTGCAGTGTCCAAAACTGCTGCAGCTCCCATTGAACATGTGAAGCTGCTGATCCAGAATCAGGATGAGACGATCCAGTTATTAGATAATCTGTTAGAGATTTTACGGAATTAGTTAAATTGAAATTGTACTAAATTAAATTCAATTTATTCGTCGATATGACCTGAACAGATAATCTCAGGTTGCCAGCGGACACTGATTAATTTCTATCAAATGCTGAGTGTAGATTGCAGAGTGACCAAGTGGGTAGATCGGCCGAGTGGTAGACTGGCCGAGCAAGCCGAGTGGCTGAGCGGGTAGAGCGGTCGAGCGGACAGATCAGCCGAGCCAACAGATCGACTGAGTGGCAAAGCGACCAAGTAGCAGGGCGGCCGAGTAGGCAGGCACTAGTATTTTTTTTTATCAAAGCCGATTTTGAACAAAATCGATTGATAGATCAAATTATCTTAGATTGACATAAACGAGTTCTTATATGTTTGTCAACATCTCCTAATTATATTCAAGTCCTCAAACGTTAATTTGACAAAATATATTGAGAGCAATGATTTTTTAAATATGAATTAAAATTTTCAAATATATTAGTGCTAAAAAAATCACTACTCTTAATATTGAGTCAAAATTGATATTTGAGAGAATGAATATAATTAGGAGAGGTAGCCGAACATATTGGAACTAGATTCATATTAATCCAAGGTCATTTGGTCTATCAACCGATTTTACCTAAAATTAACTTTGATAAAAAAAAAGCAAATCAATGACTGATTTGCTCAAAATTTCGACGTTTAAATTTTTTTCATACATATTTGTATTCAAAAAATTGTTGCTCTCAATATATTATGTCAAATTGATATTTTAGAGTATGGATATAATCAGGAGAAGTAGACGAATACATAGAAGATAGTTTTATGTTAATCCGAGATCATTTAGTCCATCAGTAGGTTTTGCTCAAAATCATCTAATGAAACAAATGATCTCGGATTGACATGAAACTAGTTCTTATGTGTTCGTCTACTTCTTCTGATTATATACATGTCATTAAATATTAGTTTAACTCAATATATTGAGAGCAATGCTTTTTTAAATATGAATGTGTCCTGCATACTTGGTAAATAGTTTTAGAACACACAATATCTAACTTTAACCATTTATTATACATCAAAACCTGAGTTTGATTATTAGTACAAACTACACCAATATAATCGACTAATGATGTAGTAAAAATACTAAAAAGAGTTATTGATTAAACATGTTAGAGTAATTTTAATGTTAAAAAAATCACTACTCAATATGTTGGGTCAAATTAATGTTGAGGACATTTATATAATTAGGAGATTTATGAACACGTAGAAATTAATTTCATGTCATTTTAAATCCTCTATGTCCCTCAACTGGTTTCAAATATATTTTTTTATTATTATTTTTTCAAATCCACCATGAATTCATGGATTCGTCACCGAAATAAAATAAATATATGTGTCTGAAGCTGGTTGAGTGTTCGGAATGATATGAAACTAGTTCTATGTGTTCTTATAATCTCCTTATTAAATAAATATCCTTAAACATAAATTTGAATCAATATATTGAGATTAGTGTTTCTTAATATGAATGTGTTTGAAATTCTAATTCGTGTTAAATAAAAATCTTTGATTTCATTATATTGAGTCAAATTAATGTTTGAAAGCATAGATATAATTAAGAGAACTAAGCGAACACATACAAACTGATTTCATGTCATTTTGAGTTTTCTAAGTATATATACGGATTTTGTTACATTTATTTATTTTTATATTTTTTCAAATCTATGACAAATCTATGGATTCAAATTAAAAAAATATGTCCAAAATTGGTTGAGTGACCTAGAGAGTTCGGAATGATATGAAAACCAGTTCTTATATGTTTGTATAAATCTCCTGATTATATAAATATCCTCAAATTTAAATTTGATCCAATATATTGAGATCAATAATTTTTTTATCACAAATGTGTCCAAAATTCTAATTCATGTAAAAAAAAATATTTGATCTCAATATATTGAGTCAAATTGATATATTTTTATTTTTTTTATAATATGCGCTAAATTAGTCGCATAAGTGGCTTCATTAATTCCATATATTTTGCAAACTTTTGTGATGAATTCTAAATTCATCGTAGATTTTGCAACAAATATTATTTTCATTGTAAAATTTACAATAAATATAGAATTCATCATAAAATCTGTAATGAATGTTTGTTGTTAATTGACAACGAATTTTAAGATAAACATTATTTGTTGCTAATTTACAATGAAACTCTTCTATTGCTAATTAGAGATGAGTTCTTGTTTCGTTGTAAAATTTATTATAGATTTTGGATGAAAACTTTTAGTCCCTAAATCTTAACTTTTTTTTTATGTACTGGTAGAGACACCAATCTCCCAAGCTCCTAGTTGACAGGCTTTTTAACTACACCTCGATAAACATATTAGAATAATAAAATAAGTTCCATTTATTTTTTAAAAAAAACATATCTCAATATTCAAAATAATGTGAACTAAGCATGGCGTCGTGAAACTTGCCCTTTGAAATAATTAGGGTTTTTCAAAGCGCCCAACCCTAACGCCGGCCAGGCGGCCGAATTCCACCAAATTGAGGTTTACTAAGGAAGGAATTAAGGAGCATTCATACTTCACCGAGCTGCATCTTTCAGCCACTCATTCAATAATTCAGTTGACCAAAAATTTAAATTTATCAGTCAACGTTACTCTTTCACAACTGCGTTCCTTTTCAGACATTAATTTTTTTTTTCAATAATTTAGATATTCAATTCTAACAATCCGATTAATTCTGAAGGTAAAAATTCGTTATCATAAATCCACCACCAGTTAAATTCAAAAAACACAAGTGAGTCACGGAGAGATGGTTTCCTCATAATAGTTTAAAGTCTACAGTCATCCAAAAATATCTAATATAATCTATTTAAACTCTCGTTGCATAGAAATGAGCCCCAGTTCTTATCACCGCACGTGTTCCATGAGCCCTTTTCCAAGTATGAATGATCACACTAAATACATGTTTCTTAATGTATGCATTAATTACAGCACTGTTCAAACAGGAATTAATCTGTCTGCCAACTTTGTGGGACCATTTTGGAGTAGTTATTGGTTAATCATTTCGTTCGATTGATCATGGATTAGATCACGGTTCCATTTCTCCTTTCAAAATCATTATAATGAGAGCCGTTAGTGAATTAAACATTTGTAAGTTCTGTGTTTAGGGCAATAAGAATTTATTTATGTTTGTTTAAAGTATATGTTAGAGTAGTTAAGAGTAAATCTGTTTTAACATAGTCAAAAGTATTTAATAATTATGATTATTTTTTTTAATTGATGAAAACGGTTCAAAGATTAGTTAAAATTATTTTAACTTAACTAAAGTAATTAGTGATGTGGCAATTTAATGAAGTGAGCAACCATGAAATTGTTAGGATCACCTACTACTCTCTAAAAAGAGATAAATTATAGAGAATATTCACTCTAATATAGTAATTCTCGGTAAGAGAATATGAGTCACCTAGTAAATTATTTTATACTTATTAGAAATTGATCCTAAACTTTATTAGAATTAGAGATTATAATAGGCCGGATTCGAGTCAAATTTTATATCCTCAATTCTTATATCCATCGGGATCATATATTCATTTCTATACCGATTAAAGAATTAAATATCTTCTATATTAATAAATATTTTTCATCCAACTATTATATTAGAATTAACATAAAAAAATATAGGATATGACTATCAATTATATATCTATGATTTGATCTCAGCTATAACGTATTTATTAAAAAAAATTCTTCAAATAGAGGATGCAATTAAAAGATTCTAAATTTTTATACTGACAGTCATGTGTACTTTCTGATTTATTCTAATTCTCGCCCTAGAGACTATGGTGCAACGGCAAAGCATCTAGATTGTCACTTAAGCACCCACGATTCGAGTCTTAGTTATGACGAATTTATAGGAATTTTTCCTCCAAATGAGGTATGTAACTAAAGGATGCTAGACTTCTGGGCTGCCCGCTACTAGTACTTCCCGTGGGCGATGAAAAATTTATGTGGAACCGGACCGATCACCCAGGCACAACATTATCCGGCCTGATTAATTTATCCTAATTCTCGTTCATAGTTAAACAACTACTCCGCCAATCCGTTAGAACGGAGTTAGACTGCTATTTAATGCTTCAATTGATCCATTGCGACAAACCTCCTCGCCTTCTCATAGCAAGAGCACACTACGCCATGGCCTACGCCACCGTCGTTTGCTCCTACGCCACCAACATGACCGCAAAACCGGCCGCCGGGACTGTACCCGCCGGCGCTGCTTCCCGCCGCCTGGCAGCTGCGGTGCGCTGCGTCTCGACGCCGCCGGAACCCGGGAGCCTGGTGGTGGAGCGGTTCGACCTCAAGGAGTACATGGCGGAGAAGGGCCGCAGGGTGAACGAGGCCCTGGAGCTGGCCGTGCCCCTCCGCTACCCGGAGCTCATCCACCGATCCATGCGCCACTCCCTCCTCGGGGGCGGCAAGCGGGTCCGGCCGCTCCTCGCCATCGCCGCCTGCGAGCTCGTCGGCGGATGCGAGGCGGCCGCCATGCCCGTCGCCTGCGCCGCCGAGATGCTCCACACCATGTCGCTGATCCACGACGACCTCCCCTGTATGGACAACGACGCCCTGCGCCGCGGCCAGCCGACCAACCACGTCCTCTTCGGCGAGGAAACGGCCATACTCGCCGCCATCGCCCTCCACTCTTTCGCCTTCGAGCACGTCGCCGCCAGCGGCTCCGGGGTCGGGGTGGCGCCGGAGCGCGTCGTCCGCGCCATACTGGAGCTCAGCAACTCCGTCGGATCCGAGGGCCTAGTGGCTGGCCAGGTTATCAATCAATCAATTCCAAAATCTTCGCCTGAAATTAAATTTCTATTCAGAAACGAATAATTTTTCTTCTGAACTCTCAGATTGTGGACATTTCTTGCGAGGGGAAGGAAGTGGACATGGGCGTGCTGGAGTACATCCACATCCACAAGACTGCGCGGCTGCTGGAGGCGGCCGCGGTTAGCGGGGCGATCGTGGGCGGCGGGGAGGAGGCGGAGGTGGAGCGGGTGCGCCGCTACGCGCGCAGCTTGGGGCTGCTGTTCCAGGTGGTGGACGACATCCTGGACGTGACGAAGACGTCGGAGGAGTTGGGGAAGACGGCCGGGAAGGACCTGGCCAGCGACAAGACCACCTACCCGAAGCTGCTCGGTCTGGACGGCGCCCGGGAATTCGCTCACACGCTGGTGCTCCAGGCCGAGGGGGAGCTCGCCGCCTTCGACGCCGCCCGGGCCGCGCCCCTCTACCACCTCGCCCGCTTCATAGCTTACCGCCACAACTAGATCTTCTAACTTAGCCAACCTCCGGTTCTACGGATACCAAGGAAAATAAGGTTGGGAAATGCCTTTACTCATTATTCCAAAGATTGATAGTTGTTTCGTAATTTATCTTCTTTGTGTTGAATTGAAACGGAGACACTGGAACGAAGTATTTGTTTTTTTTTGCCATCCTCACCAAGGAAAATAAGTTCATCATTTCTTTTAGTTTTAAAAAATATTTTTATCGTAAATTATATAGTTTTAATTAAAATTATTATATTATATTTTTATTGTTGTCCCTTTCTTGAGTTAAAGTCCACTCAAAATAAAAATTTATGCCATTTTGTAGACTCTCGCAGCATCCACCAATATTATCAATCAAATATTTAAAATATAATAAATAAATATTTCATAAATTAAATATTTATGTGACGCACTCATTAAATATCTCTACTAAATTACACAATCAATATCATATCAATTAAATATTTATATATCTCATTATTGGATTTTCCTTATCTATTAGTTAGATATCCGATCAATCTTAATCTATAGGACCTCTAACGGCCAAATATCCCATTCCTCCCCTATTTTGCATGACTGAGCAGGCATAGCAACTTCAAGGAGAAACATAAGACAGAGCGAATCAAACCTAGAGCGAGCCCACCTTCAGAAGCCCCGAGATTTATTGCTTGTCTACCAGACCAATCCTAGCTAGCTAAAACTTGCCCTTGCTTCGACGACCGCGGCTTAACCTTTAATATTTCTAACCACCAAACATCAAGTCGCCCTTAACTGACTTAGACAGTTAAACTTCTACAACTAGATATGTTTAACTTTTTAATTAAATAAATATAGGTAAAGGCCCAAAATTAAAAGAGGTTTTAGAATAATCTCTATAAATTTATAGAAGAGTTAGATTCCGTTAAAATAATTCATCATATATACATCTTAACACAAAGTAGCGTTTGAACTTAAATTTTGTGCAACTCATATATATAGAAGAGTAATTTCTATGCTGAAAAATATTTTGATATTATGTTTGAATCTAATCGTGTAAGAATAAAGACGTAAAAGAATTGAGTAATTGCTATCGTGTTTTCATGCTGCCTCTGCACTGTATGGCTTCTTTCACTCAGACCATCCCAATAGTATGTCCTAGAGAATTCTACTAGCGCATGGATGCAAAGAGGTTTACAAAACAAGATGATATTGATGCACGAGGATTTGAATTATTTTTATTAATTTTATGAAATTATTCCTTTTTCATGTAATTTTTGAATTTTTTTATGTCTTTAGAGTATTGTTGATAGTTTATATTCTTTATGTTTTTGGATTTAAATCCATTTAACATTTTTAGAATTATAAGTTTGTCAAAAAAAAAAATTCCTTTCTACCTCTGTTTTTTCTTACAGGTTAGGAATCAGGTCTATAAGTTTGGATTTCTTTTTTTTCTTTGTGTATCAGATCATATAAACATATTTTTTCTTTGTGTATCAGATCATATAAACATATATTTAACTGTTTAAAAATTTAATTATTAAATAATATATTTTTTCAGAAATTTTGAAGGATAGATTATTTATCTTCTTTTTTTTTTTTTCTCAAATCCCCCTTTCTTGTCAAATCGCAAGATGATTGTCATTTTGTCATACATTGTTGGTATCAAAGTTGACAAGTTTCGATTGAAGAAGTCAAGCATCATATCCAATGAAAAGTCATTGTGGTCGCGGTCGTGATCGTAACAACAAACAGGTTTCGGTTGAGGAAGTCTTGCACCGTGGTCGTAGCGCCCAAGATGAGATTGAGAATTTACAAAGACAAATCACAAATTAACCCAACGTCTAGCGGCATAAGATCTTGAAGATCATGAGATATGTAGTATAGAGGATCGACATGGAGACCTTAGATTTTGATTTGATCTTTCTGAGTTTCTGGTACTTCACAAACTGAGGGATTCGTTGATTGACTTAATGAAGTGTAGAGAATACTTTATTATGAGGAAGTTCCTGATCAAGTGAAAGTGAAATTGGTTACCTTCAAACTCAGAGGTTTAGCGTTAGTCTAGTGGGAGCACTTACGGTGCTCACAGGACCAACAAGGTAAGGCCAAGATTAATGATTAGGAGAAGATGAAAAAAAAGATGAAAGATCAACTTCTCCCCTTTACATATACACTCAATTTCTATCTTAACGGCTTCATACATTAAGGAAGGATTCAAGTTCTCAACGAGCTCTAGTTGGTGAAAAGTCATAGATCCGTAAACGCATTATGGAAGAGCAATCTAGAGCTTTGGAGCCTACACAAAAGGAAGAGAAGGAGAGGTTAGCTAAAGAAACAAGGAAAGAAGAAGGTTACTTGAAGAAGAGGCAAGAGAGCTGGCTTTACAGGAAGAGCAAAAGAAATTGGAGGCCGCTAGCCGTAGAGCAAACGATAGCAATAGAAGAGGACAAAGAGAAGATAAACCCAAACGAAGCTTGGATCGAAGACCATAAGCGCATGCTTGGAATGAACTTCCTTTCGTCCCAACTCTCCAAACTCCAAGCCATCGATCTACTCTTCGGTGACCTCCTAAAGCTCTACATCGCCCACTGTGACCTCGCCGCACACCGGACATGGAGAAGTCAATGGAGGACTAGCTCTACGAAGCGATGCACATTGCCCTGCACGGTCACACTACCATCTCCAAGTCTCCAACATCCTTCTCTCCATAGGCTCCCTATGGAATTCGCTCTCCCCTTCGAACCTCTCAACCGGCGACCTTGCCATGGAGCACGTCCACCAGCAGACCTTCGACATTTTCCTCATTGACGGCTTATAGGTGGAGCACGATGAAAGTGCCACTGTCTTCTGCTTCTGTGAATTCCAGGATACCAAACATTCATTAAAATAGAAAGTCATTCCACTTGTGCTTTTCCTCCCATCGAGATCGTCTGCTAAATCACTGTCCGAGTAGCCGAATATACTAATTTCGTGGGGTCCCTTTATGTAAACAAGCCCAAAATAGATTTTACCTTTCAAATACCTAAGAATCTGTTTGATCACCTTGTGATGCATGATTGTAGGTCTCTCCATGTATCTGCTCGCCAATTCGACAGAATATGACAGGTCCAGCCGTGTGTGTAGCAGATATCTCAGACAACCAATAATGCGCCTGTACTCCGTGGTGTCAACTGGAATCCCTTCCAAGTCCTTATGCAAACGTGTCATGGGTTCCATTGGATGTTTTGTGGCATTGCAGTCTGCCATCTTGAACTGAGATAGAATTTTCTTGGCATAAGCTGATTGTCTAAGTAAAATTCGGCTCTTATGTTGCTCCACTTCAATCCCTAAGTAGTAGGAGAGAAGACCCAAATCACTCATCTCAAATTCTGTCATCATTTGTTGTTTGAACTTGTTGATTTTCTCTGTGCTACTTCCTGTCACGATGAGATCGTCAACATGCACTCCAACAAGTATACTTGCTTCTCCTTCACCTCTTATATATACTGCATGTTCTTGAGTACATTTTTTGAAGCCAAGCTCTTCCAGACTCCTGTTCAAACGTATGTTCCTAGCTCGTGGAGCTTGCCGCAGTCCATAGAGGGCCTTGGACAACCTATATACCTTATGTTTCTGATATTGTACTTCAAACCCTTCTAGTTGAGTGACATATATTTCTTCTTTTAACTCTCCGTTAAGAAATGCTGCCTTCACATCTAGATGGTGTACCTCCCAGCTTTGATTTGCAGCAAGTGCAAGAATGACTCAAATAGTGTCAAATCTAGCGACAGGCGCAAACACTTCTTCAAAATCGATGCCTTGTCTTTGTACATAACCTTTAGCCACTAATCTTGCTTTGTGCTTAATGACTTTCCCATCTGAATCTTTATTCAATCTGAACACCCACTTTAGGTCGATAGGCTTGGGGCCTAATAGGAGCTCAGTTAGGTTCCAGGTATTGTTCATCTCAATAGATTTCAGCTTTTCCTTTATTGCTTCATACCAGCAAGCCTCGATTGCAGCTTCTTGATAACATGTCGACTCTTCAGATATCACCATCATCACCTCACCCTCTTCTTCATCAATACCAACCACTTCCTCAGTATTAGCGTAGATATCAGCAATGGATATAAAATGGACCGGTCCTTCATAAGACTCGGGTGAGTTTGTTATCGAAGGCGAGGAAGCTGTATGGGTGTTCGATGATGGTGTAGATGGACTTGACACTCCTTTCATGGGTACCACGGCTACTGTCGGTGTTGTGACATCTTCCACTGCGGTTTCAATGTCTGCTGCAACAATCACCTCGTTGGTGTCGAATGCATCCATCACCATAAATTCTGGCACCTTTTCTTCATTGTTGGCACCTGCATTCCATGTCCATTCACAATTTTCTCGAAACATTACATCTCTACTTACTTGTAGCTTGTCATGCCTTAGATCAAATAGACGATGAGCTTTGCAGCCTTTCTCGATGCCCAAGTATACCATGGGTGAGTTTCTGTCGTCAAGTTTCTTGAGGTCAGGGGATGTATTTTTCACATATGCAACATTAGGGCTGTAAACAAGTCGAGCCGAGCCGAGCTTTGGGGTGTTCAAGCTTGTTTGATAAGGTAACCAAGCCGAGCTTAAAATATACCAAACTTTTGAAATGAGTGTTCAAGCTTGGCTTGGTTTATTTTTATGAGTTTGAGATTGTTTGAAACTTGGCTTGAGTTTGGTTCATTTAGATGTTATCAAGCTCTCAATTCAAGCTTGGCTTGAGTTTGGTTCGTTTAGATATTTTCAAGCTCTCAATTCAAGCTTATTTGATTGTTTGGAACTTTTAGTTGTTTGATTGATTATTGAACTTGATAATTTAAATTTATTTATTTATTTTATTA
Source organism: Zingiber officinale (assembly GCF_018446385.1). Taxonomy (NCBI): domain Eukaryota; kingdom Viridiplantae; phylum Streptophyta; class Magnoliopsida; order Zingiberales; family Zingiberaceae; genus Zingiber; species Zingiber officinale. The sequence goes on from NC_056002.1 coordinate 134,695,195, forward strand.
TTTATTTAGCATATTGAAAAGAGTTTTATTAATGAATATAGTTCGTGAATATTGTTCATGAACATTGTTCACGAATGTTAACGAGTTGAACACATATGTGTTCAAATTTGTTTGTTTAGCTTAACCAGCTGTTCAAGCTTGTTTGTTTAATTAATCTTATATATATTGAACGAATATAAACAAGCTCCTACCAAGCTGAACACCAAGCTTGTTCACGAACACTTTACAGCTCTATGCAACACAACCGAACACTCTCAAGTGGGCGAGATGTGGGTTTCTCCCCATCCAAGCTTCAAATGGCGTGCGCTCTTCTAACGCCTTAGTTGGGAGACGGTTTAACAGATAGACAGCATGCCTAACAGTCTCTCCCCAGAACTTTGTCGGCATATGTGTACCCTTGAGGAGACATCTTGCCATGGCCATCACGGTACGATTACGATGCTCCACAACACCATTTTGTTGGGGTGTGTAGGGATCCGTGAGATGTTGTTCGATTCCTTCATTTTCACAGAATTGAGTGAACTCCGTAGATAGAAACTCGTCGCCCCAATCTATCCAGAGTGTTTTGATCTTGTATTCAGTCTTGTTCTCCGTCAAGAATTTGAACTTCTTGAATGCTCGAAAGGCATCATTCTTTGCTGCCAATATATCCACCTTGTGAAATCATCAACAATTAGAAGAAAGTACTTGTTACCGGCTAGTGTACATGGTGAGTTTGGCCCGCAAATATCAGCATGGAGAAGTTCCAACTGCTTCTCCGCTCTACAATTTGCTTGTCACGGGAATGGCGACCTTGCATGTTTGGTGATCACACGCACTCGCAAAGCTTGTTCGGCTGGGGTAATGGAGGCACATCAACCGCTAATTTCTTCTCCCCTAACAGCTTTAAGTCATGGGAATTGACATGTTCGAGCCTTGTATGCCATAACCAGGTTGGGTCTTCTAGGCTTACTAGGAGACAGACTTGCTTGAATGTCTTCAAGGTTATCTTGTACAAACGATTTTGTGTTCGCTTTACCAGCATCAAGAGTTTCCCGCTCCTATCAATCACCTTCATGGTATCTCTTTCCACGTGCACCTCGTTCCCAGTTTCTGTCAATTGACCGATACTTATGATATTACTACAAAGTTTCAGAATGTAGTATACCTCGTGGAGAGCCTTTTGATCATCGTTCTTGCATTCGAACACAACCATCCCCTTGCCCATGATCTCAATGGTTGATCCATCGTCAAACCTCACCCTCCCGGTGATGGTTTCATCTAGTTCTTGAAACTTCTCGCGATGGCCAGTCATGTGGTTGCTAGCACCGTTATCAAGGTACCAGACGTCTTTATCTCCTTTATTAACGTCGCGATACATCTCCGATAGCAACCTATCTTCACTGAGTAGAATGGTATCCTGACGCTCACGCCTAGTGTCAGGCTCCTCGTGGGACACGATCATCATCAGTGTTGGCACTTCATCGGTGGCGCAAGTGAGGTGAGCCTCATCATCACGACGCTTGTTGTAGCATTCAGACTGTAATGACCACCCTTCTTACTACTACTACACTCTAAGGATGATCGTTACTTAACTACTAACTCTACTTAACTGGTATGATCGAAACCACGAGGAGTTTCTACTGAAAAATTTCGACAAAGTCTCCCCTGTACCGGTGACCTTAAACTGAGATACAAACATAATATACATCAGCCACAGTTGGCTGGAACATATATCAAACACACAAAAGAAATAACATCACCATGCAGTTTAATAAAATCAAATCATGCAAGTAATGAATAGCGGAACAAAATAAAATACAGCTTCCTACTTCAAAATTTTCTTATCAACTTATATACAAAATTTATCTAACAAATTCCTAAACTAAGTCCCAAGACTTCCATAGTCCTGGCATCACACACCATCCGCGCCACCTTGTCGCCTTCCTTTGCTAAATCTTTTCCTTTCCTGTATCTGCAGTAAGAGGAAATGCAATCTATAAGCAAAATGCTTAGTAAGCGCTATCTAACTCACAAAAACTCGAATATGTGCATGTAAATACAAAAGATACTGAAACTGAAATGCTAAAAAGAAGGCTACTCATGCTCATCTAATAATAAAGTACTAGAAATAAGAATCTATACTGCTCATGCTAGAATCAATAGCAAATGGAATAGAACTAAGAACTCAATACTGCTCATGCTCGAAATAGCAAAGAAAAGCCTAACAAGAAAGGAAAGACTAAACAACAAAGGAAAGTCTAAACAGCATAGGGAAGTCTAAACAACATGCTAGAAATAAGACTAATCATGCTCAATAAACTAATAAGGAAACAAATAAAACTAACACTGAATGCTTAGAATTCTAAAGAACTAAACTTACTGATTTTAAGCATCTTTGAAGCTTGTTTCATTTATTCCAAAAACTTATACTTTAATACTTCAAAATAATAATAAACTTCTTCTTGGGCTCAGGCGTAGTACCATCTTATGCGCGCTCCCTAATAGAGACTGTGGTAGCTAGTCACCAGTCCTACGAGGGTAAAAACCTTAGTCTTACCAGGGCCAAGACTTTGGAATTGGTCACCTGAATTTATTTAACGACAACCTTGGAAGTCGGGTACTAGCCTCTTCAAAGTAAAATATCTTAATTACTTTTTCTTTAAATGTCTTGACATTTTAACAAGCACCTTGTGTGCCAAAATCCCTAAGGTCTTAATTTTTGGGATCTACTTAAGGCCTTGGCATTTTTCTTTCCTTTCTTTATCTTTCTTATACTTTTCTTAAACTCAAAATACTGTTAGGGTATTTTTCCATATGCATCTATAAGTGAAATCAACTAGGTAACACACAATCATGCATATTTAAGGGAAATCTAAAGCCTTGTTCTACAATGCTATCCATAAACTATCTATTAGCAAACCTGCACTGCTAAAGAAACTAAATACTTAAAGAAAATCTACACTACAATGCTTAATAAAATTCTGTACTGCAATGCTTAACAGAAATCTGCATTTCAATGTTAACTAAAAATCTGCACATTAATGCTTAATAAAATCTGCACACCAATACTTAATAAATCTGCACTAAAATTCTGCACTACAAGGGGATCTAAACTGCACTAAAATTTTGCACTACAAGGAGATTTCAACTGCATTAAAATTCTGCACTTCAAGGAGATCTAATTTGCACTAAAATCCTCACATGGCAATTATAAACCTAGAATTTCATATTCTAGTAACCGGCTGAGACCAAATGGAATCCTTGATATCGACACATCCAAGTACTTTAATTCTGAACATCAATTATGCCATTAAACTTATGGTCAGAAAGGAATTCTCAGTATAAAATCTATATTGATCAACATATAAATCTCTTTTCTCATCTTCTAAACTAAACTTCTACTCTGAAGTTACTACTTGCATATCTAAATTACACACATACTTCTCACCTGTTAAATTCATTACATCATTTCAAATCATCTTTAGTTTTAATACATGATACTCACCAAAACAACATATTACATATGCTCATCTTCACTCTTTCATCCACATTTCTGCACTAAAGAGATTACACTACCTACTTCATCATAAAATAATCCAAAATCACTGCCAGATCAACCTCCAATTAGCCTAATAAACCAATACTTAATCCAAGTCATTCTATGTTCATTGCCTAATAGCAGAAAGGGAAACTAAAAACTTAAAGAAAAATCTAACTATATACTTGGAATAAAAGGCAGTTCGTTGCATAGATATATATATAAACTAAAACTGAAAATCTACATCTGAAATGTTTTCATGAAATCTGAAACTAACATGCTAAACTTAAAACTATAACTGCAGGTTAAAGGATTACTAAAAAATAATCTAGTAGCATGTTAAACAATTGATAACAAAAGGGTCTAAACTTGTTAGAACTTGAAACTCTATAAAACTTATACTTCTTATACTTTAAAATATTTATCTTTTCTTCTCCAGACCTTGGTCTTTCCTTTACTTATAACTTCTCATGAGTCCCTAAAAGGATTTAATAGAACACCATATGTACATATAGATTCTAGAGTTGCATAGAACGAGTTCAATTCGTTAAGACTTGCTGTGAAAATAAGGAATTGCATCTAACTGTACATGCTGTCCAATGACAAAGAAATCTAAGATTTGCATACATTAAAATAGACCATTCAAGCTCATTAATTTGCAAGGGAAATAAAACTACAAAGCTAAAAGAGAAGGCCAGTTGTCCATGCTTAATAATCCGGAACTGAAATGCTAAATGAAAGATCTGTACTGTAATGCATATCGAAGATTACAAGTAAACATGCATAGTCCTATACTGTCTTCATAAGGGACCCAACGCTAAACTTAAACCAATGTATTTACTATCAATATATCATAAGCAATTAATGAAAACATCCAGGTATCATAAGGGAACAAATTAAAACCTCTAAGCATCATAATGGAACAATGGAATCATCTACCTAACCACCTAACCACACCCATTTTCATTCCTTTGGATCTGTTCAGCATTTTTTTCCGTCAACACAAGAGGCAAAGACCCAATGAACAATCTGTTGGTTGCTACTCGGAAAGCCTAGAGGTTCCACTGTACAAAAATTTTGTACAAAGGTCTGAACCTTTTCCTAGCTACCATGTGTTCTTTTAAATTAAATTTTGGATCGCCTGCGGAACTTAACACGTTTGATCCAAAACTTAATCTATTTGTTCTTTTAGGTTTTGACTTGGATCTCCTGCGGAACTTAACACGTTCGACCCAAGTCACCTTAAGTTATTAATTCCATTAAATATTAATTTCCATAATCGGTTCCCAGTACTGACGTGGCGAGGCACATGGCCTTCTTGGATATGGGAGCAACCACCACCGACTAGACAAAACCTTTTATAGAAAGCTAATATTTAATTTCCTAAAATAACTTTAGGTTAACCGAAAAGAACAATCAAATCACAAGAAAAAAAACAAAAGAACACTATATCGAAAACAAATTCGAAACTCTAGAATCGTATGCCTCTTGTATTTAGTATTATTTCCAAAAATAACTAGTATGATGCGGAAAGAAAAATTACTAGTTATACCTTTTAGAAAAACCTCTTGATCTTCTACCGTATTCCTCTTTTAACCTCGGACGTTGTGTGGGCAACGATCTTCCGAGATGAGAACCACCAAGCACCTTCTTCTTCCTTGCAAATTTCGGCCATCAAAACTTCTTCTAGGATGAAGAGGTTCGGCCACCACCACCATGCTCCAAGGGATGCTAGAAACAAAGCTTTCTTTCTCTCCTTCTTCTTCTTCTTCTCTAAACTTGATTCGGCCACCATATGGGTCTCCACAAGAAGGATGAGGCTCGGCCATCAAAGAGAAGAAAGGAGGAGAGGATGGCCGACCACACCAAGAAAGAAAAAGAGAGAGGAAAAATAATAGAGTTATTCACAATGAAGACACCTCCACCCTCTCTTTTATAATCCTTGGCCTTGGCAAATAAGGAAATTTAAATAAAATTTCCTTAATTCTTTTGTCATTGATAAGGAAAATTTATTTAATTAAAATAATTTTTTTCTCATCAACAATGTGGCCGACCACTTTAAACCAAGCAAGGGAAATTTAATTCAATCAAGAATTAAAACTTTCATAATTTGTTTCCGGAAATTTTATAAAAAATTTCTCTAATAATTTTCCCTTCATGATGGTCAATAAAAATGAAATTTTATAAATTAAAATATTTCTTTTAAACATGTGGATAAAAAGAAAGTTATCTTTAAAAATTAAAATCTCTTCCAATCTACAAATAAGGAAAGATATCTAATCTTTTCTTAATCCTTGTAGAAGCTTTATAAAAGAGATATTTAATTTTTAAACTCTCTTTTAAATCATGAACATGATTAAAAGGAAAGTTTTTACCAAAATTAAAATCAACCTTTTAATCTACAAATAAGGAAAGAGATTTAACTCTTCTCTTAATCTTTTATAGAATCTTATAAAAGGAAAGATTTAAATTTTTAAACTCTCTTTTAAATCATGTTATCCACATGAAAAAAAAATTAAAAAATAAAATTCCTTTTTATTTTAATAGGGCCGGCCACCTAAGCTTGAGTTCAAGCTAGGGTCGGCCACATGAACCCATGAACCATGACTGGCCGGCCCTAGCTTGGTCTCCAAGCTAGCTTGGCCGGCCCCTATAGGATGGGTAAGAAGGGAGGTATAGGTGGGTATAGTACTCTATAATTAAGAGGCTACGATAGGGACCGAGAGGAGGAAATGGTTTTGGTCTCCCAATAAAATTAAGCATCAAGTGTTCGACCCAAACACACAAGTGAATTTTATCAATAATAATTCATTCCACTAGAGAACTATTATTTAATTACCGCACCAATTCCAAATTAGATTTTGGGCTCCTGCTTATTATGAGTGTGTTAGTCTCCCTGTGTTTAAGATAACAAATGTCCACTAATTAAGTAAGTTACTGACAACTCACTTAATTAATATCTAGCTCCAAGAGTAGTACCACTCAACTTCATCGTCATGTCGGACTAAGTCCACCTGCAGGGTTTAACATGATAATCCTTTTGAGCTCCTCTTGGGGACATTCTCAACCTAGTATCTCTAGGACACAGTTTCCTTCTATAATCAACAACACACACTATAAGTGATATCATTTCCCAACTTATCGGGCTTATTGATTCATCGAACTAAATCTCACCCATTGACAAATTAAAGAAATAAATATCAAATATATGTGCTTGTTATTATATTAGGATTAAGAGCACACACTTCCATAATAACTGAGGTCTTTGTTTCTTTATAAAGTCAGTATAAAAGAAACGACCTCTAATGGTCCTACTCAATACACTCTAAGTGTACTAGTGTAATTATATAGTTAAGATAAACTAATACCTAATTACACTACGACCTTCAAATGGTTTGTTCCTTTCCATCTTGGTCGTGAGCTACTGTTTATAATTTATAAGGTACTGATAACATGATCCTCTGTGTGTGACACCACACACCATGTTATCTACAATATAAATTAATTGAACAACTACATTTATCACAAATGTAGACATTTGATCAATGTGATTCTTATTTCTAGATAAATGTTTATACCAAAAGCTAGGCTTTTAGTATACACTCTAACACAATCACCTTTAAACTCTCTGAATATATTCAGAGATTTGAGCTGAATGAGAATTCTCGACACATTTTATTCGATAAAAACCTACAATGCAAAGAAGCATAGTAGGGATAGTTTCACTCATCTACTTCTACATATAGATTTATTAAGTTCCTTGTCTGAAACCATCTTATGGATATTGCAACAGCCATACATCTGAAGACTCTAAGCTAAGACATTGACAACAAGCTTATTAGGTTGGTAGTTGTCTGTTATCTTTCCTCCACAGATCCCATACCAGATAGATAAATGAACTTGCTTCAGCAGAATTGCAAGGAAGAAGGATCTATTTTAACATCAAGGCAGGTATTTCGTGGTCTATTAAATACCCAAAAGAAATCTAATCCGAAACCTCAACCCACGGAAGAACTTCAAGGTTCAATCCCTTGGAAACTCACGGCAGCACACCCTAACCCAACCATCTTCACAGAAAAATTCGAAAACAAAAGGAAGAGGAATCCGGAACTATCCTACTACAGGTGAGTAGCGACTTACATCGTTCTTGGACTTACAACCGAAGAAGAAGGAGCTGTTAGGTTTCCGGTTAGCTCGGATCTTCAACCTCCCTTGCGCCCACTGACCCTCCTCGACGAGAGGATCACCAGGAGATGAAGAAACCTTCGGAGAACGCCCTCGCCGGCCGCCAGAATGAAACCCTAGGCCTTCTTTCATTTTCGCCCGAGAGTCGTCGCCGTCACGCACGAGAGGAGAGGAAAGGATTTGGGAGATATTAGGGCTCGGGAAAATTTTGTCCTCTTTTTGTAACTAGGGTTTCATTATCAACTATACCTTAAATATATTCCGCTCCATCCTAAATTAGCAAAGCCCGCTGGCACAGTTGGTTGGTTGCGTTCTGCTTAAGGCGCGGTTCGTGGGTTCGAATCTCGGCTGCAACTCATTTTCTTCCTATTATTTATTGTTATTAACTTCTACTACTTAAATAAAATTCTTCCTTTATTTGATCAAGTAACAATTGCTTGCCCACTTGGTTAGCCGGTTTGATTGGGTCAGAGGTTGCTAGTTCGAACCTCGGCTTGGATATTTTTTTTGTCAAAACTTCCTTCGTTTGGTAAAAATACCAAACGACCTCCAAAAATTGCATAAAAATATTCTAAAATTCTCTAGAATTTTTCTATAGTATTTTTAAATATTTTTGAATTATTTTTTGGACTCTAAATGGAGAAATTTGGGTCGTTACACAGACACATAATGCCCCATTTTCTCACAATTGAAACATTTTATACGACTCTTGTCATGAGTGCCTCTGTCATTGCTGCTAGTGCCTCCTGCACTGTCTTGGCTCGACGTACCACGACCACGATCGCTCCCCGCCCACGCCATTTTCCACGACTAGGGCTGCTGGACCCATGCCCTTTGCCTCCTGACGAAGTGTCCATGTTGCTCCCCTTCTGTCGCATTTGCCATGCGACATAAGTAAGTAGGAGCTCACCTTCAGTACCGTTGGTGTTGCCGCGTAATCGTAGTGTTCGTTCCTCATACGCCTTCAGTCACCCAATAGTCTCCTCAAATGGTATCGTCTCAAGATCGTGAAACAGCTCAATACCAGCAACAATAGGGAAGAATTTATCTGGGACAGAATCAAGCAACTTCTTTACCAAAGAGGAATCTTCAAGTGTGGCACCAAGAGTGGAGAACTTGCTGCTCATAGCGCTGAGTTTGCCAGCAAACTAATCAATCGTCTCGGTCTCCTTCATCCGGAGGGCGTCAAACTCGCTCTTCAACATTTGTGCGCGTGCCTTCTTCACCTGATCACTACCAAGGTACCTCGTTTTGAGGTTTTCCCAGACTTCCTTCGCCGTCTTCTTTTTTGCAATATGGAGAAGGATGTCTTCGGGGATACATTGCAAGATGTATGCACACGCCTTTTTGTCCTTCTTTGTATCTACTTGGGCTCCTTCCACTGGCTCCACCACCTCCCAGACTCCCTGGGTATCAGGAATCGCCTCTGTCTTTATTACCCACACAGTGTAATTGTGAGGGCTTAGCATCGGATAGGGAAATGTCACTCCGCCATTCTCCTTCACAGCAACTTGTGGGATGCCAGACATTTTTGTGGAATCATGGATTCTTGGGTGTTCAATACTGTCAAAGCTCTGATGCCAGATGTTGGCCTAGAATCGGATAGGATAGCACACCCAAAACACACAACACACAGGAATATATAAGAAGAATATGACAAATAGAAATTTAACTTATGAAAGAAAACTTTACATCAAGATACCTTCTACATGCCTCTACGACCCTTTAAATACACCACAAATAATAAGAGCAAAGACTATGATATCCATAAAAATAGGATCAGCTAACACTAGATCCATAAAAATAGGATCGACTAAGTAATAAGAAATTATCAAGAAAATAAATAAATAAAATAAACTAACGACACGGGGACTTAACCTTATCATGTCTGATTATTTTTTCACAGACGTCACTGATGGAGGCACACGTGAGGGTCGTCTGTGTTGGTTGGTCTTAGGAAGATCGTACCGGTTTCACGGTACAAAAATTTTGTACAAGTATCGAACCTTTCCTAAACAACTTATTGTGTTCTTTAAAAGTTAAATTAGGAATCGCAAACGGAACTTAACATTATTGATTTCAAATTTAACTTATCTGTTCTTAATGGTTTAGACTTGGATCGCAAGCGGAACTTAACACTATTGATCCAAATCCACCCACGTTATAAATTTAATTAAACATTAATTTCTAAAATTGGCTTCCAAGACTGCATGGCGAGACACTAGTCCTTCTTGAGTATGGGATCATCCACCACCGCCTAGACAAAGCCTTTTAAGGAAAGCTAATGTTTAATTTTCTTATATAACTCTAGGTTTAACAAAAAAAGAACAATCGAATCACAAATTTGAAAAATAAAAAAAAAACACAAACTCGAATTACAAATTCAAAAAACTAGAATCTAATGCCTCTTGTGTTTGAAATTCTTACAAAGAAAAATGACTAGCATGATGTGAAAAATAATTACTAGTTATACCTTTTCTTCGTATGCTAATAACCTCGAGATCTTCTGCCGTATTCCTCGTCTCGCCTTGGACGTCGTGTGGGCGACGATCCTCCAAGATGAACACCATCCAAAAGCCTTCTTCCTCCTTCTCTAATATTCGGCCACCACCACCACCAAGGAGCAAAAGAGAGCAAGGGGAAAAAGAAGAGGAGAGGGGCCGGCCACAATGAAGAGCTCTAATAAGAGAATAAGAATTGATGTACCATGAGGCCTCTCCTCCCCATCTTTTATATTACTTGCCCAAGGCAAATAAGGAAAGACTTTTTACAAAAAATAAAATCTTCCTCTTGTTTTTCCTTTTCCCCTTTTATTTTTCCTTTTCCTTCCTCTTGATTGATTCAATCATCAAATCATTGATTGGATAATTTATTGATTGGCCAGCCCCTTGCTTGGGCACCAAGCAAGGGTGGCCGGCCCCTTAAAAGGAAGGAAATAACCTTGTAAAAATTTTATAAGCAAAGAAGGAAATCTCTTATAAAATTTTACAAGCTCTCTTTTAATTTCCTAAAGTGAATGTTTAAAAAATAAATTTTTAAAATTTAAAATTTCTCTTCTAAAATTTCCTTTTTTAACATGATTACAAAAATAGAAAAATTTTAAATTTAAAACTTCTCTTCCTTTTTCCTTAAAACCATGAGGATGGTTAAAAAAGGAAAATTTTAAAACTTTTAAACTTTTTTTTAAACCATGTGGCCTAATTCAAATAAGGAAAGTTTTATATTTTAAAATCTCTCTTTTAAAACTTGTAGATATCTACAAAGAGAAGATTTAAAAAATTCAAAACACCCTTTTTATTTGAATTTATTATGGTCGGCCCCTCTTTGCCTAGACACCAAGCAAAGGGTCGACCCCTTTGTGAAGGAATTTGCCGACCCCTATGGCTTGGTCACCAAGCCATGAGTCGACCCCTTCTTGGACACCAAGAATGACTTTCATGAGTGGACTATGAGGCACTAATGAGGCTACGACAGGGACCTAGAGGAGAAATTGGTTTTGACCTTCCGATGAGCTTGAGTATCCCGTGTTCGCCCCGAACACACAACTCAAGTTCATCAATAATAACTCATTCCACTAGAGAGTTATTATCGCACTACCGCACCAATCTCAAATTACATTATGGGCTCCTTCTTATCATGAGTGTGTTATTCTCCCTATATTTAAGATATTGAATGTCCATTAATTTAATGAGTTACTGACAACTCATTTAATTAATATCAAGCTTCAAGAGTAGTACCACTCAACTTTATCGTCATGTCAGACTAAGTCCACCTGCAGGGTTTAACATGATAATCCTTATGAGCTCCTCTTGGGGATATTCTCAACCTAGATAACAAGGACACAGATTCCTTCTATAATTAACAACACACACTATAAGTAATATCATTTCCCAACTTATCGGGCTTATTGATTTATCGAGCTAAATTTCACCCTTTGATAAGTTAAAGAAATAAATACTAAATATATGTGCTGTAGGTACAGCGGAGGCCGGCAAGAGGGGGGTGAATTGCTGAAAATAAAAATAAACTATACCCTCCTCGGATTTCAACTCAGAAATAAAATCAGCAGTAAAATAATAGCAACTAAATTAAGGAGATAGAAAAAGAAACAGGAACAGAATTTAACCTGGTTACAACCAAGAGGGTTGTTAATCCAGGGCGATGAAAAGCGCACTAACAAAAATCTCCTCTGAAGGCGGAGAAGCCTTTTACACTTTTGGAAGCTCACTAGTTGCTTAGGAATTGCTTACAGTATTGATTGCTTGAGTTGTTTTGAATTCCTAGCTCCAGGGGCCTTTAAATATCCTCTGGAAATCTGATCTCGAGGGTCCAAGGCGCCTCCAAGAGGTGAGCGGATAAAACTTTATCCGCAGCTCGAAACGGTCAGTTTGACCTGTTGAAGGCGCCTTTAACAAGGCTGAAGGCGTCTTCAAGCTGGAGGCGCCTCCAAGCCTGATGGAGGTGCCTCCAAGCTGGCAGCTCAAATTCTAGCTTGCTTTCTTCAGCTTCCGACGCTCTGTTCTTTTGGGTAATTGCGGCCAACTGGAATAGGGCTCACCCGAACCCAATTCCCGGCCTTCTCCTCGAGCAACCTTCCGTCCTGGCTTAACGTCCCTCGAACGTCGCGTACGTTCTTCACCCCCACCGGAGTACTCTTCCGCAACTCTCTCGTCCTTCGGACGCACCGAGCCCGTCGACTCCCTTCCCGTGCCGTCCTTCTCGCTAGCTGCGTCTTCCGCTCGACTTCCTACGCTCCTAAACTCCTGCACACTCAGACACAGGGATCAAACACAAAGCAGGACCTAACCAACTTGGTTGATCATATCAAAACTACCACGGGGTCCAACATGTGCTTGTTATTATATTAAGATTAAGAGCACACACTTCCATAATAACTAAGGTCTAGTTCTTCTATTAAGTCAGTATAAAAAGAACTTACCTAAAATGGTCCTACTCAATACACTTAGAGTGTACTAGTGTAATTTATTAGTCAAGATAAACTAATATCTAATTACACTATGAGTATTCCAATGGTTTGTTACTTTCCATCTTAGTCATGTGCAACTGTTTATAATTTATAAAAAACTGATAACATGATCTTCTATGTGTGACACCACACACCATGTTATCTACAATATAAATTATTTGAACAACTACACTTAGCATATAAATGTAGATATTTGACCATTGTGATTCTTTATTTCTAAATAAATGTTTATACAAAAGCTAGACTTTTAGTATACACTCTAACAGTCTGTAGCTTCGGAATGAGACTTGTTGATGAAGCGATTCAGAGGTACGGGCTCGTCAAGCACACTATCGTGGAGGCACATCTAGATGTTCATGAGAGGAAGTTGCGTTGTGGATGGAGGTGGCACCTTTAATGTTTCAGCTCTTAAAGTTTGAGTTGGTGTTTTTAAAGTGCTCTCAACATATGGATACACATATCTGGGTGGTGATGACTTTGACAAGACCAGCATTCGCAATGTCATGCTTGTTTGCAGATTGACAAGAATTCCTAAAGTTCAACAGCTAGTAGATTTTATCAAGTTGATACAAGATAATCTTCCTCCTGAACTGTTATCTAACGTTATTTAAATTCAATGACAAGTTCTTTTTAATCCGGGACGAATGATGCAAGAGAATTTGGATCACTTTTATTATTTTTGAAAAATTATTCTTTTTTTGTAATTTTTGGTTTTTTTATCTTTAGGTATATATATATATATATATATATATAAAGCCTGTTTAGAATTTTTAAGATTGTGAGTTTGTTAAAAAAATATCTTTCTATCAGGATCTCTTTCATTTCTTCCTGTCAGCGGTCAGTGAAGATGGATAGCTGATGAGATGACATGTGCGTTGACCACAAGAAGACTTTTAATGAGAGCAATCTCCAACTGCGAACGAGCCTGCCACGTCACAAAGAATGGAGAAAGAAGAAAACATCAGTAGTGTTAGAATGTATACTAAAAGCCTAGATTTTTGTATAAATATTTATTTTAAAATGAGAATCGCATTTGTCAAATGTCTGTATTTAGTTAAATGCAGTTGTCTATTTAATTTATATTGTAGATAACATGGTATGTGGTGTTACACAGAAGATCATGTTATCAGTTCTTTATATATTATAAATAGAAGCTCACAACCAAGATGGATTAGGACAAACCATTGGAATAGTTGTAGTGTAATTTAGTACTAGTTTATCTTGACTATAAAATCACACTAGTACACTATGTAAGTATAGAGCAGGACCATTTGAGGTTGTTCCTTTTATACTAACTGCATAAAAGAACATAACCTCTGTTATTATGGATGTGCATACTCTTAATCTCGATATAATAATAAGCACATGTACTTAGTATTTATTTCTTTAATTTATCAAAGGGTGAGATTTATTCATTAAATTAATAGGACCGATAAGTTGGGAAATAATATTATTTATATAGTGTGTTGTTGATTATAGAAGAAATCTGTGTCCTATTTATTAGGATGATGATGTCCCCTTGAGGAGCTCATAAGGATTGTCATGTAAACCCTGCAGGTGGACTTAGTTCCGACATGATAATGAAGTTGAGTGGTACTACTCTTGGAGCTAGATATTAATTAAGTGAGTTGTCAGTAACTCATTTAATTAATTGACATTCGATATCTTAAACATAGGGAGATTAATGCACTCATGATAAGAATGAGCCCATAATGTAATATAAGATTGGTGCGGTAGTTCAATAATAACTCTTTAGTGGTATGAGTTATTATTGATGAACTTGAGTTGGGTGTTCGGGTCGAACACAGGAAGCTCAAGCTCATCAGGAGGCTAAAACCAATTCCTCCTCTAGGTCCCTGTTATAACCTCTATGTATAAAATCTCGCATCCACCCAAGTCATCCTTATGGCTGGCCACATCCTTGCTTGGTGCCCAAGTAAGGGGTCGGCCAAGATGGGTTTAAAAGTGGGTTTTTTATTTTTTAAATCTTTCTTTTTAGCCATCTACAATGTTTTAAAAGAGAGATTTTAAATTTTAAAAACTTTCCTTTTTTAAAGTCATCCACATGGTTTTAAAAGAGAGTTTTAAATTTAAAAAAATTTTCCTTTTGTAGCCATCTACAATGATTTAAATGAGAGATTTTATTTTTATTAAAACTTTCTTTTTTTGTAACCATGATTTAAAAGAGATGTTTTAATTTTAAAAATCTTTCCTTTTTGTAGCCATCTACAATGTTTAAAAGAGGGATTTTTAATTTTAAACATTTCCTTTTGTAGCCATCCACAATAGGAAATTTAAAAGAGAGATATTAATTGTTGTTAATATCTTTCCTTTTTAGCCATTATCAATAAAAGAGGATAGATAGTGCCTTAGAGGAAATAATGATCTACACAATTTCTATTCCTCTTCTTTTCTCCTTGTGGTCGGCCTCCTCATATTCTTATTCTCCCCTTGCTTTCTCACCTAAGGCTGACTGCATCAAGAGGCTTCAAGCATCTTGTGGCCGGCGGGTTGTAAGGAAGAAAGAAGAACAAGAGGTGTTGTTCCTAGCTTTGATCCCTTGGTAGCCGAAAGTCTTGGAAGAAAGAAGGACTTGGGTGATTTTTGCGTCTTGATAGATCGTCGCCCACAAAATGTCCAAGAGGAGGAGAGAAATACAGCAGAAGATCAAGAGATCTTTAAGACACAAAGAAAGGTATAACTAGTTAATTATTTCCGCTGTGTACTAATTTATTTTTCCTTTATATGGATCCTGAAGTACCAACACAAGAGGCTAGCGATCTTGTACTTTGATTGAGGTCTCTTTAGTTTAACCTAGGGTTTATTGTAAGGAGTTTAAATATTCAATTTCTTTGAAAGACTTTGACTAGGAAGTGGTGGATGATCTCATACCCAAGAGGGTCGAGTGCCTCGCAAACGACCTGGAAGTCAATCTTTGAAATAGATATTTAATCAACTTCTATAATATGGTTTAACTTCTGATGAACACATGGGTTGAACTTGGATTAATAATGTTAAGTTTCATTTGTAATCCAAGTTTAACTTCTGAAAAGTACATGAGTTGCTAGGAAAAGTTATGTGCTTGTACAAATTTTTGTACAGGGGAAATATAATGGAATTCTGAGTAGCGCCAACAAGTAGAAGGAACAAGGAGGGGTCCTTGGCAGAGTCACTCCGATACTCAAGTTAGTAAGGAGGCCGAGTAAGGGTAATCGAAGAATAATGATGAAGAATAATGAAGAGGGACCGAAAAAACTTACTTGCGCATAAGGAAGAGACCCCTTTATATAGTGTTGTTTCTCTTAGTCCACATAATGAAGTGTATTGCTATAATAAGGCTAACCATACTATCATATTGCCCAAATTGCACTGACCAATTTTTGCGTACAGTTGGTGGAAGCGTCCCCTATACTGGTTGTGCAGAGGATATGCTAGTGATTCTCTAATGGTAGCCATTATACATGGCGTCAAAAGACGGTTCAGGTTGATGGGCCGAACAGGCTAATGGGCTGTTATCTCAAAAATGGTGGACCTTTTGGGGCTTTTAGGCATTGATAGGCTCTAGTGATGTTCCTGCAGCGACCCTAACCTTTCGTGTTATTCGATCAGACCTCACTCCCAATCAGGTCTAATCGGATAAGAGGGACTGGGTACTAGTACGGTTTAGATGACTTTTGACTACCCAATTTATTCGGCAGTTGTCATCTACTCAGTCAGAAAGTTCGATCAGGCCTAGAGGATCCCTTGCTTGATCAAACATTGAGCCCGGTCAAACTTGTGGGGAGAGATCTAGTCCATCAGGCCCATGGGTCTGTTGGTGCAATCGACTCTAAGATTTTGATGATTGTTTGACAATATATTTAATGACAGGCTAATCCAATGCTGAGTCCTGGTGAGTGAAGCCATCACGTAGGATTTGGTAGGTCTGGAGGACCCGATACCGAATGCCTAACAGGCCGATATGATGTTGAGTCATGGAGTTTTGATGTTTGTTTGACAATATGTTTAATGGAGCTTAGTCAGGTCAAGATTAACTGGATGGCAAGCAAGGGAAGGGTGAGAAGTCTACCGAGTGATTAGTCCTAATTACGATTAGGTAAGAAAATTCCTAACTACGGTTAGGTAAGGGAAGTCTTAATCACGGCTAGACAAGAGAAATTTTGACAGATCATGAAAATCAGGTAGGATTCGATAGATTTGGAGGACACAATATCGAATCCCTGATGGACCAATCTGATGTTGAGTCCTAGTGAGTGAAGTCAGGTGGTGAAAATCCTAGGGGAGGTAAATCTAGGTCTTGGTGAGTGAAGTCAGATGATGAAAACCCTAGGGGGAGGTAATCTTAGATAACGAGAAGTCTTGGAGGAGTGAACTCCAAACAAGGTTAATCTGCGATCGATTGGACCAGCAGATCTTGGTAAATCTAAGTTTAGTTTTATTAGAGTATTTTGCATTACTACTATTATTGTTGACTAATTTAGCATTGCAGGAAAAGTCTTAGTGGATCAGGCGATCAGACACTGAGTGGAGAAAGTTCAATTAGGTCTAGATGATCAAATATTTGGCAGGTAAGCTGAGGTAATCAACTGGAGTGGAGCGACGAGGAGGTCATGTTCTGAGAATGGACAAACCATAGGCCGCTTATCCAACTAAAAAAATCGAGAGATTTCTAAGTTGAGATCAAGATAAGCCTTACTATCTTTATTTATTCAAGAATTATTATACTATGCTAACTTTGTTTTACATGAGTATTTTTTTACTTATGGAACTAACTCTGTTTTATAGAAACTAGAAGGATCGGTCGACCAAATCCAAGGATTGGTTGACCGAACCAGGCTGACATAGCACAGAGTTTAGATCGAGCAGAATAGCCTAGGGTTACCACCCCCTAGGACCTAGGGTTACCACTTCCTAGGATTTTTCACTTGCCTAACCGCAGCTATGACTTTTGCCTAAGTACACTTAGGACTTTCCTGCAAACTCATTCAACCTTGTTAGATAACAAGACAACCTAACTCTAAACCCTTTGACATAATTAAAACACAGGTTCAATCATCGGATGTTTCCCGCACCAACAACAATTAATGGTATTAGTGGCTAAAGAAAATAATTTAGATTCAATGTATTTGTGTTAACAGAGTTAGTGGGAGCATAGAGATAGTAGTGTTATTTGAGTCATGAAATATGTTGTAAATATGTTGGTTTTTATGAATGAAAAATGTAAAAAATCTCATTTTCCTTATTTTCCTCTTTCACATAAATTCCAATTCTTCTTCTATAATTTTTCTTCTAATATTTTATATCTTACTATTACAAGGCTAGATATTGCCTTTTCAATTGGCTACATTAGTAGATTTATGCCATCTCTAAGAAAGCCTCACTTATAAGTAACAAAGAAAATTTCGAACTATATAAATTCAACATCATATTTGGGCTTATTTTTTTTTAAAAAAAAAGATTAGTGATTCCTTAGTTGGTTTCGCAGATGCTAACGATGGTGAAGATTTGGATGATAGAAAATCTACATCAAGTTATATTTTTTTTTGTATGGTGATACAAGTGTCTCTTGATGTAGCAAGAAATAAAATTCTGTGTCGTTATCAACTACTGAGGCAGAATACAAAGCTGCTACACTTACTGTCAAGAATGCATATGGCTACAAAGAATCGATGAAAATCTACATATTCCTATACATAACCCAATTACTATTTTTGGAGACAACTAGAGTGCTATCAAGCTTGCAAATAATCCTGTATGTCATGCAAGTACTAAACTCATTGAGCTTGAGCATTATTTCATTCGAGAAAAGATTATTGATGGTACTATTAAGATAATGAAAGTTCAAAGTGTTGGTTCAATTTACATTAACGGTCTAACTCAAGTTTTGATAAATGATAAGTGAGTTAAATTAGGTGTTATCATGACCTAACCTTGTTACCGAGTGTGCAGGGTTGACTAACTTAACGAGTCAAGAGGATCTTACACCAGGTGAAAAGTCCAGTTGGGATGTGCGATTTCTGAGTGGTGAAGTTGGGGTGTGCGATTCCGACAAGAGATAGGCATGTGCGATTTCTGAGTGGTAAAGTCCGGATGTACGATACCGGCGAGAAGACCTGATGGGTTAGATTGACGTCAAGGAGGAAACTTAACACACGATAAGTGAAGGTAAGTCACTGGAGGATAGTGACTAAGTGAGGATGCATCCCGTTCAAGGGGGCAGTAGACGTCGGTCCAATTTAGGTCTATTTTGAAAACTTAAATTGAGATCCTGAATAGATCCTAGTCTGGAGAACAAGGTCTAAGTTATAAATTAATCTTATTATTGTTAACTTTATTTTACATATTAGATATTGTCCTGTTAGACTAACATAACTTGTAGGGTGAAAGGAGCAAAAAGGCCTCGGGTGAATAATACCCGAGGTGCCTTCAAATGTTGGAAGACGCCTTCAGTACTATTCATGGACTTCTTCCAATGAATAAAATTCAGATCTCGTCGCAGACAAGGAGCAATAATTTTGGGATAGGATTTGGCTTATGGAAGGTGCCTTCAAGGCTATAGAAGACGTCTTCTACCGTCCATAAAAGGGGATCTCAACCAAGTATTCAACATCAACTTTTATACGAGCTTCTACGCGTCCGATTGTGTTTCCAATTACTTCGGCTTCCTACTGCTAACCTATTACAACTCTGCTATGCCCGACTATCATCGGGAAGCTATCCAAACACCGAGCTTGAGCCGACTGTCTACAGAAAGTGTTTGGTAACAAAATGTTAATTTCTGTTTTTAATTACTTTAAACGGAAATTCAACACAAAGACTCTGAACAAATAAAATTAAACAATGTCTTTTACTTTTCTATTTTCTATTATTGTTTCCGCTACGTTTACTTTTTTCTATTCTTTAAAAGTAAAATATAAATTTTAAAAACAATGTGATCTACCCCTTGATCCAACACAAAGTAATGAGGATATTATATGTTGAGGGGGTGGCTCATATTTGGATAAAGGTTAATATGAAGGATGTTATGAAAGAAAAATCTATTAAGATTTTTCTTAATAAAATTCTGTTAAGATTTTATATATGTTCCGGATATGAATGTGGCATGGGAGGAATTAAGGGGAGGTCAAAGGGCGTTTGGGTAATTGAATGTTTAGGTTTCTTTAGGGGAGAGGAGGCCTCGCGTTTTAGAGGGGGGGCGCCGCCAGGGAGAGAGGGAAGAGGGTTCTGTTCGTGATTTTTGCCGCCGCCAGCCATCAAGGAAACTTTCTCTCCTTCTCCAGCTCTCCGCCGGCGCCGACGAAGCCGCCGGCGCTCCCTTCTTCTCCTCCCTCGCCGGCAGCCTCCGCGCGCACAGCGCCTCCCTCGCCGGCAGCCTCCGCGCGCACAGCGCCTCCCTCGTCCTGGTGCCGACTTTGCCTAGTGTTCCGGCCTACGCGCCGTTGTCACATTCCGGCCTGCGAGCCGATGTCGTACGCCGGTCGTGTCGCCGTTGTATTCCGATTGTGTGTCACCTTTCAGATTCATGCCACATTCGGCTCCGCGTTGTCACCTCCGGACCCAGCTCCTCTTCGGTCGGTTCAGAGGCATCCACCCTTCCGGGTCACGACGACTCGGTCAGTTTCATGACCAGCTCACTCATCTATCCGAGGGCGCCCCCCTGGGCCAGGGTACGTTCTCGTACCTTCTTCGCATTTATTTCAATATTCTATTATTATCCGGATATTTATGCATCTGTGGGATTTGCTTCGAGCACCGAGGTACCAGAGACCGGGGGAACCCGGTCACTGGATACAGGTACAGTTGACCGGAAGAGGACTTCAGACGACTTGGTCAACGCAGCGGACAAATCATCAACCGGGTCATGGGGATGCGGTCAACCTTCCAGACACGTCACACCGGCAGGTTCGTTTTCTCAGCTTCCAGACAGGATCGAATTGGCGCCGTCTGTGGGAACGCGCCTGATCTGGAACGTGAAGATGAACGACGCCGGATAGTTCTGCCATCCTCATGACCACGGTCAGTTTTTCTGTTATCTGTTCTCGGTTAGTTATATGATCTGTATTATTTCTTCGAGCCAAGGCCCCCGAGCCGATCGGCCGGGAGGTTTATATCCGAGCCGGGAGCTCGAACCCGAAGGCCCCCGAGCCGATTGGCCGGGAGGTTTATATCCGAGCCGGGAGCTCGAACACGAAGGCCCCCGAGCCGTTCGGCCGGGAGGTTTATATCCGAGCCACAGGCTCGAACACGAAGGCCCCCGAGCCGTTCGGCCGGGAGGTTTATATCCGAGCCACAGGCTCGATGCCGAAGGCCCCTGAGCCGATCGGCCGGGAGGTTTATATCCGAGCCAGGGGCTCGAACCCGAAGGCCTGAGCCGCTCGGCCAGGTACATTTTAGCCGAGACTACCTCGGGGAGGATTATATACGAGCCAAGCGCTCGATGTGAAGGCCCGAGCCGGTCGGCCGGGTATGTGGTTTTCCGAGCCAAGCGCTCGACGACGAAGGCCCGAGCCGTTCGGCCGGGTGTGTAGTCTCACTAGGAGACCGACGAGCACCGTCGTTAAAAATCGAGAGTCGGACCGGCGACTATAAACCTCCCGGGCGACCGACCAAGAGTCGGGACGCAGTCGGGCCGGCGACTATAAACCTCCCGGGCGACCGACCAAGAGTCGGGACGCAGTCGGGCCGGCGACTATAAACCTCCCGGGCTGAAGACCTCTGCACGGACCAGCATATCATATATTCTCTCCCCTGTTCAGGGTCGAGTTATCACTGAAGGCCCCCGAGCCGTTCGGCTGGGAGGTTTATATCCGAGCCACAGGCTCGAACACGAACGCCCCCGAGCCGTTCGGCCGGGAGGTTTATATCCGAGCCACAGGCTCGAACACGAACGCCCCCGAGCCGTTCGGCCGGGAGGTTTATATCCGAGCCACAGGCTCGAAGACGAAGGCCCCCAAGCCGTTCGGCCGGGAGATTTATATCCGAGCCACAAGCTCGAAGACGAAGGCCCCCGAGCCGTTCGGCCGGGAGGTTTATATCCGAGCCACAAGCTCGAAGACGAAGGCCCCCGAGCCGTTCGGCCGGGAGGTTTATATCCGAGCCACAGGCTCGATGGCGAAGACCCCCGAGCCGATCGGCCGGGAGGATTATATTCAAGCGATCATCACCGGTTTCGGACCAGTTCAGCGGACCAGCACATCATATGTCTATATCCCCCGTTCGGGGTTGAGCGGCCTTCACTGGTCACGGACCAGATTCATGATCATCTATCTCCCCCGTTCGGGGTCGAGCAATCGTCCGCCCGGCATCTATCTGACTGATCGACGTCATCGCAGTCGCACGCGCGGCATCGTCCGCCCGGCATCTATTTGACCGATCGACGTCACCGCGGTCGCACGCGCGGCATCGTCCGCCCGGCATCTATCTGATCGATCGACGTCACCACGCATGCGCATCGTCCGCCGGCATCTATTCGAGCGTCAGTTGCGCCTTGCCCCGCGCCACCGGGCCACCCGATACGGTGATGTTGTTGGCGATCGCCGCCGCGCTGCTGGCATAGATCGGCGCCGGGCCGCCGCGCACGATCTCGACCCGCTCTATCATCCGATCGGCAGCACTACGATCGTTCGCACGACAGCATTCGTCCGGCATCTATCCATCCGATCGGCATCATTCCGATCACTCGTTCAGCATTGCCAACTCCTCGCTACTCGACTGCCGGACCAGCATTTTATGTTCGCTCGTTGACCATTCTCGATGCTGCTCATTCAGCACGTCAGGCCAGCATTTCATGATCGACTGATCGTCATTTTTTCTGTCGCCCGTTCGGCGTTGTCCGCACGCCCTCTACTCACTCGATCGACATCTTTCCGATCATCCGTTCGGCCACACCGCTTGATCTAGGTCGCACGCCCGGCCTCGTGCCGGTCTACTCAGCGTCCCACGTGTCGCTCGGTCGGCTGTCAGTTTACATATCGAGCACTCAGCGTGTTGTCGTTCGCTCAGCATCTTCCGCTCAGCGTCTATCCACCCGATCGGCATCACTTCGATCGTCCGGTCGGTATCTTCGTGGCTGCATACTAGGCATTGGTCCGGTTACAGATTTGATCCGCTCGGCACGAGTACTATCTCATGCGACACCATTATTATAGCGACCGATCGCTGGAGACAGTATACTTTGGGTTCAGCGATTTGATTTTGATATCATGAGCGGTTCAGCCCTGTGCGATAGACTTGTCCAGTCAGTCGGACTCACGCCTCCTTCGACTAGACTTGAAGGGGAGGCTTGTGTTCCGGATATGAATGTGGCATGGGAGGAATTAAGGGGAGGTCAAAGGGCGTTTGGGTAATTGAATGTTTAGGTTTCTTTAGGGGAGAGGAGGCCTCGCGTTTTAGAGGGGGGGCGCCGCCAGGGAGAGAGGGAAGAGGGTTCTGTTCGTGATTTTTGCCGCCGCCAGCCATCAAGGAAACTTTCTCTCCTTCTCCAGCTCTCCGCCGGCGCCGACGAAGCCGCCGGCGCTCCCTTCTTCTCCTCCCTCGCCGGCAGCCTCTACACGCAGAGCAGCCCTCCTCCGGCACTTACCGGCAGTCCTGGTGCCGACTTTGCCTAGTGTTCCGGCCTACGCGCCGTTGTCACATTCCGGCCTGCGAGCCGATGTCGTACGCCGGTCGTGTCGCCGTTGTATTCCGATTGTGTGTCACCTTTCAGATTCATGCCACATTCGGCTCCGCGTTGTCACCTCCGGACCCAGCTCCTCTTCGGTCGGTTCAGAGGCATCCACCCTTCCGGGTCACGACGACTCGGTCAGTTTCATGACCAGCTCACTCATCCATCTGAGGGCGCCCCCCGGGCCAGGGTACGTTCTCGTACCTTCTTCGCATTTATTTCAATATTCTATTATTATTCGGATATTTATGCATCTGTGGGATTTGCTTCGAGCACCGAGGTACCAGAGACCGGGGGAACCCGGTCACTGGATACAGGTACAGTTGACAGGAGGAGGACTTCAGACGACTTGGTCAACGCAGCGGACAAATCATCAACCGGGTCATGGGGATGCGGTCAACCTTCCAGACACGTCACACCGGCAGGTTCGTTTTCTCAGCTTCCAGACAGGATCAATATAACAGAATTTTGTTGTGATTTTTCATAACAAAATCCGGTTACAATTTTATCGGGTCTGGGGTTTAGCATTATTTATAGGGACTATTGTAAACCTATTGTACAACAACAAAACACAAGAATCATTAGATGTGATTCTCTTGTGTGGAGAGAATTCTAATAAAGCTTCAGTCGTTTTGTGGAGTAGGCAAGTCGTCGAACCACGATAACTCTTTTCTTTTCTCTTATTCTTCTCCTTCCTGGTGTTTGCTCTCCTTTTTTTGTACATTTTTGTCTTGTTGTTCCGCACGATCTCTTTTCTCTCTTCCTCTTCTTCCGCGGTTTAGAGGTTGAGAGGTATTGCCCTCTCTTTGCGCAACAATTGGTATCAGAGCTACAGGTTTTTGGCGGATTTCTTCAACATGTCGGGGACGACTTCTGCGAAGTTTGATATGGTGAAGTTTGACGGAACCGGAAACTTTGGATTATGGCAGAGAAGGGTCAAGAACTTGTTGGTGCAACAAGGCATGGTGAAGGCGCTAGGAGACAGCAAATCGGAAAGCATGGAGAGATCAGATTGGGAAGAACTTCAGGCGAAGGCAGTACCAACAATCAGGCTTTATCTTACGGATGACATGATGTACCATGTCATGGACGAGGAGTCATCGGTGACAGTTTGGCAAAAGCTGGAAAGCCGGTACATGTCAAAATCATTGACAAACAAGCTGTATCTCAAACAGAAATTATTCGGACTGAAGATGACAGAAGGAACCGATCAGAGCCAGCACATCAACATATTCAACTAGATTGTAAGTGATCTAAAGCGGATTGATGTGAAGACCGAAGACGAAGATAAGGCACTGATGTTGTTGAATTCTCTACCTTCATCTCCTACGTACGAGAATTTGATTACTACTTTGATGTGGGGTAAGGAAACTCTCAAATTGGAGGAGATCACAAGTGCGTTGCTAGGTTTTCACTAAAGGAAGAAAACAAGCGATGAAATCTCTCAAGGAGGACTTGTGGTAAATAGCAACCAAGAGCGTGGTAGGAGCAAATCTCGACATGGATTGGGTAACAACAACAAGACTCGTTCTAAATCGAGAAGGAAGAAGGTGATCATGTGCTACAAATGTGGAGGCAAATGTCATATCAAGAGAGATTGTCCAGAGATAAAGAAATATGTTGCAGAGAACAAAAGTAGTTCGGCAAAGTCTGCAAACATAGTTGAAGAAGAAAATTCATAGAGCGGTGATGGAGATATGCTATCAGTTATGTCAAGTTCGGAGCAGCTGACGGATGCATGGATTTTAGACACTGCATGTTCATATCACATGACTCCAAACAAAGATTGGCTTGACACCTATAGGGCAGTGGATTCTGGTTCAGTGTTGATGGGAAACGATGCATCATGCAAAGTTATCGGCATAGGGAATGTTAGAATCAAGATGTTTAATGGTGTGATCAAAACATTATGTGATGTCAGATATATACCAGAGCTAAGGAAGAACTTGATCTCACTAGGCACACTGGATGGTATTGGTTGTAATTACAAATCAGTGAGGGGGGTGATGAAAGTTAGCAAGGGAGCTCTAACGGTAATGAAAGGACAAAAGGTAACAGGAAACATCTACAAGTTGATAGGGACTACAGTTGTAGGTGGAGTCGCCTCGGTGGAGTCTGAATCAGATAGTACTGTCTTGTGGCATATGCGGCTAGGGCATATGAGTGAACGTGGGATGCTAGAACTTTACAAGAGAGATTTATTGAAGGGTGTCAAGACGTGCAAGCTTGAATTCTGTAAATTTTGTGTCCTTGGGAAATAGAGCAAAGTGCAATTCAAGACGACAGCAAACAAGAAAAAGGGAATTCTGAACTACGTACATACGGATCTCTGGGGACCAGCCAATGGAGCATCACGTGGAGGGCACTTGTATTTTGTGAGTTTTACTGATAATTTCTCACGAAAGGTTTGGGTATACTTTATGCGTCACAAGTCAGAAACTTTTGCAAAGTTTAAATTGTGGAAAATTGAAGTGGAGAACCAAATCGGAAGAAAGATCAAATGTCTTAGGTCAGGCAATGGGACTGAGTACACAGATTCAAAGTTTCAGGAATTTTGTGAGCAGTATGGGATAATGAGGCATTTCTCGGTTCGCAGAACACCTCAACAGAACAGGGTAGCGGAAAGATTGAACGGGACAATCATTGAGAAGACAAGATGTCTCAGGCTAAATGCAAAGCTTGCAAAGAATTTCTGGGCGGAAGCGGTTAACATGACATGTTATCTCATTAATAGATCACCAAGGGCAACACTAGAAGGCAAAGTATCAGATGAAGTATGGACAGGGAATCAAGTAGATTACTCTCATCTTCGAGTTTTTGGATGTCCAGCCTATATGCACATATCTAGTGAGGAAAGATCAAAGCTGGATGCGAAGTCAAAGCAGTGCATATTTCTGGGGTATCAAAGAGGAGTTAAAGACTTCAAGCTTTGGGATCCTAAGGCAAATAAGGTGGTGATCAGTAAAGATGTGATGTTTAACGAGAAAGCCATGTTACGGCGTACTCAGGAAGAAGGAAAGGAAACACCACAAAGTAATATGAAGAAAGATATTGTGCAGGTGGAGCTAGAGACTCATGACTCTGATGATTCTAGCTCAGAGCATACGGAGCATCACATATAGCTAGTGGTAGAACGAGATGAGTCGTAAAAGCATCCACTATATATGGATTCGAAGACTTAGTATCTTATGCACTTATCACTAGTAGCGGAGATCCTACATCTTTTCAGGAGGTGATACATAGCTCTGAGAAGGACAGGTGGACGGGTGCTATGGCAGAGGAGATGGAGTTGTTGCATAAGAACCAAACGTGGGATCTAGTGGAACTTCCTGAAGGAGAGAAAGCTATAGGGTGCAAGTGGATATTCAAGAAGAAAGAAGCAATGCCAGAGGGAGAAGAAGTGAAGTTTAAGGTTCTGTTGGTAGCAAAGGGGTATTCACAGAGAAAGGGGATTGACTATGAAGAAATTTTCTCTCCGGTGGTAAGACATACGTCAATTAGAGCGGTGTTAGCTTTAGTGGCACATCACGATTTGCATCTTGAGCAAATGGATGTGAAGACGACATTTCTTCATGGATATTTGGAGGAGCAGATTTTTATGTCACAACTCGAGGGATTTAGTCAGCCCGGACAAGAGCAGTTGGTTTGCAAGTTGAAGAAATCACTCTATGGATTGAAATAATCTCCTAGGCAATGGTATAAACGTTTTGATTCATACATGATTCAAAATGAATATAGGAGATGTGAGTATGACTGCTGCATATATGTGAAGAGTCTTGAAGATGAATTACTGATTTTCTTACTACTATACGTAGATGACATGCTCATTGTTGCGAAGAAGATGAAAGAGGTTGACAAATTGAAAAGACTACTGAGCAAGGAATTTGACATGAAAGATTTGGGAGAGGCAAAGATGATTCTTGGGATGGATATTTACAGGGATAGAACTGCAGGGAGATTATGGTTGTCTCAACGTAGCTATGTGGAGAAGGTATTGGATAGGTTCAACATGAAGAATGCAAAGTCGGTAAGCACACCCCTGGTGCATCATTTCAAGTTATCCAGTACACAGTGTCCAAAGATGGATGACGAGATCCAAGAGATGTCAAAGGTTCCTTATGCTAGTGCAATTGGTTGTCTGATGTATGTCATGGTTTGCACAAGACAAGATTTGGTGCAAGCAGTTAGTATGGTGAGCAAGTTTCTCTCAAATCCTGGTCGACTGCATTGGGATGCAGTGAAATGGATTTTCAGATACTTGAGAAATACAACTGATTATGGCATCATGTTCAATAAACAACCGGAAGATCCTTTAGTTGCTGGATACGTAGATGCAGACTATGCAGGAGATTTAGATAACAGGAGGTCTACTACAGGATACGTGTTCACTATAGCAGGAGGACCTATTTGTTGAAAATCTATGATACAATCTATTGTTGCATTGTCTACTACGGAGTCCGAGTACATGGCAGCAGCTGAAGCAGCGAAGGAAACTTTATGGCTTACAGGGTTGGTCAGAGAACTGAGTGTTCAGTAAGGTGGAGTCAAATTGTTATCCGATAGTCAGAGTGCTATCTATTTATCGAAGAATCAAGTGTATCATGCGAGAACCAAGCACATTGATGTGAGGTTTCACAAGATCAGAGAGTTGATTGCTTCTGGGGAAATTCAACTTGAGAAAGTTCACATTGCAGACAATGCTGCAGATATGCTGACAAAGCCAGTGACCACAGAGAAGTTTAAACATTGCTTGAACTTTATCCATATCTCTAGATGCTAGAGGAAGGAAACCCAGACCCAGAGATTCGGATGGAGTTTTGTTCAGATACTCGTGTTCTTCGAAGGGGTGAATATTTGTCAAGGTGAAGATTGTTGAGAGGGTGACTCAAATTTGGATAAAGGTTAATATGAGGGATGTTATGAAAGAAAAATCTATTAAGATTTTTCTTAATAAAATTCTATTAAGATTTTATATAACAGAATTTTGTTGTGATTTTTCATAACAAAATTCTGTTATAATTTTATCGGGTCTAGGGTTTAGCATTATTTATAGAGACTATTGTAAGCCTATTGTACAACAACAAAACACAAGAATCATTAGATGTGATTCTCTTGTGTGGAGAGAATTTTAATAAAGCTTCGGTCGTTTTGTGGAGTGGACAAGTCGTCGAACCACGGTAACTCTTTTCTTTTCTCTTATTCTTCTCCTTTCTGGTGTTTGCTCTCCTTTTTTTTGTGCATCTTTGTCTTGTTGTTCCGCGCGATCTCTTTTCTCTCTTCCTCTTCTTTCACGGTTTAGAGGTTGAGAAGTATTGTCCTCTCTTTGCGCAACATTATAAATATATTCACTAAAGAACTTCGTAGTAGACAATTCAAGTCACTTCGAAATAAGCGATTAATTGCTAAAGAATCACTTTAAGGAGGAGCATTGGAAATTAAAGTGATCCTTAGAACCGTATTTTTTTTGAGTTATTTTTTGTTGGAAACCGAAGATAGTCGCTTGGAACTATAACTATATCATATTGGAAGTACAAAATATCATGTTGAAAGTACAAATGATCTACTTGAAACTATAAAGTGAGTTCGAATTTTAGGATCATTATATCTACTTTTTAGTTAATTATATCCTTTCTCAACTATTTTTATATTTAATTTTCTAAAATAATACCTAATTAATTTTTATTAATAATACTTAATTAATTTTTTAACTAACTTAATTAATTTTTAACTAGGTAAATTCATTTTCTGGATGGCCAGATTCTAGCCATCCAAATTTACCTAGGATTAAATGGTTTTAGTCTTTTTCATAATTTATGTTTTCAATGGTCAACTACGTCATCAAAAAGAAGTCTAGATTATCTTTTGAATTGTATTTAAAGGGATGATTGACCCTAATCATTTTTGTAATATGAAGTGATTAAGTCCTCAATTTTTCTTTAGTGTCTCTTTTTGTCTTATCTCCATTTCTGAGGCAATTTATTTTTTGGTTGTCTTCCTCTACATCTTTTCTTTTAAGGATCTTGGGCCATCAATATATTTTATATTTTTTGGTGTTTCTAATTTTTACATGTATGTCTTGTCACTACAATTTATCAAGATTTTTTAACGTTATCTTCCTCCAAAGATGAAAGTCTAATATTCATTCCATACTATTCTAGGAAGTGTTCTTGATGCTAGTGTTGTATATCACTAGTGATAGGTTTGCAACTATATATCCATACTTGTTCACAAGTTGTGATAAAGTTTGCCATGTCATAAGTTGTTCGTGGGGAATTCATCTATGACAACCATTGTAGTTTATCGACTGTGTCTGAATGTTAGCTAAGTTAAATTAATTGCTCAAGCTCGTATTATATTATGGACAATGTTAAATGATTAGAATCTGATCAAACAATATACACTTTATAAGTTATTATTAAAGATATTTTATTAATATCATCTCTATATATTAATTACATACGTACATTATAATTTAGTTCTGGCCAACCAGAACCAGATTCTGACTAGATAGATTTACTATTATATTATACATATGAAGAACACAAAGGTGGGTGTTTGTAATCTCTCACACTCTCATTCCTCCATTAGTTAATTACTTGAACGAAAAGGTGGCGCAGGGCTTGGGAAATTGAGGTGGCCCATAAGTAGCAGGCCCAAGACCAGGCCCACTTGAGTCACTTGGGCCAGCACTGCTCGGCCTCGGAGACCCCACGATGGATGCCATGGCGGCCGCCAAGGCCGCGGTGAACTTGGGGTCCTTGGTGATCGCCGTCGTGACCGTCTCCACCATCGGCGGCTGCTGCGGGAGGAGGCACCGCAAGTCCAGCGGCATCTGCTGCTGTTGCTGCAACTGCCGGAGCAGCGCGGCGGTGGAGGAGTAGGACTGCGTGAGGTCGAGCGTGACGGTGGGGAAAGGCGCGCCCAGCGTGGCGGCGTCCACGGCAGGGGAAGCAGCAACGTACGGGAAGGGGCGCTGCAGGCCCGCCATGATCGAGTCACCTAGGTTGCTGCTGGCGGAGCCGGAGAGAATCATGGCGGCGGCTGCGGCGGTGGTGTTCGCCATGACGGCGGCCGTCGGAGGCAGTGGGTGGTTGTGGCTGCCCTCGTACGTCGTCACCAGCACGCCCCTGTCCTCCACGCACCTCTGCACCTGCACACTCACAGTTTATCCCATCACCACCGTCACCGCGGCCGCCGCCGCCACGCATCCATGGCGGAGGAGATAGAGAAATCAAAGATAAGGAGATCACAGTACCTGCTTCCTAACCGGACAGCCGACGGCCATGGTACAGCGGTAGTAAGCTCGAGGACAAGGATTCCCCTTCGCCATCTTCTGTCCGTACTTCCTCCACTGGCATCCATCACCGATCTGAACATTAAAAATTTCTATTAATGGTGTTAAAGATGATAAAAATAGCAGTCTATCAAGATATAAGATATATAAGTAGCTTCCTGTTGCATTTTAAATATATATGATAATATTTAATACCTCAATTTATATTCTAAGATTTTATATGATAACACTTCATGTCTTAACTATTATTATTTATAATCCTGAGGACTTATTAATATTGCTCAAAGAACAAATATTAATGCTGCTTTCAAGGGTATAATGGAGTTAGTGGTAGATTATCATAAGAGAATAGTGATCAAATTTTAAGAGGATAATCTCCTAAAGAATAAATTCCTAGACGTCACTTAGTCATCGTAATTTACTATCAAAAGACCTCTAAAATGAGCGTATTTTATATCACTATGGTGTTGTTTTAAAAAAATAACATTCTTATGGTACTAGATTTTAAAAAATAACATCACTGTATTTTGAAAATTAATACTATCTAATGTTGATTTTGAATAATAACATCATAATACTACTAATGCTACTGTATTTTAAAATTTAATGCTATTTTGGTATTACATAAATTCTAAAATTAGCACTATTTTTAAAATGCAATATCACAAGAGTGTAATTAATATTATTAATGAAGCTATCACAGTAATTAACAAGAGGGGATAAAAAGAGTTCCCTCGTGATGGTGCGGTGATTAAAGTATAAGTATCGTCCCATGAAGTTTTGGGTTGAAATTTGTCTATGTCTGAACATGTCTTTTCTCATGTTATGACCATCTGCACTAATAGCTAGTAGTTATTTGTAATTTACCTTCTTCATATTGACCTAGAGACATATTAACGAGAGTACTGGGACGAATGAATCGCCTTGTGTCACACAGGAGGGGATAAAATGAAATAATCTGAAAAATCTTAAAGTTAAATGTTTTTTTTTTAGATTTCACAACTTTAATCAATTGCTAATTTACCATTACCATTGACGCATCTGATCGTGCCCGAACTGAAACTCGAGCTCTCCTTCGAGGGAGCTCCGGCACTGCACCGACGTCGCTCTTGTCGTTCTCCTGCTGCACCAAGTCAGTCGGCGCCGCCACCGCCCCCACCGCCGTCGTCGTCGCATCTTCATCATGATCTGCAAATGGTACCATCATTTCGGGGATCCCTCCAGCATCCTTCAATTCGCATAACGAGGCATCAAGCTCACGCAATCCATCGATCGATCGATCGATCAACCAGCTGAAGCATAATAATTACCGGTTTCTCCGCCGCTCGACGGCGATCTCTCTCCCTCAGGAGATGAACCAGACGACCGTGCAGCGCTTCGCAGCGCCCGGCGAGCTGATCCAGCATGCTTCTCAGTCGCCGGTTCTCGTCCAGCACTCTGCTCAGCTCCACTTTAACCTCAATCACCCTGCTTTTGCTAGATTTCTCCTCCTCTGTAACTCGACTACTACCGGACGTCGCCAGATTCAGCCCGATCTACAAAAACATCCAAAATCAATCCACGCCGTACATATGCATATCTAATATCCATCTATAGATCTACGTTACCCACATCGACGTCAGGGGAACAAGAACGGCGACGGCGGCGGTGGAGGAGGAGTTCCGGCCGTGCGCTGGAGAACAGATCGAGCTCCTTGATGGGCTCGACTACAGCCGCATCATGGAACGGGAACAGCGTCTTCGTCTCCATGGACGTCGATATGAAAGTGGATCGGACAAAGAAATCAAAGAAAGATGGGGAAGAGAGGAAGAGAAGGTTTATAATGAGTAACAAGAGAGGAGGTAGGTGAGATGAAGAAAAAGAAGAAGAAGGAGAGCAAGGCATATATTTTATTTTAACAGATTATTATTGATTTTTAATTTCTTGCACGCTCAATTTAATATTATCTGTTTTTTATAAAGTTGATGTGTTTGATCTGATTAACAAAAGTCAAGAAAAGGAAAAAGATAAGTCAGGGGAAGAAAATGAGCTGAAATGGTGGCCTTTACGTTGGTGAGTCAGTGTTAGTGGATGAACTTAGACTTGTCTCATGTGGAACAACTTTAAATTATATCTCCAAGTACAAACTTTTGACTAAATGTAATATTTTATATATAAAAAAAAAATTAAAGGGAAAAAAATATAATTAAGAGAAAGAGCATCTCTTGTTTTTTTTTTAAAAAAAATATTAAATGGATGTTCCATCTATAATTTTATCCTAGAATTACTCTTTAAATCAATTCGATTGTAAAAATTATCAAATAGTTTTTATACCGTATAGCAGTTAACGAATAATTTTTATAATGTGTAAAAGATATCGTTTAGCTGTTACAATGTGTACAAGTTATGTAATAATTATTACAATATGTTTATGGTGAGTTTAGAATTTATAATTTATGTTGGTTCTAGTGGTGGTGTAATCTGAGCACGGGTAAAATGATGGTTGATCTCGTCCGGAAGCTGAGTCAGACGGACCGTCGGGTGAGGTGGATGGAATGTTGACCGAGTCGCGACGTCCCAGAGGGAAGTGTGCTGAGATGACTTCTATGTTGACCAAGTCTCAAAAGTCCTCTGGTCAACACTACCTGCAGCCAGCGATCGAATTGACCCGACCCCCGGTACCTCGATGCTCGAGGCAGATCCAATGAATATATGAGTACAAGACTAAGCCATAAAATAATGAAATATGCATAGAATATGAACGAAGGACGTACCCTGGCCCAGGGGGCGCCCTCGGATGGGACGCGGCTCGAGTTGTCGCGACCCGGAAGAGTAGATGACTCCAATCAGGTGGGAGAGTAGGATCTGATGACAAGGAGCTGAAAGCAGCACGGCCCGGAAGATGAGCTGCAGGTCGAGATACAACACTGGCACGCAGGCCGAGAAATATTAGCGACACGCAAGCCGCGACGTGAAATTGGCACGTAGGTCGGGACATGACTTCGACACGCAGGCCAAGATAAAACACTGACATGTAGATCGAGAAAACAACAAGAGCAGAATACGGCAAAATTTGTGACGCCGAACAATAACCAAGGCACGAAGGCCGAAGCACCACAACATCCAAAGCTGGAACGAGATGACGACACGAAGGCCGGCACACAACGGGATCGGAATACGCTCAAATCAATGACAGCGAAAATAGTAAGTACTAGTAGCGGTTGTGGCCGCCCGAGGCGGCACGAGGAGACAACTACTGCGGCAGCGCTGTGCCGGCGATAGTAGATGGCGGACAGAAAAGCTGGCGTGGTAACTGGCTAGTGCGTTTGAGAGAGAAACGAGGAAAGGGTGGAGGTTAACGACAAGAGGCATGGTCCGACAGCCGGCGAAGGCAGCGAGGCGGCTTGCTGGGAGAGATGTCGGCGGTCGGAGACTACTCAACGGGGGTTGTGGAGAGGATGATGATGCCACAAGGCGAAGCTGTGGCCGACCGTGTGTTTAACCGGTGTCGAATCTGTCCGGTAGAGGCGTAGCGAGAAGGAGAGGGAGAGGAACGGTAGCCGGCGCCAGCGAGGGCTTGAGCTCGAGGAGGAGAAGTTGGATGTCCTCTCTTTTGGCGGTGGAGAAGAAAACCCGAAGCCCCCCCTTTCGCCCAGTACCTCCTCCCTCTTAAGACCTAAATAGTGCCAAGACAAATAATGCCCCTCCTTCCTCTCTTAATCACTTTTTTACCACAAAACCATATCCACATCACAAGCCTCCCCTTCAAGTCTAGTTGAAGGAGGCGCAAATCCAATTGATTAGACTAAGTCCAAAACATAATCGCTATCGAACGCGGAATCAGATCACTGGTACTCGCCTTATCACGTCAAACGGGTAGCTGTGGCAATGTTGGGCAAGAAATCAAGCGATATCAAGCGGGCGGCCAGGCGATGCTAAGTAGAGCCATCGAGCGACAATCAATATCAAGTCACCGAAAAGTGTCGACCGAGTGATCAAGAATGTCGAGCGAGTGGTGTCGAGCGTGCGATCAACCGACAATAAATCACGACAGATCAATAGAGAGAATGATGAGCGAGCAGAGCCGTGAGCGCGACCAAGAAAAATACTGGTCGAGCGTCAATAGATCGCGGCCGGGTAATAGAGAGACGGATCAACGAGTAAAGTCGTGAGCGCGACCAAGAAAATACCGACTCAGTGATAGTAAAATCGCGACCGGGCAATCGAACAATGCCGATCTGGCAATCGAAAAATACTGAGCAGGTCGAAAGACGATAGACGAGCAGAACCGTGAGTGCAACCGAGGAAATACTGACCGAGCGTCAATAAAATCAAGACCGGGTAACAGAGAGATGGATCGATAGTAAAGTCGTTAGCACGACCGAGAAAATACCGACTCAGCGACAGTAAAATCGCAATCGGGCAATCGAATAATGCTGATCTGGCAATCAATGGTATAACACTGCTTTGACGAAGTCGAGACTAGAGTTGGACTCTATATCTTTAAAACGATTTGCCTCACACACAGTACTCACGGAACATAGCAATTGTCTCCCAAAATACAAGGACTTTATCTTGGGATAGCAATATTGCAAATCGCAAGACCTCTGAACCGAAGAAACTTCTCGAACTCTCCAAATGCAAGTATAGAATACAATGATTGTTTTGCTTTGAATTGGAATGCAAAATGAGAATGTGAGAGATCTTATTTATATAAAATAAAAGGGTGTAAGAACTTCTTGGTTCAACTTGATGTCATCCATCCAACTTGAATTACATGGTGTAGATTACATTCCTTCCTAAGAGACACAATGTCTCTTCATTTGGATGTCATCCTTTTGAAATCAATGGTTGAGATGGAGTCATTGGAAAGGGCACTTATGTCTTCTCAAATCGGCGATCCAGAGATTAAGCGATGCCATCCATTCATGTGATTTCTCATTCGCACACACTAATTGGTTCAAAACTAATTTTCTGACAATTTAACATTGTAAAAGCTACCAATAGATACTATAATGTTTTTAGGATAAGTCTAATTAAGATTTATAATTTATACCATGTAAAAGCTACCTAGTAACTACTACAATGTGTTGAAACTATTTACTAGTTATTACTATAATGTGTAGAAGCTATTTACTAGCTATTACTATATGTAGAAGTCATTTGGTAATTGTTACAACATGTAGAAACTACCCAATAGTTACTTTGTGAGTTTAGGATTCAAAAGTTAAAATTTAAGACATTTAACACTATTATATCAAAATACCATTTACCAATTAAAATTATTTAAACGTTATCAAAATAATTTTAATACAATTGTAGAAGCTATTTTGATATAATACTATTCAAATATCTTAAACCCTAAATCATAAACTCACACTAAACATGTTGTACCAGCTACTAGGTAGGTTTTATATGTTGTAATAGCTATCGAGTAGCTTCTACATATTATAGTAGCTATTGGCAGCTTCTACATGATATAAATCATAAATACTAAATCTTAAACTCGCCCTAAATACTAGGGATGACAATGGGTCGGATTTATATCCAACCCGTATTATATATATATATATATATATATATATATATATATATATATATATATATATATAAGTTTAGTTGATTGGCAGGTCTAACCTGCTATGGACCCGTCGAGTTTTGAGCCGAGTCAGGGCAGAGCGGGTTGAAAAATTAAGTGCGACGGTTTTGAGATCAAGTCTATTATTTTCTGGTGGGGTGGATTCTGGGATTGGCCAAACTCAACTCGAACCCATCCCGTTACCAACTCTATTAAATACGTTGTAGCAGATACTCGGTAGTATTTGCACGTTGTGGCAAATACTCGATAGTATTTGCACGTTGTAACAGCTATCCGGTAGCTTCTACATGTTGTAGCAACTACCCGATAACTTCTGCACGTTATAGAAGCTACCTGGTAGCTTCTGCACATTGTTGAAACTACCAGTAGATTCTGCAATAGCATTGGGTTAAGGGGATAATTTGAAGATAAAATTATGAGAGGGGGACCTATTTGATTTTTTTTTTATAAAAAAAAGGGGCATCCTTTCGATGATTTGTAAAATTTGGGACTCCCTTCTGATTTTTTATAGTAAATTTGATTTGTTAATATTTATAAATATAACAATATCAACAATCAAATCTTATCTCATTCATGGTGTTAGCTAATTCATTGAATTATATCTTCTAGTATATCATTTTCTATATTTAGATAAAATTTTATTTTATTTTGCATTACTTAACTAGAGCATTTATGAATCATCTAAGTTGTGCTATTACTATTTATAAATAATTTTATTTATAATTTAATTATACATGTTTTTTTTTTAGTTTTTTATAGTCTAAGTATTATTCATAAAAGTTACATGGAATAGATAGACATTATTTAACTAATTTATAAGGATAATAAGTAGTTAGGTGAGTTTGATAAAAAGCTTAAGTTTGATTCGAATTAGATAGGATTTTTAATAAATAAGTTTTTTTCTCCAAAAATGATAAAATTATTATCAATACTTTCAAGGGTTTTAAATGAGGTTAATTTTACATTTTTGATGATTTAAAGAATATAATATTACGTTTTTGATAGTATTATTACCATTAGTAGATAATTTGACTTGTTAATAACATGAATAAGAGGATAATTTGACTTGTAGATAAACCATCAGTTAATAATTTTGTAATACTAATATAGAAACTATATTATACCAGATTTAATAGAAAGAGCAATGATATATACAAGTAAAAATCTTAAGGAAATATTAAGTATAAATACATAAATTCATGGTCCACAATTTTATTTTTATACATTTTATTATTTTATATATCTATTTTTGAGTATTTGAACATATCATTTTTTAAATATAAAATTAAGATCAAAATATAAAATAGTTTGTAGATAGAAATAATACAAGGAAAAAACACCTTGATTTTTTTTTCTCTCAAAATGTTTTTGTAATTATAATAATTTTGATAAATACTAATTTTAGTGAAATAATTTTGATAATTAAGCATGTTTTATGCCATTTAGAGGTTAGGTTAGACAAGTGGTGTTGGAGACGTTTTGGCACAATCCATGGGGTTCCCGTTTTTGACGTTGATGCATGAGAAAACTTCAAATTTCATCACAGTGGAAAAAGAAAGACCACCATAATAATAATAATAATAATAATAATAATATATTTTGATTTAAAATCATGATGTTTCAATGACTGACAAATTTAAATTGCGGAGAAGCTGCGCGGCCTTTTGCGAGAATAAATATGAGGAATTATTTAAATATGCAAAAGGGACTTAACTATTTGTATCATTAAAAAGAATATTTCTCTTTCAAAAAATATTAAAACCACATAGCAAATAATTTAAACTAAAATTATATTATAACTTAAGAGCAATTTTATTTATTTATTTATTAGAGTTCAAGTGTTCAGATTCATCTCACTAATCCCGTAATTAAGTAGAAGACGACCGCTTCACTAATGAACCTAAACATTAGTGTAGAACATTACTAATTAATACTGAATAATCTTTATAATTAATATTTTCCTTATTTTGACCGTTGCCGCGTCCATTTATTATGTCAAATTTTGCAAGATATTCAGATGGTGACAAGCCATTAACCTAAACATTTTATTTTTATTTTTATTTTATTTTATTGGCCTAAATTTGTCTTGTTCTTCCAAAGAGTCATGCAAATTGAAGGCCTAGAGGCTTAGGCTTCTGGATGATGGCGTTGCCTTGGCGTGATCATGATCTAACCTAATATAATTATCCCTTGTATTTGACGAAATAATTTAAACTTTCGAACCACTTGTGGGTAGAAATTAAGAAAAGAAAACAGTGAGACGTATA
Source organism: Zingiber officinale (assembly GCF_018446385.1). Classification (NCBI taxonomy): domain Eukaryota; kingdom Viridiplantae; phylum Streptophyta; class Magnoliopsida; order Zingiberales; family Zingiberaceae; genus Zingiber; species Zingiber officinale. Next base: position 134,733,689 of record NC_056002.1, read on the forward strand.
ATTGAATCTAAAAAGAATAATAGAAATATATAGTTTAAGAAACCCTAAATAGAAAAAAAAAATAGTCTAAATTGTCCTAAAAATTGTAAATAAATATAATCTAACATCCCCTCAAACTCATGATCTTACAGCTAGAAGTATTAAAAGTTTATCAGACAAGAAACGAAAGTGTGAAGTGAAATATATCTTGGTAAACATATCAGTAATTTGTATATTTGAAGGAACGAAAGATAATATGATAGTGTCAATCTGAAGATGATGACAAGTAATTTAATAATCAATTTCAATATATTTTATCCGCTCATGAAAAACTGAATTATGCGCAATTTAAATATCACTCTGATTATCATAATATAACAAAATAGGTTAATGAAAAGAGATACTCATATCCGCAAGCAACTATTGCAACCAAACTATCTCATAAGTAATTGAAGTCATGCCACGGTACTGAACTTCTGTGAAAGATCTAGAAATAATATCTTATTTCTTACTCTTCTAAGAAATGAGAGAATTATGAAGAAAAACATAAAAACCAGTGGTAGATTTACGATCGATAGGATCACCAGCCCAATCAGTATCAGAGTATGTACGTAGTTCTAGAGATGAAGTAGAAGAAAATAAAAGACTTTAAAATTAAGTGCCCCGAAGATACTTGAGAATACGAAGAACAACAGCTTAATGAATTATAGTTAGTGCAGTAACAAATTAACTAACAACATGAACAACATACGTAATATATGGATAAGTTATGATGAGATAAACCAAGCTTTCAATAATAGTTCCATACAAACTAGAATTTGACAAAGGTGAGCCATTAGATGGAGAATGTCGAGCATTAGTCGCAATAGGAGTATCAATGACTCTATTATCAATAAGACGTGCACTATCAAATAGATTAGATATATACTTTGACTGAAATAAAAGACAACCTTTTGGGAAATAGGCGACCTCAATGCTCAAAAAGTAGCGTAGTATACCCAAGTCTTTTATAAAAAAACAATATAAGTCAACTCATACTTCAAGAAAGTAATTCCATTAGAATCATCACTGATAATAATTATGTCATCAACATATAATGATAAAAGAATACAACCTATACTTGTACATCTGACAAACAATGCTGAATCATGATTACTAGGATGAAAAACAAGTGAAGTAATTACTATAGAGAACTTCTCAAACTAAGCATGAGGTACTTGTTTGAGACCATAAAGCGTTTTATGAAGCCTGTAAATTTCACTAGGTTGGTGTGAACTACTAGGAGGTATCATATAAACTTCTTCATGAAAATCACCATTTACCAATGCATTCTTAACATCAATCTGATATATTCAGCATCGACAAATATAATGAACAACAATAAGAGAACAACAATCATCATTTTTGTAATAGGAGTAAATGTTTCCTTATAATCCATACCATACTCCTAAGAATAAACTTTAACAACAAAATGAGCTTTGAATCGTTCAATAGATCTATCAGATTTAGCTTTGATCTTATATACTCAACGAGAACCAATAGTATGTAATTCTGATGGTAACGATACCAAATCTCATGTATGAGTCTGATGCAGAGGAGTTAATTCCTTAGCCATAGCATTATACCAAAGTGGATTACGAACAACTTCTCTGTAGAATACATGCTTAGAAAGACAATGAACAGATGCAACAAATGAAGTAAAAGAAAGAAAATAACAAGAGTAAGCAAAATCTAGTAGTTTAGTAGACTTATGAACATGAGTAGACTAATGACGATGGAGAGAAGGATCATCTGCAACCTTAGGAAATGATTGGATAAGAGTAGAAGGAGGAGCATATAGAGCGGATACTTCGGGAACCAAAGTACCAGATTTAGTTAAACTACCAGCAGGAACTATGGGTAAAGCTTCCTCAGTGTTGGTATTGAAAGGATCAATGCAAAATAAATTTGACTTTGTCATATTATGCGAATTAGCAGGACTAGAAAAGAATGAAATATGCTCAAGAAACACAACATGACGAGAGACATACAATTTTTAACTAATGGATTCAAAGCAACGATATCCTTTTTGGCTAATACCATAATCCAAAAAGATACAAAGAGTAGACTGAAGGGCTAACTTATTACGCTCAACATGTGAATGAAGCAAGTACAACCAAAAATATGTAAAGAGGAATAGATAGGAGCATGCCTATACAATTTTTCAAAAGATGACAAACCTAAATTGTGTAAGGTTAGAATTCTATTAATCACGTGAGCAGTGGTAAGGATTGCTTCCCCCCAAAAGATACTAGGAACACTGGTAGATAATAAAAATGAATAGGTTGTTTCAACAAGATGCTTATATTTTCGTTCAACCACACTATTCTGTTCATGAGTATTTGTACATGAGGATTGATGAATAGTACCATCAGAAGTAAGTAAATATGAAAAATAATTCGAAGTGTATTCATCTCTAAATCACAACTCAAATACTTTATGACACTAGAATGTTGAGTTTTCACAAGAGCTCTAAAGCTGTTGAAAATAGTAAGATAATCAGACTTGTATTTCATAAGATGGATCCAAGAGTAACAAGTGTAATCATTAATAAATAAAAAATAATACCTTACCTCCCTTTGTAGGAATAGGAGGGGCCCCCACACATCAGAATAAATAAGATCAAATGAAACAGAAGAAAAAGAAAGAGTTTTGGAAAATGGTAAGGAAGAAAATTTAGCCAGTTTACAACCACTACAATCAGAAATATTAGAACTTTTTAAAGGCCCTAATACTCCTGTAGAAGCTAAAAACTACAAATGAGATATTGAAACATGACCTAAACAAAAGTGTCATAAATAAAAATCAGAAGATAAACGACTTAGATGAAAAGATGATAAATTTACACTCAGATCTACAACTTTTGGTACTTTGAGTTGTTCCAAAATATAGAGTCATCCTTGCCTACGGCTTGTCCTAATCAGCTTCTAAGATCACGGATCTTGAACATAACAATTGGATGAAGAAAAAGAGACTAGATATCCAGACTCACATAATTGACTAACAAAAATAAGATTTAAAGTAAAACTCAGAATATAATAAACATCAGTAAAAGATAAACAAGATATAACAATTGAACCAACACCTACCAATGACAAAAAAGTTCTATCAGCAATCATAATATATATAGATAAACTGAGAGAAAAAAGAAATAAAATATGATAAATTATATGGCATATGATGAGAGACATTAGAGTCCAAAATCTATAAGGATGAAGATACACTTGAAATACCGAATAATGACAAACATATATGAGAGGAAGCAGACATGACAGAGAGCTATGAAACAAGAAACTGTTGAAACTACTCCAGTAAATACAAATCAAATTTTCATGAAGCATCTGTATGACCAAACTTGGTGACAGAACTAATAATGCTCAAAATATAACCAAACTGGATGGATACCTTGACACGAATAATGCCCCGACATGGTGACGATCCATGAAAACGGGTATCAAGACGACTCGTGGTCACACGAAGAACCCGAGGCAGAAATCAACCGCATAAGGCATCGGTGTCAAAATCGACAGAAAATGATATCGGTGCTAAAATCGACAACATAATGTGTTAGCACCAAAATCGACAGAAAATGACGTCGGCACCAAAATTGGCAAAAAAATGGCGTTGGTGCCGAAATCAACGACAACAGTAAGAGGCGACATCAACAACAGGAAGCAGTAACAGGGGGCGATAGAAAAATTAGGTTAGAGAAGGAGAACCTCACTCTGATACTATATAGAAATTAAGAAGAGGAAAAAAGCTAGACGTATTATTGAATCCATAAAGAATAATAGAAATACAGAGTATAAAGTCTTATATAACTAAGTTAAGAAACTCTAAATCCTAAATTGAAAATGAAAAAAATGACTAACTTGTCTTAAAAATTATAAACAAATAAATATATATAATCTAACATGGTGAATCTTGGCTCTCTTTGTGGCCTGCCTTTGTTAATTTTTTGAATTTGCCTAGTGGACGGTTAGTGAAGCTGGGTCGTTCATCTCTAAGATTAGTTGGATGGCAAGACTTGAGTATTTGGATTACCAAAAAATTAAAATTAAAAGTTAAAATAAAATAATTTAAACAATGGAAACAAAGTATATATATGGCCACCTAAATAATTTTGACTCAACTTTCCTTGTACTTGCTTTGGCCTAATCAACTTGATTTGTTTATCCTTGTCCAACATGACAAAATCCAATCTAACATGTTGAATTGAGGCCTATATTCAAACTTAAGATTATTTGATGTATTAGGTAAAGAGGCCAAGTTAGATCTATATATCTTACTGACTTATGTGTACGTGCATCAAGTTAGTAGCTAGGGACTTAGTAGGTTACATGACTTGGTGCCTTCAAATTATAATGCGAACTCCAGGATGAGCATGAGCTATTAATTAGTCAGATCTTTGATGACCTAAACAATTGTTGGATGCATCCAAAGAATTGTGAACTTGACGTGGAGGCAAACTCTAGGGCAACTTGAGTACGACAAAAGTTGAACTATATATATATAATTTTGATATGTTGTCCGACTCTCCGTGCATGACTCCGTGCAAAAAATGACATTGGAACGAGTCTAGAGGCTTGATGCATCATTGGAGGTGGACTATAACATCAAGTTGTATAACATCATCAGGGATGATGTGGGTTAACTAGCTAGGTACAGTCTCACCTTTGTTTGCTCTCGCTAGCTATAACTTCCCCCCGGCCGGCTACTTCACTTGATCATGAATGATGACTTTTGCGAGCAAGTAAATGGCTCAAGTAAAAGGCATTGGCGCCGGAGGGACACTCCGCGACAAAATGGTCTCCGAGTCGACCACAAGATCACCTTTACTAGATTTTTTTTTTTTTTTTTGATAATCTAAATGTTATTGGTAGACGGTTTTCTCTTTTAGTTCGTCTATCGAATAAATCTGGAGCATAGTCGTTTGCTCTTACTATAACTTTCCTTGGCTAGCTACTTGGCTTGTTGAATGATGACTTCTGTGAGCAAGAAAATGGCTGCCAACATGTTGACAACTGGCCATTCAACTGGATAACAGTAAACACCGTCCAATATAATTAAGGAACAGAAGTGTAGGCATGAAACATGCTTATGCATTAATTGATCTTGAAGACTTTGCATAATTTGCAGATTTAGTTTTGTCTTGTATTCTTCCTTTCCTCCCAACCTGGGAAGAATTTTGTGCCGAGTGGTAGCTTTCAGTCATGTTAATTTCTTTAAGCTCATCAGCTTCCAGGTACTCGATCAAATGCCTATCTTTCTCTTGAAAGAGCTAGGCCATCAATTTTCAGTGACTTGTTGCATCATGTTTTTTAGGAAATGTATTGTTTTTTCCCTTGATGCAGTTAAGTACATTGCTTCCTTCTTCATTTAAATTTATTTTTGTAAAAGGATGGAAAATTTGATAGAGATATTTTACATCAGATAAGTTATGAAGTTGAATATTGACGGTTGAATATTGGATTATGAAATGAGTACAAAGTCGTAAATTTGATAATCTTAAGATGTATGTGTAAATATAAAAGGATGGACAAGATAAAAAATGAGAATATTAGAAAAAAGGTTAAAAATTGAATGAAAATTTTTAAAAGACAGATTTAAAATGATATGAATATAATAAATATTCAAATTAGATAATGTTAGACCATAACAAAAACACATATTAACCTAGGGAGAAAAAAATTAAAAAAAGACTAATTAGATAATAACAATAAAATGGGATACAATTTATTTAAATAAAAATATACTAAATTATTGAAACCAATCATATATGTGAATTTATATATAGCTATCCTATCTAGTAAAGTAAGATAAAGACTTAATTAATTTTTATTATTGTCGTATATTGTTTTCATCATGACATATGACATACGAAACCAGTGTTTGCATTGTGAAAGTAGAGGGTGAATTAGGTGAAGGCTTAAAGTACGTAGCTAGTGACAAAAGGAGGGAATATTTCTTTATTCAACCCTCTTGTACACATGCAAAAACTACAAGTTTCAGGAATAAACATTTTTGATAAATACAAACAGATCTCTCTCTCTCTCTCTGCCCCACAAGACCTAATTTTCTTAGCTGTTTGAAGAGGTAGGGAACCTAGGAAAGCAACTCTTCTTTCTCTTTTTCTTTCTCCCTTGTGGCTGTGAAATAGTCTCATTGGACTCATAGGTCTGGTTTCTTTTTAATTAGCTTCATCAACTTCAGCTAGTCATCCTCTTCTTAGTTTAGTTTGTCTTGGAGGCAAGTCAGTGAATCACTCACCACACAACTCTTTGTTGTCTTCTAAATCATTAAACCATATTCTTTTTATCCAAGAGTTTGATCAAAACACTCTATCATCTTTATTATTGGATAGTAAAATACAAAATTACTTATATGGTCTGCCAAGAGAGTTGAGGTCTTGATTAATGTCTCTTGAAGATGAGTCGAGAAGCCGGCCGGGAGGTAGAATTACAAGATAACTAGAAGGTTGAGTTGGAGTTTTGCTGAATTCGGGCAAGACTTGTGATCAACATAATACATTTAAAATAGGATTTGTCCCATCTCTTAAATGTGGTTATTCATAGGATACAAGGGTGACAACTGAAAGCTCCTTGCAAACAATTGTTGGAACTACAGATTCATGTGAGTACAAATTTGTCAAAATCAACAGTAAAGATAGGAGAGACTTTGAGGCTCAAAAGTTTGACATGAAAAGGATCTCCAGGCCAAAAAATCACTAAAATGTGGGCATGCAATTCAAATAAAGACCTTTAATAAAAAAGCTTAAGATAGCATAAACAGCTACAAGGTGGCTCAAATCCATCAAACTTCACAAGGCATTTCTTTGTTCTTCATTATGTTCATAAGAAGACAAAGAGAAATGAACAAAGTTAGGTATGCTTTGAGATGGACATTGGAGAAGGATGATAGGCTTATATGTGGCCCAATGTTTTCTTTTTATGGCATTGTGCTAGGGCTCGAAAGGTTTGTCGTTGAGAATGAGAGGGTCCAAGGAAGGGCATCCGTTTATTGTCAATGTCTTAAAAAAAGATAGTCCGGTGCACGAAGTTCTCGCCATGCGCGGTCCCAGGGAAGGATTCATTATACACAATTTCACCTTACTTTTTGTAAAAGACTATTTTCAGGATTCAAAGCCGTGATCTTTTGATCACAAACCAACAACTCTATCATTACCCCAAGCATCTCCTTCGTTTATTGTCAATGTCTACCAGAAAAAAAAAAGTAAGTCATAGATAAGACATGGTTGGAAATGGGACGTTAAGTCCTCCATGACCCACCCCTCCCCGCCCCCATAACTTGCATCTTATTCTTTGTATGTAGTCCAAGGACTACATACAAAGAATAAGATCAATCTTTGAGTAAAGAAGGACATGCGTTATATCGACAATGTTAAGTCAAGTAGGTTAGTAATTTCTAAAAAAGTAATTAATTTTCACTTTTTCAACCAATAGTAAAAATTAAAAAATATATATAAAAAAATTGAAGACTTTTTCTTAGTAAAATAAATTACATTTGACACAATTGAGGTGGCGCCATTGTCATTGTCAGACCATATCCTTCATAAACATTAGGTCTCATAGGCAACTGTGTCCCTAGGGAGGAAGCATTGAGCTCTTGTGTGCTCTCTACATTTGGCATCGCAAGCATTACCACCCTTGATTCAAGAGGCCCATGGAGGCCCACATAACACCTCATGATAGCCCGAAAAGCCAAGTTAGGCTAAGGAAATTGTTCCACACTGACTTGTAGAGAGAATTAGGATATTCAAATCTCATGAACTGTTTTCATTCGCCATTGTTGGTGCCTCAAGTCTTGTCCCAAACTTGCAGTTTATTAGCTTGATTGTGATGGTCGAATGCAGGGTTTGTGGTTGTAAACTTTAAATTGTTGTCAATATTATACTTTGTCGTTGAATTACTTTAACAAAAAAAAAAAAACCATCCGGAATAGTGACGGAATTATTGATGAAAATAAATTTTCTTGGGAAAACTATAATATGGCAAACTATTCCACGAGGTTACTGATAGAATTGTAACTTTGTCGGGAAGGTAAGAACAGGATTACCGACGGACTATTGTTTCTGCGAGGAAGACAACTGCCAACCCTAGTTTCCACAAGGTTACCGACGAAATTGGGATTCAATCGGTAACCCCCGACGGAAATTGGATTCCGTCGGGAAGGTAAGAACTCAGGTTGTCGATGGAATTATGTTTCCGTCAATAATCCCTAATAGAAATGGGATTCTGTCGGTATTACTGACAGAATAACATTCTATCCATAAATTTGCCAGCATGCGACCGGCGGCTTGTCCGACCGCCAGCTTAGTCGGCCACCAACTCACATTTATAAGCTCGGTTTATTGCCAGCTCGCGACTACAAGCTCAGTCTGCCACAAGCTCAGCTTCTCTTTTCTTACGATTGTTTGTGATTAATTTTAGCTATTTTTTTTATTTTGTAGTATACTGCATTTGCTGCTCTTCTCCAGCTAGACTACTCATCTTCAAGTATAATTTATTAAACAGTACCTATATATTATTTTATATGGTAGAATTTAGATATATGTTAAGCTAGTATTTTGATTTATAACATAATATAGTCATCGTGTTATTTTAGTGTTGATATATTTACATCTATGTTAATTTTAGAGTTCATTATCTTTGGTTGAAATATGAAAGATAACATAGTTTGTTATCTTTTTTATATGAAATCTAGGTTTCTTGTGATTTAGGTTGATACATACTACAAGTTCAATATGTGGGAAAATAAATTATATTTTTAATTTACAATTTAATAGGTTTAGCAACCCATATACTTTGTAATAAATTATATTAAATTGTATTTTCATTAGGTAACAATGTATATGAATAAAGTTTAGATATACAATTGATTAGAAAATAGATTTTCTAGAGATGATTTTATTACTAAAGTTGAACAGTTTGTGAACTTTATTAAGAGTCATCCAGAATGTAAGAATGTATGAATGATGTCAAGTTACGACGTTCATGTAATCATTACAAATATAGAAATAAAGTCTTTCATAATGAGGATATTGTGAAAGTATATATGTATAGAAATGATTTTGTACCAAATTACTATAATTAGTACTGTTATAGAGAACCTTATTTGTATAAACCAATTGAGCCTTTTGGTGGTTTATCATTTGGCATAACTGTTGTTCGAGAATCATCAACTAATGGTATTGCAATCCAATCAATAGTTCACGATATGATGAATGTAGTTGATTATTCTAATATAGATGAAATACCAATACCTAAATATTAGCAACTATATAAAATGTTAAAGGCAGGTGAAAGAGAAGTGTGGGAGGATATTCTTCCTAGTCATTCTCAACTATCAGCTACTACAAGGTTATTGAATATGAAAGTAGAACATTATTTTTCAGAAAGATGTTATGATGACATATGTTAATTAATGTAGGAGTTACTCTCTACTGATAACATAATAACTGATAGCTTCTACAGTATAAAGAAATTGGTTAGAGATTTAAGTTTTCCTATAGTGAAGATTGATTGTTGTATAAATAACTATATGATTTTTTGAAATGAAGACAACGAACTAATCGAATGCAGAATTTGTACTCGCCCTCATTATAAGTATCATACTCGCATATTAGGGAATAAGAAGAAAAATATTACTTGGAAAATGATGTATTACCTTCCGTTACTACTAAACTTTAATAGTTGTACGAATCTGTCGCTACAACTTGCCACATGATGTGGCATCATGAGAATGAGCACGGAAGAGGTATAATGTGGCATCCTTCTGATTCCCCTGCATGGAAACATTTTGATAATATATTTTCCTCATTTGTAATGGAACCACGTAATGTAAGATTGAGATTTTCCATAGATAGATTTCAACCATTTGGTTAGTCAGAACAACAATATTCATCTTAGCTAGTTATATTAACATAATACAATTTACGACAATTTACCAAACAACACACTTAAATTTTTGAATTTACTAAAAGCGCGTGCTATTTTGGTATTTACCAAAGGACGCACCTTTTCAAGTGCACTTTCCATTTTACCCTCCTGATAATCTAACTTTTTCTACCATTATTATTTTCTATATCATTTCTCTCTCTCTCTCTCTCCTCTTCTCTTTCTTCTCTTTTTTATAGGCATGCATAACATATGAGTAACATTATATAAGATTTAGTTAATTTTTTAATACATTTAGAGAAATCAAAATAAATAATGGATAACATATTTAAACTTCTTACAACCTCATAAATTCACTGAAACTGAAATGAGTGTAATCAGAGCTCTCTAGGACCATTAGTGGATAAATTTAGTTTAATTTAATTTAATGTAATATAATATAATTTTGTTTAGTTTAGTTTAGTTTAATATAATATAATATAATATAATACAATATAATATAATATAATATAATATAATTTAATTTAATGTCCTTAGTCATCTCACGCAATCTATGTTTTCAATCAGGGAATCCTATAATTTTTATAAGATGAAGTTAAGTTCAATTTTTAGAGTTTGGCTTTACTTTGTGTTAGATTCAGGTTTAGCTTTGGATCCAACAAACAAACATTCTTTGGATAAACTTTTGGACTATGGTGAGTCACATGTGTTGGTGCGGTAAGTCACTGGAGGGGAGTGACTGCGAGGATGCGTTCCCGGGAAGGGAACATTAGGCGTCGATCCGGCTTAGATCCATTTCGGATGTCTAAGTCGAGATCGTGACTAGATTCCGGTCTCGGAAAGACGGAATCTAAGTCATACTATTTGTGCTAATTCATACTATTATAAAATGCGCTAACAATCTATTTTGCAGGATATATATTGTCTCAGACTAACTTTGTTTTGCAAGAAAAAGGAGTTTTCTGGAACAAGGTGGTCCGGGCGCCCGGGCGCCCGGAAGGGATCCGGGCGCCCGGAAAGCAAATTATATCCAGGCCAAGTCGTCGCCACGTGGAGCATCTCGGTTTGAGCAGCTACGTCACATTCCAGGCGCCCGGAAGGAATCCAGGCGCCCGGAGCAACATATAAAAGAAGCCCCAGGCAGGAGCTTCAGAATCATCTTTAGATCTGAGAACTCCTCTACTGCTGGTCCTGCTGCTCTACGTTCTTGCGACGCCAACAAGCTCCGACAAAGTGCTCCTTCGGGTTTTAGTTAATTTCCTTGTCGGTATTTTTTCACTAGCATTTCTTGTACTTATTTTGTAACTATATTCGAATTGATAGTGATTGCCCAACGAAAGTGGTCAACGACCACGGGCCTTCGAGTAGGAGTCGTCACAGGCTCCGAACGAAGTAAAAACAACTGTGTTCATTTACTTTTCCGCTGCGTATTTTAACTCAATTTTTCGAATCGATATTCACCCCCCCTCTATCGAACGATCACGGTCCTACAAGTGGTATCAGAGCGGGTACCGCTCTGATTTGGTGCAACCACCAATCAGACTGGGGGTGAAACCTTTCCTTTGTTTTTTTATTCCTCTTAAAAAATTTTTTCTAATTCTAAACTGGTATATCATTTTTTTTGCAATTAAATCTAAATTAGTGCAACACCAATCTAGATTTGTCTACTATTTTTTCGTCCCGCACTACTAATCCAAGACCAAGTCTTGGGATTTTTTTTGTCTCTTTTCTTTCGTCTGTGCGCAGGACTAAAATGTCTCAGACAGAAGGATTCAGCACAGTACGCCCTCCACTCTTCAACGGGGACGATTTTCCGTACTGGAAAAAGCGGATGGAGGTTTACCTCAAGACAGACTTCGACCAGTGGATGAGCATTACGAGACCCTACAAAATTCCAGTAGACAACTCCGGGAATTTACTGGATCCTGAAGACTGGACAGCAGACTTAAAGAAAAAGGCATCAACAGAAAATAAAGCGATCAACACTCTACAGTGCGGATTAACAAGAGAAGAACTAAACAGAGTCGGTCCACACAAAAATGCTAAAGAACTGTGGGACAAATTGATCGAGCTGCACGAGGGAACGAGCGACGCCAAGGTAACGAAACGAGACCTGCTTTTAAATAAAATTTTTAATATAAAAATGCAGGAAGGAGAAACGGCGAATCAGCTCCACGCGAGGATCAAGGACATCCTCAACGGGCTTCATGCGATAGGCCACCAGATGGAAAACAGAGACTTAATAAGGTACGCATTAAACGTCTTTCCACGTAATAGTTTGTGGGCATCAATAGTGGATGCCTACAAAATTTCAAAAAATCTTTCTAAGTTAAAATTAGATGAGCTTTTCTGTGAATTAGAATTACATGAACAAACTAATGCTGGAGCCGAGAAAGGTATAGCTTTATTTGCAGGTTCCACCAAAGAAAAGAAAAGCAAGCCTGAATTTGAAGAAGATTCCGACCAAGACTCCGAAGACGAAGAACACCTGGTGAACTTGGTAAGAAAAATGTTCATCAGGAGAAAGAGGAGCTTCGGTAAAAAGGACCTTCAAAAGATCAGCTCTCCCACAGAACAAAGGAGCGTTACTTGCTTCGGTTACAATAAAAAGGGACACTACAAGAACGAATGCCCAAAACTGAAGTTCGACAAACCGAAGCCAACCAAAAAGAAGGCGCTCAAAGCAACGTGGGACGACTCCCCGGACGAATCGGAGGAAGAAGAACATAAACATCAGAGCCACCTCGCACTGATGGCCCACGAAGCTGAAACAGAAGACGGGTCGGAAGATGAAGATGGGTCTGAACCCGAAACAAGCCACGAGTCCGTACTCGTTTCCGAAGGCCCGAATGAGGTATACTTTAATTTAAACAAAAAAAATTTTAGAATTATTTCCTGTTTAAACAATAAATTAATTAAAACAGAAAATGAAAACAAATCACTTCTTGAGGAAAATCAAAACCTCAAGGAACAAATCAAAAATTCAAATCCAACTCAGGATCTAACACTTGAGGAGGACAATTTATCATTAAAAAATGAGATTAATAATTTAAAATAAATGTTAGAAAAATTCACAACAAGATCAAAAAATTTAGACTTAATCCTGAATAATCAAAAAGCATGTTATAATAAAACCGGACTAGGATATAAGTCGAATTCAAATAAAACCTTCAAATCATTAATAACCCAATACAAATCAACCAATCTAGCTTGGGTTCCGAAAGCGTGTCTGACCACGCAAGTAGGACTTAATCAATATTATATACCTAAAGAAAAAATACATTATATAAAATCGAATAAACCAAACCAAAATCCAAAATACAAACCTGAATCAAATTCAAAATCTAAACACTTTAAAAATCAACAAAATTATCACCAAGTTAACCATAACTATAAAAAGAATCGACACAAACCTAAAACCAAAATTTAAAATCAATGGTCAATAATTCAGGGGGAGGCTCCAGAATAGCTGGCACCTCCAAAACTAACTTACCCGACAGGGTAACCCAAAACAAATTAACCCGGCAGGGTAATTAGGATTAGAGACCAAGTTTAACTTGAATCATGGTACCGGTGAAGTTTTTGGATGATAGTACGTTAGGGAAACTTGGGCATCGCATGTCTAGAAAGATATGGCTTCGATCTGGTGCATTTGGCCAAGTGGAACTGACCGAAGCTACCCTTAAACGAATCCTAACCAGTTAGACCAAGATTTAGTACTAAGCTCCGTGGATAGGACTATTCGGAAAACCTCGAAAGGTTGGTTACTTCTAATGACGTCCATGTGACTCACCAAGCTTAGAAGTTTATCCGAAGAATGCCTGTTTGTAGAGACCAAAACTAAACCTGAATCTAATACTAGTTAAACCAAACTCTATAATCAAACCAATTTCATCTCACAAAATCATAGGATTCCCTGATTGATAATATAGATCGGGTGAGATGAATAAGGCTTAAATTTGCTTAATTAAAAATTAAGTTCAAAATTTTTTTCAAAATTTTAAACTTAAAAATTAATTTCAAAATTTTAATTTTAAACTTAAATTAATTTCAAAATTTTAATTTTAAACTTAAAAATTAATTTCAAAATTTTAAATTTTAAACTTAAAAATCAATTTCAAAATTTTAATTTTAAACTTAAAAATCAATTTCAAAATTTTAATTTTAAACTTAAAAATCAATTTCAAAATTTTAATTTTAAACTTAAAAATTAATTTCAAAATTTTAATTTTAAACTTAAAAATTAATTTCAAAATTTTAATTTTAAACTTAAAAATCAATTTCAAAATTTTAAACTTAAAAATTAATGTCAAAATTTTAATTTTAAACTTAAAAATTAATTTTAAAATTTTAATTTTAAACTTAAAAATTAATTTCAAAATTTTAATTTTAAACTTAAAAATCAATTTCAAAATTTTAATTTTAAACTTAAAAATTAATTTCAAAATTTTAATTTTAAACTTAATTTCAAAAATTTTTAAACTTAACTTCAAACCTAATCTCTAAATTCAAAAAAAAAAACAAACAAAAAAGTCAAAAACCAGGGGCGGGCGCCCCTGGTATTCCCCTCCGGGGCGCCCCCCCGGGCGCCCGGAAGGGATCCGGGCGCCCGGAGTCCCCTATAAATAAGGGGCAGCAGGCGGCCCCAACCCTTGCCCCACAAACTTTACTTTTGCCAAAGGTTCACTCCAAACCTTAGTGCGAGAGTATTTTAAATCAAATTTTCTTGCGGTGAAGACGCTGTTGCGATTCAACCGAGGTCGTCAGATCTATATTTGTCGATGGCTCCTCGGTAAAAATTCTTCCCCTCTCTAAAACTTTATTAGAATTTGTCCTCTCATTTTTTTCTTAGAAGATTTTCTTATATACACAGTAGAAAACGAACAAATACTGGTGCTGGACCCTCTAATGCTAGCACTGATCCTAGGTTTCCCACAGATGAACTAAGGATTAAGTTTGAGTCAACCATTTATAAGGCCATTAGGACTACCTGCATAGATAGATCATTCTTTCTAGAGTCATGTCCCTCCGTTTTAGAGGTTATAGAACACTATAACTTAAGGAACCTTGTCGAATGTACCAGTCCAATAAACATAAGTCTGTGTGGCGAATTTTGCAATAACTTAGTGAAAGTAGACGATCTCACCTATACCACTAGGGCAGCGGGCACTGATATCACATTTTCCCCTACAACTATCCGAGAGTTTTTAGAGTTGCGTCCATCTACTTGTTCCTTTTTGTGCTATCCTCCCAGGGATCTACCATTCGGAGATCCCTACTCACATATTACTCTCGATACGATTTATTCGTATTTTTTTAGGGGAGAGCGAGATCCCACTGTGACACAGTTTAGGTCGGTAGAACTTCGGGTCCAGGACTACGCTCTTTATAGGGTTTTAGTCCTTTGCATTTTACCACTGACTACTCGGGACATCGCTGTGATGCGCCCATTCCATTCGTTCTTACTCTATGCCCTGAGTCATAGATTAGATATTGACATCAGCCTACATATCTTCTCCACCATTATCTACTCGGCTGGATTCGTGACTGATAGACGAGTCCACATGCCATTTTGTCACATTCTGACAGCCTATATGTCCTCGTTGCACATTGATGTCACTAGAGGAGACATTGCCCATATGACTGAGTTCGATGTTATAGCAGCTCGGAACTTCTCCCTAGCTGGTGTCCAGATAGATAGGGATGACGGGACTATGTCTTGGCGAAGGGGGGCACAGCACCAGCCCGATCCAGACGCACAGGTGGACGAGTTCATGCTCACACTATTTTCAGAGGAAGCCGCACCGGCTCCACCACCGCCCCCAGCTCGAGCACCACGTCACGCTCCCCGCACTCTAGCCGACCGTATGACCGGACTAGAGAGAGCTATGCGAGTCTCCAGCAGGAGAACTCTGATTTTCATCGGGACATACGGCAAGAGGTTGCCGAGTTACGAGCTGCCGGGGACACCCGACACACTGAGCTGATGGCACTTCTCCGATCCTTGGGATCTAGACCACCCCCTTCATCATCCCAGTAGCTCTAGTTATGACTCACTTCTGTTGTTACACTACCTGTAAAATATTTTGGATTTATCTAGTGATATTTTCAGACCTGCATTGATTATGTTCTATCTTAATAGACTAGGAATTTTAAATTTCAAAATTGTTTTCAAAAATAATTCTTTCAAATTATAAGTTAAAATTGTGTGTTTTCAAAAATTTCCATTTTTAGATTTTCAAAAACAGTTTTGGCCTTAGACTAGTTTTGAATCCTTAGAAAGCATGTACCCATAGGACTAGTTTTTGAGCATCTCACCAACACCTTAGGTTTACCTTGCTTGTGTTTGACAAACATAGAAAGGGGTGAGATGCATAGGCCAACTGTCTGGACTTAAGATGCTTATTTTGGTGCATCAGCATAAGTCTGGACATTAAATACAACTCAGATATTAATCAGATTAAGGTCTTCAGTCAAGTCAAAGTCTGACTGCTTATAATCAACTTAATCTGACTAACCAAGTGAAAGCTACTATCTTCTGATAATTAGTTAGTACATAATTGGTTAGACAGCTGTTTAAATTTAAGTATCAAGTTCAGGGGGAGAAATTAATTAAAATTTTGTGTGTTTGAAAAATGCCTTTGTACAGCTATTTTAAAACTGACTTATTTTTAAAACACCAGCTAAACTAAGTGTTTGAAAAACTTGGAAGTTGAATCTCACCTAATTTTTAAACCCGATTTAAAAAGTTGAATAGTTAAACTTATTCAGTTTTGTAACATATGCTTGAAAATTAAACTTTCCAAATTTAGCTTTTATCAAATTAGCCTTAAAAATTTATTTTGGCAAATTTAATCTTACTTGTTTAATTTTTGCTTTGTTTTGAAAAATTGAAGTTATAAAATTTTTACCTTTTTGAGAAGTAAATATTACTTAAACTTGAAAAGAAAATTTGAAAGTCCTGATTTAAAATTTTTTACACGCTTGAAAAGTTAAACTTAATTAAACTTAATTTTATACTTTTCAAAATTCAACTTATCTCTCCCAAGTCAACTTGATTTTTTCCTTGGATTTAAAAACTGTACTTTGAACCAAACTCAGATTTTTTTCAAGATTAACTGTATTTACTTTTTTAAAGTAACTCTACACTATGATTGTTTACCCTTGCTTATTTTTTTTTTTTTTGATGAATGCCAAAGGGGGAGGGTTAGGTGGTTAAGTTAGATAAACCAACTTGAAAACACTAAAACTAACTTTAAAACCGATGCACCTATTTTTTTTGCGCTCTTTCTTTTTTGCGCTCTTTCACTAACTTAACCAGGTTGTCATTCCATCAAAAAGGGGGAGATTGTTGGTGCGGGTAACACTAACGGTCTAACCTAGGTTTTGATGAATGACAAATAGGTTAAGTTAGTTTTGTTGTTGTCTGACACTTTGATCAAGTGTGCAGGAGAAGTCGAGACAGGTCGACGGGCTGACCGGATGTATGACACGAAGTCCAGCTAGGTCGACGGGCTGACCGGATAGCTGGCGAGAAGTCCAAGCGGGTCGACGGGCTGCCCAGACGCTTGGCAAGAAGTCCAACTAGGTCGACGGGCTGACCGGATAGCTGGCAAGAAGTCCAGACGGGTCGAAGGGCTGACCGGACGTCTGGCAGGTAAGTGAGGTAAGTCACTGGAGGGGAGTGACTGCGAGGACGCGTTCCCGGGAAGGGAACATTAGGAGTCGATCCGGCTTAGATCCATTTCGGATGTCTAAGTCGAGATCGTGACTAGATTCCGGTCTCGGAAAGACGGAATCTAAGTCATACTATTTGTGCTAATTCATACTATTATAAAATGCGCTAACAATCTATTTTGCAAGATATATATTGTCTCAGACTAACTTTGTTTTGCAGGAAAAAGGAGTTTTCTGGAACAAGGTGGTCCGGGCGCCCGGAGGGGATCCGGGCGCCCGGAAAGTAAATTATATCCAGGCCAAGTCGTCGCCACGTGGAGCATCTCGGTTTGAGCAGCTACGTCACATTCCAGGCGCCCGGAAGGAATCCAGGCGCCCGGAGCAACATATAAAAGAAGCCCCAGGCAGGAGCTTCAGAATCATCTTTAGATCTGAGAACTCCTCTACTGCTGGTCCTGCTGCTCTACGTTCTTGCGACGCCAACAAGCTCCGACAAAGTGCTCCTTCGGGTTTTAGTTAATTTCTTTGTCGGTATTTTTTCACTAGCATTTCCTGTACTTATTTTGTAACTATATTCGAATTGATAGTGATTGTCCAACGAAAGTGGTCAAGGACCACGGGCCTTCGAGTAGGAGTCGTCACAGGCTCCGAACGAAGTAAAAACAACTGTGTTCATTTACTTTTCCGCTGCGTATTTTAACTCAACTTTTCGAATCGATATTCACCCCCCCTCTATCGAACGATCACGGTCCTACAACATGGACATCATTAGAGTAACCATGCCTTCAAGATTTTTCAAATAGTATTATCCACTGAACTTAGTGTTGGTCCATTTGGAGGCCGGCAAGAGGGGAGGGGTGAATTGTCCTGAAAAATAAATTCAACCTTTCTCGAATTTTCAACTAAATGAATAGTACTTGTAATTAAAACAAAAAGAGACTAATAAAAAAGAGAACAGACATAAAAGAGTTATTTGGTTTGCAATCAGAGGATTGCTAATCCAAGGAAAGTAAGGCGCATTATCTAACAATCTCTTTCGAACGGAGTAGCCTCTTTACAACGTTAACGACACAAAGAAAATGTAGAACTGAAATAACTGGATTACAAGTGAGTTGTATCAACTATGAAAATTAGTGATATATTTATAGCACTGTTCGGGGTGCCCCGAAGGGTTCCGAGCGCCCCGAAGGGTTCTGGGCACCCTGGGGGGATAAAACTTTATCCCCTTCGCAAGGATCGCGATTTGACCACGATCTGAATAAAAGCTCGGTCCGGGCGCCCGGACACCCAAAGTCAACTCTAGTTGACTTTTCCCGTCCGGGACCTCTGCTCCGGTTCAACCCGCCTCGGTCGGGGTCTTCCACTCCGGCTCCGCTAGCTTGGGTGATCTTGGCCATCTGGAATAGGGTTCACCTGAACCCAACTTCCGGCTTTCTCCTCGAGTAGCCTTCCTTCCCGGTTTCTCATCCCTCGAACGTCGCGTACATTCTTCTCATCCACCGGTGTACTCTTCCGCGGTCACCTTGTCCCTCGGACGCACCGAGCCCGTCAGCTCTCTCCCCGTGTCGTCCTTCACGCTAGCCGCGTCTTCCGCTTGACTTCTTGTGTTCCTAAGCTCCTGCACACTTAGACACAAGGGTTAAACCAAACAGGATCTAACTTAACTTGTTTGATCACATCAAAACATCTTGGGGTTCCAAGAATCTCCCCCTTTTTAATGTGAGCAATCCAAATAAGTTAGGGTAAAACAAACATAATGTAGAAACAAATAATATTGCAAATAAGTGTAAGTAAGATTTTTCAATGAAATAAATTTTAAATACACCTCCCCCTAGACGTAACATTCTTCTCCCCCTTTGATCACATAAAAATTGGGGTTCTTTTAACAAGTCTAAGGTAATTTAAAAATTATTTTTAAAAGGAATTGGCAAGTAAAAAATAAACTTTTTAAGTAAAAAAAATTCTAAGTTAAAAATTTTGTGCAATAGAATAAGTAACTTAAAAATATTTTTCAAAGTTTGAAACATATTTCAAAATTTTCAATATAAAATTTTTTCATAAGTGTTGAAACAAAAATTTCTAAGTAAAAAAATTTCTAAGGTAAAAAAAAATATTATTATTATTATTTTTATATAGTTTTAAATTTGCAACGGAAAGATTTCCTAACTTAAAAAAATTTCTAAGTTTTCGTAAACATAAATATTTTTTGAAAATATTTTCTAAAGAAAATTGAGTAACCCTTTAAAGTACTAAGTAATTTTAATTTAAATGCTTTTTCAGTTAGTCAATTAAACTGTTTATTTTAATACTTGGCTTCAGGGCCGGTCCTAAACTCTGAAGGGTCCGGTGCAAAAAAAAAAAAATGGGCCCTTTAAATTCAGATAAAAATAATAAAATCAATACTATATAATAATTCATCAACAGAACACATTAACTAAAATTCATAATAATGAAAACATTATATTCAATGTTGCTAATACTCAGTATTAGAAAATGAAAAAGAATTATTACAATTAACTATGAAAAACTGATCTTCTTGCAGTTTTATTTGCAAAGTCATCGATCAATTTTTCATAATTGAGTTTTTCTAAAAACTCACTCTCAATCGAAATCATAGCTAATGCATTCAATCTTGTTTGGGTCATGGTTGATCTCAAACAAGATTTCAACAACTTCAATTTAGAAAAGCTTCTTTCTGCAGATGCGACAGTCACCGGAATAGTTAATAATATCCTGTATGCAATGAATGAATTCGGGAAACAATTCATTCTTTGCAAAAAAATTAGTATTTCACTTGCTGTTTTTGTTTCCTTTGGTAGAATATGTTGTATGATTTTCAGTTCTTGATATAAGTCATCTCCATCCAAATCTGAAACATCTTGTCTTGTACCATTTTTTCTTTGTAGTTTCCTTTCAAGATTCTTACAACGAGCTTTCAAGTCCTCATCCATCAATGAACTCAACTTTTCAGCTGTGAAAAGAAATCCAAAAAGATCTTCATATTCCTCATATTGCTCAAACCTTTTCTTCAATGACCCAATTGTTTGATCTACTATGAACAAGAAATAATGAACTCTAAAAGCTTCCTCAGCAGATTCTTGAGGTAGAGGTAGTTTCGAAGACTCATATGTAACCTCATCAAAATGCCTTTTTCTATATATTTGTCTTTTTTCAGGAAAAATGGGATCAATCTCCATTGTTGAAGCAAGTTCTTTTGCTGTATTGATAGCTTGTCCAAATCCAGATTCTCTATACTCTTCAAAAGAAGCAATTAACCCCTTAATCTTGGTCATAGCAACGTCAATAAGCATGTTTTCAGATTGTAAGCTTTTGCTAACAATATTAACCTTACTCAATATCTCATACCAAATAATCATACCCACTAAAAACTCAAAATTCCCAAGTTCAAATGTTGCTAAAGACTTAGCTTCACTTCTTATTTTAGAGTCAGTGTCTTTTTCTTCTGCAAATTGAAGTAAAGCTTCTCTGATTTGTTGAGCTTGAAGTACCACTGCTTTTACACTTTCAGTACGACTTTCCCATCGAGTGATTGACAATGGCTTGAGAGTTAAACCTTTTACCGTTACATGATCTATCAAAATCTTCCATCTCTTTGTAGAATGAGAAAATATTGTATAAATCCGTTGTACTACTCCAAAAAAGTCTTTCGCTTTTCCACAGGAATTTGCAATATCACAAAGCGTTAAATTCAAACAATGACAACCACATGGAGTATACAATGCTCTGGGATTTATATCCAATAATTTTTTTTGTACGCCTTGGTGCCTCCCTTTCATATTTGCCCCATTATCATATCCCTGTCCTCTCACATTATCAATATCAAGATCAAAACTCTTCAACACATTTTGCAGTTCTTCAAACAAGCCTTGTCCTGTTGTATCATCTACTTTTAAAAATCCCAAAAAGTATTCTTCTAATTTCATTGGGCTTGTAGAAACATCAACACATCTTATAACTAAAGTCATTTGCTCTTGGTTACTAACATCAGGAGTGCAATCAAGTATTACAGAAAAGAACTTAGCTTTTTTAATGATTTCAAGAATAGAACTCTTTATTTGAGAAGCTAACAAGCATATCAATTCATTCTGAATTTTGTGGCTAAGATAATGATGATGTGTATTTCTTTCAATATGTTCCCTCATCACTGAGTCCCACTCAGCAATCATCTCAACAGCAGCCATAAAATTTCCATTGTTATCATCATAAAGTTTCTCATTACTTCCACGAAATGCTATATTTTGTTTAGCCAAAAATTTCACAAGTGAAATTAATCGATGTAATACCTTCCTCCAATGCTCTTTTGCCTTCTTGATTTGATCTTGAATAGCATGATCAATTGTTGTACCCTTCATTAACCTGATACGCAACTCAGACCAACTAACATAATAATTGATATGCTCAATACTTGTCTCATGTTCTTTAAGTCTGCTACTAAGATGCCCCCAATCACAGTATCCCTCATTTGCTAGTTGACTTGGTTGAGGCCCCCTTTTGAACAACTTGTAACAAAAACAAAATGCTTTATCAAGTGCTTGTGAGTAGACCAACCAATCTCTATGGTGCTTTTGACCATTTGGCAAAATCCGAGTATAGAAATCTGAAGAGAATCGTCTATTTGATTTATCTTTAGGACCTTTCCCTGTTAATACATCTCTTATAGGGCCCTTTTCCACTAATTGATCCTTCCACTTGGGATCTAAATTCTCCCAATTTTTAGGATCAAAAATGTCAAGTGGAATTGATGAACTTGGTTCTTCATTCACTTCATTAATAGCATCATTCTCACTTTCAGAATAATTATTTTTAAAGTCTAAGTCATCACCACTTTCATTGTCTTCAATCTCATTCACATCTCCCTCTATATCATTTTCAATGGCTAAGCCTTCATGTAATTCATTATCATTGTTTTCTTGTTTTTCTTCATTAACCAAATCTTCAAGTGATGAATTTTTCGATTCTTTGACAATAAATCTGTCAATTGCCCCTCTTTGAGACTCAATAAATTCTTCAACTCTTTTTCTTTTTTTCCGCTTATCATGTCCTGATAGATACTTCCTAGTATCAGACATTCTAATTTTCTACAAAAAAAAAAAATCAACATATGAGAAGTAACTTTGTAGATAACATATTAACATTTATCATGGACATAGAAGAAAACAACATGCTAATTGCTAATTAAAACATATGAGAAGAAAAAATATGATTCATATGAAGATACAATAGTCCAAATAGAGGGGAAATTGGAAGAATTGAAAATCAAAAAATTTACCTTGATTATCTTGTGAAAATTCTTAAAGTTTAGCCTAACAAAAGATGTCTCTAAAAAAATTGTAAAACTGCAATACTGCATCATCAATAAGAAGAAAGGAATTGCATAACTTTAACTTATAAGTGTGCTGTAACAAAAGAAAATCAGATATTTGCATGATTATAAATGCTAATTGCATGTCATACTACAATCGAATGACGAATATGTAAATAATTAGTTTTATTTAACAGGTAATATTAGTATGTGTCGAAATTAGAAAAAGGCCAAAAGCAAAAGTAGAAAAATATCAATGCATGAGCTGACCTGATTTAATTGTTGACCTTGAGCCTTCGAAGTTCAGACTTCGGCGAACAGCAAAACTGCAAAAGCAGAAATTAGAAAAAGGCAAATAGCAAAATTAAAGCAAAAGTAGAAAAATAACATGTGCTGAGTGCTGACCTGATTTAATCACGTCTCTGTTGAGCCTTCGAAGTTCGGCGAACAACAAAAGTATAAAAAGGCGGCACCTTTAGGTTTAGTTAGCGAAGATGGAGGAATAAGTATCGTTATTTTTTTGGCACTTTTACAAAAAAGCCCATAGTAATTTATAATTTATAAGTAAGTCCTAAAATATATAAAAAAAATTGGGCCCTCTAAGAAATGGGGCCCTGTGCGTCAGCTCCACATTGACCGCATCAGGGCCGGTTCTGCTTGGCTTCTAAGCAGTGGCGAGGCACTAGACCTTCTTGGTTATTAGAACAACAACTACTTTCTTAGACAAAGCCTTATAAAAAAATTAGCTGTTTAGTTTTCTCGCTAAAGGCGCTAAAAACAGTTCAAGTTAAACACGACTTTGGAACCCAATATAGATTCCATCCTACATGGTTAATCAGGTATTTTCTAGGTATATAAGCTTTTGATATTTTTCTGATTTAACTTTGGTGAAACCTATAGTACCATTTTAATCCTCTATAATTTCTAAAAGTAGAAATATTTGAACATGTAGAGTTTTTCAATTTTTCTATTTCTTTTAATTTTTCATTTTCAAGTTTTATTTTATCAAAATCTTCTATAAGACATGATTTTACTAAAATTATTTTTATTTCTATGTTTTCATTTTTAAATTTATTATTTTTATTTTTTAATTTATACATAGAATTTGCCATAGATTTAAGTTCAAAATAAAGCTGATCAGGAGGTAAGAGGCATACCTCACTTACCATATCAGACTTGAAGTCTAACTCTCCCCCTGCTTCGCTGCATTCATCTAAGGTCGCTCCCCCTTCATCGATGCTAGATTCTAATGTACTTTGCCCTTCATATCTTGCCATCAGTGCTAGCACGACATATTCTTGTATCTCTGACTAAGATGAAGAACTATCGTCCCAAGTAGCTTTTAGATTCTTGTGCTTCTTGGGTATCTTGACTTTGTCCTTCTTGAGCTCTGGCAATCCTCTTTTAAGTGTCCTTCTTTTTGACACTAGTAGCAATGAACCCTTCTTCTATTTCTTGGATTCTTCTTATTCTGCATTTCTTTAAATTTATTGGATCTAATTTTTTTTTTAAAATTCCTTACCATATAGGCTTTTTGATCTTCTTCTGAATCTGACTCGGGTTCATCCTTCTTGGTTGCATTTAGCGCTATAATCTGGCTTGATTACTTTGTTGCCCCTGCACATCTAGTTTCATGTAATTCAAGAGTAGAAAATAATTCCTCTAGGGTACTTACCTCCAAGTCCTTTGAAATGTAGTAGGCGTCGATGATTGACATCCATTCTGGAGTTCTGGGAAAAGCGTTGAGTGTATAGCGTATGGTGTCCCGGTTGGTTACCGTTTCACCGAGATTCTCGAGTCCGGTAATTAACTCTTTTACCTTTGCGTGTAGATTGGCTACTTTCTCACCTCTTTCCAGACGGATGTTCGTCCATTTGTTCCAAAGTATATCTCTCCTTGCGAGTTTGGCTTCGGATGTCCCTTGGTGGAGTTTCAGGAATTTTTCCCAGAGTTCTTTGGCCGACGAGTAGCTTCCGATGCGGTTGACTTCTTGAGGAGGCAGCACGCTCAGCAAGTGATATTCCGCCCGGTTGTTTGCAACGAAATCACTTTGTTCCTTTTTTGTCCAAAGGCTCTCTTCTTTTTCCTCTCCATTCTGCTTCGTAGGAGCTACAAAACCATATTTTATAATTAGACAAATTTTGAAATCGGTTTTTAGAAATACCTCCATACGACGCTTCCAGTGTGCGAAATCCCCCTTGAATTTTGGTGGAACAATGTGTTGGGGTAATTTCCCTAGGTCATGTTTGACCAGTTTGACTAAGCTTGAGTTGAGTCAAGCTTGAGTCGGGGTTTGAGTTTTGATGTTTGACAATATATGGAGGTTGCTAGGGCAATGGTCCGATTATGTAGATGGTCAAAGGGTTAACCAGGTTGATGAGAATACAAGTCAAGTAGGTCAGGGATGACAGGAGACTTGACTGTGGAAGTCCTAACTGGAGTTTAGGCAGTGGTGGAAGTCCTAACTGGAGGTTAGGCGTATGGAAGTCCTAACTGGAGGTTAGGCGTATGGAAGTCCTAACTGGAGGTTAGGCGTATGGAAGTCCTAACTGGAGTTAGGCAAATTGGAAAGTCCAAGTATGATCTTGGAAAAGGAGAAAGTCCTGGTGAGGAGCCAGGCATTTGGGAAGTCCTGGTGAGGAGCCAGACAACTGAAAGTCCAAGTGTGATCTTGGCAAAGGAGAAAGTCCTGGTAAGAAGCCAGACAATTGGAAAGTCCTGGTGAGAAGCCAGGTAGATGGAAAGTCCTAGTGAGTGAAGCAGACAGTCAGGAAAGTCCTAGTGAGTGAAGCTAGGCAGAAGTTAAAGTCCTGGTGAGTGAAGCCAGGCACGGAAAATCCAGATGGTTCAAGGATGACAGGACATCTGGTGAAAGTCCAAGTGGGTCATGGAGAACCGGACACTTGTCATGAGACGGTAAATCTAAGTGGGTCACGGAGGACCATACTTGGTGATTGGAAGTCCAACGAAAAGTTGACAAAGAGAAAGTCCAGATGGGTGAAAAGTTGACCGAACTCTTAGCAGTCGTAAGTCCAATAGGGAGTTGGCATGGAACTAGGAAGTTCGGACGTAGTAAACTTCTGAAGGCCATAACTTTTGACTCGGATATCAGAATGAGGTGATCTTGGATGCAAAACGAAGCTAATTTCAAGCTCTACACAGTTTTCTAGGTTTTAATCAATTGGCCAATCAATTGGGGGGTTCAATAGATTGGTCAATCGATTGGTTGATGCGAGTTTATGCAGAAAAGCTCTGAATCGATTGGGTAATCGATTAAAACTTCCCCAATCGATTGGTCAATCAATTGGGAGAGTTTCTGAGTGAATAGTAAGCTTCTAAATCGATCAATTGATCGATTAAAACCTCCAATCGATCGGTCGATCGATTGGAGCGCTGGAAATCGCTCGAGAAGCCTTGAATCGATCGAGCAATCGATTCGGGGTGATTCCAGAGAGCACAGAGGTACTCTGGATCGATCGGCCAATCGATCCAAAGCCTCCCCAATTGAATCGATTGGGATTTGATCGTTGGCACAGATAAAGACGTTGGCGAGCGTTTTTCTCAGCACTTCTTTGATCCTCTTCGACACACGACTGCAGCTACAGCTTAGGGCGATTTTCTCCACTCTCACCGCCAGATCTTGAAGGTTCTTAGAGGCACGCCCAAGTCAAGAGGCAAGTTACAATAAGAAGAAGAAGAAGCTAGGGTTTCATTGTAATCTTGTAAGATTCACTTGTATTTTGCTTCTTTCTTTCTTATTGTTGTATTGTGAGATTGTAAGGCTTCTTTGCCTTTGGTAGTTACCTTAAAGGAGGGTTTTCATAGTGGAGGGTGTGTGAGTGTGTGGATCCTTTGACTAGTCACCTCTTCTTGAGGTGGATACCAAGTAAATCTACGTGTTAGCGTTGTAGTGTGTTGTTTCTTGTATTTTCCGCTGCACATCATCACAAGAAGCAAGCAACGATAAGTACGAGATCACGATGAGCTATTCACCCCCCCTCTAGCTACATTTCGGTCCTAACACAATGCTTGGTCCGTCCATTGGTTTCTTGTTTCGGTCGGCGGTTATTCCTTCTGAAGCATCCTGGCTCTGATACCACTTGTTGGTCCCTTTGGAGGCTGGCAAGAGGGGAGGGGTGAATTGGCCTGAAAAATAAATTCAACGTTTCTCAGATTTTCAACTAAATGAATAACACTTGTAATTAAAACAAAAAGAGACTAATAAAAAAGAGAACAGACACAAAAGAGTTATTTGGTTCGCAATCAGAGGATTGCTAATCTAAGGAAAATATGACGCACTATCTGACGATCTCCTTCGGGTGGAGTAGGCTCTTTACAATGTTGATGGCACAAAGAAAATGTAGAACTGAAAGAACTAGATTACAAGTGAGTTGTATAAACTATGAAAATCAGTGCTATATTTATAGCACTGTTCGGGGCACCCCGAAGGGTTTCGGCGCCCTGGGGGTATAAAACTTTATCCCCTTCGCACGGATCGCGGTTTGACCACGATCTAGATAAAAGCTCGGTCCGAGCGCCCGCAAGGATTCCGGGCGCCCTGGACTGTTCCAGGCGCCCGGACACCCAAAGTTAACTTTGGTTGACTTTTTATGTCCGGGACCTTTGCTCCAGTTCAACTCGCCTCGGTCCAGGTCTTCTGCTCCGGCTCCGCTAGCTTGGGTGATCTCGACCATCCGGAATAGGGCTCACCCGAACCTAACTTCCGGCCTTCTCCTCGAGTAGCCTTCCTTCTCGGTTTCTCATCCCTCGAATGTCGCAAACGTTCTTCTTGTCCACCGGTGTACTCTTCTGCCGTCACCTCGTCCCTTGGACGTACTGAGCCCGTTGGCTCTCTCCCCGTGCCGTCCTTCTCGCTAGCCGCATCTTCCGCTCGACTTCTTGTGTTCCTAAGGTTCTGCACACTTACACACAAGGGTTAAAGCAAACAGGACCTAACTTAACTTGTTTGATCACATCAAAACACCTTGGGGTTCCAACACTTAGTACAAAATCTTGGTCTAACTAGTTAGGATCCATAAGGGGTAGCTTTAGTTAGTTCCACTCAGCCAAATGCACTAGGTCGAAGCTATATCTCCCTAAACATGCATAGACTAAGCTTCCCTAACTTACTATCATCCAAAACTTCACCAGTACCTTAGGTCAAGTTAAACTTAGTCCCTTTTTAATCTAATCCTAATTACCCTACCGGGTAGATTATTTTGGACGTGCCAACTAGTTTGGAGTCTCCCCCTGAATTATTGATCTGGGTTAAATTTTAGCTTTGGGTTTATGTCGATTACTTTTATAATTGTAATCGACTTGATGATAGTTTGGTTTTATTTTGGTTCTATAGTTGTTTCTATTATTTGATTTTGATTTAGTTGATTTAATTTTATAGTTAGAATTTTGAATTGGGTTTTTGGATTTTACATAATATATTTTATTTTTAGGTATATAATATTGATTAATTCCTGCTAGCATGATTAAACATGCTTTCAGAATCCAAGCTTTGGTTTGTTTTTTATTTTGAGATACAAGTGAAATAAATGATTTATTTGTTGAGCTAGACTTGTATCCAAGTCTAGATTTGTTGTATACTCCTTTTTGATTATTTAATATTAGGTTCAAATTTTTAGATCTAATTGTGAACTTTTCTAATAACCCTTTAAGTTTGTTAATTTCAATTTTTAGAGTTGAATTTTTCTCCTCAAGTTTTACGACTTGATTTGGATTTGATTTTTCAATTTGTTCCTTGAGTTGTTGGTTTTCCTCAAGGAGCAATTTATTTTGATTTTCTTGATCGGTTAATTTTCTATATAAACAAGAAATAACTTTAAAAAACTTTCTGCTTAAATAAAAATGTACCTTATCGGAACCTTCAGAAACGAGTACGAACTCGTGGCTTGATTCGAGTTCGGACTTGTCTTCTGATTTGTCCTCCGATTCTAATTCGCGGGCCATCAGCGAGAGGTAGCTTCGGTTCTTCTGCTCTTCGACTTCCGATTCCTTTGAAGACGATTCGTCCCACGTTGCATTGAGTGCCTTCTCTTTGGTTATCTTTGATTTGTCGTTCTTCAATTTTGGGCACTCGTTCTTATAGTGGCCTTCTTGTTGCACCCCGAAGCAGGTCACATTTCTTGGTTCGTCGGTGGAGTTGATCTTCTGCAAGTCTTTTCTCCTGAAGTTCTTCTTTCTCCTAGTGAACATCTTTCTTATCAAGTTCACCAGGTACTCTTCGTCTTCTGAATCTTGGTCAGACTCATCTTCGGGTACAGACTTGGTCTTTGTCTTTTCCTTGGAGGAACCTGCAAAAAGAGTAACACCTTTCTCGGTTCTGGCGTTAGTTTGCTCATGTAACTCAAGTTCACAAAATAGTTGATCTAACTTAAACTTTGAAATATTCTTCGAAATCTTATAGGCATCCACGATGGTTGCCCACAATGGATTTCGAGGAAACGCGTTTAGGGCGTACCTTATTAGATCGCAGTTCTCCATTTGGTGGTCGATGGTATGAAGTTCATTGAGGATGTCTTTGATCCTCGCATGGAGTTGACTCGCGAATTCTCCTTCCTGCATCTTAATATTAAATAATTTATTTAAGAAGAGGTCTCGTTTGGTTACCTTAGTGTCGCTCGTTCCTTCATGCAGTTCGATGAGCTTGTTCCACAGTTCTTTTGCATTTTGGTGTGTGCCCACTCGATTCAGCTCTTCCTTCGTTAGCCCGTATTGCAATGTGTTAGGGCTTTAAAGTCTGTCTGGGCTTTCTTTTTCATGTCCAGATCCCATTGTTCCGAGTCCAATGGATTTCAGGAGTTGTCGGCAGGCACCTTGTAGCCTCTGGTGACGCTAAACCACTGGTCGAAGTCGGTCTTCAGATAGACCTCCATTCGCTCCTTCAGTAGGGGAAGTCATCATCGTTGAATAGAGGAGGATGAACTGTGATGAAACCTTCGATTTGAGACATTGATCTTGCACACAAGGAAACAAGAAAAAAAGATCCCAAGACTTCGTCTTGGATTAGCAGAGTGGGAGAAAACGGGAATTTAAGACTGAATTGGTGTTGCACCAATTCAGTTTAATTTACTACGATAAAAATTTCAAAAAGGTAACGATACCAGTTTGCATTGTATCGAAAAACTTAAAGCCGAAAAAAATAAAAAAGAATTTCACCCCATCTGTTTGATTGGTGGTTGCACCAAATCAAAACGGTACCTTCTCTAATACCACTTGTTGAATCGTGAAAACGCTAGAGAGTGGGGGGGGGGGGGGGGGGGGGGAAGAGCGATGGTTGAGAATTCGAAAATCGAATCGAGTATGCAGCGGAAAATTAAAAGGCACAACACTAACACAAACCAATTTTACATGGTTCGGTGCCTTCATTGACTCCTACTCCAAGGTCCGTAATCGTCAAGTACTTTCGTTGGGCAATTCACTAGCAGTTCGAAGAATGATTACAAATGTAAGTACAAGAACTCTTTAAAAAATACCGACAACAGGAAAATAAACTTGAGTCGCAGATTGTTGGAAAAGCCTCGCAGCGTCGCAAGAGTAGTGTGCAATAGAGCAGTTGTAGAATAAGTTGTTGTCTTTTGCTCCAGGTGTTCCGAGCGTCTGGAGCTTGACGACGACCCAGCCAATCAGCGTGCTTAATTTTGCATTTTGGGCGCTCGGACCACTGGTGTTAGCCTTTTCACATGTCACGTGGCACATCAAATTAATAAAGATTAGACACTCAACTAACTAAAGAAAACTCATGTAGTAAGGAGTCCCAAGTCGTATTTTTTCAAGGATAACTAGTAGGTGTTTGACTAAATGTGATCTTCATTTATTTGTTTCTTTTTATTGAATGAAAGTTTTTATTATTGCTTACACAGAATTGAAATTGCTAACTTTCTCAAACAAATGCAATAGAATTAAAAGAGATGCATGCTTAACAGAATTTATTTTGTACAATTACTCATTGCCCAAAATAAAACTTACTTAGAATTAAAGAGCTAATAGAAACTGAACTTAAGCTTGATTACTAACAAAACCTAAGTAATTAATACAATTTACTTGAAGCCTAACTGAACTGAATTGCAAATTCTGTAAAAATCAGAGTTATTCTAAGCTGCAATGAATTATGAGGAATCAATTTTAGGAAACAAAACTTAACAACAATTCTAAACTAATTAAAATCTGAGAATCAGAAACTTCACTAACAGAATTGGATCGACAATATGAATTAAGAGTTGAAACCTAAGGATGAATTAAAACCCCCCTAACTCTTTACTCTGATTTCATTTTCAAACTCAATTCAATACTATAACAGTAATTCAATGATGAAATCTAATAGAACACATTTCCAATGAGTTTTGCATGCAACGTAAAGGAAAAACAATTGAAATCAAAAGGTCTATGAATTTGAACTAAAACCAAATAAAGAACATTTGAATTCAGATTAGTGATTCTTGATCTGTCTCGCTGCCAAATTTGAAGAGAAACTTCTCGGAAACTCCCGTGAGTAATCACCGGATTAGTTCAGATTCTCGGTTGAGAATTGAGAAGTGTGCAGCTGGTAGAAACCTCCCTACAAGCTTACAATCTCATCAAAAGTTCACTGCCCGAAAAATAGGGGAAGATTTATGAGTTGCGATCAACAAACGATCGATCAAATTAATGCCAAAGTCGCGAACAAATGGAAGAATGAATGGGAATCAGAAATTCCGGAAAAAACTCCTCCAAAACTTCTGTTGCCTGATAGAATCTCTCAGATCAGAAGAACTCCCCAAATCTGATCTCATCTAGTACGCGTGAAGTGCAAAGATCGCGGAAGAAAAACCTCCTTCTCTCACAATCTGATGGTCGGACGATGTTCGTCGGTCACTCCAAATGCTGCCGGTGATGACAGATCTCGAATTCTGGTCTGGATGTCGATGGGAGTGTCACTGTCGCAAAGGAAGAAGATGGTGAACAGTAGATGATCGCGAGGAACCGAGCTCGAAAATGCACTGTAGCTTCTCAAAGCTTTTAAACTCTCCCAAATCTGATCGAACGGTCAAAATTACTCGGGGCTTGATCAACGACTGGATGAACTCAGATCTAGATCAAAACTTCTGGGTCTTCATCAACGGACGAGATCTGCTCCTCATTAGGTCGGATGGACCAGGTTCTTGATGGATAGCTCAAATCTATCCGATCTTCAATAAATGGCTACGATTGTTCTGGAGCTTGATCGTCTCGTTAAAACTCTGATCCAAGCACGAATTGGTTCAAATTCATCCCAGTCCAAGAACCCTTGATGCCTACAAAATAACACTTAAATATTAGCATCAAATAAAGCCATAATAAAATAATTCGCAATTAAATCCAAAATCGATACAACATAAAATATGATGTAAATATAGATTCTATCTATGAAAACTATATCAAACCATGATTATATGAATGAAAATAGTATAGTAAAATCATGGTTATCAACCACCATTTTCCAACAACTCAATTTTTTATAAGAAAATGTTAGTCTGAGGTAAATGCAAATTATACTATCCTGCAAAACAAAGTATTAGCACAATTATATTATTAAAAAATGGTAGTAATTAGACTCTGTCTCACCGATACCAGAATCTAGTCACGATCTCAACTTAGATTCCCAAAATGGTTCTAAGTTGGATCTACGCCTACTGTTCCCTCGAACGGGGAACACGTCATCACCAAGTCACTCCCCTCTAGTGACTTACCTTAACTTACTTGCCAGATATCCGGTCAGCCCGTTGACCTGTCTAGACTTCGTGCCAGCTATCCGGTCAGCCCGTCGACCTAGCTGGACATCGTGCTAGCTATCGGATCGGCCCGTCGACCTAGCTGGACTTCGTGTCAGCTATCCGGTCGGCCCATCGACCTATCTGGGTCTTGTGCCAACTATCCGGTCAGTCCGTCGACCTAGCTGGGCCTCGTGCCAGCTATCCAGTCTGCCCGTCGACCTAACTGGACTTCTCCTGCACACTCAATCAAAGTCTTAGATCACAACAAACCTAACTTAACTTATTTTATCATTCATCAAAACCTGAGTTAGACTGTTAATGCTAACTGCACCAACAATCCTTGTCTTTAGCATCATCCAGAAATAATCTCGGTGGAAGAAGATGTAGCGGAAGGAAAAGGAAGGTCTTCCAAGGGCTTAGGGGTAACGGTGCCGAAAAGCTTTAGGTCAATGGGGAACCAAAATCTCTATCAAGATTAAACCCTAAACCCTTGGAGACCAACCCTATATATAGTGGACATCTCTATTATCAATCCATAGATGATAATAAATGCGGGACTATAGGTTCTACACATACAAGGTCTACATCTAATAATCGAAACCTAATAAATCTAAGTTAGATCACTTTAATGAGTTCGGTTTATACTCATATGCACAACTTATAATTAAGCCTACCAATTAGAGATAATAACCAACATTTTATTATTGTTATTGTTGTTATTATTATTGTTGTTGTTAGTGAAATATCCCTGGGTCAGGATTGACCAAATTGACTATGCTTGAGTTGGCTCAAGCTTAAGTCTTGATGTGTGAGTTTTGATTTTTGACAATATATGGAAATTGTAGGTGCAATCATCCGATTGGAGAGATTGTTGATGCAATTCCCCTTTGGTAAAGGTTTGACCAGTTTGATGTGAAGAAAAGTTTATTAAGAAAGTCCTAACTGGAGGTTAGGCGAAGGCAAGTCTAACAGGAAGGTTGACAGAAAGGAAACTCTAAGTGGGTCAGTATTGACCAGACACTTGGTAGTGAAAATGCCCGTGAGTGAAGTCGGGTAGGTGAAAATCCTGGTGAGTGAAGCTAGGTGAAAATCCTAGTGAGTGAGACTAGGTGAAAGTCCTGATGAGTGAAACTAGGCAAGTGAAAGTCTTGGTGAGTGAAGCCGGGCAGTAGGAAAATCCTGGTGAGTGAAGTATTGTGAAAATCCTAGTGAGTGAAATTAGGTGAAAGTCCTGGTGAGTGAAGGCATGCAGATGGAAAGTCCTAGTGAGTGAAGCTAGGCAGATGGAAAGACCTGGTGAGTAAAGGCAGGCATGTAGAAATTCAGGTGGGTCAAGATTGATCAGACATCTCGTGTTGGGAAGTCCAAATAGGTCAAGGGAGTGACCGAATACTTGGCACAAGGAAATCCAGATGGATCAAGGATGACTGGACATCTGGTGGAACGAAATCCATATGGGTCAAGGATCACTGGAAATCTGATGGAAGGAAGTCCGAGTGAGTCATGGAGGACCGAACACTTGGCACGAGACAGTAAGTTCAAGTGGGTCAAGGTTGACCGATCACTTGGCATGAGGAGAAAAATCTAAGTGTGTCAAAGGATTGACCGGACACTTGGTGAAGAAGTCACAGCAGGTCAAGATTGACCGGATGCTAGGTATGAGGAATTCCAACAGGTCACAGTTGATCGGATATTGGATTTGGGAACTCTTGAGATTGAGTTAAGCAAGTCAAGGGAGGTTAATCGATCAGTCAATCGATTGAACAACGTACGTTTGCACACTGCGGAAAATATTATCTGCGACGTGCTTTGCGTGCTGCAGAAAATATTATCCGCAGTGTGCAAAGCACGCCATAGATAATATTTTCCGCGGCATGCTTTGCGCACCGCAGATAATATTTTCTACAGCGTTCAAAGCACGCCGCGGATAATTTATGACTTTCCACAGCTTTTAACCTTGCAGAGCGCAATGCGCGCTGCGAAAAGCGAATTTGCGCGCTGCGAAAAGTCATTTTTGTTGTAGTGACAGTTGATCGGATATTAGATTTGGGAACCCTTGAGCTTGAGTTAGGTAAGTCAAGGGAAGTCAATCGATCAGTCAATCGATTGAACAACATATGTTTTATACGCTAGGGAAAATATTATCCGCGACGTGCTTTGCGTGTTTTAGAAAATATTATCCGCAACGCGCAAAGCACGTCGTAGATAATATTTTTCGTGGCATGCTTTGCGCACTGCAGATAATATTTTCTATAGCGTGTAAAACACGCCGCGGATAATTTATGATTTTCAAGAGCTTTTAACCGTGCAGCGCGCAATGCGCGTTGCGAAAAACCATTTTTGTTGTAGTGACAGTTGATCGGATATTGGATTTGGGAACCCGATCAGTCAATCGATTGAACAACGTACGTTTGCACGCTGCGGAAAATATTATCCGAGCATTTGTATCATCAGAAAGGATTGCATTGTTCTACAAACATGAAAATGAGTAAAAGAAGTTAGTTAGCGAATGAATTTATTTGATGATAAAAAATTGAGTATATTTACCACATAGTAGTGGAAATTCAGAAATGGTCTTCAGTATGTGAACTGAGAGATGTCAATGGGAAGGTCTGTTAGATGAGAACTAAAATTTGTAAGAACGGCTTGGTTTTGATTTTAAAGAACGGGAGGAATTTGAGACGAAGCAGCAGCTCATATGTGGGCATTTTGGTCATTATGTTGCAAGGGGTGCAATTTTTTTAGTTGCATCATGTATCCAACTTACACCGACTATCCTAGGAGTGATCGGATCGGTCCATGAAAATTTTTTATCGACCAATAGGATAAATCATCATAATAACTAATTACATAGTTTTTTAATCATATGTTGAGAAATGTCGAGTATATATAGCATTTACTTGATCATGTCAAAAACTAAAACTTTTTAATGTTTCCTTTTTAGATTTCTTCTAAAATCGGCTAGTTAACAAAAAAAAATCAATTATTAGTTTATTAATTTCTAAAAAAATAATTAATTTTCACTTTTTCAAATAACAATGAAAACAAACAATATATACAAAATATTTATGACTTTTTTTTATAAATTAAATTACATCCGACGTGACTGAGGTGGTGTCATTGTCATAGTCATATCATATCCTCGAGGAATATTAGCTCGCATAGGCAATTGTGTCCTCGAGGATGAAGCATTGAACTCTTGTATGCGCCCTACATTTGATTCAAGTGCCCCAGGAAGGCCCACATAAGGCATAACGATAGGTTGAAAACCCAAGTTAGGCCGAGGACATTGTTCCACACTAACTGTTCTCGGACGAATTGTGTTGAGACGATTAGGGCATTCAAATCTCATGAACCTTTCTTCTTGGTTCGCCGTTGTTGCTGCCTCAACTCTTGCCTCCAACTGCAAGTTATTAGCTTGATTGTGATGGTCGAATGAAAAGTCAGCCGTTGTAAAGTTCAAATTGTTGTCAATATTGTTTGTTGTCACAATATCATGGTTGTGGTTGCCTTCGTAGGTTGTCAATAGTATGTTACAATCATCTACGGCCCTCTCTATGTGCTTCTTCACTATGCATCCTGGATGAGTGCACTTGTAGTAATTCCTACAACATCGAAAACTAAAATCATCCATCTTTTTTGAAATCAAAATATAAGAATAACATTTTTGTTTAACAATGATAAAATAAGATAAAATTTTAAAATATATAAATAATAATAATTTTTAATATCCCACTTAGTAAAATAAAAATTTAATTGTAGTTGTATAAATAATTACCTTGGTTCTGTGTTTCCCTTCACAACCTTTTGCCCGTACTTTTGCCAACGATATCCATCGTCGACCACATTATGGTGGCTTACCATTTTAGCCACCCACTTTTGTTGACGAGCCGATCTCGAAGATGAGCTCATTTGTGCAGTAGCAACGTATTGATCCAACTTCCTAAAACAATCAAACAAGTTAAGAAAAAAAAAAAGCCTAAACTAACTAACAATCAAACTAACTAACAAACCTTTTTCTTGAGTCGTTATCATCTTCTTTATTGAGATTGTAGGTCATTTCTTGCGCTAAATAGATACTGACGAGGTCACAGGCGGGGTTAGCTTGGGGGTGATCATGCTTTTCCTTATAGATTATTTCCGCGGCATAACCTTCGTCTGAGTATTCGACCTTCTTCTTTGCCTTGCAATCTGGATATGTGCATTTGTAATAGCTCCTTGGAAACTTGTTTCCTTTCACTTTCTTTTGCCCGTATTTCCTCCAATTGTATCCGTCCGAGGGCGGATTCCCAATTGCCTCCGAGACTTCCCTTAGCAAAGGCGCAACATTTACACCCACAACCTCATTTTCGAGCTGATTTTCATTGTTGTTGTTGTGTTCTTCACGTTGCGTGTTCTCCGGTGAAACCATAGCTAGTGCATATTGTTCCTGTTCAACAATCAAGTATAAGCTTCTTCAAAAACACTTTACTTTACATGATGATCAAAAACTACAACGGATGAATACCGATTCGATAAGCTCGTTGGTGCGCATCATTTGAGCATATGAATCATCAGCAAGGATTGCATTGTCCTACAAAAACCAAAAATCAGTAAAAGAAGTTAGTTAATCAATGAATTTACTTGATGTATGTAATTTGATGATAACAAAATTTGAGTATCTTTACCACATAGTCGTCTAAATTCAAAAAATTTCTTGGGTATGTGGACTGAGGTATGTCAATGGGAAGCCCGGCTTGACTTTGACTTTGATTTTGATTTTGACTTTGTCTTAGGAGGGAGTTTTGGTCATTATGTTGTGAGGGTTGCGATCCTTGATCATTGGTCAAGTAGTATGATTTGAAATTATTTAAATCTGACATTGCTTCTTCAATAGCTTGATCTTTCAACAGCAATTAACTTCTTTATCCTACAGATGAATTAGGAGAAAAGACTGTTTTGATTAGTGGAGCCAAACTCAAAAATTAAGACACCTGAATTATATATATAATTAAATTTTTTAAAGAAAATAAAATTAATAGATCAAATAAAAAGGAAACTTTTTTATGCCGCACTCGACGTAACTTTTTTTTTAATAAATAATAATTTTTTAAAATAAAACTCTATCATATTTTTCTAGTAAAAATTTTGATTATCCAAATAAAAAATCTAAGAGACTTCCCACCTATATAAATACTAAATATGAAGATAATATTTTTGTGGGTGAAGTAACAGAATATCCTAATAAAAATCCTAATTATTTTAGTAAATAATTTAACAAATTTTTATTTAATAAAAAGCAACTTTTTTCCCCTGCCCCAATTTTTTTTTAAAAAACATACAAAACTAAATAAACTTTTTTTTTTAAATAACGGCTTAATTAAAATTCAATACAGCCCATAAAAATGCCAAATATAATTCAGTACCGCCCAATTATGGCCCAGTGAAGCCTAATAACAGCCCATAATGTGCCTAGACGGGCATTAAGATTTTTCGATATATCTTACTATTTTATTAAAAATCTCTCCCCTTTACTAACTAACTTTGGTGAAGCCTAAAATGAATTTACGTTACTGTCCTTTTTTCTATTCACATTAAAAATAATTCAAAGGTTTATTAGTAATTTTCTTTGATTGTTTTATATAAAAAATATAGTTCTCTTTAGTCCTACATCTTAGAATTGACAACATTATGATCAAAAAGCTTCTATAAATATTTTAGGTCGACGATGTTAAAAAATATACTTTTCTTAGTTTTTTTATTAAGATAAATATAATATTAAATTAAAATAATTTTTGCATAGGGAAGCTCATTATAATAGTTTATTGTTGGGATTCTCTAACTCCAAATAATTTATATATTATTATATTACACACGCAACGCGTGTGTACGATCACACTAGTATATAAAAAAAATACCCAACAAATAGAGACACATACTTACCCAGATAAATAAAAGTTAAAACTCGCTAATTATTCTAATAAAAACTCTAATAGACTATCATTTAAAATAATAATAATAATAATAATATTTTTACAAACCCTCCAACTTATTTCTAAAATATAAAAACTAAAAAACTTCATTTAAAAAGAAAAATAGAGACATAATACTTACCCAGAGAAATAGAAGTAGAAACACAAAACTTGTTCGGTATATGAGATTTTAAATCCTCAACTTGGTTAGGATATGAGATTCTGAACTCTCTTCTTCTTGTATAGATAGATATCATAATATATTTTTTTGTGAAATAACAGATTTGCCTAAAAAAATTCCTAATTATTTTAATAAAATTCCAACGGACTGTCATAAAAAATAAACCAACTTTTTATAAGGTCCCAATTTGTTTCTAAGATATAAAAAAAACAAATAAACTTCTTTTTTGAAAAATAAAAAATAAAAACATAACGGCCCATAAGATTTAGAACAGGCCCAGCGGAGCCCAATAAAAATCCACAATGGAGGCACATCAGGCCATCCGCATTGGTCCTTGCAAGTATAGCTGGGACATTATCAACGTTCAATAAAAATCCCAAGAGATCCGAGCAAACTATTGATCTCCAATGATAGTAACATGATGGCAAAAGGTGAATACGTTCGTCCCCAATGTCTCCATCAACCCGTTCCAATGATAGTAACATGTAACCACAATGGGGAGAGAGGATTCTCTAATTCACTTTTGATAGATCGGGAGCAGTAGGGATTATCTGATCCACAAATTACGGATCAAGGGATAGTCCACTGCTTGAGAACCGTTGATTTGGATGAACCTCATTTTTAAATAGGTGGGGTCCATCCAAATCAACGATGTAAAAAAATGAATCATCCTCTAATCCGTAATTTACGGATCAGAGGATCCATTATGGTCCACAATATAATTACAATTAAACTATGGCTACGATTCAATCGTAATTGATTATAATCTCTATTTACGTTCATCTTCCTATTCAGATTATAATTTGAATGGGCATAAACGGTCAGAAGTCGATCTCTGCTCGAACTGAGTCAAACTTTATCTTTATGGTAGTTGACGCTCTTTTTATTTTTCACTTTTATTAGGCTAATCAAACGAGCCAAACTTTATCATAGTTGAACTTTATGATAGTTGAAATTCTTTTATAGTTAAATCATACCTAAAATAAATCAAGCTATTCAAATAGATGTTCGAGATCAGTTTAATTTCCTTTTTACAAGTTTGAATTTTGGTTCAAGTCTTACTTAGTTTAGTTAGTTCAGATATTATTGCACTTTCTGGTTATTAAGTTTAATAATAAAATTTGTTTATTGATTTTAAATTTTTCGTTATTTATTTGTCATATTGATTAATTTTTATTGACGATCAAAATTCATAAACTTTATTTTCGAATATTATTCATAATATCAATGCATATTATTGATAGTCACTCGTGCTCTAATGACTCTAATCTACGTGAGGCTAAGTTATCTATTTCTGTTATATGCATTCCGTCATAGGTTAGATGTAGATGTAAGTGTGAACATATTTCACTACATTGTGCATTACATAAAATCTATATAGAAAAAGATCTACAACATAGCTTGCATCTTTAGGTATTGGTGTTATTAGGGACAGGACAAACATCAAACCTTTGACTAAGTAAGATCGGATTGAATTATGGAACTTTTTTTTGGCTAAGATGAAGGAAGCCTATGGTATGAGAACCTGGCCATGATGATTATGTCGATGAGCTTGGTGGTGAGAGTGAGGAGAGGGCACCTCGTTTGCCAGCATCAGAGACCACTGATAATGATGACTCCATGAAGAATTGATGTGATCGCTGAGGGGTGATCATTGAGTCTCTCGACACTCAGAGTAAGGAGCTACGACTAGAGATCGGCAACTATCTAGATTCCATTGAAGACTTTGTTGCCTCCGTGATCCAAACGTTTCATTAGTTGATGTCAAGCCATCCTCCTCCGTACCTCTTTCTGTCAGTGATGCCACCGGTGATGACAAGTCTCCAACTATTGTGGCAAAAAGACGAAATGCTCGTCCCTAGCGTCTCCGCCGTATCCAACCCAAGATCATCATGAGAGAAATAAATTGTAGCATTCGAGCGAGCATGTGACGGACAGGGTGTAATACGGGGATAGGGGATTTATTCCCCAACTACCCCGAGGATCGACCCTGCGACCTCATTGTGACAACACTCGTCACATATCAACTCGGATGACCCGCGAGGTCGACAAGTCTCCAACTATGTGTCAAAAGGTGATTCGCTCGCCCCATCGCCCCGCCAACCCGTCTCTAAGCCAACACGGAGGAGATAAATCACTGGTGACTACTAGCCATTAGTGCAAATGGCCAAGACATGGGAGAGGTTATACTCGGTCACGTCAAGTTTTGACCCCAAGACCTTATGTGGCAATACCTCATATCTTAACTATCGCACTGTTACATGAATTGATTGATATATTTTTGTGTGATCACTTAGTACTTGTGTATTAACTTTGCACATATTGCGTGCTAACTTATTTTGATTGTCTTGCCAGGCCCATTTTGTACGGCTATTATATTCTATGATGAGTTTTGTGTTTTGTATGTGAGTTTTAAACTCATGATTGTTGTTATTGTCTTTTATGCATGTGTTTTGATTGCGATACATGATGAGGGAGGCGATGTCGGCGTTGATGCTGATGGAGGCGACAGTGGATCAAAGCCTTGGCAAGGCTTTAATGGGAAGCAGAGGTGAGGGAGGTGGTGTTGACGTCGATGCTGATGGAGGCGGTCGATGAAGGTGGTGTCGACACCAATGTTGATGGAGGCACTAGGATGAGTGTGTGAAGTGAGGGAGGTGGTGTCAACAAATTTGTTGAGGACTCGGCAAATTTGTTAGGGTTATATTTGGTATGTTAAATCTTAGGGTTGGAATGTAATTTATATTACATGTTATTAGCTTTGTAATCCAAATTATAAAATTTTATTATTTTTTGTGATCTAAATTACATTGCAGGTTTAATATTGTACCAGATAAAGTAATCAATTTTGTAATGTAATCTTGATTACTTTACAAGACTGACTACCCCTCACAAAATATACACTGAGTTTAAAGTGTTGTCAAACATCAAAAGAAGAAAGATTGTTGATGTAATCATGCTCAAAAATTATAGTTTTGGTGTTTGACAATACTCTAGCAGGAGCAAAAGGAAAAGAGATGTCACTTGTGCATAAGTGTACAAGAAGCCCTTACAAGTTAGAAGGTTGATGCAAAACAATTAAAATCCAAGAAAGTCGATGATCAAATTCTTGGCAAGAGAAAAAAATCGAGCAGATCACGAGATTGGATGCACTGGTGGATGAAGACTCAAAGTTAAGGATGAGTCAAAAGTCCAAAGAACATGAGGTTCATCTAGCATGAGGTAATGGGGACATAAGGATAGAAGATATTTAAGCGAACTCGATCATTGGAATGACTGAATCCTGTCATCATTGTATTGATTGGCATTAGTCGAATGGAAATGGACATCAAACGACTGATACATTGAAAAACTTCTATTCGAGTTTGATTCTGCATATCAATCGATTGATTATGATATCAATCGAATTGATTCGGTATATCAATCGACTGATTTTGATATCAATCGAATTGATTGACTTAGAACTGAATAGATATGAAAATTGATTTGATAATTCAAGGATATCAATCGATTAATATCATTTTGAAAGTGAACAAAAGTAAATCGATTTGACTTATTAAGGTTATCAATTGACTATTATTGTTTCTTAAGCGAACAGAAGAAAAATGATTCAACTATTCGAAATATCAATCCACGATTGATATTGTCTTGAAAGCGAATAGCAACAAATTGATTCAACTAATAAAGGTCATCGATCAACTGGTATTGTTTCTAAAGCGAACAAAAGAGAAACGATTTGATTGGTCACTCAATCAACCTAATCAGTTGATTGATGCACAAATTGATTCGACTGATATTTGAAAATTGACACAATCAGACAAGATTTCAGAAGGTTCAGATGTCGTTATTTGGTCGACAACCAAATCAATCGACTAATAAAGGGAATCAATCGAACTATATCATAAAAAACTAAGCAAACATAAAAGGAGAAAGTTAGCCGTTGTGGGGTAACTGTTGATGCTCAAAGCTCCAAGCATTCGTGCTCGAGTACTCAACAAGCTCTCTAGTGCTCTTTAACTCAACTTGGAGGAATCTTTTGAAGAAGAGGAAGCAAAACTCTCAAAATCAGTGTAAAAGTTCTCTTCTTTCTTGTTTTTCTGTTATTACTCTTGTAACACTATTGTAATACTGCTGTAAACAGGTTTTT
Organism: Zingiber officinale; assembly: GCF_018446385.1. NCBI lineage: Eukaryota > Viridiplantae > Streptophyta > Magnoliopsida > Zingiberales > Zingiberaceae > Zingiber > Zingiber officinale. The sequence goes on from NC_056002.1 coordinate 134,776,646, forward strand.
TTCATCTTCGAATTTGGTTCAAGAAAGAGAAGATTTAGTGGAAGTGGATGGTAGGAGTGGAGCCTTAGATTAGTCACTTCAAGGAAATGGATATCAAGTAAAATCATCCAACCTAACGGTTTGTGTATGTCATGCTTATGTCGCTTCAAGGTTTTCATTGTCCAATCTCAACAATGAAGTAATTTGAGCTATTAATCACCCCCTTCTAATTCGCAAGTTCCTAACACTCGGAAACTTGTTCCCATTCATTTTCTTTTGCCTGTATTTCCTCTAATTGTATCCATCCGAGGGCAGATTCCCAATTGGCTCCGAATTCCCCCTCGGGAATGGCTCAGCAACAATACCCACAAACCTCATTTTCAAACTGATTTTCATTGTTGTTGTGTTCTTCATGTTGCATCTTCTCCGATGAAACCATAGCTAGTGCACATTGTTTTTGTTCAGCAATCAAATATAAACTTATTCAGAAACACTTTACATTAATTCTACAAGATAAGGTGATTGTAAACTGCAATAGGCGAATAACGATTTGAGAAACTCATTGGTGCACATCATTTGAGCATTTGCATCATCAGAAAGGATTACATTGTTCTAAAAAATGAAAATCAGCCAAAGAAGTTAGTTAGCGAATGGATTTACCTGATGTAAATTTAGTATCTTACATAGTCATGGAAATTTAGAAAATGTCTTGGGTTTGTGAACTGAGGGATGTCAATGGGAAGGTCAGTTGGATGGGAACTAGAATTCGCAAGCGCAACTTAATTTTGATTTTGATTTTGACTTCGATTTTGAAGAACATGAGAAATTTGAAATGAAGTAGCGGCTCTTGGGAGGACATTTTGGTCATTAAGTTGCATGGGTTGCAATTTCTTTTAGTTAGCCATGTTTGACTATCCTAAGTGTGATCGGATCAGTCCCATAAAAATTTTACATCGATAATCCGGATAAATCAAAATAATTAATTTATATAGTCTTAGTCAATTGTTGATATTGGTATACTATGAGTCTTAGTTTCATGAGAAATGTCTAATGTGTATATAACATTTACGTGATTATGTCGAAAACTACAACTTTTTAACATTTTGATTTTACAATCAATTGATTTAAAGTCTGTCGTTGTAAAGTTCAAATTGTTGTCAATATTGTTTTTCGTCGAAATTTCATGGTAGTGGTTGCCTTCGTAATTTGTCAATAGTACGTTACAATCATCCACTACCCTCTTTATGTGTTTCTTCACTATGCATCAAGGATGAGTGTAGTGATAGTAATTCCTACAACATGGAAAGCTAAAATCAACCATCCTTTTTGAAATCAAAATATAATAACATTTTTGCTTGGTTGGTAAGACTTGATTAAGAATAGACAAAATTCAAGAATATACTAAAAGATAAGTCTTGATATCCAGCTTAGTTTAATACAAATTTGATTGTAATTATATAAATAATTACATTGGATCTAAGTTTCCTTTCACAACCTTTTGTCCATACTTTCACCAACGATATCCATCATCGAACACATTATGGTGGCTTATCATTTTAGCCACCCACTTTTGTTGGCGAGCCGTTCTCGAATATGAGCTCGTTTGAGTATTAGCAACGTATTGTTCCAACCTCCTGAAACAATCAATAAATAAAGAAATGGGCCTAAACTAACAAACAAAATTTTTTCTTGAGTCGTTATCATCTTCCTTATCGAGATTGTAGGTCATTTATTGTGCTAAATAGATACTGACGAGATCACATAGGGGTTAGCTTGGGGGTGGTCATGCTTACCCTTATAGATTATTTTCTAGCATAACCTTCGGTCGAGTATTCGACCTTCTTCTTCGCTTTTAGATATGTGCATTTGTAGTAGCTCCTCAGAAACTTATTCCCTTTCACATTCTTCTATCTGTATTTCCTCCAATTGTATCAATTCGAGCGTGGATTCTTGATTGTCTTTGAAACTTCCCTCAACAATGACTCGACAACAATGACTATAACCTCATTTTTTAGTTGATTTTTATTGTTGTTGTTGTGTTCTTCACGTTGGGTCTTCTATTGTGAAACAACCATAGCTAGTGCATATTGTTCTAGTTCGACAATCAAATATAAACTTCTTTAAAAACATTTAACTTTACTTGAATTCTATAAGACAAGGCGATCGAAAACTACAATGAGAGTGCCAATTCGAGAAGCTCTTTGGAATGGATCATTTGAGCATTTGCATCATCGGAAAGCATTGCATTGGTCTTAAACGAAAATTAGTAAACAAGTTACTGGTTTCTAAAACACATAATATAGTTTATATGCAATTTGATGATAAAAATTATCTTCAACACATAGTCGTCCAAATTCAAAAAATGTCTAGGGTCAACCTAAGCTCGACTTGATTTTGATTTTGATTTTGACTTTGACTTTATGAACGAGAGGAATTTGATATGAAATAGTGACTCTTAGGAGGTCATTTTGGTCATTGTATTGTGAGGGTTGCAATCTTTATATGGCAAAAGATGATTCGTTAGCCCTTAACATCTCTATCAATCCGTTCCTAGGTCAATATGAAAAAGGTAAATTAAGGATGACTACTAGTCATTAATGATTAGTACAAGTGACTAGACATGGGAGAAAACATGCTCAAATATATCAATTTTAACCCTAAAAACTTATTTGATAACATTATATTTTAATCATCGTACCGCTGACAGGATTGTAATCCTTGACTATTCATGAAGTAGTATGGATTAAAATTATTGAAATCTGCCATCACTCAATGAACTGATTAGTGAAACCAAACTCGAAAATTAAGACATCTGAATTATAAAAAAATATATAAATTTTATTAAAATTTTAAGAAATATAAATTAATAGATTAAATAAAAAGCAATCGTTTTTTTATGCCGCATTGCGAAGCAATTTCTTTAATAAATAATAAAATTTTCTAATAAAAACTCTAACATATTTTCTAATAAAAATTCTAATTATCCAAATAAAAAAAACTAAAAAATTTCTTGCCGCCTTATTTGTAAAATATGAAAACTAAATGAACTTCTTGTAAAATAAAAAAGAAGTTTGTAAATTAAAAAATAAAGAATTTTTAACTTGATGAATTGAGACGTGATTTTCACTTTTTTTTGTGGGTGAAGTAACAGAATTTACTAATAAAAATCCTAATTATTTTAGTAAATAATTTAACAGATTTTTATTTTTTAAAACCTTTTTCCCTGCACCAATTTATTTTAAAAATATAAAAACTAAATAAACCCTTTTTTTAAAATAACGATTAACTTAAAATTCAATGCAGTCCATAAAAAGCCCAAATAAAATTCAGTACACCCAATTATGGCCTTGTGAAGCCCAATAACAGCCCAAAATCTACCTAGACATGCATCAAGATTTTTTGATATAAAAAAAACTAACAGAAAGTTATCCTCATTCATGTATTATATTTACACAAGTAATTATGGGTGGAACTACTTAGGTAGTTACTTCACTTTAATTTTTTATAAGTACTCTTAAAGGTATATAAAATTATAAAAATATTAAAATTTTACCTTACTAAAAAATATAAAAATAGAGGCAATGTTAAAAATTTAAAACTATTTTTTATAGGCAATTTTTCTTTCCTCAAATCTCTTTCTACATTATCCCACTGGTATAAGGGGCGTAGCTCACACAACACGTGTACACGATAGCTAATTCCAATAAAAACTATAATAGACTATTATTTAAAATAATAATAATAATTTTTGTCTAAACCCTCCAACTTATATCTAAAATATAAAAAATAAAAAACTTCATTTAAAAAAATAGAGTCATAATACTTATCTAGGGAAATAGAAGCTGAAATACAAAACTTGTTTAGTGTATGAGATTCTAAACTCTGGGATATCCTAGATTTTTCTAAACAAATTCTTAATTATTTTAATAAACTTATAACGGACTGTTATGAAAAATAAACAAACTTTTTATAAGGTCCCAATGTGTTTGTAAAATATAAAAAACAAAATAAACTTTTTTTAAAAAAAAAATAATAACGGCCTATGAGAGATACAAAAAGGATTTAAAACAACCCACTTAGGCCCAGCGAAGCCTAATAACAATCCACAATGAACCTCGATGCGCATCAGGCCATCCAACGGCCCTCTCAAATCCACAATGAACCTCGATGCGCATCAGGCCATCCAACGGCCCTCTCAAATCCACAATGAACCTCGATGCGCATCAGGCCATCCAACGGCCCTCTCCAATGTAACTGGGCCATTATGAAAGCCCAATAAAGGCCCATAATATATCCGAGCAGGCTATCTGTCTACACTAAGGTGGTGTTTGATTTACGGGTTTGGGAATGAGGGAATGGATTCATTCCCAAACCTTGTGTTTGGTTAATGGGAATAGAATCAAGATTTTAGAATGAAACCCAAAAATTTGGGTATGGATGAAACTCACCCCCTCCCTTGGGTTTTGATGGAATAGGATTGTGAATTAAGTTTTAGACAAAAATACCCTCAGTATATTTGTTCATTTTTTTTTATTTCACACTCTCTCTCATCATATTTTCTCGCTCCTTATTTTGTCATCACATTTTCTCTCTCAATATACTTTTTCTCTCCTCATTCTCTCTCTATATTCTCTCCCATCATATACTCTCTCTCCTTATTTTCTCTCTCTTCATTATCTTCTATCACACTTTCTCTCCCATTATACATTTTCTACTTATTTTTTATCATATTTTCTCTCTCATCGTACTTTCTCTCTCATCATACTTTCTCTCTCCTCAATATCTCTCAGCATACTCTCTCCTCATTTTCTCTCATCACACTTTCTCTCTCTTTATTCTCTCTCATCACACTCTCTCTCTTTATTTTCTCTAATCACACTTTCTCTCTCATCATATTTTCTCTCTCTCAATCTCGCATTTTCTCTCATAACACTTTATCTCTCTTCATTTTTTCCCATCATTCTTTCTCTCTCAACCCACTTTCTCTCTCATCATACTTTCTCTCTCCTCACTTTTTCATTTTCTCTCATAATACTTTCTCTCTCTTCATTTTTTCCATCACTCTTTCTCTCTCAGTATATTTTCTCTCTCCTCAATCTCCCATTTTCTCTCATCATACATTCTCTCTCTTCATTTTTTCCATTACCCAAGCTCACTCTTTCTCTCTCAACCTACTTTCTCTCTCATCATATTTTCTCTCTCCTCCACTCTGTCATTTTCTCTCATAATACTTTCTATCTCTTCATTTTTTCCCATCACTCTTTCTCTCTCATCGTACTTTTTCTCTTCTCAATCTCTCCTATCATGCATTCTCTCCTCATTTTCTCCGATCATACTTTCTCTCTCTTCATTTTTTCCCAACACACTTTCTCTCTCATCATGTGTTTCTCTCACATTCAACTTTCTCTCCCATCTAATTTTTTCTCTTATTTTCCTGTAAGGGTAAAAAAGGAAATTTAGGTTCATTCCGATTGAAAATATTTAACTAACCAAACATCATTTTTAAGAATGATACCCAAGCTCATATTCATTCCCATTCCATAATACTATGATACTCATTCCCATTCCGATTCCTAGGAGAGAACCAAACGCCCCCTAAGATCTATTTTGTCCTTGGATTACGATGGCACGGTAGGATATCTAGATTGTCCCCGAGATATTCACGGTTCGAACTCCAGTTACGACGTATTTGTAGAAATTTTTATTCCAAATGAGGGGCGTAATCAAAGGATGCTGGGCTTCTAGGCTGGCCGCCGCGTGCGCTTTCCGATTTACCCTGGTGGCTAATGGGAAATTTCCATAGACCGAAACAATAATCCAGGGATAGTCAATGAGATTCACTGGGATTACTATTATTTTTCTAATAATAATCTTTTTATTTTTAATTTTTTACTTTTATTATACGGGTCAAGTCGAGTGATAATCTAAGTTAAATTATATCTAAAATTATGATAAAAGATGAATATATTTGTGTTTACCAATCTATCCAAATTATATCTAAAACAAACATTGAAATAGTTGTTCAAACTCAGCTTTATTTTTATTTTTTTATAGACTTATGGTTCAAGTTTCACTTAAGTTTGTATCGTTTAAATATTATTATACTCTCAATTTCAATATTTTTTTATTTATATAATTTTAAGTTTATTTGATTAATTATAATACAAGTTTGTTTATTGATTTAGGAAGTTTATTTATTTATTAAATTGTTAAAAAAATTTATTAATGGTTATGGTTCATAAACTTTGTTTTGTTGGTGAATATTGTTAATAAATAGTTCATAAATTTTTTTATTCATGAATATTGCAGGTATATTTTTGTGATTGTTCATTTAATTAAGTAATTAACTAATTATTTAAATGTATTTATTCAATTAATTTTATATGCATGAAGATACATAAATTTTCAACTGATAAAATATTAAATTTATTATTATTAATTTTTATAAGTAGATATTCGGTTGCTGGAATATATTAATTTTAGAGGCAACTAATACGATCTTATAATTTTTTTCTCCACTATTTATTAGATAAATAAAAAAATTCATGAAATTTCATCCAAATGACCCGTATATTTAGCGTTGTCATCGTATTGGAATTTGAAATCACTTATCACCTTCATCCTAGACGATCAGACGGGCCAATCTTTGATGGGGCAAGTCAGTCCATGGCAGATTAGTCATTTAATAGGACAAGGTAGGACATGTTGATTCGTTATCTTAGTAATCGTGAGCCTATTAATTTTTTTAAAAAAATTTATTATTATTATTTTTTAAATAATTTTTTAAATGTCTTTTTAAAAATTTTATCAATCAAATATATCCAGAAATATATATTTTAAATATAAATGTATAATCATATTTGATGAAAAATATAATTTTTATTTTAAAATTATAATAAAAAAATATAATAAATTGATATAAAATTTAATTTACATGTATTTCTCATCAGCCAACTCAAGCAATGGTGAGCTTAGGCGGGTCGACCCCTATAAATTTTAATTGATAAAATTTCAACATTAAATTATTTAATAAAACGAGCTAATCCGACCGTTCAATCCAAATTGATGGCTCCGTCAATAAAATACTAAATTTAGTTCAAAGGGTTAAGTTTAATTTCATTTAGAGCATCATCAATGAGGGATATTTGGAGAGAATATTTCTTCAAATATCCCTTCCTCTCAAATATCTCTCATTGTAGGAGATATTTGAGAGATGAATGGAAATCATCGGGCATAAATTTATGCCCAATGATTTCCTCTTGTGGGCCTCATTAAAAAAATCGACGATCACTATTTTGAGTTTTTATTATTTTTTTTTAATTAAATATATTTGGGCCCCACAAAAAATGTGGGCTGCCGTGTCTTTTAGATTTTTTTTTATGTTTTTAAAATTTAATAAAATTCAGAACATTAAAAAAATTTAAAAAAATTAAACGTTCGAAAAATTAAACATTCGAAAAATTAAATGTTGGGTAACGTTCAATTTCTCCCTATATATACATCCTTTTTATCATCTATTTTCATCATTTCCATACTCATTACCTACTAAAAATTTATATAGAAATGGATAAAAATTCTGGTTATTAATTTAGGGATTTGTTCAACTCTCCAAATATCGACGAAAATTCTAGTGAAGAAAGTTCTCGAGTCCGTCCTAATTTCTTCAATCCTCAATTTCCATTTCCCACTCAACATCCACCAAATTTCCAAGTTTTTCCATACCCACCACCATATTACCATAATTTTCAAAGTTATTCAAATTCTTTGAGTGACGACCCTCGAGCTCCGTTTTATACATATCCTCCAGAATATTGACAGAGTAGTCAATATTTCATACAAACCTCATCTCATGGAATTAACCCGCTTTAATCACCAGAGATTCAATCAAATGAATCGAGAAGAGCCAGTGTTGATGCAACTAACAGTGATAAAGGTATACCTTATGCAGTCCCCGATTCACAATTTTCTTCATTCTCATCTCAAATAGGATCCGACGATATTATTCTCAATCAAGCACCAGAGATGGATAATGAATCAGATGAAGACCATATCAAGCTAATAGTATGGACAGTAACAGATGATAAGCTCCTTGCAGCGACCTACACAATTATGAGTGAAGATTCAGTAGTTGGTAATGTCCAGAAGAATGAGTCATTTTGGAAATGAATACTTCAATACCAATCGAGCTAAGGGAGCTAAAAAGAGAATTGTGGATAAAGCAAAATCACATTGGGCTTCATTGAAAAAGATCGTAAATAGATACAATGAAATCTACAATAAATGGTATAATGATAGACCAAGCGGATGGAGTGACGAGGATTTGATGGTGCGAGCTCATGAAGAATACAAGAGTACTTTTAAAACTACTTTACAATATGAGCATGTGTGGATACTCGTGACAGATAACCCTATGTATGCTCCTCAATCCTCAGAGTGACAGGCTACAAAAAAAAAAAAAAGCAAGAATATCAGAATCATCAGGTGCACATACTGACTCTTCTAATTCTAACACAACTGCTGATATAGATGATAGAGAAATCCGATCTCATCCAATGGGATAGAAGGCAATAAAGAGGAAAGGCAAAGAAAGAGTAGGCCTGATTGATGAATTGAATCAGGCTATGCAACAATGAATAATACATTTGGAAGTGTATAATAACAATAAGAAAGTTGATCAACTCATCTACGCATATTAACTCCTCGTAATGGACACACGAGGCATGATTGATGAACAACTTCAAAATCATCTAGCGATATGTGAACAACTGAAGAAAAAATTGAACATGTAGTTAATTTCTATGATTTATTTTATCTACTGCATGTTTATTTTATTAATTGTAGTTTATCGTTATGTATTTTATTAATTAAATATGATTTGTATCTCTGTATTCTCGTTTTAAATTTATAAAATATTTATATTTGTATGAACTTAAATTTATATATCTTCTATTATATTTTTCTTAAAATTAAATGTAAGTTAATTAGATGGTCGTGGGCCCTGTAAATATTTGGTTGATAATATATTTGATTGTGGAATTGGGGATATTTGAGAGTGAATATTTAATTGATGGGATATTTCATTGTAAAAATTGAGATTTTTGAATAATAGGATATTTGAAAGATGATATAAAAATGGATACTACAAATACTTGGAAGAAATATCCCTAATTATTATGGATGCTCTTCGACCCTAACTTTTGCCTAAAATAAAAATCTCAATATTCTTTCATGGCCGTTCATCTCGATCAGCATTTCCCGAATCTCAGCGTCTAAATCCTGCTCTAAGCCTTCTGGCCGCTGTCTTCTCCCTGGAAAAGGCGACGGTCGGAGTACACACATCGATCACCGACACCACTTCAGCTCTTCTCCCATGGCATCCGTCGTCCCGCTCTCCTGCCCTTCGGCTTCCCTCTACAAACCCTCTATCTGTTCCGTCTCTGCTTCCCCTCGATTCCTCCAGAAGCGGCGATTTGTCGTGCCCTCGGCCATTTCCTCCATCTCGCCGCCCAGCTCTTCTTCCGATTCAATTGTCGAGTCGCTGAAGGTGCGGTTTTCTTTAAAACCCTCACCGTGTGCTCGTCGCTAGGTTACACTTTCCTCTTTGGTTCCAGGAGGCTGTCGGGCACTTGCAGAGCGCCAAATGGAAGGACCTCTGGAGCATCAACAGCTGGGTCGTCCTTGATTACGATCGGCTCGTTAGAACAGTCAATCAGCTCGAGTTCCTAATTAAAAGTCTTACCGATGAACAGGTTTCGTGAATTAAAATTTAAGTGAATAAAATCGAAAGAAGATATAGTTGCGTTGTACTAGTATGAAAATTTGTATTTTAGTGTGTGTGGTGACATTTCTGTTGTTAACAGCTTAGAGCAAAGACTGTTGAGTTCCGCCAACGGTTGAGCCAAGGAGAAACTCTTGCCGATATCCAAGCAGGTTAACGATTCGCATCGTTGCTTTCTTTATATGTTTTTCTCTTTTGTTTTCATTGATAAAATTTACTCCCTCCGTACTTGTTTTTCTTCTGTGCGATCAAACTTCTCAATTTATAAGCTTTTCATAGAACTATCTATGTTACTTACAGAAGCATTTGCTGTTGTTCGGGAAGCTGCCAGAAGAAAGCTTGGTATGCGACATTATGATGTTCAGGTACCTAGTAATTTTACTCTGATTTTTTTTTTTAATTCTGAAAGTAAGGATCAGGAAAACAAATTCTAGAAGAAAATCTTAATTATTTTCTTTATTCTGTCAGATTATTGGTGGAGCGGTGCTTCATGATGGGTGCATAGCTGAGATGAAAACTGGTGAAGGAAAGACACTTGTTTCAACACTTGCTGCATATCTAAATGCACTTACGGGAAATGGAGTTCATGGTATGATTGGTTGAAAAAGTTTGTTAATTTCATGGTTTGCATATTTGACTGATGATGCTATGGAAGATCTTGTTACAAATCCTTGCAGTTCAAGTTAGAAATTATTATTATTATATTTCTAATTCTCTGTTCAGGTAACTGGTTGAATAGGCTCTCCTATTTATGGAGTAGGTTTTATATGAGTTGAAGCTTTGCCTCTTCAATCTATATACAGCTGAAAAACTATTTTTCCCTTGTGTACTTGTGCATTTAAAAGTATATTGTTTAGTTCATACTTCCTGGCTCTACATTTTCTAAAAAATCTCCACCCATGCAATGAAGATAACAAAGCATGTAAGATCTTAAGGGCAATAGAAGTGATGACCAATCTGTGTAAGTCCATCTATTTTTGGTTGGGTACATTGAATCACATCCCTCCATTTAACATATACGTTTACACTCCAAGTTCATAGGGTTAGAGATTTTAATTGCTTTTTCATTCATTCTTGGGAACAACATTGATGGCTTAACTGCTGTGATATTCATGGTTTTTCAAATGACACCTAAGGTCTTTCTTCAATCATTGAAGTTCAATGCCTCAGATGAGATCAGAGATGCAGCAATAGAAATTTCTCAGTTAGAATATGATTGACATTTTCTTTTAAATTCTGATAGTATGCCATTACTATTTCCCTTATGTCCATAGTGGTGACTGTTAATGACTACTTGGCTCAGCGTGATGCTGAGTGGATGGGAAGCATTCATCGTTTCCTTGGTCTTTCTGTGGGTCTCATACAGGTAGCTTCCTTGTTCTAAGTGCTCGATTTTAGTTAAACTACATTGCACTAAGAGGCAGGACATGTCTTCATCGAAAATAACTGCAGGCAGGGATGAAAGCAGATGAAAGGAGATCCAACTACAGTTGTGACATTACATACACTAATAATTCAGTAAGGACCTGGAGTAAATGGTTTAGTGTCAGTTCATTTTGAGCTATTTGTATGAGCATGTGTTAGCCATTGCTTTTGACATGTACATTGAAATTGCAACCATTATATATTTCTCAGGAACTTGGATTTGACTACCTCCGTGACAATCTTTCAGGAAATAGAAGGCAACTAGTTATGCGATGGTCTGTATATTTAATTTCATAACCTCTCATTCATGATAACTATTGATAGCTTTGTGTCAAACAGGCCAAGGCCTTTTCATTATGCAATTGTTGACGAAGTTGATTCAGTTCTTATTGATGAGGGAAGGAATCCATTATTAATTAGCGGTGAGGTAATTGGTGCATTCATCTATTTTCCACGCTTGTCTGATTTTTGATTTTCATCGCTAAGAATTTGTAGTCATGCTGTGAAAATTCTATCATGCTTTGCTGATAGGATAGGAAAGATGCTGCCAGATATCCGGTTGCTTCAAAAGTTGCTGAACTGCTTGAACGAGGCATCGTAAGTTCAATTTTCTGCTTCTCATTTGCCAACTGAAGCTTGCTGTGATGGATTAACTTTTTTCTTCAGCATTACAATGTTGAGTTAAAAGACAATTCAGTGGATTTGACTGAGGAAGGAGTTGCTCTTGCTGAAATGGCTCTTGAAACAAATGATTTGTGGGATGACAAGGATTCATGGGCAAGGTGTCATTAAGATATTTTTCCTGTATTATATATTCTATTGTTAAATTTGATATCCCAGTGTACATATTGGAGTTTCAAATTATTGGCTTGACACTCATTAGTGGGTTTGAACATAAAATTTTGTCAATCTGGTATAGAACTAGTAGGTATGTTGCTTTTCTAAAATTTGAAGAATTTCTATTTTTTCCCTGAATCTGCTTATAAGAAAAAGCCAAGAATTTTTTTTTTCCTGTTTTAAAATTTATAACCATCTGAGTTGGATGTATGAATTAACACTGACCAACAAAATAAATTGATCAATCAAATTAATATATAAATATGTAAAAATAAATGTAAATATTAAATTAGATTTGTTAATTTAATTGCTATTTATATTTTTTCAAAAATGTATTCTGATATATAGTCTACAATATGGCATGAGCAAATTACAATTTTTCTCTATAAAACATGTTTATAGTTTATGTCCCTTTCTTTTGGTTCCTTCATTTGTACCATTGTGTGATATTTTGCAGATTTGTGATGAATGCTTTAAAGGCTAAAGAATTTTACCGGAGAGATGTGCAATATATTGTTAGGAATGGAAGAGCATTAATTATAAATGAGGTGATTATTTTTTTTTCTGATATGTTGTGTAGTTAAACTATGTATTTTATGTTTCAGTTAATCTAGATATTTGTTTGAAACTTATTTTTCTTAGTTACCTATGCATCCAAATGCTATCAGTGATGATTGATGCTGACTCAGCTAATTTCACTCTCAGAAAATGTACCATAGTTTATGCTCGCAAATTCATATATTTTTTTGCTTGAGATTAATTTTCTTTGTTTAGTGTTGATTAGTAACTTATTTCCAAATGCTATTTGTTTTGATTGATGCTGGTGGCTAATTTTTTTCTGCTCTTAGAAAATTGACCATTACAAATATTTAAACAACTACATTGAAACTTCTATCTTGAGACTGTTGGTTAATCCTAGGAAAACGTACCGGTTTCACTGTACAAAATTTTTTGTACAAGTGTCGAACCTTTCCTTAAATAACCTATTGTGTTTTTTAGAAGTTAAATTAGGAATCGCAGACGGAACTTAACATCATTGATTCCAAATTTAGCTTATCCGTTCTTAATGGTTTAGATTTGAATCGCAAGCGGAACTTAACACTATTGATTCAAATCTACCTAGGTTATTAATTCCATAAATATTAATTTCCAAAATTGGCTTCCAGGACTGCATGGCGAGGCACATGACCTTCTTGGATATGGGAGCAACCACAACCGCCTAGGCAAAGCCTTTTAAGGAAAGCTAATATTTATTTCCTCAAATAACTCTAGGTTAACCAAAAGGAACAATCGAATCACAAGTTCGAAAAAGAAGAAAACACAAACTCGAAAAATAAATTCGAAAAAACTAGATCTAATTGCCTCTTGTATTTAGAATTCTTACAAAGAGAAAAACTAGCATGATGCGGAAAACAATTGCTAATTATACCTTCTCTTTGTATGCTAATGACCTCGAGATCTTCTGCCGTATTCCTCGCCTCGCCTTGGACGTCGTGTGGGCGACGATCCTCCAAGATAAACACCACCCAAAAGCCTCCTTCCTCTTCTTGTAAAATCCGACCACCACCACCACCACAAGGAGAAGAGAGCAAAAGGGAAAAGAGAGAAGAAAGGGAGAGAGCCGGCCACACCAAGGTCTCCAAACAAGAGAATAAGAATTGTTATATCATAAGGCCTCCTCACCCCTTCTTTTATATTACTTGCCCAAGGCAAATAAGGGAAGAATTTTTACAAAAATTAAAATCTTCCTCTAATTTTTCCTTTTTCCTTTTATTTTTCCTTTTCTTTCCTCTTGATTGAATCAATCACCAAAATTAATTGGATGATGATTTTATTATTTTAATATGGCCGACCACCTTGCTTGGGCACCAAGCAAGGTTGGCCGACCCCCACAAGAGAAATAAATATTTTTTATATAAAATTTTACAAGAAAAATTCTTATAAAATTTTACAAGAAAAATTCTTATAAAATTTTACAAGCTCTCTTTCCTAAAGTAAGAGTTAAAAAAGGAAAGTTCTAAAAATTAAAACCATGTTTTAAAATTTAAAACTTCTCTTATAAAATTTCCTTTTTTAACATGGTGATAGAAAATTTAAATTTTCAAACTTCTTTTCCCTTTTTTTTCCTTAAACCATGAGGATAATTAAAAAAGGAAAGTTTTAAAATCTTTTAAACTCTCTATTTAAACATGTGACCTAATTCAAATAAGGAAAGTTTTAAAAATTAAAATATCTCTTTTAAAACTTATAGTTTTCTACAAAGAGAAGATTTTAAAAATTCAAAACAACCCTCCCTTTTTGAATTATTGTGGTCGGCCCCTTCATGCAGGGTCACCAAGCATTGGACCGACCCACTTCTTGGACACCAAGAAGAGCCTTACATTTGGATGGACTTGAGGCTATAATAAGGCTACGACAGGGACCTAGAGGAGAAATTGGTTTTGACCTTCCGATGAGCTTGAGTATCCCGTGTTCGCCCCGAACACACAACTCAAGTTCATCGATAATAACTCATTCCACTAGAGAGTTATTACCGAATTACCGCACCAATCCCAAATTACATTATGGGCTTCTTCTTATCATGAGTGTGTTAGTCTCCCTGTGTTTAAGATTACGAATGCCCACTAATTAAGTAAGTTACTGACAATTCACTTAATTAATATCTAGCTCCAAGAGTAGTACCATTCAACTTTATTGTCATATCGGACTAGGTCCACCTGCAGGGTTTAACATGGCAATCCTTATGAGTTCCTCTTGGGGACATTCTCAACCTAGATAACTAGGACACAGATTCCTTCTATAATTAACAACACACACTATAAGTAATATCATTTCCCAACTTATCGAGCATATTGATTTGTCGAGCTAAACCTCACCCTTTGATAAGTCAAAGAAATAAATATTAAATATATGTGCTTGTTATTATATTAGTATTAAGAGCACACACTTCCATAATAACTAAGGTTTAGTTCTTTTACTAAGTCAGTACAAAAAGAACATACCTAAATGATCCTACTCAATACACTTAAAGTGTATCAGTGTAATTTATTAGTCAAGATAAACTAATACTTAATTACACTACGACTATACTATACTGATAGTTTGTTTCTTTCTATCTTAGTCGCGAGCAACTGTTTATAATTTATAGAGAACCTACAACATGATCTTCTGAGTGTGACACCACACTCCATGTTGTCTACTATATAAATTAATTGAACAATTATATTTAATAAATAAATGCAGATATTGACCAATGTGATTCTTTTATTTTAACAAATAAATGTTTACAAAAGCTAGACTTTTAGTATACACTCCAACAGAGACTACCCATACTGAGTTGCATAATATTCATAGAATGTGTTCATTTTCTCTTATAACCTTTTTCACAAATGACTATTATCGTGAAAAAAACATTAATATTTCATCTTGAAAACAGGTTCTAAGCTACAAACTTTGGTTAATCTACTATGTACTTTGCTAGAAGATAGCCATCGTTTTGCAGCACACATTATGATTATCCATCCTTTAACAATCCAGCCTATCATCTTTCCTGACCTAGCCAACTATGTTGCTTCTGGGGACTCAAAATTGGCATGGATGCTTATTTACTGCCATAGTAGTTGTTGGTCGACATAGTAAATTTGACAAATGAACTTACTTATAACAATTTTGAAAATCTAGTACCGATTAGTTTTTATGCTACTTAGACTTGGGTATGAGTATCCAAGACAAGAGTGGATCTAATCTGTGTCCAATAAGATTGTTGAAGTTAGGATGTTCCACATCCATTGCTCCCACATGGAAAAGTGAGGTGGTCCATAATAAATATAAATTGGTCTCTTTTTTAATAGCTTTTAGGATAAGTAGTTAGTTAACCAAATTCAATATGATATTAAACAAGGTTTAAAATCTCGGCATTGCAATAGGCACTGGCATTGTGGACTGCAGCGATCCCATGGCGGCCTTCGTGAGGTCATGGAGGCGCCACTCAATTTTTTTTTCTTTTACAATTATGTTATTATGTTTAATATTTAAGTTAAATTTTTTATTAAAAATATATTTTTAATTAATATATTTTATATTTGAAAAAAATACTAAAATTATATCGGACAACATGGTATGGTACCGAAACCGTATCATTTCGGTTATAAACCAAAACTTTGATAAAAAAAAGGTAGCTCGGTGCACGAAGCTCTAGCTATGCGGGGTCTCGGGGAAGGATTCATTGTACACAGTCTTACCTTGTTTTTTGCAAGAGGCTGTTTCCAGGATTCGAACTCGTGACATTTTGGTCCCAAAGTAACAACTTTACCATTGCGCCAAGGCTCCCCTTCAAACCAAAACTTTGATATAGTTTGAAATTTTAAATAACAACCAAGTCTTATCCCATTAAGTGGGGTTGACTATATTGATCATTTTATACCATTGGGCTATATCCCCTACTATGCTATCATCTATACTTAAATAAATTTTATCTTGTTTTATTGTTGTTAACTAAGTCTTTTTTGATCTTCCTCGTTTGATGTGCGTATTTGTTATACTTTCACATTGTCTAATCAGAGCATTTATTGGCCAAGTACATGCCCGTACCATCGTAAATGTGTCTCTCGAAATTTTCTCTCAATAGATGCAACTCCGACTTTCTCTTTAATGCTCTTATTTCTTATTCTGTCCATCCTCGTATGTTCACAATCCACCTTAATATTCTCATCTCTGCACTCAAATCTTCTACTCATGTGTTCGAGTCATAGCCCAACATTCAGCATCATATAACATAACAGGTCTAATCACCATTTTGTGGAACTTTCCTTTAAGTTTTAGAGGCACTATACGATCACATAAAACATCCGACGTCCTCCTCCATTTCAACCATCCTATTTGTATGCTATGTAAGACATCTCTCTCAATTCCTCTATTATTTTGCAAAAATGATCATAAATATTTAAAGCCATGCTCCAGATCATCTCCTATTTTAACAATTGTTTCATTACATTTACTATTGTTAAACTTAAATTCTATATATTCTGTCTTTACTCTACTAAGCTTAAAACCTTTTACTTCTAGTGTTTCTTGCCAAGATTCTAGTTTAGCATTTACTCCTTCATGTGTCTCATCTATCAAAACAATATCATATGTAAATAACATGCACCACAGTAATCCGTCTGAAATCTTTACTCTGATCGTTACATCTTCATACATATTAATTTGGTTCAATATATGTTATGCAAACACTTTTCTTTTTTAGAATTCTCCATATAATTTCTTTTGGGATGATTACCGTGTGTAAATCTTGCTTTTGCTTTCGATACTTTTCAATTAGTTGCATTAGAAGATGTATAGCTTCTATTGTTGATCTTCCAGGCATTAACCCAAATTAATTTTCGGTCACCGTGGTCTTTTTCCTTATTTTTTTTTTCTATTACTCTTTCCAAATATAACTCATTAGTTTAATACTCCTATAATTTGTACAATTTTGTACATCTCCCTTATTCTTAAATGAGAGAATTAGAGTACTTACCTATCATGCATTTTTTCATTTTCAATATTATATCGAATAATTTTGTAAGTCATTCAATATCTTATTTTCCTAGGCACTTCCATACTACTATCAAAATTTAAATTTCCATAGTCATTTGACCTACTTGAATTTCCTAAGTTAAGTTGATCATCTAAAGTAGGTCATCTAAACCTTCATTAAAAAGTTGATGAAAATACCCGTCCACCGCTCTTTTATTTCTTCATCATTTACTAGTATCCTATTATATTCATCTTTAATGCATCTTGTTTGGATAAAATTTATTGTCTGTCTGTTTCTCTCACTTTAGTTATTCTATAAATGATACTTTCCCCTTCTTTTGTATCTGATTTTCGATATAACCGTTCAAAAGTTTCATTCTTTACTCGCTTCCTTAGTCTTTCTTGGCTATTGTATATATTCTTAAAGTTTTTCTCGGTCTTATAAATATATAATTTCTTATATACTTAGTTTTTTCTTCACTTTCTCTTGTATTCTCTCATTCTACCACTAAAATTTCGGTGGTGCATGCCCATTTGATTTACTAAGTATACACTCTTGGTTACTATTTTTAACTTTGATATTATCTTATTCCATGTTGTATTACAATTATCGTATATTTTACATAATGCTTTTACTCTCACATTCTTCTTGAATATATTTTGCTTCCTATCCTTTAACTTCCACTACTTAATTGTAGGAGTCGTGTATATTTTCTTTCGATTGATACTATGATTGAGACGTATATCAAGCGGTACTAACCTATATTGGGTTATTAAGCTTTCTCCAAAGATAACTACAATCTTTACAATTTTTTTTTTATCTCTCTTCCTAACTATAAGTCAATTTGTGATTTATTATTCCCACTTTTGAACATGATCAAGTGTTCTTTTTTCTTAAAAAACATATTAGCTAGTATAAGGCCATATGTGCAAAATCCAATATAATTTTCCCTTCATTTCTTCTTCCAAACCCATAACCCCTATGCACCCATTTATATTTTTCATTTTTCAATATGATATGCCCATTTAGATCGCCTCGCAATTTCCTGATAATGTGAATAAAAATTAAGTGAATTGATTACATTTTTTTGGTTATAAGATGTAGCCTCAGAATCTGATAGTGCCTTTTGTTTTGAAGAATTAAGAGAATCATTACCGTTCCTAACATTTTTGTCAGGCAAATTAGCAAATGTAGAGAATGCCAAAGAATAAGAAATGTCATAGTAAAGCTCACAAGAAGAGATGCTTTTATGATTAGATTCCAAATAAATATTTGTAGTCATTTATTGAATTTGTATCTTGGAGATAATGTTGTCCACCACATTGTTATTTTTCTCCTTGGACAAGAAAACTCTCCTTGAATCATGTTCCAATCATGACAATGGACATGCTCTTTAATAATCGTGTCTTTTGCTTAAAATACCACTATAGTGTAGTTCTTTATCAATTGCTTCAAAAAACTCAACTATATGACCAATATAATCAGCCTCTCCTTCATGTGAATGTAGTATCAAAATCTGATACTGCTTTTTTGTTTTGAAGAATTAGGAGAACCATTACCATTCCTAACATTTTCATCGGGCAAATTAGCAAATGTAGAGTATGCCAAAGAATAAGAAATGTCACAGTAAAGCTCACAAGGCAGGATACTTTTCTTATTAGATTTCAGATCAATATTTGGACTCATTCATTGGATTTGTATCTTGGACATAATGTCATCCAACACATTGTTATTTTTTTTTTTTCCTCCGACAATAATACTCTCCTTGAAACATGTTCCAATCATGCAATGGGCATACTCTTTAATCATCATTTCTTCTCTAAAAGATCACTAAGCCATTTAATCAGCCTCTCCTTCATGTGCTTCTTACATCATCATAAACATTTATAATGAACTCCATCCATTACGGCCTGCATATAATATTGACTTGCTAACAATACTGGATCATCCACTCTTTTCTTCTAGTAACTTTCCGGCCAAAATTGTTTAGATTTGGCCTCTGGAATTGGATTGCCAATAAAGTGACAGCCAAGTCCCACATCTTTCTTTGACATTTTGCTGTATCCCACCCTCTTCTTGGACACTAGCTCGATGCTCACCACTTCTACCTTCCTTTTCTGCCTCCTGCTCTCCAGCTTGCTCATATTTTTGATTGCTAGCAAAATTAGATCCCTTATTGCTAAGATCACTGTCTTTCACTATCCAATTTGGTATTGAAGTTGCTTTTTTCACCTTGTTTGGCCCTAGAACCACTAATGTCTTCACTTGCTTCTTACCTCCAACTGCAGCCGTGGCAGTATTGGTGTTTGTATTTGTTAAGTGTATCATTCCTCTAGTAGTTGGAGATGTTGAAGCTACCTCATTTTCCCCTTCAACCACTAACGTCTCTGTCACATTTTTCTTTCGGAACTACCTTAATTAACTTTTATCACATGCTTCTTTCCTCTATTGGTGGGAGGCCTGCTGCAGGTGTTATTTGCCTGGCGGCCTGCGTCATCTAGCTTGCACTTTTCTGCTGTTCTCATGGTCATTTCAGGAAAGTGAGAAGGGGAGAACTGCAAGATCATTTCTTTGCCACTAACACTTTTTTTTGTGGCAAAAGGCGAAACGCTCGCTCCCAGCGCCCCTGCCGTACCCGACCCAAGGCCTTCGCGAGGGAGGTAAATCGCAGCATCCGAGCGAACATGTGACGGACATGGTGTAATACGGGGATAGGTGATTTATTCCCCAGCTGCCCCGAGAATCGACCCTGCGGCCTCATTGTGGCAACACCCGCCACATACCAACTCGGATGACCCTGCCACTAACACAATACTATGTTTGGGTGCCAATTTATTTGTCATAAATCTTTAAACATCTTTGAGATATGCATGTCGAATCATCTAGAGTGATGTGGGAAATGAGAAAACCAATTTATTTTACTCCTTTAATTGAGTGCAAGAAACTATGTACAAAGTATTGTGTAATTGGGTACCAAAGTTTACATGAAGAAGGAAATGATTCAAATGATTAGAATGACAAACTTGAAGAATCTAATCCTCCTAATGGTGAAAAATTTGAGGTTGCAAAACTAGTTGGTATTTGCTATGGCGATCCAAATAGCATCAAATAAGTTGGATTAATGTTTAAGGTTCTTCGGAAAACATATAATCCTAGCTAAGATACTTGGGAGCTAATTGATGGCTTAAGCAATATTCAAGAAAGAATTATAGTTTTTGAAGAATATATTCAAGTAGAATTTTTCATCATTACCTAACCAAGTGGATGTGATTTGTAGTGGTTCTCTATGTTAAAAAATCGATTAGCCAATCAACATCAACATGGGATCTAATCAAGGAGTATTCCTCTCCACATGTGAGACTACTTCGTCATGACTGCACACGTTGGAATAGTGGAAATAGAGAGGGAGAGAAGAAAGGAGAGTAGATAAGGGAGGAGAGGAGTGGGTGGTGGAATACAAAATGGGAGAATAGAGTGACTAAGGGAGAGAAAGGAAGACTAGGGATAAAGAGAGGAGTACCAGAAACAAGTGGTGGGCGGGCGGGCAGTAATTGGATGGTGATGAGTGATAGTAGGCGATAGTTGGCAAGCGGTGATGGGCAAGCGTTGTTGTGAGAGAGGGAATTAGATAAGGAATTATGTAGAGAGAGAAAAATGAAGTGTATTAAATAATTCTTAATATTTCAAAATACGATTAACCAAACTAAATACAATTGAACCAAATTATCATATAAATTTGATTCAGGTTTAAATTAGTCAAAATAAATCCAAATCAAGCTTGATTTAAACTCATTTGACCCTCATGTCTATTTAATGGACTCCACTTTCACTCGACCATAAAACTTAAACTATTGGTTTGATTTAGCTTAATTACTCACCTATTTTTTTTTTAATTTCTTTTAAAATGCAAAAAATTAAATGGGATAAAATTTGGAGTAATATGGTACTTGTTGTTTGCAAATGATATTGTTTTGGTTGATGATACTTGTGAAGGACTAAATGCTAAGCTCAAATCTTAGCAGGAAACACTGAAGCAAAAAATTTGAGTTAAGTTCAGTAGTATTAGACGTAGTAAAACAATGTAAGTTAGGAGATGATGAGTAACTTGTAAGGATTGCAAAGGGATGGAAGGATTGATAGAGATATAAAGAAGATTGTTTTTACATACGATACAAGTAGGATAGTAAAATGGAGGATGACATGAGGTGTTCTTTGTGATTGTAAGATATCTTTAATTCTTAAAGAGAAGTTTTACAAAATGGCTATATTACATGTTGATCCTGTCCGAAAGCTGAATCAACGGACGCTGGGCACGTGGCGCTCTCCGGTTGCTGACGTGGGTCTTCGACTGCTGGTGCGAACTTCCGGCGATCCTGCAAAGAAGTCGGGCCGGGAAGGGGTTCCCGGCGACGACCCTCCGACGCTCAAGTCAGAAAAACGAATAGCAAGAAGGTGGCTCCAGGGATCTCAGATTGCATACCTCCGATGAAGTCTGATGGCGTTTATATAGAGCCACGGGAGCTTGGTGCACACAACCCGAGGTGTACACGTGTCATATCCCATACCGCAGCATGGGCTTGTCAGAAGAGCATGTTTGACTCCATGCCGCTACAGTCTGAGCGTCTCCTTGATGGGACAACAGAATATTCGATCGCACCATACTGCGTATGGTTTAGTCTTCGAACATGTCTGTTGTCAGCAACAGGGGTTACTGAGATGACGTCCACACTGTCCCCTACTCTTTGACTTCCTCTTCTCGGATCGACCATCCAGCCGCTCGGCCAGAGCGCTCGTCTTTAGTCCGACGTAGGTGGTCGCCCGTCCGAGAATTCTGAGGGTCGTCCTTCCGCTCGGCTCGTATCGCCTGAGACCCTGGCCGAGCGGACAAACGGCTCGGCCTTCATTCGTGCGTTGTCTCGCGGTCGAACGGATTATCCGCTCGGCTCTATGCTCCTTCCTTCCTTGGCGCCCGGCCGGATGGTTGTTCTTTCGGGTAAGGGCTATTGCCTGGTGCTCGGCATGTCTTGCCCGCTCCTCGAGCACAGGGGGTTGACCCCCCCATTGACTGCCGATCTCCACATGTTGTCGGACTTTCCCTTATGAGGGCCCCCCGGTCTTGCCACAGGATCACTTGCCTCCCCTTCAAGTCTAGTCGAAGGAGGCGGAGTCCGACTGATTGGACTATTGACTCGATTGAGTAAGGGTCGCCATACTAGGCCGCTCGGCCGGGCTGGGGAATGCTCATCCGCTCGGCTTATATTCCCTGTCAAGTCCGTTCGGCTCTATTACCGGGTCGGTGTTAACGCTTGTTGCACGCTTGCTGCATGCGGTGATAGGCGTTCATTAAATGCGCCCTGTGTCTCGTTGACACGTGGCGCTCCCGCTATCGTCAGCGTACGGTGCTGGCCTTACTTCCGATGGGACAGCCGCCGTTTGAAATGAACAGCTGGATGATGGCCTCGTTCTTTACGACCTGAATCGGACGGTGGAGGCTGCTCGAGGCCGACGTTATAAAGCTCGCGACCCCTCTTCTTCGCCGTATTTCTGCTTCATCGATCCCTGACGCCCCACTGCTCTTTCTTCTCCGGCGACCTCGCTTCTCAACTCTCCGACGACCCCGAGGCCCCTTGCGACCATCCTGTTGCTCGTAAGCCCTTCTTCTCCTCGCTTTCTCCCTGCTTTTCTGTCCGTCGGTTGCCTCTTTCATTCTGCCACCTTCATTCTTTGCTTTATTTCCCTTTCCTTTTATCTCGCGTTCCTTCCTTGCCCCCGACCATGACCAGTACTTCCCAGCCGACTAGTGGCGCTCCTGGTCTATGGTACACGACCATGGAGAGCCGATTTGACGAGGAGGATGCCCTGCGCCTCACTCGGACATACAGCCTGCCGGCCGACAACCACATAGTATTAGCCACCCCTACCGACCGGCCTCATAACCCGCCGCCCGCCACCGTTCTTTTCTTCCGAGACCAATTTTTGGCCGGACTACGCTCTCCTCCACATAAGTTTTTCTTACAAGTGTGCAACTATTTTTGCATCCCGCTCGACCAGCTAGTCCTGAACTCCATTAGGTTGCTGAGCGGGATAGTGATTCTCTTTAAACTGAACGACATTCCATTAGACCCAAGGTCTTCCACTATTTTTACTACCCTAAGCAAGCCGAGTGGGGTACTTTCGTTTTTCAATCGAGGATAGGTTTTGTCCTTTTTGATAATATGCCGAGCTCCAACAAACACTGGAAGGAGCATTTTTTCTACATGCGCTTCCCCGAGCCACCGACCTTCCGAATCAAATGGCAGACGGCGATGCTAGCGCAACCGGAGCTTGGCAAGTTTAGGGGTGATCCAGCCTACCTTCATGCAGCCGACCGGCTGGTCGACCAGCGCTACCACATCGACAAGCTGCTCCTTCCGGGAGTGACGTATATATTTGGCTTGTCCCCCCTTCCAGCCGACCTGCCTTGCAGCATGAGTAAGTTCTCTTATCGTCCCCTTTTTTTTTGTTCTAACTGATTGAAGTTATGTGGCGCGCCAAGGCTACCGAGCGGCTGAAACTGCGAGCCGCTGAGATCGAGGCGGCCAAGAATAGGGAGGTCGCCGAGCGGAGCTTAGCCTCAGCTGGTCCGGCCAGCGGAGAGGGTGAGGGGACTCAGAGTGTCCCCGAAGCCTTAGACGCTTCTGCCTCTCTCGGCGAGGCTGCAGGCGATATAGAGCCTGTTCAAGTCGAGGTGGAGGGCCGCTCGGCTGACGAAGCCCCCCTGGCAACTTGGAAGCGCAGACGGCCAGAGCCAGCCACTCAACCAACTCCATCTGATGAACCGCAGTCCGAGCGGGGCGATGCAGCTCCAGTGCTATCCGGGACGGTCTCCATAGAGAGTACCCCAACGTCGCGCGGTTCTCCAAGGGCTACTTCCGAGGTGCCGCCCTCCAGTCCTCCCCGAACCATGCGGCGTCTCAGGCGATTGGGCGACCATCCTTCTTCCTCCATCGGTGAGCCGTCCGGTAAGGCCGCTATGCCCCAGGGTGATCCGAGCGGCCCAAGGTTGATAAAAACTGTCCTGCGCCTTCCGTCGGAGGAATACTTGGCGGCTGCTGATCGGCCAGTGGTCCCCAGCAGCAGATCACCCTTACGGGTCCTCTTGCCAAAGCCTGGGAGGATGCTCGGCTCCGAATTGCAATGATGACTCCCAGTCAGCTAGGCGATAGCAATCTACAACAGGCGACCGGGGTATGTTCTTTTACCGTGTTGGTTACTTGGATTGAGTTTCTAACCTGTTCATATCCGTTCGCAGAACTGGGTGGAGCAGATTGCCATCAGCAACCGACTAGCCGAACTGGAGGACGAGCTGAAAAAGCTCAAAGCCTCGGGGGAAAGCAGACAATCAACAGCCGCTCTGGAGAAGGCCAAAAAACTGCTGGAAGCCGAGCGGGGTAAGTCCTCCGATCTGTCGAGTGAGGTGGCCCGCCTCGAAGCTTTGGTCAAGCTACGAGATAAGGAGATAAAGACCGCGACCACCCGGAAGCGCAAAGCCATCGACGACATGGACCTGATGAAGGTGGAGAATCGGGGGCTAGAGCGGCGCGTGAAGGAATTGGACGCCTCGTTGTCCGCTGAACGGGAGGGCCGTTCGGCCGACCAGGCTAAAGCGGAAGGGGCTCTGAAAGATCTTCAAGCTGCCTTTGACGCTTCTAAAGCCACGCTTAAAGAGTATCAAGACGGGGAGCCCGGTTGATCGACGGAGGTGCGCAAAGCTTTCATCCGCTCGGACGAATTTGGCGAAAGGTTCAGCGACAAGCTGTCCTTGACTTTTGAAGAGGCGATCAAGGTGGCGGTGGACTATTTGAAGACCAAGGGCCACATACCAGCCGAGTTGTCTGTCGCCCACGAAGACCTGGCGGTGATGATGGGCTCCATCCTCGATTCTCTCTTTAATTTTGGTGATAGTGAATGAAGGGTTTGTAAAACTTCTTTCAAGTTTCTGCTGTCTTTTGTATGCCCGCCGTTCGGGGCGAAGACTGTTGTTATCACTTTTGTCTATTCATCATTTGGTGTAAATGAATTCTCTCTCCTTGTTATTTGTTTGTTCGATCAGCATCCAATCCTTAACTTTTTGCGCCGGTCCTAATTTTCTCGCGCTAAGTGCGTTTTATAAAGGAGCCGCACGGCCCCACGCTTTCTTTATTCTTGCCTTATCGGCAGGCCCGATCAGAGGTCGGCCTTTACAACCGAGCAGGACCTTGCAGAAAGTTATCCGTCCGGAGGATTTATAGACTCCGGTTGCTCGCCTTTTAACGTCGAATTTTACCGTCAACGCCTGACGACCTTCCGCTCGGCGGGTTTATAGACGCCGGCTCGTCTCTCGATTTTTAACGTCGGAGCTCGACGGTCTTCTGCTCGGAGGGTTTATAGACGCCGGCTCATCTCTCGATTTTTAACGTCGGAGCTCGACGGTCTTCCGCTCGGATGGTTTATAGATGCCGGCTCGTCTCTCGATTTTTAACTTCATAGTACAAATTATTTGTGATGCATGACTAATTATTTTCAAATAACTTCATAGAAGCTTTCAATTTTATTTTAACTTATGCATGGAAATTGATAAAGATGATGCTTATCTTTTGTTGTATAATGTTTCATTGCATAGGCTGCCAACATGTCCTGTTGACATTATATAATTAGAGCTAAAAACTGGTCCAGCTGCATAGGGAGGTCAAGAGAAATGCAGGTGGTCTGAAGGTATTCATCAAGCAGTTGAGGCAAAAGAGGGTCTGAAAATCCAGGTACTTCAAAATTTTAAAACACTAAATAGAGACAAACATAATGTTATTACAGGTGATGCAGTCTTAAGCTGTATAACCATTTGAGAATTTATGCTGGTTGTTGCAGGCTGATTCAGTTGTTGTTGCTCAGATAACATACCAATCACTCTTTAAGCTCTATCCTAAGCTTTCAGGGATGACTGGAACTGCTAAAACTGAAGTATGAACCTCATAATTCTAGCTATATACATAAACTATAACTCTCAACCTATACCATTGATCACGAGTGCTGCTATTGACATCTGCAGGAGAAAGAGTTCTTGAAAATGTTTCAGATGCCAGTCATTGAAGTTCCTACAAATTTACCCAACATTCGATGTGATTTACCTATTCAAGCTTTTGCTGTAAGGATCTCAATTTCACAAATCCTTGTAAATGAACATCACTTGGTTATATGATGGCATGCCATTTCAGACTGCACGTGGGAAATGGGACTATGCGAGGGCAGAAGTTGAATCAATGTATCAATTGGGTCGCCCTGTATTAGTTGGAACAACTAGGTAAAATTTGGGAAGCAGTTAGTCTCTCAGCTACTTTATCTCAATTTCCATGCATTTGAAATTGAAAGTAAATGCAAGACAACATGTGGTTATATTCTTATCGCTGTTGAAATCATCCAGTCTTTATTTTATATATATATATATTTCACTTTGACACGATGATTCATATTCCACCCACCAAAATCAATCTCTTATTTCATCTTTTTTAATGACCTACCACTGAACATGTCTATCTCAACATTCTCATTATATATATATATATATATATATATATATATATATATATATATATATATATATATATTTCACTTTGACATGATGGCTCATATTCCACCCACCAAAATCAATCTCATATTTCATCTTTTTTAATGACCTACCACTGAACATGTCTATCTCAACATTCTCATTTTAGCCACAATTAGGGATTTGATTAAGAAGGTAATATGCATTTTATCTCCAAAAATAACAGATCTCTTATGCCAATTTAATTTACAAACTGGTTAAGGCTAAATGGTGATAGATCGTGGTGTTTGGTTTCATCTATAGATGATTGGTAGATCACTTTTATAGTAGATAAGGTCTTCACCTTAGTTCTCTCTCATCCAACAATTCCTAATTTGAGTTCAATAATAAGTGATACCGATTACTTTTTTCTTAAGAAAATCAAGTTTCCAATTATGATGTTTGTTTGGTCTTGTTGTATGATATTGACCCATAAGCTTGCAGAATTTTTCGAAACTGACCATTTTATTCTTGCATAAGTTCAATAACCATTGTTTATGAACATATTTTCTTATTGCAGTGTTGAGAATTCTGAATATCTATCTGATCTTCTTAAGGAACAAAATATTCCTCATAATGTTCTCAATGCGAGGCCAAAGGTTCAACAGTTGTCTTGAATCTACCATAATCATTCTGACTAATTTCTTCATGAAAACTTCTAGGTAACATTTCTTTTATGCTTGATCGCTCTATTTCTTCTCCAGTATGCTGCAAGGGAGGCAGAAATTGTTGCCCAAGCTGGTAGAAAGTATGCAATTACCATATCTACTAACATGGCAGGAAGAGGCACTGATATCATCCTTGGTGGTAATCCAAAGGTCTGTCATTTTATAAATTCAATATTTTTTCTAACATGGATTGAGATGATCATCCATCCATGATATGTAGGGGAGATGGCTGTCTATTGACTCTAATTTTTGTAATTTTAATAGTCATCAGATCATCTTCCACATAATTTTGCTCAAATATCAATTGTGGATTAGCATATTCAAATCTTTATACACCTTTCAATGATATTCTTTGCTTTTGTCTTTTCTTTTGTCACCTCAAGATGCTAGCAAAAGAAATTGTAGAGGATAACTTGCTTCCTTTTATGTCACAAGAGACTCCTAGTGGCAAAACTGATATGGAGCAACTATCTGAACAGGTGCTGAGTCATGTTCCTTGTACAAATTATCTTTCTTTGCTTCCGTTCCCTTTTTCTAAATAAGGTCTTAGATTTGTTAATATTTTTTATTCAACATGAAATAGAGTTTCTCAAAAGTAAGAATAGGACCCTCATCGTTGGCTTTGGTTGCAAAGGCTGCTGTTATCTGTAAGTATTTTCTTTTATAGTGTCAGTCATGGAATGTGTACGATACTTGTCCTGCCAAGATAGAATTATAAGCTTCCTAATAGAAAGTATATATTTTGCTTTGGAATATTTGTAGCAAAGCATTTGTGCAAAAGCAAGGGACGTGATTGGTCATATAAGGCGGCACAATCTATTATATCAGAGTCCATACAAATGGGCCAATCTCTTGGAATAGCAGAACTGGAAAAACAGTTAGCTGAAGATCCAACCATATATCCCCTTAATACTATGATAGGACTTGCTTTTCTCACTGTTTTGAAGGATTGTGAAGCACATTGTTTTAATGAAGGACTTGAAGTGAAAATGTTGGGTGGGCTTCATGTGATTGGGACATCATTACACGAGTCTCGCCGAATAGATAATCAAGTAACTTCCTATTCTTGAAAATCTGAAGAAGTTACCATAAATATAATTTTTTTATTTTGTTTTATACAGTATGAGTTTTTTCATTATTCAGTGATTCTATTCCTGTGAATAAGGAGTTCTAATTAAAATTTTTTGAGTATAATCAAATGTTTATTAAGACCGGAAAACAAGTAGCATCACAAACTCATATTTCTTTTAAAAAGCAATCTCAGGCATTTTTAGTTTAAGAATTTATAGAAGCAATCATGGACCAAACTAACCCTATTTTGGTCCCTACAAAAAGGTGTGGTCAAATAATTTCTTCTAGGTGAAAGTGTTAGATGGTTAAATAGTTTCATCTGGGTGGATGGGAGATATCAACGTTTAAGGCACACTTTTGTCTCAAGAACAATTTAAAGGGCCCTTATTTGTTTCTAGAAAATTTTGCAATGCTCTATTTGTTCAGCCGGAAGAAAAATTTCATTGAATACAAGAAAATAGAATCTTTAACAATGTATAGTAACTAGTTCAATCATACTTAATTTAACATTCCTCTCTAGTTGGAGCATAACTTAATTTAATTAGGATGCTCTAAAAAACTAAGTTAAATTATGTTGTTGTTAAGTTTTTAGTAGGGATATAAGGAGTCATGACCACATTATGAATATTTCATGCACTCCTAAAATATAGGCTTACCAACAATGTAAATTAGCTGTTGAGAAGAAAAAAATAATTCTATTGTTATAAACTAGGATCAAATCATTACATCTATATACATGGATTAAGGTCTCAAGTTGTGTTGGTTTGCATGAACATTGAGATGCTTTAGCACTAGTACTGGAGCGATGGTTTGTAGTGAAAACAAAGAGGGAGAGATCATGGTGGAACTAGAGAGGGAGAGAAGAACCAAGAGATGTAGAGAAGAGAGACTAAGAGGGAGAAGACTACCTTAGAGAGAATGGGAGAAGGCTACTTAAGAGAGAATGGGCGATGTGCATGACGAGCACGACAACTTGTGAAGTGGTGAGCGATAGGCACAGAGATATAGGGGTGGTGTGACGATAGGCAGCAAATGCAATGGGTCATGAGGGAGAGGAGGATAATTCTTAATTTTTTCTAAAAATATCACTATTTTAATTAAATATAATTGAACTAGATTATGCTATATAAAACTTTGATTCAATCTTAGACTGATCTAAAATAAATCCAACTCGAGTTCGATTTAAAACTACTTGATCATAATCACCATGTCTACTCAATGACAACCTAAGTCTAAACTAACTTCTAGTCAACTTTGAAATTCAAAATAAAATTTTATTTACCTTAATTAGTTATTTAAAATTTTAAAATAATTAAACATATAAAAAATTTAAATGGGATAAAATTTGATATCTAAAATCAATGAAGGTTTTCTTTGTGTTCTAACTTTTGTGATGTCAAGAAAAACTGAGAGAGATTGTGTGTAAACAAGTGATTGGAAAATTATGATTTAGCGAGATTGTTCGCATTGTCAAAGTGCCTCCTACTCTCTTTTGTATCTTATCTCAGCTTTGGTACAAGCATCAAGGAACAATGAGGGTTCAACACAATGCTTTGATTAAATAAAAATTTATTTGATTAAGTTTAAAATGATATTTATTATTTTAAATTATATTATTAGAATATAATTGAAAATAAATGATGAAAGGAGGTATGTACTATCATATTGATTAACTTTTTTTTCGAAAAATTTATCTAGTTCAATTCTAAGTGTAAACAATTTTCAAATTTGAATTTGATTTTATCAAAAAAAATATCTTTAATCTAATTAAATAAATTTAATTACAAAATTTAAAATTTAATTTGACCTAAAATATAATATTTGAGGATCCAAAAATTTTGGATCTCTTTATTTTTGACCTCTAATATTTATAATTACATGGAAAAATTAAAATGAGATTGAAACCAAGTCATAGACTTTTGAATTATTTCACTACTACAATAACAACCTCCCACTAGGTGGGGTTGACTCTATGGATCTTTTCACGCCATTGGATTCTATCCCCTACTATCATCATCTATATGTAAATAAATTTTATCTTGTTTTATTGTTGCTAACCAAGTCTTTTTTGATTTTCCTCGTTTGATGTGCTTATTTGTCATAGCTTTACATTGCCTAACCGGAGCATTTATTGACCATTTAAGTACATGGTCGACCATCTTAAACGTGTCTCTTAGAGCCTTCCCTCAATAGATGCAACTTCAACTTTCTCTCTAATGCTCTCATTTCTTATTCTGTCCATCCTCATATATCCACACATCCATCTTAACATCTTTATCTCTGCAACTCTCATCGCACATGTGTTCGAGTCAACGCCATATAACATAGTAGGTCTAACTGGTCTAACTATTATTTTATAGAATTTTCCTTTACGTTTTAGAGGTACTTTACGATCACATAACACACTCGACGCCCTCCTCTATTTCAATCATCTTGCTTGTATTCCATTTCACTACATTGAGGAATTTTCTTTAAGTTTTTGTCAACCAAAATATAATAAAAAAAGTGAGATTTTATCAAATGCTTATGAACAAATTTCAAATACAATTACATAAACCTATAAAGAAAATATATCCTTAACAATGAGCTTTTTGGGTCTTCAATTTGAAATAGATCTAATGTTGTAGAATTTGAGAGTAATGCATGTCGCAACTTAAAATTGAATATACTAAAGTGTAAATTATTATAAAATAAAAATTCATACTTTCCAAGTCACTAAAGCTGAAAATTAAAATTGAATTGGTTGCAAACCTTTTATATTTTGATGAAGACAGATAACAATAACAAGTCACTAAAGCCTTTTTCCATTAAGTGGGTAATTTATATGAATCCTTCTATGTCATTGAGCTTGATTCCGTGCTATATCTTTATTTATATTTAAATGAGTTTTATGCTGATTTATTGTTATTAACCAAACCTTTTTTGATCTTCCTGTATTGATGCATGTATTTATGATGGTCTCACATTGCCTAATTGAGACATTTATTGGATGCCTAAGTACATATTTATTTCACCTTAAATGTGTCTCTCGAGTAGGCGCAACTCTCGTTTCTTATTCTATCAATCCCCATATGTCGTCTGCACATCCATATCAATATTTTCATCTCACTCTCATCTTTTGCTTGTGTCCTTGCTTACTAATTCAACATTCAGTTCCATATAACATATCAACTTTAATTTTTGTAAAATTCCTCTTTAAGCTTTAGAAGTACCTTACAATCACAAAGAATATCTCATGTCTTCTATTTTAACCATCTTATTTGTATCCAATGTAAAACATCAATATCATTTTAATAAAGACTGATATGATCAAATTATTCAATAAATAAATAAAATATATAACTTATTTTAAGTAAAATTAATCATGTTATTAATAATTTAATTATTGAAAGTGTGCCTACATGACATGATATGGTATTCAAACTATATTGTTCCCATCAGAATTTGAAAATCCAGCACAACTTAAACCTTCCATCTATATATGCATAGTTAAGATTGTTGTACAATTGAAGTAAACCATTAATCTATATATATTCAGGATTATAAAACTAATTTTACTACTGTTAAACATGAGAAAAAAATAGTAGGGTTAATTGCTTCAGTTGCCCTCTCTTCTAATGCACCACATGCTTATGGGGTAAAGGGTTGCTAAGCCACATTTTACTTGATGAGTTTCTAGGACTGCCAATGCAGGTAAACTTTCATCCATCATTTATTCATTTTGCTTAAGTGGAATCACTAATGAGAACCACCATTGGAAAAGCAACTTTCATTCAGTGGTTGGAAATTTGAAGCATTGAAACTCAAATGTAATGCATAATAGAATTTTCTTTCTGTGAGTTTTTATTCTCTGTGCAAGAGATCATTTATTCTCTGTTTGAAATGGTATTAAACCTTTATATGAATTTTGATCTACTTCTATATTGCATCAAACATATTGTTAGATTGAGCATTGCTCAACCTTGGTTTTTAGTTGGGGCCTTAGTACCTAGAACAATGCAACTTGCAGTAATTAAAGAATCTAGTAGAAGTTTGGCTAGTGGAGTATTGTCTCAAAGATGCAATTGTTGTCGTCTTACTGATAGCAAGTACCTAAAGAGAGGGATTCATGGAAAACAAGACCTTCAAGGACTATAATGAGAAAATGGCACTTGGAGAAAAGTGGTAATTTAGACTTGCTCACACTCCAATTCATTTCATAGGCTCTCATATCATGTAACTTAGTGGTGAAACTCTACCTATATTTAGATTAATAATATACATGTATATATCACACATAGTAATATATATATGTGTGCAGAAAAGTTATATCTTAGTAATTAGTATATCATGGTATAAAAGTCAACTTTACAAATACATGAATTATGAAGCATGATTTTTTTTTTCACCAAGATTTAACAAAGAAAATATGAGAACTAGCCTCTGATCGGGTTAGTACTTCCTATTATTGTAGGACTAACATTAAATTTAAAATACACTCAAGATATTCAATCTATTTGACCTTATGTTTTAATACATGTAATTGCATCTTCATCATATCTACTTTGGTGTTTGTGTGTTTATTTATTTTATTGTTTTAATTTTTTCCAGCTTCGTGGTAGAGCAGGGAGGCAAGGTGATCCTGGATCAACAAGGTTTATGGTTAGGTACTATCTTGTTCGAATGCTAATTTAGGCAAACACGACAATCATATATGGTGATGACAATCTCACTAAAAGTAGATATCCACAATATCCCTTCGTCATAATCATTATTGAACAGAATAGATTATTGGAACATGAAGTTCATTGTATTAAAAAACACTTTTGGTGGCCGCACAAGTGAAAATGGAAGGGACCATTTTGCTTAGTGATTAAGTAGTCCCTTAAAGCGGTTCTAAAAATGGGTTTGCCTAGTAGGTGGTCTACCTAGGCATCCCAGGTGGTCTGCCTAGGCATCCCAGGTGGTCTGACTAAGCATTCTGGATGATTTGCCTAGGGGATCTACCTAGGAAGCTTAGGTGAGTTCATTAAGAAAACAGATTTATTTGTCTAATTGGTTTACTTAAATAAAACCCTAATTATCCATCTCTATCATATTCCTTCTTTCTGCTATATGTTTACCTGTTTGTGCTATCTGCTATCCATTCTTGTCGTCATAATGTAAAATATGGTCAGGTTTATTATTATGATGTGTTTACTTATCTATTATCATTATTTAGTTGTGATTGCAAACTTGTTTGTTTTATTGATTAATACACTTTGTTAGTGATAATGTACACTATATATTATGTTATCTCATATATCTATTTGAACATTGTTCTAGATATATTTGAGTTTATCACATATGTTATAGGCATAGTGATCATAATGCACATTGAATCAATCCCTCACTGTATTTACAACATCGCACCCGTCGTTCACTATATTTATAACTTTGGACCAACAAACATGTGTGAAATATTGAGATTAATACATCTAAAAACAATCAAAACAAAAAATTAATTGAGTGCTTATCTATATATATGTGCCAATTTTCTTTATTTAGTCTTCTATATTTTATGTTAATATTAATTTAATGACAATGGCCTAGGTGCAACCTAGCGTCTGGGTGCCATGTGGTGAGCTGATGGTCTATTGTTTGAAACCACCTTTTAAATTCTTGATGAAGTTTGCAGATGTGCCTCTATGATTTAATAAATTATAGAAGAAAAAACGAAAACCCCCAAAATTTATTCTAATAGAGAGGAAAACACACTAAAAGAAAAATAAATGGAGCTTTCCATTTAAACAGAGTAGAGAATGTTACAAGAGAATAAAAGTTTGGTATTTACTCAGTTAAAAAAACAGAAGCAAGAAGATGTTACTGGATGAGAATCAGTAACACTTCAGCATTTCCGTTATGAAAAGAGAGATAATGAGAAAATGCCCAGAGTAAGCTTCATCCTTTAAAAGAGAGCTAAAGGATGTGTTGTTGGGAAATAGAGAGGATAGAAATCAAACAACTCCTTTAAAAGAGAGTAGTGAAAGAGAAGATGTTCGAAGTGAAAGAGGTAGGGTGTACCTAGTCTTTCTTTAAGCCTATAGCCAATATACAAACCAATAGATAAATAAAGTGGGTGTTGGTGATGCAATAAGGAGAAATATTTCAGCTTTGCTTGAGAGGGGATACAATTGCATGAAGGTTTCTGAATTGCTGAACATAATAGTACAGGCTGACCAGTATTGATGAATTAAATGATGGTAGGAGCAAGTTGTACGTTGAATCATTCAAGTGAAAGTGGAGCTCTAATTTGATATTCTCTGATCAAATGTAGCTAGTTGTAGGTGGCGGCATCTCATGTAGCTTTCACTTTTGACCTTTGAGCTGTGGGTGGGTTCACAGTTGGACTTTCTTGAGCTCAGGGCCAAGGAGAAATCTTGGAATAAAGCATGGTTTGATAATTTGAGCTGTGCCAGACATCATGACTAAAATATTCACGGATATGCAGGATCCTAGTTGAGATTAATTCCAATGGACGTTCATTGCTCTCTTAACCTTATTATAGTTTTGATGCATTATAAGGTTTTGATGCATTATAAGGTGATCTATTGTGTTAGAGCTCAAGGATGTGTATGGATCTGTATTGTTCACCTATGCTAGCGGTGATAATTGAAGCCTAACTCTTAGTGATGAACCAAGATATGTTAATAGACACAAGGAGAATTCTTTAATTTAGGGCTTGCAAAACTATAGGATTTATCTCTTGTGGATGGTGTAAGAAGTGATACTCCCATTCAAAACAGAATACTTTTTTTGTTATTAGCAAGGTGGTTCAGATGCCAGTAGCAACTGTTAGTTTATTTCTCTAAAATGTTAGTGTAAATGATTTTTAAAATTGGTATAGACTTAAATTTACAAGTAAATAAATGCCAAAATTATATTAGCATGATACAGTGCGGTACTGAAACCAAACCATCCTGTTTCAGTTAATGAAATCTCCAGCACGGCTTGAGCATTTAAACCTTTGTATGGTGAATGAGATGACAACTAACATTGTAATTGTCAGAAAATTCAGGTTTGTAGAAGACATTAGTAGTAGAAACATGCTCTAGAAGAGTCAGTTGACTGCCTTGTAGAAGACATCAGTAGCAGAGATGTAGCAGAAATACCATCTAGAAGAGTGGGTTGATTGGCCTTGGGAATGTGGCTAAGGTGACAACTCATGAAATCCTACTACAGCATTTTTGGGAAGATTGAGAGAGGTGTCACTAATGAGTGAAGGTAGTCAATGAGAGGACAGGAGGGAGTAAACAAGTTGATGCAATTCTGTCTGTCTACTACTTTGACTGTTAGGGTCAATGATGCATTGAGACTGGCTCTTTTGATTGGCATAAACCTGTTATAAGAGTAGTTGACAATCTAGAGCTGTTTAGATGAAAAGAGAAATTCATTTAAAGTGAATGGTTACTCCATAGTGTTAGACTTCATTTTAACAAGGAGTTTTTTCTATAATCAACAGTGCATCTTTTTTCTTGGAAAATTATTCCTCATTATGTCTGTAGACTAAGTTTAATGTATTGAATAGCTTACAGGATGAAATGTTCCAGAAGTTTAATTTTGATACAGAGTGGGCCGTGAAACTTATATCAAAAATAACAAACAATGAGGATATACCGATTGAAGGTCAAACTATTGTAAAACAGGTTTTCTCAGAAACCCTCTTTCTGCATTACCCTATTTGATACAAAGCAGCTTTCTCTATGCTCAATTTTTGTTTGCAAAACTGCACAGCTTTTGGCCCTTCAAATTAATGCAGAGAAGTACTTCTTTGGCATAAGAAAGAGCCTCGTGGAGTTTGATGAAGTTTTGGAGGTATCAATCTATACACTTGTAAAATTGTTGATGGCTTAAATATGGTTTTGTTCAAAGCATATTGATCTTTTGATAAAGTGGACATGCTAAAGTCCTCATTAATCAGCAGTAGTTTTGTTCTCTCTACAGTTTACTGAACTATAATATACTTTTATCAATTGCAATTAATAGCATAGATTGCATTAAAATAGGATAACATCATTTTTATTAGTGACCTGCCTATATTTTTTTTTCCTTATCTTGCTTACAATGGTTGTTACACTTAATTTATGTTTACCAGATCTGTATTAGTATTGAAAGTTTTAAAAAAATTAGTTATCAGCCGCATCTAATAGGTCAGATAGAACTCATAAAAAAATTAAAAAAATATATATAAAAGAAAAGAAAAATGAAACAACAAAATAATAATATTTAATGAATAAATAAAAAATATATTAAGAAAACTTAAAAATCATGCATCTATTATATGATGTTTCTAAATTAATTTAATTCTTGATTAAATTGATTAAATTTAATCTTGATTTCAAATTAATTTAATTCAGATATAAAGTTGATTAAATTTAATTATAATTTCGAATTAAGTTAATTCTATTTTAAAATTGATTAAATTGTTTAAAATTTGATTTTAATTTTAAATTAATATCTGATTTTAAAATTTAAATCAATTTTGACTAAGAGTTGTTGTTTGGTTTTGAGAGGTTCATGCATGGTAACGGGAATGAGGTAGGAAGCCTTGTTGCTCGTTGGATCAGAGAATGGGAAGGTGAAAGTCGCAGATTCTTTCACGGAAGCATGTTAGAATTAAGGTGGGTGGCAATCTGGGATTCATACAAGAGGACAATGAGCAGAAAGCAAGGAGTTCATGAATCCTCTACTATGTGCTCAACTATGTTCCTCTAACATGCCCCACGGGTTGACACAGTTGATTCCTAGCGTGTGCGAAATGCATCGCGGGTATCCATGCAAAGGGTCATTGTGCTGGGCAAAGCCCCCCGTGATTTACCTTCCTTCAAGATTGCATAGGACAGTCTTGGAGGGGCCCGGGGTGAGGGTTATCATTTTTTTTTTGCTACAACTATGTTCCTTTAACATTGAGTGAGCTGAAGGTTCCATCGAGAGGAACTAAATTCTCGAACGAACAAAAGGAACATGAGGAACAAAACTCTTTAACAAAACATTTTTTCCAATAAATGATTATTATACGTTGGAGAATTTTCTTTATATACCATAATCTAAATGAACTAGAAAATGAATCAATATACATTAATCTCCAACGAACACTATCCTAGCTTATAAACTAAAACATAACAAAACTATTTAACATCCTAAGATTAAAAAAATACTATCTTAAAAACTAAATTAAATACTTATGCTCCTAAACAAGAGGATTTGCCAAAATCAACATTTTACAAAATCTAGAATCTTAGAAATTAAATTCTTAATTTGCATTAATTATGGATTTGAAAATTGTGCAAGGTTGAGTACCTTTTTCTTGTGATGAATATATAAGAAAAATCATTTCTTATTTTTATTTATAATTGTAAATTTGATCTTGGTGGTCTAAATCTAATTATTGTACACATATTCTTAATAAAAGAAAATTGATAGTTTTTCTTACCTTGACGGTTACCATATATCTCTCTTATATATACATATTGTACTTCCTATATCATTTTTTTAAAAATTTTATTTCACAATGAAAAATATTAAAAACATGTTATGTATGTTTATATTAAAGAATAAATCTTAAGAAGTAAATATCTCACCATTGATTATTAAATTGTGTGTAGTGAGGGGACGTAAGTGGTGTAAGGTGGTAGACCGAAAAAAATTTAATATCATAGAGTCAAAAGGTAAGGTTTGATTTTGCACATTTCTACTGTTGTTTGACTCCCTAAAACCGTGT
This sequence comes from Zingiber officinale, assembly GCF_018446385.1. NCBI lineage: Eukaryota > Viridiplantae > Streptophyta > Magnoliopsida > Zingiberales > Zingiberaceae > Zingiber > Zingiber officinale. The sequence continues at coordinate 134,815,259 of NC_056002.1, forward strand.
TTGTATATTTGTTCTTATCAATAATAAAGAGTAGACCCACCACTTGATTTCAGAACTTTATAATGGCATTTTAGAGGTTGATTAGTCATTAGTTAATGGTTAGTACGGTGATTGCGATTATCTCTTTGTTGTCTCCTTTTATATACATTTTTAAAATCAAATATATATTCATCGTAAAGTTGTTGCTTTGTGACCAAAAAGGTCACGAGTTCGAATCCTAAAAACTGGCTCTTGCAAAAAACATGGTAAGACTGCGTATAATGGATCCTTCCCCGGTACCCCGCATGGCGGGAGCTTTGTGCACTGGGTTGCCTTTAAATATATATTCATCATACATGTATATATGGTACAAATATCACATAGTAGTAAGGTGCATCTCCACCATAACTAACACCAGTATTTTTGCTTGATTGGTGAGAACTTTCATGTGTTTCCACTTGGGTTTTAGAATCAATACTGACACTACTGTTCTTGCCTTGGCTTAATCCTATTGTATTTTCATCTTAATCTTTAGTTATTTAGGTTTCCATGCCCTCGAAAGCATTTGATTAATACACCAGTAGATATTGTTCACCAGTTATTCTCACACTGATGCTATTTCTTTCCAAACTAGTATTCTTCTCTGCTTCTCTCTTAGTGATTTGGTTTCAAATTTGTATTGAAGTAGAGCAAGGGACATGGCTAAAAAAAGTTTGTCTTTTTTACTTTTGTCCATAGCTATTGTTTTCTCTTTCCTCAGGAGCAACAACTTTGCCATCTTCTTCACATTTGTTACCAACAATTTCTCTTTGTAACCTCGGTTCAATGTCTATTTGCATTTTTTTACTCTCTTTTTTGGTTTCATATGAGCTGCCATATCATTTTTAACACTTGTTGACAATTTGTGGAAGCCTTTTCATTTCTTTATGATCTACTAAATGTTTCTTCAAATATGACACTACATGTAGTATCTTCTTGCATCATTTGACTAAGCAAAGACATTTGACTAAATAGGTCCAGAGGAAGCATGTCTATAATCTTAGGCAAGTGATATTATCTGGTGACTCTGAAAGCTGCACTGACCAAATATTCCAGTGAGTTTTTGAATCCATTTTCTTTTGACTGTGGTATTGTTTGTATTATGCATTTTTTGAAAAAACTATTATTCTTGTCCGTTGATCCACATTTTTTCATTAAGGATCACATTCAGAAACTTGAGTCATGATTTGAGAATACTTGCTTCCTCTCTTTGCAAATGAAAGCATCTATTCATTTAGCCGACCCCACCTAGTGGGATAAGACTTGGTTGTTGTTGTACAAACTCTATTCATCGTCATTTGTTTTGCAAACTCTATTCATCATGATTGGTGAATGATTGATTTTCTAAATCCTTCCATGATCTAATATTGCGAGCTTTTCAGATAATGATATCACATTTAATGGAGAATCCTCTATTTCCCCTAAACTGATACAATACCCCGTGGAGAAAGAAAGAAAAAAAGAAAAGATAATTGGAAAAAAAATGATCAATGAATCTTTGTTTAGAATCTTTGTCTTGGGAGAATTTCAGAGTAAAACTGATTTCAGAGTCATTATGGAATCAGACTCAGCTAACACAATCAAAGTAGTCTATTCAATTCTAATATATTACATCTTGTTTTCTTTTGATCATTAACTAATCCATCAAACAGTTGTAAAGTTTCTTATTCCTTCTAGGTACATGCAAGCAGTAGTTGATGAAATTGTCCTGGGAAATAGTGATCCAGAAAAGGTAAATAACTTAGTCACTACATTGAAGAGGTTTCTAATTTATCATGCATTTCATCTGAATGATTTGCTTTTATGCTTAAGCATCCTAGGAATTGGAATTTGGGAATGCTCTTGGATGAGTTTCTTCAAATTGGCAGGAGCGTATTGGCTGGTATATTTAGTGCTATATTTTAATTTGAAATAACTCTGATTGGAAATGTAAAGAATATTTATTTTAAATTTCTAGAATCATTTGCAAAGGTCGGGGAGGAGGATCTACTGACATCTCTTGAACAAATTCAGAGGTTACATGTAGTGGATGTGGGGAACTTTTCTCTTCCAAACTTGCCTTTACCTCCAAATACTTTCAGAGGAATCCGCAAGAAGATTTCTTCATTGAAACGTTGGCTTCGTATCTGTACGGATGAGACGACTAAGTAATTTCCTTTTGATAAAATCACATACATGCTTTTCTTTCCTTGCACTTTGCACAATAAATATTACTTAATGCACACTAAGTGGTATGTGGTTCATTCCCTGTAGGAAAGGAAGATACCAAGTGACCATTAATCTTCTCCGCAAGTACTTAGGCGAGTTTTTGATTGCTTCCTATTTAGAAGTTGTACAAGACTCTGGTTATGATGATTCATACATTCAAGAAATCGAGGTAACCTACATGCCACTTTAAAATATGGTACTTTTGTTGCTATGTGTTAATCTGTGCATGCTATTCTTTACGTATGAAAATATTCTTTCTTGCTTAGCACATTCTGAATCTTGAAACCACTTGAAGAACATTTAGAGAGCTCTAATTTTGTTTGTACTATGTCCTTTAATCACTTGATACATGATTCAAAAGTCGGCCATTAGAGGCTACTCCTGAGATGAATAGTGTGCATCCAGTGTATAACGCTAACTTTAAACTCTTTGGTCAATTTTTCCATCCTAGAAGCATTTTCAGTGACTTTATCTAAGGCCACAATAGTTTTTGCTCTTCAATTAAGGGAGCACATAGAATTTGAGTATAATCATGAAAGCTTTATCACTAGAGTTCTGTGTAATCTGCTACCAGAGGGGAACACAAAAATTTGAATGCAATTATGAAAGAGATTCTTGAATTCACCAATTTTCCATAATGCAATATGAATGTAAATAGCTACTAGCGTTTATAATTTTCCTAAATAGATACTAGTGTAAATAATTTTGAAGGTACATCTGCTATTAGTTAGAATTGATAATATTTGCCATTAAGTCTGTCCATTTGTTGCTCAGACTCATTTTGAAAATATTATTGCATAGGTCAACAGGTTTTTGTTGGTTAAAATTTTGAAATATGTGATCATCCAATCAACGTGTTTTACCTCAGTGGTGAATTCTTATCTGAATTACAAATCACTTTCCATCTTGATTCTAAATATGCAAATGACTCAGAACCTATTCAACCAAACACGAATTACAATCTTTCAATCTTTCTTGAACATTATGGCATGCTTCAGAATGGGACATTCATCTCTCAGTTATTAGTCAAGTACTGTTAATTTTGGAATGATCAGCACCAGAGTGACTGTAAGCAAATATGAGAGGGCGATGAGGAAAATTTGTGAAGTAGAATGTGGGAAAACATTTATAGAATACCAAAGAAAGTCGAAATAAGAGTGGTCAGACTGGTTTATTAAAGATGATCTCGCCGTACCTATCTAGGTCTGGCATTGTAAATACTTTATCATAATTCCTCTAAATCTGATCCCAAATTAACCAGTTAAATTGTGAAGTCAAGCTATCTCAAGTTGAGGTTCTATCACCAGTTTAACTTCAATGCCACTTAAATTGTAGTTCTGAAACTTATCTTGCATAATTTCATTCACCTTGAACATATAATTGTGAGTTCATCTTAAGCATGATTTAATTGAATTGTTTTGTGCCAGATTTTCTTTATATATGTGCTCGCAAAAATTAATATATTCTCATCATACATCAGAGAGAAGTTATAGTCAAGACATTAGATTCCTTCTGGAGGGACCATTTGATAAATATGAACAGGCTCAGCTCTGCGGTATCTTCTAAAACTAAGCTTTAGCAGGACCAGTTTGCTTGAATCTATATGATCTCTAAATCACAAGTTTAATAATTCTCCAGGTGAATGTTCGGAGCTTCGGGCATAGAAATCCACTGGAAGAATATAAGATCGATGGGTGCCGTTTTTTCATATCAATGCTCAGTGCAACTCGAAGATTGACTGTAGAATCATTACTTAATTATTGGTCATCTCCAATGGAGGCTGAAGAATTGTATGCACCATAGGATTCAGACTCGTCGCTTACACTTTTCTCTCCCAGTAGTATGTTCATGTATTTAAAGTGAGCTTTTCTATCCTAAACATTTTACGAGAAAGACTACCTGCTTGTACTGCTCTTACACAGAATCATGAAGCTTTGGATGTAACGATCCTGTATATGTTAAAAAACTAAGACTGGGAGTGGCTGCTATCATATACTGTTTTTGAATTCAATTAAAGTGAAAGCAACCTCCATTTGAATTTTGAATTGTAATATGTTTTGATTTAGTAAGAGTTTAATTGAGTACCTAGTTTAGTTCATCTCAATGTATTAGCGATCTTTCAATTAGTAAAATTTTTAGATTTTGCATGAGCTTTTTTTTCTTCTTCTTCTATTTAAGATAGTTATTTTTGTTAGGGTTCAATTTTAGTAGTACATCACCTACCTAATAATTTAATTTTACATGTCTTGAGAATAAAGCTAGTGAATTAAAATTTTTCTTCTTCTAATTTTGTTTCTTTTTCTTGTAAAAAAATCTATTATCTTCTCTTACTATGTATTTTTTTCCCCTCATCAAAGCATTGGAAAGAATGCTAACTTTCTTCATTGTTATGCATTCAATTCAGGTGACACATGCTATAAACAATCTGAGCTCTCATCATGCCATCGACCCACCCTTGAAATTGATATAGTGGTGAATTACTCACAAGAATTAAAAGAGAATTATAATTTGAATTTAAATGTGATAAATATTATACTTTTGAGTATATATAAATTGTGTTTGGGAAGTCTATTTTCAAGAAGGTATTAATTTTTGTTAATCTAGGCATGTTGAACTAATTTTAAGAAATTTTTTTACTGTTCACTGTGATAAATTAAGAAATATAACTAGATCCTAAAGGACGACCCAACAATAGAAAATATCAATGTGGGAATCAAATCCTTGGTATATGGATATACCACCCTTTAACATAGATATAGCACTGTTTTCTTCATTATGGATTCAAATTCAATCAATTTAGGTGCGACATGGTACATTGAATTCATAAGACACAAAGTTGGTAGGAAGATAAGTTTATTTCATCTAATTTTAAATAATGAAAAATTGTTAAATTATCCAAAAAAAATATTGTTTTTCATAATTTTATATCAAATAAACTAAGAAAATTATCTCATCCATTTTGTAATTTTTTTTGAATAGGAGTGAGTAAAATTTTAGTTGGATATTGAATTGAATTAATTCAAAATTTTGATTTGGTCTATTTGAAAGTTTATTTTAAAAAATATTAATTATTTTAATTAAATTGGTTAGGTGATTTCAGTTATAAATTTTAAAATTGAGTTAAATTGATTAATCTTATTTTTTTATTAAACAATAAAAAATTAAAAAAACATTAATATTTTTTATTTTTTCATTAAACTGATTAACTTTTTATTAAAAAATTTAATATTTTTATATAAAAAATTAATTTATTTATTTATAGATTGAAAAATATTTTATCAGTTCACACATGTTAATTAACTTCAACCGAATGCTGAAAGCACGTGGTCCATTTGTTTCGTGTTCTTCCTCGTGGTCGTGGTGGACCGTTGCTGTCTTGCTGACGCAACACAGATTCTACTTTTTGACCGTTTTTGACTCGAGCTTTTGAGCCGCTCTCTCAAACCCAGAGCTTTCCGTTATTAGATAACGCTGCGCCGCTCCAAACCCTCAAATTCCCCCCCTCCCAATGTCGACGATGGTGGAGAGCTTCGGGAGGATGAACCTCTTCGCATCCCACTCGCCGCCGACGACGCCTTCCTCCCACTTCGAGCAGCGCACTCAAAGGCCGGTGCCCACTTTCGTTTTCCCCTCACCTGGCGCTGCGAGCTCCCGTGCTCCTTGCCGCCAGGCGATCAAGGCGGCTTGCGTGCAAGGGGAGGTGTTCTCCGTCACTTCTACCAAATCAGATGTGGATTACCTGGGCGAGAGCACGAAAGGGGATTTGAATGTGAACCGGGAGCATCTCGAAGCCTTTGGTGAGTTCCTCCGCTAACTCTTGGTTTAGGAACTTTGATCCTCTCAGAGAATCAATGTTTTCTGTCAATTCTTGCTTCTCAATTCTTTCTCTGGAGTTTGATTTTTTGTTTTTTCTTGTGTTTTTCTTGCTTACTGTTAAAGGCAATTGCGTCGGTGTTAGAAATATTGTTCAAGAGAAGAGAAAAAAAATGCAACTTTGTCCCAACTGAGTGTGCTCTATAATAATGTAATTTAAAATGACATCGAGATCCCTTTTCACCCTTGGATTGTATAAAAAATAATAAGATGTCGAAACACATGTACATTAGGTTTTGACATACATGGTCCAAGGTGAATTGATGACTGCTACAGAGTGTTTAAAAGGAAGGCATGCCCAATTTGTGAAGTCTCATGAGAAGTTGTGTTTTTAACTAGGAGACATCATTAGTGAAGAGTAGGCCTTATGAGCACAATGCTAGTGATGGTGTCCGAAAGGCAATCAGATAGTTAATTTTACTATGTATTATAATTGCACTACTTAGTAAAGTTACTCTTTTATTGCAATTTAACTTATCTTGTATAGTTTGATAATTATAATAAAAATTCTATGATACTGTGGCATTAGTGATTGATCCTTTGGATGCCAGATGACACTAATACATTGAGAGAGAGAGAGAGGATTATTGATTGTCTATATCATGGCAATGTTGATATTACGGCCCTCATAGGGAAGGACATTTTTCACATGATTCGCCAGGATTCGACCTTGCTCCATGTTGTAAATCTGTCACATGGTTATCAACTCAGCTACGCCGTGAGGGCGCAATGTCGACATTACTGATTGATCCTTCGGAGGTGAGGTGACACTAATACATTGTTATAATATCACTAATTGTTCGTATTGAGACAATGTCAATATTAGTGATTGATCCTTTAAATGTGAGATGACACTAATACATTGAGATAGTATTATTAATTGCCTCTATCTTAGCAATTGTTCCTATTGCAGCAATATAAACATTGATATTACAGTAAGACTAATACATCCTATGTTTCTATTAGTGGATAGAAGGTAATAATCTCATGCTTATAAATCCTGTGATTAGCAAGTGATTTGACTCACTTTGACAATTCATTTGGTATTCACTCGAACATCTATGAGTATTCATGATGCGTATGCAAAAGTGGTTCTTAAAGTTGGCATTATCATAATTATCTTATTTGGAAACAAATATGCCTTCATACTTGTGTGATAGTCCCTTGATAGGAATGCACATATATTTGTAATTATTAGTTAGTATATTGCTAACCCTTATGAAGTTAAATGCATGGTCAACAATGTAACTTATTGTTTTGAATGAATGGAGAGTGTTTAATTGACCATTAGATAGGCAATCATTCAAAGAATTTACGCATAGTGAAAGGTTCACTCTCTATTGAGTTATCATTCTGAAATTGAATATTATTTATATATATGACTGATGAGATAGACACTATTTCAAGTTCTACGACACATTATCATATAAGATGATAAAAAGAACTAAATTACACAAGCTACTCCTGTAAAAGGCTTTGTGGGCCAATAAAACCTTTCAAAATATTGGGTAGTCACTATACCTTACTAGAGACAACATAACTTGTCTACCTAATTTTCATGTGAGATTAAAATATTTAATTGATTAAACGTCTATCAATATTTTAAGAGCCTAATGAGTCACAATTGACACACAAAGTGTGTATCCTCGGATGTTGATGCATGTAAAGATTGAATGAAGTTGAAACTAATTAAAAGTTGATTTGCTTTAGTATGATATTAAGAGTGACTTAATTGAAACTAATTAAAGGTTAATTTACTTCAGTAAGATTAAAAGGGACCTACTTGAAATTTGGTTAAGAGACATAAATTGCAATTAGACATAAATTTCAAAAGCCAATTTTCTTTATTTTTATAAAAGGAGTATTTCTACAAGAATCAGAGTAGTTTTATAGGAATATTTCTATAAGAATTGTAGAAATAATAGAATGATCTCATAGAATGGAATTAATTTGATAAAATAATAGATTCACAAGAATATAATAGTATGTAATAGAATTTCAATAAATGTTGTAAAAATTATTCTCCTTTTAGTAAACTATTTCTATAAAAGGTTTGACTATAAATAAGGAAGCAAACAATTATAGTTAAGATTGATATTAATTTGTTTTTGTACGAAACCTAGTTACTCTCTCTCCCTCTTATTGTCACCACCTCCATTCCTTAAGGTTCAACCAACTCTCCCCTTCCTCACTATTCAATTGATGGGCTTCGCTCGAAGTTCCTCTTGTTCTAGTGTCGGTCCTTTGGAAGGATTAAGGTGATTATTAGTCTATCCGACCACTACATTATTGAGGTCTTGTATCTTATGGATGAGTTAGAGCCTATACTCTCGAGTAGCTTCATGCCCACAAGGAATATTCTTGTGTGCCTTCCTTTTGGTTTGATCTAATCTATTTTGTTAGCATCTTGTTTAGATTTAAAAAAAAAAAATTCACTGCATCTTCGGCGTGCTAAAACCTAAACACTATAACTAATTGTTTTTTGTTTTAGTGAAATAGTTGTTCCTTTTAATTTCTTTTGTAGGATTTGATGGTCGAGCTAGCTTAGACGGCTCTATTGAAGAGATTGCAAGGGTAGAAGCTAAAGAAGCTGAATTTGCACTAAATGCTCTAGGAATTGTGGTATATTCTATTCTTCAATTTTATCCTAGTAATTATTATGCTTTTATCTACTTATGAGTTTAATAAATTTAAGGGTTCACATTTACATTACATTGGCATATGTCATGTATGTTTGTTTGGATGCCAACACTAAATAAATGTTCTAGTTGACAGTTTGTCATCCCTCACTTGAGCTTGGCCAATCGATAAGGAGAATTTGCTCTATGCTAGTGATCTAAAGTAGTATAATGCAAACAAACATAACTAAACCACATACCTTAACCATAAAAAGGAAATCATATTTGAAGTCTGACCAACTTGATAACTAATTTATAGCAGGAAGCCAAAAATAGACAATGAGCACAAAAGTGTGTAGTGTGATTCTTGATAAATGTGCATGAATTATATTTGAGGAAGAACTTGTGATGATGACCAAAGATTTAGGTAGAGCTCGTGATGAAGGTGAAAAGTTGGCCAAAGCTCTTAACCAGAAAGGCTTGTGTGAGCTTGTAACTAAGGTAGAAGGCGTGCAATGAAGGTGAGAGTGAGACTGCGGAAGAACTCGTCTGCACACATATAGGGATGTTGAAACTTCTTGTGTATCGATTGGTAGACAGAACGAAAAATTTCTCCTATGTTGGCTAGTATCACACGAGATTTAAATCCATGGCCAGGAGAGATCTTTTTGTAAAACAAGTGCAAATATTTTTTTTTAAAGATGTGGGATGGAGAATTCATGAGTCAAATGCATAAAATAATTAAAAAGATTTGCAATGAGTTATTTATAATCAAAGAGAATTAAAAAGATTAACAACCATAATTTATTGTGATACACATTTAAGGCATTCTCTTGGACTCCTTTGTGGACCTTTATGTTTGATGCTTTTAAGGTGTCAAAAATAATTCAAATTAGTCAAATTGGATGAGGTTTTTTTTGCCAAATGGAACCTTCATAAAGAAGCAAATTTGAATAAACAAGAAAGTAAAGAAGGGAATTGCATTTGTTGCCAAGGAAGAGAAGAAGAAGAGTAATAAGCCAATTCAAGAAGATAACTCATCATCATCCTCTTTATTCGAATTTGATAGCAACAAATATCAAGCAAATGAGATTGGCTATTATGTGAAGAGAATGATGAGAAAGAGCAAATATATAAGTAAATGGATTTCAAAAGACTTTTCAAAAATTTTAAGAGAAAAGGTGAAAGAGGGTCCTAAAAGGAAGATGTTACTTGCAATGGGTGCCATAAGAAGGGGCACTGTCAAAATGAATATTCCCATCTCTAAGAAGAAAGAAATGAGATCTATGTGAAATGATACAATTCAAAGAAATAGCTCCAAGACATCGACACTACTTAGCTTTGATTTAAGGTGTATTTTTAGGTAAAATTTGATTCTTTAGTTGAAGAAATATGATTTTGAGTATTTCTAAATTTGAATCTATTTAAGGTGTATTTTTAGGTAAAATTTGATTCGTTTTTCAATATCTTGATTGCAAATTCTAAGCCTTTTATGATCATATTTCAATTTATAAGGAGAATATGTGAAATAGTTTATGGGACATAAAATGTTTAAGATGAAACATCCTAACACTTAATGATTTTTAAAGTTTTTTTTAGCTCATCCATCAAGACCCTCCATCCCCTCACTACCTCCACTATATAGACCTAGTGAGTCTAATGACTCAGCAAGTTCAACATTTTATAACAAGAAATAACTACACATACACATGCTTTTTAATATATCTTTAAGGAAATGGCTTGAACATTTAAAATGAAATTTAGAATTTCCTGCCACCATTTAATTCTATACACCTTCAAATTGTAATTTACTAACATTAAACATTTACTTTCGCATCAACATTAAACTTTAGAATATTTAAATGAGTATAGTTCATTGAAAGTGGCTCATTTACCTCAACCTTTGTTCGTTTGGCCAAACATTTTCCCTAGTACTAGGTTTGGTAGTGTTGCTCGGTATCCTCTAAGCCGGGTTCCACAAGCTTTGACAAGGTTTCCGATATCCTCTAAACTGGATCCTTACCATAGTACTAGGTTTGGTAGGATTTTCCGGTATCCTCTAAGCCGGGTTCCACTTGCTTTGGTAAGGATTCCGGTATATTTTCTATCTATTTCATGCTTGGCAGTTGATTTCTTGTTGCTCATCCTAAGTATTGATTTTGTAAGACAATTCATTTGGATTGAATTAATCAATTTTGACCACTATGCATCACTGAATAAAATGTCTTTTGTTATTATTTTGGGAGAATCTTATACAACTCATGGACTCAACACTTTCAGGTGGGAAGATTTACCCCCAATGCCATTCCGTCTTATTGATTGTTTCAGCATATCTCATGGAGGTGAATTTCATGTTGTTGGCACAAAAATTCACAATTTTCGGCAAGATGCTTATGTTATCTTTAATCCACTAACACGGAAGTGGCGTGTTGTGGAAAATTTTGAGCCAATTTGTGAATTGTCACGGCATTCTACAACTCTTCTTGGAAGTAACATCTACCACATACTTGCAGATGGCACTGTTACAGTCATGACAACTGATCAAATGGTCTGGCACGAATTATGTGCATATCCTCTTGTGGTTCTTCGAGGCCATAATAGACAATTAAGATCATTTGGGTTTGGATTTGTTGCATCTCGAAAGCACATATATGTTATTGGAGGTCTGACTCTCAAGTATAACACAAACAACTTTACATATGCCACTGTAAAGCTAAAGACAACTAAGTTTTGCGACATAACAACTTTACCGCTAGAATGGAAGGATGTCAAATCAATGCCAATTGAAGTGGGACATATATGTGGATGTGCCTTTTTAGAGGAACAAAGATGATGCTTCTTTGTATCATACTCATTTTGGAACATCATGTTTCTTAATAAACATCTTAATAAGGATTCCGTTAATGCTTCCTGGCATTACTCAGTGCGTTGCCATAGAAATATTGAAGTAGCTTGTCATTGTAACTAGAGGATTATTTATATCTACAGATCGAGTATCATGTGTCGCATAAACATTGGCATGCTTATTTATAGCTTTTCATTCGAAAGTATTCTTGTGGCTTCAGACTGTGTATCTTCTTGTGGCTGGTCTTCCTAACAAAATTTTCTGAGCCCTTTATCTTCGATAAGAATATGAGACTGTTCTCTTTGGCTTTGTAAAGAACAGATGATTATCTTCTACTGAATCTAGATCAACAATGTTGGTCATGTCAAAGTCTCCTCTCCCTGCGAGAGGTCTACAGATATTTGTAGCCATGCCAAGCGCATCTTCTTGCCTTCAGGTTAGTGCGTCCTCTCAAATATATTTTCCTTGACTCACAGACTAACCAACAAGGCTGGTACATAAATTTATACAGTAGGTACTCTCCTATCACTTAGGTCATGGATTCAGCATAGAAAATCGCACCATAGAAGTCTTCAGCATCTTGCTTTCCATATGCTTTGGAAATAGAAAATTTAGCAACTAAGGGCATAGCTCAGTTTCCATGGCATAGCTTATTGTTATCGACAGTGTTTATTGTTAATTTGTTTCCTAAAATTCATCGATTTTTCCCACACTATTTAAATTTGATTGATGTATTCATGTTCAAGTGAAAAATGGATGTTTTCCCTCTATTGTAATCATAGCCCATCCCTTTTCCAATGCAAATTCATGTTATGTATGGCTGAGCCAAAAAGGCACATCGGTTGAAGTGCATTCTTCTCTTTTATCCATAAAATCTCTTCCTAAATTGAAGTGCATTCATCTCTATCTACCTTTTTTACAGCTGAGTTTCATGAACTCTTTCATGTTCTTATGTTCTAGTATATGGTGGGATATTTTTTACAAGATCTAGTATATATATTATGGTTTCACATGAAATTTTGAGTTATCTTGACATTGATGCTTAATGCCATTACAAACTCTTCAGCATAATCAATAAAACAACACTAACCTACTAGCCACTGGGTTGATAACCAACGCAACATCAAGGGCCTACTTAGTAACATAGAGAAATATTACGATCAGGTATGCCAACACCAAACTATGATAATTTGAACTTTAAGACAATATACATAGGAAATCCCATTTGCAATAATACAAAGACATACATTAGTTGTCCTTATAAATGGCAAACTACAACTCTGTAGACATTTCACATATTAATAAAAAAAACCAAATATCAGTAACAATATTGTATGTTTCTAGAGCAGGAAAAGTCTATACCTACAATATTGGTGAAGCTAAAGCAAGTACCTTAGATAAGGCAAACAATTGGGAATGCATCATGTAGTGTCCGAAATCATTTATTTAATGAAAGATATTTATTGGATTAATTATAATTAATTAGAATATATATTTAATTATGAATTTATTTATTTTATATTAAGAAGATAGTAGAATACAAATATTTGTAAAATTTAGAAAGACTTATAAATTTTATTATAGGTTATTCATTTAAATGATATAGAAGAGAAATATAAATCTATATGGTATACACAAATTAAATAAAAGATTAATAGCTAATCACTAAACTAATATAACATACGAATTTTATATATATATATATATACATAATTACGAAATTTAATGCAAAAACTTAGTATGTACAAATTTATAGAGAGTATTTATCTAATTAATATGAAATAAAATGTTAAGTGATATATAAAGGGAAATTACAAAGAATAAATAGAATTAAATAAGTAAACTATATATGGAATTATATAACCATGGAAATAAGTTTCTATTTAAAGTTGATATTAAGTTTTATAATAAAAATATAAACGAATTATCCTTTATATAAGTAACGAATTTTATATATGGATAGATATGGAAATTTTATAACCATAGAAATAGGTTTCTATTTAAACTTGATATTAAGTTTTATAAAAAATATATATATAAATGAATTAGCCTTTATATAAGTAATGAATTTTATATGTGGATAGATATGGAAATTTTATAACTATAAAAATAGGTTTCTATTTAAACTTGATATTAAGTTTTATAAAAAATACACCACTGTCCAAAAAAAATAGGTTTCTATGTGGATAGATATGCAATTTTTTTCTGTACTTAATAATACACCACTGTCCAAAAAAAAAAAATACAATAATGCAATTTTTACTCCAATAATACACCACTGTCCAAAAAAATATTTTAAAAAATATAAAAGTAATTATTAAAACTAATTGTTTTAAAAATAATAAATTTAAAAATTAGTTTTAAAAAATAAAACTAAAGATGAAATTATAAAACTATTTTTAAAACTCTAAAAAAATATTAAATTTGTTTTTCAAAAATTTATTCTAATATATTTTTTAAAAAATAATTTTTAAAACCCCAGTTTGAATATTTGAAATTATATTTTTTTGAAAATTTTAGATTGTTTATAATTAATTAGCAACATGAATTTAAAATTTAATTTTAATCATTTTTGGTATATTTTTTTAAAACTTAAATTTATATTATAATTATACCATTAATAATGCTTATATATATATATATATATATATATATATATATATATATATTGTATATCAGAATAAGGGTTAGGTTTAGAGTTGTCCCGATTCACGCCCCCCTTCAATCTTCATCGTACGTAGCCGCCGCTCAGGTAAGTCTCTCCTTCTCTCTCTATCTTCTCCGCTGATCCGGTGTCGAAGGGGGGTCTCTGGGCCGATCCCGTACCGAAACTGTAAAATCTGCGGGTTTCGGCACCGGAAACTCATCTTCTCTGATTCAACTCCGTTTTGAAATTTTATTTCTTATAAAAATTCATTTTTTTTGGAGCTCCAATAGATCAACGCCATGGCAGAGGCACGAAGTTGCGATCTGATTTCCAACTGTTTTCAGTCCGAGGAGATTACAGAGGAATCCCCAGAAGTGATCATTCCAAATATCCTAGACGAGTTCCTAGTAAAGGTCCGATTTTTTGTCATCACTTATAACGTTTTTTGCTTATGCTTGACCCTACATTGGAGATTGTTATTAGGAATTCGTAGTAGAGTAGATTGATTTTGCAGTAACATTGCCATAAGAATAGAATATCTAAATCCTCTACAATGATAAAATTGATGACTATCTAAATCATTATTTATTCTTTATGAATACAGATAAAATCAGATAATGAAATACTTACACGGAAAGAAGTAGAGGTGACATTGAATAATCACTTCAAGGATTTAAAGGAAACCCTCCTAGAGAAGATCGACAGAGGTAATATTTTTTTATAAATTGAGTAATAGATTATTTTTTATTTATTTATTTGTTTGCTTAACAAATTATATTACTTTTCAGGTAATACTGGTGGAAGAGGAGGAGGATCTTCTAAGATTGCTCTCAAGAAGATAGCTGCTACTGTCGTTTATATTATTATTTTTGCACTATATGTTAATGCTTGTTTATACACGCATGACCCAGCACAGAGATTGATTTTACATGGTATGATGATATCCAATTCCATCATGATCATTTATGTTTGGTGGAAATATTATATCAGTCGTAGATAGATATTTAATGTTACAGACATATACTCTTATGATGTAAATAAATAACTTTGATAGTTTATTAACTTCTTTTTTATTTATGCTGTTTTATAGACTTCATTAAGCATTAGTTATGTTCAATAGATATGATATTATGAAAATTAGTGTACTTGATGCTTCAGAGGATGGAAGAAAGAGAAGAAAAAAAAGAGGCCGGTTGCCTCCCAGGCGACTGCACCCCGCATGCTCGTGGGGAAGGGCCTCTAGCCTGGGTGCTCGTGGGTGAGTGCCCCAGGCCATTCGACTGCTCGCTGTCGACTCATGCTCGCGGGCGAGTGCCCTTGACTGCCGAGTTGAGATCCTTTGTCCCCAAATATTGTGTCCCTTTGTTCTTTCATCGATCCGACGGTTATCTTCTGTCCCAAAAATTACTGTCTTTTTTGTCCCCTTAAAGATCGGATGGTCACGTTATTTTTATGATATGCATTGTATTTTTGAGATGTGATTTAACTTGTCTGAGCAACGAGGGGACACGGGGATATAATATTTTTAATCTCTCCTTGGCTGCCCACCTGCTCTCGAGCGGGTGCAAGGTTGCCTGTTGCTTGGACAAGTACGAGGCAGTAGTGCTTGTTGCCCGCACTTTGTAGGGGGGTGTGGCGGCATGAGGCTGGCTGCATAGTGCAGCCCTTGCAGGGTTGTAGACCGACCGTGGTTTACATGGTTGAGGTATAGATAAGAAGGATAATGGTTAGATTTGTGCGGAAAAAAAAATAGAGAAATAAATTTTTTTTGAAAAAATGGTTTTGGAAGGATAAACAAAGTAAATATTGTATGCTTCGGAATCGGATTTAAAAGTTACGCAAAAAAATATTAAATTATTATTTTCTAAGATAGCTTTTGTTTAGGGCATCTATCGTCATGAAATTTCACTATGAATTCTTTCGTTGTTACATCCGTGCCATGTCTTTCCTCTCAATAGTTCCTTTAGAATCTCATAATATTCATTATATATTTTTTATCTCTCTTTAGTATTTTACATTATATATAATTAATTTTTTATAAAATTTAAATTTATAAATTTTTATAATATTCTCCCTTTCATATTTATCATCTTTTTTTGTTTTTAATATTTTAATATTTATTTTTTTCTTTAAACATAAATTAAAAAAAAAAACAAGAACCAAGCAGGGAGCCACTTCCTCGGAAGCAACAAAGGAGTTGTCTTCCATTATGGGAGAGAGTTCCTTTGTGACATTCATGTTGGATGCTCTTAGTAGTAGTGATGTACAGTGTCTAAAAAAATGAGATTGGATAACAAGTTTAACTTGTTAACTTAGGCATCCATAACTTATTCTTATTATAACACTCACCACCTCATTAAAAAAAATATGGAGTTTACTATCACATACTCATTATAACAACATATCATTTTTATCCACATTCCTTTTTAACACTCATTGTTTATGGATCCCAAAAGTCACTCAATTATCTTAAAATTATATCATATTAAATAAATATATTTTAAATTATTTAAATTATTTTTTAAAAAATAAATAATAATAATAAAATACACTCATCTTTTATTATTTATCTATTTTATTCCCTTTTTAATTTTAAAATTTTTATTTTTTTTAGTAAATAAAATTTTTAAAAATACATGAACCTTAACATTGTATCACATTGGTTTTAATATTAACATCCAGTTATAACATTCACTGTTGAACGCGAATACAGATGCTCATATAGTCTATCCGGGAGCAGGTGAGGAAAGGATAAGAGAAGGAAAGGTAATGTCTAACCCTTGTTTTGGGGGGGTATCCGGGAGTAGGTGAGGAAAGGATAAGAGAAGGAAAGGTAATGTCTACCCTTGTTTGGGTGGGGGGGTTCTTTTACCCTCCCTTACCCCAAATAAACTATTTCCTTATACCTTAAATCAGGGTGTAAGGAAGTTATCCTTCCTTTCCTTTCTTTTTCATTAATGGATCTCCTCTCATCCCATCCAAATAGAGGAGTCCAGATCTCCTAGTCCACAAAAAATAGACTAGGGGATGAATTATTTGTAATTTTGGTCGGATCATGGTCGTGATCCGATCGCAATTGGCTGTGATCCCTCCCTAAGTTTATTGTCCCCAAGTTATATTTGGGTCGGGGTGAGTGGGCGGAGGTCAATCGGAGCCGCCCCCCCCCCCTCAAAACGACAGACTGTCTAGCTACTTGTCCACTGCCAGTGGCCACCTGTCCCGACCCAAACTATAACCTGGCCAGACGGTAAATTCAGAGAGAGATTGTAATCAATTATAACTGGATCATGACCACGATCTGACCATAGTTATAAGTGGTTCATTTTTTGATATTTTTTTTTTATTGACCTGTGGATCTATTTGTGGACTAGAAGATCTATTTTCCAAATAGATGATTAGGAACCAAAAGATGATATGAATGTAATGGAGGGCTATTTGGTCGATACAAAAAATCATGCGTCAGGGGCCAATTGGCTCTCTTGTTCAACTCACGAGTTGGGTCTCAAACTATCGATGGACAATAGCAAATCTCACATTCGTCTTCTAATCCCACTTTGTGTAGGATCAAATCCCTACATATCCCATAAGCAAAACTAAACAACAGAAAATGTGATATATTTCTTATGAAATACCATTCCATTGGAATGAAGACCCCACACCAAATGAGCCTTAATATTTTTATTCATTATTCATAAGCATGGTTTTCAAGTGGAACAACAATTTGAATGACAAACTAGAAATGAATTTAAAAATTAAAACTAACTGATTACAAGTAGTGATCAGATCAAGCTTACAGAAGAGCACGTGGGAGGAGCTGCAACGCTGGAATGAAGAATTCAGTTCAGATTGATGGGCGATTGACTAGAAAAAGATTTTTCATTACACGGGAAAACTTCCTTTTAATCATGTGCATACAGAAATGATTCAACAAAATGTCAGTATCTCAAAATCAAGAGGTCCCTAGTGAAGGCTCTCCTACACTCAAGTCAGTACCAACCTGAGCGAGTGAATGAAAAACAATAAGGAAGGAATGTGCGTACAGGAGTAAAACTCAGATGTTCAGAGAACGTACATCGCCAACGGAGAGGACTCCCCCTTTATATACCACCTCTCCTAACCTCTGACACAATCATGAGGTGGGAAAGTGTGTCAGAGGTCGTTATGTAAAAGAGAGTGCAAAACCTGAACAATATTGAACAATATGTAATAATTGTTCGAAGAATCTTCCGTTTACCCATATATATACCTCTTTTGTCGTTTATAATTCATGTCATTGCTGAGACGTTGAAGGAATATGCTGTCAAAAGTGGTCACCTGATGGGGAACATAATAACTCCTTAAGAAGATTCCAGAAGAATATTCTCTGACAAATTATTAGAATTCCCTAACAATATTATTTCCTAGATGCCTCTCAGCCAAAAGTTGGCCAAACCGAGCACCCCTTGAAGTGAAGGTAGAATGGAAACCTGAGTTATATAAGACTGGTCGGTATTCTATACTGCTTTACCATACCTACATGGTCATGTTGGAGCTCTAAATGAGTTACTACTCGATTCTTGTTGTACTGCTCTATCATACCTGCATGGGCATATTGGAGCTCTATGTGAGATGCCGCCCGAATTTTAGGGTCGCTCAGATATATGGAGTCACCTAGAGTTTTGGGTGAGAAACCACTTGGTCTTTAGGGTCGCTCGGATATATGGAGTCATATGGAATTCTATGTGAGATACAGCCCGATCTTTAAGGTCACTTGGATATATGGAGTCATCTGGAGTTCTGGGTGAGAAACCACCCGATCTTTAGGGTCGCTCGGATATATGAAGTCATCTTGAGTTCTGAGTGAGGAACCGCATGGTCTTGATGTATGGAGTCATCTTGAGTTCTGAGTGAGGAACCACCCGGTCTTTAGGGACGCTCAAATATATGGAGTCATCTGGAGCTTTGTGTGAGATATTGCTCAATCTTTAGGGTCGCTCAAATATATGGAGTCATCTAGGGTTATGGGTGAGGACCCACCTGATCTTTAGGGTCGCTCGGATATATGGAGTCATCTAGAGCTCTGTGTGAGATATCGCTCGGTCTTTAGGGTCGCTCGGATATATGGAGTCATGGAAACGAGTTCATTGAGTTCGGACGCCCTTGTGACTACCCTGCCATATACAGGCTACTCGCCAACCGGTAGGGCTTGAATGCTCGTTCTTACAGAACGATCGACCCTCAAGCAGACCATCCTTAGAATAATTGGCCCTTATGTAGGTCATCTTTACATTGAAGGTCTTAATACTAGTCGAGAGTCTAAACTCTACCCTAGGGTGACCCTCTGACTACCACTCTACCTTAATTCTGACCTTCACCTCATCTTGACTTTGACTGTCATATCATCCTCATGGTCCGCTCGTTACATCACATATCACTAGTCTTCCTTTTAAGTTTAGTCGAAATAGGTGTAGCCGACTAACTGGACCCAAGTCTAGTTTTCATTTGCTCGCCTCTTTCCTCAGGGCCGTCCAAAAACTCCGATGCTCAAATCAGTACTAGCCCGAGCGAGTGAATGAAGAACAATAAGGAACGTGCGTACAGGAGTAAAACTCAAATGCTCCGAGAACGTACCTTGCCAACGGAGATGGCTCCCCCTTTATATACCATGTCTCTTAACTTCCATAATCATGAGGTGGAAAAGTATCTCAAAGGTTGTTAGGTAAAGGAGAGTGTATAGCCTGAACAATATTGAACAATTTACGATAATTGTTCGAGAAATTTTCCGTTTACTCATATGTATACCTCTTTTGTCGTTTATAATTCATGTCATTGCTAAGATGTTGAAGGAATATGCTGTCATAAGTGGTTGCCTGATGGGGAACATAATAACTCCTTAAGAAGGTTCCAAAAGAATATTCTCTGAGAAGTTGTTAGAATTCTCTGACAATATTGTTTCCCAAATGCCTCTCGATCGAAAGTTGGCCAGACCAAGCGCCCCTTGAAGTGAAGACAGAATGGAAACCTGAGTTATATAAGACTGGTCGATATTCTGTACTGCTTTACCGTACCTGCTGTTGGAACCTTGACACCGCTAGAGGGGGTGAATAGCATCTCATCCAAATCGCCACTTCCTACACTTGTTAGTACGCAGCGGAAAATAAAATACAAATACTAACAATAGAAAGCAAACCTAACACGTTGATTTAACGTGGTTCAGAGATAAAGGTCCTACTCCACGGCTGTCCGTAAGGTGGACGATCCCGATTCGTCGGTGGATGATTCCCCGGAGAACTTCCGGCTAGCTCACGCAGCTCCTTGTGGGTGGAGAAATCTCACCACAACCTCGTACAAGCACGCTAGATCATTTGGGCACTTGGAGACTCTAATTAGGGTTAACCACCACTAATTTCGTCAACCTTAACCAAGCTTCCAATGCTTGGTTATATAGGCCACAAGTTAGAAAACTCCGCCTACCAGTCGACTGCCAAAACTAGCAGTCGACTGTCCTCTGTGGAAATTCGACCGTTACATCCCAACGGCTCGATACCAGTCGACTGCTAAAATATGCAGTCGATTACTCCACACTGACCGAACGAACATAACCATTCTGTTTGCACTCAGTCGACTGCGCAGTCGACTTTACCAGTCGACTGCTAAAACATGTAGTCGACTGCTACAGTAACGCTGCAGAACTACTACAGTAAAACCCTAGAGTCTATGATTTGACCCCCGAGTACATTCGCTCAGCACTCATCCTCGTCCGACCAACCTAGATCTAGCCTTCTAGCCTCCTTCATCAGCCTTGCGTCCCTCGGATGTCTTCCTATCCTTCACGTCTTGCCTTCTAGAGCTTCCATCAGTCTTGTCATTGTTGTCGGGTCTTCCTTTGCCAAGAGGTCGCGCCTCCGGGATTTCATCCATTGTCAAGTCACACTTGGACTTACGTTGCCAAGACTACATACTTGGACTTACACCGCCAAGACTCATCCTTGGACTTTCCTCCTTTCCCAAGATCACACTTAGATTTTTCTTGTTGTACCTGTATCCTGCACACTCCTAATGCATATCAAATACAACAATAATCCTAACTTAAACCTTTACACAAACATCAAAACCTAGGATCACTAGATTACTCCAACACCTACATGGTCATGTTAGAGCTCTGAATGAGTTACTGCTCGGTTCTTGTTGTACTGCTTTGTCATACCTGCGTGGGCATATTGGAGCTCCATGTGAGATACCGCTCAGTCTTTAGGGTAGCTCAGATATATGGAGTCACCTGGAGTTCTAGGTGAGGAACCACCCAATCTTTAGGGTCGCTCGGATATATGGAATCATCTGAAGCTCTGTGTGAGATATCGTCCGATCTTTAGGGTCGCTCGGATATATGGAGTCATCTAGAGTTCTGGATGAGGAACCACCCGATCTTTAGGGTCGCTCGGATATATGGAGTCATGTTGAGTTCTAGGTGAGGAACCACCTGGTCTTTAGGGCCACTCGGATATATGGAGTCATCTGAAGCTTTGTGTGAGATATCGCCTGGTCTTTAGGATCACTCGGATATATAGAGTCATCTGGGGTCTTGGGTGAGGAACCACCCGGTCTTTAGGGTTGCTCGGATATATGAGTCATCTGAAGCGCTGTATGAAATACCGCTCGATCTTTAGGGTCGTTCAAATATATGGAGTCATAGAAACGAGTCCCTTGAGTCCGAACGGCCTTGTGACCTCCCTACCATATACAGGGTTATCCGCCTATCCTTAAGACTTGAACGCTCGTTATTACGGAACGACCTATCCTCAAGCAGGTCATCCTTAGAACAATCAACCCTTAAGCAGATCATCTTTGCATTGGAGGCCTTAGTACTTACTACTCGAGAGTCTAAACTCTGCCTTAGGGTGACCCTCTGACTGCTATCCTGTCTTGATTTTGATCTCCACCACATCTTAACTTTGAGTGTCATACAATCTTTCGGGTCCACTCGTTACATCCCATATTCCCATGCTCAGCCTTATCCAGTACTCTTTATCAGTATTAAAGAAAATAACAAGTCTGGGATGTGTCTACTGCCATTGCATATATTTCGTTGACGTAAATACCAAAATATATATTTAAAATTTTAAATAATTTTGTTTGATTTTAACGGTTTATATAAATATAAACTGAAAATAAATCAAAATTGATGATTTTATCTAGTAATCAAACCAAAACTAAAGCGACAAATCCTATGTCTAAAAAATCATATAAATTTTGAAAAAAAATGAACAAGATAAGTATCATAAACATGCACAATTTATGCAGGTGTTGAACCATATTTTGTCTTTTTTAAAAAAAAAATCAGAATGTATTGGTCCAAAATATAATTTAAACTTGGCAGATATTCTTTAGTGTAGTTTCCTTGTCGAAAATTACTGCTGGCTCATTAAGTTCAGGTAGGCAAACATTGCGTGAAACAACTGAGTAATCCACCGAAAGAAAATATATGCAATAGACCGTAGCTGAGATTCAATTCTTAGATGTCTAATTAACTATTTGAATAACCTAACCACTGCGCTATTACTTTGGGAGCAAATTTGTTGTTTAATTCTTTAAATAATAGTAAGTGATGGTGTCAATCAATTTGAATAAAAAAATATAAATTAAAGTTAATTTATTAATTATTATTATTTTTGTTTATTGTAGAACTTAGTTTAGTCAATGTTGCTGCCACACCAACAAAACTTGATTTAAACACTAATTTAATCCAATTCTAACTCAATTCCTCTATAAATATCTGCTTAAATAAGCAGATTTTATCCTAATCAGAGATAACAAGGTGGATATTTGTAAGATGAATTATAATCCAACTTGGATTAAGATTTAATGCTTTCAGTGATTACTTAGAAAATAATTAAGTAGTGGACTGGCTCATAATATATTTTTGCACAATTGTTCTATCGCTTGTTAAGAGACTCGAAACAGAAGGCAACCTCCATGCTCTATCGCTGGTTAAGAGACTCGAACCAGATGACAACCTCCTTATGTAGTTTGATCTGCCTGACCTGTTTGGCATCAACCTTGTTGCATCAACTCTTCGACCGATCCAAGCATCATGGACTCGAAGGCGAAGATGTGATTATGGAAGTAATTTTAATGTGCATAGCGGGAAAACAAAAACAAAACTAATACTACTCAAATGAAGTCTTTCCTAGAGTTTAGCTAATTCTTATAAACTTGATTGGTTGCCAAAGGATAACTGAATTTGTACATAAGACCAGATGATGATGCCCAAGTAGTTCTTGTGGTAGCACCTGAAACCTCAGTGGATTCATCTTGCGCAACTACTATTGGTACTTTGGAGTACCTCAAGTCATTCAATTCGAGGAAATGGTTGCAACAAATGACTAACTGATCCAAACAACTAACAAGCATCAATTTACGAGGCGATGGCATACACACTCTTCTAACGTAAAATAAGCATATAAAATTATCATAAATAAAGAAAACAAGTAGCATCTCAAGGTTTGAGAATCCATTTATTAATAATGGAATCATAGAAAGTAAAGTAATAAGAGATCACCAACCTAATTAAGTCGTTATTAATAATTGAATCATAGAAAGTAAAGTAAGAAAGATCACCAATTTAATTTTTTATCCTCCCACCAATAAACGAGTATCAATCTTGTTGAGCTGCTTCCAATGTTCAGCAACCTCCATTCCTAATATATCAGATGAACAATGGCATTGGAAAGAAGTAAGCATTTCAAGGACTATAAGATAAACCAAAGTAAAAGTTGAGTTTCTGTGTTCTCCATTCTCTCAAGCCTTTCCTGAAAACAACTTAACTACATCCATTTTAAGGTGTATTTAGTCCGCAAACCTTACGCCATCGATGAACTACTTCAAGACCATATCTGACATGCAAGTGGTTGAACCGCACAAGTATGAGAATGCAGTTGGAAATTGTTATCACCAACAATTTTTAAAAGGAATGCAAAATATTACTGCGTGGACTCTTTCAGTATCTCATTGAAACTCCACCTAGACGTGCCGCACCAAGTAGAGCTCCAGCAACTGTATAAATCCTTGGCTTCCTTATTGCTTTCGGGGGCGTCTAAATGGATCCCAGATATCAGTTGCAATTCGTTACCATCACTTTCTGAAAGGAGTTCATCACCCTCATAGGAAGAGTTAGTTTATGCACATTACGAGAAAAGCAAGCATTGGTAGAGAGATTGGTTATCATCAAATAAACAACATAGCACCTGTTTTGCATACCCGAGATGATATATCAGAAGTGGACGCTAAGATAGCATAACATTACAGTAGGAGATCACACTTTTTTTTTTATGCCATCATGGGCAATCAACTTGATAGTGTTCAGGATTAATAGTTTTGTAGTAGTATCGATGCACCAACAAGCTATGTTCAGGATTTATAGTTTTGTAGTAGTTGCCCTTCTAGTTGCCATCAAACTTTAGATCCTGTCCTAAAAAGAGCTAAATTCTATAGGATAGTTACCTTGCATCCAATTCAATAGAAAATCTCTCCAGTAAATGTACCATAGGCCATTCCACAGTTTAAAGTGCTAGTTACCCGTATTGGTTTTTGGTCAATGATCAGAATGGTATTGTCTAAGTGCTGAGATCAACCAAGACACCACGTAAGGAAGAAGATTTAGAAAAAATATCTTGATATTCAGTTTGTTATCAAAAACCTAACTTGTCTAAGGTTTAACAGGTAATCAGCTAAACCTGATAGAGATAATGTTTTATGCTATCTTTCTCACTTCCTACTTTTTTTTAAACATTTATATCAAGATAAGGCAGTATGATAGTATCAGAATTTATAAGTGTCAAATGGACCAAGCCCCATATGGTTCAGGTCATTCTTAGCATAGTCTCATTCATGGCGCGTCACAATATCGAGCAAGGCATGGGATCACGTAGGGTGATAAGCATCCATGCAAACATTAAAAACGAGGTCCAATGATGAAACCTCAATGAGATGCAAGTTCCTCCTTTGTTTTTTATGGCCCCCTTTTACAGGATATATCAATTATCAACATAAGCTGCCTGACAGAGATTTTAAGTTAAACTAAAACATAAAAGTAATAGGAAGAAAGTCCTAGAAGGATATAAACCCATGCAACACATTTATTCTAGGCATGTCAAGTCTTTATATTATACCCGCCAGCCTATGTAGAACAGCATCATCTAATTCCTGAGGCTTATTAGTTGCACCTGCAAAAATATTTAACCTCATCTAATTCCTGAGGCTTATTAGTTGCACCTGCAAAAAATATTTAACCTCAAAACACAATATATGTACAAAGTATATAAAAATCATATACGACTTAACAAAATATGTCTATTAACCTAAAATTGAGAGACATGCCCTCACCAATTACGATTATCAAATCTTTCTGATTTGGAGTCACCCCATCAAACTGGATTAAGAACTCTGACTTCTGACTTCGGCCTTCTACTTGCATCATTCTCATTAGCAACTCTATTGAACAAAATAGTGTCTATCTTCAGAATGAAAAATGCAAATTAATCAGATTATCATGTATCAATATGTTGTACATTTAATTTACAATATAGAATTTTAACTTTTCATATTAGATAACAGAGTACGAGAAAAAATTAGGCAATAGCCCCCAAGGACATAAACATATTTCTTTGTGAGAATAATTGATGAAATTCATAGATCATGATCAAAAAAGGAAATATTAACATTCAAAGTCTAACAACATCGTTTGAAAAGTCTCCAATCTAATTCTAGGAACAGTTCCCACATTAATGTTCCTTAATCCACATGGTAAAAATAGAATAACATTATTCACAATCCACATACTTAAATCAGATAATTCAGAAGGAGTAGCAAAAATACTTGCTTGTATCTGCTTCTTCAGAAAGGAAACAAGGATATATGCCAATTGACTAATAGCATAGAAGCATTTCTTATTATAGAACCTTTGATATGCAATACAAGTTTTTGAGCTTTCTTAATTTATACCTCCTACTTTAGAATCTTCACAATACCAGGTTTCAGCTATTTTACGTTTGAAGGATTCATACTGTTGAATCCTTCATATTGTTTTCTCAGTCAACAAAGAATTATGCCAAACATTCATCAAGAAGAAAAGTTATAACTTGACCAAAAATTGCACCTACTATATGTAAGCTTCAAGAAAAGCAGGGATGTTTTAGCACTCCAGTCCATACTCAGTCATTAGGCTACTTTAGCTGACAAACTTTTTCCCAAATATATTGGGGCTTCAGAAACTATGCACTTTGATGGTGATATTTTTATTTCATGAGAAAACTATATTGAAACCTCAATCAAAAGACAAATGTTAAACATTCATAAACCTAGGTTATTTTAGACATAGCTTATTGGATTCTATGATTCAAGTATGATAGCTGCAGGAATTCCTGATAGAATAAGCAATGACATCAACACACGTATATGGAAGTGAACACTATCATGGTTCCACGCTCTCATTATTAACTTTTCACCACCTAATCATCTCTTTTTCATGGATTACAAAGAACAACAAACTAATCTGTGTGCCTTGAGGCTTATTTCCATCTACCATCATACTAAGCTATAGTTGTCAAGAATTCCTTAATTTGATAAAGTAACTCTTTCTAGTCCTAATTACAAGTTTTTTTTTAATATGAACTGATGAAGTGCATTTAAATAACCTATCATGTTATATATGTGTGTGTATAATGTATGGAGTAACTCACTTCATCCATGAAGATTACAGATGGCTGCCTGGCAACAGCAACCTCAAAAAGAGTTCGAACAAGCTTTTCATCTTCTCCAAGACTCCAACCTATGTCACCAATAATTGAAAATGAAAAAATAGTGTGATCAAACTTTCCAGATAAATAATACATACCTCTTTTTTTCAAGAAAAAAAATCTATAAATGGGAATATCATGTACCCATTTTGAAGATAAAGATGAAGCAGAAACATTAAAAAAATGTTGCCTCTGATTCAGATGCAACAGCTTTGGCAAGCATTGTTTTCCCATTGTCAGGTGGACCAAAGAGGAGAAGACCTAACATATAAAAATTTAAAATCCAAGTCAGGGATTCCTCTTATTCAAAGTTTGCAATATCAACTAAAGATGTACCTCTAGCTGGTTTTTGAAGACAAGTAAAAAGGTCTCTTCTTTTAGTGGTAAAATCACCATTTCTATAAGAGTTTGATTGGTCTTGTCAAGACCAGCTTCACATCAAACAAGAATGGTCACATACCAATTTAGAAAATATATTGAAAGAAAATATTTCAAAATACAATTTAATGATGATCTAATAATTTCATGCTAATATCATGCCATTTAAAAGCGGGGCTTCTGTCCACTATTGTAGTGTTAATCATTTCGACCAGATGGGAATCCTGACTTTGAGTTTTCAATATCATTCTTCTGACTAGGCAAGTTTTTATTAGCTTTCCATGCAGTGGGAACCCTAGACATGATAGGTCTGCTTGAACCAGTGCTTGGGTAGGTCTACAAAGTTACATACAATGGCAATTGAGAGAAAGGAAACTTGGGAGATTCAGAGCAATTGAGCTTGCTCTCACGACTAACGACCTCTCGGTCGGGATTTCAAACTCTCGCCCTAGTGCGAGTTATAAGTGAGCATGCTCTCACACCTCCAGACTCTCGCCCCAATTCGAGTTATAAGTGAACTTGCTCTCACGATCAACGACCTTTCAGTCTGGATTCCAAACTCTCGCCCCAGTACGAGTTATAAGTGAGCTTACTCTCACGCCTCCAGACTCTCGCTCCAGTACGAGTTATAAGTGAGCATGCTTTCACGCCTCCAGACTCTCGCCCCAATATGAGTTATAAGTGAGCATGCGCTCATGCTTCCAGATTCTCGCCCCAGTGAGAGTTATAAGTGAGCATGCTCTCACGCCTCCAGACTCTCGCCCTAGTGCGAGTTATAAGTGAGCATTCTCTCATGCTTCTAGACTCTCGCCCCAGTGCGAGTTATAAGTGAGCTTTCTCTCACGACCAACAACCTCTCGTCAGGCTTCTAGACTCTCGCCCCAGTGCGAGTTATAAGTGAGCTTGCTCTCACACCTCCAAACTCTCGCCCTAATGCGAGTTACAAGTGAGCCTGCTTTCACAACCAATGATCCGTCTGGAAGGATTTCAAACTCTCGTCTTTGCATCTTAACACGCGCGCTTAGTAACTCATGGATCAGGTACTCTTATTCTCGGGCAGGTTATCAGCAAACAAAGAAGTACCAGGAAAAAGAAAAAAGAAACAAAGATTAAGGCCCGACCAGATTTGCATTTATTTAAGGAAGTATTTAATGAAGTACAGGGGACACTATGGTGAAAGGAGCAGCATTTAAAAATGTTATGGTGGAACAAGTAAATCAAAGCCTGAGTCTAGTTAGTCGGACCTGAGCTTCCTTCGACTAGACTTGGGGGGAGGCTTGTGATACGATACATAATGGTGGGGTCCGATAAAGTTGGGCAGTTAGAAGTCAAGGGGACGTGACAATCAGAACTCAAGGGGGCATGGCGATTAGAAGTCAAGGGGATGGGACAGTCAACAGGTATGGAAAGAGGAGGTAGGACCATGTGACGATGTCAGCAACATGATTCCCGGTCGGGTTCTCACAGACTGGAACTCTAGATCTGAGACACCTTGGTCTAAAACCTGGTAGGTAGTCGGGGTGATACCTGACCTGGATCTGACTGATCAGGCTCTCACGACCTGGTTGTAGCTAGGCCTAGTACCCTCAGTAAGCTAAACGCCCGGTCAGCCAACTCTCGGTCGGCTCTTGGACGATCTCTCCATAGCTCCCGACCCCCCACGGTTTAGTCCAGGTGGTATACCCGACTGATCATCCCGAGCTGCCCTATTCATATCCGATCAGGATAGAAGGCGCTACATGACAACAAGATCAGGGAATCGTAATTGTCTGTCAGAGAATAACTGCTGAGTGTCAAGGAATATTCTAATAGACTGCGATCATCTACTAATGGAACCTTCCTTCAGTCTACAGGAGGATGTCACGTGTCCTCCATCACCCGACAGACCTGACACCCGACATTCTCTGACATCGGCCAGCCTCTAGAGGTACGCATTGTCATATAAAAAGGGAGGTCCTCTCCCTTGCACAGGTACACTCTCTTGCACATTCGCACTTATCTTTTACCTCTTTCTCCTTCGTACAATGTTCTTCTAGGGAAAAAGTACCTGACTTGAATGTCGGAGGGCCTGCTCCGGGGACTTTTTACCTAGTTTCTGGCCTCTAATACCCATGTGCTTGTTTGAGTGTACGCAAAGCTCAGGTACCGCCGGCTCAATCATCATCGTCCGTCAGTATTACGTGGGAGTCCATTTTTGGAAGCGCATACGAGAAAGGTGTCTCAGTCGCCTCTCCGTCAACACCAACCACAACTCATCCGACCTTCATCTGACTAAGATTCTGAACAGGATCACAAGATAATAGATGTCTTTTGAATGCAAAAGTAATACGTGCCACAGTTTCTTGATGTCTTTTGATTTATCCTTTACATTCTTAGACTGTTGTCACTTCCAAGAAGGGTCCTCATGTATGCACACATGTTCTTGAAGTTTAGTTACCTTAAGTAATAGAACAAACAATTCTAACTGGCCATTACTAACACAAGAGCCTCTTGAGACAATGGACACGAAACTGTTTGCCTTGGTGCTCACTTTATAGAATTATAGAATTTAAACTATCCATGCTACACATTCATGCCTTTTTTTTTTCATGAATACTTGATATATGTTTATATCCTTTCACATTGTTCATTATAGTTAATTATTTAATATCTAAGCTAACGAGGTTTGCCTTTTGAAGATATTGATGCGGGTTGAGCAAGAACAGAAGGTCACAAAAGATGCTCACCTCTTCAAAGCAAGAGGCTGCAGCTCAAAGACACTCTGCCTATGTCTTGCAGGTTATTCTCATCCTTGATTCTTTGTTTTGATCAAGTTTGAGTATTCATACCTTATTCTTATAATTAAAAATTATATAGTAGACATATTTCATGGATTAAGTGCTATGTGTTGTTAAATAAGATGATGATTTGTATTAAATTAAATATCTGTATTATTAATTTTTAGAAGGGGAATCTTGGCGCAACGGTAAAGTTGTTGTCATGTAATCAAAAAGGTCATAGGTTCGAATCCTGGAAATAACCTCTTGTAAAAAAAAATGTAAGACTGCGTACAATGAATCTTTCCCCGGGACCCCGTATGGCGGGAGCATCGTGCACCGGACTACCCTTTTATCTATATCATTAGTTTTTAAAGGCTCTGTCATGCTAGTACCACTTTCAGATTACCTGAAGAACATTATTTCTGTAATTATTGACTTACAACATGGACAACAGCTTGGATGCCTTAAGTTTAACCAATTTTTATCTTGTGACTCAAAGTAAAAATTGTTAAGACTTGTTGTGGGACATTAAGCTTCTTATGAAATTTAGACCAGTAAATTTCATATTGTTTAGCACTTTTGTCTCTCTTTGGTGAGTTGAAGTATTTATATAGTCACTCCTCTTTAGCACCTGAATTTCTAGCTTAGGGTTCATGGATTTGATGAAAATTGAAACTACTTCTAGGGAGGAAAACATTTTTAAGTAAAGTAAATCAAGTTTTCTTTTGTACACATTAAAGTGAGTGGAAAGTTATTTTTGGTATTGGGTGAAGGTGTCACATGGAAAAAGAATATCCTAACATGTGAATTTAACCCCCCAAATTATACATTTGGTTGAAATGCTATGAAACCCTTGATTTTTTAAATAAAATTATTAATAGATATATTATTTTTTTATGCAATAAATTTTTTCGGTTTTTTATTTTTTTATATATTTAATTGTTATATATTACTTTTAGACTTTTTGGATATTGCATGGTCCAAAATGACTTTATCCCATATTTTATGTACTTTTTATTTCATATATTTTTTTTTAATTCAATTTATTTTATTTTTATCTCTTCTTATATTTTCAAGTATAAAAAAAAATTTTTACTTCTTGATTATGTTATCACTGGCTAGTGGGGAAAAAAAATTATGTAGCAACAATTTTATCATTGTGCCGAGATTTTCTTACATCATTAACTAGCGGGTAAGTTGGAGTAATTATTCCTATAATTGATTATAAAAATGAAATTGAAATTTTAATTTTTTAGGCACTAGGAAAACGGTTATGTTAGTGGATTATTTTTTAAAATCCTAATTTTTCATAAAATTATTATTTTCTAATAAAATTTTCAACTATTTGTACTCCGATATCATTCCTACTTTATTCAATTCTATAAAAAATATATATTTTGAATCGACTCAACAAACCAAGCAGTCCGATGGACCGATTGCTCTGGTGGAACAAGGCAAACATGCCATTTAAATTACGTGGATCAAGCAAATTAAATAAATTTGGTGAATTAAATAGGTCAAATGAATAATTGTCTATTATCGGTGGAAATATTTCACCATATTAAA
This sequence comes from Zingiber officinale, assembly GCF_018446385.1. Taxonomy (NCBI): domain Eukaryota; kingdom Viridiplantae; phylum Streptophyta; class Magnoliopsida; order Zingiberales; family Zingiberaceae; genus Zingiber; species Zingiber officinale. The sequence goes on from NC_056002.1 coordinate 134,846,944, forward strand.
GAATTTTAATCAAAAATTAAAAGGCTCTCTTAATTAATATAATCATCAAAGGGTAACTCCTTTTTTTTAAAAAAAAAAACATCCCACCATATTTCACATAAAATACTTTTATTTTAGTTGTTGTAAGCAATTAGTCAGTGGCCACTATATGTTAAGTCAATTTGGCCAAACATACTATACATAGAATACTTTTATAGATATAAATTTTTTTACTAACTTAGTCAAAATTACTTTAAAATAATTATGGTAATTACTAAACTTTTATAAATAACTATTAAATAATTTCTACAATATTTTTAATTAAGTTAGTAAAAGGTTTTTTTATATAAACGTTCTTTATATATATATCACATTGTAACAATTGCTCCGTAACTACTACTAATAGTGATAGAATATCACTATTTTCAATATGAGAAATAGAATGGTGCGTGCAAGAATTTGTACTTGTTTATATTACTGTAAATCAAATATTTTAAAGAAAATGATGTATCTATTTGGTTCCGTGAACCAAATTAAGGAAAATTTATTCCCACTTCATTCCTCATCATTTCACTCTCTAGGAACAACTATTCTATTCTCAATCAATTCATTCTAGCTATGAACCACATGTATCATAATAGTTTCAGTAGATCAATTGGTAAGGCCTTGGGTTCGTGTTGCCTTCTAAGAAACTGTATTTCCCTGGGAACTAGATCTTTCCTTTTGTTAATGAAAAAATTATTTTCTTTGAATCAAAGATATAGTGAATTTCATAATATTAAAGCATCAATTAATTGAAAATGTTTGCTTACGCTCCTTTCTTTATCCTACTAAACTCCATAGTTCTATCTACGACTAATATGACAAATGTACACATTAAATTGAAGAAGAGGAATATCAAAAAAAAAAAAACTTAATTAACAATAATAAAATAAAATAAAATTTATTTAAATATAAATAAAAAATTATTATTCATTATTCTCTTCACGATAAAAAAAACTAAAATCTTCTTATAACTTTTTTTTGCATCCTACATTATCAAATAATACATCTTTATTTCAAGTAATCCTATCCACATTACTAATTTTGAAAGAAAAAAAAAAACAGGTTTTAAAGTTCACTACTCACATTCACAATAGTTAAATTTTTTTTTCCTTTTACAAAGCTCTTAAAAATCTTACGTGGGAGATGCCCTAAACAATAATCACCTCTACTTTTTGTCAACGCCATTGCATTATCGTATTTAAGTGATCTTGGATCCATGCCCTGCTTTCAGCGTCGTGTAATGACTGAGCAAATTAAATCGGAAAAAGTAGATGATGATAATGTCAATTAATTAATTATGATTGTTAACTGCAAACTTATAATTAAGCTCTTGTTGTGCAGTAGTTAAATCGTTCGTCTCTCTTTCATTATATTAGTTTTCTGTCTTTAATAATTCTTCTTGCTTTATTAACGTACCCATCCAAAAGGTGTCAGGAGTGATTAAAACCATGCCTTTTTCTGCTGGATGCCCCATTGAAGTTGAAGGGCGTCTCGCTCAAAGATTAATTGATAGAAGAATAGTGGTCCATTTAATTCTTCAAAACAAAGATAACTAACACCAGCCTACATCAGATGTTGGACCACGACAAACTTGAGGAACCTTTGCGTTAGTTTACTAGGAGGGTTATTGGAGAATAAGCTAAGTAGTCACAAAATTTAGCTCATTTTGTAAGTTATATCCCTCCTGAATATGCTCTCTGTTAGTGTTTTTCATGATATTGAACGCCCTCAACGAGTTTGATCCGAAATACAGCTCCATAGACTGGAGACAGAAACTCGAGACTCAGAGGGGAGCAGTTCATTCTTGCAACTGAACTCAAGAACCATGCCAACATGCTTGCCAAGTGGACTCCTCAAGCACTATGGAATACCTTGTTCCATTCTTTGATTTTTTTTATCACTAAAGGGATTGAAGATCGTGATTCTAAGAACATGCATGATAGTTAAGGATATTTCTCCCAAATATTTATGACCCCCACTTCTACATCATTTTTTAAATATCCTACTATTCAAATATCTCAACTTTCACAATGAAATATTCCATCAATCAAATATTTATGGGTCACACCTATCAAATATTCATTCTCAAATATCCTCAATTCCACAATCAAATATCTGATCACCAACTAAATATTTATGGGTCACGACCATTTAATTAACTTACATTTAATTTTAAGAAAAATATAATAGAAGATATATAAATTTAAGTTCATACAAATACAAATATTTTATAAATTTAAAATTGAAATACAGGATACAAATCATATTAAAATAATAAAATACATAACGATAAATTACAATTAATAAAATAAACATACAGCGGATAAAATAAATCATAGAAATTAACTACATGTTTAATTTTTTCTTCAGTTGTTCACATATCGCTAGATAATTTTGAAGTTGTTCGTCTATCATGTCTCGTGTGTCCATTATGAGGAGTTGATGTGCTTGGATGAGTTGATCCACTTTCTTATTGTTATTATACTCTTCCAAATGTACCATTAATTATTGCATAGTCTGATTCAATTCATCAATTAAGTCTACTCTTCCTTTGTCTTTCCTCTATCATCTATATCAAAAGTTGTATTAGGATTAGAAGAATCAGTATGTGCACCTGATGATTCTGATGTTCTTGCTTTTTTTGTAACCCGCCGCTCTAAGGATTGAGGAGCATACATCGAACTATCTTTCACGATTCTCCATACATGCTCATATTAGAAAATAGTTTTAGAAGTACTCTTATATTCTTCATGAGCTCGCACCATCAAATCCTCGTCACTTCATCCGCTTGGTCGATCATTATATCATTTATTATAGTTTCCATTGTATCTATTTACGATCTTTTTCAACGAAGCCCAATGTGATTTTGTTTTCTCCGCAGTTCTCGTTTTAGCTCCCTTAGCTCGATTGGTATTGAAGTATGCCACAACTCGTTTCCAAAATGACTCACTCTTCTGGACATTACCAACTACTGAATCTTCACTCATAATTATGTAGGCCGCTGCAAGGAGTTTATCATTTGCTACTATCCATACTGTTCGCTTACTATGGTCTTTCATCTAATTGGTTGCCCATCTCTGGTGTTTGATTGAGAATAATATCGTCGAACCCTATTTCAGATGAGAATGGAGGAAATTGTGAATCGGGGACTGCATAAGGTGTACCTTTATCACTGTCAGTTGCATCAACACTAGCTCTTCTCGATACATTTGATTGAATCTCTGGTGATTGAAGCGGATTAAGTCCATGAGATGAAACTTGCATGAAATACTGACTACTCTGTTAATATTCTGGAGGATATGTATAAAACGTAGCTCGAGGGTACCACTCAAAGAATTTAGATAACTTTGAAAATTATGGTAATATATGGTGGTGGGTATGGAAAAGGTTGGAAATTTGGTGGATGTTGAGTGAGAAATGGAAATTGATGATTGAAGAAATTAGGACGGACTCGAGAACTTTCTTCACTAGAATTTTCGTTGGAGAGTTGAACAAAATCCCTAAAATAATGACCAGAATTTTTATCCATTTCTCTCTAAATTTTTGGTAGGCAATGGATATAGAAATAATGAAAATAGATAAAAAGAATGGATGTATATATAGAGAAAAATTGAACGTTAGTATTTTTTTCGAACGTTTGATTTATTTTTTATTTTTAAATTTCCTCAATATAATTAAATTAAAAAAATAAAAAAAATTAAAAGCAATGGCAGCCCACCATTTTGGTGGGCCACACCCGATTTAATTAAATTTAAAAAAAATAAAAAATAGTGGGAGCCCATCGTTTTAGTGAGCCCCACAAAAGTAATTTATGTCCGGTGATTTTCAATCACCCCTCAAATATCCCCCACAATAGAGGTTATTTGAGAGAGAGAGAGAGAGAGAGAGGGGGGGGGGGAGATATTTGAAGAAATATCTCTTCCAAATATTCCTCATTAGAGATGCTCTAATACATCAGTAGAGATAATAGGAGCATTTGCTACATATTTTTCAGTAGTCAAATATGTTAGTTTATATTTAGCACGTATCTATCTATAATAAACAATTATTGAGTTGATGACAGATGATCTTCCTTCTAGGCTATTATCTGATACTATTCTAAATTTGAGAATGAATTTTTTCCTCCATGAAGAGAATGATAAGCAATTTTAATATTTTTATTATTTTTCAAGTCTAGAGTTTAGGAGTATTTTTGTCTTTCACAGGATTTTAAACATATATTTAGTTGTTTTTAGGGAGCTTTGGATTAATAAGAATTTATGACTACGTCGTTTCTTTCCAAACGTCAAGTTTAGTTATCTATCTCATTGAATTCTCTGGAATTAGTAGGATTTAGAAGATCATTTTTTGTATTTATACACGAATCAATAAAATCGATAGTTATCCACTATATCAGCATGTTAACGCTTTTCTTTGCTTGAGGGAGACTAGATAGTCAATAGCGCGTTTACTAGGAGGGTTGGAGAATAAGAAACAAGAAAATTTATCTCATTTTTCATCTTATGCTTTTGTCCCTCGTGAACCTCCGTCAGTGTGTGAGAATGTTAACATATGGGTCGTGCTCTTCTTTGCTTGGGGAAGACTAAATAGTCAATAGTGTTAGGTACTCTGTACTTAGTCCTTTCTTGGTTCTTTTTTCTGTGTCATCCCAAGTAATTTTCATTTATATTCGCTTCTTTCTCCTCATCTTTTCTTTGTGTTTCTTATTTCCTTGACTTTTCTTAAATTTTAGGCTTGATCCAGTTTTGTAAGACGCACATCATTTCTCTTAATTTTGCATAATGATCTAGTTAAGGTAGGAATTCTATTGAATATGATAGATTCATTGGCTTTTTTTACTCAACGAACGCACTTAAATTAAAATTATAGAATTTTAAAAAGTCATGCTTAACTTTCAAATTTTTTAAAGTGCACACTTATTTTCTATTTTGCCTTACTCATCAACCATTATGATGTTACATTTAAAGAATAATATCACTGTGATATAAATTTTTAAAAAATAATATCACTATGATATTACATTTTAAAAATCCAAAAATAATACTACAATAGTACTGATTTTCACCACCACCACCATAGTAATGTTGATTTTAGAGTTCTGTAGCATTAAAATAGTGTTGATTTTTGAAATACACTATAGTAATATTATTCTTTGAATGTAACACTGTAATAACTGGTGGGAGTGATAAAATGAAAAATAAAGGTGTCTTTTAAAAAAAAACTAAACGTAAGGTCCTCTTTAAAAACTTCCACAACTTTAAAACCAGTTGTGCTAGATTTATTTACACTCCTAATCACCACATATGGTGGCCATAAGAAAGGTCAACTCCCTCAGCTCCCCCACCACCATAAAAATCTTTGGAAGTTTAATGAGTGGGGCTCCTGATTTTGAGAATTTGATTAATTAAACTCTTTTACCTAATCTTTAATTTTATAATAAGATAATATTATCATATCACATATAATAAGCAATTAACAAGACGATTCATCAGAAGCTTTTGTCTTGTCAATCTAGCAAAATTACGTTTAATCAGTAGCTTTTACCAACTTTGGGATTTTTCCCACAGGTATACAGTTAGGTAGAGGATGACAATTCTATTATAATAAGATAATAAGATAAGGGATTAATTTTTGGCGGATGTATATTTTTGGAGAAAAAAATCTCTTTCATTCTCTAGCTACTTAACTTGGAGATTGACTATAAAGTGACTCTCGTGATTGACCTCTATTCATATAACCTGGCCGGGGATAGGTTATAAGGTACGTCTGAGATGAATATAATCATCTTTTGCTACAAAAGAGATGAACTACTTAATTCTTGCCCCCGCAGGTTGACATAATTGATATTTACATGAGTAGTTGTTTTAATAGGTTTTGAGATCAATTCTTAATGAGTGTAAAATTTCTCATTGGATGTCTGACCTCCCCAATACAAAGGGTTGCTGTGTTAGGACAAAATGTCCTCTGTGATTTATTTGCTATATCTAGTCGTGTGTTGATAATACTGGGTTGTCTGGGATGAGTGTTATCCCTAGATGAAGTAATTAATTCCCGATAGATGCAAATATTATTTTAGATTATTTTGTGCCCTCTATCTAAGAAGATCACTTAGCTTGGAGATTGACTATAAACTGACTCCCGTGATTGACCTCTATTCATATAACTTGGTCGGGGATAGGTTATAAGGTACGTCTGAGATGAATATAATCATCTTTTGCTACAAAAGAGATGAACTACTTAATTCTTGCCCCCACAGGTTGACATAATTGATATTTACATGAGTAGTTGTTTTAATAGGTTTTGAGATCAATTCTTAATGAGTGTAAAATTTCTCATTGGATGTCTGACCTCCCCAATACAAAGGGTTGCTGTGTTAGGACAAAATGTCCTCTGTGATTTACTTGCTATATCTAGCCGTGTGTTGATAATATTGGGTTGTCTGGGATGAGTGTTATCCCTAGATGAAGTAATTAATTCCCGATAGATGCAAATATTATTTTAGATTATTTTGTGCCCTCTATCTAAGAAGATCACTTAGCTTGGAGATTGACTATAAACTGACTCCCGTGATTGACCTCTATTCATATAACCTGGTCGGGGATAGGTTATAAGGTACGTCTGAGATGAATATAATCATCTTTTGCTACAAAAGAGATGAACTACTTAATTCTTGCCCCCACAGGTTGACATAATTGATATTTACATGAGTAGTTGTTTTAATAGGTTTTGAGATCAATTCTTAATGAGTGTAAAATTTCTCATTGGATGTCTGACCTCCCCAATACAAAGGGTTGCTGTGTTAGGACAAAATGTCCTCTGTGATTTACTTGCTATATCTAGCCGTGTGTTGATAATATTGGGTTGTCTGGGATGAGTGTTATCCCTAGATGAAGTAATTAATTCCCGATAGATGCAAATATTATTTTAGATTATTTTGTGCCCTCTATCTAAGAAGATCACTTAGCTAAGTTGAATAAACCTCTATTATTTATTCCTTTCCAAGTATGTGGAGCTGCCCTGCCCTAGAGGGATCTAGTGACTAGGGGTGTAAATGAACTGAACCGATTCGTGAACTTTTTCAACAGGTTCAAAAAAATATTTGATTTATTTTCAAAATTATCGAATTCGAGGCAAACTCGAACATGTTCAATAATTTTTTCGAACCAAATTCTAATCTATAATATTTTGTTTAATTATTCACGAGCCACTCGCAATCCGAATTCGAATCAAATTTTAATTATTTTTATACAATTTTAATTTAAATATATTCAAATAATTCAAACCAAATTTAAAATCCATTTGAGCCAAAATTATTTATAATTTTGAACTATTTCATATAGAACTCTAAATCAAAATTATTTATGATTTCAAACTTCAAATCAAACTTCTAATATCATATATATATATATATATATATATATATATATATATACTTTTTTGAGTTTAAATTTAAATATTATTATTATTTTATATTATTCCATACAATTCGACTCATTTGCACCTCAATGATTGTTTCATCAATTACCAGATGAACTAATTATTGAAGTGAACACAAAATTGGCATTTTATTCCTGTGGAAAAAGAAGATGTAAACACAAAATTGACAGCTTGAATTAACGTCTCCGATTAATACAGTCTGTAATTGACTACGTGAACGATGACATTGACTGTTGTACATCAGTAGCTGTATTTTATTTTTTTAAATATAATTATAACTTATAATATATTTATTATGAAGAAATATTAAAAAATATTAATTGTGGAGGAATATTCTAGTCGTTCTTCGAGCTTTTAGAACGTGAGGATCAGTCGACAAAGATTGAAACTGAAGAAAATTATAGGCAACAAACAGAAAACTAGAATTTGTTGGCTATTCATGCAATTATCGATTCAACAAAAGAAAGAAAAAAACAGAGAAAAAATAACTTGAAATCTGCACAAAATATATATACATGTATATACAAAGCTAGCTGTAGCAATTTTGAGGATTCATCGGCACGGATTTAGCTTCAGATTTGGTCCATGGCGTGCGAGATGGACGGGAAATCCTTGGCGTTGAGCTCCGGAGCGTGAATCTGCTGCCAATTGCTGAAGCAGTTCGGAGCAAATTGGGTTCCGGCGGCGAACAGGGCCGGCGGCGGCGAATCGTCGGACCACTTGAGCTCTTGGTCGTCGCCGCACAGCTGCGCCGTCCACGAGGCTTCTTCCTCCTCGGCGTACCAGTTCCCGTCCTCCGGGAAACAGGGAGGAGGTTGGGGCGGAGCCGTCGCCGTCGCCGTCGCCGTCGCCGTCGGGAAAACCGCGGGGTTGGGCCAGAGGAGCTGCTGCTGGCCGCCGAAGGGGAAGTAACAACCGACCGAACACGAGCCGCGGCCGGCGAGGAACTGGTCCGGCGACGCCTCCTCCTTCCCCGGCCGCAACGCGCCGCCGCTCATGCTCTCCTCCGCCGACGGCTCAGAGCTCTTCCCGCTGCTCTCGCCGCCCTCGGCGGCGACCGGCCTGTGGGTGTCCGGGTCCACCCCTCGCCGCCTCAGCTTCTTCTTAATGCAGGAATTCCACAAGTTCTTGATCTCGTTGTCCGTCCTCCCCGGCAACCGCGCCGCAATCCTCGACCACCTGCGCGTCACCGTCGATCCACGATCGAAAGAAAATCAAATTCAAGAACAAATCAATGGATCGACGATCGGAAGTGTGCATATTTATAAATATACTTGTTTCCGAGGACGGCATGGAGCTCGACTACGAGCTCTTCTTCCTGGCTCGAGAACGTACCCCGCTTGAGGTCCGGCCTGAGGTAGTTGATCCACCTGAGCCTGCAACTCTTGCCGCACCTCTGGAGACCTGCCATGCAGACGACGACGACGATGACGATGACATTTTTGGAGAGTGGAGCAGAATCGAGAGAGAGAAAGAGAGAGAGAGTGAGGATGAGGAATTATATATATAGTTACCAGCTTGTTTAGGGACAGAGCTCCAGCAGCCATGGCCGAACTTGGCAATGTGCTTGCGCAGCTTGTCGTCCTCCTCGGGAGACCAGAGGCCCTTCCGCAGCTTCTGCGTGAAGCTGCAGGAGTGCCCTCCCATTCCCTCTAACCCCTCCCAAACAGGGATATCGATCGATGTGGGAGAAGAAGGAAAAGAAAGGGAAAGGTCGCAATCTATCTCTCAGTGGTTTGGTTGGCGCTAGAAGAGAGGGAGGGGGGGCTTCCTACCACTGCCCCCCTCCCTCACCCTCCTTTTTTAAAGTGGGATGGGAGGTGGGGAAGCAATGGATAAAGGTATTTATGTTTATTTAATAAGGTAATCTATTCAAATTATAATTAAATAGAGTCATTAAATTAGTTGGTTAAGTTTGCTTTAATTTGATTTTAAGTTTAGTAATATAAGCTTATTTGAATATTTAAAACTTTTATAATTTTTTTAAACTTATTTGGTTGGTCAGTGAGTTTGACAATGGGTGCTTATTTATTTATTTATGAATTTGATCATAATTTATTGATGAAATTATTCAAAAACTTTGTTTGTAGATGTTGTTCCTGAATGTTATCCACAAATAGTTTACAATCTTTGTTGGTGAACATTGAACGCATATAGTAAAGCTCGTTCATTGAGTTATTCAAATTTAGTTATTTAATTGGCCTTATGTATATTTAACTAACATAAATAGGAGGACCTTAATTATCAACTTCATAAATGTTTAATTCATTTAATGTCATAGTCATTGGAGCAAAAGATGATAACGCTCATCTCAGACGGTCACATATCACTGGCCTCTCGACTAGATTTAATTCCCTAGTCATGTTTTGCCACAAAGTGGTGTGGAAAATACATAGAATGTTTAGACAATATGGGAGAAGTCTATTGGGATTATTGATATTGATAGAGGAAGTGAATAGCAATTTGCTTCGATCATCTTTGTCGTTCACGTGTACTATCAATAATAGAGTAATACTAGGATAATATAAACATAGCAATAAAACATAAGAAAAACAAATCAATTCACATGGTTTAGAACCTTCGATTCTATTTCACAGTCTAGCATTCTAACAATAACATCATTATCTTTTTCCTTGTCAGATATCTTCTAGAGACGAATAAACATTTTACGAGACCTGTTCTCACAAATCAATACAACTAGATATAAAGATAAATGCAAAAATGAAATACAATGTAAGCAAATAATTTACACAAGCAATCGTTGCTTTGCTCGGTGTTGATGGCTTTGGATTGCCTTTAAATGTCTAGAAATACAATAACACTCTCTTTCGAAACCCCCAACAACCAACTGTCATGACTAAAAACTGCTCAACAATTAACTATTAGATCTCATCAGTTATTGTTCTGTCTAAATTCAAATGTAACACCTGTAGAACGACTCTTTCCAGCTAAATTTTGATCACAATAGTCGACTGCTCATTATCATCAATTGATTGATGGCTAAATAGTCGAATCCCACAATGGAAATCTAAACATTTTGTTTGCTCAAATAGTGACATCAGTCAATTACTATTCTCCATCAATCAACTGATTATGATAAGTCTAGTTGATCAATCGTGTTCTAAATATTTTATTTACTACAATCGTGTCATTAGTCGATTATGTAGGGTCGAACAGTGCAACAGAGGGAGTGAATATCCCTCATAAAACTTTTTCTTTTATCTTTGAAATTAGAATGTAGCGAAATTAAAATAAAAAAGAAATATGATACAATTGGTTACTTGGTTCGTTGCCCATAAGATTACTACTCCAAGGTCTACGATCTGATCGTGAAGCGTTTATGAGTAAGCAATCAACTAATTTTCTCCTTTTGAGAATCTCTCAAACGTGGAGAAAGCTTCTTATAATTTGAGATAGTAACACCTTAATATACCTCTAAATGAAATGCAGTAATTTAAATGTTATCGACAACAATAAAGTGTAGAACTTTGTTGTTAGTTATCGGATAGATTCGGCGTGTTGACTGCATAACTTGCATGAACAAATGAATGAATGAGAGAATTGAAGAATGTGTGTTATTTTAAGCTCGATCGTTGAGGTACTTTTATAAGCTTTTATCCGTCGACCAATAACCATTATTCATCGACTAATCCAAATCTGATCCTGCCAATTCATCGCTTGATTTCTATCTTTTTCGATCGACTAATCCTTGTATTTAGTCGACTGATCCTTGTATTCGATCAATCAAACCATAATATCATCAGGCAATTATCCAGATTGGTCGAACAATCCTCCAACTTCCTTCAATGATCAAATTAGAGCACAGTTAATTCATTGATCAAATCAAGGTTCAGTTGACTGATACACCTTATCAGTCGACTGATCCCGCTTTTCCTTTTAGAGTCAGATCGTATCCAACTCGACCTTATCTCTTATGACCAATTGACTGAAAACTCTATTTCCTACAAAACAAAGTTAGTACAACAATAATAATAATAGACTTGCAAAACAAAGTTAGTAACATAAAATAGTGTAATAATGCAAGCTCAATTTCGACGATAGGAACTCTTTGATCTTTTCTTTGAAACTTTTGACTTCTTAGTTTGATCAACACTTAACTTTGTCCAACATTAAGATGCGTCCTCATTCCTTATTTTCAGAAGGACTCTCTCGGACTTACTTTTCTCTCATATTAAACATCCAGTTTGCTTGATTTGTTTGGACTTCTTTTGCTTAGTATCCGATCAATACACCAAGACTCCCCCCTTTATTTGATATTTGGTCCATCGAACCTATCAAGTGTGTTCTACCATATTCATCTGGTCTTTCTTTACCTAGTATCTGGTACTTCTGAACCATGCATTAAGACTTTATTGTCTAATGTATGATCCTCCATATCCACTAGGACTTTTGTTGTCTAATGTTCAGTTCTTCTGATCTTCTAGAACTTTCCATGTCAAGTGTCCACATTCACCACTCATATTAGATGCACAATATCTAACTTTAAATTTTTTGTCAAACATCAAAATATGAGTTTAATTATTGATGTTGCCTACACCAACAAATTATTCTTATCCAGCAGTGGACTGATATACAACAAACTCCCTCAAACTCCGAACTCGGCGTTTAGGGGTCATTAGTCAATTGTTATTCTCTAGAAGTGGATTGAAGATAACAAGACTAAAACGTTTCTTTGTCTAGTATCTGATCGACCTCAATATATCAAAATTTCTCTCGATTAACATCCGATTATCATTGACTTGCCAATACTTCACCTCTTAACATCCGATCAATATTGACCTACCAAGACTTCCCTTCTCGTGTCAAGCATTATGTTAACTTCACCAGTCGGGACATTACTATTACCCAACATTCGATCCTCATTGACTTGTTTAGAATTCCTATCTCATGCTAGGCATCCTATCAGTATAGATCTTCCATAACTTCACTATTGTCAAACATTCGATCCTCATTAACCTATTTGGGTTTCTCATCTTATGTCTAATATGTGGTCCTCCATGACTTGTTAGGATTTTCATTCACGTGTCTAACATCCAATCCTTCACAACATGTTAGGACTTCCCACACTTACCTAATATCTAGTCTCCCATGATATATTAGGACTTCCACCACATGTCCAGTGTACAATTCTCCATGATCTACTTAGATTTCACTCATCTTGTTTCAAGTGCATGTCCTTCATAACTCACTTGGACTTCGCTTTTGTAACTTCTTGTTGGACTTTCGATTGTCAAGTGTCTAGTCAATTGTGACCAACTTATATTTATGCACTTGTCAACTCTTTATTAGACTTTCAATTGTCAAGTGTTTAGTTAATTGTGATCCACTTAGACTTCTCCACTTAATTATTGAGGTCGATTGTACCAATAATCTCCCTTTTCAGTTGATGTCTCACTCAAAGGTCAAACTGAGCTTACCCTTTATCAATGATCACTCCCTTGGGAGTATTGTTCGGTCATCAACATATATTTCTCAAACATCAAAACTCAAATCGAGTTTAGTCAACCTTGACCAGAGGTTGATTACACCAACAAAGTCTATGATCGATTAAAAGTATGTCCATCAAACAGTAAACAAATATGCTCTTTAAAAAGGGAAATCTTGTTGAGGTTGATGCTTCAGGTAACAAAACAAGTTTCATCTCCATGGAGATTTGTTAGAGTGAAATCTAACATCATGTGAGGAGATGAATTGAAATGGACTGCCCAATTTACAAACAACATAATAGGAATATATAGAAATTGCTCACTAATGACCATCAGAGCAATAATTAAATGTTTGTGTTATGTAAATCAGTTAGCTTTCGGCTCTCAAAATGTTCAAAAGTTGCACTTTGGATTAACAAGACATGGTTAAGAACTATATATGCTATTACATAAGTTTTAAGGATAAAAATCAAAAGGATGTTTCTTATTTTTATTATGAGAAGGACACTCCGTTTTGATAAAAATATCAAAATGATGTCTCATGCTATTTTTCATTCCAAAAATATTTTTATTTGAATGTTGCTATATTAATTATGATAATAACTACTAAACATAAAACAAAATTATTACAATTTAATCAAAACTACTATATATAGAGCATTGTTATATACAAATACTCTTTTACTAACTTATTAAAATTGCTCAAACGATCAAGATCACTCTAATTTAGTCAAAATTGCTTCAATATCACTATAGTAGTATGTATTGGATCGTAGAGTTCGCTAGAGGAGGGGATGAATAGCGATTGAAAATTCGTAGCAAAGTCAAGTCGAGTACGCAACGGAAATAAGAAAGACACAATGCTAACAATACAAATTTTACTTGGTTCGGAGTCTTCATCGACTTTTACTCCAAGCCCCGCACTCGTCGAGTGTTTTCGTTGAGCAAGTCACTAGCAGTACGCAAAAGGTATTATAAGAATAAGTACAAGAACTCTTAAAAGAAATACCGACAACGATTGAAAAGAACTTGAGCCGTAAGTTGTCGGAGAAGCTTCGCAGCGTCGCAGGAGCAACTGAGATTCCCAAACAGAGCAGTCGGAGAAAGAAGTTGTTGTTTGTAGCTCTGGAGGAAGACTCCTTTATAGGAGTGCTCAGGGCGCCCGGACTGTGACGTCGGCCCGGCCAATCTGCGCGCTCCACGTTTGCAATGAGATAGACTTTTACCTTCCGGGTGCCCGGACCAGTTCCAAACAAGCGCATGGACCACCATTTTTCCAGAAACTCATTTTCCTGCAAGAAAATGTTAGTACGAGGTAAAATAAAAGTTATACTACCCTACAAAATAAAGTGTTAGTACAATTATATTCAAATAGAGTAGTAATTAGATTCGGTCTCACGGATATCAGAATCTAGTCACGATCTCAACTGAGATTCCCAAAATGGTTCTAAGTTGAATCGACGCCTACTATTCTCTCGAACGGGAAATGTGTCCTCACCAAGTCACTCCCCTCCGATGACTTACCTTAACTTACCTGTCAGACATCCGGTCAGTCCGTCGACCTGTCTGGACTTCGTGCCAGCTACCCGCTCAGCTCGTCGACCTAACTGAACTTCCCTGCAACACTGAGTTAGTACAATAGATAAAATGATAAGGCAAAACAGTGTTAACAGAATTCAAGTAACCTAAGGTTATCTCCCCCTAGGGTTGTCTAGCTTCACTCACTAGGACTTCCATTGTCTGGCTTCACTCACCAGGACTTTCTCCACCTAGCTTCACTCACTAGGGCTCAGCTTCACTCACCAGGACTTCCACCACCTAGCTTCACTCACCAGGACTTCCACTACCTAGCTTCACTCACTAGAATCTGGCTTCACTCACCGGGACTTCTACTATCTAGCTTCACTCACTAGAGTTTAGCTTCACTCACCAGGACTTTCACTTTATCTAACCTCCAATTAGGACTTCTCCATGCTAGTCATCTAGTCCTAACTAGACTTCTCTTTTCCAAATATCAAGTCCTATTTAGATCAACTCTTGGTCAAACTAACCAGACTTAGATATATTGTAAAACATCGAAACCCTAGAGGCCGATTGCACAAACAGTATGGATGTAGTTGTTATGACGTGTAGCAAGTTATAGCAGTTGTGGTTATAGTTCCTGATCTTGTCTGAAAGCGAGGGAGTGAAAAGCTGGGATGTGGTGGCTTCATTGACCGGATGTGGACTCCATTCCGCTCTGTAAAACAAATGACGTCAGTGCCGAGTCAGGGAAGGGGACCCAGGTATTAGCCCTCTGATGCTTAAGTCAATCATCGGAATATGGAGAAGAAGTGAAACAGTAGAATTATGTGTCATAATATATCACGCGTACCTCTTCCAGTGATGGACCCCCCTTTGTATAGAGTCCTGATGAGCGACGTGCACGCTCCTCAAGGCATGAACACGTGATCCAATATATTCATGAACACGTTCTTCAATATATTTATGGTCACGCCCTCCACTATGTCGTATGAAAGGACATGTCAGTAAAGTGCGTATAACACCTACCTTAACAGGGCTTCCACAGTACGATCCACTTGTCGACCATGCCTAGTGTCAGCGGCACTCCCCTAAAAGGATATCGTGAGGACCGCAGTCCTACTGTTTGGTCGAGCGGATCAGTCGCTCAGCCAGGACTCCGCTTTGTCCACAGTCAGGTCCCGCTGCTTGGCCGAGAGAGTAGCCGCCTGGCCGGGAGCACTCCACTCTGTCAACTTCAGTTACTTGTCTGTACGGTGTCTGTGTAGTAACCTGCCTTCCTCCGTTCGAACAAATTATCCGGTCTCCCTCGATGTCTTGATAATATGACTCGATCACTTGTCTATGATATTCTCCCGAGTTGGAAGGATTGTCCACTCGGGCATGCCTCCCGCTGATCAAGCCCTACCTATCCCGATCGACTGTTGCATTTACCCTCCATTCGACCCTTTGACACTTGGGCGTTGACCATCTTGACTTTAACCTCTACCCTAGTAGTTGTCCTTGTGCCAGGTGGGCCTCCTATCACCACATCAGTTGCTATATATGATGGTGATGAAGAGATTTTAAATAAGTTAAAGCGATTTTGATAAATTTGAATAATTTTAATGAATGTGGTAAAAGGTATTACACAGGAAGCATTGTTATTTGTTAGTTTTCTTAGTTCTATTGAATGTTTTAGTAATTTTAACTTCGTTGAGTTTGATTTTGCTTGATTTGAGTAAACTTAATGTCATTATGACAAGTATATGATTTTCAACCTATGACTTTGAGGTCAAATCTAAACTTGCTAGGTGAAACTCCTTTGATATTGATGCAAGTTGTCACCTCTACCTCCCTTCTTGCATGACCACACTATCCTCCATGATTCACATCCAATAGAGAGCCTGGTCCTCCATGTCTGAGTGGATCTATCACTTGCATGTTCACACTGGTGAGTGGGGGATTGGTGTGGCCGACATGACCCCTCTGACAGTTAAGCCAGCCTGAAGATAAAATTGAAGATGTTTCCTTCAAAGAGAAGGGCTTAAAGAATGAGGAGTTGAACGGATCAACTTAGCAATTTTTAATCTCCTTAGTCACTTATTTCTGCCACTTTCAGATACTTCCTTTCTTATAGAAATGGAGTGGGATTTCTACACAGGCTCATGCTCTTACAAATGTTTGAATCCTTCGAAAAGACACTAACAAAATAACAATATTTGATGCATAAATCCCATGAATGTGCTATGCACATTTGACAATCTAAAAGGTATGATTATCCACTCATATAATTTATGTTGCATCTTAAATGCAATTTTCCATTTATCTCCAGACCTTATTATGATTTGGTAGTATATGCCTTTAAGGTTGATTTTTGAGAAAACCTTATGATCCATGTTGTCTAAGTGGGGAATGGAAAACTTATACTTCACTGTAATCTTGTTAATGGCTCGACTGTCAACACACATATGTTATAAACCATCCTTCTTCGACACTAATAGGGCAGAAATTACACATAAGCACATGCTCTTACAGATGTAACCCTTTTATAATAATTCCACCACTTGATGTTATAATTCTTCAACTTCCTTAGGACTGAGGTGATATTCTAGTCAATTAAGCAAACTCAACCATATAACAAGATCAATCTGATGTTGGATGTCTCTCGCAAGTGGCAACCCTGGAGTTCAGTTGGTAAGACAATGTGTATAGTTATGACATCTTTATGGAAACGCAACAAAGCATAAATAATGTCTCCATGCTGTGTCTCATCTAAAAACATGGATATAGAAAGTAGATTAGTAGTTTGGCTACCAAAATTGGAGTAGTTTCTCTCATTGTGGCGCTAACATAATCTTCTTTTCCTCGATGTGAAAGGTATAAGTATTCTTCCGTCTATCATGAATAACGTTGCGATCATACTGTCAAGGTCTCCCCAACAATACATAACATGCATTCATGGCCACACCATCACACCAAGTAAAATTAAAATATTTGTTGTCAATTGAGAAAGTTATGAGGCATAGTTAGTCTATTGTTATCTCGCTGTCTTTATTTTGTCATGACAACTTATATGGCTTAGGATAACGGACCATCTTCAACTGTAATTTCTAGATAGTCTCATCGGATACTACTTCTCACAATTGTCATTGTCGATAATCATCTTATAAACTTTATCTGTGATGGTGTAGATAGTGTGAAAAAGATTGGTTCTCAACCACTCATCACCTAAATCTCCCTTGAGAGCCAGTAAACTCTTATAAATGACCAAATTCTCATGGTCATCACCATAAAGCACGACATCATCTTCATGACTGATTCTCTAATTGTTGTCATCTCTTCTTCCACATCTCCCTCGATTAATAAATTTTTGCCCTTCTGATTTGTAAGAGAAGGTTTTCTATATTAGTTTGTCCTATGTCCCTATTCACCATAATGAAACACCTTATAGGGGTCTTAGAATTAACTTGTAGTGGTTGCTGATGTAAAGGACAAGAATCCTGAGGGTGAATTGTCCAGCTGTTTCAGTCGTCTCAAACCACTGGTTTTCGATTATGCTAGTTTTCAATAGCTAGTGCATGTTGATAGGACTCATAAACTGTCCACAATGAATGAAGGATGAGGGTATATTGCAAGTGTTGGTGCAACCCCCTAAGTATCAAGTCACCATCAGCTCCTCCGTTTCGATTAAGTCATTCCAAGCAATGAACTGGTAGAACCCCTCCATATAATCATCAACCAATCTTATGCCTTGTCTCAACATGTGAAGTCATTGAAACATAACTTGATGTTATGACCGAAGAAATTTAGATATTTTCATAATTGTATTATTGTTTACTTTGGACTTCAGCCTTAATGGTTTATATTTTTGGACTTTATCAAAAAAGTCCTAAATCAATAGAGATATCTTTCTCTCATAAGTCCATGATCTTTCCTATATGTTTTCAATGTGAAACTTTGTTTGTAATCTTACAACCCCAACGCTTGAGTGTTGCTGAAAGGAAGGAAGTGTTCCCTCTCTTCTTCATCTTCTCCCAGTCAGTTATTCGGGGTTTGAGCTACCTGTCTCATGAGTATCACCTCTACTCCCACTATGTCATGCTCGCCCCTTCAGTCTAATGGCAATCAATTTTACCTTCATCTGATACAGAACTGCCTTATAATTGAAGATCTACTTCACTTCATTGATCCTGTCAATGAAGCCCTCTGCTTGTAACGTACTAGAGAATTTGGACAGATCAACTCGAAAAACAAGGTCTCTATAAGATTCCTCCCGACCACGACCTTCTTGATATGTAGACTGCTGGTGATAAGGGTTCTCAAAGAAAGACTCATATTCATAATCTAAGATCTCACGATCCTCAAGATTTTGTATCGCCGTCACTAAACGTTGGGATTAAATCTGCTACTTGCCTCTATAAATTTTCAATCGTCATCATGTCCTGGATGATACGATCACAGTGCTCGTCTTCCTCAATCATAACCTACTTGTTGTTACGACCACGACAACGACCACGACGACCTTCCATTGGATCTGATGTTTGGCTACCTCAATAGGAGTCTGCCTATTCTGATACCAACTGACGCCGACATGGATAGCGATTATCCTATGGACTAACAAGAAGAAGAATTTAAGAAGAAGGCAAGAAGAGAAACTGAAAAAGAAAATCGTCATTCTCTAAGTTTTACAAAAAAAAAAAGAAGAAACTTTAGTAAGAATAGATGATAATTTCTCAAACAGTTAAACAAACACTTATATAAAAAAAACCCTAACTCATAATAGACAAAATTGCCAAAAATATCCTAAATATAAAAAAAATCTTCGGATCCTCTGAAAAGGCACTAAACAATAATTTTTATCCGAAATTTGGGGGTTACGGGTTTTACCTATTACAAATCTAGGTCTCTGAATCAGCTTCGTTTGAAGACAAATAATGCATCGTTCTAATATCCAAGTTAAAAGTTATGACACTTTGAAGTTCGGGGGATCTTCTAAGGTCGATCCTACATTATCTGGTCATCATGTCTCTGGTCGACACGCATAGATCCATCCAAGTATATGTATCTAGGACGGAGGTTGTGAGACACATCAGGGATATGGTTTATAATATCTATAGAGGTTTTATATAGCCCCTAGAACGTAACGCAGACGGTGGGCATATGACATATCTGACGTAATTGTCAGAGGTCAATTCTCAAAAACTAATGACATAAGATTTACCTAACTATGCGCCTAACATATGTGTATCTACATTTGATTCCCTTCATATCCATGGGATCGGTACCAAAGACAGTTAAGATAGTGGATCTACCTTTTTTTTTATAGAGGTTTCATATAGACGAGTGAAATCAGCTAGTTTACACCCCGACCCTATGCTTACCCTAAACCCTTATAAACAACAATCATAAATAAGATATTGAGCTACAAGCCTACAATAAAAATAACAAGTAACTAATGACTATTCTCTCCGGCCATTAGTATATATATAGTTAATTGATTTATCGAAAAGTCCATATATAACCCAGTACAATTGCCATCCAACATAAATAGAGGAAAGGGATGTGGCAAGTGACTTGGTAGAGAAGGAGAATCAATAAGCCCTACAACAAGGGACCCCCTCGCTTCTTTGTCCCCTTGGAGCCACACCGATCCACGCATGGTCCAAACACTAGGTGAGCAAATCCCCGATACATATGCTTGCAATGCCCTTGGAAGAATGAGGGAAAACGACCCACAAAGTCATGAGAATCACCCAAACCACACGAACTTAAAGGGCACTTCTTCAAGTCGTTGTCCATAACTAGTAGGACGCCCTAACCTTTTAAGGTTGTGTTCCCTCCCTATATATTTAAGACTATCTATCAATTATTTCAAGCAATTTGACTATATTTGCTACTTTGATATTAGACGAGAGTGTCAATCCTTTTCCTTCCTTTTTGCCTAATTAGAGTGTCACTTGTCTATATATCTCGATGTCGATATCAATCGCGATTGAGATATCAAAACAATTATATAATGATCGGAATAATTTCGATAGATAGAGTCGGCAAATCGATTTCTACGTGTCTCT
Source organism: Zingiber officinale (assembly GCF_018446385.1). NCBI lineage: Eukaryota > Viridiplantae > Streptophyta > Magnoliopsida > Zingiberales > Zingiberaceae > Zingiber > Zingiber officinale. The sequence continues at coordinate 134,867,426 of NC_056002.1, forward strand.
CGATCTCAATCAAAGTGTGTATTTCATTCAATATTAATAGCAAGAAGATTCTCAAGGCATCCATTGACATGCACATGCAACCATATAATTTATTTTACGTAGTCATGTACATATATAGTTGATTATCGATAGTTGTGGTCCATGTAAAAGGGACTTTTTACTTTTTTTTTATTATCATTAAAAAGTATTCTCTTTTGAAAAAAAAAATAATAATAAAATATTTTTGTCCAACATTATAGCAACTTGAATAATTGTAGCAAGTAACTTTAAGTAACTTCTTATAATATACAGTTTGAATCAACCCCCTGTTTATTACGTTATAAATGTTATGTACACACTATTCACGTTGATTGAGATCTTCATTAGCTTAAGTTTTGTAGCCAATCCAAGAATGAAAGAGTCAGAGATCATTTTCAAAATATATATGGCGTTCTTTTAATATTCTTTTCAAAACAAGATACCAATAAAGACAATAAAGAATGTATTTTTGAAAATTTGATTTAAAAAATTCAATTTAAATTGTCCTCGTAAATTACAGCAGTTTGCTTTTTTTTAATTCCACATATTTTTATAGGTGTTAGGTAGCATATAGTTTTCTATAATAATATTATATTCATAATCTGCTGAGAAAATGAAGCGTGAGGTTTATTATATTTTTTTCTAAAAATCAAAGGAAAAAAAATCTGAATAATTTGTGTGCATGGATTTGCGTCATGCGGACGGACGTTGACTTCTCCATGGGGACGTGATTTATGAGCGCTCCGCCGGAAATTTTCAGCGGACGGCGACGTCGCAACAGCCAGCACCAGCCGCCTGCCCGGTCCCCGCCCTCCCTTCGCCCACGTCAACTCGTTGGTTGCGCCGCCCCATCGCCGGCTGAGCTTTCATCCACGTGGGTGCATCTCCTTGGGAGACAAATATCTCTTCTGAAACAATTAACAGGATTCTCTTCTCTTTTTCTTTATATGTCATAACTGATCCGGTCTGATAATACGAGAAATCGGCTATGGGAAAGAGGAACAATAGTTTATATAGACGTGAATAGTAAATAATATGTATCTTCATCGATATAGGAACTTTTCTTTATATAACGGCCAGTGCAGTAGCGGATTAGGGGGAGGGGGAGTGTGCTTGAGCACCCCTTTACTCCCGAAAAATTCCACCAACATGCTATAATCCGAGGGGTAGCGAGAAAGAAAACAAGTTCCAGCTCCCTTCTTTGAGCACCCTCTTCCTTTTATGTCTGAATCCGCCACTGGTCCAGTGGATAATGTATATGTTTCTCAAGTCATTGACATATTATTCAATTTGTCTTATGAAAGGATTTGTTAAGAAAGTACCTCTGATACCATATATATTTTAACAGGACATGCATATCTCTAACAAGACAGTACAATTAAGCTTCCGTCGTACTATCTGTCTGTTGACTATGCTTTGTGTCAGTGGCATTATCTCCTAGAAGGATATTAAGAGATACATCAATGATCCCTCTACTCGACCGAGTCGCTCGGTCGAGAACTTCTCCACTTAGACGAGCTCGACTGCTCTTCCTTGTGATGACTCGATTCGGTAGCTTATTTCCTCTCAACCGCTCTGGTCGTCCCAACGTTAAATTCCTCTGCTCTGTGATGAGATGATCTTGGCTACACAGGTGTTCTGTTTGGACTAGTCTTTGTTGGTAGAGTGGTTCATGCCCGATCAGCAACTACAACAGAGCTCCGCTCAGCCATTGAAGGAGAGCTCCGCTCGGCCACTGCAGGAGAGCTCCGTTTGGCCTCTCCATTGGCGAGTCAATTGATTATCTAGCGTTGATCTCCTTGACTTTAACATATATATCGATTATTATCTTCGTCCTTTGATCCATATTTAGTATGCCTCTTTTTATCATCGCATCCCGAACTTTTCAACTTTTTAATTTAATTTATTTCTTTATTTAAAAAAAAATATAAGTGTGAGTGAGAATTCATGGGACCATTTAGTGTTATATCGGCTGCGTAGCTTTCTTTGAAAGATATATAATTTTATATTTATAAATTAAATTAGAAAGTCATCGTTACAATTGCTTTGCTTATGTTTAATTTTTTTTCTTTTTATAAGAGTTTGGTGTTAAGAAACTTCTTCACTGCCACCAAGTGGAATTATTTTGGATTATTAAAATCTAGCGCATAATCATTCTATTAGAAATAAATGATCTGGTCTACCGACTCTTATGCATGATAAACCGCCTAATTAAATTAATCATTGTCCAATTGAGTATTTGTTGTCATTGGGATAACTAAGACTTGATGTTAAAATCGAATCGATCAAATCAAACTAATAGAAATTGAATAAATAAAATAAATAAATAAAACAGAATTTTTCAAAGACAGAATTTTTCGTCTTGAAATCTTGTTTTCTTGTAGTGCATCAGTTAATTCATTCGATCGATTACTGAATTAATAGAATGGAGTAATGATACAACATCAATTAATTGTTACAGGGGCAGTCAATTTTTGAATTTATTTATGGATCGGCAGTGAACTGATCATAACATATAACTATATGGCTGACATTTCTGTTTAATTGAATTTTAAATTTTATAATCCAAATTGAACTAAATAAGCCAAACTAATAAAAAAAATTTAAAAAAAAATAAGTAAATAAAATTAAAATTTTAAATTAAGTAAATTGAATTTCAGAAATTATAAATCAGTTTAATCCATTATTTCGATTTAATAAAAATTTTGCTCATCTATGGGTAGCCAGTCCTTTGAGACTTCTTCTACTAACATACATGATTCACGGAAGAGTTCATCGGTAGCCAAACACCCAGCGGGCGGAGGAGATCAGAAGAAGCCTTCTAGGGTTACGAATTGGAGAAGGAAGAAGTGCGCTCGTGTCCGTGTCTGAGTTGGGCGAGATGTGACGGAAGGCATGGCCGGTTGAGTCGGAATGAATGAATTCATTTTTTGGGGCAAGAATGTTGAGAGTCTTAGGGGTGTCAGACCACCCTATTATAAAGTTCGAGTGGGATCGAACCCATCCTCAAGACAGTTGGCTAGAGGAGTATAATCATCTTTTATTAAAAAACTATGATTGAAATAAAAAATTTATAAAAAAAAACCAACTTAAATCTAAATTTGAATTCAGATAAATCGGGATAATCTAATTAAAAATAATTTTGTTTACTTATTTTCTTTATACTATGTCATTTTTATTTTAATATTTTATCATTATGATATTAACATATATACAAAAACATATTATTTTTTAAAATAAAATTTAATTTAATTAAAAAAATTACTAAACTCAAATTTAGGTCAATCCAGGATCCTAACACAATTTGAAAATACCTCAATCTGAATTTGACTCAAATTTAAAAGTCCCCAATCTGAATATCATATTTTTCAGATTTACTAGGATCGACTTGTTAGGTTAGATTCATTTTTAAGTACCTAGTTGAGACTGAAGGCGTGGGTTATTAAGTAGTTTTCGAGATAGAAGGTAAACAACTTTGTGGATTAGGTTCTTCTAGTTGCTTTGGATAAAATAGTTTATTTGATGGTTTTTTTAGTAAAAATAATACAAGATGATTAATCTAGATTGGCCATGTATCAAGTAATCTAGACTTAAGTTGATGAGGCTAGTCTTTTGTAAGGATGCTTATTATTCGGATCAATCTATTCATCTATCCGATCCAAATAACATTTATGTTATTTGGTTCGATTAAATGAAATTTAGGTCAGTTGAATAAATTGATTCGAAATATTAATTAAGTTAATGGTTTAATTTTAGATATAGCTTTTCATCCAAATAACACGCTCAAAATTCAAATAAAGAATTAATATATATTTTATAATTTTTTTAAGTATAATCTTTGGAATGTGCTGGGTTTTTTTCTTATATTGAATGAAGTTATTTTATGAAATTTGGAGTTTATTTATTTGTAAATATAAATTATTTGAAGTTTATTTATTCGAAGAACATTGAAAATTTGAAATGAAAAAAAAGAAAATAATCAGAGCAATATCTACCACAACAAGAAAATAATCAGTCCTAAAGTATTCTTTAGCTTTTTGTGGTTCTCTTTTAGTATTAGCAATCTTATCAAATTATCTTTTTCTAGAAGTTTGTCGTCGCTCAAGAAATATAGGATCAACTCCTATATTGGAAGCAATTTCTTTAGCAGAATTTATGGCTGATGCAAATCTTTTTTCCCTATAATTCTCAAAAAAAAAAAAAGTCCTTTCAATTGTTTCACTGTAACATCAATTCACATCGTTTCAGATTGTAAGAATTTACTGGCCGAGTTTATGTTGTAGAGAATATCATACCAAATTACCAAACTTAACAAAAATTCAAAGCTGCTAAGTTCATGTGTTGCTAACAATCTAGCATCCCTTGATAATCTTGCATCATCAGTTTGTTAGATCGTAGAGTTCGCTAGAGGGGCCGGGGAGGGGGGTGAATACAAATCGTTGAGAATTCAAAAATCGAATTGAGTATGCAGCAAAAAAAAAAAAAGACACAATGCTAACACAAATCAGTTTTACTATAAATTATGGGGAGATGGGACCCCATAATTTATTTTAATATATTATAAAAATATATAGTTTTAATTCCTCGCCAAATTCTCCTTGCCGAATTGAAACCCTCTTGCCCTAGCCCTCTCCCTCCTCGTCGAAGCGAACTCGCCCTCCCTCTCTAGCTCCCTCGCCCTCCCTCTCTCTCTAGCCCTCTCTCGCCCAGTCACCCTCCCTCTTGCTGCGCCCTCCTTCTCTCTCTAGCCCTCCCTCATCCAGTCGCCCTCCCTCTTGTCGTGCCCTCCCTCATCGTCATCGCTGCCAAATTCTGAAGCTCCTCGCGACGACGCGACGGCACGACGACATCGTCCCTCGCCCTGCCCTCCCTCAAGCCGCTCTCAACCTCTCACTTACAACGACAAAGACATGAAGCGTCGAAGTTAGGGTTTCCTCGTGCCTCCCTCGTCACCGCCGCGACGCGTGAAGTCATCACGTCGACTTGACACCTTTTGTCGCGCAGGTCTTCTAACTTCTAATGTCTAATCCTCATCCACCAAATTCTTTTGGGAGTGATTTATTAGTTTTACTGTGTTTTCATGCAAAAGGACAACTATCTCCTTACCGAAGAAGGCAAGCTGTATGCAGTGAAGGATCACCGGAAGTTAACTTCTTTTCAGCCGTGCCTCCGGAGTCGAAGGCTATCTCCCTTGTGAGTGTTGTATATTTGTTAAAAATTTAGTTGCTGTGACCGAACTATTTGTAGTGATTGGGGAAGTTGCAATCTTTGAACTTTGAAGTTGTTGCTTGTTTTGATCATCATTATTTCCTATTTATTTGATTTGGCTGTTGGTTCAGGTAAAATTGGACCCGAAAGTATTTATTATTGATCATCTTGGTTGAAAAAGAACAACTAGATTGAAATTGTTAAGGGATCTGTAACAAGGAAGGTATACTGGATTTTGTTGTCTTATTCTTCATCTCCAATAGCCTTATTGTTTGTCATCATCAATATATGTTGCATGGTTACTATTGTTTTTTCTATTATTTTGGATCTGTGTTATATCAGCAGATAACACAGTTCTATTATTTTCGATCAGATTGTATTGTTTGTGTTGCATATTTCAATTATCTATGAATGATAATTTGTATTATAGCTTCATACATGCTTTTTTTTGTTAGTCATTTTTATAAATTGCATAATTACTCTTGCATTTAAGTTTTATTTGTGTTAAAATTCCTTAGCAAAACATGATTTATTTTATTTTTTTTGTTTCTATGTTATATCATAAATTAAATTATTACTTTTATCTTATTGTATTTGTACTCGGTGTACCAGAACTTAAAGAAAATGATGTCTAGAAAACACTCCTTCGGGAGTGCTAAAAGGGAAAAAAACAACAGAAGAGAAGATGACTCAATCAATGAAAGGTTCTATGGATAAATTTATTTTCAAGGAAACAAAAACATAACAAGAAAATTTGATTGGTGATTTAAATAATCATAGCACACAAACAAATCATTTTGAACAAATAGAAGATGTGTATGTTGCAAATACTAAAGATATGGATCAAGACAAAAATAATAATGAGAAAGATGGAAACTGTTGGTGCAATCGACTTTTAGGGTTTCGATGTTTGACAATATGACCAAGGGTTGACCCAAACAGGACCTGATGTTTGGGAGAGAAAAGTCAAGTCAGGACTAGATGACTAGCAAAGATAAGTCCTAACCAAAGGTTAGACAAAGTGGAAGTCCGGTGAGTGAAGTCGGATCCTAGTGAGTGAAGCTAGGTGGTGGAAGTCCCGGTGAGTGAAGTCGGGTCCTAGTGAGTGAAGCTAGGTGATGAAAGTCCCGGTGAGTGAAGTCGGGCCTTAGTGAGTGAAGCTAGGTGGAGGAAGTCCTGGTGCGTGAAGTCAGGCCCTAGTGAGTGAAGCTAGGTGGAGGAAGTCCTGCTGAGTGAAGCCAGACAATAGAAGTCCTAGTGAGTGAAGCTAGGCAACCCTAGGTTATACTTGAATTTCTGTTAACACTGGTTTTTGTGCTAACTTAGTATTGCAGGGAAGTTCAGCTAGGTCGACGGGCTGACCGGATAGCTGGCACGAAGTCCAGACGGGTCGAAGGGTTGACCGAACGTTTGGCAGGTAAGTGAAGGTAAGTCACTGGAGGAGAGTGACCGTGAGGACGCGTTCCCGGGAAGGGAACATTAGGCGTCGATCCGGCTTAGACCCATTTCGGATATCTAAGTCGAGATCGTGACTAGATTCCGGTCTAGAGGAGACGGAATCTAGCTAATACTCTGTTTGTTAACTTTGAACTGTGCTAACACTTTGTTTTTTAGGATAATATTATTTGCATTTTGCCTCCGGACTGACGTTTTCTTGCAGGAAGGAATCTGCTGGAAAATGAGGGTCCGGGCGTCCGGAGGTGAAATTTTATCCCAACGTCATCTCACCAAGTGGAGCTCACCGATTAGCTCGGCTACGCAACATCCAGGGCGCCCTGAAGGCTCCGGGCGCCCCGAACCTCCGATATAAGGAGGGTCAAGACTGAAGTCAGAAATAACAACTCACAATCAGCTCTTCTGTGCTCCTGCGACGCTGCTAAAGCTCATCGACAAGTTTTTCTTTCTGTCTTATTTTTCATAATTGTCGGCTTTTTCGTTTACTAATTAATTCCTATACTTAACTTGTAATATTCTGTCAAATTATTAGTGATTGTCCATCAAAAGCACCCTTGCGTGCGGGCCTTGGAGTAAGAGTCGTCAAAGGCTCCGAACCAAGTAAAAGGTTCTTGTGTTAGCATTGTTTTGGCCTTCGACTTTTCTGTTGCGTACTCTTTCGAAAATTTTCAATCGATATTCACCCCCCTCTATCGAATGCTACGATCCAACAAGTAGTATCAGAGTGGGTACAGCTCTGAATTGGTGCAACCACCAATCAAGCAAGGGGGGTCCTTTTAAAAAGTAAAATAGATTCATTTTTTCCCTCCAAAATCATTTTCGAAAACTTCATTTTCATCTTTTTACCATTGATCGATATTAGCGAAATATCACATTTTCAAAAATTTGTAGTAATATTTTTTTAAATATATTTCATTAATATTTTATTATTATTTTTTAAAAAAAAATATTTCACGCATATTTTCCTTATCTCCCGCACTACTAATCCAAGACCAAGTCTTGGGATTCCTTGTTTTTTTTTATGTGCAAGGTAAAAATGACCCAACTATAAGGACGGAGCATTCACGAACCACCTCCATATGAGATGTACGAGAGGCATGAATTCGATTTGTGGAGGATGCAGATGGAAAGCTTCATCTTCATGAACGACTTTGATAGTGGCTTCGCACTGAGAAGATCAACACAAAACTCGAAAGCAAACCAAACGGTAATAAAATTAGTTTCAGATTTATTACCTAACAAAGTTAATTACAGGATAGGAAAAGTCAAGAATGCTCACGAGTTTTGGACCTGTTTGACCAAGCTTCACGAGGAACCGTTGGAGTTAGACGATCAAGTCACAATCGAATCCGAGCTTGAATCAGAGTCTGAATCCCCAAAGTCATCTTCAGAATCGGACCAAACTAGTTTTATGGCTTTAATGACACAAGAGGAGGTAGGAGGATCTGAATCAGAATTCGAATCGGAGATGACGATGGACAAGGAGGAGAATTCGAACGAGGATTCTAAGGGTAAAATTGTGAATTCAAAATTTAAATATCATTTAATATGTTTTGAATGCAGTGAAAGAGGATACTAAAAAAGTAAGTGCCCCACCTATAAGACTTGAACCACACAACAGAGGTAAAGGTGAAGCTGACCCCTAAAGTTCAAAAAGGGAAGGAACATATCCAATGCTTCAATTGCAAAAAGATGGGTCACTACAAACCTCAACGCCCAGAAAGAAGACCCAAGGATCCAAGGAGAGCAAAGATTAGTAAGTTTACAATATATGATAATCCAATTTTTTCTACACATGTTAGTAAATTAGATAATCATCATTGCTCTAGTTTAGATGTACCACAACAATTAGATATGCATGCTAAACCAAATAAATTAACAAATAAAAATCTAAGCAATAATTTAGAATGTAATTCCTTAATCTTTTATTCAAGATTTAGGAAATTAGAAAAACAAATTAATCTTTTGAAAAATAAACAAGAATAAATAATTAAATCATTAAATATAGACTTGAATTACAAGTCTAAATCAAATCTAAGATATAATCAAGTATTTTTTTATTATAAAATTAATCAACAAGATATAATTCAAACAATTTAATTAATTCAAAATTAAATTAACACTTAAATTGAATTAAGACTTAAAAACTTGAATTTAAATTCAAAATTAAACATTAAATCTTCACTAAAATTTAAAAATAAGCTATTAAATAAAGATAATTCAATCAACTTAATAAAACTAAAATTGAATGGAAATTTAAACTTTAAATACACTCTTTTAAAGAAGGACAATTTGACTCATCTAATTAATTCAAAATTAAAAACTTAAATTTAAATTACAAATTAAATAAAAATATAAAAATAAAGGCCAATAATTCAGGGGAGACTCCAGAATAGCTGACACCTTCGAAACTAACCTATCCGACTGGGTAACCCAAACTAAGCTACCTGGTAGGGTAATAAGAACTAATTAGAAAGGGACAAAATTTAACTTGACCTATGATACTTGTCAAGTTTTGGATGATAGTAGGTTAGGGAAGCTTAGTCAATGCATGTCTAGGAAGATATGGCTTCGACCTGGTGCTTTTGGCTAAGTGGAACTAACTGTTGGAGCAATCTAGTGACCCTAGGTTTTGATGTTTGGGCAAAGGTTTAAGTTAGTTTTATTGTTGTATTTGATATGCATTGTGAGTGTGCAGGATACAGGTACAACAAGGAAGTCCAAGTGTGATCTTGGCAAAGGAGGAAAGTCCAAGGATGAGTCTTGGCGGTGTAAGTCCAAGCATGTAGTCTTGGCAACGTAAGTCCAAGTGTAACTTGGCAATGGATGAAGTCCCGGAGGCGCGACCTCTTGGCAAAGGAAGACCCGACAACAATGACAAGGCCGATGGAAGCTCCAGAAGGCAAGACGTGAAGGATGGGGAGGCATCCGAGGGACGCAAGGCTGATGGAGGAGGCTAGAAGGCTAGGTCTAGGTTGGTCGGGCAGGGACGAGTGCTGAGAGATTGTACTCGGAGTAAAATACTAGAATTAGGGTTTACTGTAGCAGTACTGTAGCGTCACTGTAGCGCTACTGTAGCAGTCGACTGCATGTTTTAGCAGTCGACTGGGGCAGTCGACTGGCAGCGAACAGAATGTGTGAAATCGAGCCGTTGGGGTGTAACGGTCGAATTTCCACAGAGGGCAGTCGACTGCATGTTTTAGCAGTCGACTGGTAGGCGGGGTTTTCAACCCGCGGGCTATAAAACCAAAGCTTGGGAGCTTGGTTTGAGTTGACGAAATTAGACTTGGTTAAGGTCTAATTAGTAGTCTACAAGTGCTCAAGAGTTTTCCTTGTGTCCAAGAGGTCTTGGTGAGTTTGTGGTGAGGTTTCTCCACCCACAAGGAGTTTGAGCTAGCCGGAGGTCTTCCGGGGAGTAATCCACCGACGGATAGGGATCGTCCACCTTACGGACACGCCGTGGAGTAGGAGCTTTATCTCCGAACCACGTAAATGATCGTGTAGCTTGGTTTGCATTCTTTCTTGTCTTGTATTTTGTTTAGCTTGTTTATTTTTGTATTATTCCGCTGCACAAGCTAACAACGTAGGAAGCGAACGATTTGGGTGAGCCGCTATTCACCCCCCTCTAGCGGACGTCAAGGTCCCAACACTAACTGAATCTGCCCTTTGCGGATCCTAACTAATTAGACCAATGTTTCGTATTAAGTTCAGTGGATATGACTATTTGGAAAACCTCGAAGGCATGGTTACTCTAATGATGTCCAGGTGACTCACCATAACCCAGAAGTTTATCCAAAGAATGACTATTTTTTGAGCCCAAAGCTACACTTGAATCTAACACAAAGTTAAACCAAACTCTAAAACTGAACTTAACTCATCTAACAAAATTATACGATTTCCTGATTAAAAATTTAGATCGGATGAAATGAAAAATGACTAAACATAAAATTAAAATTAAAATTAAATTAAAATTAAATTAAATTAAGATAAATTAAATTAAACTAAAATTAAATTAAATTAAGATTAAATAAAAAATTCTTTTAAAAATAATTTTAAATATATAAAAATCAATTTAAAATTATTTTAAAAATCTTTTAAGAAATTATTTTAAAATTATTTAAAAACACTTTTAAAAATTATTTAAAAATTCTTTTAAAAATATTTAAAAACTCTTTTAAAAATATATTTAAATACTCTTTTAAAAAATTATCTAAAAATTATTTAAAAATTCTTATAAAAATATTTTAAAAAATTATTTAAAAACTCTTTTAAAAAATTATTTAAACTATTTTAAAAAATTATTTAAACTCTTTTAAAAAATTATTTAAAACTCTTTTAAAAAATTATTTAAAAACTCCTTCAAAAATATTTTAAAAAATTATTTAAAAACTCTTTTAAAAATATTTTTAAAAAATTATTTTAAAACTCATTTAAAAATCATTTAAAAAATTATTAAAAAACTGTTTTAAAAATCATTTAAATTATTATTTACAAATTATTTAAAAACTCTTTTCAAAATCTATTAAAAATTTTTACACAAATTATTTAAAAACTCTTTTCAAAATCTTTTAAAAAATTATTGAAAAACTCTTTCAAAAAATTATATAAAACCCTTTTAAAAATCTTTTAAATTTTATTTAAAAATCTTTTAAAAATTTATTTAAAAACTCTTTTAAAAATCTTTTAAAAAACTATTTAAAAACTCTTTTAAAAAATCTTTTCAAGAATTATTTAAAAAATTAATTAAAAACTCTTTTAAAAACTTATTTAAACATTATTTTTAAACTCTTTTAAAAATCTTTTCAAAAATTAATTAAAAACTCTTTTAAAATTTTTTAAAAAATTATTTTAAAACTCTTTTAAAAATATTTTAAAAAATTATTTAAAAACTATTTTAAAAATATATGAAAATTATTTAAAAATTATTTAAAAACTCTTTTAAAATTCTTTTAAAAGAGTTTTTAAAAAACTCTTTTAAAAACTTTGAAAAATTCTTTTAAAAACTTTGAAAAATTCTTTTAAAAACTCTTTTTAAAATCTTTTAAAAAATTATTTAAAAACTTTTTTAAAAATCTTTGAAAAAATTAATTCAAAACTCTTTTAAAACCCTTTTAAAAAATTATTTAAAAATTATTTAAAAACTCTTTTAAAACTTTTAAAATTTTTTTGAAAAATTCTTTTAAAAACTTAAAAAAATAGTTTTAAAAAAATTATTTTAAATTTATTTGAAAAATTCTTTTTAAAACTCTAAAAAATTCTTTTAAAAACTTTTAAAAATTATTTGAAAAATTCTTTTAAAAACTTTAAAAATTGTTTTAAAAAATTCATTTAAAAACTTTAAAAATTGTTTTAAAAAATTCATTTAAAAACTTTAAAAATTGTTTTAAAAACTTTATAAAAATTTATTTGAAAAGTTCTTTTAAAAACTTTAAAATTTTTTTTAAAAATGGTTTTAAAAACTTTTAATATTGTTTGAAAAAAAATTGTTTTAAAAACTTTAAAAATCATTTTAAAAATTCCTTTAAAAATAATTTTTAAAATAATTTTAAAAATTATTTAAAATCACTTTAAAAAATTATTTTTAAAATCATTTTAGAAATTATTTTTAAATCACTTTTAAAATTCCTTTAAAAATCTTTTTTAAAATTTCTTTAAAAATCATTTTAAAATTTTTTTAAAAATCACTTTAAAAATTTATTTTAAAATCACTTTAAAAATTCCTTTAAAAATTATTTTAAATTTTTTTTATAAATCATTTTAAAAATTCTTTTAATTTTTTTTTTAGAAAATTAACAGATTAATTAACAAATTTGAATTAATACTAACTTTAAACTAAGTTAATCCTACTTGAAAGTAGAGCCTTCAATTTGAGTTGGGCCCGTCGGGTTGGCCCACCATGCCAAACAATTTAAGCGGTTGGGTTGGAATTTTATCAACCCAAGTCTGCCGTGGGCCGACCCGCCTAGGCCCGCGACCCGCGCGGGTTGGCCCGCGGGTTGAAAAACACATGTAAGCTAAGTTTTAGGCCAATTTATTATCTTCTTTTATTATAATTTTGAAATAAAAATAGTACTTTTCATCCAACATAAGTACTCGTTTGTGTTCATTTATATTTAAAATACATGTTTATGTATACATTTAATTGTAGAAAACTTTTTCGAAATAAAATGTTGAAGATATGAAATATTTTTAAATTTTTTTAAAAATTTTTGATGGGCCCGCGGGTTGGCCCGCCAAACCCGCAACCCGCCTTTGAATGGGTTGGTTTGGAAATTTCCCAACCCGCCAAGTTGGCGGGTTGGCCCGCCCCGCTCCGCCAAATGGTTAGTCCACCACGGACCGACCCGTCCCGCCACGGTTGACCCGTCTGACAGCTCTACTTAAAAGGAAGTAAATGAAATGTTAAATTATAACTAACACTTTCATTAATCAACTCAATCAATTAATATAAAATTTAAATTATTTTAATAAGTATTAAATTATTGAATCAAGTAAAATTTAATCAATAAATTATTGATAATGATTCATTGTTATTGAATTATTAACAACTTATCTTATTTAACTTTAAACTAAAGTTTAACTTATTACACCTGAATCTAAAGTCAATTATTTTCAGTATAATTGATTAATGTTTAATCAAACTTAAATGAATAATTATACCAAGTATATAGAGATAATTATGTAGGAAAATGTTAATAACCCTAAATCCTCTATAACACTTAGGTAGAAAAATATGCTAAAGTCTTGAAATTAACATACCTAAACCCCAATGTTGACCTCAGGGGGAGTGTTGACCTCAGAGGGAGTGTTGACGTTAGGGGAGGTGTTCTTGAGAATTATCTTTATAAAATCTTTTGAAAAATTATTTTGAAAAATCAATAAATACGAAAATATTTTGAATAACCTTCTCACACTTTATTTGAAAAATATTCTTAAATATTTTCAAAGTTTTTTTTTCATTTTGAAAAGTATTTTACAAACTTATTATATATATATATAAAACTCTATGATTTTCAAAAATCATTATGACTTAACATATTTTGAAAAATTATTTTGTTACTTAGTAAACATTTTAAAAACTTAAGGTCTTCTTAAAAGGTTTTGGTGCACAATCACTATCAAATTTTTTAAAGATGTTTTGAAAGCTCACCTTCAAACTTTATGTTCTTTTAATTTGAATCAACCCCTTGATACATATGAAGTTTTACTTGTGGATAACAAAAAGTCCTAAGAATGTGTCAAATTAAGGGGGAGCCATGTTTGAAAGACTAAAAGTAACCTTTAAAAATTACTTTTACAAATCTTTGAAAAATTATTTTCAAAATCTTTTCCCGACTCGAGTTAACCTGACTCGAGTTGTATTTTGATATTTGACGAAAATAGAAAAGTTGTATCTTGATGTTTGACAAGAATACAAACTTGGGAGATTGTGAGTGCAACCTTCGGTCAAGGTTGACCTGGTTGACCCGACTTGAGTTGACTTGATTCGGAAAAGTCCAAGCATGGAGACTTGACACGGAAAAGTCCAAGCAGAGAGCTTGGCACGGGAAAAGTCCAAAGTATGGAAGCTGGACGAGATGAGGAAGTCGGAGAGGGCTCGGTAGCTCGTTCTCCGGACTAGGTCAGAGAGGGCTCGGTAGCTCGTTCTCTGGACCGGACGAAGTCAGAGAGGGCTCGGTAGCTCGTTCTCCGGACTAGGTCAGAGAGGGCTCGGTGGGACTCGGAGAGGGCTCGGTAGCTCGTTCTCCGGACTAGGTCAGAGAGGGCTCGGTAGCTCGTTCTCCGGACTAGGTCAGAGAGGGCTCGGTAGCTCGTTCTCTGGACCGGACGAAGTCAGAGAGGGCTCGGTAGCTCGTTCTCCGGACTAGGTCAGAGAGGGCTCGGTAGCTCGTTCTCTGGACCGGACGAAGTCGGAGAGGGCTCGGTAGCACTTGTTAGGATCCTTCGTACGGAGGCTAGAGAGGGGGGTGTGAATAGCCGACACCAAATCGTCGCGTTTCTACAAACTATGTTAGCGCAGCGGAAAATAACACGTAGAAACGAAGGAAAAGAAGACAAACCTCAAACAAACCGATGTAACGAGGTTCAGAGATTAGGGCTCCTACTCCTCGGCGTGTCCGTAAGGTGGACGAGTCCAGTCAATCCGTCGGTGGATGAGTCCCCGGAAAACCAGCTAAAAATAACTCCTTATGGGTGGAGAAACCTCGCCACAATACTTGTAACAACAAGAAGTACAAGAAAGCAGAAGACAATACAAGTGTAAAAACAATCTTGCCTTCTCGTCGACTGGAAGAAGCAACAGCTCCAAGCGCCTACAACAGCAGATGGTCCAGTCGGAAGCTCACGCGAAGCTTTGGAGGAGCTCAATCAAAGCTCAAGCACAGCAGCACTTAGGGACAGGAAGAAGGAAAAAAGATGTAGCACCAAAGCCTTGATCTCCTTTTATAACCTGCGAACCTGTACAGCGAAAACAGAAGCCAGCGGAGAAGACGGAGCGACCCGTTGTGACTCAACGGTCGAATGTGGACCGATCAGGCTCCACCCTGATCGGTCCAGGACCCTTCTGATCGGTCCGGGGACCGATCAGGCACTGGGCTGATCGGTCCCTAGATCGATCAGAATTCTTCACAGAAAGTTGCCCAACTTTCTGTTCGTTTCTTGATCGGTCTGTGGACCGATCAGGCCACAGCTGGATCGGTCCACAGACCGATCCCACCTCTCTGTGAGAGAGGTGGCTGCGTCTCTGATCGGTCGTGGAGACCGATCAGGCTTCATGCTGATCGGTCCCCAGACCGATCAGTAAGCTCACAGAACCGATGCGCTTTGCCTTCTGTTTGTTATCTGATCGGTCACTAGACCGATCAGATACACAAACGTATCACTGCAGACCGATCCAGAGCTTGGTTTTTGCCCAAACCAAGTCCCAAACCTTCCAAACCAATATCCGATCAACCTTGACCTATTGGTACATCATGCTTAGCATCCAGTCACTCCCTTGACCTGCTAAGACTCCTCACCAAGTGTCCGGTCAATCCCTTTGACCCACTTGGACTTTCCTCTTCGTGCCAAGTATCCAATCACTCCCTTGATCTACTTGGACTTTCCAACACCAGATGTTCAATCACCCTTGATCCATCTGGATTTTCCCTTGCCCGGCTTAACTCACTAGGACTTTCAAACTGCCTAGCTTCACTCACTAGGACTTTTACCTGGCTTCACTCACCAGGGTTTTCCCTTTCACCTAGCTTCACTCACTAGGATTTTCACCTGGCTTCACTCACCAGGATTTCCCGACTGCCTGGCTTCACTCACCAGGACTTCTCCGACTGTCTGGCTTCACTCACCAGGACTTTTCCCCGTGCCAAACTCCCTGTTTGGACTTTCCCCATGCCAAGTCTTTCATACTTGGACTTTCCGCGTGCCAAGCTACCTGCTTGGACTTTTCCCCGTGCCAAGTCTCCGTACTTGGACTTTTTCCAGTGCCAAGTCTCCATACTTGGACTTTTCGCATGCCAAGCTTCCTGCTTGGACTTTTCCCGAATCAGGTAAACCAGGTCAACCTTGACCTAAGGTTGCACCTACAATCTCCCAAACACCTATTCTTGTCAAACATCAAGAATACAACTCTCTTCTCGTCAAACATCGTCAAACATCAAAACACAACTCGAGTCAGGTCAATTCGAGTCAGGTCAACCAGGTCAACCTTGACCTAAGGTTGCACCAACAATCTCCCCCTTTTTGATGTTTGACAAAATCCAAAATCAAGTTAGGTTAACCCGATAACCTAACTTAGGTTTTCCAATGTTCTTCCTTGAACATTCTTCCAAAACCTACACTCTCCCCCTTGGGACATCTCTCCCCCTTTTTGACACACATCAAAAAGAGGGAATCAAGGTCAAGAGTTTCTTCCTAATGAAAGTCTCATACCTTTCATTGAAACCCTTAATTTCCCCCTTGATACTAAACTCAACACTCAACTTAGTGACAATCTCATATCACTAATCCTCAAAAGTCTTAAGAAGTAAAAACTCCCCCTAAAAGTCAACTCCTCCTTGACTAATAGGTAAAACTCCCCCTAAAGGTCAACTCCCCCTTGACCATTGCACCAACAATGTCTTGGAGAATTTTAAACCTTTAGAAATCCAAAATACCAACTTCCCGAGCTGCAATTTCAGACAAACAGTCGAAATTCAGCATTTGGCACGCCCTGATCGGTCCCCAGACCGATCAGGAACCCCTTGGATCGATTCCCAAATCGATCCTTGCTTTCTGGATCGTCACTGATCGGTCACCAGACCGATCAGGACTTCTCTGGATCGGTCCGGTGACCGATCCAGCCTCTGAAATCAGAGATTTCTGATTTTCTCCCCGGGAGAAATTCAGAAACTCACATAAAATTACAGAAAATTCCAAAAATCGTAAAATTTTGAGGATACATTCCTCATACCATATACTATCATGGAAAAATAATTTTAGATGAAAATAACTTCCATTTTCAAATCTTGATACAAAGTTCAAAAACTTTGAAATAGTTCAAGTTTACCTCAACTTTGTATCAATTTGCTCAATGATGAATGCTATCACTAGAAAAGCTTCATCAAGATTTTTCAAATCAATTTTGAAATGATTTTAAACCTTTTAATTTAGGACCATAATCTTAGAGCTAAATGTACATAACTTGTACAAAAGCTTTCCCTATGATCCCCAATTTCTTGAATTAGGCTCATCTAGATACAAGAACTATGCACCTTGATCCTAACTCATGATCCTAATATCTCACACACATCTAAAGTGTATCAAACACATCCAAGTCAATTTTGATGTGAGATATGGGTTTAGATCATCTTAGGCTAAGTTCTCATGCATTTTCTAAGCATCAATTTGATCTCAATATCAAATTGTGTTTCTATCCTTAAATCAATTTAAATTGATCATTAATGCAAGAGATGATGACATGACATGAAATAATATCATAAATAGAAGCATGTGTCAATGTCATGATGTCATGGCATAAAGTTTGGAACTTAAATAAACATGACATAAAACTAACCTAAGCATTATCATGACATTTCAAAAGATAAACTTAAATATGATGTCATGACATGTGAGGGCAAACAATCATGGCAAGATTTAGCATGAATAAGACATACCTAGATTACCTATCTAAGTATCCTTAGCCTTAGCTAATACTTAAGCTTTAACCCTTGATTGCCCTAATATGCCAAAATCCTAATTTTGACACTTCTTGAACTCTAGATTCATTCATGCCACTTAAAGATCAAATTTATCTTCAAATCTTGGCATGTTTCATTTTTCCTCAAGAGTTCTCTAGATTTACCCAAATTGTGCCAATTGAAATTAACATAATCATTTTCCATGATGGCACATTTTACTCTTCCAAGGAGTAAATATTCCATTTCATTTTCAAAGGTTCCCAAAAACCTTAAAAATGCTCCTTGAGTGTTAATTTCCTCAAAGTTGAGTTAACTACCCTTCTAATCGGAGTTGACACTCTCTAACCCATCTATGGGGTAGAGAAGATGCTCCTAGGTACCCAATACCTATTTGAGCTCATTGGGTTCACTAAATATTCACTAGGGATAACTTCCCTAGCAACCCTCCTAATGACCCTCTTAGGCTTTAAAGCCTTGGTCATTTGGGACTCATCAAGATCAACTCTAGGGGTGACTCCCCTTGTGACATTGGTGATGGTCTTCCTAGCCCTAGATTTTGTTCCATAATCGAATGGAACATTATGATAAGTGGGCTTGACCACTTGGGACTTAGGTTTGTGACCCAAACCTTTCTTGTCCTTGGACATTGGTTTTTGACCCTTAAACCCTAGAGATGACTTCTCCAAGTTCTTAAGAGCCTCTTCCAAAGTATCAAGTCTTGACCTCAAGACTTGATTCTCCTTCTCTAATACCTCAAGTTTTAATTTGTCATTGTTCTTTGAGGCATTCCTAGGCATGTGTCTAGTTGATTTGGGATTCCTACCTAAGTTTTCCTTAGCCTTAGATGAGTTAATTCTAGGGTTGGCTTTCCTAGTGTTATCCTTATCTAGGCTCACATGTTTGGCACCTAAGCACATATATTGATTCCTAAGATTATCATGCTTATCATTCTTGACAATTGCAATAAAACTACTAGCATGAGTCTTATTATTATTGCAAGAATGTGCCTTAAATGTTACCTTAGGGTTTGCCTTAGCTCCCCCTATCGACGTGCTCGGTCTCTTGTCCTTGTGAGATTGCCTCCCCCTCGGACATTGACTCCGATACTTCGCTTGCATTGAAAGCACACCACGTGCTCTTTGCCTTTGCATATCGGGACTCCGACTTTCTTGACCTTTGGCGCCGGTGGAGACTTCCTAACCCTCTTTGGACACTTACTCTTGTAGTGCCCAAATTCCCTACACTCAAAGCACATTATGTGTAATTTGCTAGAAATTAAAATGCTTGAGTTACCTAGCTTTGAGGATGGATGGATGCTCTCTTCTTCATCCCTCCCGGAGGTAGAAGCTTCTTCTTCGTGCTCCGATCTTGAAGAAGAACTCACCTCCTCTTCTTCTTTAGATGTTGAGTAGCCTTCAACTTCTAATTTCTCACCTCCACGATGTGAGCTACTTGGCTCACTAGGCTCCTCTTCATAGCTTGAAGTGGGGCTCTCCTCATGGAGTTTGGCCAAGTTGTTCCACAACTCTTTGGCATTATTGTATCCTCCTATCTTACACAAAATATCATTAGGTAAAGAAAATTCAATGATTTTCGTTACCTCATCATTGATGGTTGATTGGTGGATTTGCTCCTTGGTCCACTCCTTCTTCTCTAGGGTTTCTCCTTTCTTGTCTATCGGAGGCTTGAAACCTAATTGAACACAACTCCAATTTTCAAGGTTAGTCATAAGAAAATACCTCATTCTTACCTTCCAATACGCGAAGTCGCAGCACTCGTAGAAGGGTGGAAACGTGATGTCTTCTCCGAGTCGATCCATTCTCTAGCTTGTGCTCCCACGGGTGTTAATCCGACGAAGAGCGCGCCTCGCTCTGATACCACTTGTTAGGATCCTTCGTACGGAGGCTAGAGAGGGGGGGGGTGAATATGTCACGCCCCCAGAGGAGTCCCTGTCCGAGAAAATTTCGGCAGCATCTCCCCTGTACGGCGGACAATCAAAAATTTCTACAAGCACTAAATACTCAGCCACAGGCGGCTGGAATCATAACAATAAATAAAATCAATCACCACGCAGTTTATATATATATTCAGCCTCTGGCTGACACAACCACGCAGTAATAATACTCTGACTCGAAATCCACCCTACTCAACTACACTCGTAAAGCCCAAATCCGATTTTTTTCTTACCTCTTCTGCCGTTCAGGCAGGCATGTAGTAGAATAAAACCAAGTCCAATTTCATCGACATCATAAAATCCATACAACGTCCATAGGTGGAATAAATCTAAAACATAACAAGTTTTAAATAGTCTAGAACAGAAAAGAAACCAAAACGGAAACCAAATCCTATCCTCGAGGTCTGCAGGGACCAGCAACTGGAACTCTCTCCTGACAGCATCAACCTGAAAATATCAACAATGGAGGCGGGGTGAGTCCAACACTCAGCAGGTACAATTGATATGCAAAGTAAAGAAATAACACCTAACACTAATCATGCGTACAGTCTCCTGCTATAAGAAAGATATAAATATGCATCTGAAGTAAACAGGAGAATGCTGTACTAACCAGGTCCTGAGTATAAGGTCAAACAGTCCGAGTGGTATAGGAATCCTGTATGCATGTCAAACATAGGTATCCAAACAATATGCAGCATATAAATGCAGCAACCACAAACACAAGCAATAAATGCATCATGCATATGATGCCAATGATGCGTCCTGGTCACCCCTGACGCCAGTCGATCATCTCATACCAAAGTGAGGCCGAGTGGGTAGGGCTGTGACAACCGTGCACTCTGTCGTCACTACTCCTGATGAGTGACCGAGTGGACGGGATGCTGTCGGAGTACACCTATCCTCCTACCCCAAATCATAGATGGGGGAGCGCAATGCTCTCAACTCCCGGTACTCAAAGACGGGGAGGAATCCCTGTCGGATAACTCGTTGTGTCACACTACCCATGAGCGGACCAACGGTGCCTAACTGCGACACACTCAGCCTGAATCGACCACTAACCCATGAGTGGTGGTGTGTGCAGATCCATGTAACTGGCGATGTGCTCAGCAATAATGGAGCGGACTATCGCACAGCATGCAATCATGCAAATGATGCATGGCAATAACCATATAAACATCCTGACCTAATCCATATATATAGAAATGTGCACCCTAGGTCAAAGAATCATATCAAATCAAGGTACACAGAAGGTATAAAAACCTAGGTCCTGAACATGGTCAAGCATGGCATATCACTACCCCTATAAGCATGTATAAACAGGTAAAAATATACCTGAGATGCAAAACCAATCAATCAATCAAGCATGTAAGATTTGGGTAGTGATTAACCGAAATAGATAAGAAACATAATTAATGAAACATGTTAATTCCATTACTAAGCATATCAAAGACAACAAGAGTCAAAAGTACCCGCCTCCAATAGAAATGTCCAAATCCGACATCGAGATACTCGTCTCGCGTCAAAGTCCTGAAATACCAATACACAGATATTTTATTTAGCTAAAAATTCTAATGAATTGCTAAATAAAATTCCCAACACAACTTAGGACAAAACCCTAAGTCATAATCATTAACCTACCTAATTAAACACAAATAATTTTAGTTACTCAACCTGTATCAAATAACTAAATCAGACTCTTAATTCAATTAGGAAACCCTAATTGTCGATTAACCTTAATTGATCATCAATTAACTTGTCCACATAAAAACCTAGATCCACCCAACCGTTAAACAAGAACCTTACCTTTCACTGCTCTCTAGGTTCTGTCTGTATCGCCAACACCTGCAAATATTCCAGCCAGCATAAGGATTCTAGTGACGTTAAAATGATCACACAAGAGATCGAATCCACACTTACCCCTAAGTGTCTACTGATGACTCTCAACAACCCAAAATTTCTGACAGCCAGGACCAATGAACAGCAACACTCAGCTAGTACTCATGGCAACCGATGCTAGGGCTGAGGCTTAGTCGACAAGGGCAGAAAGCACTAAGCAGTGGCGTCGGCACTGTGCAGAGGTGCGGCGGGTCGTGAGCACAGAGAGAAGAGGGAGTCGGGTGTCGGCCAGACCTAGAGCGGAGGAATTCACAGCGGTGCAGGCTGTGGCTAGGGCACGAACAAAAACCCGGTCGCCGGCGCTAGGGCATAGGCAATAGCAACACTGGTTCGAATCAAGAGACAGCAGCGACACTGTGGTGGTCGATGCTGAGGCACCAGAGGTGAGGCGCTGCTCCGTGCGTCGCCGGCAACAGTGGTGTCGGGTCGGAGTGGCGGCGACGCGGCTAGGGATCGGCTCCGGTGCTCGAAAGAGGGAGAAGGATGCCTCGGTGGCTGGCGGCTCCTGGTGCGGCTCGGGAAGGAGGAGAAGGGGAGGCCGACGTCGATGGAGAAGGTGAAGTGCTCGGTGACGAAGAGGAAAAGAAGAGGGGAAGAAAGGAACCGTCGGATGGTTAGGGCACGGCACGCGCGGGTTCGGCGAGAGAGAAAAGAAAAAGAATTTAAAAAGGAAAAATCAACTTTTCCTCACTTAAATGGGGTAGCCTAAACAGGCTTTTCCGGGCCCCGTTTTTATCCCCGTCAACTCGTCCATACGAGCTTCGAAAAATTCCCGAAAAATGTCCAAAAATTCCGGAAAATTCCCTTAATCATATATTTGTCATTTTTCCGGTATTTTACAGAATAGCCGACACCAAATCGTCGCGTTTCTACAAACTATGTTAGCGCAGCGGAAAATAACACGTAGAAACGAAGGAAAAGAAGACAAACCTCAAACAAACCGATGTAACGAGGTTCGGAGATTAGGGCTCCTACTCCTCGGCGTGTCCGTAAGGTGGACGAGTCCAGTCAATCCGTCGGTGGATGAGTCCCCAGAAAACCGGCTAAAAATAACTCCTTATGGGTGGAGAAACCTCGACACAATACTTGTAACAACAAGAAGTACAAGAAAGCAGAAGACAATACAAGTGTAAAAACAATCTTGCCTTCTCGTCGACTGGAAGAAGCAACAGCTCCAAGCGCCTACAACAGCAGATGGTCCAGTCGGAAGCTCACGCGAAGCTTTGGAGGAGCTCAATCAAAGCTCAAGCACAGCAGCACTTAGGGACAGGAAGAATAGCACCAAAGCCTTGATCTCCTTTTATAACCTGCGAACCTGCACAGCGAAGACAGAAGCCAGCGGAGAAGACGGAGCGACCCGTTGTGACTCAACGGTCGAATGTGGACCGATCAGGCTCCACCCTGATCGGTCCAGGACCCTTCTGATCGGTCCGGGGACTGATCAGGCACTGGGCTGATCGGTCCCTAGACCGATCAGAATTCTTCACAGAAAGTTACCCAACTTTCTGTTCGTTTCTTGATCGGTCTGTGGACCGATCAGGCCACAGCTGGATCGGTCCACAGACCGATCCCACCTCTCTGTGAGAGAGGTGGCCGCGTCTCTGATCGGTCGTGGAGACCGATCAGGCTTCATGCTGATCGGTCCCCAGACCGATCAGTAAGCTCACAGAACCGATGCGCTTTGCCTTCTGTTTGTTATCTGATCGGTCACCAGACCGATCAGATACACAAATGTATCACTGCAGACCGATCCAGAGCTTGGTTTTTGCCCAAACCAAGTCCCAAACCTTCCAAACCAATATCCGATCAACCTTGACCTATTGGTACATCATGCTTAGCATCCAGTCACTCCCTTGACCTGCTAAGACTCCCCACCAAGTGTCCAGTCAATCCCTTTGACCCACTTGGACTTTCCTCTTCGTGCCAAGTATCCAATCACTCCCTTGATCTACTTGGACTTCCCAACACCAGATGTTCGATCACCCTTGATCCATCTGGATTTTCCCTTGCCCGGCTTAACTCACCAGGACTTTCAAACTGCCTAGCTTCACTCACTAGGACTTTTACCTGGCTTCACTCACCAGGGTTTTCCCTTTCACCTAGCTTCACTCACTAGGATTTTCACCTGGCTTCACTCACCAGGATTTCCCGACTGCCTGGCTTCACTCACCAGGACTTCTCCGACTGCCTGGCTTCACTCACCAGGACTTTTCCCCGTGCCAAACTCCCTGTTTGGACTTTCCCCGTGCCAAGTCTTCATACTTGGACTTTCCGCGTGCCAAGCTACCTCCTTGGACTTTTCCCCGTGCCAAGTCTCCGTACTTGGACTTTTTCCAGTGCCAAGTCTCCATACTTGGACTTTTCGCGTGCCAAGCTTCCTGCTTGGACTTTTCCCGAATCAGGTAAACCAGGTCAACCTTGACCTAAGGTTGCACCTACAATCTCCCAAACACTTATTCTTGTCAAACATCAAGAATACAACTCTCTTCTCGTCAAACATCGTCAAACATCAAAACACAACTCGAGTCAGGTCAACTCGAGTCAGGTCAACCAGGTCAACCTTGACCTAAGGTTGCACCAACAGCTCGTTCTCTGGACTAGGTCAGAGAGGGCTCGGTAGCTCGTTCTCTGGACCGGACAAAGTCGGAGAGGGCTCGGTAGCTCGTTCTTCGGACTATGTCTGAGAGGGCTCGGTAGCTCGTTCTCAGGACCAGGTAGGGTTTAGGGCTGGGAGCTCTAAACCTGGATCGGTCTGGTGACCGATCCAGTGATAAGCTGGTTGATTGATCGGTCTGGTGACCGATCAATAATCAAACAGTGTGTTTCTATGAATTACCTGATCGGTCTGGTGACCGATCAGTAATCATACAGAAACGAAGAAGATCGGGAGAAGAAAGAGGGGGATCGGTCTGTGGACCGATCCACCTGAGTCTTGATCGGTCCACAGACCGATCAGAGAGTTCGGCAACTCTCTGTGAAGCGTGCTGATCGGTCTGGGGACCGATCAGCATAGGTCCTGATCGGCCCCCAAGACCGATCAGAGAAGGTCTGGACC
This sequence comes from Zingiber officinale, assembly GCF_018446385.1. Classification (NCBI taxonomy): domain Eukaryota; kingdom Viridiplantae; phylum Streptophyta; class Magnoliopsida; order Zingiberales; family Zingiberaceae; genus Zingiber; species Zingiber officinale. The sequence continues at coordinate 134,892,186 of NC_056002.1, forward strand.
GATCAGGATGGAGCCTGATCGGTCCAGGTCTAGCCGTTGAGACACAACGGCTAGATTTCTCTCTATGTCTTCTTTGTCTTCTTCGCAGGTTCATATAAGGGGGTTTCAAGGGTTGGCTCCGGCGGCGACAGTGCTTCTTCTTCTTCCTTCTCACTGCAATCAGAGCTTTGCTGAGCTCTCATTTTCCTGAAGCTTCGTGTGAGCTTCCCTCGACTGGTTGATCAGTTGCTGCTGGCATCATCCGTGAAGTTGCTGCTTCATCAACGGACTCCAGTCGACGAGAAGAAGGCAAGCAAACTTGGTAGAGTGTAGTTACATTCATATTATCCATTGTTTTTTGTTTTATTTCTTGTACTCCTTTATTGCTGTTGCAAAAGGGATTGTGGCGAGGTTTCTCCACCCAGAAGGAGTTTCTATTAGCCGATTTTCCGGGGTCTCATCCACCGACGGATTGATAGGCTTCGTCCACCTTACGGACACGCCGAGGAGTAGGAGTTTCATCTCCGAACCTCGTTACATCCTCGAGTTTAAGGTTTGCTATTCTTTGTTTCATTTCTACATTGTATTTCCGCTGCGCTAACTAAAATTGCAGGAAGAAACGCGAATTTGGGGTCGGCTATTCACACCCCCCCTCTCTAGCCTCGACCGTCGATCCTAACAAGTGGTATCAGAGCAAAGGTTGCTCTTCGTCGGATTAACACCCGAGGGGAGCACAAGCTAGAGAATGGATCTACTTGGAGAAGACATCACGATTCCACCATTCTACGATCGCGACGACTTCGCGTATTGGAAGGTAAGAATGAAGTATTTTCTTATGACTAACCTAGTGAATTGGAATTGCGTACGAGTAGGTTTTACTCCTCCGGTGGATAAAAAGGGAGAACCTCTCGAGAAGAAAAAGTGGACAAAGGAACAAATCCACCAATCCACAATCAACGACGAGGTAACGAAAATCCTTGAATTTTCATTACCTAATGATATCTTGTGTAAGTTAGGTGGATACAACGATGCCAAGGAGTTGTGGAACAACTTGGCTAAGTTCCATGAGGAGAGCTCCACTTCAAGTCATGAAGAGGAGTCAAGTGAGCCAAGTAGCTCACATCATGGAGGAAAGGAATTAGAAGTTGAGGGCTACTCAACATCTAAGGAAGAGGAGGAGGAGAGTTCTTCTTCAAGATTGGAGCAAGAAGAAGAAGCCTCTACTTCCGGAAGGGATGAAGAAGAAAGCATACAACCATCCTCAACCCTAGGTAACTCAAGTAATTTACTTTCAAGTAAATTACATATAATGTGCTTTGAGTGTAGGGAATTTGGGCATTACAAGAGTAAATGTCCAAAGAGGATTAGGAAGACCCCACTGGCGCCAAAGGTCAAGGAAGCCGGAGTCTCGATACGCAAGGGCAAGGAGCACGTGGTGTGTTTCCAATGCAAGCAAAGGGGACACTATATGAGCCAGTGTCCGAGGGGGAGGCAACCTCACAAGGACAAGAGACCGAGCACACCGATAGTGGGAGCTAAGGCAAACCCTAAGGTAACCTTTAAGGCACATTCTTGCAATTTGAATAAGACACATGTTAATAGTAGTTTTGTTGCAATTGTCAATAAAGATAGGCATGATAACAATAGAAATCAATACATGTGCTTAGGTGCCAAACATATTAGCCTAGGTAAGGACAATTCTAGAAATGCTAACCCTAGAATTAACTCATCTAAGGCTAAGGAGAACCTAGGTAGAAATCCCAAAACAACTAGACATATGCCTAGGAATACCTCAAAGATAAATGACAAATTAAAACTTGAGGTATTAGAAAAGGAAAATCAAGTCTTGAGGTCAAGACTTGACAATTTAGAAAAGGCCCTTAAGAATTTAGAGAAGTCAACTCTAGGGTCTAAGGGTCAAAAACAAAAGCCCAAGGACATGAGAGGTTTGAGTCACAAACCTAAGTCTCAAGTGGTCAAGCCCACTTACCATAATGTTCCATTCGATTATGGAACAAGACCTAGGGCTAGGAAGACCATCACCAATGTCACAAGGGGAGTCACCCCTAGAGTTGATCTTGATGAGTCTCAAATGACCAAGGCTTTAAAGCCTAGGAGGGTCATTAGGAGGGTTGCTAGGGAAGTCATCCCTAGTGAATATTTAGTGAACCCAATGAGCTCAAATAGGTATTGGGTTCCTAGGAGCGTGATTCCATCACGCTAGATGAATTAGGGTGTGCCAACCTTAATTGAATAGGTAGTTAACCTAATCATGGAAAAAGGTGGCATTTTAGGAATGTTCAAGGTGTAATCAAGCCTTGAAAATGAGATTAAGAAATTATTCCTAAGGTGATTAGCATGTGCCAACCATATTCGAGGAATTCTCTAGGGTCAATCTAATTGGCACATAGTGATCTAAAAATCTTTAGTATATGATTTTAGGTCTATTACACTTAGGAATATGGAATTTATGGCAAAATGATCAAAATTATCAAAAATGACAACTAAGGCTAGAATTAGGTATTTTCTATACCTCTATATATTATTTGCCATGTATTGTTTGCCATATGCCATGTCATGACATCATAGTTAATTTATTATCATTTGAAATGTCATAATAATACTTAGGTTAGCTATATGTCATGCCTTATTTAAGTTTCATACTTTATGCCATGATATCATGACATTGGCACATGTTTTTACTTATGATATCATTATATGTCATGTCATCATCATTTGCATTTATAATCAATTAATTTGATTTAAGGACAAAAACACAATTTGATATGGAAATCAAATTGTTGTTTAGAAAATGCATGAGAACTTAGATTAAGATGACCTAAACCATATCTCACATCAAAATTGACTTGGATGTGTTTGATACACCTTAGATGTGTGTGAGATATTAGGGTGATGAGTTAGGATCAAGGTGCATAGTTCTTGTACCTAGATGAGCCTAATTCAAAATGGAGGATCATAGGGAAAGCTTGTGTACAAGTCATGTACATTTAACCCTAAGATTGTGGTCTAAATTGAATGGTTTAAAATCATTTCAAAATTGATTTGAAAAACCTTGATGAAGCTTTTCTAGTGATAGCATTCATCATTGAGCAAGTTGATACAAAGATGGATTAACCTTGAGCTATTTCAAAGTTTTTCGAACTTTGTATCAAGATTTGAAAATGGAAGTTATTTTCATAGAAAACTATTTTTCCATGATAGTATATGTTATGAGGAATGTATCCTCAAAATTTTATAATTTTTGGAATTTTCTGTAATTTTGTAGGGGTTTCTGAATTTCGGGAGGAAAAAATTCAGAAATCAGAAATAGACATGTGTGACCGATCAGGAGGTTCCCTGATCGGTCCAGGGGATGCTGGATCGGTCACTGGACCGATCCAGGGAGCTCCTGATCGGTCTGATGACCGATCGGGCGTGCCAAATTCTGTCTGAAATTTCTGAAATGTGCTGTCTGAAATTTCTGAAATTTCAGCTGATTAGATTGGTGATTTCTAAAGGGTTAAAACTCTCCAAGACATTGTTGGTGTAATGGTCAAGGGGGAGTTGACCTTTAGGGGGAGTTTTACCTATTGGTCAAGCGGGAGTTGACTTTTAGGGGGAGTTTTTAATTAGTGATATGAGGATTGTCACTATGTTGATTGTTGTATTTAGTATCAAGGGGGAAATTAAGGGTTTCAATGAAAGGTATGAGACTTTCATTAGGAAGAAACTCTTGACCTTGATTCACTCTTTTTGATGTGTGTCAAAAAGGGGGAGAATGTTTAGAAAATGTTCAAGGAAGAACATTGGAGTTTGGGGAGAATGTTCAGGGAAGAACATTGATTGGAGAACTATTGAAAACCCAAGTTAGGTTATCGGGTTAACCTAACTTGATTATGGTTTTTGTCAAACATCAAAAAGGGGGAGATTGTTGGTGCAACCTTAGGTCAAGGTTGACCTGGTTGACCCGACTCGAGTTGACCTGGCTCGAGTTGTATTTTGATGTTTGACGAAAATAGAAAAGTTGTATCTTGATGTTTGACAAGAATACAAACTTGGGAGATTATGGGTGCAACCTTCGGTCAAGGTTGACCTGGTTGACTCGGCTTGAGTTGACTTGATTCGGAAAAGTCCAAGCATGGAGACTTGGCACGGAAAAGTCCAAGCAGGGAGCTTGGCACGGGAAAAGTCCAAAGTATGGAAGCTGGACCAGATGAGGAAGTCAGAGAGGGCTCGGTAGCTCGTTCTCCGGACTAGGTCAGAGAGGGCTCGGTAGCTCGTTCTCTGGACTGGACGAAGTCAGAGAGGGCTCGGTAGCTCGTTCTCCAGACTAGGTCAGAGAGGGCTCGGTAGCTCGTTCTCTGGACCGGACGAAGTCGGAGAGGGCTCGGTAGCTCATTCTCCGGACTAGGTCAGAGAGGGCTCGGTAGCTCGTTCTCTGGACCGGACAAAGTAGGAGAGGGCTCGGTAGCTCATTCTTCGGACTAGGTCAGAGAGGGCTCGGTAGCTCGTTCTCTGGACCGGATGAAGTCGGAGAGGGCTCGGTAGCTCGTTCTCCAGACTAGGTCAGAGAGGGCTCGGTAGCTCGTTCTCTAGACCGGATGAAGTCGGAGAGGGCTCGGTAGCTCGTTCTCCAGACTAGGTCAGAGAGGGCTCGGTAGCTCGTTCTCTGGACCGGACATGGGAGAGGGCTCGGTAGCTCGTTCTCCGGACTAGGTCTGAGAGAGCTCGGTAGCTCGTTCTCAGGACCAGGTAGGGTTTAGGGCTGGGAGCTCTAAACCTGGATCGGTCTGGTGACCGATCCAGTGATACGCTGGTTGACTGATCGGTCTGGTGACCGATCAGTAACCAAACAGTGTGTTTCTATGAATTACCTGATCGGTCTGGTGACCGATCAGTAATCATACAGAAGCGAAGAAGATCGGGAGAAGAAAGAGGGGGATCGGTCTGTGGACCGATCCACCTGAGTCCTGATCGGTCCACAGACCGATCAGAGAGTTCGGCAACTCTCTTACTACGATCGCGGCTAGAGAGGGGGGTGTGAATAGCCGACCCCAAATCTTCCGTTTCTTACTACGATTAGGGTTAGCGCAGCGGAAATAAAATGAATAGAAACGAAAGCGGAGAATAACAAACCTCAAACTCGTCGATGTAACGAGGTTCGGAGATGAAACTCCTACTCCTCGGCGTGTCCGTAAGGTGGACGAATCCAATCCGTCGGTGGATGAGACCCCGGAGAACCGGCTAATGTAACACTCCTTCTGGGTGGAGAAACCTTGCCACAATGTTTTGCAAAAGCAATACAGGAGTAGAAAGCAGCAAGAAGCAAAATACAATACAAATGTATGAAACACCTTCGCTTACTTGCCTTCTCTTCGACTGGATGAAGCAGCAGCTTCTCGGATCCAACCACAACAGCAACAGCAACTGATCAGTTGGTCCCAGCCGAGTGGAAGCTCACAAAAAGCTTCAGGAACGAAGAGCTCAGCAAAGCTCGCAGAAGAACTTGCAGCAGCAAGAAGAAACAGAGAGGAAGAAGAAGAGTTAGAGAGAGTCGCCCTCGATCTCCTTTTATACCTGCATCCACCTGCGAAGAAGAAGCCAGAAGACAGAAGACCGTTGCGAGCCAACGGATAGTTCTGGACCGATCAGGCTAAAGCCTGATCGTCCAAGGCTCGATCGGTCACGGGACCGATCAGGGAAGGACCGGTCCCCGGACCGATCCCACCTCTGTAAGAGAGGTGGTCGCGTCTCGATCCGTGGAGACCAATCGAGACTCTTCGATCGGTCCCGCACCGAGTTCACTCACGTAAATTTGGCTTCAACTCCTCCGATCGGTCTCGGTGATCGGATGACTCTACGAACCCTTCGTTTGTTATCCGATCGGTCACGGACCGATCGAGACTCAGACGTATGGATCATCAGATCGATCCAGGTTTAGAGCTCCAGCCCTAAACCCTAAATGGTCCTGAGAACGAGCTACCGAGCCCTCTCTTGACCTAGTCCGGAGAACGAGCTACCGAGCCCTCTCCGACTTCGTCCGGTTCAGAGAACGAGCTACCGAGCCCTCTCTGACCACAGTCCGGAGAGCAAGCTACCAAGCCCTCTCCGACTTTCCGTGCCAAGTCTCCAACTTGGTCTTCTCCGTGCCAAGTCTCCATACTTGGACTTTTCCCGTGCCAAGCTCCCTGCTTGGACTTTTCACCAGATGTCTGGTCAACCTTGACCCATCTGGATTTCCCTTGCCTGGCTTCACTCACCAGGACTTCCAAACTGCCTAGCTTCACTCACCAGGTCTTTCCCCTGCCTGGCTTCACTCACCAGGTCTTCCCAAACGCCTAGCTTCACTCACCAGGACTTTCTCCAACTGTCTGGCTTTACTCACCAGGACTTTCACTTTCACCTAGCTTCACTCACCAGGAACTTTCACTTTCACCTAGCTTCACTCACTAGGATTTTCACCTGGCTTCACTCACCAGGATTTCCAGACTGCCTGGCTTCACTCACCAGGACTTTCCGAACTGCCTGGCTTCACTCACCAGGACTTTACGAACTGCCTAACATCCCAGTTAGGACTTCCCAGTCAAGTATCCGGTCAACCTTGACCTACTTGATTCTTCTTCATCCAACCTGATCAGACCCTGATCAGTATCTCTCTGCATGGACAGTTACACCTGCATTGTCCATGTTTACATGTCTTTCTGTATTGTCAAACATCGAAACCATGACCAAGGTTTACGCTTGGTCAACTAGGTCAACCTTGACCTACTGGAAATTGCACCAACATGAGCTTCCCTCGACTGGTTGATCAGCTGCTGCTGGCATCATCCGTGAAGTTGCTGCTTCATCAAGGACTCCAGTCGACGAGAAGAAGGCAAGCAAACTTGGTAGAGTGTAGTTACATTCATATTATCCATTGTTTCTTGTACTCCTTTATTGCTGTTGCAAAAGGGATTGTGGCGAGCTTTCTCCACCCAGAAGGAGTTTCTATTAGCCGATTTTCCGGGGTCTCATCCACCGACGGATTGATAGGCTTCGTCCACCTTACGGACACGCCGAGGAGTAGGAGTTTCATCTCCGAACCTCGTTACATCGTCGAGTTTAAGGTTTGCTATTCTTTGTTTCATTTCTACATTGTATTTCCGCTGCGCTAACTAAAATTGTAGGAAGAAACGCGAATTTGGGGTCGGCTATTCACACCCTCCCTCTCTAGCCTCGACCGTCGATCCTAACAGTTCCAAGCGCCCGGAGGTGAAATTTTTTCCCAACGTCGCCTCGCCAAGTAGAGTTCACTGATTGGCTCAGTTATGTCACATCCAGGGCTCCCTGAAGGTTCTGGGCGCCCCGAACCTCCTATATAAGGAGGGTCAAGGCTGGAGTCAGAAACAACAACTCACAATCAGCTCTTTTGTGCTCCTAAGACATTGCTAAAGCTCATCGACAAGTTTTTCTTTCTGTCTTATTTTTCATAATTGTCGACTTTTTCATTTACTAATTAATTCCTGTACTTAACTTGTAATATTCTGTCGAATTATTAGTGATTGTCCATCGAAAGCACCCTTGCGTGTGAGTCTTGGAGTAGGAGTCGCCAAAGGCTCCGAACCAAGTAAAAGGTTCTTGTGTTAGCATTGTTTTGGCCTTCGACTTTTCCGCTGCGTACTCTTTCGAAAATTTTTTATCGATATTCACCCCCCCTCTATCGAACGCTACGATCCAACAGAAACATAGATCTTTCTCTAAATATATATATTTGATCTAAGAGTTTGGGATGACCTTGATATAAAAATGAGGGATTTACTCGTTGAAAAATGCCCAACTAGAGAAGTTAATTTTGAATACCCTCATGATGAATTTGGTAGACATTTTTCCTCAGAGAATTATAATAGAGTGTTTTCAAACAAAACAAATCATGGAAGAAAATGGCTAGTTTATTCAAAAGAATTGGATAAAGTATTTTGTTTTTGGTGTAAGCTTTTCCAAACACTGCAATCACGAAGTCAATTAGCAAAAGAAGGATCTAGAGATTGGAAACATCTAAGTGAGAAACTTAGAGAACACGAACAATATCGTGAACATCTTGCTAATTTAAGATCCATGGTGGAGTTACAAGTGAGATTGAAGAAAAATGAAACAATTGACAAAGAACTGCAGGCATAGATTATAAATGAAACATACCGTTAGAGAGGGGTTTTGACAAGAATTGTAGCAGTGGTAAAATGTTTGACTAAAAATATCCTGGCATTCCGTTGAAAGAATGAAAACTTGGAAGATGGTTCAAAAGGTAATTTCTTAGGCTTGATTGAGATAATTGCCGAGTTTGATCCTATAATGCAAGAACATCTTTGGCTCATTAAAGGAAAAGAAATTCATCATTATTACCTCAGTCATAAAATCCAAAATGAGTTGATAACAAATATGTCATTAAAAGTAAAAAGCGTAATCATTGAAAAGGTCAAGAAAGCAAAGTATTATTCGGTGATACTTGATTGAATTCCTGATGTAAGCCACAAGGAACAAATGACTTTAATATTACGATGTGTTGATGTTTCATGTATTCCTGTAAAAATTGAGGAGTACTTTATAGAATTTCTGAATGTTGGAAACACGAGTGGATTGAGTCTTTTCAATGAATTGTGTGATGCATTACACTCTCTTGGCCTTGCTATTGATAATATTAGAGGACAGGATTATGATAATGGTTCTAATATGAAAGGAAAACACCAAGGCGCTCAGAAAAGATTATTTGATATAAATCCAAGAGCCTTTTACATGTCATGTGGTAGTTATTGTCTTAATTTGGTGATTTGTGATATGGAAAAATCTTGTGTTAAAGTAAAATCTTTTTTTGGAGCATGTCAATGCATGTTTACAGTGTTCTCCAATTCTACAAAATGTTGGAGTATTTTACTTGGTTGTTTAGATAATATGACACTTAAGTCATTGTGCACCACGAGGTGGGAAAGTCATATCGAAAGTGTCAAAGCCATTAGATCACAAGTTGGGAAATCAGAGAAGTTGTACTTAAGGTAGTTGATTTAACTGTGTTGGTGCAGTCAACCTCTAGGTTTCAATGTTTGACAATATACCTAAGTCTGGTCAGTTTGACCAAGGGTTAATCCAAACAGGACTTGATATTTGGAAAAGAATAGTCTAGTTAGGACTAGATGACTAGCAAGGAGAAGTCCTAACTGGATGTTAGGCAAAGTGGAAGTCCTGGTGAGTGAAGTCAGACCCTAGTGAGTGAAAATAGGTAGTGGAAGTCCTGGTGAGTGAAGCTAGGCCCTAGTGAGTGAAGCTAGGTAGTGGAAGTCCTGGTGAGTGAAGTCGTGCCGTAATGAGTGAAGCTAGGTGGAGGAAGTCCTGGTGAGTGAAGTCGGCCCTAGCGAGTTAAGCTAGGAGGAGAAAGTCCTGGTGAGTGAAGTCGGGTCCTAGCGAGTGAAGCTAGGAGGAGGAAGTCCTGGTGAGTGAAGCCAAACAATGGAAGTCCTAGTGAGTGAAGCTAGGTAACCCCAGGGGGAGTTAACCCTAAGTTATACTTGAATTCTATTTTACCATACCATTTTATCTATTGTGCTAACTCAGTGTTGCAAGGAAGTCCAACTAGGTCAACGGGTTGACCAGATAGCTGGGACGAAGTCCAGACATGTCAATGGGCTGACCGGATGTCTGGTAGGTAAGTTAAGGTAAGCCACTGGAGGTGAGTAACTTGGTGAGGACACGTTTCCCGTTCAAAGAAACAGTAGGCGTCGATCCAACTTAAAAATATTTCGAGAATCTAAGTTAAGATCGTGACTAGATTATGGTATTGGGGAGACAGAATCTAATTATTACCCTTTTTAATATAATTGTACTAACACTTTATTTTGCAGGGTAGTATAATTTGCATTTGCCTCAGACTAACATTTTCTTATAGGAAATTGAGTTGCTGGAAAATATGGTGGTCCGGGCGCCCGAAATGCAAAATTCTATCCCGACACAACGTGGAGCGCACTGATTGGCTAGGCCGACGTCACGCTCCAAGCGCCCGGAAGGGATCCGAGCGCCCGGAGCTTCCAATATAAGGAGGCCACCACCTAGAGCAAAAGACAACTTCTTCTACGACTGCTTTATTGTGCACTGCTCCTTGTGACGCTGCGAGGCTTCTCCGACAACCTGTAACTTGAGTTTATTTTCCTGTTGTCGGTATTTTTTAAAGAGTTCTTGTACTTATCTTTGTAATCCTTTTTGCGAACTACTAGTGAATTGTCCAACGAAAGCACTCGATTAGTGCGGCCTTGGAGTAGGAGTCGATGAAGGCTCCGAACCAAGTAAAACTGGTTTATGTTATGCTAGATTATTAGCAACACATGAACTTAGCAGTTTTGAATTTTTGTTAAATTTAGTAATTTGGTATGATATTCTCTACAACATAAACTCGTCAGTAAATCCTTACAATCTGAAACGATGCGAATTGATGTTGCAGTGAAATAATTGAAAGGGCTTGTTTCTTTTTTTGAGAATTATAGGGAAAAAGGATTTGCATCAGCCATAAATTCTGCTAAATAAATTACTTCCAATATAGGAGTTGATCTTGTATTTCTTGAGCGACGACAAACTTCTAGAAAAAGACAATTTAATGAGATAGCTAATACTGAAAGAGAACCACAAAAAGCTGAAGAATGCTTTAGGACTGATTATTTTCTTGTTGTGGTAGATATTTCTCTTATGGAGTTGAGGAGTAGGTTTGAACAATTGAATACTTTTGAAGAGATGTATGGATTCTTGTTCGATGGAGAACAGTTAATGGCATTGGATGAAGATTATTTGAGAAAATATTGTGTGAATCTTGAATCTGCTCTAAAAAAGGATGATCTGTTTGATATTGATGCATATAATCTACTTTTGGAATTACGAATGTTGCAAGAGACGCTATCTCTGGAAGCATATGACACAAATAAATCTTGGACGGCCATTAAAATTGTAGAGTTTGCATTGAAAATGAATATTTTTCCTATGGTCGTGGTTGCTTATCAAATTTTACTGACTATTCCTGTGACTATAGCATCAACTGAAAGGAGCTTTTCAAAGTTAAAATTATTGAAATATTATTTGAGAACTACAATGAATCAAAAGAGATTGAATAAGTTAGTGATCCTTTGCATGGAAAAAGACATACTGGAGGATATCTCATATGACGATATAATTGATGACTTTGTTTCAAAAAATGCAAGAAGCGTACATTTTAAATAATATTATTTGTTGAATAAGTTATTTCGAGAAATCAAGTAAAATATTCTCTAATATGTAGTTTCTTTAATTACATATTTTGATTTACTTTGATTATGATATATAATTAATTGTTTTAATATATATTTGATTTTTTAAGTTAATGCAAAAGGGAGGGTCCAAATAATCAAATCTATAATTTTGCCTCAGGTCTAATTTTTCTCAAGACCGTTTTTCTTAGGACCACCCCTGATTCCCCACATAACCGAACTAATCAGTTCAACCATGAATCACCAAGTCTGATAACCACAACAAATCTGAACACTCTGAAGTCTAGTTGATAGATTTTCCGAGCTTCTAGAATCAAACATTTATTCTTAATAGAAATTCACAAATAAGCATGTAAACATTAAATTATAGAACACAATTAAATTAAAATGGAAACATGCAAGACAGAGGTAAAACTTAGCTCTAATACCAAATGTAAATATAAATTAAATCGATTTGAACATGTTTAGTATCATTAATAATATATTCATATCAAAAAGTGAAAATGAAATTGAATGGAATAACGTACCTCTAGCTATTGTGATTCACACTAAATTATGTTTAGTTTCAGAATTTTTGGTGCTTCTAAACCTTGTCTCATTCAATATGATGGTGTATATATCCGTAGAGAGAGTAGGCTTAGGGATCTCTAAAAATGAATATGAATATATATAAATGCATACCCGTAGAGAGAGTAGGCTTAGGGACCTTTGAAAATGAATATGAATATATATAAATGCATACCATCACTGAGTTGCTTGAAAAGAAATCACCATGTCCCATGATTTGTGGAAATCATGGTCCACAACATGGATCACAAAGTGGAGATCATGGACCACTTAACTTTGTAAGAAATAGCCAATAGGTACCCCATTGGTTTGACCTTGACGCTTCATCTTCCTTCTTCTAATGGAAATCCAGGATCTCTAGTAGAGGAGATTGACAAGAAAGACAAATGAAACGCCAATGACATAATCATGGACCATGAGGAGCCCACCCCGCTTGAACCCTCATTCTGTCACAAACGTTAACTTCTTTGCTCTTCTCCCATAGGACCAGACCATCATCATCGTCGCCAATCATGTTCACTTAGAAGTTGCCCACGTCGCTGCGAGCAGTTGCCACATGTGACCTATTCTGTCACTTCTTCCCGCACCATGGTCTCGTTACTAGTGGTGAAACTCCAAACTCAAGTACTATGTTTGAGGCACGAGAAGTACTGAATCATGTACTTGAGAAGAGGATCTGCTGAAGGGGTGGCCCAAAGGGGATTGTTATTGTTGCTAGGATCCCTGAAGGGGTGGCCCATGTCAAGCGATTTTACATGGTAAGTAAGATAAGTCATTGAAGGAGAGTGTTCCAGTGAGGACGAGTCTCATTTAGGGACTTTTGACGCAAGTCAAGATTAGGCCATTTTGGAAACCTAGACTAAGATCGTGACTAGATCCTAGTCTCAAGAATATATGATCTAATTAATAATATTTATAAATTATGCTAACTTTGTTTTGCAGGTTAAATATTTTTTTATTAACCTAACGTATTTTAGTAGGAGCAAAAACCAACTTAAGCCTTGAATGAATAGTGCCCGAGCTACCTCGAAGAGTCATAGAGGCACCTTGGAGTGGAGCGGAGGCATCCTGGATCCAGCCGAGATGCCCTTGCGCTAATGAAGTTTGAGGATAAACTTCTAGCGATAGGGAGGCACCCTGGAAAGCGCTAGAGGCGCCTCATAGTGCTTCGAAGGCGCCTTCCAAAGCATAGAAGACACCCTCGAATGGATAGAAGTTGAAGTTCACGCTGCTTTGTTGGAACCTTGACGTCCGCTAGAGAGGGGGTGAATAGTGTCTCACCCAAATCGATCACTTCCTATAATGTTAGTGCACAGTGAAAATACAAAAACAAATCTAACAAATAAAATGCTAAACCTAGAGATAATAACCAAGACAATCAAACCTCTAATACGTTTATGTAACATGGTTTGGAGATCACTTATTCCTACTCCATGGTTGTCCATAAGATGGATGATCCCAATCCGTCGGTGGATGACTGCTCGAAAAACCTCTAGCTAGCTCAAGCTCCTTGTCGGTGGAGAAACCTCGCCACAAACACTTGAATATAAGCACACTGATCACACGAGGGCTTGCGAGACTCTAGTAGGCTTTAACCAAGTATATTTTATCAACCTTAACCAAACTTCCAATGCTTGGTTATATAGGCAACAAGTTAGAAAACTCCGCTTACCAGTCGACTGCCCTCTGTGGAGATTATACCGTTACAATCCAACGGCTCGATACCAGTCGACTGACACTTCCATCAGTCGATTGCTCCACACTAACCGAATGAACAGAAGCATTCTGTTCGCTCCCAGTCGACTGCTCGATCAACCACACCAGTCGACTGATGAAAACACCAGTCAACTGCTATAGTAACGCTACAGTACTGCTACAGAAACACTACCATACTATTATAGTGGTGCTACAGTACTGCTACAGTAAAATCCTAATTCTAGGATTTAACCCTCGAGTACATTCACTCAGCACTCATCCTCATCCGACCAACCTAGACCTAACCTTCTAGCCTCCTCCATCACCCTTGCGTCCCTCGGATGCCTCCCCATCCTTCACGTCTTAATTACCTTATGGAGCTTCCATCGGCCTTGTCATTATTGTCGAGTCTTCCTTTGCCAAGATGTCGCACCTTCAGGACTTTATCCATTATCAAGTCACACTTGGACTTATGTTGCCAAGACTACATACTTGGACTTACACCGCCAAGACTCATCCTTGGACTTTTCTCTTTTGCCAAGATCACACTTGGACTTTCCTTGTTGTACCTGTATTTTGTACACTCACAATACATATCAAATACAATAATAAACCTAACTTAAACCTTTGCCCAAACATCAAAACCTAGGGTACCCATATTGCTCCAACACGATTGAAGTTTAACGGATTAAACTTTAGGTTGGAGGCGCCTCCTATGAACTTGGAGGCACCCTCAACATTCTTTAAAAGAAAAGTTTGAGCAGCATAAATGATTAACTCGATTACAAGCTTCAAACGACTCTTCTTCTGCTCCAACTTTGCTTTGCTGGTGTGTTGTTGCTCCGAGGACATCCGATTGTTGTCATCAAACTGACACCGACACACAAGCCCATTCAGATTCTCCATCTTTAAAGTGTTGGTAACAATTTAATATTCTTGTATTTTTTTTTATACTTGCAAAAAAGAGGGAAGTGTAAGCTGTTACACTTTTTCATTTTCCGTACTTGTATTCAATTCTCTCTTTTGGCGGGTCTGAAAGAGTTTTTTAGTGAATTGTCCATCGATACGGTTCGAGGGATTATGAGTCTTGGAGTAGGAGTCGTCGAAGGCTCCGAACCAAGTAACTCATCAAGTTCTTGTGTTTGAGTTCTATTTTTATTTTTAATTTTCCACTGCATACTTGTTTTCAAAATAAAAAAAAAGATAGATTTGAAAAACCACGTGATTCACCCTCTCTCTCTCACGTGCATAACGATCCTACACATACTACAAGCCCACTTTTAATTTCGGTACTTATTGTTTTGAGTTTGTACAAGATGATTATTTAGATCAATGCCATGTTTACTCTTCTTATGGACCAGTTTATTGTTTGCCCTTATTATCAAGCTTGGCAATCTCTTAATTACTCTTCTCGACTTCACGGGTACTCCAGAATCGAGGGATTGAGTTTATTATAATATATTTGACTCCACAGGTATTTGGGAGTTGCGAGATCAAATCTCTTATATTCTCCCGACTCAGGCATAGTCGCAGATCGAGCATTTTCTCCATTCGGGTGACGTTGAGAAGAATAATGATTGTCCTATGGGTTGTATTGATTCCGTTGATTGGACTATGAATGTTGAAACTAATTTTAGATATGTTGATTCGAATTAAAAAGAATACCAGAAAATAAAGAATTAAATGACACTACTAAAAAATATTATTAATCCAAAAAACTTCTCTAACATCGACTAATCAAAGGTTTAAATAGACCCAAAATCTTAAGATGCAGAAGAAATAATTTTTTTTAACAGACTCAAAATCCTAAAAATCTTAAACACTCAAATTTCTAAAATATAAAAGAAAAAATTAACTCTAAAAAAAGACAAAATCTTTGGATTCTCCTGCATCAGTTGTCTCGGGTTGAAAAAAACTCATCCTTGAGTTTAGAATAGTATTAGATGGTAGCATGGAAGGAAGATCATCTGATATCAACTTAGTAAAAATCTACTAGCAACTGCTGCACTTCTACTAGAACTAGTTCAGATTCACTTCTGACTGGTTCTATAGTATTCTTCTCATTATTAATCAAAAGGCTTGATCTTGCATGTTTTCTAAAAGTAAAATCGATATACGAAGACATTCATCTTCAAGAGACTTCTTCTTCGGATTGTCCTCCGATATGACACACACTACAACCTTAGCTAATCTACCACATGGAATATCCTCTTTCTCATTGTTTTGAATAGAACTTAAACATGGAAGCTCTTTTCTGCCAACGATACCTCTATTGGGGGAATTCTTAGTGTTTGAAATCTACAACACATTGTCATCAACTTCAGGTTCAGATGTTATACAGTTATTTGAATAGTCATGGCTGTTAGGATCGACGGTCGCGGCTAGAGAGGGGGGGTGTGAATAGCCGACCCCAAATCTTCGTTTCTTTCTATAATTAGGGTTAGCGCAGCGGAAATAACTAAATAGAAACGCAAAAAGGAAAGATCAAACCTCAAACTCGAACTCGACGATGTAACGAGGTTCGGAGATGAAACTCCTACTCCTCGGCGTGTCCGTAAGGTGGACGAAGCCTATCAATCCATCGGTGGATGAGTCCCCGGAAAACCGGCTAATAAGAACTCCTTCTGGGTGGAGAAACCTCACCACAAACTCTTGCAACAGCAAGATCAGAGTACAAGTACAAGAAGCACAGCAAGATACAAATATAAAGATGAATGTAACAACTCTTGCTTGCCTTCTCGTCGTCGACTGAAATCTGTAGATGAAGCACTAACTTCACGAACGAATGCCAGCCTAAAACCAGTCGGAGAAGTCAAGGAAGCTCACGCGAAGCTTCAGCGAGCTTAACAAAGCTCTAGAACAACAGAATAACTTGCAGAAGCAAGAAGAAGATCAAGAAGAAGCAGAAGGAAGAAGAAGAGAATCAGTAGCCCTCGATCTCCTTTATACCTGCAAACGCACTCAAGCAGCGAAGAAGACGGAGATAGCCTGAATCTCAGCGGATATACAGGACCGATCGGGACATATCTGATCGGTCCAGAAGACCTCGATCGGTCCGGGACCGATCGAAGCTCCTCGATCGGTCCGGGACCATCAGCATGTATGTCCTTCCTTTTCTCCCGAACTTCGCCTTCGATCTGTTTCTGATCGGTGCAGACCGATCGATAACACTCGATGAGCTACTCGTTGTTACCGATCGGTCACCGCACCGATCCGGATACCAGATGTATCCTGGATCGATCGACTGATCGATCCAGAGCTTGGTTTTTGCCCAAACCAAGTCCCAAGTCTCCTACACCAACATCCGGTCAACCTTGACCTGTTGGTACATCATGCTTAGCATCCGGTCACTCCCTTGACCTGCTAAGACTCTCCACCAAGTGTCCGGTCAATCCCTTTGACCCACTTGGACTTTTCTCTTCGTGTCAAGTATCCGGTCACTCCCTTGACCTACTTGACCTTCTCAAAGATGTCCGATCACCCTTGATCCATCTGGATTTTCCCTTGCCCGGCTTCACTCACCAGGACTTTCACCTAGCTTCACTCACTAGGGTTTTCACCTGGCTTCACTCACCAGGATTTCTAATCTGCCCGGCTTCACTCACCAGGACTTTCCAACTGCCTGGCTTCACTTACTGGGACTTTCCCACCGGCTTCACTCACCGGGACTTTCACTTTCACCTAGCTTCACCACTACGATTTTCACCGCTTCACCGACTGTGATTTCACCGGCTTCACTCACTAGGACTTTCCACCTCGGCTTCACTCACCAGGACTTTTCGCACTGCCTGACTTCACTCACCAGGACTTTTCGCTGCCTAACATCCCAGTTAGGACTCCCCAGTCAAGTATCCGGTCAACCTTGACCTACTTGACTCTTCTTCATCCAACCTGATCAGACCCTGATCAGTATCTCTCCGCATGGACAACTGCACCTGCATTGTCCATGTCTACATGTCTTTCTGTATTGTCAAACATCGAAACCATGACCAAGGTTTACGCTTGGTCAACTAGGTCAACCTTGACCTACTGGAAATTGCACCAACAATGGCTAGCTTTAGGAGAGTTTCCTCAAATAATGTTATTTTCATAGTCATATTGATCAAAAGGATAAAGATCTATAAGTACAGGAGTTCGCCCAACCAACATATTCATTGCAATATCCTTCATTGGTTGAGCACAAAGATAGGTGTCATTAAGTTTCTCATGAGCTATATCAGACACTTCTTCCACACTATCATCAAAGGCAACAAGAGTAGAATCAATATTCTTGGCAATAATTAAATCTTTAGAAGAGCTCCTTAAAAAGGCTTCCTTATCTTCTTTAACAAAATTAGCAACATCCAACATTCTTACACACTCTATTGGGTGCTTTTGATGACTTTTTCTTTTTGGTCTTCTTATAGCTTCATGTATATCGAACATTTCAGAGAACCTTAAGACCACCATACCATCCTCAACATATAGTGTAAGTACCCCGTGGTAGTTTTGATGTGATCAATCAAGTCAAGTTAGGTCCTATTGTGGTTTGATCCTTGTGTCTAAGTGTGTAGGAACTTAGGAGCACAAGAAGTCGAGCGAAACACGCAACTAGCGAGAAGGATGACACAGGAGAGAGTCGGCGGGCTCGATGCTTCAGAGGGATGAGGCACTACGGAAGAGAATGTTAACGGACGAGAAGAAAACGCGTGATGTATTGGAGGGATGAGAAGCCAGAGTGGAAGGTTGCTCGAGAATGCCGATATATCAAAGCGAGACCCCTCTCTTTTCTTGTCCATTGTCAATTTGTTCCTCTAGATCATCCTATTCAAAAGTATCAACAACTTCCTCTTGAGACATGGCAGAAACCAAGTTGTCGTTCGGAAGAATTGCTGATGAAGTGGATATTCCATTTTTAATATCATCATTAACTAACAGGTTATCTTTTACTATTTATATTTCCACATTATAATTTTCCTCATCAAATATAGAGTTTTTTTTTATCCAAAGAGACCAATAATAAACTAGGTATTCTTTCCTTGGAAGTAAGAGGTCTTCTTTTGTAGTGGCTTCAACCTCAGGCTCATATTGTTCATCAATATCTTCATAATTAATCAATAGCATTTTTTACCTTTTCATTATAATCTTGCTTAGAAGAAATAGAGGGTGTTAGTGTTGGGATTGCCCCATACAGTGTGTATTAAAACACGTTTTGTAAACATACGTAGTGGAAAATAAAATAATAATAATTCCTAAATTATTACATCATACGCACCACACGCATACAAGGATACAACATGTCAAACATGATCACATAATTAAATTTTTATGGAAAGTAAATTTACGCTAGGTGTACCTTACGGATGACCTATAACGAGAAGAGCATCAACCGTAGCAACATTGTCGAATCTCACCTCTATTCGTATCCACGCCGAGCTTCTTAAGGTAACTCCTTGAGTACAAGCCTCTCCTTTGGAAGTTAGTAGTCATGAGCAAAGAAGATAGATCAAGAGGAAGAGGAAGAGAAGCACACAAGGAAGAGATTTCTTCCTTGTGGTGGTCACGACAACAAGGGGAAGGGCTTCCCCTTGTTGGTGGCGGCAAAGAGAGAGGAGAGAGGGAGAGGAAAAAGATCAATTGGGTTAAGGTTTTCTAAAAACCCTTACAAGCCAATTAATGATCTCATGTGTATAATTTTCTCTTAACCATATTAATATATAGCCCTTGTTAATGAGTTGGATTAGAAAGTCCAAATTCAACTCATTATCCCTTAACTAAAAATTAGTCAATTAACCCCTTAGTTTGGTTTACAACTAAATCAAGTTGGTTCATGACTAATTCATAATTAAAGTAAATATGGTCCAACTTTTTCATAAGAGATGTGGCCCATCCGCGCTTCCATTATGATAAATATTTCCATATTTGTCTTATGTATGGTCCAACCAAGCATTTATCTCTTGATCTAGGTATCTTATTCTTTAACTTATTTTACGTCTTTTAGAGATTCGTTAGTGTGTGTGACCAATAAGTTCCCGATTTATCTTGGTCATCTATAATTAATTACTTAATTATAAACCAATCATGAGTGACACCTAGTAATACATCATGATCCCCAATTAGTCAAAAAATCATAATTGATCTTAGAATTAATTCTAAACCCTTCAGCAGCTATAGTGAGTTGTGTCTTGTTCCTTTCACTTGTCTTATACCCATTTGGTTCAGGACATGATCTATATGTTTTATCCTTACTAGCCTGATTACGTCACACCTAGCCCAAGTAATGCTTCCTCATTCTACATATTCAAATTACTCATACATGTGTACAAGAGTCTCGCACTCTTAACATATGGTGCTTTGGCCAAATATTTTGAGTAATAATCCTAACGAGTGGTCATAAGGTATATATATCTCCTCACAATAAGCGGTGAATCCTCTATGAGCTATCCAAACACCTTCGGACACTTTAACTTATACCCAATCATCCGGGGTCCATACCTCAATGAGATACTTGTTTAAGATGTCAAAGTATTAGTATTCATGACCAAGATGACTTGTATACCTCAAGTCGAAGGAAACTTGCATTCATGCTGCAGTAAGAACTTCATAGAAATATCTATATATATGTAGAAAACTATATGAAGTCTTGCAACGAGTCACTCCAATGAACTAATTACCATAACCAACATCCACATTTAACTCTCGACATCCCAATATCTTCAGCTAGTGCGAAAATAACTGCTTGGTCAAACCAAGGAGTATAACCCGTGCTAGTCTTACAGAATTGATGATGTCCGAATGCATCAATTTGACGACTAGGAAAATTTCAATATATTCATAATTGCACATGTAGAGATAATCACTAGTTGCGATCTAATCACAAATTCTCTCATGCTATGAATTATACTACAGACATTCAGTAAATAAGTTTAAGACAAACAAATATATAATATGTATTCAAATAAAGAATCTATACTTATCAAATAAATAGAAAAAAAATCATAAGATGATTGCCTTAAGACATCCCTCAAATTCTGCAAACGTGTTTTTATTGGTTGCTACTCGGAAAACCTAGAGGTTCCACTGTACAAAAATTTTGTACAAAGGTCTGAACCTTTTCCTAGCTACCATGTGTTCTTTTAAATTAAATTTTGGATCGCCTGCGGAACTTAACACGTTTGATCCAAAACTTAATCTATTTGTTCTTTTAGGTTTTGACTTGGATCTCCTGCGGAACTTAACACGTTCGACCCAAGTCTCCTTAAGTTATTAATTCCATTAAATATTAATTTCCATAAAAGGTTCCCAGTACTGACGTGGCGAGGCACATGACCTTCTTGGATATGGGAGCAACCACCACCGACTAGACAAAACCTTTAATAGAAAGCTAATATTTAATTTCCTAAAATAACTTTAGGTTAACCAAAGAGAACAATCAAATCACAAGGAAAAGAAAGAAAACAAAAGAACACAACATCGAAAAACATATTCGAAATACTAGATCTTAAGCCTCTTGTATTTGGTATTATTTCCATAAATAACTAGCATGATGCGGAAATAAAAATTACTAGTTATACCTTGTAGAAAAACCTCTTGATCTTCTACCGTATTCCTCTTCTAACCTCGGACGTTGTGTGGGCAACGATCTTCCGAGACGAGAAACCACCAATCACCTTCTTCTCCTCCTAGCTAGGTTCGGCCAACAAAGAGGAAGCTTCACCAAGGAAGAAAATCAAAATACTAACCAAGCTCCAAGAGATGCTAGCTTTCTCTCCTTCTTCTTCTTCTTCTCCGAGTAGTATCCGGCCACCGCAAGAGCTCCAATGGAAGAGTAGGGTTCGGCCACCACAAGAGGAAGAGAGGGAGAGGTTGGCCGGCCACACCAAGGAACAAAAGAGGGAGAGAAATAATAGATGTTGTATCTCATGAAGGCACCCTCACCCCTTCTTTTATATTCCTTGGCCTAGGCAAATTAAGAAATTTAATTACAATAAAATTTCCTCAATTTCCTTGACATGATTTAATTTAGAAAAATAAAATAAATTTTACAAATCAATCTTCAATGGCCGGCCACATCATTAGAGAACAAATTGGACAAGTTTTAATCAACAATTAAAACTTCCTAATTTGTTTCCGAAAATTTTAAAAAATAAAATTTCTCTTTAAAATCTCTTCATGGTTGATAAAAGGAAATTTCTATAATTTTAATTTTATCAACATGTGAATAATTTTTAAAGAAAAAAATAAAACATCTCTCCAATCTACAAATAAGGAAAGAGATCTAATCTCTTTCTTTAATCTTTTATAGATCTTTTACAAGAGAGATATTTTAATTCTCTTTAATAAATTATTTCTTCCACATAATAAAAATTAAAATTAAAATTCCTTTTTAATTTAATTTGGCCGGCCCCCACTAGCTTGGGTTCAAGCTAGGGGCCGGCCACCCCAATTTATACCTAGGCCGGCCCTTGCTTGGTTCCCAAGCTAGCTTGGCCGGCCCCTTATTGGTGGGTATAGAAGGTAGGTATAGGTGGGTATAGTACTCTATAAATAAGAGGCTATGATAGGGACCGAGAGGAGGAATTGGTTTTGGTCTCCCGATAAAATTAAGCATCCCGTGTTCGCCCCGAACACACAACTTAATTTTATCAATAATAATTCATTCCACTAGAGAACTATTATTGAACTACCGCACCAATCCCAAATTACATTTTTGGGCTCCTTCTTATTATGAGTGTGTTAGTCTCCCTGTGTTTAAGATATCGAATGTCCACTAATTAAGTGAGTTACTGACAACTCATTTAATTAATATCTAAGTCCAAGAGTAGTACCACTCAACCTTATTGTCATTTCGGAAAGTCCACCTGCAGGTTTAACATGACAATCTTTATGAGCTCCTCTTGAGGACATTATCAACCTAGTATCTCTAGGACACAGCTTCCTTCTATAATCAACAACACACACTATAAGTGATACCATTTCCCAACTTATCAGGCTTATTGATTCATCGAACTAAATCTCACCCATTGATAAATTAAAGAAATAAATATCAAATATATGTGCTTGTTATTATATTAGGATTAAGAGCACACACTTCCATAATAACCGAGGTCTTTGTTCCTTTATAAAGTCAGTATAAAAGAAACGACCTCAAATGGTCCTACTCAATACACTCTGAGTGTACTAGTGTAATTATATAGTCAAGATAAACTAATACCTAATTACACTACGACCTTCTAATGGTTTGTTCCTTTCCATTTTGGTCGTGAGCTACTGTTTATAATTTATAAGGTACTGATAACATCATCTTCTGCATATGACACCACATACTATGTTATCTACAATATAAATTAAATGAACAACTACAAACAAATGTAGACAATTTGACCAAATGTGATTCTTTATTCATAATGAATGTTTACAAAGCTTAGGCTTTCAGATACATTCCAACAATCTCCCACTTATACTAACGACTAAGCCGCCATATCTTCTACCATACATCCGATTCTCATTCCTCCACACGCCGATCGAAAGCTTTCCCGAAGGGCCTTAGTGAAAGGATCGCCAGGTTACCGCTGATGCAATCTTGACGATGACAACTTCTCCTCGCTCCACAATATCTCGTGGTACTTGCGCTCTATATGTTTACTTGCCTTATGAGCTCGTGGTTCCTTCGAATTTGCAATCAACACTATTATCACAATAAATTGTGATGATTTTGGGCAAACCAGAATCACATCTAAGTCCATTAGAAAGTTCCCGAGCCATACTGCTTCTTTAGCTGCCTCGAGGTTGCTACATATTCAGCTTCCATGGTTGAGTCCGAAACGCATTAACACTCCTCCATGAAATGGCTCCACCTCCTAAAGTAAACACATAGCCCGATGTAGACTTACTATTATCCCTATCTGATTGGAGTGTAACCCACAGGGAGCAGATCGTCTGCTTGGTAAACTAGCATATAATCTCTAGTCCTTCTCGTGTACTTCAATATATGCTTACCGACCAATGTCCTTGTCCAGGTTACTCGATATCACGACCATGCCCACCAAAACATGATATCGTGTCTCGTATAGCATTGCATACATTAGGCTTCCTACACCAAGCATAAGGAACCGCTTTCATGTCCTCTATCTCTTTGATGTCTTGGAGACATCTCTTTAGATAGAGCTACTCCATGTCTAAAAGGTAAGAAACCTTTCGAAGAATCGCATGCTAAAACGAGCAAGGAATGTATCTATATATAGCTTGGGATAGACACAACATTCTTTTCTTACGATCCCTTATAACTTTGATCCCAAGAATGTGCACATTCTCCTAAGTCCTTCATATCAAATTGTTTGACAACCATACCCTTACGCCCGATAATACCTTGACATTGTTGCCAATTAACAAAATATCATCTACGATAGTACAAGAAATACCACCACGCTTCCATACTTTTTATATACACAAGACTCATCCGGACTTTGAATAAATCCATATGACTGGATTACTTCATTAAACCGATGTTCCAAGACCTTGAGCTTGCTTCATCCATAAATGGACCGATTGAGCTTACACTAGATGCTCTTTGCCTTTTCAATGAACCCTTCGGTTGTTTCATATGGATGTTCTCTTCAAGACTTCCATTAAGGAAAGTCTTGACATCCATTTGCCAAATCTCATAATCCATATGAGCAAAGAATGGATAAGAGTATCCGGATAGACTTAAGCATGGCTACCGGTGAAAAGGTTTCCTCATCGATTCCCTCTTTTGAGTGTACCCTTTGCAACAAGCCTAGCTTTGAAGGTTTCTACCTTCCCGTCCGTCCCTCTTTTCCTTTGTAGATCCACTTGCATCCAATGGCTTTTACACCATCGGTGGTTCTACAAGCTCCCAAACCTTATTAGAGTACATGGACTCTATTTCGGAATTCATTGCCTTTTGCCAAGATGCTGGATCTATATCTTGGAGTGCTTCATTATATGACTGGGGATCGAGTTCATGTTTACCCGGATCAAGTCCAAGACTCTCCCAAAACATGAATCTTTCAGTCGCCTCACAACCCTCCCACTACGACGAGGCACCGTGGTTGTGTATCATGTGTGACACGTGTTGCGGCTCTTGTGGTACTTCATCTTGCATTGTTGGTACTGAAGTAGACATGTCCTCTAAGTTCTTCTAAAACAACTTTACTATTGGGCTTTGATCCATTATATAGTCTTCTTCTAAAAACGGGCATTGGTGCTAACAATGACCTTCCGTCTTTAGGACTATAAAATAAACCACCTTCGCCTTTGGGATATCCTACAAACACGCGAACTTCAGTACGAGATTCTAACTTATCAGGATCTCGTTTCAAGACATGTGCTGGACTACCCCAAATCCGAATATGTCTTAGACTGGGTTTTCGCCATTCCACAATTCTATGGGAGTAGAAGAAACTGATTTAGAAGGTACTAAGTTCGAAACGTATCCTGCTGTTTCCAGAGCATATCCCAAAACGAATTTGGTAATTCGAATAACTCATCATCGATCTAACCATTTCCATAAGAGTCCTATTCCTTCGCTCTGCCACACCATTCTTGGGGTGTTCCAGTGCGCATAATTGGGATTGAATCCCTCCCTCTAATAATTCCTAAACTCTCCTAAGAGGTATTCGCCACCACGATCGATCGTAGTGTCTTGATACTTTTACCTAATCGCTTCTCCACATCACCTTGTATTCTTTGAACTTGTCAAAGCACTCGGACTTGCGCGCATTAGGTAAATGTATCCATATCTTGAATAATCGTCCATGAAAGAGACAAAATATTCAAAACCTCCTCTTGCCTGGACAGACATAGGACCACACAAATCAGAGTGAACCAACTCTAACATTTCTTTGGCTCTATACCCCTTGGCCTTGAACGGCCTCTTGGTCATTTTACCTTCTAAGCAAGATTCACAAGTTGGAAAATTTTCCAACTCTAATGAACTCAAAAGTCCATCGGCTATAAGCCTCCGAATCCTACTTAAATTAATATGACCAAGTCTTAGATGCCAAAGATATGCTTGGTTCATTTCGAAGGTTCTTTTCTCTTATTAGAATTAGAAGATGAGTTATAAATTTCCATGTTTTGCTTTGTGGAAGAAATTGGATTTAAAATATACAAATTGCCAACTAATGCACCGTAACGTATAATCACTTTATTTCTTTTAATAACTACATCATTCTTGAAAGAAACCGAATATCCATCTATAAACAGTTTAGAAACCGAAATTAAATTCTTTCTAAAACTGGGTACATAAAGACAATTTCTTAAAACCAAATTTCTATTTCTACTAAAAGACAAGTAGACGTCTCCGCAACAACCGCCACCTTAGTAGCATTGCCCATGTAGAGCGTAATCTCCCCTTCAGATAGTCGCGGGTTTTTCTGGAACCCCTGCAAGGAATTGCAGACATGATCATGGCTCCGTATCTACCAGGTGTTGGTAGATAACACCGCTAAACATGTTTCAACAAAAGAGCATGAGATATACCTTTGTTTTGGTTCCTACGAGGACACCGCCTTCCAATGTCCTCACTGCTTCAGATGAAGCACTTGCCCTTGGCTTCTTCACTCCACTAAATCCCGTACTCCGAGATTTATTCACTTTCTTTCCTGCCACTTGTTTCTTCTTCTTCTTTCCTTCGGTTTAGAAGTAGAACCATTTTCAAGAAAGTGAATTTGAGAATTGTGACTAAATAATCCTTCTGCTGCTTGAAGTTCTAGTTCCCCTAATGAATAAATCCTTTATTCATATTATAGTTCAGCGAAACGCTCAAAACTTCTAGGTAGCGTTGGAGGATCATATCGATCCGGGTTTCCCATCAATTTCTCCTCCAAGGATCTGTATCTCGTTCGGATAAGCCATCATCTTTAGGATATGATCCTTCAGAGTACCCTCTTGCATGGTGACTTTCATTATCTTTCTCATAGCTTCTTGTCTAGAAGCCCTATCCCGATGACCAAAGAGCTCCTCGAGATTGTTCATAATATCATGGGCTGTAAATCTTGATCCTGATGTTGCAATACATTGGACATTGAAGCCAAAATGTAACACCGCGCCATCTCATCCGCTTTACCCATCTCTTATGATATTCAATCTCCTCTTGGTAGATTCACCAGGTGCATGACAAGGTTCAAGATAAATTTATAGCTTTCAGCAATGTAACAATGTCCAGTTCCTTTTCCAATCTATGTAATTAGGTCCAGTAAGTCTATTTTGTTGAAGTATGATGGATAATGGGTTGAAAGTCATCCTAAGAATCACAAATAACTTTTGGTCAGAACTCTAAATTTAGAATAATATTGATTCCTCAAACAATACTATTTTAAATTAACCAACACCTTATCACATCGTGAATTTTGTATGCCACGTTAGTGTGGACGTATACAAATTCAACATTTGTAAAAGGAGGGTTTTAACCCATTAATTTTATTATCTTGTCAACCTAACTTTTGACAAATAAAATTAATAGTTGGTATTATTTGGTCACACAAATAATAGTGACTCCGTTGGGAGAATACTATTAGATGTGTCTATGTATACCATTACTTGACACTAAGTCCATTAATAAGATTATGCCCTTCCGTTGGGGAAGATCACACGCCTAATTAATTTCCTATAGTCATCCAAAATGGAAGTCTGTTCTAGTGATCCACAAACAAGCTCATCCCTTATGGAGAAAGGCACTCGAGCCAACGCAAGCTTGTTTGCATCACTTACAAACCAAGAATGGAGACCATGGGATTTATTTAAAAATCCCTCTCCCACTTAGTTATTTATAAATGAGGAATTTTAACTATGCTAGCCTACTAAACTTGTAAACTAACATGCACACACAGCACAATATAAAAGCAATAAATAGAAAATTTAATTTTCAACTATTATGGCTTTTATCTCTAAATTGTCCTCCGTGTGTTGTCATCCCAAGCTGCTGCCATATTTGGCCACCGCCTCCGGGTCTAGCTGTCGCATCCATCTTGCTCCTAGTTCCGCTGCGCCTCTGGTCCTTAGAAGGTTCCACGCTTTGCAAGATTCGATCCGCGACATAAATAGAATTTTACATTTTGATCCTATATTCCATAAAAGGAATGTACATGTATCTAGATCAAAAATAAAATCCTAAATACAGCTCCTGCTGTATTTTAATACAATCATGCACACACATATAAATTGCCCTTGACATGTCCAAGGGTCCAATCACACACATAATTAACTAAAAGCCATAATAGTTGGATCCTGCATCCACAAAGTTAGCACATCCTACTATTATCCTGCCTAAATTATGTATGACATGTGCATAATTAAACTAAATACCAAATACACAGAGGCAAAACCCTAGCTCTGATACCAATTGTTGGTTGCTACTCGGAAAACCTAGAGGTTCCACTGTACAAAATTTTGTACAAAGGTCTGAACCTTTTCCTAGCTACCATGTGTTCTTTTAAATTAAATTTTGGATCGCCTGCGGAACTTAACACGTTTGATCCAAAACTTAATCTATTTGTTCTTTTAGGTTTTGACTTGGATCTCCTGCGGAACTTAACACGTTCGACCCAAGTCTCCTTAAGTTATTAATTCCATTAAATATTAATTTCCATAAAAGGTTCCCAGTACTGACGTGGCGAGGCACATGGCCTTCTTGGATATGGGAGCAACCACCACCGACTAGACAAAACCTTTAATAGAAAGCTAATATTTAATTTCCTAAAATAACTTTAGGTTAACCAAAGAGAACAATCAAATCACAAGGAAAGAAAGAAACAAAAGAACACAACATCGAAAAACATATTCGAAATACTAGATCTTAAGCCTCTTGTATTTGGTATTATTTCCATAAATAACTAGCATGATGCGGAAATAAAATTACTAGTTATACCTTGTAGAAAAACCTCTTGATCTTCTACCGTATTCCTCTTCTAACCTCGGACGTTGTGTGGGCAACGATCTTCCGAGACGAGAAACCACCAATCACCTTCTTCTCCTCCTAGCTAGGTTCGGCCAACAAAGAGGAAGCTTCACCAAGGAAGAAAATCAAAATACTAACCAAGCTCCAAGAGATGCTAGCTTTCTCTCCTTCTTCTTCTTCTTCTCCGAGTAGTATCCGGCCACCGCAAGAGCTCCAATGGAAGAGTAGGGTTTGGCCACCACAAGAGGAAGAGAGGGAGAGGTTGGCCGGCCACACCAAGGAACAAAAGAGGGAGAGAAATAATAGATGTTGTATCTCATGAAGGCACCCTCACCCCTTCTTTTATATTCCTTGGCCTAGGCAAATTAGGAAATTTAATTACAATAAAATTTCCTCAATTTCCTTGACATGATTTAATTTAGAAAAATAAAATAAATTTTCCAAATCAATCTTCAATGGCCGGCCACATCATTAGAGAACAAATTGGACAAGTTTTAATCAACAATTAAAACTTCCTAATTTGTTTCCGAAAATTTTAAAAAATAAAATTTCTCTTTAAAATTTCTTCATGATTGATAAAAGGAAATTTCTATAATTTTAATTTTATCAACATGTGAATAATTTTTAAAGAAAAAAATAAAACATCTCTCCAATCTACAAATAAGGAAAGAGATCTAATCTCTTTCTTTAATCTTTTATAGATCTTTTACAAGAGAGATATTTTAATTTTAATTCTCTTTAAATTATATCTTCCACATAATAATAAAAATTAAAATTAAAATCCCTTTTTAATTTAATTTGGCCGGCCCCCACTAGCTTGGGTTCAAGCTAGGGCCGGCCACCCAATAATATACCTAGGCCGACCCTAGCTTGGTTCCCAAGCTAGCTTGGCCGGCCCCTTATTGGTGAGTATAGAAGGTGAGTATAGGTGGGTATAGAACTCTATAATTAAGAGGCTACGATAGGGACCGAGAGGAGGAATTGGTTTTGGTCTCCCGATAAAATTAAGCATCCCGTGTTCGCCCCGAACACACAACTTAATTTTATCAATGATAATTCATTCCACTAGAGAACTATCATTGAACTACCGCACCAATCCCAAATTATATTTTTGGGCTCCTTCTTATTATGAGTGTGTTAGTCTCCCTGTGTTTAAGATACCGAATGTCCACTAATTAAGTGAGTTACTGACAACTCATTTAATTAATATCTAAGTCCAAGAGTAGTACCACTCAACCTTATTGTCATGTCGGACTAAGTCCACCTGCAGGGTTTAACATGACAATTTTTATGAGCTCCTCTTGAGGACATTATCAACCTAGTATCTCTAGGACATAGTTTCCTTCTATAATCAACAACACACACTATAAGTGATACCATTTCCCAACTTATCGGGTTTATTGATTCAACGAACTAAATCTCACCCATTGATAAATTAAAGAAATAAATATCAAATATATGTGCTTGTTATTATATTAGGATTAAGAGCACACACTTCCATAATAACTGAGGTCTTTGTTCCTTTATAAAGTCAGTATAAAAGAAACGACCTCAAATGGTCCTACTCAATATACTCTGAGTGTACTAGTGTAATTATATAGTCAAGATAAACTAATACCTAATTACACTACGACCTTCTAATGGTTTGTTCCTTTTCCATTTTGGTCGTGAGCTACTGTTTATAATTTATAAGGTACTGATAACATCATCTTCTGTATGTGACACCACATACTATGTTATCTACAATATAAATTAAATGTACAACTACAAACAAATGTAGACAATTAGACCAAATGTGATTCTTTATTCATAATAAATGTTTACAAAGCTTAGGCTTTCAGTATACATTCCAACAGTTTTAGCACACCGCATCAGGCATATCCCAACATAAGGATCTTTGAATCACCATAATTTTGGAAAGACCTTTCTTGGCGACAACTGAAACTTTTATCAACGTCAAAAAGCATAGACTTTCTTTAGTGATTGAGGAAGAAAAGATTGATTTTGATTTAAGCAATCAACTAATAGTGACATTTGTTGTAGGATGGATCTCTTAAAATAGATGGTGGAAGAAGAAGAGCCTCGATGAACATTGGATGATCACTTTGAAGCATGCCTAATCAGTAGAGAAATAGAATATGAAGATGATGAAATCAAGGAGTACATATGTATCATGGATGGAGTTCCTAATGTGTCCTCGGACAAGAAAAAGTTAATAGACTTACACAAGACCCAACATACGGATGAAGGGAAATCACCTCAGATATAACACAAAATCCCTTCCATCCAACCTTAGGTATGAATTTTTTTAGACCAAATTCTATATATCCTGTGATTGTTAATGCATGTTTGAATGATTTTAAAACTAGGAAGTTGCTTAAAGAGTTTAGATTGCATAGAAAAGTCATATGATATACTATTAATGACATCAAAGATATTAGCCCTTCCTTATACATGTACAAAATTTTATATGAAAATGATCATAAATCTTCGATCGAACTTCAAAGGAGGCTAAATCTCAATATGAAGGAGGTAACTAGAAAATAAATGTTAAAACTATTGGATGCGGGAATGATATTTCCAATCTTTGATAGATACGTAAGTTTAATGTATGTGGTTCCAAAGAACGAATGAATGACTATGATTAAAAATGGAAATAATAAATTGATCCCTACTAGAACCATTATGGGTTGCCGTATGTGTATTGAATACAAGAAGCTGAATTAATAAATTAGAAAAGATCATTTACCTTGTTTTTTATTAATCAAATGTTTGAGAGGTTCGTAAAACATTAATGCTTTTGCTATCTATACAAGTATTCAAGATTTTATCAAATTCCCATACATTCTAATGATCAAGAAAAGACCATCTTCACTTGCCCATATGATACTTTTGTTTATAGAAGAATACCCTTTGATCTCTGAATGCTCTCACTATTTTTCTATGTTGTATGATGTCTATTTTTCATATTTAAGTGAGTATAATGAAAATATTTATGGATGATTTTTTTTTGTTCGAAATTAATTTCAAAGCATGCTTGACTAACCTTTCTATAGTTTTTAGAGGTGTGAGTAAGTAAATTTGATCATAAATTAGGAAAAATATCATTTCTTGATAAGAGAAAGATTTATTTTGGGTCACATGATTTCCGAAGGGGGGGGGGTTGAGATTGACAAGGCTAGGGTGGAAGTGATTGAAAAATTAATATTAGATAATAGATAAATTAATGTTATATAAATATAAAGTTTAAGATGACTAATTATGAAATAAGTAAATTTTTTTATTATAAATAAGGTTGTTTAAGGATAATAATAATAATAATAATAATAATAATAATAATAATAATAATAATAATAATAATAATTATTATTATTATTATTATTATTATAATTATAATTTGATAAATAATAAGGATATATATATTATATACTAGTAATCATGCACACGCGTCGCGTGTATAATATAATATATTGAAATCACATTGACTTTTTATAATCAAATTATATTAATTAAAGTATTTTAGCATTAAAATACTAAAATAGAGTCATTAGGGTAAAGTACTTGACTTTTAAAAACCTAAATTATTTGGGTATTTGAAAATCCGAATTGTTTGGATTTTCGAGTGCCACTCTTACGATTTCCCTATGAAAAAAATAATTTAATTTAATATTATACTTATATGAGTAAAAAAAACTAAGAAAAATATATTTTTTTAACATTGTTGACCCAAAATATTTATAAAAGTTTATTTGATCATAGTGTTGTCAATTATAAGATGTGGGGCTAAAGAGAACTATATTTTTTTTATATAAAACAACAGAGAAAATTAAAGATGAGAAAATTTTATAATAATATGCCGCAGCTGAGTCTCGAACTCTAGATCACTGATTATTTTGCTTGTGAAATTACTAATAAACCTTGAAATTATTTTTAGTGCGAATAGAAAGAAGGATATTAATATAAATTCATTTTAGGTTTCATCAAAATTAGTTAGTAAAGAGGGAAGATTTTTAATAAAATAGTAAGATAAGTTATTGAGATTTTTACAGAATTATTATAAATTTGTAGTTAAACAAAGTTATGAATATTTCATGGGATTGACTCAATTAGGGATAGAAAAAAAAAACCCCAAGTTCCTATTGCCCTAGCTTCCACCGCCTTACCTTTTCTTTTTCCATTCGCGATTTTCCGCGGCAATTTTTCGCCCAACGCCGCGCCACCTCCGCCCGACACCGCCGGTGCCACAGAGCTGCCACTGCTTGCGGTCGCCGTCTCGGACAAAGGGGTCACAGTCAGCTGTTGCAGACCGTCCCCAGAGACCTGGGTCGCGGCTTGAGCGCCGATCTGCGCCCAGCGTAAACCGACGGACCTCGGGAAGCAGTTCCTGTTGCTGCCACGGTTGCTGTCACCACCACCTTAACTCAAGCCGTTGCCTCCATAGACCTCCAGGAGCCACTGCCAGAGAAGAAGAAGCCCAAAGGTAATAATCCTGCCTTACCTAAATTTGGTTCAAATTAGTCCTATTTCCGAGTAGAAGCTGGAATTTGAGACTGGTTATGGATTTTGGGGTTTATCGAGGTTGCTGTTAACAGTAAGGAGGATGAATTAAATTGCCTTCAATCGATACTAAACGTTGGTTACTCCCACTAGATGTAGGAATAATCCGGTTGTTATCAATGGGTTGAATAACTCTCTGTTAACGGTGAGGTTAATGAGTTAACTTTCATTCAATGAATTATCACATGCTAACAGTAGGGGTAAATCTAGTTGAACTCTATTACCAATTCGTGTGATTAGCTAATAAGCTCGCGACTTAATTGATTTAAGTACATGTTGGTTAGATTTATAGAATGATAAATGGGTAGATAGATTAATGAATCTATGGATCTAATAACTAAAAGACTAGCAATCAATTAAGAAATTAGTACGTTTAATACCAAAGAACGGGGAATAAATTATTTATATGAAGTTGTTCTTAGTATTAGCTTATTACTTAAATGACCTTTGTACTTTTAGGATTCGAGCTCGGGAGAGAGCACCATATTTGAAGACTACTAAAACGTTCCTGCATCTCACTGTTCAAAACAATTTGTTGCGTATTATTGAGAATTTTTCTCATCAATAATTTTTTTTGATTCTCTTTAGTTCCACATCTTAGGATTGACAACATTACGAGCGGAGAAACTTCTATAAATACCTTGGGTTGGCGACGTTAGAAACCATACTTTTCTCAATTTTTTGGCTAAGATCAAGTATGATATTAAATTAATTTTTTATTAGAGGGAGTCTATTATAATAGCTTACTTTTGGGATTCTCGAGCGTTACCTTTGCATTGCACTATTACATGGGTCACACCCTTACCCAATTTATGGGTGACCTTTTGGCTAAGATTAATTGTAGTATTGTTCTTATCAGTTTAATATTTGATATAAAGAATTAAATTATTTTTTTATGAAGGAGAGTCCGTTATAGACGCAAGGGCGACACTCGAGAACCCAAATAATTCGGATTCTCAAAGTGGCAGTTACTTTATACTAATGACTTTGCTTTAGCATTTTAATGCTAAAATATTCTTTTTATAAACTTTGCATGTATTCATGTATTATATTACACATGCAACGCGTGTGTACGATCGCTAGTTCTGAGGAAATCATGGGGGGCTCTTGTAGCACCTTGGAATCCATTGAATTGAGGTAGAGGGAAGAGTCAGGGTTTTAGGGCGTTTGGCACAGATATGCAGGTGAAGAGGGAGAAGAAGTGATTTTCCCTTCCTCTTAGTGATTTATCTCAAATTTACCATTGCTTTTACTTTAAGTGAAGTTGTTAGATTGTCCAAATCTAGTCAGATTGTTTACTATATGGGATATATGTTCTCAACTTTGGATGCTTTACTGTTTTTGGACTTCTTGTCTCTGTCCGTGATTGATCATGCTTAAATATTCCTTTATTTCAATCAAGAAAATAAAGGGTAGGATTATCCTGCTAATTATAAAGAACACATTAAAGACACAAGTAGGCAAGGTTTGATCTCGAGGAACAATCAGGAGATACCCTTTTGAGGGAAGACAAGGGAAAGGAACACAAACTCGAATTTTTGGTGCTAAACTACCTAGATTCTAGTCTACAGAAGCTTTTATTCTATTTATGTACCAAATATATTCTATCTGTTTCATCTACAATTTTCTATATGTATGCAAGAAAAATCAGCACCAGGCCCTGCTTGCTGTACTATCATAAATCATATATATGAAGTGAGATAATTTTCATGGGTAAAATGTAGTAGGTACTCAACTTCCAAGTTCTATTGTGTTTGAGTCTCTTCTTCGAAGAGGAGCAGATATTCTTCTCAAATCTTCCTCTTCTTGACCATTGGAAGCTTAGCTGTTTTGTTTGGCTTAAGCAACTCTATATGTAAATAAAAGTATGCATCATATCAATATGCATTTTGGACTTTTCCCCTTGATAACACCTGTTGGATTTTGTCCATTGCCAACTCCTATTAGACTTCATCCATTGCCAACACTTTCACTCCAATATTCATTGCCAACCCCTGCTATTCTTTCTCCGATGCTAATACTTGTTGAACTTCTCAATTACTAAGTGTCTAGTCAATCTTGATCCACTTGGACTTTATTCAATATAAATATCTAATTAATCTTGACATATTTGACACATCAACCTAACTTAAAGACTCAACTCAATTACATTGCCCAAACATTTTGGTCTAACAAGACCAAGCTGAAGCATAATTGCACCAACAATGACTATCGTAAATGGTTTGAAGGTGTTATAGATTCTAGGAAGTGGCTAGATTTAGATTGATTATTTTAATTTTAAATTGTTCCTTTTCCCTCTTTTATTTTACAAAGTTTTTTTTGAGTGTTTATTGAAGTTTGTTTTGTTATTGAGTTGATAGACATAGATAGAAGGTTGAGCTTCTTTTGATAGATTATGACTATAATAGATGCTTACTTAACTTGCTCAAAAAAAGAATATGAAAAAGATGTAGATAGATAGCGACTTTTGTTGCTTTTGTTTAAATGTTGAGTATGATAGTGGATATGTTTTGTTCTATGTGCAAGTTTTGGTCATACAAATGGAGAATTTATTTGATATATGTATAAGTTTTGCAATTTGGTGGTAGTGTTTGATATTAGGTTTTGCCAAAAAAAAAAAAGAAAAAAAAGAGGTCTCTATATGTGTTCATTGGGCAATTTGTCTTTTTATGTTATTCCTTAGTGCAACCAAATATAGGAATGGAATTAAGCATTCCACTTTTGTTTTTTCTCCAATCCATTCCTTTCTCATTCCCATTCTAATTTCATTCTATTCATGTGTACCAAATGCAATTTTATAACCTTAATATTTGTCTACCCAATCTTTTATCAACCCTAACAACAATTATTTCCTTTTCCCCCAATCCCACATGTGACGGTCTTGTCACTAAAACAATGCATGCGGATCTTCCTCCCTAGGACACTGCTGACTCTGCTTTGCTGATACTGGATTCTGGTTCCAAACTTCTGCGTGATTGCTGGTTGTCTCTGTTGTCAATCTATCAGATGTTGATTTGCACTAAGGGTCTGCTCTGATTCCCTTCATATACTTGTACTCAAGCTTGTTCTTTGATCCCCTCTCTGATCTCTTTGCTCTGCCTTTGCCAGCTTCCCAATCTGACGATCTTTCTTCTGCTGACTTCCCCTTGCATTTAGCTACATTTCTCCTCTAGCCATCGTGCACGACTTCACCTATTTTCTTGCTTAAGAAGAGAGGTGGCCTACTCTGCACAGTTTCTCGAGTATAAACGATAGCTTTAGGAAATCTTCTTGTCTTGATACATCTAAACTAAAGTCCACTGCCACATCACATATAAATTTGACAAAAGTTGTGAGATACTAATTGCTATTTTGACAAGTGAATTCTTCTACATGTTTGTCCTTTTTCTATCTTGTTCCTATTAAAATACTTTGGCCTTGCACTAGTTCTCTTTGTTTGCCTATTGGTTTATGGCTATATAAAAATTGTCTTTTTAGAAGTGTGTAGAATCTTTAATGGATACCTTTAGAGAAATACATGGCATCTGAAATGTTTTGCATCTTCTGTTGTTTTAATAATTTCCTTCTCATCCTAGTCTTCTGCTCATGGTTTAAAGTGTTGTGTCGAGGCGGTCGAAATGGGTGAAACATCTCGTTCCGCTCGGCGACCGGCACCGGCACGACCTCGGCACCAGACCTGCAACAGCTGCGACATGTTGCGCGACCCCGTGGCCGTAGCGGAGGGGTTGCTTGACCCCACAACAGCAGTAACCCTTCTGCCTCCTCCGTGGAGGCATCGTGCAATCCTGCGGCCGCTGCAAAGGGACCACCGCGGTCGTGCCAGAGGAGTCACGCGATCCCCGTGGCCATGGTTGAGGGGTTGTGCAACCCTGCGGCAGCGCCGAAGTCGCGTGAGCTCGCAAGTGGTGTCGGATTTCAATTTTTTTTTATTAAATTTAGGTTAATTATTTTAATCAACTCTTAGCTATGATAGAGATAATCTAAAAATGCTTTATTAAACCCTAATAAAATTATCTAATTAATTTTACATTTCATTTATTTTAATTTAAAAATTATAATAATTTTTTTTATTTATTTATCTATTTTCTTATCTTTTCTTTTTTTAAGATTATTTTTATATTGTTTATTTTTAAAATATTTACGTTAAATATTTTTTTTTTTTAACTAATATATTTCATATTTAGAAAATATCGAAACTATATCGGCACGATACGATATGGTACCGAAACCGTATTGTTCCAGTCTAGAACCGAAACCTCGGCACGGGTCAAAATTTTAAACCTTACTTCTGCTTATCTTGCAACATGTAGCCTTGAACTTTCTCTACTGATGCATTTTGATCATTTTTTGGTTCTATTAAATTATAACACTCTGTGCAATTGTAGGTGATTCATGGCTTAATTATAACACTTCTTCGAGCCTTTGCCATGGATGCCAAGGACATCCTCGGCCTTCCCAAGAACTCATTCCCTGGTGCTCAGGAGAAGAAAACCCGTCCTCAGAAGGATTCCCAAAGGAAACCCGATGGCATCCATCGGGAGGTAAACACCTTTATTTCTCCCTAGTTTAAAATTTTCTACCTCACATTCATTGCATCAATTATGGATTTTTTTTGGTACCTAGGTTTATGCTCTTACAGGAGGGATGGCACCGCTTATGCCCACGATAGAGATCTCCCACTTGAAGAAACGACAATATTCAGAGAAAGAGGAAAAGGTAAACAAGATTTAGTACCTTATATAGTTTTTTCATTTTTCATCTTGTTCATGTTTGTCTTTCTTCCTTTTGATTTCCTTTTCCAAATAACAAGGATTTTTATTCAAGAGCTTGCTTACTATAGGATTGTCGCGAGGTTATGTGTACGAGGTTGAAATACAATGACATGGGAGTGGTTGATTCTCCTCCTGTGATTCCTTTCCAATTCTTGAATTGACATTGACATTTGAGGGTAAAATGATTATTCTGAAGGAATTATTCCCTTCCACCTATTCTATAATGGACTGAATGAGCCGAGATGTAAGGCATGCCAGATTATTTGGATGTCGTTGGTTGCACTGAATGAGCAAGCCAAAAGGATTTAGTGGACCAGATGGGTTTGATGTGTCGGTGTTGGGCAAATTTGACAAGCTGAGTTGACCTGGTGGGTTACTTGGATAGGTAAGGTTGAATAGTTGGGCGAGTTACGTAAGCTAGATTGGTGGAAGAGCTAGATGTGGTGGGAGGATTTAATAGGTCAGGCGAGCCAAGTAGATTAGGTTGACTATAAAGGTTGGATATGTATTGGGTTGGACTAATCAAGTAGAATAGGTAGGTTGGATGGGCCAAGTGAATTGAGTGGATCTGTGGGGTTGGGTGGGATGGAGGGGTAGGAAACTTGTATGTATATGCTTGTGAATCGCCTATTCTCATTGAATTTTCAGCAAATATATCATTGAGTAAAATGCTTTTGAAGCACAAATAAACAATTTTGATAAAACTATGATGTTTTTAAAATTATTGTGCCAAAAATATAAATTTTAAAAAGTGCCAATCCTAAATTTTTAAGAAGTGTTAGTACGCCAACCCTAATGTTATTATTTATTATGACTAAATTTTCAACCATGATCATTTTACTTTCACTAATTCACATGGTTAAGCATAGTAATACCCTCCATGATTGATTGGTCCTTTGCATATTATTTTAAAATTTTGATATTTTTGGTCTGGTTAGTGCGTCATATAAAAAATTTTGAACCAATTTATCATTCTAGCATCTCACTTATCATCTAAATGTTTAAATACATAGAGAATCATACATTACATAAAGATTCATATTTTTTTATGATTGTTGTGAGATGTCAAAGATCTTATCCTGAATTTTGTTATGTGATCATGGCAATAAAATCTATACATAAGCTAATCATGTTGCATAAGTTTGCCTTATATATGGATCATCAAGGTTTGTTAAATAAATCTTCCAAATCATAAATTCTAGATCATTTGACGCAAAACAATTTGATGCTATATTGTGTTCCCTTTTCACATTGCCAACTACATGCTTGGTGTCATGTTTATTATTTTCTGATAGTTTTTTTTAATCAAATTAGTTGGAAGAACTAAGAATTGAAACCTTGAGCCATGCCATAACTTTGGCCTTTGACCAGAATGGTCAATGGTACAATATCAGTGCTGTCCATGGTGTTATCACTTGTGTTGTAATTGTGATTGTTTATATTGGAGCAAATCGTCACTGTTGATTGATTAAATAATAATTGATCATACAATTGCTTGGATTGCTCTTATTTGAGCAAATTGCATTAACTTAATTAACTTTATAGGGTATAACCAAATCACATTTAATTTTATTTGAGTACTATAATACAAGTTGTAATCTGAGTTAATACATTGTTTTAATCTGATTTACAATCAAATTTAGTCTCATTTAATAAATAATTTAATTTAAATTAGTTATTGCATAAATTAAATTACTAAATTAATCTATAAAGTGATCAATTTATAGATTTAATTGTAATTATATGATATAATTTATAAAAAGATAAAATTTATGTATATACATAAGATATAAGTATGAGTGATATAATCAAGGTTTTAAGTATCGATCAGCGACGGTTGGCATGTCCACTGACCGACACTAGCACCACGACCTCATGACAACCTCCATGAGGTCACGGGTCATTGTGTGTGTGCGTGTTTTTTTTCTATTTTTTTAATTTTTAATTTCAGACAAATTTTTATTTTTTTAACAAGGAATCTTTTCTCCAACAATATTTTTACCTTCTTAATTCTTTTCCTTCTTTCATCAAGTAATTTTTCTTTGGTTAATTTTACCTTTTTAATTTTTCCTCTTTATCCGTCCACAAAGGTAAACAAAGAGATTTTTTTTAAACTTCTTTAAAGATGATTAATTTCTTTCTTGCCTTTATCTCTTCACAAGGTAAGTAGAGAAAAAAAAAATCCTCTTTTAAGGATGATTATCTTTTTTCCTTCTTTATTTGCTCGCGAGGTAAACATAGAGAAAAAAAATCTTTTAACGATATAGGAGACTGAGTATTAACAACAACAACCAAGCTTTTCCCACTAGGTGGGGTCGGCTGTATGAATCCTTTTAAAATTTGAGCTCTATCTCCTATTATATCATCATCTATATTTAAATATATTTTATCTTGTTTTATTGTTGCTAACCAAGTCTTTTTTGGTCTTCCCCTTCCTCGTTTGATATGCATATTTATCATAGTTTCACATCGCCTAACTGGAGCATTTATTGGTCGTCTAAGTACATGTCCGTACCATCTTAAACGTGTCTCTCGGAGTTTTCCCTCAATAGATGCAACTCCGACTTTCTCTCTAATGCTCTCATTTCTTATTTTGTCCATCTTTGTATGTCCACACATCCACCTTAACATCCTCATCTCTGCAACTCTCATTTTCTGCTCGTGTGCTCGAGTCATAGCCCAACATTCAGCTCCATATAACATAGCAGGTCTAACTGCGGTTTTATAGAACTTACCTTTAAGTTTAAGAGGTACTTTACGGTCACATAAAACACTCGACGCTCCCCTCCATTTCACCCATCCTGCTTGTATTCTATGTAAGACATCTCTCTCAATCCCTCCATCATTTTGTAAAAATGATCCTAAATATTTAAATCGCTCGGTTCCAGGCAACTCGTCCTCTCCTATCTTAACAATTGTTTCATTACTTCTAATATTGCTAAACTTAAATTTCATATATTCTGTCTTTAATCTACTAAGCTTAAAACCTTTCCCTTCTAGTGTTTCCCTCCAAGATTCTAGTTTAGCATTTACTCCTTCACGTGTCTCATCTACCAAAATAATATCATCTGCAAACAACATGCACCACGGTACTGTGTCTTGAATGTGCGCAGTGAGTTCGTCCATAATTAGTGTAAAAAGATAGGGACTTAGAGTTGATCCTTGATGTAACCCTATCTTTATTGGAAGTCTTTACTCTGGTCGTTACATCCTCATACATATCCTTAATTAGTTCAATATATGTTACGCTAACACCTCTCTTTTCTAAAATTCGCCATATAATTTCTCTTGGGACTCTATCATACGCTTTTTCTAAGTCAATGAATACCATGTGTAGATCTTGTTTTTGCTCCCGATATTTTCAATTAATTGTCTAAGAAGATTCTATTGTCGACCTTCCAGGCATGAACCCAAATTGATTTTCTATCACTGTGGTCTCCTTCCTTAATCTTTTTTCTATTATTTTTTTCCAAAGTTTCATAGTATGACTCATTAGTTTAATACCCCTATAGTTTGCACAATTTTGTATGTCTCCCTTATTCTTATATAAGGGAACTAGAGTACTTATCCTCCATTGATCAGGCATTCTTTTCGTTTTCAATATCATGTTAAATAATTTTGTAAGCCATTCAATACCTTGTTTCCCTAAGCACTTCCATACCTCTATCGGAATATCATCTGGTCCAATGACTTTTCCATTGTGCATCTCATTTAAAGTTTATTTTACTTCTGAAGTTTGAATTCTACGATAAAAATTAAAATTTCTATGCTCATTTGACCTAATTAAATTACCTAAGTTAAGTTGGTCACCTAAACCTTCATTAAAAAGTTAATGAAAATACCTCTTCCACCGCTCTTTTATTTCTCCATCGCTTACTAATACCCTATTACATTTATCTTTAATACATTTTATTTGACTAAGATCTCTTGTTTTTCTTTCTCTCACTTTAGCTATTCTATAAATGTCTCTTTCCCCTTCTTTTGTATCCAATTTTTGATATAACCGTTCAAAAGTTTCATTTTTTGCTTCACTCACCACTTTCTTAGCTTTTTTCTTGGCTATTGTATATTTTTTTAAGTTTTCCTCATTCTTACAAATATATAATTCCTTATAAGCTATTCGTTTTTCCTTCACTTTCTCTTGTACTTTCTCATTCCACCACCAAGATTCTTTACTTAGTAGCGCATGCCCCTTTGACTCACCGAGGACACTCTTAGCTACTATTTTTAACTTTGATACCATCTTATCCCATGTCGTATTAGAGTCATCGTATATTTCACCTAATGCTTGTACTTCTCTTTCTCCTTAAATATATGTTGCTTCCTATCCTTTAACTTCCACCACTTAATTATAGGAATTGTATATATTTTCTTTCTATCGATACTATGTTTGAGGTATATATTCAATATTACTACCCTATGTTGGGTAGTTAAGTTTTCTCTAGGGATGACTTTGTAATCTTTACAAATCTTTCTATCCTTCTTCCTAACCATAAGAAAATCAATTTGCGATTTATTATTCCCACTTTTGAATGTGACTAAGTGTTCTTCTCTTTTCTTAAAAAACGTATTAGCTAATATAAGGTTATATGCTATCGCAAAATCTAATATAGTTTTCCCTTCCTCATTCCTCGTTCAACCCCCATAGATCCTCTCATATTTCTCATTTTTCACTCCGACATGCCCATTTAGATCACCTCCTATTAAAATCCTTTCATTTGGTGAAATATTTTGTAATATTTCATCTAAGTCCTCCAAAAACCTTAATTTGGTAGCTTCATCTAATCCTACTTGTGATGCATATACGCTAATTATGTTCATAGTTTCTTTCGCCACTATTATCTTAAGGGCTATAATTCATCCCCTTTTCTAACTACTCCTACAACTTCATCCTTTAACAAACTATCT
Source organism: Zingiber officinale (assembly GCF_018446385.1). Taxonomy (NCBI): domain Eukaryota; kingdom Viridiplantae; phylum Streptophyta; class Magnoliopsida; order Zingiberales; family Zingiberaceae; genus Zingiber; species Zingiber officinale. Next base: position 134,934,818 of record NC_056002.1, read on the forward strand.
ACAATAATACCCACTCCATTTCTTGTTTTACTCTTTCCAGTGTACCATAACTTAAAACCCGAGTTCTCTATCATCTTTGCCTTCTTACCTGTCCATTTTGTCTCTTGTACACACAAAATATTAATTTTTCTCCTAATTATCATATCTACTACCTCCATTGATTTACCAGTGAGAGTTCCATATTCCAAATCTTAGATTATTAGTTTTCCTATCATATTTGTTCTTATCTAACCTATGGTGTGAGAACTCTTGCCTATTTAACACTACACCCAAGTTCTCATGGAGATGTAGCGGTCCTTGCTGAGACGTTACAGTCGGACCCTGTAACGCGAACTCTTGCATATTTATCACTACACCCGAGTTCTGGAGATGTAGCGGTCCTTGCCGAGACATTACAGTTGGACCCTGCAACGCGTTCCTTACGGGGAACAACCTAGCATTAGCACAATAGTTTAATGGATTCATTCATGAAATATTTATCATAGTTTGACGCCGGCTGGCAACCTAACGCAATCCTCCTCCTTTATCCGGGCTTGGGACCGGCCATGACCGGTCATCATGGGTATATAATATAATTTCTAACTTAACTCTAAATCGATATTTACTCAATAAGCACCAAATATTCCATGAATAATATTAAAACTTAAACTCAACATTCAATATCTCAAATATAACTCAATAGTAAAGGTGTATAACAATTAAATATTAATAAAAATATTTTTTAATTAATATATTTTTTGTTTAAAAGGTATTGAAAATGATATGGTACTAAAATTGTATCGTTATAACCCGAAACTCTGGAATAACTCGAAATTTTAAACCATGGATATAATAACATTAATAATTAATCAAAAAGTTATATCTTAACTTTATTCTCTCTCACTTGCTCTTTGTGTCACTCGGGGTAGGGATGTGATATGTTCCTACCTCGGGTGCTCACTCGCAAATCGCCTAGGGTTGACGAAGGAGCACTACTGACTTTTCACTCCTACCTCTCCTCTTTCACATCTCATCAATGCTTTTTGCCTCTCACTAAGTACATTTCTCTACTTCATCCAATATCTTTTTTTCTTAGTTGATACTAAAACTAGATGAAACAAGTGGAATCACTTTGGTTTCTAGTGGCTCGGCCAACACTAGCAGGCTATTAGTCATTTTCTATGCCAGCCGATCTTGAGTATTCTCCATCTAGGTTGAAAAATTTTAGTTGTGCCGTTGGCATGATTCGAGATCTTAATCCGTAGGAAGAACTATGTGCTTTATTTTTAATTAAGATTGGTGGGTGAAGTTGATGCCAAATTTATCAATTCCATGGTCACATCAACCTCTAGCTCACTAACTGTCATAGTTATTAATTTATTGCACTATTTACCTATTTTGCAGATTTCTTGGCAATGGCTTCCTTTTACATCTTCTGCTCGACCAGATAACTTGCAACTGTATCATTGGGTATAGAATTCTCCCTCTTGCTCGAGTATGTTGCTAATACTTGCAATGGTCAGTTTAGTTACCAAGTTACACTTTTTTATGTTCTTAAAGTTGAGCTTTACAGGTAAGGGTTGTAAATGGTGTTCCACCTACAGGTGATTACTCATTCGCTAAATACAACAAGGTAAGCCAACACTATTCAGATCAAACATTGCTGCAAGTTTTTTATTTTTTGCTAATTGTGTAACATGTTTTATTGTCTTCTGGATGCAGTCTGTGGATGTTCTCAAATATACAGATGAGGAATATGAAAAGCATTTAACTGATCCTGTAGGTACTAGTTTCAGCATAGTAAAGAAAAGCCTTTTCAATATTTAGTATAACAAGTTCATTTTTAGTAATTTAATCTGCTGATTTCATGACAGAAATATTTTATGGCATACTATTTGCTTCTGAGATTTATGAGAGGTATCACACTTGATTACAGATGGCTAGATAAATTTTAGAGTTCTTTCCTTTATAAAAGAAAAGAATAAACAATTAGAAGAGAGGGTGGCGTAATAAAACCCTCATTCACAAATAAGAGAAATACATGACTTATCAGATTCAAGACATACTGGATTTAGTTTCGAGTTATGATTAAAATATCCTAACTAGCTCAAGTAGATATTCTTGATTGAATTTTGTTAGCCCCAATATGTGTGTCATATTTACAGTTTAGGTGAAGAAGGATGAAATGAGTTGAGCATGGCTTTAGGCAAAGTGAAGACTAGGGGTGTAAATGAGCCAAGCCGCTCGTGAGCTATTCGAAGCTCGATTCGATAAAAGCTCGTTTGAGCTCGTTTAATGAGGCTCGTTAAGATAAACAAACCAAGCTCAAGCTTCACAATATTCGGCTCGTTAGCTCGTGAACATGTTCGTTAAGCTCATAAATCAACTTTTAAACAAAAAAAAAAATAATAGTTTTGATATTGAATTTATATATTTTACACTCTACTTATAAAAAACATAGACAAATATATTAAATTTATTTATTAGAATAAAATTATAAATTTTAACAAAAATATTATAATTTTTTAAAAATATATAATTTAGTTTTTAATGAATATTTAAATTTATAATTTATATTTATTAAGCTCGTTTAGGCTCGATAAAAGCTCGAATAAGTTCGTGAGCCATGAATATATTCGTTAAATAAAGCTCGAGCTCGGCTCGATTATAAACGAGCCAAACTCAAACATCCAAGAGTTCGGCTCGGCTCGGCTCGGCTCGATTACACCCCTAGTGAAGACCATAAATGAGAAACAGATTTGCTTTAAATTATGAGAGGGAATTACAATAACATCAAGCCTTTATCCCACTAAATGAGGTCTATTATATGGATCCTTTTATGTATTGGGATCGATTATGTTAGAGTCCCAAAACTAGGATAAAGAAACACACGGAATTATTAGGGTTAACACAAACAGTACAACAAGAACACGCACACACTAAGGTCTGATAGAGAAACTCTCTCCACTAGCCAAAAACAATACTCTCTTTGACAATAATTCTTAGATCCCTTCCCTACAAACTTCCCATCAACTTATAACCATGCACATACTCTAAAACATGAAAACATAATTGCCACATAGATACAACTGACTCTACAATATAAACTGCCTACTATATATTAATGTTGATTTGCTCCTTTTGTGTTTTAGCCCTCTTGGAATATGCAATCCATGTTTTGGGCTTGTTTCTCCATAATCCAGATGATCCAACATGTTCCCCCATAACCTAGGTTCACATCTGGAACTGGGTTTATATCATTACCACATGCTACAGCTCTAGCCTTGTCCTCAAGGCTAAAATGAGGAAAATGAGTTTTAAGAGTGAAATCATCCTCCCACGTGTCAATCATATCCTTGCCCTTCCATTTGACTAGCCATTGATGAATCAGTTCGCCATTATGAACAATGTCTCTACTAGAAATCACATTTTCGGGTCTTCAAGTGTTACTTCCGGTAGATTTGCTAGTACATTATACTCTCCAATAGCTCTCTTAAGTAATGATATATGAAAGACGGGATGGACTCAAGAATGAGGGGCGAGTTTGAGCTTATATGCAACCTCTCCATATTTTGCAATAACCTCTGGAAAGGCCCATAATATTTTGTTGCCAATTTTTGAATAATTCTCCTAGAAACCGTGTGCTGCTTGTGGGCCTTAATTTAAGGAACACTCATTCTCCTACTACAAATTGTAGTGGCTTTCTTTTTATTATCAGCATATCTATTCATATATTCTTGCACTCTGGAAAGATTACATTTAAGTTGAAGGAGAGCTTCATCCTTGTCAAATAACTCCCTTGTCACTGTCTGTAGTTTCATTTGTTAAGATAGTAAAGTAGGAGGCTTTCGACCATAAACTACTTCAAAAGGAGTTTTACCAATAGATATATGAAAAGAAGTATTATACCATAATTTTGCCCATGGTATCCAATAAGCCCAATTTCTGGGTTGTTCAAAAGCAAAACAACGTAAGTATCCCTCCAAACATCTATTCAAGACTTCAGTTTGCCTATCTGTTTCAGGATGGTACGAAGAGCTCATCTTAAGTATAGTGCCCTACAGCCGAATGATTTCTTTCCGAAAGTGACTATCGAATAATGGATCTCGGTCACTAATAATAGATTTAGGAATTCCATGGAGTCGTATAATTTCTCTAGCAAACAATTCAGCTATTGTCTTGGCTGTATAAGGATGTTTCGACACAATAAAATGTGCATATTTAGAAAACCGATCCATCGCAACAAAAACAACTTCATGCCCTCTTGATTGAGGAAGCCCGGTGATAAAATCCATAGAGATGTCATCCCATATTAGATTCGGAATCGGCAAAGGTTGGAGCAGGCCTCCAGGAACAGTTGCAGCATATTTGTGCCTTTGGCACACATCACAAGATTGCACAAACTCTTGCCAAGCTTCAATAAGTTTTCAAGAAACTTGAATGTTCTCCTAAAGGGGAAGAATGAAATTCCTTTAGGAGTGATTATATCAAAGGAGATGATGCAGATATAACAAGTCTATTGTTGTAATATAGAACTCCTTGTTGCATCTCAAAACTTGGATGAGAATCTGGATTGTTGGTTTAATGGGTCATAATTTTTTGCAATTGATGGTCTTGTTTAGCTTCTTCAATAAGATCTCACCTTCCTCTCATGTAGGGTAAGACACTAAAGTGTGATATTCACCTTCTTCATATATTTTGGATAATGAATCAACAACTTTATTTTCTAGACCTGATTTGTAAATAACTTCAAATTGGTAACCCAATAACTTGGTCATCCAACATTGTTGATCTATGGTTATGATCCACTGTTGTAGTAAATGTTAAGGCTCTTTTGATTAGTATACACTATAAAAGGTCTCCCAAGAAGATAGTGACGCCAATGTTGCACAGATAAAACCAAAGCTATCAATTCTTTTCCATATGCACATTTTGACAAATTCCCTTCTGATAAAGCTTTACTAAAATAAGCTATTGATCTTCTATTTTGCATTAATACAATGCCAATTCCTCTTCTAGAGGCATCACACTCAATCTTAAATGGCTTGGAAAAATCTAGGAGTGCAAGAACTAGGGGACTAGGCAAGAGCGTTTTGAGTTACAAGAAAGACTCTAAAGAAGTTGATCCCTAGTGAAAATTATCCTTCTTAGTCAATTCTGTCATAGGCTTATCTACTTTACCATAATTTTCTATAATTGGGTATGAATTCAGAAAGTACAACTGACAATAGAACCATGAAGTGAAGGCAAACTAATGGGGATTGATATGGTGGTGCTTATAGATAGTGAAACCTGCCATAATTTTATTTATCCTCAATTAACTGTAGCTCTCGGATTGAAGGTGCAAGAGACAAGGCAATTGGGAATTAAATTTGGTGATGGGCATAACATGATTATTAAAGGGAAGTGTCCTGAGTTATACATTCACTTGAGAACTTTTGAGCTGAAAATATAGGCATATGTATTAGAATTGAGAGGTGTAGATGTAGTCTTGGGAGTTTCCCAATTGAAAACATTATGGAAAGTTGTAATGGATTGGAAGGAGATGACCATGCAGTTCCATCATGAAGATCTTTTAGTCACCCTACAAGGTAAGTTGGAGGCTGCTAAGAAGGGTAAACAAAGAGACAAAAGGGGGGCAGAATCCTGCTCCCTATATTGCCTTTTGCAAAGGCATTCTTTTACTATTGATGGGTTGTCATGTGAAGCAGAGGGAGTAACTTCTCGAACAACATTACCACTAGAATCAGAATTGAATGCATCACAACCATCAGCATTATTGCAGTAATTTGAAAGATTTTCTGCAGTTTTCAAAGAAGGGAGCAGGTTTCCACCTAAGTGAAGTCAACAACAGGCTATAGTGTTGCAGGAAGGGCAGAGTCCCCTATTATTGTGTGTCCATTCCGTTACCCACACCATCGAAAGGAGGAAATCGAAAGACAGGTTCATGAAATATTGCAATTGGGGGTTATTCGGCCTGGTGTAAGTTCTTTCTCTAGTCCTGTTTTATTGGTAAAAAAAAGATTCATCATGGGGAATGTGTGTTGATTATAGAGCATTAAATAAGGTTACAATTTTAGATAAGTACCCTATTCATGTGGTAGATGAATTGCTTGATGAGTTATTTGGAGCTATGATTTTTTTCAAAAATTGACTTGAAATTGGGTACCATTAGATTAGAGTAGAGGAAGACATTCATAAGACTGCATTTAACACTCACAATGGACATCATGAGTTCTTAGTTATGCCTTTTGGGCTCACTAATGCCCCTGCAACCTTTCAAGCAGCAATGAATGATTTATTTAGACCGTTCCTTTGTAACGAGCAATGAGAGCACGTTTAAGTTTTTTCCAAGTTAGATTAACTTCGGTCTCCTTAAGAAGATTAAACCAATGAATGGTGGAGCCTTCCATACTTACATGTGCCAACTTGAATTATGGACTTCGAAATAAATCTCAGCCTTAGTAATCCATGTGGATCCCAATCATCAAACATTGGTAATTCTACTTTCTTCATAGACATCCTTACTTCTCCAATTGATCACCTTGATGTTCTTGAGGCTCAGATTGAGATGACTGATCAACAAAAATGGATGCCCCCCTTCAATGGTGTTGCTTTAACCCTTGTTCCTAATTGATTGCTGATCTCTTGTAAAAGAGAACCATGTTGTTGTACTTCAGACATCAATGCTGCATAATACCTCTGATTACTTCCATACTTCCTTCTTGCATCGCCACCCTCTCTTCCAAAACATTAGCCCCATCTGACCTCTTTGATATTCCTTCTAAGCATACAATCCCTCTTACATCCGGTAGGTCGGACCAATGTTAGAGTCCCAAAATCAGAATAAAGAAACACACAAAATTATTAGGGTTAACATAAACAGTTCAACAAGAAATAGAGAAACTTTCTCCATTGGTACATCTCTCTCTTTTGACAATAATTCTTAGATCCCTTCCCCACTAACTTCCCACCAACTTATAACCACACACATACCTTAAAACATGAAAACATAACTGCCATAGAGAAATAATTGACTCTACAATATAAACTGCCTACTATATGTTAATGTTGGTTTGCCCCTTTTTTGTGTTTTAGCCCTCTTGGAATATACAATCCATGTTTTGGCCAGATGATCCAGCATGTTTCCGTCATAACCCAGGTTCACATTTGGAACTGGGTTTCATTTAGATTCCCTACCATATCCTCATCTATATCATTTATATTTAAATGAGTTTATCCTATTTTATCGTTGCTATTAAATCTTCTTTGGTGTTCTTCCTATGTTAATGTGCATATTTGTCATATTCTTACATTGTCTAATTTGAACATTTATTGAATGCTTATGTGACTATAATCTTAAATATGTGTTTCGGAGTTTTCTATCAATAGGTGTAGTCTTGACTTTTTCTCTAATGTTCTAGTATCGTATTCTTTCTATCCTCAGATGTTCACACATCTACTTTAACATCCTCATCTTTGCGATTCTTATCTTTTGCTAGTGTGCTTGGTTTATAACTAAAAATTGAACTCCATATAATCATTCTAGTTGCCGTTTTATAAAATTTCTTTTTAAATTTTAGAGGTATCTTATGATCACAAAAAACAACTTGATGTCCATTTCAATTATTCTGCTTATATCCTATATAAAACATTTTTATCGACCCTTCATCCTTTTGCAAAAACGATGCTAGATACTTAAAATTTTAGTTATTGATGATTCATTATCTCTTGGCTTAAAAATTGTCTTGCTATATTTACTATTACTAAACTTAAATTTTATATATTTTGTCTTTACTTTACTAAGCCTAAAACTTGTAATTTTCAAAATTTCCTACCAAGATTCGACTTTTGCATTTACTCTGAGTCTCATTGACCAAAATAATATGTAAACAACATACATCATGATATTCATAACTAATGTAAAATGATATTGATTTAAAATTAATGCATGATGTAATCTTATCTTTATAGGACTGCTTCAGTTAATTTGCCTAGAGATTTCACTCTTGTTATTACGTCCTCATATGTATCCTTAATTGTTTCAATAAACCTATGAGAGGGAAATAAAAAATAGGAATTCAGCTTTGCTAATTATATGTGCTTGTGGTCCAAACTAGAAGTTTACAAGAGAAAGAATACTCTTAAGTGAAACATTTTTATTGAAAGCTAATGGGAATACAGCAAAAGGGGTTGGGTTTGAGACGCTCAACAATGACTTCAGCCTCTTTGGTCTAATTATAAAAACCATTTAGTATGTTGGTAACTAACGTTTGCCATGTTTGCTATGCCTAATAAAAGATATGAAGATTTACATTTAAAAAGTAAAAATGTAATTGTTGCTAAATTATTATCTTCACAAAGAAGAACTCGATTCCATCAGGCATAAAGACAAATTCTTCGAAAGGCTTTTGACGTTGAGGATAGGTGCAAAGCTATCTTCGAAGGTGTTCCTTTGGGGATGACTACTCTAACTCTTGATTTAATATCTCAAAGTAGGCAGTCTGTGCCTCTTGGCAGAGCTTGTCTCTATGATATGTTAAGGAATGTTAAGGAGTCTTTTCTAATGTGCAAGGACTGCGAGGCGTCTTTTAGAGTTTCTCAGGTTAAGCACCATTTTGCATGTCAACAATGGTGTTGATTTATAGTATTGACTGTGCTGTGGAGGGGAGTGCAGGCACAATTACTAAAAGGGCGTGACATTTGGGAAATCAACAAGCAATGACTATGACTTGATGCTCTTAGTAAATTTTTGCAGTCAAATGCGTGGGAAGAGATAAGTAATAAATCAAATCAATAGGCTCTCAAATGCAGTAAACTTTTTGCTGACTCAAATTGGTGGTAAAAGATAGGTAAGAAATCAAACAAAGAGGCCTTTTCAAATAAGCTTACTAAAACTTTTTGCAGACTCAAATGGGTGGGAAGATTAAATCAATAGTTTCACAAGCTTTAACTTCATAAACGACATCTAGCAACTGAACTTTTTATAATTGCTATAAGTAAATTCAACAATTAAAAAAATGGAATCCTAAATTTCTAGTTTTCACCCACCAACCTTTAAGCGGGTTTTCTACACTATAGTTGACAACCAGATTTTATTCACTAGTTTGTAGAAGAAAAACAAACGAAAATCTAAGTTGGGTGCCAATAATTTTTCTTAGGTTTTTCCAAGAAGTAATTAACAAATTTGACATGTGTGTAACATTATAAATATAATGCAACAAGACACTTTTTTTAAAGAACTATTAGGTATATAAGATGCATGATTAGTTTTACTACGCAGAACCAAACGTGCCATCTTGGAAAATCTATCTACGACCACCATAATGAAGTCGTGATTTCAATTGGCTCCAAGCAGTTCTAAAATAAAATCTTTGTTAAGGCCTCTTTAGATCTTCCAGGAAATAATTAGCAACATGTGAGGCTAATGGTTGAATTTGGCATGTGTGAGATTGGAAATATTTTGCAACATAAATGACCAAAAGGACCATCAATTACTATTTGCTATAATCATGTCCCTTCTAAATTGTTAAGAGCCTCTTGCATGTATCCAAACTATAAAGTCTCTAAGTGATGTATGAGAATTACATAGGTGGGTACGTAACCATCTCTAATTACATATTAAATAATTATGGCTATTTTCTTATATTTTCTAAAAGATCATACTAGAGTTAGCATAAGTAAAATTACTCATTTATGGGTCACTTGCATTCTATTAGTCTTAGAGCTCATTTTATATAGATTGACCACAGCAACCACTGAGTAAAACATTATTGGATTTATTTTTTTTAATGTAAAAGTTTATTCTCGAAAGAATTCTACCCATCCTTTGTTCTTGGCACTTCGTTTCTTTCATAATAGGATGAAATTTAGTGCCCTGTGGCTCGAGTATAATATGGATTGGTTTTATAGCCTATGTTTTTGGGGTGAGAGTGTAAAAACCCTTGATAATAGGTGCATTAGCTGTGTTGAGTCTTCATTGAAGTCTTGATTAAATAAAACAATCGGTACCCTTCTTTGCATAATGCCTTTTGTATTTCTATAATGGATACATCATAAGCAACCTCAAATTGTTTGGAAAGATTAGTGTCTAAGGATAGACACATTAGTCTTCCCTTCTTTAATCTCCTAAAAGGCTATTAAGAAAGACTTGGTCTAACAAAGCTTCCCTTTCTTACTATAATTCACTATGTTGGCTACAATAGGCATTAAAATTATTTATGAAAGACCTATAGAAGGTTGCATAGCCATGGAAGTTTTGAGCTTCTTAGATGGTGTAGCGAGGCCATGTAAGCTTTGAGCTTCGTAAATGATGTTTGGTTCAAGTCAATCTTAATTACTCTAATTTTGTCATAATTTTGGAAATGCTTTTTGTAGAATGATAAGGACAAAATGTGTATGTAAGCGAGAGCATCGTGTGCAGACTATTTATCATGTTGTTGACATAGTAAACAATCAAGCATTTGATCACCCATGTGAATATGCTTGGCCATTTATGAGTCTAAGGTGCATGACTAACTATTCATACAGCATCATGTATTTACTATGGTGCCATTGCTTAGGCTAGTTTTTGAGAATCATCATGATCCTACTATTAGGTCTAACATGCCTATAAGTCTAGATACACAAAACATATATTTGAGTGTAAGTTTTGTTGATGACAAGACTATCAACATAGTTTGTAAGAGTGATCCTCTTTTTGAGTTAATAACGTTTGCCAATTTAATAACTTATGGTGTTCATAGCAATGCTTAGGGTTCTCTTAGTGTCTATTTAGTTCGCCTTGTTTTCTGGGTTTCATATAGTATGTGAGAAATTTGATAATTGTGAACCCAGAACAACATTCATATTTGATAGTATAGTATAGAGAAGTAAATAATTTGTTTGTGTAGTACTTTTGTTTTATGGGACTATGCTTTAAAATTTTCACCATGTATTTGAGAGTTTTCATATGGTAATGTGAGAGATTTGATGATTGTGAACTCGGAACAAGGTGTATCACATGCATAATTATTTAAATAAGAGTTAAATGACTCTTCTAGGATTATGCTTCGAAATTACCTTAAAGAGTGTTGTAATCTTAGGGGATGACTCTCAAATGAGATATTAACGCCAACCTTTATTTCTTTCGCTACTAAGGCTAACATCTTCTTGAACTTGTCCTTTTTTCTTGAATTGTGATTGTGTAAGGAGGTGAAGATTTGATAACTAAGGACTTGACTTTGTTTTGGTTGGGTTGGGTTTGGTTAATTAAGTTTGATACTCTTCTCTTTGTTTTAAAGTGCATATATGCTTTCTTTTCCATATTGAGTTACTAAGAGGTTATAGAATGATGCTATGCTAAGAATGAATATGAGCAGGACGTCATTTCATATTTTGTCGACACAAAACTCCATATCAATAGTAACTAAATATCTTTGCGCGACTGATAGAGATATTTGATGTATCCATGCAACTTTAAGTGATTAAGTTAGGTTTTAGTCTTGTATTTTGTCCTAGCACTTCAGTGGAAATAATAGTTTTGTAACTCCATTATTTATGATGATTTTGATTTCTTTCTCACACACTTTGCAAATGGATAGATAATAAAAATACTGGTGCATTTCCTTTTGTTGTCCGATGTCAATTTGGATAATATGCATTGTAACATGTGAAGTTCTAATCTACTCCTCTCCCTTAAATGTTTTTAAGGGTTTGCTGAAATTCTCAACTCTTGTCACTTCCTACGACTGTGCAGGCATTTTGATGCTATGATCTCCTTGTTATCACAATTATAATATTTGTATGTTATGATATGCCACTTGAGAGTTGGGATTACAGCTAGGTTCTTATATTTTCCTAGGATTTTCAATTTTAGTTTCTATCATAAGATGTTAGTTCCAAGATGAGTAGTGCCAATTGGTTTTCTAAAGGCGGCGCCACGTAAAGTTAAGTGCATAAATGAAGGAACCTTGGCAAGGTTAGCGACGTGCCGCTGGCATGGGTGCTAGTTCTAGTGGTTATATTTGGCATGAACTACAGGTAGAGGAGAACTAGCTGACGATAGCAGAAGATATCCGACGTGGAGGAGAACTAGGTGGTGGAGGAGGAGGATTGCATACTCTTGAAAGTGTCACAGAATAATCAGTAGCCTTACTATGCATTATATCGTTGTGGCAATTTTACCTTATGGAGATTCTGGTTCTTGTGGCAACATCTTAGCAACCATAGAACTTAATGTCTTTATAATAAGTGTGGTGGTTATGGTGATGAGAGGTAAAGTGTGGGAGAAAAGAAACAGAGGGTGGTGTTTCCTAAGAGAGAGAAATTTAGGGTTTTACTAGCAGGTGAAGAGGAAGAAATGTAAGTGTTTGGTGGTGATGGAGGTAAAAGATGCCATGCTGCCATATCAAAGTTGCAGCCTCTCCGTAAAATGATTGTAGAAGCGTGGCGGTAATTCTGTAGTGACTTAATATCATATTGTTATTGTTAAGAGAGCACAATATATATGCATACATAACCATTAATCACTGTTGTTTGAGAGACTTGTAATTGTAAGCGTAGCCATCCAACCAATGTCAAAGCACTCAAACCATATAGCACTGAGCTGCAACCATTCATGGTTGCCGATATTGAGACAGTTATGATTAATAATGTTCAGAAGCCTTATGCAGCTGGTCTCATTATGGTTGGTCTTGGTGAAGAGATCAATAATTATATTATGATTGATACCTACTTTAGTGAAGACCCAGGTTTAAAATTTCGACCCGTGCCGGAGTTTCGGTCTCAGACCGGAACGATATAGTTTCGGTATCGTATCGTGTCGTGCCGATACAGTTTTGGTATTTTTTATTTATCTATAGTAATTATAAGATAAATATGTTTATTGTATATATAAAAATAAGTTGTATATTGATTTACTATAAGTTCTCAATTATTGAATAATTTAATATTATTAGAAAAAATAATTAAAAAAATTATTTAAATAGAATTGATATATTAATAATTCAAATTAAAATGGAAATATTTATAATAATAATAATAATAATAAGTATATAAATTAATACAAGATATTACTTTATATTATAATAATTATATAAATTAACTATTTATTCATTTAATTAATTATTAATTAAATAATATATATTTTAAATAGTAAAAAATATCAAGTAAACATTTTTTTTAAAAAATATCAGAATATAAATATAATTTATTAGAATTTTTTAAAATTTTTTAGAATTTTTTTGAAAATTTAAATGAAATTTAAAATAATAAAAAATATATTAGAATATAAATAAGAATTATTATATATTTTTTAAAATTTTTAAATGAAATTTAAAATATTATTTTTTCAGAATATTAATTAATAAAATTTATTTAATTTATTTTAATTTTAAATATATTTTTTATATATTTTATTAGGATAATTTAATTAGGATTTATAAAAGGCTCCTAGAAATATCACACATCCTCCGCACATCCTCCTTGGGAATTCTTTAAATTAATTAAATAAAATAATTATTAAAAACAGAAAAAGAAAAAAAAAACTTGCAGTAGTACGCGAGATCGCGCCGTGATGATCGCGGCGCGATCCTGCGAGGGGCGTCCAGCGACCCTACCGGACGCTTCCGGCGCCGCAAAAGCCATCGTGCGCGACGCCTTCGGCGCTGCAGAAGGCGTCGCGCACGACGCCTTCGGTGCCGAAGGCGTCGCGGGACGCCGCCGGAGGCGTCCTGCGTCTCCTCCGGCGCTGTCGAGACGGGGACGCCTCCCGTGCCGGTTTCGGCCGCCCGACGGAACGGAAAAAAACCGTTCGTGCCGGGCGGCACGAAACGACATTTCAAACGTTGGTGAAGACTACTTTGTAATAGTGGATTCCTTTGAAAACTCAACATAATACCCTATAACTAAGACAATCAACATGTGATTAACTATAATAACCATGGCTCGAATCTTGTATGGTGTTGGGTGGCATGGTTGAAACATATTGTGCCGATAAATTATTGAATTTTAATACTAGTCTCTATTTGACACAAACAATATCTCATATTCTCATGTGTCATTGTGGTAATCATGTCAATGACTATCGTGTCATGCCAACACTCGACACCTCCATGGATAACACGGGCTAAGATGAATTCAGATTATTATTATTATTATTATTATTATTTTGTGTCCATACAAGATATGTTAAAACTGAATTATTTCAAATGGAATATAAAATTTGAACTGAAATATATAGTTGCCTTATCTATTTCTTTTTCTTCATTTTTTTCCCTTCCGATTCCAATTCTCCACTGGTAAAGCTCCTTGTATGTTACATAGACTTCACTTTAAACATTAGAGATTTGCTTTGCCTGGGAATTGCATGAGCGTACACTATCTATTGGTCTACATATCTTTCTGTTGGGTGATTTCTCTTACAATTTTCTGCTCTTTGTTTGTTGCATTAGTATTGGAAGATATAAGTTAATTTTTTTCCTTTCAATTGTGTTATGATTATTGCACTTCATTCCTTGTATCTAATTTTCTTTCTACTTAGACGTGGAGCAAGGAAGAAACAGATCAGCTATTTGATCTTTGCAAACGGTTTGATCTTCGTTTCATCATTATAGCAGATAGGTTTCCATTCCCTCAGACTCGGAGTGTTGAAGAACTTAAGAATCGCTACTATTCTGGTAGTTCTTTTCACAAATAAATTCTTTTTGAATAGTTATGTTGATATTGTGCACCTTTTCTTTGTGATGAGTCCTTATGACAGCTTACTGACTTAAAGACTATCATGCTTATTTTGATTGTTCACTCAAAATTATAATTATGATTTTCATATTTTAGAGTCTTGCCTCTTGTTATTCTATAAAAGAATTTGAAGATGAGACGTCATTTATTAGACAACAAAGTTAATTCCCAAGTTAATCATGTTGGATGCCAAGAACATAGATAGTGGGGGTAAGTGTAAGAACAATACAAGCATACTGTAGCATAGAATATTTTAAAAGAGCTCTTCTATTTAGTTTTGTAACTGTAGAGTCCAGGTTGTCTGACGCCTACATAGTCTATCAGTTGACACCTGCTGGCTTGCTAATATGATTTCCTTTTCATCTCACCTAGTAATCCTGCACACTTTTTTATGTATCTTTTCTTAGCCTTCTAATTCCTTAACCCATTGTCTATTTGTACAAGTATAACAACTTTTTCTTCTTAAACTAAGACACATAACAATCACAAACTCTAGAACCTCTCTAGTTTCATCTAATATATAATATATCTTTATCAACTTATTGAATAGTATGATAAATTATTTAAACCACTACTTCAGATCCATGTCCATTTCCAATTTTACAACTCAGCTTTCTTGCAGTATTTCTGAACTTGCATTATATTGCTACTGACAAAAGTAAATTTCAGATCATATTGTACTTATGTCGAGGCAACTTAGTAACATTGATGGAAGCATAGTTAGAAATCTTGTTTCAAGTTAGAATTTGGATCCCCAACTAGAACTGGATAATTTGGTTTCGTACTATAGAACTCTGAGTTTGGAGACATCAAGGAAAAGAAAGAGAGAAGGCAGAAGAAGAGGGGAACAAGGAAAGGAGAAGGAAGCATACTTCCATACACCGTGGAGGTTGGAACGTGAAGAAGCTTTACAGAAGTTGAAACATGCATGCGAGCTCATTGATGCCTTTAAACTGTGGAACCCTTGATCATCCTTGTCATGTCACAAGATGCTCACACAACCTTGCCGACATTGAGAACCCATGCATGATGTTAGCTCGTCGTGATAACATTTCTCGATTATTGTCTCAAGAATGTTTTGATGTTGGGTAAATTCATGCACACGAGCTCATTGATGCCTTTAAACTGTGGAACCCTTGATGATCCTTGTCAATGTCACAAGATGCTCACCCAACCTTGCCGACATTGAGAATCCATGCATGATGTTAGCTTGTCGTGATAACATTTCTCGATTATTGTCTCAAGAATGTTTTGATGTTGGGTAAATTCTTTCCTTGCTGACTAACTCAATTCAAATGGATCAAACGGTAAAACAAAGGTTTTGTAGTTCGTCTAGTTAATTTATGTGAATTATGGCAATCAAACGTTCATATACAATTTAAGCAATCTAGTGAACTCATTTAAGTTGACTACACACTTTAGTTGAGATGTTATCTTGTTCAAGCATTGCATGCATAATTTCTTTTGAATAACAAATTATATTTTTTTACCTAACCACTTGGTGGAGATTGATGAAGGGAAGGCTTGGTGCAACGGGAAAGTTGCTGCTGTGTGACCTAGATGTCACGGGTTTGCATCTCGTAAACAACCTCTTGTAAAGTAGGATAAGGTTGCTTACAGTAGACTCTTCCCGGGACTTTGCATTTGCGGGAGCTTCGTATATTGGGCTGCCCTTTTTTACTTAGTAGAGATTGATTTATACTTTTAATGGCTAGTGAAATATGACAATAGATATGTATACTCCCAACTCGAGGGAGTGCTAGGAGTAAATGAGTTTAGTCCAAAATTACTAGTTGCCAATACATTGTAATGCTTGTCAGAGGGATTAATATCATGATATGTACTGCCAAAATAGGTGACATATACCATTCTGCTGGTTTGCTAAGGTCGAAATTTAGTGTCAAAACAATGACACTAATTATGATAATTGGATTGATGCCTAAGGATCACAATGGGAGGGGATTACAAGACCAATAAAAAGGTCTTGACAGAGATAGAGCTCAACCAAGGAGGAAATCCATTTGAGGTTGGCCAAGGTTTGAAATTCCTGTATATCTGCTGATTTTAGTTTTAGCCTAAAATTTATCTAGGCATTATCATGCCAATACACCGTGGGTCGGGTCTGGCCACCCAAGTTTTAGGTCTGATTGAGATTTAATATAATTGGAATTTTTATGATGTGTAGGTATGTATTTAATTTGAATTACACAGGAGCTAAACCTAAAGTAGGTTATTCTATAAGTACATGCCAGCTGAATTGAGTTATTGTATATGAAGATATATAGCATCCCTACTAATTAATACTTGTTGAATTTCTCAAGCTCCTCACCCTTACTCTTCCCTGCTTGAATGGAAGGAGAGCAACCTGTCATCCGATGCAAAATTGGTTCATGAGAACGGTTGCTAAATGCCTATATTGTCAGTCTGCATATCTTGATTGAACTTTGTCACTTGAAAACAAGCTCACACAAAACCTCTAATATGTCTTTTCCTTTGTCCCTTTGTCACAAACCCTCATCTCAAGCTTTCCAACTGCCTCTACCTTTAGCCCCCCTTCTCACCCAATGTGTGATCAGTTTCGTCTGATACAAACTGAGACAATTGTCACTTGATGCAGGCACTATATGGTTGGTGTCAGAGCAATTCAAAGAAATGAGTACTGTTCTTCTATATATGTACACACACACACACACAAGGTTTGTAAATCTCAACAAAAAAACAAACAGCTATGTTGAAGGACATTAAATGGACATATGGGTAATTATGAAATAGTCGATTGTAAATCATCTGATAATAATTTACTTTTCTAGTGAGGCTATCTCCTTCTAGAGGCTCTTCTTTATCTTGCTGTCTCTCTTTCAAATATCATTTGAGAAAGGATGGACAGAGATCAAATCCTTATGCACTTTGGAGATACTTTAAATTGTTTAGTGTAGCCAAAACTTTTACCATCTGAGACTTCTTCTAATCTTCCATGTTTTTTTTTGAATGTTTAGGTACTTGTATAGTTATGATGGCTGCAATATCTTTTTCCACACAAATATATATTCATATGTATATATTTTGATTGTTAGCACATGCGAATTGCAGTGACTCGAGCACTGTTGCTTGCTAGGGCACCTTCTTCTACTGATGTTTCTGGACATCCAATTGTTAAGGTATAATGACTACCTCTTGATTGCTAGTTTTACATATGCTTCCTATGTGTTCATGCATAAGATTTGCATTTTACATGCAGTGAAGTTATAATGATTCCATTTATGCAAATTTAACACTGAACCAAGCTTGTTAGGATGGGGATCCTACCATCCTAGGCAAGGTTTAAAATCTCGACCCATGCCGAGATTTTTGTCCCATACCGAAATGGTACAGTTTCGGTATCGTATCGTGCCGTGCCGATACAATTTTGTATCGGTATTTTTTTATTTATATATAGTAATTAGTAGATAAATATGTTTATTGTGTAGAATTTAAAAATAAGTTATACATTGATTTTACATAAGTTCTCCATTATTGAACAACTTAATATTGTTAGAAAAAATAATTAAATATAGTTTTTTAAAATAAAATTGATACATCATAATATGTAACTTTAATAATACTAAAAGATGTGGCGTGAATATGATGGAAGTATTGATTCTTGTAATATTCTGCTTTGGTTAACTCTATAGTTCTCCAGACCTTAGATTAAATAATCATAATTATATAAATTAATACAAAAATATTATTTTATATATAATAGTTATATAAATTATTTATTTATTTAATTATTTATTTAAATAATATATATTTAGAATGACGGTTCCATATTTTGTTTTTTAAAGAATGCTATATAATTGAAAACTTTCTCAAATTATACATACAATGAAAAAATATTTTCTAAGTAAATGTCAATCATTAAAATGTTTAATGGAATGAAAATGCATTCTAGTCTAAATATAGTTGAGAATGAGATCTTTGCTAGGATTTTAAGTTTCTAGTCAGGTTAGATCTTTTGTTGGTTCAACCATATATCTCATCAAATTGAGCTCGGGCTCTATAGATTAAGCCAAAATTTAAGTTAAATGAAAACTAAATGTTTTCATTAATTAAAAATTTAATACAATTTCTTGCAATGTAGAGTAAGGTTTCGTACAATAGACCCAAATGTGATTCGACTCTTAGGCCCTACATTGGCAGTAGCTTCGTACACCGAGTTGTCTATTTTCTTAAAATTTTCAATACAACCTCAAAATCAACAATTAATTACATACTTAAGTAATTTTTTTATATAATAGTAATAATAATTAAGTAAATTAGGATATTACAGAGGCTATCAAGGAAAATTTGAATATGCTCACCTATGTCGAATGGAGACTTGATGCAATTTATCTTAAAGGAAGTTATACCATATTCGGTTCTACTAGATGAAGACAACTTACGGGGCTATCTTATCATCACTTAATCCTAAAGTAGTCTTAATGCGCTCATCTTTGCTATTTAAGATTTGACGCAAGATGCTTTATTAAAATCACTTGATTCTAATAGAGGCTCAAGGCCTTCACATGATAATTACTCACCAAAGGCATTCTGTTATCAAAGGAAGATTCAACATGATAGCTTCTAGGTCTATAAATGAATTAAACGTTTATCGATAGGTGTTTAGGTTGGTAAGAGATTGTTCATGTTCATTTAATATACACAAGCTTGAACAAGTTTTGTAACAACAACCCAACCTTATCCACTTGGTGGAGTTGACTATATGGATCCTTTTACGCCATTGGGCTCTATCTCCCATTATATCATCATCTATACTTAAATAAATTTTATCTTATTTTATTATTGCTAACCAAGTTTTCATGGTCTTCTTTGATGTGCGTGTTTGATATAGTTTCACATCGCCTAACTGAAGCATTTATTGGTCGTCTAAGTACATGCTCGTGCCATCTTAAACGTCTCTCGGAGTTTTTCTTCAATAGATACAACTCCGACTTTCTTTCTAATGCTCTCAGTTTTTATTCTGTCAATTTTCGTATGCTCATACATCCACCTTAACATCCTTATCTCAGCAATTCTTATCTTCTGCTTATGTGCTTGAGTCATAGCCCGACACTCAGCTCCATATAACATAACAGGTTTAATTGTGGTTTTGTATAACTTTTCTTTAAGTTTTAGATACTTTACGATCACAATATT
Organism: Zingiber officinale; assembly: GCF_018446385.1. NCBI lineage: Eukaryota > Viridiplantae > Streptophyta > Magnoliopsida > Zingiberales > Zingiberaceae > Zingiber > Zingiber officinale. The sequence continues at coordinate 134,954,690 of NC_056002.1, forward strand.
TATTGTTATCCAATCTATGGTGTGAGAACTCTTTGCTATTTACTACTACACCTAAGTTCTCATGGAGATGTAGCAATCCTTGTCGTTATGTTACAATCGTACTTGCAATGTAAATTCTTACATATTTAGTACTACATCCAAGTTTTAGAGATGTAACGGTCTTTGTCAAGACGTTATAGTCGGACTTTGCAACGCATTCTTTCCGGGGAACAATCTAGCATTAGCACAATAGTTTAATGGATCTATTCATTGAACATTTGTCATAGTTTAATGCTGACTGACAACCTAACGCAACCCTCCTCTTTTATCCAGGTTTGAGATCGGCCATGACACGTTCGTCATGGGCAGAGTTAACAAGCTTGGTCAGAGATTGGTAATTAATGAACAAGCTTCATATGTGTTCATCTCGTTAATCATATTCATTAATAAAACACTTATCAAACTTGTAAATAAACAAAAATTCAAATATTAAGTTCACTAATCAACCAAAGAAGGTTAAAAATGTAAAAGTTATAAAATCAACCTCCAAATTAAGAGGTCAATAACATCTAAATGAACCAAGCTTAAGCAAAACTCAAGTTTATAAAAAAAAATGTCAAGCATGAACAACGGTTTCAACAACTTGGTCTATTTTAAGCTTAGTTCGACATGGCTGGTTCATTTTATGCTTAGCTTGGCATGGGTTGGCTTGATTTGGTTACCTTATCAAAAAAAGCTTGAATAACACAACTTGCCTACTTGGACTCATTTGCAATCCTACTAGCCTCTTCTCATTGAAGAGTGACTTACGATATCAAAGGAACTTTGTCATGTCTGTGACAGCTTGGTGAATACTTAGTACAAAATAACATGGGAACAGAAGCCTTGGCATGCTTGTCTTTCTTGGAGAATCAAGACAGGTCACTCTTTTGCAATAATCAAAGAGAATTTTAGAGTGGCAATGCAAGTCATCATGAAGAAAATAAGGAAAAAGGAGATTTGCAAAGCTTATTCTAGTCCAACCTTGAGGACAAGGTTTTAATTCAAATCATTCCTTTAAACTAGAATTATCTCCTTTTTTTTGGAAATAGTTGTAGGGACTAATTCAAGTTACCTATCAAGTTACTCCTTATATTTTTTCTAGAATTAATTATTTTATTGTAGATATATAGATATAAACTAAAGGTTGTTTTATGACCGTAAAGTACCTCTAAAACTTAAAAGAAAATTCTACAAAATCGCAGTTAAACTTGCTATGTTATATAGAGTTGAATGTTGCGCTATGACTCAAGCATATGAACATAAGATGAGAGTTGCAGAGATGAGGATGCTAAGATGGATGTGTGGACATACGAGAATTGACAGAATAAGAAATGAGAGCACTAGAGAGAAAGTTGCATCTATTAAGAGAAAACAGACACGTTTAAGATGGTTCGAGCATGTACTTAGATAGTACGAGCATGTACTTAGATGACCAATAAATGTTCTAGTTAGGCGATATGAAATTACGACAAACACGCATATCAAACGAGGAAGAGGAAGACCACAAAAGACATAGTAATAATAAAATAAGATAAAATTTATTTAAGTATAGCTGATAATATAGTAGGAGATATAGCTCAATGGCGTAAAAAGATCCATAGAGCTGACCCCACCTAGTGGGATAATGTTTGGTTGTTGTTGTTGTTGTAGATATATAGATATAAACAAATTTAGGAATAAAATAGCCTATGAATTGATGGAGGTCTATGCCCTTGAAGGGATCAATCACTTTTCTCCTCTTTTTTTCCTGTTCTCCATTAGGTAGGACTTTTGTTCTTATCATCTTGCATGCAAACATGGTTCTCCATTTCATGGACATTCTTTGAGGTAGTCACTTTATGTATCAACATGTGGATATTTAAACTCACGTATGGGGCATAAAAGTTTAATGTCGCATCGATCGTGTGGTAGACATTCCCAAAAAGTAGGATCTGATATGTTCTAATAGGTTTGTGATTTGTTTCTGCTTTGGTGCTCACATTTAGGAACCTTACAATATGACACATGAAGTTGAGCGGAAACGTGCACTGTCTGCAGTGCTTTCTCAAACAAGACAGCAAGAGCAGAAAGAGGCAGAGGTATTATTGTTGCATCACGTTGCTCATTTATGTTCCTGTGTTTCAAATTCTGATTTATTTCTTACCATTTTAGATCCTTGCTGAAGCTAAACAAATAATGGAGTCACGCATGGCTAGTAAAGTGAATATGACCCATGTGAGTTTATATTAACCCAGTCATTTCTTAATGGATTCGGTCAAAATGCAGCATAGCTATCATGTAACAATTTTAGTACTGCAAATTTCTGAAGCTTAATACTGTTTTAAGGTTGTACAAAGAGAACTTTTGCCTCAAAGGAACATATATATATAGTTTGGTTGTAGAGTTACCATTTCTTTCTGCATATTAAATAAAATAGATGCACTTAGATTAGAGTTTCATACAGAGTGCAGAAGAAGTTGAATTGCCGGACAACCAAATAGGTAATGAAGGTGCAGAGGCTGCTGCTCATGATGAATCTGCATTGCCATCGCCTAACATTCATCTGTCATCTTCAGCTGCTACACCACCAATAGCCACAGTAGAATGTACCTCAACTCCAGCTTCACTTCGCATGGTAGATTTACTATTTTTTTGTTGTTTTTTTAATTGGCCATTTACTAATTTTAGCCTTTCTTCCACTCTGTTTGTTGACTCTGATTCCTTGGATAAGTTTGATTCTCATACAAAGAATTTGTCTAGTGCTTTTTCTAGTCATGCATTCTATAGATAACAAAATATGTGGTCAAAGAAGACAACTCTCATATCTCGGTGATTTCTCACAACTAGTCAGTAATGATAAATTCTTGTGTATTTTTCCAGGTTGGCTTGGATGGGTATTGTTTTGAAGGTTACTTGTTATATCCAGTTACATGCGAGATTCTCTAATTATCTCTGACAGTTCTTATGTTATGTACCATAATTTGTAAAATAAGCATGCTTCTTGATTTGTCAAACAACAAATTTTTGTTGTTACTACAAAAAGTCTTCAGTTTGCTTTATTTCCTGTAAGTGATGCTAAGTAGTTGATTCATGATTGCCTTATTGAAACAAAGTCTACTTTGCCACAAATATTTTTATGCTGCACAACCAATGTGGTACATTGTTAGTAGATTTTTTTCTCCTCGTCATTAAACATAAGATTGCTAGCTATGAGCAAGGTTTGTATTTCTTTCTTTTGTTGTACTGATAAAGTCCACGCTTGAAGTAGATAGAAGGCTAATCATGTGATAACAAAGAAAAGGTGAATTAATAGCTCAAAGTGATTGGTCTCTACCTGATAACAGGTAGTACAGGGGTAGCATTACTTTTAATCTTAAACTGAACTCATAATTTCACTTCTGGATCCTTGTCTTTTTCATGCGATGATTATCATTGTCTCATCGTCTAACCTGATATGAGGTTGCCTAATTTTTTATACTTTCTATAAACCTAAATAAATCTGATTTGGAATTGGTACGAATATTCTTGTTCAATTCAAATCTGTACCATGTGTTAAATTTGATTGGGCATACATTTTTTTCATAAGGTTAAAATTCTTAGCAAATGGCACATTCGATATTTTCTTAACACTCCTATCTGTGGGCGTTGGGATTACAACAAACTGACTGAAGTTCAACACTCGGACTAGTTTAATTGAGGTTATATTCTATATTTATTTAAATGGGCATGATTCAAACATACATTTTCTGCATGTTAAGTCTGGTTGGGTGAGCACTATGATCTAAAAGCTTGAGCCATTAAGAAAGGGTATATTCTTCTCTTAAGTCTTAACAATAGTAAAATTCATACTTTTAGTCTGTCCTAATTCATCATTTATATTCTCTCGACTTTATTCTTTTTCTTCTACATTTGCTCTTTGACAGATGCATGCCAATTCAATATGCATCATATCAACAAGGAACAAAACAACAATAATCATGACAGAGTTCATTCTTGGCTTTTTTCCCCTTCTCTTCGAAATGTAAGGATAAGGTCAGAGGAAGAATTTGTTAGCAAAAAATAAAGATTCATTTAAATATAGATGAGGATACAGTAGGGATCAAATCCAATGGTATAGGAGGATTCATGTGGCCGACTTCACTTAGTATGATAAAAACTTGGTTGTTGTTGTTATCTTTATTAGCACATGGAGCTATTGCACACACTGCAGTCTTCTGTCTGGTGTTTCGTTATTTGCATAGATCTCAGTTCACTCGTAACCGTATAGTGCATTTGATGTAGTTACTTCATTATGGTAGGAGCTTAAACTGTTCAAAACCAACAGATTATCTATCTTTTTCGATTGATTAGAAAATCAGAGTACCAATATCATTAAATATAATTTTTAAATTCTTGCTAGATATTCCTATTTAAATTGTTAATTTTTTTATTGGAAATTGTTCCCAGTTTATTTGATGGGCAACCTCCTTTCATAGTATTTTCTATTGCTTTGAAGTTATCTCAACTAATCCCTTTTTTTTCAGCTTCGTGTATATTTGAGAACACACGCGCTTGACCAGATGGTGCAAGCTGCAAATTCAACTGCAGGCTTGAGGACCATCAAAAGGGTTGATCAGACACTCCAAGATCTAGGGGTTTGTTTGTTTTCCTCGATCTGTCCCAATAATAACAAATAATTGAAGATTTCTTTTGTTTTTGTATTCTTTTTTATGTCTGATCAGACATGAAATAAACTTTAGTATTCTTATTAATCTTCCTTTGTAGGTTCATCTGAAACCAAAGGTTCCAACTAAATCAGTATGTGCAGAACACCTTGAATTGAGAAAAGAGATACTAACACTGCTCAACCTACAAAAACAGGTACATTATGCTATTTTACCAATTCCAGTCAAAGTTAAATTGTTATAACAGTCTGTGCTGAAGTTTTCCTATGGGAGATATATGATTGATGCAACATCTAGAGCAACTCAACTCTTCCCAAGAGGGAATTTAAGATTATTAATATTGAAGAGCAATTAGGTTTAATATGATTATATATATATAAAAAGATGATATGATGATACAGTTGTAATTAACCCTTTTTCATCATTCTTCTTTAAACTACTCTTGATGTTGCATCTTCATATGATATAAAGTGATCATCTTTAGTAATTAATGACTGCCATTCAAACAACTAGCTTCTTGTTTTTGATTATTACTATTATTATGTTGTATAAAATAGCTGCAAAATAGAGAGGCTGAAGCTACTGCAAACCGAGACAATACATATGCTGAAGCATCAAGCACTCCTAAGGTAATTGTTGGCCTTCTACGATCACATATTGAACACACAAAAACATTTTTGATTCCCTTGATGTTACCTCTAGTGTCTGTGTTTACATCTTGACTGTTTTAAATGGTAATGTTAAAGCGTGCTTATCGTGGGGATGCTGAACGAACTATTGTCCCTGATTCTCTTGGTTTCGGAGGTAGGTGAAAGGAAGAAACAGTTGGTTTGGTTTCATATTATAAAAGAATATGGTGCTCTAAATATGTACTTCCTGTTTTTGCAGGTGATAGAGTTAGCAAACGTGACCACAAAAGGAAGGTCAGTTATTCAACTTGTGCTACTTTTGGGTTAATTAAATTGTTCATGCATAAACTATTCCAAACTTTCAATTTGATATAATACACATTTTTTTGCCTCCAATCAGATACATAAAACAAAAAAATTGGAAGATTAATTGAAACACTAATGTCAAGTAAATGAAAATTACTAATAAATAGGAATAATGTGCATGAACGCAATCTTATTTAAGAGGTGAAGAATTAACAAAAGGTATACACAGGACGTTTCAATAAAGTGCAGAGCAATGTATACTAATATCATAACACTAAACATATGGTAAAATAAGCGCATTATGCGTAGAATCAAAGTCGGTTTCCAGCACATCAAGGTGTCTAAGCAACTTTATATTCTATCACCAGACTTCACATGTAAATCTAGAGGCTAAGAAAAATGTCAAGTAAATGCAAATTACTGATAAATAGGAATAATGTGCATGAATGTAATCTTATTTAACAGGTGAGAATTAACAAAAGTTATATATTTTACATTTTGGCTTATATGTATTATTTGAGCATATCACTTATCGGTTAACACACTTTTATTTATGTTAATATTAACACAGTTGTGTATTTGTCTTAAAGCAACTATATCTATCTTGAATTCATTAGTTTATGGAGCCTATGCCTCCATTTAATGAATGTTGTTCAAGTTTAATCATGTATTAAAAGATAGTTTTAAATTTTAAGGTACAACAAATAAACCAACAATTAATAATGGAATAGACACAATATTAAACATGGAAGGTGAAACACTTTGAAAGACAAGTCCACCACCAACACACACCTACCGAAGGAAGATTCCAAATGCTCACATGGTCAATGTGTTCCTCCTGGCTGAATTTCTACATAAACAAATGTAAGAATAAAATCTCAATCAGATTACTCATAAGGTATTCACCTTTGTATTGAAAGGTGGAAATGGTGTCCACGGTTCAAATATTTTTCGAGCCTGTTCAAAAAGCTCGCAAACCGGCTTGATGTGTTTCATATCTAGCCTGAAATGGTGTCCACGGTTCATTTACCGAATTAATAATTGGGTGGAACGAATTGGCTAAGAATATACTTTTATTGGAAAAATTCTTGTGCTCCTAGCCCTTTCTATCATCTAGTTTTAGAAGGTTACAGCTATTGATCATACTAATCCCTTTATAAACAGAATATCTCAACTCCTAAATGCTGTACGTATCTGTGATGTCTTTTAAGGTTCCTGGAAGATTCATGGATGCGCCACCATCACCACCACAATCTAAACGGCCTAGGAAATTGAAGTCTTCCGATGGATAATGTGCAAGGAAAACCATGTACCAGAAAACAAAGGGTAGGCATTGTCATTGGGAAGATTGCAGATTATCCAACAAACCAACCAAACATTTGATTGTGTTACCTTGATCTGTGATTTTCTGAACTTGGCTTTTGATTTCACTGTGCCTGTAAGTAGTCTGTGTGACTTAGACAAGGATCCATACTTTTGAACCTGTCTTTGCAAGTGTAGTAAGATTGATTCTGAAACTCAACTCTGTATAATTTGTCAAATTAACTGAGATAAAAATTACTGGACGGTTTATGTAAAAGGTGTCTTGTTATAAATGTGGATGAGCTCTGGTTTGTGGATTCATCTCTGGCTGCTCCCTTGCTCCTCACTTACCAGCTGAATCAATACATGCAATTCATCTCCGTGTAGGATTGGATCAAATGCTCAGGCGAGCGATATCTTTGCACCAGTTGTCCTCCCACTCGGGTTTGATAGTGATCCAACAAACCGAGTTCATTGCAGCTGCAGTCACTGTTGGTATTTTTTTTTTTTTTTGGTCATAATTTGCATTTCCCCATTGTGTTTGCCAGCAAAATCAAAGAAGTTTGTGCAAGTTTTGTGCTGAAAATTGCCTCACATCTAGCAAAGCAGCAGCTTGCTATGAATTTAACTTAGTGCGGGGTCTCAATTGTAGGCATCTATATTTTGGTCGCTGCGAAATCGAAATTGAAAAATAAATAAATGAATCACAGTTCAGTGAGGATAGATAATTCAAATATAAGTAATTAATAATAAAAACTGCATGTTTTTTTAGTATAAATGAGTCATTTTCTGAGTATGTGCGTTTGATTCAAGTTATCGTGTATAGTCTTAGTTACGTGATTATCAAGTAATCACATAACTAAGGTTATCGGGAATAAAGTATAAATCCAATGTTGTTTGATTGAACGTAGGTTATACTATAATCTAATTTGATATTTACTATATTATCCTTTGTTTAATTTGATATTTAATTAATTTTTAAAATTAAATTAATAATATTATTAATTAATAAGTTGATAATATATGTAATAAATAAATATAATTGATTTTTAATTTTTAAAATTTAAAATAAGTATATATATATATTTTAAAATATAATTAAAATAAATTTAAATACTTGATTAAAAATTTGATTCTTCCTTACGTTACTGTGCTTCTTCCACGATCGCTAGCGCAATCTTCGTAAGCCGTCAGCGTGTTGTCTCCTCCATGAACCGACTCCTCCTTTGCGAACCGTCGACTCCTCCTCTGTGAACTACCGGCGCCTCCTCTGTGAAGTGCTGGCGCCTCCTCCTCGAACCGTCGGCGCCTCCTCCGTGAACCGCCAGCACCATCTGCCTTGGGTTGCTGCTCCCTCCTCCATGAACCACCGACATCGTGCACCCTGGGTCGTTGGTCCCTCTGGTAGTGTGCTGTCTCCTTCACAAACTGCTGGCACCGTCTCCCTCCTCTGCGAACCATCGGTGCCTCCTTCATGAACCAGCACTGTTCGCCTTAGGCCACTGCTCCCTCCTTCGTGAACCCTCGGCACTGTGCGGCTTGGGTCGTTGCTCCCTCCATCGGCGTGTCGCCTCCTCCGTGAACCACCGGCGTCGTCTCTATCTCCCTCTGCAAACTGTTGGTGCCTCCTTTGCGAACCGCTAGCACTGTGTGCCTTAGGCCATTGCTTCCTCCTTCGCAAACTATTCAGAGGAGAATCGTGCGCCTATGACTGCTGCTCTCTCCTTAGCGAACCATCATCGTTGCTCCGTCTTAGCCGTCGTTGCTCCACGGTGCCCACCTGCTCACCATTGCCGCTTGTCGCTTGGAGGATAATTTGGGAAAAAAATTTTTGTTAACTTCGGAATCGTGAAAAACCTAAGGCTTCCAAGGTTTTCCCATTCCGGGTTATATTCCCTAATTGCTGATGTGGCGGAAATGTTGTATTACCAGGAATCACCAATTACTTAAATCAAATAAGGTTATTGTTGATAGCCAACTAAGGTTATCAGCGATAACCCTGAACCAAACACACCCTAAGGAGTTTCTTATGGTCTTTCAAAATTTATATATATATGAACACACTTTGTGAGCACATTTTTTTTTAAATTTCTTAAACTTAAATGCAATAATTTAAATCCTAAGCTTTAAAAAAGAAACTAGGTGGGTGTCCACTATGAAGTATATAGGCTAATATTATATATATATATATATATATATGATATGGTGTCTGATTCATTGTCTGTGTCATATTTTCACGACTAAGATGATTCGGGTCATCTTGAATCACTCAGGGTGCCTTGATTCATTTAAGGTGCCTCGAGTCGTCTCAGTTGAGAAAACATGCATGAATCTCACAGATATCCGGGTGCCTCGCACCCTCGCACGAAAGTTGGACAACATATCAATATCTCTCTATCTCTTTCATATATATATATATATATGAGAGGCTACTTGTCTGTCGGTGTTGCTTATCCATGACTGAGTTGTTGGGGCACCTGAAAGAGATCTGTGCTATGTAAAGTGAATGCACTCGGGACACTAGGATCACTTCTAGGCACCACAACCATTCAGTCGTGGATAAGCGACATAGATAGATAGTCAAGCATCTATCAGTTCTCTCTCTCTATATATATCCTCCCTAACTAGCTGTTTACAAAGCGCACTGCGCACCCATGAGTGACTTAGGGCGTTTGGATCACTTTCGACATTCTGGATGCTCTGACCACTTAGATGCAAGTCAGGGACGATATCACTCCTCTCTATATATATGCTGGATTGATATGCTGCTCAACTCTCGTACTCAACTGGATGTGTAGGACATCCGGATATCTATAAGAGTCATGCACGTGAATTGTGCATGGGAGTCAGGTAACATAACACGACTCTCTCTATATAGAAATGATATCCTAAGCACCTTATGTCTCACACCCCATAAATACTTAATTTTTTTCTATTTAATTTTTATATATATTTAATATTATAATTTAATGTCTAAATCGTAAAGATAAAATTTGTATTGACATAATCTGGAGTTTAAAAAAAATAAACAAAAAATTTGAAAAAAAAAATATAAAATTGCATGATCGCCAATGGTGTCCGCAGAAATCAATCCGGAGCATACAAATTATATATATATATATATATATATATATATATATATAAAATTTGTCCGATTCATTTTCACACTTAGGATTTCCTGACTGAGATCATCGGACGCTTCGATCGATTCCAGACGAAATTTATGTTTTATATTTATTAGGAATATGTACAAGATTTTTTTTTTATAAAAAAAAAAAAATGTATGTACGCCTTTTGCCCATATCAAGAAAATTATATGCAATTACGTTCACTTGGTAATGAAGATTTCGTTTTTGAATGGAAGTCTCCCCGTCCACTCCCAGCCCACCACGCCACCAACTCCCCACGAAACTTCATCTATCCGAATAATTTAATAATTAATTCCTTCCCGCATAAGAGAAAAATAATACGTGGAGCCCACAATCATTGCGAGATCAGATCCAATCTGATCCCTGACGCCTCCTGCGTCGACTAGCCAGCGCCCGAACCGCATTTCCATTCCCTTCGTCGCTCCGGATCGACCACCACCCGGCCCCTCCGCCGCACCGAAGGGATGGGCGAGCTCTCCGCCGCCGATCACGCCTCTCCCCGCCTTCCTCCTCCGCTGCCGTCGCCGTCGCCTAAGAAGCTGTCGGTGCTCCCCCTAATCGCCCTCATCTTCTACAACGTCTCCGGCGGCCCTTTCGGCGTCGAGGACTCCGTCTCCACCGGCGGGGGCCCCCTGCTCTCGCTCCTCGGCTTCCTCATTTTTCCCCTTTTGTGGTCTCTCCCGGAGGCGCTCGTCACCGCCGAACTCGCCGCCAGCTTCCCCGAGAACGGGGGCTACGTCCTCTGGATCTCCTCCGCCTTCGGCCCCTTCTGGGGCTTCCAGGAGGGCTTCTGGAAGTGGATCAGCGGCACCATGGACAACGCCCTCTACCCTGTCCTTTTCCTCGACTACCTCAGCCAGTCCCTCCCCCTCTTCGCTCGGCCCGCCGCCCGCGTCCCCGCCCTCCTCGCCCTCACCGCCGCACTGACTTTCCTCAACTACCGCGGCCTCCACATCGTCGGCTTCGCCGCCGTCGCCCTCACCGCCTTCTCCCTCTCCCCCTTCGTCGTCATGGCTCTGCTCGCGGTCCCCCGCATCCGCCCCCGCCGCTGGCTCGCCGTCGACCTTAAAAAAGCCAACTTCAGGGGATACTTCAACAGCATGTTCTGGAACCTCAACTACTGGGACAAGGCCAGCACCCTCGCCGGCGAGGTCGATGACCCTAGCCGCTCCTTCCCGAGGGCCCTCTTCGGCGCCGTCATGCTCGTGATGGCATCTTACCTGATCCCCCTGCTCGCCGGCACGGGAGCGCTCGACACCTCCACCACCGGCGAGTGGAAAGACGGCTACTTCGCCCAGGTCGGCATGGCCATAGGCGGCGCCTGGCTCAGCTGGTGGATCCAAGCCGCCTCCGCCATGTCCAACATGGGCTTGTTCGAGGCCGAGATGAGCAGCGACTCCTTCCAACTGCTCGGCATGAGCGAGCTGGGAATGCTGCCGGCCATCTTCTCGAAGAGGTCAGCACGCACCGCCCGCCTCTTCTTCTCCTCCTCCGTCTCTCTCCTTCGATTCCTTTCTTCTTCCTTTCCCGATCCCCTTGCAGATCCAAGTACGGAACTCCGACCACCAGCATCCTATGCTCTGCTTCCGGCGTCGTGCTCCTGTCGTCGATGAGCTTCCAGGAAATCATCGAGTTCCTCAACTTCCTCTACTCCCTCGGCATGCTCCTCGAGTTCGCCGCCTTCATAAAACTCAGAGTCAAGAAGCCAGAGCTCCACAGGCCGTACAGGATCCCGGTAGGAACCGGCGGTGCCGTGGCCATTTGCGTACCGCCGACGGTTCTGCTGGTCCTCGTCATGTGCTTGGCTTCGATGAGGACCGTGGCCGTGAGTGTAAGCGTCATGCTGGTCGGGTTTCTGCTACACCCTGCGATAGAGCAGCTGAGGAGCAGGAAATGGGTTGCGTTTCTCGCCACCGCTGAGCCGCCGGAGAGCTTCTCCAGCGCCGCCCTGGTGCAGGACCAAGTGACCATCGACGACGATGCTTCTGTAAGCCTCTTGCTGGACCATTCGCATGCCAAGAAGGAGCCTCTGGACTTGGCAATTTCGTTGGATAGTGCCTTAAAAATGGAGTGAAACAGAGTTAAAACCATTTGTATTAGAAATTTCGAAGCTACCTTACACAATAATTAATGAAAAAGGTAAAATAGATTGTATACTATTTTCCCTATAAGTTTTTATATTTAATTTTTTTAGCAAATATTGCCCTGGTCATGAACTCCAATGTTTGGTATATTCGATTACTCATCTCACTCAGAGTTCAAGTAGTTCATGTGGTAAAAATAGATGATTTGTTGGCCCTCAGAATTAGGGATGACAATGAGTCGGGTTCAGATCGGATTCTATATCCTCTGTATTCATACCCATCGAGTATAGGATATCTGATGGGTATACTCATACTCATTAAAGAATCGGATATTTTCTATATGTATAATTTTTCTTCTTTCTATCAAACTATTATCATTCAACAAAAACATATTAAAATTAATATCCTCTCTTTCTCTATATATATATAATTAAAAAATAGATTAAATATTATATAGTCTCCTACTAATATCAACAAAAAATAGTAAGTTGATTTTAGAAAAAGAAAATTTTCTTTAATATATGTATATATATTATTTAATCGGGTATTCGGGGTCGGGTATCGGGTATTGATAGTCCCTTCATACCCTCCTCCATTCGGGTCGGATGTCGGATCCTCCATCGAATTCGGGTGAAATTGCCATCCCTACTTAGAACAAGTTTTGACTCTAGATTTTGTGGTAACATTTAATGTTTTAATCATCACACCGCTTTAAGATCTTAACCATCGCATCATTTTAAGATAAATACAAGTTCAAGTAGATCATGGCGGTAAAAAGATGAATACGCTCGCCCTCAGTGTCTCCGTCAACTCGTTCCAAGGTCAACATGAAGGAGGTAAATCATGGGCGGTTACTAGTCTTTGAAATAATGACTAGCACATAAGGGAGACATTTACTTCGACTTTATCGAGATTTGAATCCCAGACCTTATGGTGGCAACATCTCATGCGCTAGCCACTAGACTCATTCGAAGAGACAAGTTCAAATAGATCATGTTTTATGGTGTAACGGAAGAGTATAAAATTATTATCAAGTATCTGTGATTCAATTCTTAGTTGTGGTATATTTGTAGAATTTTTTTTTTCAAATGGGGCATGCAACCATGTACACTAGGTTTTTGGGTCGTCCGCCACGAATACTTCCCAGTTTATCCTGACAGCGATGGAGAATTTTTCTGGGCTGGGTTGGTCGTCCCATGTTCGATATTACATGGTTCATTATTTTTTAAAGTAGATTATGTTTGTAATTTACATCCTTTCACATAATCTGGGGATGAACTATGAAGGACATATGAGATGAGCATAATCACTTTTACTATAAAAGTATATCATGTTTTTTTTATTTAGCTGACATTAGTTATCTAATTTACATCGATTAATCTTGGAGTGATTGGTCTCGTTTCAGGAAAAGTTTTCATCAACCATTGGAGTAAATTGAGAAGTATTTGTAGTGGATGACCTATCAGTCTAGCGTCCTTAGTGTTGGGTCACCTGGAGTTAGAGGAGGAGGGGGTGAATAACTTGCTCGCTTCGTCGATAATAATCTTTTGCAGCAGAAAACACAAAGCAAAGCTCTCCAATATTAACATGAAAGATTTACTTGATATCCATCTAAACGAGATAACTAATCCAATGACCTACACGTGAGCACACTCTCTTTTATGAAATACACTCATTCTTAGAACAATCCGGAGATGAAAAAATCTCGTACAAGCTCATACAAAAATACCACTCAAAATAAGAAGCAAATACATAAATAAAAATAAAAACTTTTTTTAAAAAATTTATTGACTCAAATCTATTATATATAATTAACTTAACTTTTAAATCTTAAAATTTTAAACCTTAAAAATATATATAATATACTTAAAATAAAATTACTGAATGAATTCATATGCCTGTGTTGCACATGGGCATGCAATGAATATATATAAAAGTTTTAATCATTAACACTAGAATTTTATTTTAATACTATTCAAATGAATATACACCAATTAGATGTTTACCACTAGAATTTATTTAAAATATTTGTATTTGCCAATTTATAGTAGAGCATATTATTAAGCATAACTATATTTTCAAACTCGATTTAAATGGATTAGATATCCACAAATGCTCAAGTATCGAGCACTATCACAGCTAGCTTGATTAGTATCAACATAATTATTTCCATCACGATCAACTATTCTCAGATAATAAAAGATAAAATTGTCACCTTAACAAATCTTTTAAGTGGTCTCACATATTTTGGAAGGAAGTAGTTATGGAGGCTTATTCAACCTTAACTTAGCGATCTTCCTAGATAATCTAAAGTAATATTTACATATGCCAAGAATCAAACTATACCTCTTTGTCATCAACTATTCTCAAACCATATGCATGTATCCCTTCTTTATCAGTTGTCGACTACGCATTCATCAACAATTAAGTAATATATAAATAGTGAAGTGCACTAGTCTACTTTTAAATTTACCATGCTCAATTAGTGATCAAAATTGTCCATAACCCATCAGTTGACTATTAAATTTTCTATGCTCTCATTATGTGACAGGATCATTACAACTTTTAAAATATCTCAAAATTATGTCAGCTTTAAAACTCACATCTCTCTATCTATGCTATAAAATTCATGTTTAAGAGCATAATTATATGCATAATGATCTGAGGTATAATGAACTTGGTTTGAAGTATTTTTAAGATATTTAAGATCATCGATGAATTTTAGCCAAAACTCAGTTGAGTGTTTTAGAAATCTCATAATCATTTTAAATTATGACCATTATATTTTTGGGAGCCTCCTGAATATAACTAAACTCTCAGATTAGATTGAGAGTTGTGAGTTTTTGAAATCTTCATACCCTTGAGATAATTTGAGACAAACTCATTAAAAAACTTAGGCTTGTCACACTTATTCACCAACACTAACAAAGGATTTCTAGGATTCTCCTAGTTCAAACTTTATCAAGATTTTAAAATTTTGAATATTTTAGGATTATCAGTGATTTTTGACCAAAAGTCGCTAATCGTTTTAAAAATCTCAAAATCACTTCAAACCATGATCTTTACACTTCTGAGAGTCTCCTAAGTGTAAACATGCCCTCAAACTTGGATCCCACGACCTACAATGAGAGTTATAAGTTTTTGAACTCTGCCTAATTTAAGATAATTTGGCACAAGTGTTGGTGCAATCGACCTCTAGTTAAGGTTGACCAATTAAGTTCGAGTTGACTTGAATTAGATTTTGATATTTGATTAATATGTTAGTTGGTCAAGTGAGAGATCAAATAGGTTTAGGTTAAGGTTGACCTAATAACTGACAGTCGATCAATATGTTAAGTTGGTTGAGCGAAAAATCAAGTAGGTCAAGGTTGATCGAATACTTGACAAGATATGAAAAAGTCCAAGTGGATCATAATCGACAAGACACTTGACGATTGGAAGTCTAACATGGAGTTCGTACAAGACGAAAAGACCAAGTGGGTCATGATTGACCACACACTTGGCAGCCAAAAGTCTAATATGGTGTTGGCAAGAGGAAAGTCCAAGTGGGTCATGATTGATCAGATACTTGGCAATCAGAAGTCTAACAAGGAGTTGAGATGAGACATGAAGTCCTGACAAGTCAAGGTTGATCAAATACCAGACAACGATGAAGTCCTAATAGATCAAGGTTGATCGAATGTTAGGCAACGAGGAAGTCTCGATGAATTAAGGTTAACCAGATGTTAAACAATGAAAAGTCTTGGCAGATCAAGGTTGATTGAGTGTTGGGCAAAGGAAGTTATGGTAGGTTGATGTCAACTATATACCAGACAAGATGAGAATTCAACTTTGATAAGGCTAAAACAGGGGTGTTAGTCAATTGATAGGGTGATTGATTAACTAATGGACGTAGTGCACTGTGCGTGCTGCAAATGTTCTTAACTGTAGCGCGCTATGCACGCTGTCAATGTCTTATAACTTTAAACAGCTTGTAGTTACTGTGGATAGAATAATTACATGCTGTGGAAAGTAAAATTTATTGTAGTGGTTGTTTATTTGCCTATGCATAATTATAGTTTTAGATATAATGATAGGAATAGGGTTAACATGGCTGATAGCCCTAGGAAATCAAATTCAAAAGTTAGACCTAATAAAAAACAACCCACTTTACCTAAGGAGAGGAAGGTGGTGGAAAATCTAGGCATTAATTCCAAGAAAGGGAGACACATGCCTAGGAAGGTGAATAGGTTTAGGAATATCCATGGTGGATAAGTCGATTCTAGGGTTAGAAACTTAGAATTAGAAAATCAAACCTTGAGAAAAAACTTGATAGGGTAGAAAAAGTACTAGATAGATTCATTGTTGGATCTAAAGGACTTGATAATATTTTGGATAGCCAAAGACCCAACAATCAGATTTGGGATATAGATCATCATCCCCTAAGGCCAAAGAAAAGTCACATGTAATGATTGCACGTGCTAATGGCAAGAGAAAATACTTCAAGGCTAAAGAAAAGTCGTATGCTAGGGTTGCATATGACTATAGCAAGGAGAAGTCAAGAAATGGAGGTAAAACCATTTAAGAAAAAGGAGACATTAACTAAATTAAAGACAATGTGTATAAGGTTAAGAGAGTAAAGTGGCTAGGCCAATTATCACCCAAGGTGCATCATAGTGGTATAACCATAATAGATGAGTCATCTAGGAAGGTGGCTAGGATTAAGAGCTCTAGGGGATGATCAAAAAGTCAATTTCGGACTTATGGTTAATGGATCTCAAGTGGACTTTGCTTGGAATTCTAGATGGATTATAAAATATGCCAAAGAATTTAGAGATGGATTTGAGTCTTTAACCTAGTTGGTTGGCACAATTAGGATGAGATTCATATTGCATGAAAATTGGTTTTAGATATATGGATGTCATATAAACTAATGTTAGGGATGTATTATGGTTTAATATGAACAGATACATCAAGAGTAAGCCAAAACTAGGACTTTAGGTCAAGATTCAATTGAACTATTTAGATAGTTTTAGATTTTGTATCTATCTTGGGATCCGTGATGAGTTAATTTTTAATTCTATTTTTCCCAAGAATATAATGGTAAAATAGATCTCTTTACAAAATTTGAGAATTTTTGGAGGTCTAGAAAATTTTTGGTGTTTTCTAAAATTAGATTCAGAAATGGGCTTAGGTCAAAATTTTGGTGTCAGTTGACTGCATCAGAAACTAGTCGACTGGTAATACTATTCATTGAACACACAATGGCTCTGTGAGGTTGATTTGATAAGGGCAGTCAACTAGGGACTAGGGCAGTCGACTGGTAACACTGTTCATCAAAAATAGAATAATTCTGTGAGTTTGATTGGATGAAGGGTAGTCGACTGAGATAATCTGAAATTGATTTTCAGCAATAGAAAATGATCAAAATGATGATATACAAGTATATAATCATATGGGAAATTAATACATGATGATTATGGTCATTAGAGGTATAAGGGTCGAATAATTGAGATATTATTGGAGTTTTTTTTTATGTATAGCAAAGAGGGAGAAGTTTAGGTTTAAGTGGAAAATATAAATACATTTGCAAGAAATCATAGCTCAGGGGGAGTTTACGTGAAGGGAGAGCCAATAATTAGGTTCCATTATATATGCATAATTAGAATGTATATTTATTTGCATATGTATTGTTGCATTATTTGTTTCCCTAACTTAAATGGTTGTCAAACATCAAAAAAGGGCAGATTGTTAAAACAATCGGTGTTGTTGGAACCCCAAGATTATTTTTGGTATGATCAACCAAGTTAAGTTAGGTTTTGTTTTGGTTTAATCCCTATGTCTAAGTCTATAGGAGCTTAGGAGCACAGGAAATTGAGCAGAAGACACAGTTAGCGAGAAGGACGACACGGGAAGGGAGCCGACGGGCTCGGTGCGTCCGAGGGACGAGAGGACTGCGGAAGAGTACACCGGTGGATGAGAAGAACGTACACGACGTCCGAGGGACGAGAAGCTGGAACGGAAACCTGCTCAAGAAGAAGGTCGGAAATTGAGTTTGAGTGAGCCTTATTTCAGTTGGCCGCAATCACCTAGGCGCCTCCGAAGAAGCTGGAGAACACTATTGGAGTCGCCCCTCAACAAGGTGTTGAAGGCGCCTCTGAAGCGAGCCAGCGCCTCCGCCACCTTCAGGCGGAGGGCACCCTCCATAAGCATGGAGGGCGCCCTCAACCTGGCCAAAATAGTCATTCGCAACGGATAAAGTTTTATCCGCTGCCGCCTCGCTGGAGGCTCCCTCCAAACTCTTAGGAGGCGCCATCGAGCTATGGAAAGAATTTCCAGGAGCTATAAAAAGGCCCCTAGAGCTAGGAAATAGAGCAACAACTCAAGCACTCATTTCCTAGCAATAGTCTGAGCGTTCAAAGATTGTAAGAGGCTTCTCCGCCTACACGAAGGAGATTTTTTCTAGTGCTGTCATTGTCTTGGATTAACAACCATCCCGGTTGTAACCAAGTAAAATTTCAAGTATCTTTCTTTCAGTTTTTGTATTATTTATTTTTATGCTATTGCTACTAATCTAATTCCAAAACTCGAGAAAGATCTTTAGTTATTTTTCAAGCAAAACTCTCTCCAACTGGCCTATCTAGACCTCTCTCCATCAAAGTTCGAGGGGGACTTCGTCAACTGGAAAAAGAAGATGGAGGTATTTTTCAAGACCGATTTTGATTTATTTTTGATAATGGAGGTTGGTTTTGCAGCACTCGAAGGTAAAGATAAATACCACTGGACCAAAAAGGAGCAGGTTGATTTCGTGGCAAACGGCAAAGCAGAGTTCCATCTGCTAAGCATTCTACCGCCACAAGAAGTCAATCTGATCAGAGCCTACGAGTCTGCGAAGGAGCTCTGGGAGAAATTCTTGGAACTACACGAAGGAACCTCGGAGGCAAAACTTACAAAATGGGACTTACTTCGCAACCGGATCAACAACCTTCGATTAGAAGAAGATGAAACTGTAGCACATCTTCACTCGAGGATCAAGGAGCTAACCAACGGACTTTCGAATCTCGGAGAAAAGATAAGCAACCGAGATTTGCTAAGGTTCGCACTTAATGTCTTCCCTAGAAATAAAGAATGGGTATCATTAGTGGATGCCTATTATCTCTAAGGACTTAGAATTTGTTACTTTAGATGAATTATTCTCTACTTTTGAAGTCCATGAAACAAGATGTGCAGATTCAAAGAAGGAGACAAAGCACAATGTTACTTTTAAAGCAAAAATGGACGAACAAGAGTCAAAATCTTCCTTCGATGATGATGAAATCACGCTGATGGTACGTAAGTTTAAAAAAAATATTTAAATCTATGCAATTTAATCAAGTGTAGAGTAGAAGAAGAAGAAAAATAAAATGCTACCACTACGATGAAGAAGGACATGTAAAAGACAACTACCCTAAATTGAAGAAGAAAGACAAAGGCAAAGACAAGAAGCCTGTCCAAACGAACAAACACAAGACCCTAAAGGCGATGTGGAATGAAACGTCGTCTGAATCAGAGATTGAAGTTTTCTCCGGACTTGCATTGATGGCAAGTCACCAAGAAGCCAACCACGAAGCAATCTCATCCGAAATGAGCATTAAGAGTATCAATGAAGGGGGAGCGTCAACAGAAGAAAGCAGCAATTCAGGGGGAGCTACGGACAACGAGATCGACAAGGTAAGTAAGGTACGATCTCTCCCACCTAATAAATTATTTAAATTTATAAAATTATTAACTAAAGAATGTTGTAAGTTAGAAAAAGATAACATAGATTTGAAAATACAATTGTCCAAAGCATGTCCGCTAAATTTATATGATAATCTGAAAATAGAAAATGATAAAGTGAAAACAGAAATAGAATATCTAAAAAATCGTGCATGTTCATACAATGAAAATATTAGGAAGTATAGAAATCTGAACTGGCATCTTAGATTTCATAAGGGTCAAATTAGATAAATTCTTAAAAGTTATATACCTTCAAAATTCTTGATTAACCTTGTAGGAAGGAACCTATATTGGATTCCAAAAACTTGTATAAATTAAAAATAAAATTAGACTTAGGGCTTTCAGATAGAAGATTAAATATTTGAATTCATTAAGAGGTTTTGCCTAGAAGTGGTTGATGATCCAATAACCAAGAAGGTCTAGTGCCTCGCCACAGCTTGGAAGCCAATTTTGAATTGAATATTTAATTAACAAACTGATAAGCATGAAATAGTTAATTTATATGCTTTCAATTTTTTTTGTCAATGGTTTAACATTTAAAATATTTTTTTTCTTCTTAACTTGCAAACTTCACTTATAATTTCATTTTAGATTTTATTAAGTACCCTAATTTTTGTGTGATTAAAGGGGGAGAAGGGAAGATTAAGTCTAGGGGAGGTAGTTCAAAAAATTTAAATTTTGAATATCTTTGCACCTTATTGCATAATTGCAACTTTATTTACTTAGTATTGTAATTTTATTATTTTTACCTTATGATTATTTTACCCTAACTTAACTTGGATTGCTCACATCAAAAAAGTGGAAGATTGTTAGAACCCAAGGTTGTTTTTGGTGTGATCAACCAAGTTAGGTTATGTCCTATTTTACTTTAATCCCTGTGTCTAAGTATGCAGGAGCTTAGGAGCACAGGAAGTCGAGTGGAAGACGCAGCTAGCGAGAAGGATGACACGGGAAGGGAGCCGACGGCTCGGTGCGTCTGAGGGACGAGAGCGCTGCGGAAGAGTACACCGATGGACGAGAAGAACGTATGCGACATTCGAGGGACGAGAAGTCGGAGCGGAAGCCTGCTCGAGGAGAAGACCAGAAATTGGGTTCGGGCAAGCCCTATTTTGGTTGGCCGCAATCACTCAAGCAATCGGAACAGCAGGAGAGCGAAAAGAGCTGGAGAACACTGCTGGAGGCGCCCTCAACAAGGTGTTGAAGGCGCCTCCGAAGCGAGCCAGCGCCTCCGCCACCTTCAGGCGGAGGGCACCCTAGGGCACCCTCCATGCCTATGGAGGGCGCCCTCGACTTGGCTAAAATAGTCGTTCGCAATGGATAAAGTTTTATCCATTGCCGCCTTGCTGGAGGCGCCCTCCAAACCCTTGGGAGGTGCCCTTGAGCTATGGATAGAATTTTCAGGAGCTATAAAAAGGCCCATGGAGCTAGGGCTGTAAACAAGCCGAGCCGAGCCGAGCCGAGCTCTGGGGTGTTCAAGCTTGTTTGATAAGATAACCGAGCCGAGCCGAGCCGAGCTTAAAATGAACCAAGCTTTTGAAATGAGTGTTCAAGCTTGGCTTGGTTTATTTTTTATGAGCTTGAGCTTGTTTGTGTTGGTTGCTACTCGGAAAGCCTAGAGGTTCCACTGTACAAAAATTTTGTATAAAGGTCTGAACCTTTTCCTAGCTACCATGTGTTCTTTTAAATTAAATTTTGGATCGCCTGCGGAACTTAACACGTTTGATCCAAAACTTAATCTATTTGTTCTTTTAGGTTTTGACTTGGATCTCCTGCGGAACTTAACACGTTCGACCCAAGTCACCTTAAGTTATTAATTCCATTAAATATTAATTTCCATAATCGGTTCCCAGTACTGACGTGGCGAGGCACATGACCTTCTTGGATATGGGAGCAACCACCACCGACTAGACAAAACCTTTTATAGAAAGGTAATATTTAATTTCCTAAAATAACTTTAGGTTAACCGAAAAGAACAATCAAATCACAAGGAAAAGAAAAACAAAAGAACACTATATCGAAAACAAATTCGAAACTCTAGAATCGTATGCCTCTTGTATTTAGTATTATTTCCAAAAATAACTAGTATGATGTGGAAAGAAAAATACTAGTTATACCTTTTAGAAAAACCTCTTGATCTTCTACCGTATTCCTCTTCTAACCTCAGACGTTGTGTGGGCAACGATCTTCCGAGATGAGAAACCACCAATCACCTTCTTCTTCCTTGCAAGTTTCGGCCATCAAAACATCTTCTAGGATGAAGAGGTTCGGCCACCACCACCATGCTCCAAGGGATGCTAGAAACGAGGCTTGCTTTCTCTCCTTCTTCTCCTTCCTTGATCCGGCCACTAACAAAAGCTCCACCAAGAGGTAAGTTTCGGCCAACAAGAGGAGAGGAGAGAAATAGGGCCGACCACACCACCAAGGAAAAAAGAGAGAAAAATAGAATAGAGTCGTTCGTCTTGAAGCCTCCTCTACCCCCTCTTTTATAATCCTTGATCCTGGCGAATAAGGAAAATTTAATAAAAATTTCCTTAATTCTTTTTCCATTGAAAAGGAAAAATTATTTAATTAAAAATAATTTTCTTTCTCAATTTTATTTGGCCGGCCACACCAAAGCTACAAACAAGGAGAGTTTTAATTAATTAAAACTTCCTAATTTGTCTCCAGAAATTTATAAAATTTCTCCAATAATTTAATCCCTTCATGATTGGTTTATAAAAAGGAAATTTAATCTTTCTTTTAAACATGTGGATAAAAAGAAAGTCATCTCTAAAAATTAAAATCTCTTTTAATCTACAAATAAGGAAAGATATCAAATCTTTTCTCAATCTTTTGTAGAAACTAATAAAAGAGAATTATTAATTTTTAAACTTTCTTTTAAATCATGAACATGGTTAAAAAGGAAAGTTTTCTTAAAATTTAAAATCCTCCTTTAATCAACAAATAAGGAAAGATTTCAAATTTTAAACTCTCTTTTAAACATGTAGATGATTTACAAATAAGGAAAGTTTTTACCAAAAATTAAAACCATCCTTTTAAACTACAAATAAGGAAAGAGATTAATCTCTTCTCTTAATCTTTTGTAGAAAGCTATAAAAGGAAATTTTAAATTTTTAAACTCTCTTTTAAAATCATGATATCCACATAAGAAATAATTTTAATAAAATCCTTTTAAATATTCTAGTGGCCGGCCACCTAAGCTTGGGACCCAAGCTTTGGCCGACCACCTATAATGGCTCCACTTGGTCTTGGCCGGCCCTAGCTTAGGTTCCAAGCTAGCTTGGCCGGCCCCATTGGATGGGTAAGAAGGTGGGTATGCGGTGGGTATAAATCTCTATATACTAGAGGCTACGATAGGGACTGAGAGGAGGAATTGGTTTTGGTCTCCCGATGAAATTAAGCATCCCGTGTTCGCCCTGAACACACAACTTAATTTCATCAATAATAATTCATTCCACTAAAGAACTATTATTGAACTACCGCACCAATCCCAAATTACATTTTGGGCTCCTTCTTATTATGAGTGTGTTAGTCTCCCTGTGTTTAAGATAACAAATGTCCACTAATTAAGTAAGTTACTGACAACTCACTTAATTAATATCTAGTTCCGAGAGTAGTACCACTCAACTTCATCGTCATGTCGGACTAAGTCCACCTGCAGGGTTTAACATGACAATCCTTTTGAGCTCCTCTTGGGGACATTCTCAACCTAGTATCTCTAGGACACAGTTTCCTTTTATAATCAACAACACACACTATAAGTGATATCATTTCCCAACTTATCGGGCTTATTGATTCATCGAACTAAATCTCACCCATTGACAAATTAAAGAAATAAATATCAAATATATGTGCTTGTTATTATATTAGGATTAAGAGCACACACTTCCATAATAACTGAGGTCTTTGTTTCTTTATAAAGTCAGTATAAAAGAAACGACCTCAAATGGTCCTACTCAATACACTCTAAGTGTACTAGTGTAATTATATAGTTAAGATAAACTAATACCTAATTACACTACGACCTTCAAATGGTTTGTTCCTTTCCATCTTGGTCGTGAGCTACTGTTTATAATTTATAAGGTACTGATAACATGATCCTCTGTGTGTGACACCACACACCATGTTATCTACAATATAAATTAATTGAACAATTACATTTATCACAAATGTAGACATTTGACCAATGTGATTCTTATTTCTAGATAAATGTTTATACCAAAAGCTAGGCTTTTAGTATACACTCTAACAGTTTGAAGCTTGGCTTGAGCTTGGTTCGTTTAGATGTTATCAAGCTCTCAATTCAAGCTTGGTTCGAGCTTGGTTCGTTTAGATGTTATCAAGCTCTTAATTCAAGCTTGTTTGATTGTTTGAAATTTTTAATTGTATGATTGGTTATTAAGATTGATAATTTAAATGTATTTATTTATTTATTTTATTATTTATTTAGCATATTGAAAAGAGTTTTATTAATAAATATGGTTCGTGAACATTGTTCACGAATGTTGTTCACGAACGTTGTTCACGAACATTGTTCACAAACGTTGTTCACGAACGTTAACGAGCTGAACACATATGTGTTCAAGCTTGTTTGTTTAGCTTAACGAGTTGTTCAAGCTTATTTATTTAATTAATCTTATGTATATTGAACGAACATAAACAAGCTCTTACCAAGCCGAACACCAAGCTTGTTCACGAATGCTTGGTTCATTTACAGCCCTACCTGGAGCTAGGAAATAAAGCAACAACTCAAGCATTCATTTCCTAGCAATAGTCTGAGCATTCAAAGATTGTAAGATGCTTCTCCGCCTACACGAAGGAGATTTTTTCTGGTGATGTCATTGTCTTGGATTAAAAACTACCCCAGTTGTAACCAAGTAAAATCTGAGTCTCTTTCTTTCAGTTTTTGTATTGTTTATTTTTATTCTATTGCTACTAATCTAATTCCAAAACTCGAGAAAGGTCTTTAGTTATTTTTCAAGCAAAACCCTCTCCAGCCGGCCTATTCAGACCTACAGGTGTATCCTTAGGTTTTGATATTTGGGAAAAGAGTTTTAGCTAGGGTTTGCATTTGTATTTGATATGCGCTATTGAGTGTGCAAGTGACAGGTGCAAAGGAAAGTCTAAGTGTGATCTTAGCAAAGGTGAATTCCAAGCATGGGAGTTTTGGAGGTGTAAGTCCAAGCTTGAGGTTTGACCGTGTAAGTCCAAGAGTGACTTGACTGTTGGTTGCTACTCGGAAAACCTAGAGGTTCCACTGTACAAAAATTTTGTACAAAGGTCTGAACCTTTTCCTAGCTACCATGTGTTCTTTTAAATTAAATTTTGGATCTCCTGCGGAACTTAACACGTTTGATCCAAAACTTAATCTATTTGTTCTTTAAGGTTTAGACTTGGATCTCCTGCGGAACTTAACACGTTTGATCCAAATCACCTAAGTTATTAATTCCATTAAATATTAATTTCCATAATTGGTTCCCAGTACTGACGTGGCGAGGCACATGATCTTCTTGGATATGGGAGCAACCACCACCGACTAGACAAAACCTTTTATAGAAAGGTAATATTTAATTTCCTAAAATAACTTTAGGTTAACCGAAAAGAACAATCAAATCACAAGGAAAAGAAAAAAATAAAAGAACACAACATCGAAAAACATATTCGAAATTCTAGAATCGTAAGCCTCTTGTATTTGGTATTATTTCCATAAATAACTAGCATGATGCGGAAAAGAAAAATTACTAGTTATACCTTCTAAAAGACCTCTTGATCTTCTACCGTATTCCTCTTCTAACCTCGGACGTTGTGTGGACAACGATCTTCCGAGATGAGAACCACCAAGCACCTTCTTCTTCCTTACAAGTTTCGGCCACCACAATTCTCCAAGAGAAGTAGAGGTCCGGCCACCACCACCAAGCTTCAAGGGATGCAAGAAACAAAACCACATTTCTCTCCTTCTTCTCCTAGCTAGAACCGGCCACCATCAAGAGCTCCAAAAGAGAGGTTGCCGCCGGCCATAAGAAGAAGAGAAGAGGAAGAAGCTAGGGTCGGCCACCAAGGAGGAAAAGAGAGGAGAAGAATAATAGAGTTGATCACCCACGAAGGCACCTCTATCCCCTCTTTTATAATCCTTGGTCTTGGCAAATAAGGAAATTTAATTAAAAACTTCCTTAATTCTTTTGCCATGGAAAAGAAAAATTTATTTAATTAAAAATAATTTTCCTATTCTCAATTTACATGGCCGGCCACCATCAAGCTATAAACAAGGAGAGTTTTAATTAATTAAAACTTCCTAATTTGTCTCCAGAAATTTATAAAAAATTTCTCCAATAATTTTCCCTTCATGATGGTTAATAAAAAGGAAATTTTATAAATTAAAATTCTTCTTTTAAACATGTGGATAATTTCCAAAAGGAAAGTTATCTTTTAAAATTAAAATCTCTTTTAATCTACAAATAAGGAAAGATATCAAATCTTTTCTTAATCTTTTATAGAAACTAATAAAAGAGAATATTTAATTTTAAACTTCTCTTTAAATTATTATCATGGTTAAAAGGAAAGTTTTCTTAAAAATAAAATCTCCTTTCAATCTACAAATAAGGAAAGATTTCAAATCTTTTCTTAATCTTTTGTAGAAAGCTTTTAAAAGGAAAGATTTAATTTTTAAACTCTCTTTTAAAACTATGATATCCACATAAGAAATAATTTTAATAAAAAATCCTTTTTAATATGATGTGGCCGGCCACCTAAGCTTGGGCTTCAAGCTATTGGTCGGCCACCTTAAGGCCAACCTTTAGGCTTGGCCGGCCCTAAGCTTGAGCTTCAAGCTTAGCTTGGCCGGCCCCTATTGGTTGGGTAAGAAGGTGGGTATGTGGTGGGTATAAATCTCTATATACAAGAGGCTACGATAGGGACCGAGAGGAGGAATTGGTTTTGGTCTCCCGAAAAAATTAAGCATCCCGTGCTCGCCCCGAACACACAACTTAATTTTATCAATAATAATTCATTCCACTAGAGAACTATTATTGAACTACCGCACCAATCCCAAATTACATTTTGGGCTCCTTCTTATCATGAGTGTGTTAGTCTCCCTGTGTTTAAGATATCGAATGTCCACTAATTAAGTGAGTTACTGACAACTCATTTAATTAATATCTTAGTCCAAGAGTAGTACCACTCAACCTTATCATCATGTCGGACTAGGTCCACCTGCAGGGTTTAACATGACAATCCTTATGAGCTCCTCTTGAGGACATTATCAACCTAGTATCTCTAGGACACAGTTTCCTTCTATAATCAACAACACACACTATAAGTGATACTATTTCCCAACTTATCGGGCTTATTGATTCATCGAACTAAATCTCACCCATTGATAAATTAAAGAAATAAATATCAAATATATGTGCTTGTTATTATATTAGGATTAAGAGCACACACTTCCATAATAACCGAGGTCTTTGTTTCTTTATAAAATCAGTATAAAAGAAACGACCTCAAATGGTCCTACTCAATACACTCTAAGTGTACTAGTGTAATTATACAGTCAAGATAAACTGATACCTAATTACACTACGACCTTCTAATAGTTTGTTCCTTTCCATTTTGGTCGTGAGCTACTGTTTATAATTTATAAGGTACTGATAACATGATCCTCTGTGTGTGACACCACACACCATGTTATCTACAATATAAATTAATTGAACAACTACATTTATCATAAATGTAGACATTTGACCAATGTGATTCTTATTACTAGATAAATGTTTATACCAAAAGCTAGGCTTTTAGTATACACCCTAACATTGACAAGGTGAAGACATGACAACAAGGACAAGACTGAAGGAAGATCTTGAAGGTAAGACATGATGGATGGGAAAGCATCTGAGGGACGCAAGGCTAATGTAGGAGGCTAGAAGGCAAAGTCAAGGTTGTGCTGGCAAAGGAAGACTCGACAACAAAGACAAGGCCAAAGGAAGCTCTTGGAGGTAAGGCGTGAAGGATGAGGAAGCATTCGAGAGATGCAAGACTTAGGGTTTACTAGTCAATTGGTATATGCCCCAATCGACTGGTGGTTGAGAACTAACAAACTCGGAATGAAATTTCAGATTTTGTGATTCTAGGGTTATCAGTCGACTGGTAACTTTATTAGTCGACTGTGAACAGAATGCTTTTGTTTGCTCAACTCATGTTGATCAGTTGACTGATCCATGTTTGGGTAGTCTACCAGAATTAAGTATTAGACTGTAATAGTCGAATTTCACAAAGGCTAGTCGACTGGTAAGTATGACAGTCGACTGGTGGCGGAAACACGACTTGGGTGTTTCCTCCCGAGCTCTATATAATGGAACTTAGGGTGACTGTTTGGATGATGAAATAGACTTGATTAAAGTTTATTAGAGTCTCTAAAACTCTCAGTGTGATCTTTGTGTATGATCAAGAGATTGTGGCGAGATTTCTCCACCAACAAGGAGGATTGAGCTAGCCAAAGTTCCGAGGACTAATCTATCGAAG
This sequence comes from Zingiber officinale, assembly GCF_018446385.1. Classification (NCBI taxonomy): domain Eukaryota; kingdom Viridiplantae; phylum Streptophyta; class Magnoliopsida; order Zingiberales; family Zingiberaceae; genus Zingiber; species Zingiber officinale. Next base: position 134,983,075 of record NC_056002.1, read on the forward strand.
GATTGAGCGATCGTTCACCTTATGGGTACGCCATGGAGTAGGAGCATCATCTCCGAATCATGTAAAGAAACGTGTTAGGGTTTGTTTATTTTCCTTCTTATTTTTAACTTTTGTATTTCCACTGTGCACTAAAGAATATATAGGAAGCAAATGAAGTGGGTGACCTTCTATTCACCTCCTTCTAGCCGGTGATCATAATCTTCAACAAATATCACCAAAGTGTTCCTAGGACTCCCTTGATTTGGATTATGTAAAAATTTCAAATTCTGGACATATAGGGTCAAAACTCGTTGATGACTTTAGAAACTTCAAAATCATTTTAAATCAGGACTATTACACACTTGAAAGTTTCTTGAAAGTTTCTTGAGTGTAACTATGCCCTTAGACCTAAAAAAAAGTATTATTATTATTATTATTATTTTATCATGTACACACCTCTCAAGTTTTTAATTATGTAAATAAGATTTTAATTTTAAGATTTAAAAATTGAATTATAGTATTAAACGTAAAAAAAAATTTAATTAATTTTTTTTTAAAAAAATATGTACAGAATATACAGGATAACATATGTAGGATTAATATATATATATATATATAATTAGGCTGCGAACTTCCGCTGCACAGCTTTTCTGTGGCAGCACATAACACTTGGATTATTTTTTTATGATCCAGGAGATGTGCTATTCGTATTTACAGTTGGATTGTGGCCGCGATCTGACCGTAAATTATTGCGATCCCTTCTTGGGTTCATCGCTCACATCAGATTATAATTTTTGTTCGGAACGGACGGTCGGAAGTCGTCCGGAGGCCTCCGGTGGTGGATAAGTGGTTAGGTTATTGGGCGTCGAGTGAGGGTGTCCTCTGGGCGACCTCCGGCCGCCCGCTCCGAACAAAAACTATAACCTGATGGGGACGGTGAACCCAGGAAGGGATCGTAACCATTTACGACCGGATCGCGACCACGATCCAACCGTAAATACAAATGACACATCCCCTGGACCACAAAAAATGGTTCAAGAGATCCTGCCTCTTCGTGTGGACAGGTTCATTTGAGATTTTATTTATTTATTTATTCAGTTTAGGGGTATATCATTTAGGATTTTATATTTAAAATTTAAGGGTTAGATATAATCAGTGTTTCTATTTGATAACATATCACATCAATATACGGCTGCTTTAGCACGTATTAAAAGGATAACTGATGTTGCAGAATGATAGTGCATGCTGCCGGCGCAGGGAAGGTGCCGGTGGTCGTCGATTGGGCCATCGGCGGCGAGACGTGCGAGGTCGCAAGTTGCGACCTTGGCTCTTATGCTTGCACCAACAATCACAGTGTGTGCGTCGACTCCTCCAATGGCCCTGGCTATCTTTGCAACTGTTCGACGGGATACCGAGGCAACCCTTACATCTCCGACGGATGTCAAGGTCGGTCGGTCTATATCAATATCAATCAATTTAATTATATATTCTGCCTAATTTCAATTCATGCTAACTATATTAAGCTTTCTTGATCTTTGCTTTCCATAGCCTCTACGCATGCATGCCCTAAGTAAGCTAACACGAACACACCCATGCTCCCTTAAAATTTAAAAACTCATAACATAATTAAGATGCAATTAATGTATGTATGACCTTGCAGGTACTTGCAGTGGTGTCATCTTTTTGCTATTATCCGCACTGGGTCTCGGAACAGTCTATCAAAGAAGACAAATTGAATTTAAGAGAATGGAATATTTCAAGCAACATGGAGGCCATGAATTAGAGGAAATGATGAAGCTAGGAAAAGATGGAGGCCATGAATTGGAGGAAAAGATGAAGCTAGAAAAAGATGGAGGCCGTGAAAAAGATGGAGGCCGTGAATTGGAGGAAAAGAGGAAGCTAGAAAGAGACCACAACGAAAAATTTAAGATATTTGGAAGTAAAGAATTACAGAAGGCGACAAATCATTTTGATGACAAAAACATTATTGGGAGTGGAGAAAACGGAGTTGTGTATAAGGTAGATGTGGATAACGTAGCAAAAGTTTCAGACTTTGAAACTTCAAAGATGATTAATCTCAAAGGTGAAGGACAATTTGAAGAACAAAGGATTTTGGTGCAGACTTTTGCTATGGTGGAGAATCAGAAAAGGGTTTCAGATATCTTGGACGATCAAGTGAAATTGGAAGCTGATATGGAAATTATTCGAGGACTTATTGAACTTATTAAGCGGTGCTTAAAGTCGAAGGGAGAGGAAAGGCCAACCATGAAGGAAGTCACAGACGAGCTACACGGATTGAGAATTCATAACCAACGCCCATCCATGGCAGAGCAACGCCAAAACATCGTTGAAGAAACTCATGAGCAATTCCGATCTGCAGTAAAAGATACAATTGTTGAAGAAGCAAAGAGCAAAATCACTGAATTAATGAGCAATATATTTGAGTAGCTAGGCGCCGTAACATCATGCAGGAGGCATGGGCTCAAATGCCGTTGCTACTTTATTTGTGTTGTGTGTGTTTGCTTGCCTAGTTGTTTAATTATCTTCTTATGGACGCTTTCTAATTTCTAGTCTTTGTATCTAAGTGTTTATTGTCTAGTTTTCTAAATAATTTTGTATCCCGACACTTGGAGCCCTTTTTTAACCATCTGATTTTTTACGTCACAAGGTTAGTACAAATAAGTATAACTTGTAAAATAGAGTTAGCATAATATAAAATAGAATGATTATTAATTAGATTATGTCCTACCAAGATCATGATATAGTCATGGTCTCAAGTTAGATTTCTAAAATGGTTCTAAGCTAGACCAACACCTAGAGTCCCTCTAACCCTCTGTTTGGATAGAGTGAGGGAAGGTTCATTAACGGAAGGGGAAGGGAGGGGAAGTAAAGTATTTAACTTCTCCTTGTTTGGGAGGGATGGAAGGTTCATTAACGTAACATGTGTTACTTTGTTTGGGAGGAAAGGAAGGGGAATGAAGGTTAAGTATATAATATTACTAAATTACCCTCTATCGTTTTTTATTCCACAATCATGAGTTAACTGCTTGTCCTACAGTCTATTGCTCTGTTTCATCTGTTGCAAGCTGATTTGAGCGAGAAACAGCATGCTGTTTTTAGTTTATGCTTGAGTTTGCATAATAACTCCCTGCTTCTAGGCCTGACTGCACAAAGATCACTGTCGACTTCAGAATCTATTTAACATCCCTTTTTCAAATTGTTGATTTATATTAGTCTGTGTGATAGTTTTCTGAATTAAGTTATTAGTTTCAAGTTTGACACTTGTAGATGCTTATGCAATTCACTGATGTTGAACGTGTAACGACAAATTGGAATCTTCAAACTTTAGGAAGAAGCCTATTTGATGTATTAGTAGTCGTTGTATTTCAATTAAGCCTCACATTCAAGTATCTGTCAAGCTTTGCAGTATTATATCTTACAATGATAGAAGTATTAAGTTCTGAGTTCATTTTTTTCTCCTGTACATTTTATAAAATGAAAAATCTGCTAGATGTCTTGAAATGTTGATATTCTGAAACCAAACACTAATAGGGACTGTTTATGGGAATTGCTTGATCAAGGGAGGAATTGCTTGTCTACACTTCTTGTTGCTTCAGTATTATTCATGTGGAAGTGCTTGCATGTAGCGGTTTTTTCTAATAATTAATTTGTGCATATGACTAGTTGCTGTGTTGATTGTTATCCACAAAATTATTCTGGCAAAAGTTCCTTCACGGAAGCTTGTCTAAAATAGTCCCAACCATGTGTCAATCTCAAACTTGGTTTGACAATGATTTCTTACTAAATAGTTTGCACTTTTCAATTCTTTTCAGAGTGAAGACTCAAATAATCAATAGGAGAATGCTTCCAACTTTACAGCAGATTCAGACAGGAAAGAGTGTGGTAGCCTTGCTGAAGATGCAACCAATTTCCCAGATGAAATAATTGAAGATGATAATTTTACCAACTTGGTTGATGAGCCTAAGCAGCAGAGTGTAGTTGCTGTTGCTCATGAAATGGAGAAGCAACGTCCTACTGATGATTCAAAATCAGTAATTTTACCATTCATGGTTCACCTGATCATTATATATATCCAAACAAGATGCAAAGAGGGAAATTTAAATTTATTGTAATTGACTAACAACAAATAAATCATCTAAAAACACACAAAAGGCACAAAGTATAGATAAATCATCTAAAATCAAATATCAAGTCTTACATGACATAATAATCATCCAACAAACATCCAAAATCTTCCAAGTACATAACATCCAAATGCATAATACATATCATCCAAATATAATCATCTCACATAACAAGCAAAAAACTTAATCATGTCGTAGATTTTCTCCATCCAACATTTGAAGTAACAAGTCTTTGCGATGTTCAAAAGGGCATCCAAGTAAAGCTCTCAACATCTTTGGGCGTTGAACAAGAAATAAATAGCATGTAGAAGTGATATGTTGCTCGACACCTAATTGATTCAACAAACTCCACACTTCATGCTCAGGAATAGGAAGTTCATTTGACTTAACCATTTCATGTGTTGAACTCATAATAGCTTGAGCTACATGGTCAATTGCATTGCTTATATTCTCATCATCAACTTTTCCTTTTTTTGCACTCTTCTTCTTTGATGATAATCCAACAAAAGAGTCAGCTTGAGATTTAGATGGTTGAGTTGGAATTTGGGCATCCATATTAACTGCATCTTCATTGTCCAAATGGATTTCCTGTTGAGAAATCATAAATTCAACTTCATCAATGGTTTCAAAATTATGTCCACCAACATTATTCTCTACTTCTATGCTAGCTTTTCTTTTTCGCATTTCTGATGCAGTTTCAGCATATTGTACTGTAGCCCTATCTTTTCCATATAATTGAACTAACTTCTCATAATTTCGAATAGGCTTGGTCTTCCATTCGGCAGCTGCTGGTTTTATCTACAAATTATAAAATAATTATATTAAACATTCATTTATAGATAGTATCACAAAAAAAAAATCAAATATAGTTTTCAAATACATATTATGAAACACACCTCAATTAGTTGTTGCCAAACTTCAGGTTCAACAATGAAGAATTCTGTAATGGGATCCCATCCAAAACCACTCATACCATTCTTGAATATATCATAACATGAAAACCAACATCTTTTAATATGTTTCATGCGATTTTGAATCCTTTCCTTATCGATAAGTTTGTCGGAAAATTTTGCTTTCAATTCATTCACAATATTTTCAAATGCATGTGTAGTAAAGGTTTCACCAACCCTATTCCTATATTATGCTGATTCAAATATGCATCAATAAGAGCATCATCCATTACTTTAGTCCAGATACATTGATTATTCGCCTTGCTTGCACTAGCATTTTGCAAGTCCTTTTTTCGCATCCTTAAAAACAAAAATGTAATAATAATCAAACACACAATCACACAGATAGTCATATGATATAAAATTCAAGTCGCATAATAAATTAAAATGTCAACATTCATAGTCATCCAATTACAAGAGCATTTGTCCAAAATCACTAGATAAACAAATAAACATAAATATCACATATTATAATTTAACCACATAGTCGCAGCTATGGAATCTCTAAGAAATTCTCCCCTTCTTGCATCGTCACTGTCATCTCTATTACTATGATTTTTCTCTTGATGTTCACTATTATTATTAAGTTCAGCATCAACCTCGGCAAGCAAACCCTCATCTGGATCTGCATTAATCAAGTAATTGTGTAAAATACAACAACAGAGAATAATTTGTTTCTGTGTTTCAATTCTATAATGTGGCTCCGTTGAACTTCTTATAATAGCAAATCTTTTCTTAACGACTCCAAAAGCTCTTTCAATTGCATTGCGCAAAGAAGAATGTCGAAGATTAAATAACTCCCGAGCATTTCGTGGTGGATTACGGCTGTATTCTTTCAAATGATAACGTTCTCCTCGATATGGTGTAATAAGACTGCTTTTTAACATGAATCCAACATCAACAAGATAGTATTTTCCTAACAAAAAAATTATGTGTTAATAAATTGTAAAAGGAAAGTCTAATCACAATATATGTCATTTAATTTACCTTCTAGAATTTTAAGACATTCTTGTCTAGTTAATGCATTTTTTTATTATTCTCGAGTCCGATGCTGTCCCTTCCCACCCGGCTAAGACATAAGTGAATTTCAAATCAAATGTGCATGCTGCTAAAACATTTTGAGTTGAAAAATCCTTTCGACCACGAAACTTTGGGGCATCAATGGGAGAAATTTTAACTCGAATATGTGTTCCATCTATTGCTCCAACACAATCCTAATATACCATATCTAAATTATTAATAATTTTGAATATATAGATAAGCAATTATACTAGTTAAAAGATAAGAAAAATATTTTTACCTTAAAAAAATGGATAGAATCGATTGCTATTGAAGATTTCTGAAGGAACTTGTGACCCATCCGGTTGATTGAGAAATTTATCCTCTAATTCCATTATAGCTCTTAAAACATTATGGAAATGACGACTCACTGTTTCTCCCGATCGATAGAAAAAGAAGCCAAGTGCACGATTTGTAACATTGTGACCTAGCAAATAGAGTGATTTTGCTACTTGTTCTTCCACAGTGATTCTTGTTGTAGGTCGTAAACCACCTTCTTTGACTAAAAGATTACACAATTCCACAAATGCAGAAGGACTCATTCTAATTATATTACGACATTGATCATTAGTTAGCACTTTTGTCATTAGTTCATTTCGTACACGTTCTCCTTCTAACTGTATAACAAGAGGAATTTGACTAATGAAATCAAACAACCTGTGCCGATGCGACTAAACAAACAAGCTGCAACTAAACAAACAACTTGTCCAATGCGAGTTGATGCATACGATGCAACTTAATGAAATCATTCCGTTTACCATTTTCATCACCCATCTATAATCAAATAAATGAAAAAAAATAAATAAATAAATTATAAATAGGTAATGCTTTAAACCATGACTATAGAAGAAATACTGAACTATATAGCAGATAAATAGGTAATACTGAACTATATAGCAGATAAATTATAAATAGGTAATGCTTCAAATAAATGAAACTAATCGTTAAGGATACTACTGAACTATAGCAGATATTTGCCCTTCTATTTTACGATTAAGGATTAAACAGTGCACAACGAACAAATGTAGGGGTGCACTAACAGTTAGGTTACCATCAGTAAATATAGAAGAAATAGAAAAAAAAACAGTGCTCACAACGAACCATATAGTACTAATATAGTGTTGAAACAGTGCACTATATTTAAACAGTCCATGTAATAGAACTCACTGTGTTACGATTGTTGATGTTACTATCCTTAATGTTATAATGCTAAGAAATATAGTGCTTATCCTTAATACAACACTCGAACTTTATGCTTAATATCATTGAGCATAAAGTTAGGGTAGCAGAAAAAAAACAGTGCTACACAGTAGAGAATAAAAGAAAAAGAAGATCACGACGACGACGAAGAAAAAGAAGAAGAAGAAGACGACGCAGTAGAGAATAGAAGTAAAAGAAGAAGAAGAAGAAGAAGAAGACGACGAAGAAGAAGACACATAGTAGAGAATAGAAGAAAAAGAAGAAGAAGACGACGACGAAGAAGAAGACACAGTAGAGAATAGAAGAAGAAGAAGAAGACAGAAAAAATAAAAGATTAGGGTTACCTGTCTTTGGAGAGATATGCTGCAAGGTCCGACGTCGATCGACACCAATGTCGTGGAGTGCGAGAAGTTGTGTAGTAGCGGCAATGGAATGAGGAAGATGAACCAACGCTAAAACAAAAGGAATATAAGAAACCTAAAATAATACTTGGTAATTAATATAATGAATAAGGATAAAATTGGAATAAAAGTTTTCTTAATCCCTCTTACCCTTCCTTACACCCCAAATTGGGGTGTAAGGAAATCTTCTATTTCATAGGTAAGGAAGGTTAACGTTTACCTTTCCTTACCTTTCCTCCTTTTCCCTCACCCCCTCCCAAACAAGGTTAAAAAATTTTCTACCCTTTACTTACCCTTCCCTCCCCTTCCCTCACCTGCTCCCAAACAGAGGGTAAGACTCATTCTCACTCGATTATTTTCCTCCAATGACTTATCTTTACTTACCATTTGCAGTCACTTGATTTGCCTCTTGATGACCCACTAGGTCTTCCTACCAGTTGTCAGGTCTGCAAACCCAACTGGACTTCAACCAGTTGTCAGGTCTCGTAGATCCAGTTGGACTTTCTACCAGATATCGGATCACACCTTGATCTATCTAAACTTTGTGATAGTTATCAGTCCTCAGACCTAACTAAGCTTCAGCTTAGTGTTAGATCCTTTATACCCATTAATTTTTGTACACTTGGTAAAGGTATTAGATCATACAAAATCTAATTTAACCATTTGTCATTCATCAAAACTAAAGTTCAATTATTAGTACCAACTGCACTAACAATCACCTCATGCAGCCTACTCGCCAAGATTTTAGAGATGATCTTGTACACAACACTGCAACAAGCTATCAGTCTATAGTCCATAATCCTTGATTAGTTTACTATTATTTCTAAAGGATGTGGTACCTCAACAATTATATCTTAAGATGGTAAATTTGCTCTTATAATATATGTCTTGAACATCCATTATTAGTGATCCATTCATGTATACTTATCCGGAGCCATTGCGTTAGGATAAATACCTTTCTTGATTTACCTCATTCCAGAGAGTATGAGACCGTCTTAGAGGGGGTTGCTAAGGTGACGACTTCACATTTTGGTCCAATGTATACTTATCAAGAGGCCCTGTGTAATGGTGCATTCTCAGTTTCCCAAACATCTAAGAATTAATCAAGTCTCAGCTTCGGCGAATTAATGGATGAATTTTCTTTACTAAACGGTTGACGTAAGAACGCTGGGCTAATAGCGCCCGCCCGCTGTAAGTGCTTCCTAATTTATCTTAGTGGTCAGTGAAAAACTTTTATAGGACCGGATTGATCATCTTAGGATTACTTAATATAAGTTGAACATATGGTGCCAATTAGAAAATATATACTTATCTAGAGATTTTTGAGACTATTTTATTTTTCACAATTTTTCTATAATAATATTTGGCATTAAAGGTTCATATCTATTGATTAAAGAAATATAAATTATGCCCTCGGCTATGGTGTAATGGTAGGATATTCATATAGCTGCTCGCTACTTGGGCTTCAGTAAAATCAGAATAGAAAAATTAATCGGTTCAAAAGCTAGATAAAAGAATTATAAAAAAACATAAATCGTATTTTTTTTTACAATACAATCAAAGTAATGTTAGTTCTAAATATCATGTCAAAATATTTAAACCCTCTTATTTTGAGTAAAATTTTAAATTTAAAAAGATAGATATATTTTCGAGAAAATTAAAGTGTCAATATGTTTTCCAATTGGCCGAATCAATATAAAATGGTTCAAGTCAAAATTACTACATCATCAGGTAAAATTTTTTCATCTACTAGATGTGATTAAAATAAGTTGACTAATGATTTTGATCAAAATAATCACATAAAACTAATATTATGCTGGGCCTAAAATTTATATTTTTCTAAAATTTACATCTCATTTGATGCAACGGTAAAATTACAATGATAAAATTATTACCATATAAAATTCGAATCTTGAAAATAACTTCTTACAAAAAGTAGGATAAAGCTACGTACAATGGATCCTTCCCCAAGACCCAGTATAACAGGAGCTTTGTGCACCAGATTATTTTTTTTTTTTTACATCTCATTTTTTTAAAAAATTTATTTTTTCTTTCAGTCTTATAAAAATTATATTTTATGATTTTACAAATTCATAATTTATAACTTTTAATTCATATAATAATTTTTAAAATTTATAATATATATTTTTAAATATTATCTTTTTTTTTTAAAATTTTAAATTATAATTTAGCCATAAATCTTTTTAATATTAATTTATTTTTAATGAGTTCTCTAATTTGTGGACTACATTTGTTTTTTTAAATTTTTTTTAATATTCTCAGGTGGGACCCACCTCAAATTATCCCAAACTGAGGCAAGCTCGGAGCCGTCCTTTCCTTTCTCTCGAGCAGCAAGCGAGCAAGCAGAAGGCGAACGAGCATTCTGCCACCGGGCCGCCGCCGCCTCGCCAGTCAACGCTGGAAAAGCCGGAGCCGGTTCACATCGGTAGGAGAGTCAGTTGATTTTGATAAGATCTCCTATTTAGGATAATTCGATTGTTTACGAAGAGTTTAGATAGTAATTATTCGGCAGGGTATAGCCTCAGTAGATACTCAAATTCTTCTAATGTCTTTCCAAAGCATTGTTCCAAGTAGACCAGAATAGATCTATTTGTTGGTTGATTCTAAGACCACAAAAATTGGAGAAGATTAGGGAAATAGTAAGCTTTTCCGTTATGACCTCCTCTTTGGCCTGAACTATGATTGCATCATCTATGAATCCCAATACTAAAGGACTGGACTGGACTGGACTGGACTTTAGTTTGCTAATATGAAAGTTGCTTAGCTTTATTACTTGCCCCTCAAAAAGGCCAGCAATAAATAGGTTAGACTGAAGGGGTGGGAGAGGTTTTTTTGTTTAAACCTTTTCTTTGTAACTTTCTTATATCAGCTTTTTACCGAACCCAATAGATAAGTTTCCAAACTATTCAAATCACGTATCATAGTTTCAAAATTACCAAATCACGTATCCACTTACTGTTTTACCCTCGTCCTCAAATCAATTCGATTGGAAAAACAAATCAGTCGACTGATTTTTTTTCCAGTCAAATCGATTTCATTCTGTTTGGAAAATTCATCAGCTAGTTTCGACCAAAATCGGTTGATGGATCTAATGACCTCAAAATGATATGAAATCAGTTCCTATATATTCGTCTAGTTCTCCTGATTGTAAAAATGCTATCAAACATCAATTTGATCCGATATATCGAGTAGTGATTTTTTGAACATGAATTAATTTTTCGGACATATTATTGTTCAAAAAATAACTGCTCTCAATATATTTCTTCAAATAGATATTTGATAGTATTTTTACAATCAGGAAGACTAGATGAATACATAGGATATGGTTTCATATCATTCAAAGTTCTCTAAGTCCATCAGCCAGTTCCATCCGAAATCGGCTGATGGACCTAGAGACCGTGGAATGATATGAAACCAGTTCCTATGTGTTTATCTAGTTCTCTTGATTGTAAAATTACTATCAAATATCAATTTGACGCAATATATTGAGAGTAGTAATTTTTTTGAAACTATAGCTAAATGAGCTTAAATAAAATCAATGTAGGTTTATTCGGCCAAAATTAGTTGATGACTTAGAGAACTTGGAATGAAGTGAAACTAGATCCTATGAGTTCTTCTAGTTCTTATGATTATATCCATGTCCTCAAATATTAATTTGACCTAATATATTGAGAGAAGTGATTTTTTGAATACAAATTATATTTTCAGACATATTCATGTTTAAAAAATCATTGCTCTCAATATGTTCGGTCAAATTGATGTTTAATAGTATTTTTACAATCAGGAGAACTAGACGAACGTCTAGTTCTCTTGATTATAACAATGCTATCAAACATCAATTTGACCGCATATATTAAGAGCAGTGATTTTTTAAACACGAATTAGTTTTTCAGAGACATTCGTGTTTAAAAATCATTGCTCTCAATATATTGAGTCAAATTGATATTTGATAGCATTTTTACAATCAGGAGAACTAGACGAACAAATAGAAACTGATTTCATGTCATTTTAAGATCTCTAAGTCCATCAACCGGTTTTGGCCGAAACTGACTGATGATTTTTTTCAAACACACAAAAAGAAATCAATTCGAACGGAAAAATAATCAATTTTTTTTTCAGTCGAATTGATTTGAGGAAGAAGGTAAAATGGGAAGTGGGTACGTGATTTGGTAATTTTGAAACTATGATACGTGATTTGGGTATTTTAGAAACTTATCTACTAGGTTCGGTAAAAAGCTGTTCTTATATTGATAATGTATTCAAGTGTTTTTTTTAAAAAAAATTATAGCGTTATTTTATATTTTGAAAATATATTCTTATTTTTTATTTGTATAATAAAAATTACTAGCTCTTGACTCACTCTAATAAATATATGCATTAAATGATGTAAGAATGAATTAGAGAAAATAAATTTGCATGTTGGATGATAGGATACTATCTTTAAGAATATAAAATAATGTTATATTATTTTTATGATAAGTTACATGAATACATTATTCATATAAAAAATTATGTTTAAAACAAGAAAAATCCTCTCTCACGCCTTTTGTCTATCTTATTTCCCATCCTTTTTCTAGATAATTTTCTTAAGGGCAAAGAATAAAGTTAAGAATCTTTCCTATTAGTAAACTAGAGACCAATCCAATCCTTTAGTATCAAAATTTACAAATGATACAATCATTTAGGTTTATTCCAAAGAGGAGATCATAACTTAAAGTTTATTATTTTCCTAATCTCCTCCAACTTCAGTGGTCTTAGAATCAATTAAGAAATAAGATAGTTATTGGGTAGTAGGCGGTCAGCCCATTGCTTAGCACCTAGGTGGTAGGCCGGCAAGGGAGGGGCCTAGGTTGCCAACATTAAAAATATTATTAAAATAGAGTCATACACTTAATTTTAGAATTATAAAAGATTTTTAAATGGATTCAAAGTAATAGGTAAAAAATACTAGTTGCTTAAGAAGATAAGATTAAAAAAGTACAAAAAAATGATGAAGAAGAGGATTGAGGTACCTTATTGTGAGGAGGATCTTGAAGAGTATAATGGTCAAACAAGAGAAAAATAGACATAAATCTAGAAAAAAATTCTAGCGCTGAAAGTAAATACTGATTTTTTTTTTTTAAATATAAGATGAAGGAAATGAAAGAACAATTCTAGAGAAGACAAAAGAAAATATGACAAAAAAATATCCTCAAAATGGATGAAAATGGCCAATATTGGGTGGAGAGAGACTTCTAATGTTGCTAGAAATAGTATGCACGGGTGATGGGGATGTTGAACATGAAATTAAAAGATTTTGTGATGATTTTTGGATCTAAAACTTAAAAAAAAATAATACACTTTCCCCCAAGCCTAGATGAACCACTCAGGTGGATTGCATGGTCCACCTAAAACATCTGCTTACTAGGGCCTACCTACCACCTTGGCGAAGTGGTCCCTGGCCAAAAGCAGTTAGGCAACTGTCTAGGTCAATTTTTTAAATTATGTTAACAAATTTATTGTGGTCTACTTGCGTAGAAATAAAGAATTAGATAATGCTTTGGCAAAATATTAGAGGAATTTGTCAGCATCTATTGAGCTTATACCCTGTCAATGTAGAATTTAATTATTCATTTCACTTTGTATATTGTCTTAATGCGATGGCTAATCATTCAGACCACAAACTTTTTTATGCTAGTGTGGGCTTATGGAACTCTTTATTTACTGTCATGACTACAACAATTGGAAATATTAGATGAAAATTAATTTGTTCCCACATAACAATTAAGTTGTGTTACCTTTTTTGTATTTAACATGTTGCAGTTTCCATGTTATGTTATTGTTCATCATTGTTCTGTGGATGTAATGAACAGGAACTTACATCATCTTGTTTGAGGATCTCAGATTTGTTAGTAAAACTTTGGAAGATAGTAATAAGGAGCCACCCAAAAGATGCCAGGTGTTTGCATAAGCAACAGCTTGACAACCTATGCAAATGGGGGGAGTTATGGAGCTCTCATTATGGCTCATAGTGATGTACGAGTCCTTTGTAAGAATCAAATCAACTCTATGATTCCAGGGCCATCTCTATGGCGTCAGGACCTACTGAGGTTATACCCTGCCAAATCCAACAGTGGAAGAATGAGTTCCAGGATCAAAGCCACATGGCCATTCATGGGCAACGATAAAGGAATGGATGTCAATATAGAGCTCAGTGAGGCTGCCAATGAGGATATTGTCATTTTCTTCTTCCAGTTGGACTTGGAAACTCAGATCCAGGTATACTTTGTTGTTACTTTTCTTCCTGCAATTCTCATTATGTTGTCTGATATCTTAAGGTAGTTGAGCATCACAATACCTTAAAGAGAGTTTTACATTATTTGATGAAATGCAGCCATTACATCATTTAAGAGTGTAACAACTTTTGTGTTTTGTCCTTTGCAAACTGGGTATTCGTTCTCTGGTGTCACTTGCCATGGAAGCAACTGCTTTTCCTTCGTCATATAACTTTCACTGATTGATCGTTCATATACCATGCATTGTCTGGATTCTTGTGTGCCAGGCTGATCTTTAATACTTTGTCATTTCCATTTTCACTTGTGTTTCGTTGAAGATCAACCATAACATGTCATTTCTATTTCATTCTCTCTTTGAAAGATCTCTCCTACTTTCTTTGGGAATGTATGTTTGCAGTATGCCTTAAACATGGAACAATATGAAGCAGCTCAGCAATTAAGGAACAAACTTGATGAGGTAGATAGCTCTTATATGTTTTGATGTAAATTACATTTAAGGTCAAGATGCTGATTTCCTACTTGTAATAGGTTGAAGCAGAAATAACTAAAAAAAGGGATGCCAAACGGGGTTCATCAAAGAGTGAAGCTCAAGACAAAGCCATATATCTCTTACAACTTCGGTGAGTTTCTATGGTTTTCTCCATATAGAGTAGTTTAGTGGCTTTAAATGCACCAGGCACATTTAACAACTAGAAATATCTTTTGTTTTTAGCTAGAGTTGGTGGGAGCTTCGTGCACCGACTGACCTTTTTTTTTCCTGAGCTAGAGTTGAGGTGGTCGGATGGAGTGGGAAGTTTCTGTACTGTGTTGTAGTGCTATCACATGGTACCAGTGGTGAATTGCTGGGAAGAGATAAAGGAGATAACAGAAAAAGGTAAAAGAATACATGTGATAGGTAGGATTGGACCCTTTGGAGTTATTCACTAGCTAAAGAAAATACTCTCGGAGCTTGTGCACTACTTGTAGATCTATTTATGGGCTAAAGAAAACCTTTAGGAATTATATCAAAAATTGTGCGATCCTAACAAAGTTGTTTTGAGTAGTCACGTTCCTTTTGAATTGCATCGTTTATTCCTAGAGCTTGTAGTGTGTTGTCCTAGAGCTTGAAGAAGCCCCTTCATTGGTGTTTGCGAGTAGCGCAGAGCTATTTCAGCTGTCATAGAGGTGAAACTATTCCGAGTTCTCTTGTTTCTAGAAGATGTTTGTAGAACGTTCATAAGTTAAAGAAAACCCTCGTTCCGCTTGTCTTGACCCATTTGTGTGCCAGTTGGTGAGTAGGATGTGATGGTTTGCTGGTGCTGACTGGCATGGTTAAATAGAATAAATTAATTTTGATGTGTTGCGTTGTATCATATATTGCTTTGCAGCTCTATTTGGTGTGCCATAGAGTTATACCTTGACTTTTTCATCCTGTGTTTAAGTTGTCAAAGTGATTCACATTGGTAGCTATTTTTTAAAATTACATTATTTTTGATATTTGTTTATAATGTTCAGTGCTGAACTTCAGAAAGCTGTTGAGAATGAAAATTATTCTGCTGCTTCTGAGTTACGTGATGAGATATCAAAATTTGAGGTATGTAGGTGTTCCTTCACTTGCTATTTTGGTTCTTATTTCTAAACTCTTCTAATTCTACACCTGCACATTCATGCATGCTTGTCCTAGGAGCCTTACTTGCATCTATAATTCTCATTGTAGGCTGAAACTCTAGCTGCATCAGCAAAAGCCCTTGCTTTTGAGAACATACAATATGCATTTCGTCTTGGACAGAAAGTACGACATAAAAAGTTTGGTTAGTATTTATCCTCTCACTAGCATTTCTGTTTATTCTACAATGCAAGCATATTTCTTTCAGAGAAAAAGTATTTGGTTAGTTTCTATGGATACATGGAATGCAATGTCAGGAACATTGTAGTCAATAAATTGATTGAGCACTTGTAGGTTTATGTTCCATCTGGTTTATGGATAACTTCAGAATAATTATTTCATGGAAAAGGGTCTGGCTTAAATTGATTGAGCACTTGTTATATTAGTTATTTGATTGTCCTGCAAACAGAGACGCGAGATGCACAGAAACATATTGTGTATTTCTTAATTGATCTGACTGGTCCAAAAACCACAATCGACTGGACAATCAACTCAGTCCACAGATAGAGTCCAAAGCTAAGTCTGATTCCATCGATAATTATTTTTTACAAGTGCACTTGACTCTTAAATTCACTCAAAGATACCTACCAAAAGGATTCCCATATCAAGCTTCATGTGCCAAGAAGCCTTACCTCGTGGTCTTATGTGCCATGAGGCATTGTCTTTGGGATTTTCTCATCCACCAAGTCATCCTTAACTTGATGGGAGTTTAATGTGTTAAGCATCTAGTCACCCTGACCTTAACTTGCTTAAACTTCCAAGTATTCAATCCTCAATCTACTTAGACTTCTTTTATTGAATCTACAATATATGTCAAATACCTTGCATCTGCATGCTTTACACATTATATCAGTAATCACAATATAATACTAATTTTTAACTTTCCTCGGGCATCAAATTTACATGCTTAAGAATATGATTGCACCATAATTTTCCCCTTTTTGATATTTGATAACTCGTTTAAGTTAGGTCATATTAAAAACTGATTTTCATGTTTAGCAATAATTTTAATATATTCCAAAAACATTTTAATCTACTTTTCAACTCGAGTTTTAGAAGAACAGTTGAGTTTCAATTTAAGAAAGTTCTAATTTTCAACTTGAGTTATAGAAGAACATTTGAATTATCAATTTAAGAAGGTTCTAATTTTCAACATGAGTTCTAGAAGAACATTTAACTCCATTTTCTTGGGTTAATTCTAACTTTCGGCTAACCTTGACTTCTATTCCTAACTTGACCTTCTCATTTCTCCCTCTGACATACATAAAAAATACTAAAATTTTTGACATTTTTAGAATGGTTTTAATTTCTCTCCCTCAAGAGGTAATATCAATGCTTAGTCCATGAGCTTACTTGATACTAATTGTAATTGATTAAAGTACTTTTATAGTAAAAGATCAAGATACAATGACTTGTAACTTCACTTCTAAGAATCAAGATTTCAACCTTAAATTTCTATGATACTAAGTGTATTTTAACAAAGTACAGCGCCAAAAATCCAACTACTAAACCACTTGTTTAGGGAAAAAAATTGTAATACTAACTAATGTAACTAATGAAGGTTGTTAACCATGAGAAGGAAAAAAAATTCAATCTTGAATTTTACTTACCTTTAATCCTACATTCTCCTCTAGCAATATCAATTTGTACCAACAATACTTCCTAGAATTCATAAAACTTGAAATCTAACGCTTGTGAAGTGTTTGAGAGGTGATGTAGCGGAAGGATATAGCGGTAAACGATTCCGTTGATTCGTGCATGAAAACCGGAAGTAATCTTTCAAAACCTATTGATTCGACAAAAGAATACAAGGAAATAGGTATCCAAAACTCGAAGCTTTGGGAAAAGAATGGCGCAAACCGTTGCAAAAAATATTATTGATTTAAAACTATCCAAAAAAAAAACAACTAAACATATGTTTAAATAGACTCAAACCCTAATCCTGTGAAAGATGAAAATACCCCTAAACCCTAGACTCAAAAAATAATAAAAATAATAACAAAAAAGGACAAAAATGTTCGTAGGCAAAATGAGCTTTGATTCGGCTGGTAGACCATCCCGTGGTTCATCCCTGCTCATAAATTATAGGCTCTACAAGTTTGCTTTGTCATCCTGCATCATTCTTCCTAAGGAAGAGAAAATTCACCCACAAATTGTTGGCTACATCGCCATCAAAAGGATCATCGTGGAAATGAAACAATGGTACAAACAATTCCTCATGCTCACATGAGCTTATTCTGTTTGTTTGGCCTCTCACTCTTGGCTCCAAATCAATATGATATTTGATATCACGTAAGTGAGACAATTCATCTTATAAATCTTCGGGGGAAAATACCAATTGACATAGTGAAAGTTATGGGTTCCGTTCCTAATCCATAATAACCAAAGCCTTTAGTTTGGAAATCATCTAAAAATCTCATCTTCTTAGACTCTGGCATTTGCTTTTGAAGAAGATCCGCAAACAGAGGTGTCGAAACATGATTGAATCCTGACAAGATGGAAGAAAAAACATCCTCATACTTTGCCGATGACGAGTTCTTCATGCACGGAGCCCTGTCAAATATATCGTTATCATATATCGGATTATCATAGAGAGGCATAGTTGATGAGGTCTTTGTAGTGGAATATGCAAGGTCATCAAATATGGCTTCCAAGGATGTCGGCGATGAAGTAGTGGAGCGACCACGAGAAGACGAATTCGACAATCCCAAGACACCAATGAAGACATAATTGTTAGGATGTCAACTCCGCTGTTGCTGACGAAGAGTTCGTTCGTCGAGGTTGGATTCCGTCCGGACCTTACCGTGCTTGCAAAGTAGGATCCTCCTCGTAGTCCTTCCGCCTCAGTTTTGGAGGTGGACATGCGGACGGACTTATCTTGCGGTCGGAGACCGAAGTCGGAAGCAAAATTATCATATTCTCTGGGACGCCTATAGGGAGCTGCCTCGTCAAAAATGTTTTCTTCCTCCTCCGAGCTTGTCTGGTGATTGTTATTGCATTGGAAAAGAGTTCCTCTATTCAAGGTTCCCAACATCGCCGCCATCCTCTCCACAACCAGGTTAACCGTCTATCAATCATCTCTCGAAACCAC
This sequence comes from Zingiber officinale, assembly GCF_018446385.1. Taxonomy (NCBI): domain Eukaryota; kingdom Viridiplantae; phylum Streptophyta; class Magnoliopsida; order Zingiberales; family Zingiberaceae; genus Zingiber; species Zingiber officinale. Next base: position 135,001,841 of record NC_056002.1, read on the forward strand.
TGCTCTATATCACGATCAAAAGCGTTGTTGACGCCTTGCTGTATTCTCGGTGGCATGATTCTACAAGATAAACTTGGCTCTAATATAACTGATGTAGCAGAAGCTATCAATTCCGTTGATTTGCACACGAATATCGAAAATAATCTTCTAAAACTTATTAATGCGACAGAAGAATACCAGGAAATAGACATCAAAAACTTGAAGCCCAAATGGCGGATGAAAATATTATAGATTCAAAACCATCCCAAAAAAAACAACTAAACAAACGTTTAAATAGACTCAAACCCCAACCCTGCGAAAGATGAAAATACCCATAAACTTTAGACCTGAAAAATAATAACAATAATAACAAAAAAGGATAAAAATGTTCGGAGCCAGAATGAGCTTCGATTTGGCTGGTAGACTCATCCTGTGGTTCATCCTGGGCCATAAATTATGGGCTCTCCAAGTTTGCTCGGCCACATCAAGAGGTTTGGGGATAAATAAGCCTTGGTGGGGTGAATAGACTCAAAACTGTAACTAAAATTGTTTTGGAGTTTATATAGATTCTAGTCACTGAATATTGATGAAACTATTCAACAATGAGAATATTGATGAAGATATCATTAATATAGAAAATAATAGATGGTTGAAATGGAGAAATATCAATTGTATTATGTGAACATCATGTCCCCATAAGCTAAAAGATTTTTTTTTTTAATGTATAAGATTAAGGTACCCACCATACTTTATGGATCGGAATGTTGGGCTGTTAAGAAGTAGTACATCCTAAAATTTGATTTAATAGAGATTAAAATGTTATGATGGATGTGTGGTGTTAAGTTACTAGAAAATATATAGTAAGATGTATTTAAGAGCTATTAGGTGCAACTCTAATAGATAACAAAATGAGAGAAAATGGACCAGAATTGACATAGACATGGTTAAAATCTATAGTTAAAAAAGTAAATCTTCCATATAATGGAAGGTGTGTTTTGTAGAGGGAGATCAAATAAAATAGTCATCATTCTAATAAAAAAATAATTAATTTAATTTGATTATTATTGGTATATAATATTGCATGATAGGAATATGGTTGGTATGGTTGTTGATTTTAATTATTATTATTATTATTTTTTATATTTATACTAATTCTAAATGAAGCTTCTTCAATTGTGTGTTTTTTACTTATTTATTTATTTATTTATTTATTTTTTATTATTATTATTATTATTATTATTATTATTATTATTTTGGCAATAAAAAATAAAAAATTGCGTGTTCTTTTGACAAGATTTCTAGTGGTTTATTTACAGAGTCAGTGATTCATATAGGAGTTAGGAAGATTCCAATTTTGGTAAATCTTTTGGGTTATTAGTATTTTGGGATAAAGTGGTTTATTTTAACTTAGCGATCTGGGTATTTGAAAAGAACTAAGTGGGACTATGCTGCTTGTTTTATGCCCACTAGAATAGCTGAATATCTGACAACTGAGTTATCATATGTTCTTCGACACTTTTCCTTAGAGATCACATTGCATTAGCTTTTCTTGTTTGTAAATAATATGTTGTTTGATACAGGTCATTCTTTTAATTTGATTTATTTCAGGTTATCTAGCAGTAATTTGTGGCATGGATCCTGTATGTTGTGAATCAAATTCATGGATGGAGGTTGCCAATGTTGACAAATTGATCAAAGGGCCTAATCAACCTTTTTATCAGGTTAGGTTTATTTTGGTGGTGAACCTAACTAAAAGTGTCTGCAGATAAAGTTGGAATATATATATATTTGATGACCTAGACTTGGCTCATCTTGTTGAAATGATTATTTAAATCAACTGGCAATTCTAAATTAGCTAAGGAATTGACAATCCATTAGGTCATATCAACCAGTTCAGCTCCTATTACAAGTTCAACCAAGACATTGTCAGGCTCATATCTTTCTATATCATGTTAGATGTGATTGCTTCTGTCATACCAAGTATATTTAGTCAAGAAGTCTTCTAGTGTTTATATAATTATATTCCTTCAACATATGCTAAAGTTCTGTCCGTGTAAGAGATGACTTGATCATTTGAATTATTCCCTTACCCTGGTATTGCCTGCACGCTATCGTAGGAAAAGAAAAGATTCAGATAACCAGATCAGGCCCCTTGTAACCAAGAATTTTGAGTTCAGTTCCCCCATTTTAGAATACCCTATCAAGCATTAGAAACTCAATGGCGCCTACCTTTGGATTTTGTGTTCAATAGTTTTTCTCTGATGCCATTCCAACCAAGAATTAGAAGCTCTTTTTAAACATACTAAATTATAAATAAACAAGTGCCATATTGACTTTATTAGAAAAAAAAATGTAGATCCACTATATTAACGGCCCCCCTAGTGCCGCCCCACGAATATAGAGGGAGGTAAATGTAGATACACACAGACGTTAGGCACATGGTGGGGTAAACCCTAGGTCGTCAGTTCTTGAGAATCGACTCCGGGCCATTATATCAGAGATGTCATGCGTCCATCATCTGCGCTACACCCTGGGGGCGTCATATTGACTTTATAATATTGCTGGATGATGGATATTATTAATAATCATATTTAAATTGGATTTATTCCCCATAATTGCAAATTCACTAGTAGCCATTAATATTTGTCATTGCCATTTGATCTTATCATTCCAATAAAGTTCTAAGATATCTTCACTTTCTATTTTTTTTATATTTCATTATCATAAGATTAATTGTTGCTATGTGTTGCAATAGATTACTGAATTGAGGAATAGAAATTTTATTTTAGCATAATATTTTTTGAAATGCCTTTTGTTGTGGCAAATTTACAACTGTTGTTACACACGATTTGCCAACTCTGAGGAGCTAACTTGACCTATATTGCATGCCTAATGCTGTGTTTCCCAATGAGAAGAAAATCAAGAAGGAAATAAGGTGAGAAAGATTTTACTAGCTACACTTTCCCTCCATTTCCTTTGATGGGAGAAAGAGAAAGAGTGGAGAAATCTTTCCCTACCTTTTCACTATGTTGCTTTTATCTTATTTAGGCGGAAACTCACTTTCACATGGAATGAAGTATAAATTAGAGCTTAAAAATGATTTTTTATTTATATTTTTCCTTTCTTATAGGAATATAGTTTTAAAATTTTCTCTCTTTCCATTAAAGGACACAAAGAAAAGTAGTTCAACAGTCTGAAGTCTTGAGCCATATTGGTTGACATAGGTAGAAGTTATCATCCTGCACGTTGATCGCCACACGTGATGCTTCAACATGGACATGGGAGTGGTGATGCACATCAAGAACAAAGAGGAAGAGAGAGGAAGAGGAGAGAGAGATCAGAGGGAGAAGGTATCTGAGAGGAATATGAGCATGGTGGGTTGTAGGTAGTGGGTTGGCGTTGTGGCAATGGGTGAGAGGGATTAGGGTAGGAGTGTGTGGAGAGACAAAAGATGGAAATCAAATACTTCATAACCTTATAAAAAATATCACTAATTTAATTAAATACAATTAAAGCGAACTATCATCTATATATAAATTTGGTTGAGGTTTAAATAGACAAATTAAATCCAAATAGTATGGTTTGTTCCCACTTGATCATAATCACCATGTCCACTTCCACTTGACCCTAAAACTTAAAGTATTAATTTGATTAAGGTAGGAGTATGAGGAGAGAGAAAAGATGGAAATCAAATACTTCATAACCTTATAAAAAATATCACTAATTTAATTAAATACAATTAAAGCGAATTATCATCTATATATAAATTTGGTTGAGGTTTAAATAGACAAAAATTAAATCCAAATAGTGTGGTTTGTTCCCACTTGATAATAATCACCATGTCCACTTCCACTTGACCCTAAAACTTAAAATATTAATTTGATTTAGCGCAATTAGTTACTTAACAAGTTTTTAAAATAATTTAATGCAAAAAATTTAAATAGGATAAATTTAATGTTTAACATCACTGAAGATTTTTTTGTTGTGTTTTTGACTTTTGTTACTTTGGAAGAGATTGAGCAATCGTGTGTGTATTCTCTCATCTTTCATTTGAGCCTAAAAAAGGCTAGGGTTCAGCATGACACTTTTGATTAAATAAAATTATATTTTGATTAATTTAAGAAAATAATTCATTTATTTATTTTTTACTATTTTTTTAATATATTCTACTAAAATTTTGTTAAAAATACATAATGATTGCAATAGCCGTACACTAGTAAGATCATTTTTTCCCAAAAATTTACATAGTACATGCATTATTCTTAAGCAATTAAAATGCACATAAATATACATGAAATTAAGTTAAAAAAATTTAGGCAAAAACTATAACCAATAGTGGAATATATGAATTGTCTTTCTCATGAAAATATAAAATATATGAAAAATCAAAGTACATTGGCAATTATATGTGAAAAGCAATTAATATCTTAGTCACATAGAACGCTTTGATGAAAACATAATTTTGTACATATGTAGTGCAAAAAAAATTAAAAACATTAAAATTATGCATACTGAAGTCATCAGAAACCTTTATGGCTCTAATTCAGGTTTCATGAAACACGTGGTGGTTATTGACTTTTATTCTTATATATCGGCATTATTATGCACTCTTAATGATATTTCTAACACTTGCATATAATTTTTTGACATTGGAATAGTGTCGACCATATTTGCAAAAGTTAAAATAGGATCCCTTGTACCATATGTTTTGTCAAAAGGACAAAATTTGGTCGCGCACATACATTTTGGTCAAGATTTGGCTGCCAGTGAGATTCTTGGTTGAATATTCCATCAAGGGCAAAGACCTTTTTGAACTTCATAAGAAAAACCGTCTTTTTGTTTGTTTGTTTGTTCTGTTTGTTTGATAAAGGGGCCTTGGACGTGCCCTCTTCAAGTTCAAAAAAGAAGCATTTATCTCATAGCATTATTTTGATTTACACTTTTGGGTGAAATTGTACTTAGTATCACTTCCATTATGCCAAGAGTGAAAATAACCTTGCTTCCCTCAAGCAAATTATACTATTCCAAGGTCCTTAAATTTTCATCATTCACCACATCATTTGTTTGAGCACTTATTGTTGGAATCCCAAAGTTGTTTTGGTGTGATCAACAAGTTAAGTTAGGTCCTGCGTTGTTTCTAACCTTGTGTCTAAGTGTGCAGGAGCTTAGGAACACAGGTAGTCGAGCGGAAGACGCAGCTAGCGAGAAGGACGGTAGTCCGAGGGACGAGGTGCTGCGGAAAAGTACACCGGCGGACGAGAAGGAAGCGCGCGGTGGTTCCGAGGGACGAAAGCCGGAGCGGAAGATTGCTCGGGGAGCAAGAGACGCAGCTAGCGAGAATGACGACACGCGGCAGCGATTCCGAGGGACGAGAAGCCGGAGGGAACCCCGCTTGAGAAGACCGGAAGTTGGGTTCGGGTGAGCCCTTTTCCGGATGGCAGAGATCACCCAAGTAAGCGGATCCGGAGCAGAAGACCCGGACCGAGGCGGGACTAAAACGGAGCAGAGGTCTCGGACGCAAAAGTCAACCAGAGTTGACTTTTTGCTCCGGGGCGCCCGGAACAGTCCGGGGCGCCCGGAACGTGAAGTTTGACCAGAACGCGTCTTTCGCGTTCTGGACGTTGGGGGATAAAGTTTTATCCCCCCAGGGCGCCCGGAACCCTTCCAGGCGCCCCGACCAAGACTATAAATATAGCCTTGGTCCAGAAGCTGTCAATGAACTGAGAACTCACTGATTGTAAATCCAGTGCTTGCACGCTCTCTTTTAGTCTAAGCTTCTGTTTTCTGCGCTACATTGCTGTACGAGGCTTCTCCGCCTGAAGGAGATTTTTATTTGAGCTTAATCTTCCTTGGATTAACAACCACATCGGTTGTAACCAAGTAAATACTTTTGCCTCGCTTTTCTTTATGCTTTTAATTTACTGCTTAGTTTATTTATGCAAGTATTAGCTTAAAGAGTTCGAGGAAGGGTTGTTTGTTTTATTCTACAGAACTATCCAACAACCCCCTCCTAGCCGGCCCAACGGTCCTACACTTATATCCTCAAATATTATGTTTTTGGAGGAGTAGATGTAATGACTTTTAGCATATACCTGATTTTTCCTTAATTACATTGTTTTTTTTCTAATGCAGATCTTGGTTGATGTACATGCAGATCCGAACCTTCTTGTTGCATATGGTAAGTATTCATTCTTTAGGAGATAAGTCGCTAGTGTGGCATCATGAGAGAAAATTGATGTAATTATCTAGCTCAAATTTGTACCACAATTTCTATCGCATTCAATTAAATTTGTCTAAACTTAGGAACTTGTGTAGTGATTTGCGCTCTACTAATTACTTATGAAAATGTTAGTTCTTGTAGGGATAGCAATGGTTGGCTTGGTTACCCCGCTTAAGGCATCTAATGTTCAGTACCCATGCATTTTGCAGACACAATACTCATTATTTGTCCAACACCCGTCACAACTATCTATTGTTCTATTCTTACTCTAAACAAATTTAATGTCCTTGGGATACCCCAAACTCAATTGAGTTAGGTAGTCATTCCATGAATACCGAAAATTGTCATCCACTTGGTTTACTTGGGTGAAAATATACGACCTTATGCTCCAACATATGCTTCCTAATCTTTTAAAAGAATACGTCCTTAAAAGATTGGTAACTCCTGCAAAATTTAGGATTCTTTTTTTTCTCATAGAAGCTAATGTACCTAGACGAAACAAGTTCTCTACTTTGCTTTAGAAATAGTTTGCTATTAATTTGAAAAAGGTGAATTGCCGGAGTAACTTTAGTTCATTCTTGTTATGCCTTGTCACTCTTTATACATGAACTGTGTGACCTGTGTGATAGACATGAGTGAATTAGAGCGAGATACGTTTGTATTACAAACAGATTTGTTGTATCTGTTATGATAGTATCTTTTTGTCTTTTTTGCTGCAGTTTCGGAAGAGAATCTTGTAGCCAATGAACAGCCAAACAAGGTAAATGCAAGTCCCTTTACTGGCAACGATACTTGTTAGCCTTCTGGTTTACTTTACTGGGGTCCATTGACTTGCAGGACAGATTTGATCATCCATATGCTTCCTTCCTGTTCTACGGAATCGACACAGCAGGCGACTTCATTCCTATAAAGCAACTCCGTGAAAAATATAATAGGCCACGACATGAAGTTCCTGTAGACAATTCTGACGAAGACCGCGATAGCAATTTGTGAAAAGTTGTGTGGTTTTTGCTCAGAAAGTCTGATATGAAGCGATTCTTAGTGGCGGCCTCGAGGATGGACTGTACGAGATCATATTATGGATCATTTTCCTTCCATCTGGTGCCTGAAAGTTATAGGAGGAAGATATTTGATATGTAAATATTTGCATCCCAACTAAGTGGGATTACCACAGCTTTGCGATGGATATTGACATCCGAATGAATTGTAATTATTATAAACTTACAATCTTTGTACCGTCTTCTAAAGGATGAAAAATAATTATGCCATTTTGTTCAGTTAATGAGACTGAACAGGACATGAATCACCCATGCACAGGGTAATGACTCATGTCTACGGTTTTTGGAACTTTTCTTTTTATTTTTTAATTTACTGAGTCTTATAATTAGACCTGACCACAGTCTAGATTTGGAATCAGCCTGGATTTGTAACTGGGTCAATGGATCAGTAACTGGTTTGAACCTGCTAAATGGGCTGGCATTGTAATCGACCTGTTTAGGGACTGACCGGTTACGATTTCAGTTTCAAATTAATCGTGAATAGCTAGTTTAATTTTTTTTCTTTCTTTCTTTTGTTTTGAATTTGATTGTTAGCCGGCGGTTTTGACCATTTATATATTTGTTTTTGAATGGTTTTTATCTAAGGTTATGACTTAGTGATTGTTAATTTTCGTTTTCACACATCTTTATACTCTTGTCTGTAATTTTGAAATCTGAATTGTTTTCAACTTCAATTCTAATGGAAAGTGATTTATCTTGGTCTCGTAAGGGTAAAATAATAGTTGCTCGGAATATGGATCTCGATAATATTCAATTTATCGATGAAGAATTTTGCCCATCGAGATATAAAGTAAGTCTTAAAATTTTTAAGATTCGAGATACTCTATTTTTAAAATCATTTATTTTTATTAAACATTTTGAAGAAATTAATTTTCTATATGTAGAATTACGTGTAAAATGTAAGTTTTATAAAGTCTCCTATAAATTTTAATTTGGCGACGATTATGAGTTATTAAAATGACATGTCAAAATGAAACACCCAACAACATTCAGAGTTGAATATTTTTAAATACAACTGTCTTAATTTTCAACTACTAGTGAAGTTATCCATTCAAGTTATTTAAATATTTTGATAATAAATTAAAAGAATTATTAGTTAGATTTATTGATGTAGATTTTTTTTTTAATCTATAAGCATTGATCCAGACTGAAAATTATGAAGACGAAAAGCTGGAGGTGTGATTGTTACATTGACTGGATATAAATTTTTTTTGAATCTATAAGTATTTAACCTATCGGCTAAATGTGTTTATCGAATTACACTAATTACTCGTAGAATTAAAAATGGGTAAGGCAAGAAAAAAGATTTAATTGAAGAATTTAAAAATCAAATAATAAAATATTTTTTATGTTATGATATTTTAAATGATCACTGACAAACTTATTATATGAGTGTAATTTATTATTGAATTGATAATTTTTGGACAATTCAAAAATATTTATTAGCATATCAAGTTATTTTAAGCTAGCACAGGTATCTAGTCCTTCAAATTGATTAATCCTGGGATGACTAGCTCCGCCTTATGAAAATTTTCCTCCGATTATCAATGTAAATTCAGAAGTGTTTGTCATCTCAATGTAGGAAAATGTGTTATGACGTACCATAGTTTGGAATCGAACCATGAATACTTAAGAGACTATATGGAGCTTTGCTGTTGTACCGTAGCCTGGGGTCACATATCGAATCTTTGATGAAGCATAGATTACTCACACTATTTTCTAATTATTATACTTAATTTTAAAAAAATATGAATTAGCTTCTAAAATATTTTTAATATTATTTGATAATACTAGTTTTGATATTGTAAATATTATTGAACTTAAATTTATATGTCAGCATATTATTGATAATTTATTTTTTTATATCATGTGTACGTGATGTTTTAAATTTATCTACGATGGATCGTAAACATAAATACTAATCTAAACTCAAATTAGATGTTTACTCCTACATGAAATATTAATTATGTATTATGATATTTTAATTATATTTAAAGATTATTCTCATCCTAATCTTGTTAATATTTATAAAAAGCTAGAAATAATTTATATGATATTTATAAAGATTATAGTTTAAAATATAGATTAGAAATTAATGTGTCTGAAATATAAAATATTAGTAGTAATAATTTTCAACTTATAAACACATAATTTTTACTAATAGAACAAATAAAACCTACACGAGAATCCTCAAATTCAGCCAGAAACTTGAAGACTTTTTTTGTTTTTAATGAAATAGATAATGAAGTAGATTTCAATATTATATAGTGGTGTTTGCAAAAGACTCGAAATTTTCTCATATCTCTATTATAGTAAAAGAAATTTTAACTTGTTTAGTGCCGATCGTTGCTGTAAAACAAATATTTAGTTTCAAAGATAGTATATTTGAATGAAAGGCGATCTACTTTGTCTCCTAATTCTTTGAAAGTACAAAAATTTACTTGATAATTAGATGAGACTTACAAAAAAAAAGAAAATACAAGGAATGTAACTTTTCACATGACGAGGTAGAAGAATCTGACACCAAAAAAACTAATACTACTGACACCAAAAAAACTAATACTACGGAAACGAAAAATGAAAATGAGTAACAACACTACTTCCTAATCTCCTAATCAAATAAAGGAAGAAAGGTAAGCGAACTATATTGACTTTTGATTCATAAGGGATACTTAAATAAGTGACACCCTTTTATATATGCATTTTTTTAATTTATAATTTTAAAAATATTTTAATAATAATAATAATAATAATAATAATAATAATAATCTTGAACTATTGTGAATCATGAACCAAATTTTAACCGATGATTCCAAATCGTAAATCATAATCACCTTAAAAGGTTAAGATTAAGGATCGATATTTTTGGAACCATCAAACTGATGATGGTTAGAACCGTTGATTTTGAATCATGGTTGGCCTACTTATAATGTACAAAATATTACACTTGAAATAAAATTAATTGTAAGTGTTCTTTATTATCATTTTCTTTTCTAAAAAAGCATTAGAAAAGCATTTTAACATATTTTCATTCTTATATATTTTTTTTTCTGTTGCAGCAGCTATAGCTTGCTATAATATAGAGTAAAATTATTCCAATTTGATTAAAATTAATATATAAGAAGTCTGTTATATTAAAATATTTTTTGAATTAAATAGACTCGATCAAAATTATTTTAATTTGGTTAAAATCAGTTTAAGCTATTGTAGTAGGTAAGTTAAAGTGATTTTGAATAAGTTTGGGTAATTTTATAAAAAATATGTTCATACTCTATGTATAATAAATCGATTTACTTTAATATGCACTTGATTAACTATACATAAAGTATTGTTACAATAATTTTAAAATGGTTTTGATTAAGTTGAAGTGGTTTTGAAGAAGTTTGAGTAATTTTGATTAAATTGATAAAAAGTATTTTAATATAAAAGCATTCCATTCCGTGTATAGAAATTTTAACTAAATACTGGAATAAGGATATTTTAAAAATAAGAAATATTCTAGGGTACTATTTGTTTTTCCCACCAAAGGTCTCACTAGTCCAACATAACCCATTGTCCAAACTTACAAACATTATATGTGGGAAAAGGTGAAACCATCACCTGGGGGAGGTTTGCCCAACAACAATAGCGCATGCAAGAGATGAGGGAAACAGTGAACTCACAGACATCATCATCATCATCTCACTACGCGCGCGTTGCTTATTATGTTTCTTTGAGGCTTCTATTCGATCCACCACTCAATGGGATTTTCTTAGGCTCTCAGCTAGTTTAAGTTCCACAATCTTCTTGACATTGTGAATAGTCAACTAAAGCTTATTGAAAAATTATTAAATGATTTTAGAATTTTTGTTCATCACAAGGAGTTTTAGAAATTTAACACTTGTCTCATTCTTTCTTCAGGTTTAAGGGTTAATGTTCTTTGAAGCTTGTGCAATTGTTCAATTGATGAAGTCCTAAAAGACTATCTAAGCTAGAAGTTTTGGATAAAATTGTTAAATGGACCTAAACCTATAGAAATCTCAAAATAAATTATAGTTTTGGACCCTCCCGATTGTCATTATTTTTTTCTTTTAGTTCTGGCAGTTGATATAGTAGTTTTGATCAAAATATATACGTAAGCTTATAGTGGTCAAATTTCACAAATAAGTATTCAATTATGCTCTTTGGAACATCTTCATTCATTCTATATTTTTATTTTCTAATTATGATTGGTCTAAGTCCATATAATATTTTTTACTCAAAAAATTGCTATATATAAAGATTTAATAGGTGATTATAAATCATAATAGGTTAAAGTTGACTGGATATCAAGAATATGAGGAAGATCGAGAAGTAAGGTCTTTTGAGAAACATAAAATTTTGGAAGCAAGACTTATAGTAGGCGATGAAGGCCTTGTGCTAAGGCCTCTTAGGAAATGAGGAAGATCAAAAGTAAAGTCTCTTGGCAACTGAGGAAGACCCGAAAGTGAGCCTTTGGTAGACAAGGAAGACTTAAAAGTGAGACCTCTCGATAAATGAGGACTTACACTTAGCAAATGAGGAAAATCCGGAGGTGAGGTTTCTTGGTTGGTAAACTCTAAGTGAGTGGTGAGAGTCTACAAGTGATCTATACTTTGGGTTTCTAGGTATATTTTAATTTAGGAAAGGTTTTAATCATAGTTTGCTTATATTGATGATCCAATCAATTAGAGATTGATACCAATTGACTTATATGATGACTCAACCAAAGATGTTCCACTTGCAAACAAAAGGCTTTTTTTTTTTTTGGAATAGAGTTGATCAAACGTAACTTCAATCAACTAGGCATGAATTGAAGACTTGCCTTGTGAAGATCAGTTGCTCTTTATTTGGGAGGCAACTTAAGTAGTTGATTGAAGAGATTTCAGTTGATTGTAAAGTTGAGTAAATCTTTGATAGAAGTCAGAATCAGACCATTGATTTGGCAAAGGAAGATAACAACTATTAGATGACTTATGTGATTAAGCAAGTCAGTTGACTAAAATGAGGTTGAGTCACTTGTGGTATAGTAGAAGCTTACACAATCACAAAAATAGTTGACTGCAATTGATTGGACTAGTGCAAAATAACAAATTGAAGTTTGTTTGAAGATAACTAGAAGACTATAAATTGAATAAAGTGACAAGGGGAGCTTGTCATGGCTGATGGAAGGCTTGAAAAAAAAAGCCAAAGAAAGTGCTTCACATCTACATTGCTCTCATTGTTTTTAGTCCTATTATTGTTTAATTTACACAAGATTTATTTGTTTTTATTAGTTCCCATTGTAAGAGCTCTTGTAAGAGGTTTCTCTGTTTTCGAGAAAAAGAAAAGATAGTGGAATTCAAGGGGTGACTCTCCTTATAAGTCATAAGATGTGGAGTAAGAACTTGAGAGTTTTAAACAATGTAAAATAGTCATGTTATATGCTTATTCTTATTGTGCATATTATGTTTAGGTTGTACAACTAACAACTAACCAAAATTACTCTTGAATTTAAGATTGTTTAATTTCATATTATAACTATTCACCCCCTCTAGCTGTCACATGGGTCCAACACGGGAGTCTTTCTATGGTGTTAATTCTATTGTTTGAGTTGCAAGAGGTCATATAGTAGTTTGGTCCATGAACCCAAATTACTCAAACTTAGAAATAAACCTTTTGTTGTGTTCCCTAAGAGTCACTGGATTCATTTGCTATTAGGTTTAGTTTTAAGTTATAAAAGGCCATGTAGCATTTTTGTCCTACACTTTCACATAGAATAAACTACCAAAATTTCATAAATGAACCCTGTTGTATTTTTGGGAGGCTCTAGAGTTATTATATGTTCTAAGTTTTTTTTTGTTTTGTGTAAGAGGCTATGTAACAATTTCTGTCAAAATTGCTACATGACTCCATACTAGCCCAATTCAAAGGCGACCCTCCCCCACCTTGTTATGTTCCCGAGAGTGTTCAAAGTTATCATGTCTTTCCTTTTCAATTTTAACCAATTGAATTACATGTAACAATTGTTAGATATGTGTGAATGGAGAAGAGGTGGAAGAGAATAGAAGCTCCATTATGAATGAGATTTTAATTTCATATTGTGAGTTTCATGACATGTTGATTGGTTTATATTGATTGACATGCATTGATTGAGCGCTTTTCGCCCCATTCTTTTATTCGACTCTTGCTAGTAGAGAATGAACAACATCTCTCATAAAGGCAGCGGGCTTCTCATCGGGTATCCGCTTCTTATTATGATTCTTATATACATTCGTTTTGAACTCACTTCTCTTCTATCCTTCCCTTGAACTCAAGTCTTCTAACCAAAGTGCCTCTTAGCGATTGGGTTCGTGTTCAGTCTTTATGAACCCCAAGGTGGAGCGACTGCAACAAGAGGACTGTCATCAGTCCCACAGCAAGCTCATCTCTTTTTTCCTACTGAGCCACGTCGCAGACTCAAAACAACTTCGACATCTTCTCACAAGCGTTACTTTGTGTTAGGCCATTTTCATCTCCCTGACTGAACCTTGTGTTTCAATATTAATGCGGAAGTGAATTTCCGATTCATCATGATGAGTCAAAGTTTATACGCTCAAGGTCCAATGAGTTTCTTCACTCTTGTACCGACGAAACAAAGTAAGAAAAGGAAGTGAGTATTTGAGAAAACGTCCTTTCCTTTCTTTTCCTTCTCTCCCACTACTTCCAACATATTTTAATTTTAAATTCTTTTTCTTTCCTTTCCTTTGTCTCTCCCACTACTTCCCATTAATCTTAATTTTAAATTAACCGTAGTTACATTAGACAACGCTCTATCGAATTTCAGTGCCAAGGAGAAATGGAATGGAATGCAATCGAATTCCACAGAAAGGCCCTCTTCCATTCTCTGTTTTTTTTTGTCTTTCTTCAGGAGATGCTGTCACTGTCAGCCTCTGCCATCCAACCGCATGCGTTGTCTGCTCTGTAAACGTTACAAAATTAAAATATAAAGGCTGACAAAAACAAAAAAAAAAAAAGTTTATTGGCTACTTCTGTTACTTTTCATTAAATGAAGATCCACTGTATTAACTATCCTCTTTATTATCTTTCACTAATTTATTTTAGATCGTGGACCATAATAATTTTCATGTAACGTTTTCAAAATATCAATCGATTTCCCGACAATAGTACAGCAGCATGTACTTTCTTGATTTCTCATGTAAAGTTTTTTTTTTTTTTTAAATAGTTGGTTAGATAAAAATACTGAACTATTATCTACTGTGAATATTTTTTAATTTATCTTAATAATCAATAAAAAATTTTTATAAAATCAAAATAGATCATTTTTAAAATTAATTAGCATAAACTAAATACAAACTTAAAAAATATTAATTGATTATCTAATAAATAAAAATTTTATTAGTTAGCTATCTAATTGATTTATCCACCGTTCCAATAAATTTAATCTTTAATTGACATCATTATCAATGGCGACCCATTCTAAAATCAATTCATCTAACCAAAACAAAAAATGCAAGTCAGTGTTTTTTTTTTTTTTTTTTTTTTTTTTTTTTTTTTTTTTTTTAAAGCATCGCACTCCATCAACACCTATAGAAATAGGGGGCGGATCCTCTGGTCCATAAAAACTAGATTAATTTATGGTCTAATCTTTATATTGATGGGGGCAATGAACCTCCACCTGTTAACAGATAGTTCAGGAGCACACCTATATAGAAATAGGGGGCGGATCCTCTAGTCCGTAAAAACTGGATTAATTTATGGTCTAATCTTTATATTGATGGGGGCAATGAACCCCTACCTGTTAACAGATGGTTTAGGAGCGGACTAAGACAAGGGGACCAAAGGATCCGGTCCCATAAAAGTAGGGGTTTGGTTGCTATTTTTTATTTTTATTTTACTATCAATTTAAATATAAGCTCTAATCTAATCTTTACCTATTTAATAATATTCATATGGCAGTAATTATGATTTCATAATTATGACAATTATAATTCACTTAATATATTTACTTAACATTCATATTATAATAATAATTTTATAGTTATTATAATAGAGACTTATTTTATTTAATAATATTATAACTATAAAACTATGACTATTATAATACAAGTTTACGATATTTATATAATAAATATGGTAAGAGATAATAATAGCCAACAACCTTATAACCTTATACTTGACGGTAGTTATTATTTTATAAAAGAGCTGATGAAGTAGGCGTTCTTTTAATTTAAAAAAAAAAACAAATATATTATTAAAAAAAAAGGCTTATCCTTATACTTTCCCAACATTTATCCAGCTCATCAAAATGTTAAAATTAGGGGAGGACAAAATATCAAAATATAGGTATCATTTGCTGTTTGCGGGCCCAGCCAGCGGCTCTCCTTCCGCGTGTTCTTCGCCGTGATTTCTCTCTCTCCGCGTTCTTCATTACTCAGTGGGCGCGGCGCGGCAGCATGTGCCCATCACTGCTCTGTTTCTTCTTCCTACCATTCCGCCCCCACCGATCCATCTCTCTCCCCAAACTCCGATTAAACCTGAACTCTTCTTCAGATCATCAGAGGAATCAGATCATGGCCAGGAAGCTGCTCCTCCCGTTCTTATTATTCCTCTCCCTCAGCAGCTGGTTGGCGTCGGCCGACAGGTTCACCGTCGGCGACAGCCAGGCGTGGAACCCCAACGTCAACTACACCGCCTGGGTCGACAAGCACAAGCCCTTCCATGTCGGAGACTGGCTCGGTCCGTCCCACAATCGATTCATTTTTCCTTTTCTTTTCCTTCTCTGTTTTTCTGGGGTTGAAGTGGAAGAGGAAGGAATTGATGGTGGAATTCGCAGTGTTCTACTACCAGCCGGGAATGGCGGACGTGGTCCAGGTGGACGAGGCCGGGTACAACAACTGCGACGCCTCCAGCTCCATCTCCAACTACAGCAAAGGCCGGAGCTACGCCTTCCAGCTCAACCACACCGGCGATTACTACTTCATCTGCAGCCGCGGATTCTGCTACGGCGGCATGCGCCTCGCCATCGTCTCCCAGCCGCTCCCGCCGCCCTCCCCGCCGCCCTCCCCGCCGCCCTCCTCCCCCACCTTGTTATGTTCCCGGGAGCCTTCAAAGTTATCTCGTCTTTCCTTTTCAATTTTAACCAATTGAATTACATGTAACAATTGTTAGATATATGTGAATGGAGAACAAGTGGAAGAGAATAAAAGTTCTATTATGAATGAGACTTTAGTCCATTATGAATTAGACTTAGTCCCATATTGAGAATTTCATAACATGTTGATTGATTTATATTGATTGACATGCATTGGTTGAGCGCTTCGTCCCATTCTTTTATTTGACTCTTGCTACGGCACATAAACATAATCTTAATACGTGCCACCCCATTATGAATGGACTCGTGACCCTCACTCGGACCATGAACTCCCGTAGCAGGAGAGAATGAACAACATATCTCATAAGGGCAGCGGGCAGCTCTTTGGGTATCCGCTTCTTATTATGATTCTTATGTACATTCGTTTTGAACTCACTTCTCTTCTATCCTTCCCTTGAACTCAAGTCTTCTAACCAAAGTGCCTCTTAGCGATTGGGTTCGTGTTCAGTCTTTATGAACCCCTAGGTGGAGCGACTGCAACAAGAGGACTGTCATCAGTCCCACAGCAAGCTCATCTCTTTTTTCCTACTGAGCCACGTCGCAGACTCAAAACAACTTCGACATCTTCTCACAAGCGTTACTTTGTGTTAGGCCATTTTCATCTCCCTGACTGAACCTTGTGTTTCAATATTAATGCGGAAGTGAATTTCCGATTCATCATGATGAGTCAAAGTTTATACGCTCAAGGCCCAATGAGTTTCTTCACTCTTGTTCCGAAACAAAGTAAGAAAAGGAAGTGAAAGTATTTGAGAAAACGTCCTTTCCTTTCTTTTCCTTCTCTCCCACTACTTCCAATTAATTTTAATTTTAAATTCCTTTTCTTTCCTTTCCTTTGTCTCTCCCACTACTTCCCATTAATCTTAATTTTAAATTAACCGTAGTTAAAAGATACAATTTACTTTAGACAACGCTCTATCGAATTTCGGTGCCCAAGGAGAAATGGAATGGAATGCAATCGAATTCCACAGAAAGGCCCTCTTCCATTCTCTGTTTTTTTTTTGGTCTCCTTGTCTTTCTTCAGGAGATGCTTTCAGCATCTGCCATCCAACCGCATGCGTTGTCTGCTCTGTAACCGTTACAAAATTAAAATATAAAGGCTGACAAAAAAAAAGTTTTAATGACTGCTTCTGTTATCTTCTACTAATTTATTATAGATCGTGGACTATAATAATTTTCATGTAACTTTTTCAATATATCAATCGATTGGCCCGGATAATAGTACAGCAGCATGTACTTTCTTGATTTCTCATGCAAAGTCTTTTTTTTAAAAAAAAAAAAAAAATAGTTGGTTAGATCTAAAAAAATATTAAACTACTGTCCACCCTGAATGCTTTTTAATTTATTCTAATAATTAATAAAAAAAAGTTTATAAAATCAGATAGATCATTTTTTAAATTAATTAGAATAAGTTAAATACAAACTTAAAAAGTATTAATTGATTATCTAATAAATAAAAATTTTATTAGTTAGCTGTCTAATTGATTTATCCACCTTTCCAAAAAATTTAATCTTTAATTGACATCATTATCAATGGTGACCCATTCTAAAATTAATTCATCTAACGAAAACAAAAAATGCAAGTCACTTTAAACCCGTGTTCTAAAAAGTGTCATTAAGCGCTGTTTAAGAGTGAAGTGAGAAAAAAAAACTTCGCTTTAGGTGAAAACGGAGAAAAATGGTCAAAATATATTTGACCAAATTAAGCATGATTAAACGCGCTCGACGTTTAATAATACTTAAGCATGATTTTTTATTTATAATTTTAATTGATTTGTAAATTTTTAAAGAATATAAGGAAAAAAAAATTTAGAGAAAACGAAGAGACACAACGTCTTTCAACTCTTGAGAAAAAAATCATAATCTGTTATAAACCCTCTATCTGCCTGCTATCGAGAAAAAATTGAGGAGATCGAATTAGAATCAAACAAAGAATTAGATAATATCTAGTTTTTTATATTTTTTTATTATGAAAATTGAAATTAACGGATATTATAAACTTTGTGATTTTTATTTTTCTAAATATGTGAGAAATTTATACATGAACATTAAATTTATCATGTTTAAGTATTATTTGATCTATTTATTTGTTTAAAATAATTAAATTTTATTTAAAAATAAAAAATACTTTTTTACATTTAAAATTGTCCTAAACTCGCTTAAACTTATAAAACTTGAAAGTGGGACTCGGCGTTTCGTCACACTTGGCGCTTTTTAAAACATTGCTTTAGGCTATCATCTCATTTAAATGCTGTTAGATAGAAATTAAAAAAAAAAAAACCTACTTTTACTTTTAGAAACGTCAAGGTGGCGCCTGTCTTTTTCTTTCTGTTTTTTTTTTTTAATAAAAAAAGCATCACACTCCATCAACGCCTATAAAAAGGAGATGACATCCTTATCCCGAAAATATCATGCCCCCGTGTCCCAATATTAATCGGACAAATTAAATCACATCTCAAGGAAATAGAATATATCATAAAAATGTCATAGCCGTCCGATCGATGCTAAGACACGGGGACATGATATTTTCAAGATAGAAGATCTCATCACCTATAAAAGTAGGTGTTTGCCTGTTAATTTTGATTTTTTTACCCTCAATTTAAATGTAAACTCTTAATCTAATTAAGTAGACTTTACCTATTTAATAAAATTCACAAGATATAATTATGATTTCATAATTACTATAATTCATATTGTGACAGTTATAAATCATATTTAATACAACATAAACTAACATTTACATTATGATAGTTATAAAATTGTAACGGCTACGACACTGACTTAATATATTCACTTAATATTTATATTATAATAATGATTTCATAATTACTGTAATCTAGACTTATTTTATTTAATAATATTATAACTATAAAATTATGATTATTATAATACAAATTTATCATATTTATATAATAAATATGATAGAAGATAATAATAGCGAACAATCGGTAGTTATTATTTTATAAAAGAGTTGATGAAATAGACGTTCTTTTAATTAAAAAAACAAATATATTATAAAAAAAAGTGCTCATGATCAATCTAAAAAGAAGCATTTTTTTTTTTAACTTTTGTTTTTAATTAAGAGATGAGTCCTTAGGGCATCTCCAGAGGAGGATATTTGGAAAAAATATTTCTCCAACCCCTTTCTCAAATATGTCTCATTGTGAGAAATATTTTGAGAGATGAATAGAGATCAACGGGTATAATTTTATATACTCGGTGATTTCATGATAGATGACATGCAAGTGGATCTAATAAGGTATAATGATTATTGGATATTTGATTATGAAATTTAAAATAATTGGGGAGTGAGATATTTAATTGATAACGTTAAAATGAGGATAATAAATATTTAAATAATAATAATATTATTATAGATGCTCTTATACTTTCCCAACATTTATCCAGCTCATCAAAATGTTAAAATTAGGGGAGGACAAAATATCAAAATATAGGTATCATTTGCTGTTTGCGGGCCCAGCCAGCGGCTCTCCTTCCGCGTGTTCTTCGCCGTGATTTCTCTCTCTCCGCGTTCTTCATTACTCAGTGGGCGCGGCGCGGCAGCATGTGCCCATCACTGCTCTGTTTCTTCTTCCTACCATTCCGCCCCCACCGATCCATCTCTCTCCCCAAACTCCGATTAAACCTGAACTCTTCTTCAGATCATCAGAGGAATCAGATCATGGCCAGGAAGCTGCTCCTCCCGTTCTTATTATTCCTCTCCCTCAGCAGCTGGTTGGCGTCGGCCGACAGGTTCACCGTCGGCGACAGCCAGGCGTGGAACCCCAACGTCAACTACACCGCCTGGGTCGACAAGCACAAGCCCTTCCATGTCGGAGACTGGCTCGGTCCGTCCCACAATCGATTCATTTTTCCTTTTCTTTTCCTTCTCTGTTTTTCTGGGGTTGAAGTGGAAGAGGAAGGAATTGATGGTGGAATTCGCAGTGTTCTACTACCAGCCGGGAATGGCGGACGTGGTCCAGGTGGACGAGGCCGGGTACAACAACTGCGACGCCTCCAGCTCCATCTCCAACTACAGCAAAGGCCGGAGCTACGCCTTCCAGCTCAACCACACCGGCGATTACTACTTCATCTGCAGCCGCGGATTCTGCTACGGCGGCATGCGCCTCGCCATCGTCTCCCAGCCGCTCCCGCCGCCCTCCCCGCCGCCCTCCTCCCACAACGACGACCTCTCCGCCGCTCCCCGTAGCTGCCACGCCCCGGCATTCCCTCTACTCGCCATCGCCGCCACCGCAGCCGCTCTTCTCGCACTCCTACAGTCGATTGCTTGAGCATTTTTCTTGTGAAAGAGAAAGAAAGACATGCCATCTGTTTTTATCAGCAAAGAAACAAAACAATTGTGTTCCTAATTTGATGGGAGATCTGATCCAGTTCATTCCCAGAGATTTGAGCTTGTTTTAAAAATACTTTTAAGGAATTCAATTCTGAAGGTTGTTCTTGACTCATTTAGCTAATGGGTGGTTGTGGAGCCGAATTGTTCACTTTCAATAAAAGTTGAAAACCCGAACTATAAAAAAAACAAATGTTGTGAACTCTCATAAAGCTCATGACTTGATGCAGTCTAAATGAATTGGATTTGCATTCAATGACAAAAGATGACCTATATAAGAACAAGCTTGGAAGGCTTAGTGTACCTGAGGTTTTTGTGAGGGCAATTGGCCCAAGTCAAGGTTGATCATGGTATGAATTGGATTAGATGTTTGTGTGAGTCAAAGTTGATTGAACAAAGGAAATTTGATAAGAAGGGAACCAAGTTAAAAAAAAATCCTACTAAGGATGATTGACCATTTGATTTAGGAAAAGTTCAATCATTATTGATAAAAAAAATGTCCTAATAGGTAATGAAGTATTAGAGGTTAGGCATAGGAGAGAAATCTTAACAGATGAAAGAGGATTGGATGTTAGGCGCATGAGGAAAGTCCTAACAAGTCAGGTAGGTTTAAATGTTAGACAGGTAAGGGTAGTTTTATCATGTCAATGAAGACTAATTTAGACCGTTGATAGAAAGTTCAGAATTAAATGCTTGGTATTGTTGAAGTCCCTATAGGTCATGATTCATGAGTCATTTAGATGCCAAACAAAGTGGAAGTCATGATAGGTTAAGTCGACCAAAGGCTAATGGGTCGTAACTTCTCATCTGCTAGAATTTTCATCTGCTAGAATTTTCATCTTCGTAACTTCTCGTCTACAAAGATTCATTTAGACTTCCACCTAGGAGTTGGGAGTTCATTCCTCTTGAACTTCCTTATTTGCCAAGATCACATGGACTTAGATCTGGCAGGAGTTTACTCCTCTGGAACTTCTCATCTATCAAAACCATTTGAATTTCCACCTACTAGTTCTTTCACTTTACCTATATAGTTCGTCTCCTTTTGTCTATCATCAACATTGTCACCTTGATGATCCTTGTTCTATAGTCCCTTTGATATCTCATTCCACCTTTTTTTGTTGCAAAAAGGTAGAACCGCCACCTTAGCGGCCCCCTGGGTCCAGCCCCACAGATATCCAGAGGAGGTAAATCATGGTTAAGCTGGGCAGGAGGGGTGACTGGGCTCATTCCACCTTTCTTTCTCTAATTTTTGGTGGATCTCAAGTTATTGAGCCAATCAACTTGGCCACGCCAAGTTAAGCTCCATAAACTTCTCCAACACTACTAAATACCTCTTATCTCACGACCCTTTGGATGCCTTATACAGCCTTCTCCAAACTCCATAGGACCTTCAAGTTGCTAAGCATGTCATCTTGGCCACGCCAAGTTATCATCTACACTCGATCTCGTCAATCGGAAGAGATCAAAAGGATCTCTTTCCATGGTTGGGTAATGTCATTAACTAGATGGCTGCACATTGGCTCAATAAATTAGGTGAAGTAACAAATGTACATCAGATGACTTTGGTGAATGAGCTGATGGATAGACCAAGAGAATTTGCTTTAGCTGATCGTTTTAGAGTATCAAATGGAGCAATGGAGCGACATCTCACTAAGGTGGAGATTATTAAAGTGGATGAATATGTAGGGCCAATTTGGCCATCTTGCACAACCAATGCTAGAGTTCACAATGCTTAGGCTTCAAAGACCAGCATGCCTAGTTAAAGCTTGAGAGCATAGGACCCTATGTTAGGGTTATTAGAAGAAGAATAGGAGGAGGGCATCTTATTCTTTCTTTTTCTTTTTTCCAAGCCTTTTCCCACTAGGTGGGGTCGGCTGTATGAATCCTTTTACGCCATTGAGCTCTATCTCCTATTATATCATCATCTATATTTAAATAAATTTTATCTTGTTTTATTGTTGCTAACCAAGTCTTTTTTGGTCTTCCTCTTCCTCGTTTGATATGCATGTTTATCATAGTTTCACATCGCCTAACTGGAACATTTATTGGTCGTCTAAGTACATGTCCGTACCATCTTAAACGTGTCTCTCGGAGTTTGTCCTCAATAGATGCAACTCCGACTTTCTCTCTAATGCTCTCATTCCTTATTTTGTCCATCTTCGTATGTCCACACATCCACCTTAACATCCTCATCTCTACAACTCTCATCTTATGCTCATGTGCTCGAGTCATAGCCCAACATTCAGCTCCATATAACATAGCAGGTCTAACAACGGTTTTATAGAACTTACCTTTAAGTTTAAGAGGTACTTTACGGTCACATAAAACACCCGACGCTTCCCTCCATTTCACCCATCCTGCTTGTATTCTATGTAAGACGTCTCTCTCAATTCCTCCATCATTTTGTAAAAATGATCCTAAATATTTAAATCTCTCGGTTCCGGGCAACTCGTCCTCTCTTATCTTAACAATTGTTTCATTACTTCTAATATTGCTAAATTTAAATTCCATATATTCTGTCTTTAATCTACTAAGCTTAAAACCTTTCCCTTCTAGTGTTTCCCTCCAAGATTCTAGCTTAGCATTTACTCCTTCACGTGTCTCATCTACCAAAATAATATCATCTGCAAACAACATGCAACACGGTACTGTGTCTTGAATGTGCGCAGTGAGTTCGTCCATAATTAGTGTAAAAAGATAGGAACTTAGGGTTGGTCCCTGATGTAACCCTATCTTTATTGGAAATGCTTCAGTTACTCCGCCTGAAGTCTTTACTCTGGTCGTTACATCCTCATACATATCCTTAATTAGTTCAATATATGTTACGCTAACACCTCTCTTTTCTAAAATTCTCCATATAATTTCTCTTGGGACTCTATCATAAGCTTTTTCTAAGTCAATGAATATCATGTGTAGATCTTGTTTTTGCTCCCGATATTTTTCAATTAATTGTCTAAGGAGATGTATAGCTTCTATTGTCGACCTTCCAAGCATGAACCCAAATTGATTTTCTGTCACTGTGGTCTCCTTCCTTAATCTTTTTTCTATTACTTTTTCCCAAAGTTTCATAGTATGACTCATTAGTTTAATACCCCTATAGTTTGTACAATTTTGTATGTCTCCCTTGTTCTTATATAAAGGAACTAGAGTACTTATTCTCCATTGATCAGACATTTTTTTTATTTTCAATATCATGTTAAATAATTTTGTAATCCATTCAATACCTTGTTTCCTTAAGCACTTCCATACCTCTATCGGAATATCATCTGGTCCAACAGTTTTTCCATTGTGCATCTCATTTAAAGTTTGTTTACTTCTGAACTTTGAATTCTACGATAAAAATTAAAATTTCTATGCTCATTTGACCTAATTAAATTACCTAAGTTAAGTTGATCACCTAAACATTCATTAAAAAGTTGATGAAAATACCTCTTCAACCACTATTTTATTTCTCCATCATTTACTAATACCCTATTACATTCATCTTTAATATATTTTATTTGGCTAAGATCTCTTGTTTTCCTTTCTCTCACTTTAGCTATTCTATAAATATCTCTTTCCCCTTCTTTTGTATCCAATTTTTGATATAACCGTTTAAAAGTTTCATTTTTTGCTTCACTCACTACTTTCTTATCTTCTTTCTTGGCTATTGTATATTTTTTTAAGTTTTCCTCGTTCTTACAAATATATAATTCCTTATAAGCTATTCATTTTTCCTTCATTTTCTCTTGTACTTTCTCATTCCACCACCAAGATTCTTTACTTAGTGGTGCATGTCCCTTTGATTCACCAAGTACACTCTTAGCTACTATTTTCAACTTTGATACCATCTTATCCCATGTTGTATTAGAGTCATCGTATATTTCACCTAATGCTTGTACTTCTACCTTCTCCTTAAATATATTTTGTTTCCCATCCTTTAACTTCCACGACTTAATTGTAGGAATTGTATATATTTTCTTCTATTGATACTATGTTTGAGGCGTATATCCAACACTACTACCCTATGTTGGGTAGTTAAGATTTCTCCTGGGATGACTTTGCAATTTTTACAAATCTTTCTATCCTTCTTCCTAATCATAAGAAAGTCAATTTGCGATTTATTATTCTCACTTTTGAATGTGACTAAGTGTTCTTCTCTTTTCTTAAAAAACATATTAGCTAATATAAGGTCATATCCTATCGCAAAATCTAATATAGTTTTCCCTTCCTCATTCCTCGTTCCAAACCCATAACTTCCATATACTCTCTCATATTCCTTATTTTTCACTCCAACATGCCCATTTAGATCACCTCCTATTAAAATCATTTCATTTGGTGGAATATTTTGTAATATTTCATCTAAGTCCTCCCAAAACCTTGATTTGGTAGCTTCATCTAATCCCACTTGTGGTGCATATACGCTAATTATGTTCATAGTTTCTTTCGCCACTATTATCTTAAGGGCTATAATTCTATCCCCTTTTCTAACTACTCCTACAACTTCATCCTTTAACAAATTATCTACAATGATACCCACTCCATTTCTTACTTTACTCTTTCCAGTGTACCACAACTTAAAACTCGAGTTCTCTATCATCTTTGCCTTCTCGCCTATCCATTTTGTCTCTTGTACACACAAAATACTAATTTTTCTCCTAATCATCATATCTACTATCTCCATTGATTTACCAGTGAGAGTTCCTATATTCCATGTTCCAAATATTAGATTATTAGTTTTCTTATCATATTTGTTCTTATCTAATCTATGGTGTGAGAACTTTTGCCTATTTAACACTACACCCAAGTTCTCATGGAGATGTAGCGATCCTTGCTGAGACGTTACAGTCGGACTCTGTAACGCGAACTCTTGCATATTTATCACTACACCCGAGTTCTGGAGATGTAGCGGTCCTTGCCGAGACGTTACAGTCGGACCCTGCAACGCGTTCCTTCTGGGGAACAACCTAGCATTAGCACAATAGTTTAATGGATTCATTCATTGAATATTTGCCATAGTTTGACGCTGGCTGGTAGCCTAACGCAACCCTCCTCCTTTATCCGGGTTTGGGACCGGCCATGACCGGTCATCATGGGCGGAGTTAGGAGGGCATCTTATTATTCATTGATATTTATTCTAAAGACAGTACAATATATAATGATTAAGAAGTATTGGTCAATTGACCAATTAATAAATAACAAAATTATTCTAATAATTATAATAGAATTATTAGAATAATTCTAATACTAATTTGATTTGATTTGGTGATTTGATCTAGTCAATTCTGGTGATTCTCTTTTATCTCTTTTATCTCTTTTATCTCTTTTACCCCCCCCCCTTCCCCCCGCGATAAACTTAACGGGAGATCTTTGATGTTGAATTTGCTTGTTAACTTATTGAAAGGCGGTTTGGATAATGACTTATTAAAGATATCAGTGATTTGATCTTCAACAGAAATATAAGAGACGAATAACTGTTCAATTGTCACACGTTCATGAACAAAATGAAAATCAATTTTCACATATTTTGTACGAGCGTGAAAGATTGGATTTGTTGTGAAATATATTGCTCCAATATTGTCATACCAAATTTTTTGTACAATATTTGATATAAGATGAAGTTCAGAGAGAAGTGATTGAAGCCAAATAATTTCAGATGTTGTATTTGCTATAGTTTTATATTCTGTCTTAGTGCTTGAGCGAGATACCGTAGGTTGCTTTTTCGAATTCCATGAGATAAGATTTCGTCTAAGAAATATTGCATATCCACTAGTAGAGTGTCTATATTCAGGAGAACTTGCCTAATCCGCATCACTATAGACATGCAAATCTCGAGACGATTGACGATATAAAAGAAGACCATATAGAATCGTACCTTTGAGATACCAAAATATTCTTTTTACATTATCCAAATTTTATTTAGTTGGAGCATGCATGAATTGATAAACACAATTTACTACAAAAGTAATATCAGGGCTTGTGATAGTGATATATTGTAAGGCTCCAACAATACTTTGATAAATTTATAGATCAAACAGAGCAGGAGAGGATGAAGTTAGAGAGTTGTTTATAGCAATTGGTGTAGAGACCAGACGTGCTCCATCCATTTTGGCTCTTTGGAGAAGTCCAGTAATATATTTGCTCTGAGAGAAAAGATATTCATCCTTATGTCAGTTATGTGGAATAAACTCAATACCAAGAAAAAAAATGAGATACCCAAATCTCGAGTAGGAAATTCTTGATTAAGAAGACTTAATAAAGTTTTGATACTCTTGTGATCATTGTTGGCTATCAGGATGTCATCCACATAAATAAGAAAAAATATCATAAATCCATCATTATATTTGTGAAATAGAGATGAGTCAGTCTTTGATCCAGAAAATCCTTGAGCTTGTAACCAATTAGATAGTCGATGAAATCATGCACGAGGAGCTTGTTGAAGACCATATAAGGATTTCTTAAGTTGACAAACATGAGACGGAAATTGTGGATGAATAAACTCAGGTGGTTGCTCTATAAATACAGTTTCCTCAAGATGATCATGGAGAAATATATTTGAAATGCCCAATTGACATACATGCCAATTAGAACTAACAACTATCGATAATAATAGTCTGATAGATGTAATTTTGATGACTGGGCTAAAAGTGTCATTGAAGTCAATACATGGTTGTTGACTAAATTCTTTGGCTACAAGTCGAGCTTTGTGCCATTCAAGAGAACCATCAGCTCGATGCTTAAGACGGGATACCCATTTAGAGTCCACAACATTCATTGATGGAGTGCACAGAACTAGACTCTATGTTCCATTGCAAATAAGTGCATCAAATTCTGTAGTCATTGCACTATGCCAATTTAGATTCTTGCTTGCTTGTGTAAAACAAGTTGGTTCAATAGATTTTAAAGAGACCATTAGAGCTCGCGGAAGGAGATATTGAGTTACATTTGGTGGGCAACGTTCATAAATGCCACTAATAGGAAGCATGCGACGAGGAGAATTATCATCTGAATCACTTGTTGATGGCGACGAGGAAGTAGGCTGACACGGTGATGTAGATGATGGACTTGCATTATCTAAGGATCCAGAACTAGAGAGTATATTATCTTCGATTGGCGAGGCTTCCAAGATTAGAGCAGCAACCTAAGGTGATTCGGATGGTGTAGGGGACTTATTAGAGAGCTTCGGAGCGGGACCTAAGATGTCATCACTTCTGACAATATTAGGTGGCATTAAGAAAATATCATTTGTATTTGAAGGAGAGATTGAAGAAGCTACTAAAAAAGGGAATAGAGACTCATTAAAAGTAACATATCGTGAAATATAAATTCGTCCTATTGGTATATGCAAGCAACGATAACCATAGTACAAATTACTATAACCAAGGAAAACATATTGTAGTGAACGAGAGTCAAGTTTGTGTTTAGAGTAGGGGTGTAGCCATGGATAACATGCGTAACCAAAAATTTGAAGGAAAGTATAATTAGGAATTTGATTATAAAGTTTTTCAAAATGACACTTATGATTGAGGAATGGAGTAGGAAGTCAATTTATGAGATATACGACAGTGCTAACAGCTTCATCCCAAAATTTATGCGGAACCGATACATTATATGTCTATGTTTTCTCTTAGCAGAGTCATTTCGTTCTGGAGTGTGAGGACAAGAGACTCGATGAACAATTCCACAAGAGACAAGATGACGATGGAGAACTTGATATTCGCCTCCCCAATCAGAATGAAAAGAGAGTATTTTTTCGATTAAAATATCGTTTAACTTGAATTTGAAAATTACATAATATATCAAATAAATCAGATATCCTTCTCATAGAATAGAACCAAGTATATTTACTAAAATGATCAATGAAGGTAACATAATATTGAAAATCTTGACTAGACAAAATCGGTGCAGGGCCCCAAACATCAGAATGAATTATTTCAAGAGAAAAATTAGAAATATTATAGGATGAAGAGAAAGGTTGTTTATGACTTTTAGATTTTATGTAGGCCCTTCATGAATGAGATAGAGAGGAGATAATGGAAATAGGTAAACCATACCTATTGATGATTGACTAAACAATGTGAAGGGAAGGATGACCAAGTTGAGCATGCCAAGTTGATTTATTTGTGTGTTCACCAACAAAAGCTTTGATTGAAGAACTTTGAAGATAGTAGAGGTCATTTTTTATTCTTCCATAAAACACAATAGTATTTGTTCCTTTATCTTTTATAAGATAATGATTATGATGAAACTCAAAAAAGACATTATTATTAAGACAAAACTAACGTGTAGAAAGTAAATTTTTAGTGATAGATGGAACATGAAAGACATTGCGCATATGAAAAGTATGATTAGATAAATGAACATATGTGTTTCTAAGATTAGCAATTTAAAAACTTGAACAATTCCCTACTTGAACCGTATCTGAGCTATAATATGACATTAGCTCTGTAAGGATATTATAATCCAATATGACATGATGAGTTGCTCCAGTATCAATATACCAATCAGTAGATTAAAACTCTGGGGTTTTACCACAAGTAGGCACGGATGAGAGGACTTTAGGATACACTTGTGAAACAGATGATTGTCTTGAAGTTATAGGACCACCAATGAAATTTGAGTCAAATCGACTAGAACATTGAATACTAAAATGTCCATTTCTGAGATAAATTTGGTATTTTACCCAAGTATATGACCAATCAAATTTTTTAGGACATAGATTTTCAATATGACAAATGATGTGATAAATTTGACATCGATCTGAACTTTATTTTTGGCGCGGCCTCCTTGACGTTGTTGAGTATTTGACATCTAAAGTAAAATAACTTGTCCTGTAGATGATGTTGGCTTCTGGAGATTGCAAAGGAGATGCTCCTGTAGCTTGTGGTCGGCAGCAAAGGTAACGAAGAAACAGGGATGACCAGGTTGCAACATCCGCGAGACAGCACCTACGGCCAAAGGCGACGGTGTAAGGAGGATACTCTTCCTTTGTCTTTGCTATCCAAAGGTTGTGGCTAGAGGTCTGGCGTCGACAAATCTTGGAGGCAGCGGAAGAAAAAGAACTTTTGTTCTTCGTGTGCAACGAGAGAAATTGTGAGAGAGGAGAGAAAGTTTAATAATAACAAAAAATGAAATAGTGAGAGAGGAGAGAAAATTAAAAAAAAAATTACAAAAGGCGAAATCACTCGCCCCAGCGTTTCCGTCGCACCCAACCCAAGGCCATCACGAGGGAGGCAAATTATGGTAACCGAGAGGGCAAGTGGAGGGTGGGGTGGGGTATACAGGATCCGGAGATTTACGCCCTGACATCCCTGTGGTTCGACCCCGTGTTCTCAACTGTAAACATAACCACTACTTATCATCTCGGATAACCCCGCGTTCTTACTTTGATGGGGTCGACGGGCGATCAAGAAAATTAAAAAAAAGAGAGAGAGAGAGAGAGAAGGGGAAGTGGAGAGAGAGAGATATTAATCAAAAGAAAATTTTATCTTGAGAAAAGAGAAAAGGACAATAATACGAGGATATAAGAGATGGTGGCGGTAACGCGACGAAGAAGAAGAGCAAAGGCTCTGATACCATATAAGAAGAAGAATAGGAGGAGGGAAAGATAGAATATGAGAATAATAATAAATCTTATTATTCATTGATATTTGTCCTAAGGACAATACAATATATAATGTTTAAAAAGTACTTGGTTAATTTACCAATTAATAAATAACATAATTATTTTAATAATTATAACAAAATTATTAAAATAAATCTAATGCTAATTTGATTTGTTGATTTGATCTGATTAATTTTGATGATTCTCTTTTATCTCTTTTAAAGATTACTTTCCGACTAGTTTAATGGGGGTTTTGCCTTACTTATTTCACATAGTTCTTAGTGATGGAGCATTTTGGAGCTTAGAAGATGGCATAGGTGCATTTGGAAATTGTGGAGTGTGGACGCTCATCTTGCTTATACAGGAGAGTTTTGTTGTTAAATAGAACTAAGCGTCTAACCGGTAATGAGCAAAGAAGGTGAGATTTTTCATATTTCTCCATCAATTTTAAAAAGAGTAGTGTAGAATTGATATTGAGATCTCTATTTTAGAGTGACTCTCCCTCATCTAATTTTCATTCTCGTATAATATAGACTCAAATAGTCTGTGAAGTAAGTTTATGACAACGTACCACATCAAGTTAGCATTCTTCTTCTTGTGTGTTTATATTATATGAAGATTCCACTACATAGTGGTATTAAAGGAAAAGCATATGGCTTCTAACAAGGCGCTTGAGTTTCTTCGACTCTATAACTGGTATTAAAGGCACTTAAAATCACAACACTTAGAACCAACATTCACAGTGTTGTATTGCAAGTATGGTGCTAGGTGTCCAAAGGGCTAGTTCTAAAAATTCCTATAAGCGATCTAAGAGAATTCCATGTCCTACTCAAGAGTGTTGATGTGATATGTCAGTGTCTATCAAGTGGCAAAAGGTGAAATTGTTCGCCCCAGCGCCCCCGCAGCATCCGACCCAAGGTCATCACGAGGGAGGTAAATCATAGCATCCTGAGCGAGCATGTGACAGGTGGGGTGAGTTGCACAGGGACCGGGAATTTACGCCCCGACTACCCCGAGTGTCAACCCCACAACCTCATGTGGCAAGCATCCCACCACATACCAACTCGGATGACCTATGGGGTCATGTCAGTGTCTATCAAGAATGTACTCAAAGGCACCATCAATACAAAATTTTTGGAAGGAAAAGTATCTATTTATTCAAGTCTCCAACCCAACTTATTCATTCACAGCTTCTTAATAACCAGGAACAATATTTAGAAGGAAGAAGACAACCTCTAAGGTTTGCTACAAAGGGAAGAAGATCACAAGCTCGAGCTAGCGTTGCTGCATCACTCCAGGGCGGAGACGAGCAATGGGCTCGTCACCACATGCTTTCCATCATCGGAGGTCCAAGTCAACTTCCCCTCAACGAATGGATTGCCGGTACGGGGAGGTGCGCCGGTGGCCCATTTCGCGCTCACGCTGAACGACTTCTTCTCGTTCAGCTTGGTGAACGTTAGTGTCTTGGGGGTGACAGTAGCCGACACGGCAGACTTCGATATTGTCAGCGACACATTGTAGCTCGATCTTGCCGGTCCGACATTTGTTACCGTTCGGCTCACTTTGACCGCCGCCCTACCTTTGGGGGATAGCAGAATCGACGGGTAGTTGAGCTCCGCTTCCGTCACACTCTTCGAGCAATCGACGGGTACACGCGCTATATTTCTAGCGCCTTCTTTTCCGAATTTGCCGCAAATGTAGGAAATGTAGTCATCGTCGGTGATGTCGTAAACAAGGCCAGGATCGGTAGCTTTGTTAGGGTTGACGTTTCCTGCACCCTTGGTGAAATAGATAGTCGGCTTGAGTAACTCGTCAGAGACGTCGGCATTTGCCGTGGTGACGATAGCCGACTTGATAGCTGCCGGCGACCAAGTAGGGTGTGCGGCCTTTAAGATCGCCGCGATGCCGCTGAGGTGAGGCGTGGCCATGGACGTGCCGGAGTTGATAAAGTAGTGCGGACTGTCACTATTGCCGCCTTCAGAAGGAATCCAGGCCGCGAAGATGTTAAGGCCCGGGCCGGAGATGTCTGGCTTGATGATGCCCGGCGTTGCCTGCGACGGCCCACGAGAGGAGAAGTAAGCCACGACGGGGGCGGGGGATACGCCGAGAACTGTCTTACTGAAGACGATCGACGCGGAGGGGTCGGAGGAGGAGTTCAAATACGATATGAGGTCAGAGCCTTCTTGGGCGGTGAGCACTACTCCGGGGAAGTTCATCCTCCTGATCGGGATGGTGGCACCCTGGCCCTCCGAGGAAATGAAGATCAAAGCTCTGGCGCCGAGGGACTTGACGTACGCCGCAACATCTGAGGCACTTTCGCGGCCAGCCTCGCAGACCCAGACGCTGCCCCTGTGGCTATCAGCGGGAGCATCCAGGCATGCCGGCGAGTCGGTAGAGTAGTACAAGGGAAGAGATCTTTTAGTGAAGTTGCGCGGCTGGTCAATAGACTCTCCGGCGATCACCTTCCCGTCGGGAAGCTTCACGGAAGCCCTGAAGCTTCGATCGACGCTGCTGGCTGCCACGGTGAGGATCCACGGCGCCTCGTTGGAGAGGGTGTAGTAGCTAGGTCCACTGTTGCCGCCGGCGCAGCTGACGAAGATGCCCTTCCTGGCCGCCGCGAACGCACTGATGGCGATCGGATCTTGGTCGAGAGGGGTGGAAGCGCCGCCGAGCGAGAGAGAGAGGATGTCAACACCGTCCTTGACAGCCGCGTCCAACCCGGCGAGGATGTCGGAGGTACTGCAGCTGCCGTCGCCGAGGCAGACTTGGTAGATGGCGAGGTGGGCCCGAGGGGCCATCCCAGCGGCAGTGCCTTTGGCCAAACCGAAGTAACTCGCGTTGCGGACGAAGTTACCTGCGGCGGTGGTAGACGTGTGGGTCCCATGGCCGCCCTCGTCGATGGGAGGGCCCCCACCCGAGAGCATCGACCTGGCGCCGATGAGCTTGTTGTTGCAACCGGTCTCCAGCTCGCACGAGCCCTTCCACTTTGAGGGCGGAGGCGGCACTCCCTCGTCGTCGTAGGAAGGGTGTCCGGGAGTCACTCCGGTGTCGAGGACTCCGACGATGACTCCGCTCCCTAGCTTCGAGTCGTCCCACAGCCCCCTCCCGACCTTGAGTCCGAGGAAATCCGGCGTGTGGGTGGTCATCACGCGCAGCACGCGGTCAGGGAACGTGCGGACGAAGCCTTTCTTCTTCTCCACCGCCCGCAGCTCCTCCTCTGTTAGCACGGCGGCGAACCCGTTGAAGACGTCGCTGTAGGAGTGCAGCAGCCGCCGATCGGCGCCAGACTCCTCGACAGCCGGCGGCAAGAAAGACTCATGCCAGCTCTTCAGGCTCGATTCCGTCAGCAGCGGCTCGACCGGCTCCTCCACTTGAATTATGTAACGGGTCGCGGAAGAAGGAGAGGCGACGGAGGCAAGGAGAAGAAGGAGCAGCCATGGTGCAAGTTCCATGTCTGGAATCTAAATTGCTATATCTCACGATACAGATTGTCCGTACTATATAGAGAGACCCGTACACTGCTAATATGGAATATATATGTATATATATCATTAAAAATATAATTATTCGTCCGTTATAGAATCTACTAAATATATAATACAGTCCATAGATAATTCAAGGAAAATTTAAATTTCGCGCATGTCAAATGGTAATCACATTTACACTTGGTGCATTGAATCGAACCGTTTTGCTGTCTTGCTTCATTTGGAGAAATTAACTTGTATAACATTAAAAAAAAAATACAGCTATATTTTTTAATAATAGTGTAAGATCATGCCACGCTTGGCTAGTAAAGTTATATTTTTGTTAACTTAACAAATAGCAGCGGGGTAATTTATAGTTAACTTAACAAAGTAGGGTGAATAATTAATTTTTTTATTTAAAAAATATATTGTGCATGTTTATTTAACGATGATTATATTTTTACACTAAAAAAATACAGCCTTACTGATAAAATTATCGACGGATATTATTATCCGTCGATAATGTTCAGATTTATCGACGGAATAATAATTTCATCGGTAAATAATAATATTACCGACGGAATATGTCGGAAGTTTACCGACGGAATATACAATTTCGTCAGTAATATTATTATTTACCGACGGAAAATTATTTACCGACGAAATATTATATATACCTTTTTGTAGTAATTAAAAGGGAGAAGGAAATAAATTCACATTAAAAGTGATGATTAAATGAAATAAATTGAAGGTAGATTTAAGAAATGTTTAAGATCAGTCGTATTTGCAATAAATTAAAGATTTGTTTTTTTTATTATTTTTATTGTTTAATAAGTAGTAATTTTTATTGGTTATTACCTAGTTGAGTGTATAAAAAATGGGCAAAATTTTAAAAAAAGGTTTCCTTAATTATTAGAATTATCAAAAAAATACTGTATTATAATCTTGTTTTTTAATGTATTTTAATATAATGGAATCACATACTTATTATATATGCTATATAATTTTAGAAAAAACCTATCCACTGTTACACATTTGTAAAATTTTTCTTTTAAATAAGATATGCAATCATGGATGCTGAGCACCTAAGTTTATTATTTATATATATATATAATTTTAGGAAAAAACAGACTAATAATGTAAATTAGTCTAGTAAGACTATTTTAGGAGATTGTTAGTTACAATAAAAAAAATTAAATAATATTTTATTTAACAAAAGGAAAATGTTCATTAATTACATACAAACATTATTAATAATAATATTATTGGTTTATTATAATACTGTAATCTTTTCTAATTTACTATATAGGCATTTTCTCTCCGATAGTTAAAATCTTGATTTTTTTCTAATTCACTCCAAAACAATTGTCGTTGTGTTAGACATCTTGATATTCTCCAATTCACTCCAAAACTATTATTATTGCTTTCATTGTCGATTGTGTCATCGTCGATCGTCAAAATTCAGAATTGATTACATATTTAGAAAATCCGCAACCTAAACTTTCTATTAGTAGTTTGATACCAAAATCTTGAAGTAATATCGCAACGTGAGAAGGGGCATTGGCTCTTGTTTCACGTCGGAGTTACATTCGAACTTGTTCGCTGTCATTGTCTCGTCGACCACCATACAACCTGGGATGATGATTTCTAGGAAATTTTTGACCTCGATTTCAGTTATAAATTGAGAATTCGGAAGTTGTTGGAGGATGTATAATTTCTTTTTACGATAATTATTTTTATCACTTAATATGTAATCTCCCAAATTTAAAATTTTAAATCCACCCCTTATGTAGAAGATACCTTTATTTCAATATTATTGTAGCAAACTATGGTAACTACTACGTGTAACAACAATAATGTGTAAAAAAACAAATGATTCAATTTGATTAAAAAAAAATAGAATACTTTTATACCAAAAAAAATTAATCAGAATTATTTTAACTTGAATAAAATCACTTAAATATGGTCAAATTTATGTAAAAATAATGTAATAGTCATTAATTACTACCACAATAATGTTTCAATTAATTAATGGAAGTTACAATATTGTAACAACCAATTAATAATTATTATAATAGTTTTATTTTGAATTTCATCGTGTTGAAGTAATTTTGATAATTTTTGTAATTGCGACCAAGTTAGTAAATAATTTTTTGATAATAAATATTTTACCGAGTTGAATTAATTTATTTTTACATATTGTATCAGCTACTATAAAAACATATGATAGATGTCTTTCTTTTTTTTTTTAAATGGACACCCTTTTAGATTTTGCCCTAAAAAAATTCATTTCTTTTGGGTGAAGAATAGGTTTTAGTTTACTTGTTATGTTCAAAAAACAAGTATTAGAGCATAAACCTAGTTCGGTTATATATCTTCTTCTCTGAACGAGACTAGATCCTCTGATCCAAAATTTTCTAGATTAAAAGAGACCCTGTTCATTTATTAATTAGATGGACTATACCCCATCTATTTAACAGGTGGGATCCAGCCCACCCAACTAATGAATAAGCAGGGAATCAGATCCAAGATCCCTACCCTCTCAGGCCAACCGGTTCTCACAATTTACTTCTAGTTTTTGTCTCTACCACAGTGTTATTATTATTTTCTCATAAAAATATAATTGCCCTAACTGTAGAGCCAGGAATGGTAGTTCACCCGGGCTAAAAATGTCATCCGGGCTAAAAGTCCTTTTTCTTCCTTTGATAATCCAAAATACAAGGGGTGAACAAGTAAAATCAGCCTAATCATCAGCAGCCCCGGTCCTAACAATCAGGAGGCCCGGGGCGACACAATCAAAATAGACCCTTAATTTTTTTGTATAAAGTAAAAATTATTTATAATGACTTTTTCTAACTTCTCTAGATGTAAAATCATCTATAATATTATTAATTTCAAAATTTTCTAAAATCTCTTTTTCAATACTATAATTTAAATAAACGTAATAAAATTATAATTTAAATCAATTGGAATAATTACACCGGGATGAAAAAGATGAGTAGATGGCAACCCGCAACCGTTGCAACTCGCAAACCTCCGCACCGTAAGCTCAAAACCTTTAGGTGCAACGTGCCGGAGGTGCTGGTGCAGCCGTGTAGAGAAGTGGCAAAGGCACAGCCTCGCTGTGACGCCGCTACAGTCTTGCGGAGTCACTAGTAGAAAGGAGAGCAAACAAAAAATCTAAGAGAGAACTGAGAAGTAGAGAGAATACGAAAGAGGAGATCATCGGCAGAAATTGAAAGAGCTTGAGCTTTGCGCGGCGGTGGAAGAACAGGTGCAACAAAGAACAGAGTGCAAGCCTAATTCTTAAAACAATATATATATATATATAGACTACTGATCCCTGCCCGATGTGCACAGTGCATGACTGTGCGCGTCGCGCAAGAGATCTTTTGTTTTTTTATTTTTTTTTTATTTTTTTTGTTTTTTTTAATATTTTAAATTAAAACAATTAACATTTCCTTATATAAATTCTTAATACATTAATATATCCCCTTACCATATTACAATACTCAATAAATACTTAAATTAATTTTATTTTAATTTTTTTTTAAAACTAAACACTATAATCTAATTGGGAAGTCTGAACCCCAAAGATAAAATCTAAAAAAAATAATTTTGATACTATAACCCAAAGCTGAACCCTAAAAATAAAATTTTTTAAAAATAATTTTTTTTAATTCAAAAATTAAAAAAAAAATGAAAAAAAAAAAACTAAAATCACTGATATCCTGCGCGCACGCACAGTCGTACACTGTGCGGGCACGCAGGATATCAAATATATATATATATATATATATATATATATATATATATATATATATATATATATAATCATTTAAAAGTTGTGGACCTCTTCAAGAACTTGAGCCGGGAGCTTGTGCGGCCGCGGAAGAGCAGTGCAAGTGAAGATTTTTAAAACTTAATTCTTAAAACAATTAATATATATATATATATATATATATATAACAGTGTGGGCCCCTCCTAAACTTGGGGCCCTGGGCAATCGCCCAGGACGGCCCGACCTCTGGGCCGGGGTTGATCATCAGCTGGACCCGGGTAAGCCAATGCTGGGCTTCGCCATTAGTTTCCCTAGCAAAATGAAAAAAATAAAAAATAATAATAAACTAGGGAAGAAACAGTTTAAAACTTATGGGCATGTGGAAGATGAGTTTACTTATGGAAGATGAGTTTAAAATCCTATTATTAGAGAGAGAAATTCTATAGGACCTTGTAGAAGATGAGTTGAAGACCCTTGGTGCATATATAATTCAATGGCTGAATAGCATTTTATTGAAAAAAATAATTTTGAACCAATAAATGTGTAAATGAGAAATCACTCGGATCGTCAAATTAAGTTCGATAAATCAAGTCCATCTAAATGAGAGGACATAAGTGCCTCTTCGGAT
Organism: Zingiber officinale; assembly: GCF_018446385.1. Lineage (NCBI taxonomy): Eukaryota > Viridiplantae > Streptophyta > Magnoliopsida > Zingiberales > Zingiberaceae > Zingiber > Zingiber officinale. Next base: position 135,040,032 of record NC_056002.1, read on the forward strand.
GATTCAATCTCAATCATTGAATTTAAAATGGAAGACTTAGATGCATTCAAATGAAGAGACATAGTACTGTTCCAAATGAGACTTGATCTGAGATATTAGTTTCAAAATAGATGAATCAGATAAACTCAATTACTGAAGGGATGCAATCTAGATCATCAAATTCAAACTAAACGGATGAGATCTAATGAAACCAAGATATTCTTCTAACCCTTCATAAAGCATAAATAAGTCTCCACTTTGTCATTTTATTCATTCAATTCAAAGTAAGCAAGCATTGCATTCAATATTTATATTTGAAGAGTTCCAGAAACTTATTTTATTCAAAGGTCTTGTGATTTGTAATGCTGCTATCGTAAGATAAATTTTTTGTATATTAAAATATTATTATCGTATTCCATGAGTATTATGTGCAGGTCAAATTCATCTTAAAAAAGATAAAATTCAACTTTATCCTCCACCACTTAAAACAATCAGAAAATATAGCGGAAGAAAGACGCTAACTTGAACCCAAATTTGATCAAGTAAAATATAAGCAGTGATCTTGCAAATAACTATTAAGATAGAATGCAAAACTTAACCAGACGAGCATGCAAGATGCAATAATTATGTTGAGCACTAAAAATTTGCAATACTTAATCAAATTTTGATCACATACAGGCGTGCACTTAGATTTTGATTAAACAAAGCAGGCAAGAATTAAGCACAGGGACAAGCGAAGATGGATGATTCTTTTCAAGTCTCTCATTTTCAGAAAGTCTTGGGAGGTGGAGAAACCTTTAAAAAATCTAAAATTGATTAAGCCCAAAGTATACAATAAGAATTTACAGCAACAAAAAGATAAAAGTTACACTTGGGTTGCCTATTGAAGTTAAGGTGCAAAGTTGCAGCACGTCGTCATAGTAGAACACGTAGGGCACAGCGAGCACAAATAGAGTAGTAGCAAGAGAGAGTTGTTTTTTTTTTAAAACTCTCTGCCTCAAAGCTCCTTATGTAGAGCTGTTGTTGATGCTGACGTGACATGCTTCCGGTTGATTAGAACCTTCTGGTATCTTGGAAGATGCTGACATGACTGCAACTTTTATTCGATAGATAATGTCGTCTGCGGTCTCCGATCGACTGGACTACTTTCGGTTGTCTGGAGCAAGGTTAAATTCTGATCTTAATCGCTTCTCTAAATTGTTGGATCTCATTATTATCGGTCGCCTGGAAGTCGTCTCTAATTGCCCAGAAGCTACGATTGCCCCGCTCCTTGCTCTAGTGGCTTGGAACCTCCCGACTCCGTTAGTCAAGGTTTATTCCTAGCTAGTCGCTTGGACTCCCTTCTAGTCCATCAAAAATGCTTCCTTGCAAGTTTTAACACGTGCCCCTAGGACATAACACAGACGGTGGATGCATAACATCTCTAACGTAATGGTCAAGGGTTGATTCTCAGGAATTAACAACTTAAGATTTGCCCCACTATACGTCTAATACTTGTGTACCTGTATTTACCTCCCTCTATATCTGTGGGACCAACACTTTGGAGACTGTTAAGGTAGTGGATCTAACTTTTTGCAAATTTTAACATGTAATGAGTACGATATTAAAATTTGGCATTACTCGCATCTACCTTGGCTGGATGTTCAGCTCTCAGTTGACCAATCTAGTCTGAGTTGGCCAAGACTCAGCTCCCAGACTCCCCTTGAACTTGTTCATCAAGGTTTCAGTTCCTAACTGACTCCACTTAAACTTGATCCACTTAGTTCCCAACTAGAGTTTACTTGCCTAGTTCCCAACCATGTCTTACACCACCTAGCCCTGCTAGGACTTTATTTTTTTTTTGGTTCCCAATCATGACTTTAGTTACTTGGTCCACTAAGACTTAGCCTCTACTTGGTTCCCAACCATGTCTTCAGTTTCTTAGTCCCACTAAGACTTTCTCATTTATCAAGTTATCTACACCTGCACACTTGAGTTAACTTCGTTAGATCACATCACAAGCTAACTTTATATATAATTAGCACCAACACTCTAATCTAAAGTGGAAGATCTAAAACAATTCAAAACTTATGTTGCTAGTGCAATTGACAAACTAGTAAAGGACATAAGTCTCAAGGTTGTAGATCAATTGTAGTAAAAAGGTGATTATGCTTACCCCAAGCGCCTCTCACATTCCATCCCCAAATTATGTGAAGATAGGTAAATCACAGGTTTATCTTATAACCGACCACCAAGTGTCTAGAGGGTGGGATCAAGCTCAAGCTTGTAGATCAATTGTAACAAAATGTGATTATACTCGTCCCAGGCACCACTCACAGCCTGCCCCCAGGTTATGTGAAGAGAGGTAAATCACACTCGATCATTTCCCTGTTGCTTCTATAGATCAATTTTGCTCGATCCAAGTCACTTGAGCCATGCCTATCGGCATCAGTCAAACTTGCTAGGAGTTCCATTTGAGACTTCTTGTTTGCTAGAAGTTTCATCTTCAACACTTCTCATCTGCCATAAGTTACACTTACAAAACTTCTCATCCACTAGAATTTCCACCTTCGAGACTTCTTGTCTACAAAGATTCACTTAGACTTCCACCCAGGAGTTCAGAGTTCATTCCTCTTGAACTTCCTTGTTTGCCAAGATCACATCGACTGCGACTCCTTTGGAACTTCTCATCTGTCAAGACCATTTGGATTTCCATCTACTAGTTCTTTCACTCTTTACCTAAGTAGTTTGTCTCCTTCCGTCTATTATCAACATTGTCACCTTGATGATCCTTGTTCTATAGTCCCTTTGATATCTCATTCCACCTTTCTTTCTCTATTTTTGGTGGATCTCAAGTTATCGAGCCAACCAACTTGGCCACGCCAAGTTAAGCTCTATAAACTTCTCCAACACTACTAAATACCTCTTATCTCGCGGCCCCTTGGATGCCTTATACAGCCTTCTCCAAACTCCATAGGACCTTCTAGCTACTAAACATGCCATCTTGGCCACACCAAGTTATCATCTACACTCAATCTCATCAAGCCACCAGCTCCGCGAGCTTCATGTGCATCCTATCAAGTCCATGCACAACTTAACACACATATGAGATAAATAGGTAAAACTAACTTAAAACCCCAACGATCTAAATTCATTCATGGTTGAGACTGACCACTTAGACCATGATCACACCAACTACCTTAATGAGTTGACAACCCATCTCCTCCCTCCCTCGCCAACAAACAATAGCACTTTCATGCTCTAATGAGAGCTCCTGTTGCATGATTGGTGAGGGGGCATGTAGCTTTGTCCATCTCCAATAAAGGTGTGATAGTTTTTCATTACAAGTTTTATATTGATATGGTTTGATCTAATATCACATGGAAATCTCACAAAAATGTTGCTCATGGTGCCACTATGTTGCTTTCAATCGTGATCTCAACATGAAATTTTTTGTTAAAAGTTTTATATTGATATGGTTTGATCTAATATCACATGGAAATCTTGCAAAAAAAAAAAAAAAAGTTGTGCCATTGTGCTATTATGTTGCTTTCCATTGTGATGATCTCAACATGAAGTGTGCAAGATATCATGCAAATTAAAGTTTAAAGTGATTAAAGTTGGATGATGAACTTCATGGATTGCAATGGGGGTTGTGAGAAGCTTGGAACTCATGTTAGCCATCAAGCTTGAAAATTTACTCCATGTCACATTGATTGATGTAATTTTGGGTTTATTTTTTAGTAGATTATCAAATTGATAGGATTTAAATTGTAAGTAAAATTTTTCCAAGAGAGTTTTATCCTAAGCCCTAGAGGATATTTGATAGGCTATCTTTTTAGTTTTAAGTTAATCTTTAGTGATTGAAAGGCCAAACATATTAAGATGAGCATTAAATCACCCTTAGAATATATGAAAGAAACTTAGGTTGACCTAAGATATTTCTTTGGTCAACATAGGCATTTGTGTTGACCAAGTTATGATGTTGGTCAACACAAACATCTTATTTTCAATAGTATGTCAACCAAGTTAAATTTGTGCAGACCAAATTAATCCAAATTTAGCATCAAGGTCTTCAACTGTCATATAAGTTAGTTGACACAAGTTCAAAATATGTCAACATAAGGAATAATAATTGAGGCCTTGTGTAAAGGTCCTTTGTAGAATATTTGGCATAAGAACTCATGAAAGAACATCTCATTTGATCATTTATCATAGTCAAGTGTCAAAGATGAACACTAAGAGATGCTCTTTTGGTAATATTTTTCTCACCTAAAGTTATTGCTTTTGTCGATCACACATACAACAACAACCAAGCCTTTTCCCACTAGATGGGGTCGGCTGTATGAATCCTTTTACGCCATTGAGCTCTATCTCCTATTATATCATCATCTATATTTAAATAAATTTTATCTTGTTTTATTATTGCTAACCAAGTCTTTTTTGGTCTTCCTCTTCCTTGTTTGATATGCATGTTTATCATAATTTCACATTGTCTAACTGGAGCATCTATTGGTCGTCTAAGTACATGTCCGTACCATCTTAAACGTGTCTCTCGGAGTTTGTCCTCAATAGATGCAACTCCGACTTTCTCTCTAATGCTCTCATTCCTTATTTTGTCCATCTTCGCATGTCCACACATCCACCTTAACATCGTCATCTCTGCAACTCTCATCTTATGCTCATGTGCTCGAGTCATAGCCCAACATTCAGCTCCATATAACATAGCAGGTCTAACAGCGGTTTTATAGAACTTACCTTTAAGTTTAAGAGGTACTTTACGGTCACATAAAACACCCGACGCTCCCCTCCATTTCACCCATCTTGCTTGTATTATATGTAAGACGTCTCTCTCAATCCCTCCATTATTTTATAAAAATGATCCTAAATATTTAAATCTCTCGGTTCCGGGCAACTCGTCCTTTTCTATCTTAACAATTATTTCATTACTTCTAATATTGCTAAATTTAAATTCCATATATTCTGTCTTTAATCTACTAAGCTTAAAACCTTTAATCTACTAAGCTTAAAACCTTTCCCTTCTAATGTTTTCCTCCAAGATTCTAGCTTAGCATTTACTCCTTCACGTGTCTCATCTATCAAAATAATATCATCTGCAAACAACATGTACCACGGTACTGTGTCTTGAATGTGCGCAGTGAGTTCATCCATAATTAGTGTAAAAAGATAGGGACTTAGGACTGATCCCTGATGTAACCCTATCTTTATTGGAAATGCTTCAGTTACTCCGCCTGAAGTCTTTACTTTGGTCATTACATCCTCATACATATCCTTAATTAATTCAATAAATGTTACGCTAACACCTCTCTTTTCTAAAATTCTCCATATAATTTCTCTTGAAACTCTATCATAAGTTTTTTCTAAATCAATGAATACCATGTGTAGATCACACATGATAATCGGACCATGCATTTTCAAAAACAACTGAGCATTTATTCAACTCTTAATCGGACCATAACGCTCAATAATTATGATAACATTGTAAGGTAGGAGGGCCCCTACTTATGGGAACCAACATTCTTGCCTAGCGGTCGGTGATTGCATAATTTCAAGTAAGCCAATTGTAAGATCGAGTAATGTGTCTCAATAATGTGTCTCGGTAAGAAATTTAGAACAAAAATAAACTATTTTGATTTGAATATTCCAAACGAAAACTTTGGGGGAAAAAAATCTGAAAGTAGATTAGATCTATAAAACTAAACCAATAAAATAAAATGACATTTGAAGTTTTAATTTGTTAAAGGTGTAGTGGGGTGCAATCCCGCATCACATAAAGAGTTTGAAGTGCCCCAGATTTATGCACAAATCCTCGATTGTACATACCAAAAAGGGAAGTCAAGGTAAATAAGTGATATCCACTCTTTCTATTGTGAGTGCCTAAATACCAAAGCTAAGAATTTTATGTTTTGTTCAACACAAACTGTTGCTTGAAGAAGATTCAGGACCTAACATGCAACACTAGTTTCCAAAGAGAAGAAATAGTAGTTTCTTAAATTTGTGATACTTGTGTTCCATCAGCAAGTCTTGAAAATATATACACTGAAACATGGAAACATTCATCATTCCTCCTACTTACTTGATTCATCACTCCCTTCAAAATCGAGGCCATAAATACTCATCCGGCCAACATTAACTGCAGAAAGGAAAATAATGAAATAAAAGTAATCATCACATTAAATGTTCAAATTCAAAAGTATAATTTTTTGTATAGAAGGCTGCCTGTGAGATTTTTAGCAACTCCGCATAGGATATTTAATCAACACTTCAAAAGAAACTAATAATAGGGTAGGGTTAATAATCATGTATTCTCTTCCAATTTTTTGCTTCAAAAAAAAAAACTGACTTCATAAAAATATAAAATGATCTGATGCAATGCTTATGGAGGAAAAGAAATTGTGGATAAAGAAACTTGATAGAAAAGATTTAGCAATTAGGTGATCTTATTTGTTTGTTGAACTTTCTTTTTTCTATTGATGCAATCATGCTCCATCTTGGTCGTATTAGACTATGATGTTTGATATTTAAGCAATGTGATTGAATTAAGTGTTTATGTTAGGTTGATATGTCAAATAAGCTACAATTAACTAGATACTTATCAATGAATCTTATCAAGTGAGTTAAGGTTGATTGGACACTTAGCATTGATGAAATTCAATAGGTGTTGGCAAGTGTTGGTAAGTGTAAAGTCTAATAAACAAGTTTTGATAGTGGAAAACTTCAACAGATGTTGGTAGTTAAAAAGTCCAATTGGTATTGGCGAGGAAAAAGTGAAACAAATGTCTCTTACTAAGACGAGGACTCGACCTTACAGTTGATCAGAGTTAATGATCAAGTCGACTAAAGGTTGGATTCAGTCAACTAATGGTTGAGTCAACTAGGCAAACATAATATTTCTAATCATAGGTCAATCGACTAAGGCAAGATCAATTGACTAATCATCGGTCAATCGATTAAGGTTGATGGCATAGCAAAAAAGCTAAAACAAAACCATTGATCTGCCATCAAATGGTTTACAAGCTATAGTAGATTAATCAAAAGTCCATTAGATGGAAAATCAATTGAAGTATCCGTTGAGCTAGATGGTGCAATCAACATGGGCCAAAGTAGTCGTTAGACTAGGGTAAGTTGGAATTCAAATAATTGGGCATAATAGTAGGTGGGCTGTTCAAACAAGAAGATTATAAGAAGGGCAACAAAGCTTACAAGTGTGTCAATACAAGTGAAAGCAAATAGCAACAAGTAAAAGCAAGCCATAAGGTAGAGTTTCATCTTGTAATTACTTCTTTATGCTGTAATTGTTATTACTTATTATTGTATCGTGTTGTCCATTATAAGCTCGGATTGTAAGAGGTTTTTCTACCCTTTGAAAGGCATCCAAGGAGGAGGAACTATAGAGGAATCTCAAGAGTGACTCATTGATGAGTCATAAATCATAGGAAACGGGGATTCCAAACCACATAAAGGTTAAATGTTAATATTGCTCCTTGTTTGTGTTTATGTTTTGATGTTTTGATATGTTGATATTTTGTTGCATGCTAATGTGATTGTAGAGACAAACGAATGATTTAAAGTGATTAGTTATTCACCCCACCTTCTAGTCTCACCATCAATCCAATATTTTCTACTAATTAGAAACACTTAGGATTCAATATTCAAGGTCCAAAGTGAATGCCATACAAAATTCAAGTCAAGTGCCTACCAACAGCATCAAGTCCAACTAAATTAGGCATATAAGTCTTGATGTGTTCTTCAGCAGCATTATCTGCCTTAAGTGTATCACATTCAAATGATACTAATATCTCTTGTTTCCCGTGCTTCTGCTCTACCATATCAACAACATCATTTTCCCACCTGTAGCATTCACAAATCATAAATCCATTATTGACAAAGGGGAACATTAACCAGCTAGTAGCCAAACAGCCCATTTCATGAATATCTTTTGCATAAACTTGCCATACTGTTAATATTGTCAAGCGATAAATATCATTCTGACCAACATAGAACAAAGTTGCACAATGATTATTTGTCTACCAAGCTTCACCGGCAGCTTAATGTAGATCAAGAATGGGAAACGAAAGAAAGTAACTTTGAAGAAGGAAACTTTACCTTGCTTCTTTGTCCTCATAAAAGAGTGCAAGCATTGAAAACAAAATGCTAATTAGGATAGCATATTCATAGCATAAAACAATGAGAATGCTTGATAATTTAAAGTATTAATGAACATACAATTCAATCCTTTTCCAATCATTAAGTCATCATTATGAACAGAAGGTTAAAAATAAAGATGTTCTGATTATACAAGATAATTGTATGTCAAGTGCCAACCAGTGATAGCATCACCAAGCCAGATTGGTCCAAATGCGACCAAGGGAACCTAAAAGATGATCCTTCAATACTTTATAGTTAAAAATCTAAGTCCTTATCTGTTGGTTGCTATTCGGAAAACCTAATGATTCCTCTGTACAAAAATTTTGTACAAAATCTGAACCTTTCCTAGCTACCATGTGTTCTTTTAAATTAAACTTGGATTTTTGTACAAAATCTGAACCTTTCCTAGCTACCATGTGTTCTTTTAAATTAAACTTGGATCGCCTGCGGGACTTAACACGTTTGATCCCAAGTTTAACTTATATGTTCTTTTAGGTTTAGATTTGGATCTCCTGCGGAACTTAACACGTTCGATCCAAATCACCTAGGTCACAAAGTTGATTAAATATTAATTTCCAATTTGGCTTCCAGGACTGCATGGCGAGGCACATGGCCTTCTTGGATATGGGAACAACCACCACCGCCTAGACAAAGCCTTTTAAGGAAAGTTAATATTTAATTTCCTTAAATAACTCTAGGTTAACCAAAAAGAATAATCGAAGCACAAGTTCGAAAAGAAAACAAAAGAACACAACATCGAAAACTAATTCGAAACCTAGAATCACATGCCTCTTGTATTTGGTATTTTTACAAAGAAATAAAACTAGTATGATGCGGAAAATAATTACTAGTTATATCTTTCTTTGTGAACTTTCAATGACCTCTTGATCTTCTACCGTATTCCTCTTCTAACCTCGGACATTGTGTGAGCAATGATCTTCCGAGATGAGAACCACCAAGGTACCTTCTTCTTCCTTCCTTCAAGTTTCGGCCAAGCAAAAACTTACAAAGGATGAAGAACTTTTTCCACCAACCAAGCTCCAAGGGATGCAAGAAACAAACCTCCTTTCTCTCCTTTTCTCCAAGCTAGATCCGGCCACTTCTATGTCTCCAAGAGGGATGAAGTCTCGGCCACAAGAAGGAGAAGAGAGAAGGGAAGGGGAACCTCTAGGGGCCGGCCACACCTAGGAAGAAAAGAGAGGAAGAAAAAGAATAGAGTCGTTGGCCATTAAGGCACCTCTACCCCCTCTTTTATAATCCTTGGTCTTGGCAAATAAGGAAATTTTAATAAAAACTTCCTTAATTCTTTTGCCATGAAAAAGAAAAATTAATTAATTAAAAATCAATTTTCTTTTTCCAATTTTCTTAGCCGGCCACTTTCTCCCCAAAACAAGGAAAGTTTTAATTAAAACAAGAATTAAAACTTCCTAATTTGTTTCCAGAAATTTATAAAAATTTCTCCAATAATTTTTATCCCTTCATGATTGGTTAATAAAAAGGAAATTTTATAAATTAAAATCTTTCTTTTAAACATGTGGATAATTTCCAAAAAGGAAAGTTATCTCTAAAAATTAAAATCTCCTTTCAATCTACAAATAAGGAAAGATATTAAATCTTTTCTTAATCTTTTATAGAAACTAATAAAAGAGAATTTTTAATTTTTAAACTTTCTTTTAAATCATGAACATGATTAAAAGGAAAGTTTTTACCAAAATTAAAATCAACCTTTTAATCTACAAATAAGGAAAGAGATTTAGCTCTTCTCTTAATCTTTTGTAGAATCTTATAAAAGGAAAGATTTAAATTTTTAAACTCTCTTTTAAATCATGTTATCCACATAAGAAAAATTTTTAAAATTAAAATTCCTTTTTATTTTAATAGGGCCGGCCACATGAATTCACCCATGAACCAAGCCATGGCTGACCCTATCTTAGTCTCCAAGCTAGCTTGGCCGGCCCCTATAGGATAGGTAAGAAGGTGGGTATATAAGGTGGGTATAGGTGGGTGTAGTACTCTATAATTAAGAGACTACGATAGGGACCGAGAGGAGGAATTGATTTTGGTCTCCCGATAAAATTAAGCATCCCGTGTTCGCCCCGAACACACAACTTAATTTTATCAATAATAATTCATTCCACTAGAGAACTATTATTGAACTACCGCACCAATCCCAAATTACATTTTTGGGCTCCTTCTTATTATGAGTGTGTTAGTCTCCCTGTGTTTAAGATAATGAATGTCCACTAATTAAATGAATTACTGACAACTCACTTAATTAATATCTTAGCCCAATAGTAGTACCACTCAACCTTAACATCATGTCGGACTAAGTCCACCTGCAGGGTTTAACATGACAATCCTTATGAGCTCCTCTTAGGGACATTCTCAACCTAGATTTCTAAGGCACAGGTTCCTTCTATAATCAACAACACACACTATAAGTGATATCATTTCCCAACTTATCGGGCTTATTGATTTATCGAACTAAATCTCACCCATTGATAAATTAAAAAAATAAATATCAAATATATGTGCTTGTTATTATATTAGGATTAAGAGCACACACTTCCATAATAACTGAGGTCTTTGTTCCTTTATAAAGTCAGTATAAAAGAAACAACCTCTAATGGTCCTACTCAATACACTCTAATTGTACTAGTGTAATTATATAGTTAAGATAAACTAATACCTAATTACACTACGACCTTCCAACGGTTTGTTCCTTTCCATCTTGGTCGTGAGCTACTGTTTATAATTTATAAGGTGTTGATAACATGATCCTCTGTGTGTGACACTACACACCATGTTATCTACAATATAAATTAATTGAACAAATACATTTATCATAAATGTAGACATTTGACCAATGTGATTCTTATTTCTAGATAAATGTTTATACCAAAAGCTAGACTTTTAGTATACATCCTAACATTATCATGTGTCTTTATACAACAACAAGAAGCCATAAGCATAGGCTATTGGGGTCGACTATAATTCAATAGCATTACAACTATAATTCAATAGCATTACATGAGATTACTAAAAAAAATATTATGCTTGCTTTTGGAGCTTAACATAGCTCTCCTTTTTCCTATGGTTTCGGAAGTTGGAGTTTGGTGGGAATGTTATGCCACTTTGGCCTAGTGTTCTTGCTTACACTGAAGCACACAACATCTGAGCTACTGAGTCAAGAATGCCCAATCGTATCCAAGGTACATACATAGTACCTACTTTTATTTTCAAGGTTGCATTTTTTGTGAGTTTTTTCAGTAGCTACAATTGCCTTATTAATGGAGTATTTCAGGACCTAGAGGGCGCCTTGGGTGCATTTGGAAGTGGTGGATGAGACATATTGGTTGTAGAAAAAATAGTTTTCTTCTCAGATAGAGCTTTTGTTGTTTGTGAAATTGAGAGGTGAGGTTTATATTTTCTCCATAGCATTGAGCAAGGAGTTGAGGAATAAGAGATGTCTTGTACAATATGTGAATATCCAATTTTCATTATATTTCTTCTCTTATATTATATAAATTTAGAATTTCCTTATGGAGCAGACTTCAATCAAACTAAGTGTATTCTTCTTTTGTTTTTTTTTTTTTTTTTGTTATTTTGTAGTGAGAAATGAAGATTCTACCATGTAGTCATTGCAGTAGAGGTGATTCCTCATTATGAAAAACCGAATTTAGGTCTACAAATGTATGGCTTAAGGTAGAGAAATCTAGCAAACCATACTAAAAGAGTCTCTAATCTCATCAAGTAGCACCATAGACATTTTTTATCACACTAAGTGATACTAGAAATGAGGTTGTTAGATCTTAGAACAATGCATCTAAGATCATGAGTGAGTATTTGTATCAGTATTAAAATTTTTAAAAGGGATTAAACTTGTTTAAAAAACTTAAAATTCAGAACTTAGCATAGGCAATCCATCGTTTGATTGTTTTGTGAAGGCTCTCCTGATTAGTAGGAGAGACATGGTGACAAGTGAACCTGTTGCATATGTTACTCTAAGGAAGGAAAAGAATGGATGTTTCATATTGGAGTGAAAGTGCACAAGTACACAAAGTAGAGTTAGGAATGGATAACAAGAGTAAGCACATCATAAACCTAGATTAGAGCTAAATCTCTAGAAAATGTTTAGTCCTTCAATTGCAAGGTATATAGTCACTATAAGAGGAATTGTCTATAAAGAAGGCAAAGCCTCAAGGCATACAATCGAGTTCCTGCATTTACCTCCCTCCATATCCGCGGGACCGACTCTAGGGGGGCCGCTGATGTGGCGGTTCCACATTTTTTTTTTTTTTAGGAAGAAGATATTTATTCTTGTAATTTCAAAAGAAAAGAATGTTCCTTCTTTATCCTAGACTCATCTTGTGCAATGTATGTTTGCACTAGGAGGACACAAATTGACACGTTCAATGCAAACCATATATTTAAGAGATGAGTCAAAGGGGAACATCCAAACAATCAATACAATCAAACTCAAATTACCAATAGAATCACAACATATTTTAAGGCAAGTAGACTTTATCCCAAAGATGAGGAAGAATATAAGTTAACTGAATCAATAGAAAAAAGATTCAAAGATGTACCACTACAGGCAACTAGTGGAGTTTCTAAGATGCCTATGGTAGACAAATCCATTTGACAGGAACCATGCAAAGTAATCTCTATTGTTCAAAGATCTCCCCGAAACATATGAGATGGTGACCAGATGCAAAGAAGTCAGGTGGCTCTAAAATGATCAGCTAAGGATCTCTTTCCATGGTTGGGTAATGCCATTAACTAGATGGCTGCACATTGGCTCAATAAAGGTGAAGTAACAAATGTACATGATGGCTTTGGCGCATGAGCTGATGGATTAGACCAAGAGAAGTAGCCTTAGCTGATCAGTTTAGAGTATCAAATGGAGCAATGGATCGACATCTCACTAAGGTGGAGATTATTAAGGTCGATGAATACGTAGGGCCAATTTGGCCATCTTGCACAACCAATGCTAGAGTTCACAATGCTCAGGCTTCAGAGACCAGCATGCCTAGTTAAAGCTTGAGAGCATAGTACCCTATGTTACGGTTACTTTCCAACGAGTTTAATGGGGTTTTTGCCTTATTTATTACATATAGTTCCCTTAGTGATGGAGCATTTTGGAGCTTAGAAGATGGCTTAGGTGCATTTGGAAATTGTGGACGCTCATCTTGCTTATATAGAAGAGCTTTGTTGTTAAATAGAACTAAGTGTCTAACCGGTAATGAGCAAAGAAGGTGAGATTTTTCATATTTCTCCATCAATATTAAAAAAGGAGTGTAGAATTGATATTGAGATCTCTATTTTAGGGAGTGGCACTTCCTCATCTAATTTTCATTGTACCTTTGTTTTCATATAATATAGACTCAAATAAGTAAGCTTATGCTAACCACATTAAGTTACTATTCTTCTTCTTGTGTGTTTATATTATTCGACGACAGGAGATGAAGATTCCACAACATAGTCTGGTGGTGAATATAATTGTGCATTCAAAAAGCACCTAATTTGGGATCTGGAGCTATAAGTATATGGTTTCTAACAAGGCGCTTGAGTGTCTTCAACTCTATAAGTGGTATTAAAGGCACTTAAAATCACAACACTTAGAACCAACATTCACAGTGTTGTATTGCAAGTATGGTCCTAGGTGTCCAAAGGGCTAGTTCTAAAAATTTCTATAAGCGATCTAAGAGAATTCCATGTCTGACTCAAGAGTGTGTCTATCTAAAACAAAAAAAAAAAAAAAGTGGATCCGTTGCCTTAACGGTCCTCCTAGCGCCAACCCCATGGATATAGAGGGAGGTACACAGGCATTAGACACATAGTGGAGTAAACCCCAGGTCGTTAATTCTTGAGAATCAACCCCTGGCCATTACGTCAGAAATGTTATGCGTCCACCGTCTACGCTATGCTCTGGGGCAATATGTCAGTGTCTATCAAGAATGTATGAGAGGTTGATTAAGAGTACTCACAGGCACCAACAATACATAATTTTTACTAATCCATAAGATTATAATTTAGTTTGAGGTCTGGCTTTATTAGACAAGATTTATTAAAAGGAAGTAAGTAAGCACAACTTGACCTCCAATCTAATTTAAGAGACGAATAAAGTTCTTTGTCTATTCACATACCCATATCTAGCCTAGTATAGAAGAAGGTATCTTGCAGGGTCTAGTTAGTTTCTATTGATAGACAGATAATTTGGAGATCAGCATTTCAAAGAAAAAAGGTTACCCATGGGCATGATCAACATTTTTAAAGCGAGCAGCATCATGTCCCCTGCACTCCACCACAACCACCTTCTCTCTTTTGTTCTGCTACATGTAGTATGAAGAATAATATTAGGAAAGGCACACACGACAATCAAACAGTCAAATGGGTGGGCTTACGGCGAAGTCAATTATTGAGAGCTTAATCAGGCGATAGTCTTCACCTCTGCTACACTCCCTCTCGCAGGACAATTCTTTAATTGAAGAAACAACAACACAAGTAGCTACTTTTCAGATTACATGATGAAAGTTGACTAATTTAAAAGAAAGAGAACTTCTGTAAAACCTAAATCCGGGTGAAAAAGAAAAAGATGGAGAAAGGAAGCAGGCTCTAATGTAAATGGCTAGTGTGGCTCACCCGTCCCTTGAAGGCCGTAGCAGACAGAATGAGGCAAGGTGATGAAGTGACCGGAGATGGAACCGCACGGAAGCAGAGCAATCGAGGCAATCCCTTCCAAATCCATGCTCAGCTACTCCGCTGCTCTCTTCGAACGATGAGAATCGAAATAGGCAGAGGCGGAGGCGATCGGTTTGGTCATTGTTAAAATGGTCTTACATGGGCCGGGCCACCAGATGGGTGAAAAATCAAAAGAGCACAATTATTTTCATTATTATAATCAAGGGCAAGTATAAGGAAAGGGCGGAGCTACTAGATTGTTTCAGTATAAGTAATAATATAATATAATTAATAAAATATAAAATTTTATAATTAAAACATCACAAAATAATTATTTTAAAATTGTTCGTTTTTGAGTTTTCATATTTTAAAATTTTTATTTAATAACTTCATTATCAATTTATCTTTTATAATTCTCATTACAAGCAGCCACGTCACTATCTAAGCGCTATCTAGAAGCTAAATCACTGTCTAGCGAAGTAATGGTCACGTTGCTACTTAGTGGGGCAACGGTAGCTCGAGAGGTTGCCTCACCGGGCAATGCAAGCAGTCGCATGGCAGCCTTGCATCTTTTTTTGCTGAATAGGAAAAAAAAATTGGGTTACTTTTGAGTAGAATTCCTTGCTTGTTGTGCGAAGGCTTGCTGTGCGGAGGGCATTGCTTGCTTCGGAGAGGGAAGGAGACAGAGGGCATTGCTTGCTAGCTTGTTGCGGAGAGGGAAGGAGATAGTCTAGATGGAGAATGTTGCTTACTAGCTTTCTACAAAGAGAGAAGGAGATGGAGGATTGTTTGCTGGCTACAAAGAGGGAAGGAGATGGTCCAAACGGAGGGCATTTCTTGTTGGCTTACTGCGGAGAGGAAGGTCGGAAGGAGATGAAGTTGGGTGGCTTGTTGCGGAGAGGGAAAGGAGATGGATAATTTAGGCCTTAGGGTAAAAACATATGTAATCATGTTTTATTATGTTGTTACCAGTGTGGCAACTACTCACACGGGCCCATGTTAGCTCCGCTTGTGAACAATTATGTAAAAAATGGAATCTGTCATCCTAGCGCCCCCCTCCTACTACTATCCCATACCATTGGTAGCGAGTAAATCAAGAAATTGAAGTTAGTCATCACATGGGAGGGTAATTCTTCGATCTTTATTAGAATTCAACTCTTGCTGAATTCTGTAAACCTGTCATATGATAATCAACTCAGCTATACCCTGGGGCTCGCTTGTGAATAAGAGATCTATAAAGAGGGGATTGATTCGAGATGTTGATATCAACTGCTGGCCACTTACGTAAATACAATTGAGATTGAAAGCAATATTATATTTTATTTTATCTAATATTATATAACCTTGTTGATATTGTAAGCTTAAATTTGTAAAAAACTTCTTCACCCCTAAAAGTATTCAAAAAAGAAAGTGTAACGACATTATAGGAGAGATCTAATAACGAATCATATAATCTAGAATAAGAGTTTGTGAGGCCCCCAGGGCGTAGCGCAGACGGTGGGCGCATGGTATCTCTGGCGTAATGGCCAGGGGTCGATTCTCAGGAACTGACGACCTGGGGTTTACCCCGCCATGCGCCTATGGCCTGTGTACTTGCATAAACCTCCCTCCATATCCGTGGGGTCGGCACTAGAGGGGCCGCTAAGGTAGCGGATCTACCTTTTTAGAATAAGAGTTTGTGAGTGTCAAATCACTTATCTATATTTTCCTCTTGTATTAACAAATTATAGACACAAGCATAAAATGAATTATATTTTCCTTTGCTCTGTCACCAACCAGACTCGACCCCTCTTAGTGGACTAGATCCCTAAGGTGGGTTCCATATTTCATGGGCTACCATCACAAATGGTACATTATATGGATTGTCAGGGCATATGAGGTAGTATAATTATACAGATGCATGCACTCTACTCCTCTACATTGTTCATCTTTTTCATTTTCTCCCTCAATGGAGATTGACTTGAGCGTCGGAGTAATTAAGTCAGACACCCCTACCTTCCTTCTAAGCTATATTTCCCTCTCCTCTTTCTACGATCTTGTAAGAGTTGTTGATTAAAAATCTTATTTTAATTAGTGCAATTTGCACTAACGATTTAACTCAGAGTTTGATGAATAACAAGTGAGTTAAGTTAGGTGTTATCATGATCTAACCTTGTTACCGAGTGTGTGGGGTTGACTAACTTGATGGGTAAAGAAGACCTGACACAAGGTAGGAAGTTCAATCAAGATGTGCTATTCCCGAGTGGCGAAGTCCAGGTGTGGGATTTTGGTAGGAGAAAGTTCGGATGTGTGATTTCGGTAAGACGACCTGGTGGATTAGATTGACGTCAAGGAGATAACTTGACACATAGTAAGTAAAGGTAAGTTACTAAAGGAGACTGACTAAGTGAGGACGCATCCCAATTGATGGAACAGTAGACATCATTCCAATTTAGGCCTATTTTAGAAACCTAAATTTAGATCCTGACTAGATCCTGATATAGAGGACAGGGCCTAAGTTATGAATTAATCATATTATTATTGTGCTAGCCTTGTTTTGCATGTTAGATATTGTCGTATTGGACTAACCTAACTTGCAAGACAAAAGGAGTAAAAAGGCCTCAGGTGAACACTACCCAAGGCGCCTTTAAGCATTGGAAGGCGGCTTCAGTACTGTTCATGGAAGACACCTTCGGTGCTATGGAAGGTGCTTCCCAATGGATAAAATTTAGAACTCGTTGGCGATAAGGAGTAATGAATTTGGGATAGATTTTTGCTTATGGAAGGCGCCTTCAAGGCTAGGGAAGGCGCCTTCCACGCTCTCTATAAGGGTGTCTCGACCAAGCATTCATCATCAACTTCTATATGAGCTTCTACATGTATGATTGGCTTTCCGATTACTCTGGTTTCCTGCTGCTGCCCTGCTACGACTTTACTATGCCTGATTAGCACCGAGAAGTCATCCAAACACTGAGCTCGAGCCGACTGTCTACAAAAGTATTTGGTAACAAAAATTAAAGTTCTGCATTTAATTTTTATAAACAAAAAGTGTAGTTTGTTACACTCTTCCAACTTTTTTGTATTAAATCCCTCTTCTGGTGGTTCCGGAAGAGGTTATTTAGTGGATTATCTATCAATAGATCCGTGGGACTTGGGTTTTGAAGTAGAAGCGCCGAAGTCTCCGAACAAGCATAGAGCATAGCTTGGCCTGCAGTAGCAGACTCCTTTTATATTATGCTCCTTTTATATTATGTCATGAGCTGTCTTTGTCTTCCAATATTAATGAAGATAAGATGTCTATTAGACTGAGTAAAAAAGATGTCACATCATCATGTCAAATAGTCATATCGCCTCACATTCTGATTGTGTATAATAGCATATCGTGTGGGATTATGCTATGTCAATCATATTATTCCATTTGCTCTGACGATGGTGTGTTCTGACAACCCACATGGAGCCCACGTGTTGTTAGTCAGTTGAGTTGACTAGTTGTTAGTATAGGACCGACTGGAGAGGGGTTGAATGAGTGACGACCTGGCCGGGATGAGTGACGGATCACCTCAATTGGGAAGAGCGATGAATCAGCTCGACCGAGAAGAGTGGCGGCTTGGCTCACCCAAGAAGAGCGACGACTCTTAGCAAGGCCAAGCAAAGATGATCTTATAGATCAATCTTGACTTAGACCTCAATCTCAGTGAATCTATTGACTTCCTAGTACACGTGAAAACTTCTCATACCTCCCACATCACTCATCGAACGTCTCAGGTAGATCATCCAAGCTTAGTCAAAAATAATTGGAAATAGAGTTGGTTCATTTTAGAGGGATCACTATGTGAATTTTGATGATATACTTCGCCACTGGTTACTTCTGCAATTGTTAATTATGAAGTAATATATGCTAATATACTTCGTTAATAAAATTAGGATAGTAAATATTATTTTAGACTTCATAAATTAAAAAAAGTGGGTTTCACATATAATTTTAAGCGAGGATTTACTTCGTAATATATATTCGATGAAGTAATAAGTGTCAAAATAAAATTTATAATTTTAAGTGATGAAGTAATAAGTTTGAACCAATTGAAACATGAGTTAAATCGGTTAATTTTTTCAACCCAATTAATCTCCACGGTACTAAACCCTTAATTAGTTTTATTATGTTTCTCACTTCATTGCTTCCCGTTCTTCCCGACTTTTTCCTTCCCGACTTTTTTCTTCCCGACGCGACATACAAGTTTAGGGTTTAACGCGGCGATTTCCTCTTCTTCATCAAGGTTCGACGATTTCCTTCTTCATCAACACGACCTGCTAGGTTTCCTTCTTCTTCATCAACCATCGGCTAGGGTTGTGTTCTTCAGCGACGCGACAGTGCTAGGGTTGTGCTCGCCGCTCGATTCCACTGTAAGATCCTATTTCTTACTAGTGTTGTATCTATTTTCTTCTAGATTGAAACTCTTCTTTTGTTAATCTTCAAGATCTTAGCAATTTGTTGGCGAGATCCTCTTGTCAATCTTCCCGATTTTTCTGATCTCGTGCTTTTCCCTATATTCGTGGCAAAAAAAAATAATTGAAAGCTTGTTATTCTATTGTGATGTTTTTCTCTAGAGGTGTTAGGACTTAAAAGATAGTCTTATCTTGATGGTTAAATCCTGGGATCCCAAGTTTATTGCATGAATCAGAAACAATTCTTCACATTGCCCATAATTATATGAAAACTAATTTTTATATTGAATTGCATAAAAGGATATGGCTACAGAAAGTCAAGTAGAATGAAATTTAGATGAGATGGGGTTCAATTGAGTTGGTACTAGTTAGGTCCAAGTCAATGAATATGGATGTAGGACTGTTTATTAATTTTCCTGAGTTCATCATGGTTCAAACAGAGTGTCTCAGAGATGACAGTTTGCATAAGATGAAGGATTAAGGTGGATTGTGGTGCTTAGGGTAAATGGCTTGATTAATGCTGTGATATTAGATGTTGCTTGTCCGTTCACAGATTCAACTATGTTATATTGCTTTAATTTTGTTTAACATGTGTCACAATAGGATTGACTCTCTATTGATATCTTAAGAAAGCATTTGTTTACTCTGGTGTGCTTTGCTGCTTCACAAGCATTCCATCCATTGACTTAGTGGATATTTTTCCCATAACATTTCCCCCGTAGATCATGCCCTTCGAAATCTCATTTGTAGAATCTGATGTTATATTAATTCGGTCTTTTCTTGACATCTGCCTTAGCTTCCATGTCGTACCTTCCGTTACTAAAGACCTTGACATTTAGTAATTATTGTATCAATAATATGTTAATAATAGTAATTTCATAAGTATGATATACAATTAAAGTTTAAACCAGTTGAGTTGATAAAATAATAATTCTAAAACCTTTGCAAAAGGAGGGCATTAGACTAAGTCCTGAAATCACCTCAACAGTTTCATGCTTTTGAGTTTCTTCCTTTACATCATGTTCATGGCTATTCTCTATCATCTTATCTGTGGATCTTAGCATCCAATCCAACCCTAATTCCTTCCTTACAATCTCTTCATTGTTTTGATGAAATAGGTCTCTTTCACTATCATTGTCAGAAACGGCCACTGCTGAGCAGCAATAAAGCAATAAAAAAAACAATAAATCAATTAAGTCCATAACTCTACATCCCAAAAACTATATAAACCGATTGTGCAAAATAATAATAATAATAATAAGTTTAAGAAAAAAGGACAAAGTTCTAGAAATGGTTACCAGATCTTTTTTCCTTTCGCTTATTTTTCACTTCTCTTTCTTTGTTTTCGCTTTAGCTTGCCTTTCCTCTCATTCTCTTCAGACGATGATGAATAATCATCCGATGATTCTTATCTTCTCTTCCTTAAGTCTCTCCTCTTGATCTTTTTGTCTCCAGATTCATCTGAATCTGAATGAGAAGCAAAGGAATCAAGAAGCAAAGGAATGCTCCTTGACAATCTAGTATATGACAACAAAAAAAAACAATCTTATCAGCTTAACATCAAGTTCAAGCCCAAATTTCTACAAAATAACGTTAAACTATAAATAAAAAGTTGGGAAAATGAAATTAAGCCAACGTATCTAGTCATCCACATAGCATGAGTCATGCGCACCATTTGTTTAACATAATTATGAAACTACTGATTGACTCTTTTGTTAACCAACCCATATTATAAACAACTCAATACCATTAGAAGTTAGTTTATTAATGCTAATAAAATTTTCTTCATACCACACACCTACCTTTTTGAATGGTCTCTTCTTAATTCTTGCATTAGGATTTATAAATTAAAGTTCCATGGGATTTACATTTTGAACTACATGTAGTTTTAACTTTTGTTTATTCACTTTAATATCTTTTAATGTTGACCTATTTGTTTGTAGATTTTGCTTGATTTAAATGGATAAATCTTGGATATACTTGGATAGAAGGTCCAAACAGTATGAGGAGGGTGTGGAACAGTTCATTAGATATTGTTTACAGAATCCCAATATTGACCCCAATGATATTCATTGTCCTTGTTGCAAATGTATCAATCTTAAAAAAGGATCGGTGAAGTCCATTTCAGAGCATCTTTATTTCCATGGTTTTAGTCAAAATTATGTGAATTGGATTTGGCATGGTGAGCCCGCCAAAGATGATAAAGTAAAATGGAGTGTCAACCAGGAGCCAATTAATAATGATTATGACAACTTTGAAACCGCTCATATGTGTGAGGCAGCGTATGATAACTATACAGAAAACCCTGAAGAATTTATGAAATTTTTAGAGGAATCAGAGAAGCCGCTGTACAAGGGATGTCAACGTTACACAAAATTGAGTGCACTCGTGAAACTGTACAATACCAAAGCAAGGCATGGAATGAGTGATGCTCTGTTTTCAGATTTACTATTGGATTTTGGGGATATGTTGCCAAATAATCACAATTTACCGTTCTCAATGTATGATGTAAAAAAGACTTTGAGTAACAGGAACCGAGATCATGCTTGACAAACTATTGTGACCAAGTAAGTCGTAACTTATGCTAATTTTGAATGCATTCAATTCATTATAAGTTGAAAAACTAATTTTCTATTTTTACAATGTAGTGGGGTCAAGATATACAATGCATCAAGGGGTATTTCAAAAGGACCAGGTTTTAAACAATTGACAGTATGTATTGTGACTATGTATTTAGACATCAATTAATAATTCTTATTATTTGGATTGTGACTTCTTGCATGACATTTTCAATTTCATTAGGGTAATCTTAAACAAAATGGTGGTGTTGAATGTGGATATTGTGTGATGCGGTACATGAAAGAGATAGTCTTAGATGAATATCCACAATTGGAGAGAAATGTGAATTTTCTTTATGAAATATTTTTTTTATAAAATATTAAGTTATTTTTCATTGATCCTCAAATTTTTGTTAATGATTCAGTTTGCAGTATCAAAAAACAAACAGTATTACAATCAATCTCAGTATGATGAAGTCAGAAGTGAATGGAGCGAATTTGTCTATTTCTATGTAGATGCCTAAGTGTAGGCTATGAGATAAAGTTTAGATTGTATTTAGAGATTTATGGATACAAAAGTTTTTGGATTATGTTTAAACATTTCTTTTATGAATACACTTTTGAATTATATTTGACAGATATTTGTGATATATTTGTTCAATTTTGGTGATGAAAATTATTGTGTTATAGCAAAATATTACGATATACACTTTTGTTAATTAAATTTGTATTGTAGTAAAATATAGTCAACTACTTCGATACTATAAATAAAAATGATGAAGTAATACAATACATATGACTTCGGTATATTTAAATATTGTCGTAGTTAAAGAAAGTATTTACTTTGTCACTGATTAAAATTGTTGAAGTCGTTCGTATGTATTACTACGTTAACGTAAATTGTTGAAGTGTAGTAAAATATGTTTTCCTACTTCTATACTACGATGAAGTATTACAATATCAATTACTTCGATCAAGCCAAAATATGCAGAAGTAACATTAACTATTTACTACACCATAATATAAACAATTGTGAAGTTATAACTTCTTTAAACTTCGTTAGACAATGTTATCTCTGCAGTAATATATCATCAACTACTTCGGTAATTTTACTGGTCTTGATGAAGTAATAAAGGTTTTTACTTCGAAACCGGTCCGATTTTGAACCGGTTTTGAACCGGTGATAGACTTCAGTAATCATGTGCCGAAGTAAAAAAATAATTCTTTTACTTCACGTGCGTCAATTTCGGTAAATATCTCCCTATTACTTCGGATAATATTCGAAGTCTATCATCGATTTTCACATAGTGGATCAATAATATTATAGAAATATTTTTGTAGTATTTTAGATTTTAATTAAAGATTATAATAATAAGTATATTAATCTATGTGATATTGAAAGGAAAAGTATCTATTTATTCAAGTCTCCAACCCAACTTATTCATTCACACCTTCTTAATAACCAGAAACAATATTTGGAAGGAATAAGACAACCTATGAGGTTTGCTACAAAAGGAAGAAGATCACAAGCTTGAGCTAGCGATGCTGCATCACTCTATGGCGGAGACGACCAATGGGCTCGTCACCACATGCTTTCCATCAACAGATGTCCAAGTCAACTTCCCCTCCACGAATGGATTGGCGGGATTGGGAGGTCCACTGGCGGCCCATTTTGCGCTCACGATGAATGACTTCTTCTCGTTCAGCTCGGTGAACGTCAGCGTCTTGGGAGTGACAGTAGCCGACACGGCAGACTTCGATATTGTCAGCGACACCTTGTACCTCGATCCCGCCGGTCCGACGTTCGTGACCGTTCGGGTCACCTTGTCTGCCACCTGGCCTTTGGGGGCTAGCAGAATCGACGGGTAATTGAGCTCCGCTTCCGTCACACTCTTCGAGCAGTTGACACTTTCGCGCGCTATATTTCTAGCACCTTCTCCGAATTTGCCGCAGATATAGGAGATGTAGTCCTCACCGGTGATGTCATAAATAAGGCCGGGATCAGCAGCTTTGTTAGGGTTGACGTTTCCTGCGCCCTTGGCGAAATAGAAAGCTGGATAGAGTAACTCGTCGAAGACGTCGGAGTCTGCCGTGGTGACGATCGCCGACTTGATAGCTGCCGGTGACCAAGTAGGGTGTGCGGCCTTTAAAATCGCTGCGATGCCACTGAGGTGAGGCGTGGCCATGGACGTGCCGGAGATGATAGAGTAATGCGGGCTGTCACTGCTGCCGTCTTGGGAAGGAATCCAGGCCGATAAGATGTTAAGGCCTGGGCCAGAGATGTCGGGCTTGAGGATGCCAGACGTCGTCTGCGATGGCCCACGGGAGGAGAAGAAAGCCACGATGGGGGCGGGGGATACGCCGAGAACCGTCCCGTCGAAGATGATCGACGCGGAGGGGTCGGAGGAGGAGTTCAAATACGATACGAGGTCAGAGCCGTCTCGGGCGGTGAGCACTACTACAGGGAAGTCCAGCTTGCTGACCATGATGGTGGCGCCGTCGTCCTTAGAGGAAATGAAGATCAACGCTCTCGCGCCGAGGGACTTGACGTACGCCGCAACATCTGAGGGACTGATGCCGCCAGTCTCGCAGACCCAGACGCTGCCCCTGTGGCTATCAACGGGAGGATCCAGACATGTCGGCGTGTCGATGGAGTAGTATAGGGGAAGAGACCTTTTAGTGAAGTTGCGCGGCTGATCAAGAGACTCTCCGGCGATGACCTTCCCATTGGGAAGCTTCACAGAGGCCCTGAAGCTTCGGTCGACACTGCTGGCCGCCACAGTGAGGATCCACGGCGCCTCATTGGAGAGGGAGAAGTAGGCAGGTCCATCGTTGCCGCCGGCGCAACTGACGAAAATGCCCTTCCTGACCGCCGCAAACGAACCGATGGCGATGACATCTTGTTCGAGAGGGATGGAAGGGGCGCCGAGCGAGATAGAGAGGATGTCGACGCCGTCCTTGACCGCCGCATCCAACCCGGCAAGGATGTCGGAGGAAGTGCAGTTGTCGTCGCCGCGGCAGACCTGGTAGATGGCGAGGTGAGCCCGAGGGGCTATCCCGGCGGCGGTGCCATTGGCCAAACCAAAGTAACTCACGTTGCGGACGAAGTTACCTGCGGCGGTGGCGGATGTGTGGGTCCCATGGCCGCCCTCGTCGACGGGAGGACTCCCACCCCCGCCTGCGAGCATCGACCTGGCGCCGATGAGCTTGTTGTTGCAACCGGTCTCGAGCTCGCACGAGCCCTTCCAATTCGAGGGCGGAGGCGGGACTCCCTCGTCGTCGTAGGAAGGGTGTCCGGGAGTCACTCCAGAGTCGATGACTCCGATGATGACTCCGCTCCCCAACTTTGAGTCGTCCCACAGCCCCCTCCCGACCTTGAGTCCGAGGAAATCCGGCGTGTGGGTCGTCATCACACGTAGCACGCGGTCGGGGAACGCGCGGACGAAGCCCTTCTTCTTCCCCACCGCCTGCAGCTCCTCCTCCGTCAGCACGGCGGCAAACCCGCTGAAGACGTCGCTGTAGGAGTGCAGCAACCGCCGATCGGCGCCAGACTCCTCGACGGCCGGCGGCAGGAAAGACTCATGCCAGCTCTTCAAGTTTGATTCCGTCAACGGCTCAATCGGCTCCTCCAGTTGAATTATGTAACGACTCGCAGAAGAAGGATAGGCGACCAAGGCAAGGAGAAGAAAGAGCTGCCATGGCACAAGATCCATGTCAAGAATCTAAACTGCTATATCTCACGACACATTCTCCGTACTACATGTAGATATATATAAATTACATTATAATAATTCGTCCGTTATAGAATCTATTAAATATATAATACAGTCCGTATGATAATTCATGGAAATTTTAAATTTCTTACTGTAAAATAGTAATTACATTTACACTTAGTGCATTGATTCTCAAACGCTCTTGCTGGCTTGCTTCATTTGGAGAAATTTATTTTGTATAACATTAAAAAAATACAGCTAGATTTTCTAATAATGGTAAAACCATGCACTACAAAAAAAAAAAAATAAAAAAAATACAGTATTCTTAGATGAATTATGGGACGAATTTATAAAAAAAATTCATTGTAAAAATTTTTGGGACGAAATCTGCTACGAAAATTTTTTTGTCCCAAATCTCTTGTTGCCAACTTTTGGAATGAGTATTTTATTGTTTCAAATTTGGCAACGAATTTGGAAACGAAATTGGCGACGGATAATATTTTTTCCCCAAATTAGTTGCCAAATTTACAACAAAAACTTTATTTGTCGCAATATCCGCCCCCAGGGCGTAGCGCAGACGGTGGGCGCATGGTATCTCTGGCGTAATGGTGTCACATCATCATCATCGTCATGCGGAGGAATCTGAGTTAGAGCGGAGCTCAACTAAAGGTGTCATATGATAAAATCTTGTTGTCGGCACAATTCTCTCATATCTTGCTCCATTTGCACCCTTCTAGGTCTCTTTATGCCCTTTCTAGGTCTCTTTGCGATAACATTTCCTTCAAATTGCTAACCTCTTCAGTCAAGTTATTTACTTGGGTTGTAAGTGCTAGTGAGGAGGAAGATGTTCCAACTATTTTTTGGGTTCTGCTTAAGGAACTCATACCCAATATCCTTCTCCCTTTTGGTCCTCCACTGGCCTTCAACCATAAACTCAAATTATTGTCAATAGAGTCCTTAAACCTCTGACTATCGACACCACCAACTTGTGAGCATGTTTGGGCTAGCTCGAGTTCATTATATTTTTCCTATTTTTTAAAAGACATAAGATATTGATTAGATATAATAGAAACACATATAATATTAAGACAGCAAAGATACTTAACTATTAAAATCTAAATCATATATTAAGATTAAATAAATAATAATGCCAGCCTTTACTGCTTTTGCTCTCACCCCACTCCAAGTCTTATCTTTTTTCCTAAAAGTGCAAGTGAAAGTATCAATGAAAGAGGGCTCCTTCCTCATTTCCTTGGTCTGAAAAAATATGATTACAAATAACGAAATAATTTGATATAGATTAAAAAATATTGTCAGAGTTAAAAAAATTACCAATCTCCGTCTATGCTCATATATGTTAATGGAGCCTCCTGCATATATACAGATGAGTCACCAGAATTGTGAGATTGATTCATTCTATTAAGGTTACTCCCTTGCTTACTTTCCTCCATTGCCCAAAAGTTGGTGATCCTCTCCCAATTTTCTTTGGTGATGAAGTTTGGCTTTTTCCCCCAACTCTTGGTGTGACTTAATACACGCCTGATGTGATCGCCACATTTCTTTTTAAACACGAATTAGGTCATAATCGTGTTAAAAAAATCACCACACTCAATATAATAGGTTAAAATTCTGGATTATTGTATTTTCATGATGAAGAGAAAATTAGGAGCTCATAGAAACTTATTTCATGAAATTCTAACATATCTAGGTCCATATTTGAGACTTCCGAATGATTTTTCTATTATTTTTTTTATTTTTTGAAATCTGGGACGAATCCAAGATTCATACCAGAATTTGGGACGAATTCCTGGATTTGTCCCAAAATTTGGAACGGATCTAGGATTCATCCCAGATATAAAAAAAATAAAAAGAAAGAAAAATCATTCGGAAGCCCCAAATATGGACCTAGAGATGCCAAAATTTCATGAAATAAGTTTCTATGGGTTCCTAATTTTCTCATGGTCTTAAAAATATCTTTATTTATAATTTTAACCTAATATATTTAGTGTGATGATTTTTTAACATGATTATTGTTGGATCATGTTATTCAATAGAGGGGAGGGGGGGGGGGGGGGGAGTGGAGGGTTGAAAAGAATTTAGATATCCCTACATTTGCATCCAAAAAATCATTCGGAAGCCCCAAATATGGACCTAGAGATGTCAAAATTTCATGAAACAAGTTTCTATGGATTCTTAATTTTCTCATGATCTTAAAAATATCTTCATCTATAATTTTAACCTAATATATTGAGTGTGGTAATTGTTTTTACATGATTATGACCTAATTCATGTTAAAAAATCACCACACTAAATATATTAGGTTAAAATTCTAAATTATGGTATTTTCATGATGAGGAGAAAATTAGAAACCCATAGAAACTTGTTTCATGAAATTCCGACATCTCTAAGTCCGTTTTTGATACTTTCGAATGATTTTTCTATTTTTTTTTTTATTTTTTTAAAATCTGGGACGAATCCTGGATTCGTCTCAAATTTTAAAGAAAAAAAAAAAGAAAAATCATTCGAAAACCCCAAATATTGACCTAGAGATCTTAGAATTTCGTGAAACAAGTTTCTGTGGGTTCCTAGTTTTGTACCGATTGTTAATATATCCTCATCAATAATTTTAACCTAATATATTTTGTGTGGTGATTTTTTAACCTGAATTTGACCTAATTCAGGTTAAAAAATCATCACACTCAAAATTTTAGGTTAAAATTATAGTTGAGGACATTTTTACGACCAGGAGAATGATATGAACACATAGAAACTTTTATCATAAAATTTTGATGTCTCTAGATCCATATTTAAAGATTTCGATTATTTTTTCATTTTTTTAAAAACATTTCGATTCTGGGACGAATCCTGGATACATCCCAGAATTGGGGACGAATCCAGATACGTCCCAGAATTGGGGACGAATCTTGGATTCGTCCCAGAATTGGGGACGAATCTTGGATTCGTCCCAGAATTGGGGACGAATCCATGGATTCGTTCCCAAAATTGGGGGTGAATCCATGGATTCGTCCCTTATAATCTTTTTAATCTTTTTAAATATTTTTCAATCTGGGACGAATTCTAGATTCGTCCGAGATTTTGGGACGAATCCTGGATTCGTTCTAGAATCTGGGACGAATCCAGAATTCATCCTAGAATCTTGGATGAATTTTGTGATGAAAATAGTTTTCGTTGGGAATTTGCGACGAAAATATTTTGTTGCAGGTTGCGTTACTAATTTGGGTCGAAATTTATTTTTATCATCAAATTTGTTACGATTTTGAGATGAAAAATATTTGTGCTAAATTTTCGTTTCTAAATCATTATTTTTTTTTAGTGATGTCTCACTTGGCTAGTAAAGTAATATTTTTGTTAACTTAATAAAGTCGAGTGAACAATTATTTTTTTATTTAAATATGAAAAAATACGTTGTGCATGTTAACGATGATTATGTTTTTAAAATGGGAAGGAAATAAATTCACATCAAAAGTGATACTTAAATAAAATGAATTGAAGGTAGTTTAAGAAATGTTTAAGATCAGTCGTATTTATAATACATTAAAGATTTGTTTTTTTATTGTTTAATAAGTAGTAATTTTTATTGGTTATTATCTAGTTGAGTGACATGACTTAATATGGATTGATGACATGTCTTAATCTGGATTTCATTTTCATCCAAATGAGAGAGTATAAGTATCTCTTCGGATGACTCAATCTCAATCATTGAATTCAAAACAGAAGACTTAGATGAATCCAAATGAAGAGACGAAGTACTCTTTCAAATAGGACTTGATTTGAGTCATTAGTTTCGAAATGGATGAATTAGATGAAGCCAAATGAAGAGACATTGTGTTCCTAGGAGAGAATGTGATTTGGATCATCCAATTTAAACTAGACAGATGAGATCTGATTGAACCATAAGGTTCTTTTAACCTTTTATAAAGTATAACTAAGTCTCCCACTTTGTCATTTTATTCATTCAATTTAGAGTAAAGCAAGTATTACATTATATACTTACATTCGAAAAGTTCAAAAAGTTTCTTCGGTTTAGAGATCTTGTGATTTGCAATACCATAATCGCAAGATAAAATCGTATTTCGTGAGCATTGTGTGCAAGGAAAATTCATCTTAAAAAGATAAAATCGAATTTTAGCTTTGACTTTACCTAAGTGGTGTTATATCTTCATTCCGTCTTCGCTCAGATTGCACCACCACCAGGAGATCTAACACGTTTAACAAATTTTAAATGTGATAGCCTTAATTTAAAACAAACAATCAGAAAATATAGTGGAAGAAAGAAGCTTACTTGAACACAAATTTGATCAAGTGAAAATAAGCAGTGATCATGCAAATAGCTATTAAGATATAATGCAAAACTTAACTAGATAAGCTTGCAAGATGCAATAATATGTTGAGCACTAAAAATTTGATATACTTAATCAAATTTTGATCACATACAGACGTGCACTTAGATTTTGATTAAACAGAGCATGCAAGAATTAAGCATAGTAACAAGCGAAGATGGGCACACAACTTAAAAATGGCAATTCTTATTTCAAATCTCTCCTTCCCAGAAAGCCTCTCGGGAGGTGAAGAAATCTTAAAAGGAATCTAAACATTATTAAGCACCAAGTACATAATAAGAATGTACGGCAACAACAAGATAAAAGTTACACTAGATTTGCCAATTAAAGTTAAGGTGCAGAGTTGTAGCATGTCGTCATAGCATAACACAGAGCACGACAAACACAATGAGCACGAATAAAATAGTAGCAAGAGATTGTTGTTTTTTTGAAAGCTCTGTCTCAAGACTCCTTATACAAAGTTTCTACTGAAGTTGATGTGGAATGCTTCTAGTCAATTGGAACCTCTCTTGTTGACCGGAAGATGTTGATGCATGTGGCTACAACTTTATCAGATAGATAACATCGTCTACGGTCTCCGACCGTCTAGTCTACTTTCGGTCATCTAGAGCTAGGACAAATTCTAATTTTGATCGGCTCTTCCAGATTGTTGGATCTCGTTATTATCGATTGACCAAAAGTCATCTCCGATCACTCGGAAGCTAAGGTTGCCCTGCTCCTTGCTCTAGCCGTCTGGAACCTTCTGACTTTGTTAGTCAAGGTTTATCCTCAGCTAGTCGCTCGGACTCCCTTCCTGGAACTATCGAAAATGCCTCTTTGCAAGTTTCAACATGTAACAAGTAGGATATTAAAATTTGACATTACTAGCACGTACCTTAGTTTGATGATCAACTCTCAGCTGACCCATCTAGTTTGAGTTTGCTAAGACTCAGCTCCTTGTTGACTCCTCTTAAACTTGTTTGCCAAGACTTTAGCTCTTAACTAACTCCACTTAGACTTGATCTACCTAGTTCCCAATTAGAGTTTACTTGTCTGGTTCCTAACCACATTTTACACCACCTAGCCATGCTAGGACTTTGCCTTTCTCTAGTTCTCAATCAGGAATTCAGCTGCCAAGTGCCACTAGGACTTAGCCTCTATTTGGTTCCAAACCAGGGCTTAAGTTTCTTAGTCCAACTAGGACTTTTACACTTGTCAAGTTATCTGTATCCATACACTTGACTTAATTCGTTAGATCATATCACAAGCTAACTTTAAACTTATTCATACATCAAAACTTAAGTTCGATATGGTAGAACCAACGCTCTAATCTAAAGTGGAAGATCTAAGAGAGAAAGCTCTTAGTCAACGGTGCACGAAAAGTTGCAAAAAGTGGAACCATCACCTTAGCGGCCCCTGGGTCCGGCCCCACAGATATCCAGAGGGGGTAAATCACGATTAAGCTGGGCAGGAGGGGTGACTGGGGGTCGAGTGGAATTTAAAACGCAGTAGACCGAGGTTTTACGCCCATGTACAACTGGCGACCCTCGACCCCTGAACCTCCGTTGTAAGCGTCAAACATCTTTCCAGCTGATCCAGCTCGTGGGGGCAATTTTTTTAACGGTGCACGAAAAGTGATCCAAGTGATGGTGGCCTCCCACGGTGGTGGAAGGCCTTCCTCTGGTGTTTACACTTTTTGTTTTTTCTCTGGTTTTATTCCTCCTCCTCCACCTCATCGAGTTTGAAAGGAAACAAGGTAGCCTGTGTGAGGGGGCATTTTCGGTCCCTGTAAACTTCGTTTTTTTATGGTCAAGTCCAAGATCCGGTGATCTCTCCGGCCAAGGTAGCAGACAAGGAAGTGTTTGGAGCAAATAGTTAGCATGAATTGGCTGCATTGAATATCCGACTACTGATTGGTTTGATTGGGTGGCATATTCTGTTGGATCCCGTAGTAGTTTTGATGTGATCAACCAAGTTGATTAGGTCCTGCTGCGTTTGATCCCTGTGTCTGCGTGTGTAGGAGCTTAGGAACACAGGAAGTCGAGCACAAGACGCAGCTAGCGAGAAGGACGACACGGGAAGGGAGTCGACGGGCTTGGTGTGTCCGAAGGACGAGAGAGCTGCGAAAGAGTACTCTAGTGGACGTGAAGAACGTGCACGACGTTCGAGGGATGTTAAGCCAGGACGGAAGGCTGCTCGAGGAGAAGGCCGGGAATTGGGTTCGGGTGAGCCCTATTCCGGTTAGCCGCAATCACCCAAAAGAACGGAGCGTCGGAAGCTGGAAAAACCAAGCTGGAAACTGAGCTGCCAGCTTGGAGGCGCCTCCAACAGGCTTGGAGGCGCCTCCATCATGAAGGCGCCTTCAACAGGTCAGATTTGACTGTTTACGTTGCGGATAAAGTTTTATCCGCTGACCGAGCTGGAGGCGCCTTGAACCTTGTTGGAGGTGCCTTGGTCCCTCGGGATAGACTTTCCAGGAGCTATATAAAGCCCCCTGGAGCTAGGAATAAAACAACAACTCAAGCATCCAACTTGTAATCAATTCCTAGCAACTAAGTGAGCGTTCTAAGTGTAAAAAGGCTTCTCCGCCTACAGTAAAGGAGATTCTACTAATAGAGCTTTTCATCGCCCTGGATTAACAACCTCCTTGGTTGTAACCAGGTTAAATTCTGTTTCTGTTTCTTTTTCTGTCTCCTTAATTTAGTTGTTATTTTATTGCTGATTTAAATTCTGAGTTGAAATCCGAGGAGGGTATAGTTTGTTCTTGTTTATAGCAATTCACCCCCCTCTTGCCGGTCTCCGCTGCACCTACATATTCCTTTGGGATTCAGCTGGGGCCACTTTCTCAATTTGGGTGGCTAGTAGACACAAGTGCTTTCTTTCTTATTAGGGCGGTAAACGAGCCGGACCGAGTCAAACCGAGCCGAACCGAGCCGAGATTTAGGATGTTCAAGCTTATTTGATAAGGTAACCGAGCTGAGCTGAGTCAAGCTTAAAATGAACCAACCTTTTGAAATGATTGTTCAAGTTTGGTTTGGTTTATTTTTTATGAGCTTGAGCTTGTTTGAAGCTTGGCTTGAGGTTGACTTGTTTAGATGTTATCGAGCTCTCAATTCAAGCTCGGCTTGAGCATGGTTCGACCTTGGCTTGAGCTTGATTCAAGCTTGGTTTGTTTAGATGTTATTGAGCTCTCAATTCAAGTTTGTTTGATTGTTTGAAAACTTTAGTTGTTTGATTGGTTATTAAACTTGATAATTTAAATTTATTTATTTATTTTATTATTTATTTAATATATTGAAAAGAGTTTTATTAATGAATATGATTTGTGAACATTGTTCACGAACGTTAACAAGCTGAACACATATGTGTTCAAGCTTGTTTGTTTAATTTAATGAGCTGTTCAAGCTTGTTTATTTAATTAATCTTGTGTATATTAAACGAATATAAACAAGCTCTTACCAAGCTGAATACCAAACTTGTTCACGAACGCTTGGTTCATTTACAATCCTATTTCTTATGGCGAAAAAGAAGAGAAGGTACTAAATTAATCCCCTATGAGTCAACCAAGGAAAGTACAGGTCTCAATGGGCAACATAGAGGTGCTGAAAATGAAAGCCAATGAAATTAATGGAGTGAATTACAAAGAGGATATAAATGAAGTGGCCTCTACGGAGGTGGCTTCAAAACCAACCTGTCAACCTATAGCGGGTGTGAATGCAGACAAACCTAATGAAGTGGCTTCTCGAATTGGTGAGGTGGAGCTCCAAAGGGCAACAAGAAACATTGAACAAAACAAAGACATGGATGGAACTCAGCCAGAGTTAGAGGAATTGCCAGAGGATGGTCTGTTTAAGGGAAATGGTCAACTGAAAGGTGCTCTTGTGGAGAATGAATAAGATGGTCTGTTAGGATGTATACTAAAAATTTAACTTTTGGTATTAATATTTATCTAGAAATAAGAATTACATTGGTCAAATGTCTACATTTATGATGAATGTAGTTGTTCAATTAATTTATATTGTAGATAACATAGTGTGTGGTGTCACATACAGAAGATCATGTTATCGGTTCTTTATAAATTATAAATAGTTGCTCACGACTAAGATGGAAAGGAATAAACCATTGGAATAGTCGTAGTGTAATTAGGTATTAGTTTATCTTGACTAATAAATTACACTAGTACACTCTAAGTGTATTGAGTAGGACCATTTTAGATAAGTTCTTTTTATACTGACTTGATAAAAGAACTAGACCTTAGTTATTATGGAAATATGTGCTTTTAATCTTAATATAATAACAAGTACATATATTTAATATTTATTTCTTTAATTTATCAATGGGTGAGATTTAGTTCGATAAATCAATAAGTCCGATAAGTTGGGAAATGATATCACTTATAATGTGTGTTGTTGATTATAGAAGGAAACTGTGTCCTAGTGATCTAGGTTGATAATGTCCCCAAGAGGAGCTCATAAGGATTGTCATGTTAAATCCTGCAGGTGGACTTAGTCCGACAAGACGATAAGGTTGAGTGGTACTACTCTTGGATTAAGAAACTAATTGAGTTGTCAGTAACTCATTTAATTAGTGGACATTCGACATCTTAACACAGGGAGACTAACACACTCATAATAAGAAGGAGCCCAAAATGTAATTTGGGATTGGTGCGGTAGTTCAATAATAGTTCTTTAGTGGAATGAATTATTATTGATGGAATTAAGTTGTGTGTTCGGGGCGAACACGGGAAGCTTAATTTCATCGGGAGACCAAAACCAATTCCTCCTCTCGGTCCCTATCGTAGCCTCTTGTATATAGAGATTTATACCCACCACATACCCACCTTCTTACCCAACCTATAGGGGCCGACCAAGCTAAGCTTGAAGCTCAAGCTTAGGGCCGGTCAAGCCTAAAGGTTGAGCCTTAAGGTGGCCGACCAATAGCTTGGAGCCCAAGCTTAGGTGGCCGGCCACATCATATTAAAAAGAGATTTTTGTTAAAATTATTTCTTATGTGGATATCATGGTTTAAAAGAGAGTTTAAAATTTAAATCTATCCTTTTATAGCTTTCTACAAAAGATTAAGAAAAGATTTGAAATCTTTCCTTATTTATAGATTGAAAGGTAGATTTTAATTTTGAGAAAACTTTCCTTTTTTAACCATGTTCATTATTTAAAAGAGAGTTTAAAAATTAAATATTCTCTTTTATTAGTTTCTACAAAAGATTAAGAAAAGATTTGATATCTTTCCTTATTTGTAGATTGAAAAGAGATTTTAATTTTTAGAGATAACTTTCCTTTTTGGAAATTATCCACATGTTTAAAAGAAAGATTTTAATTTATAAAATTTCCTTTTTATAATCCACCATAAAGGGAAAAAATTATTAGAGAAATTTTTTATAAATTTCCTGAAACAAATTAGGAAGTTTTAATTTTTGTTTTAATTAAAACTCTCCTTGTTTTGTGGAAATAAGTGGCCGGATTCTTTTTAATTAAATAAAATTTTCCTTTTCATGGCAAAAGAATTTAGGAAGTTTTTAATTAAATTTCCTTATTTGCCAAGGCCAAGGATTATAAAAGAGAGGGTAGAGGTGCATTCATTGAGAACGACTCTATTATTTTTCTCCTCTCTTTTCTCCTTGGGTGTGGTCGGGCCCTCCTCTTTCTCTCTTCTCCATCTTGTGGACCTCATCTCTTCCTTGGAGTCCTTGTGGTGGCCGGATCTTGCTTGGAGAAGAAGGAGAGAAAAGGAGGCGTTATTTCTAGCATTCCTTGGAGCTTGGTGGTGGCCGAACCTCTTCATCTTTGGAGGAGCTCTTGGTGGCCGAAACCTAGAAGGAAGAAGAAGGTACTTGGTGGTTCTCATCTCGGAAGATCGTTGCCCACACAACGTCCGAGGTTAGAAGAGGAATACGGTAGAAGATCAAGAAGTTATTTTTTGCTTACAAAGAAAGGTATAACTAGTAATTGTTTTCCGCATCATACTAGTTTTCTTTTTATAGTTATTTTTGGAAATATCAAACACAAGTTCTTTTTCGAATTTGTGATTCGATTGTTCTTTTTGGTTAACCTAGAGTTATTTAAGGAAATAAATATTAGCTTTCCTTAAAAGGCTTTGCCTAGGCGGTGGTGGTTGCTCCCATATCCAAGAAGGCCATGTACCTCGCCATGCAGTCCTGGAAGCCAATTTTGGAAATTAATATTTATGGAATTAATAACTTAGGTAGATTTGGATCAATAGTGTTAAGTTCTGCTTGCGATTCAAATCTAAACCATTAAGAACAGATAAGTTAAATTTGGAATCAATGATGTTAAGTTCCGTCTGCGATTCCTAATTTAACTTCTAAATAACACGATAGGTTATTTAAGGAAAGGTTCGACACTTGTATAAAATTTTTGTACAGTGGAACCGGTACGATTTTCCTAGGACTAACCAACAGTGGAGGTCCAAAGGGCAACAAGAAACATTGAACAAAACAAAGACATGGATGGAACTCAGCCAGAGGTAGAGGAATTGCCAGAGGATGGTCTGTTTGAGGGAAATGGGCAACTGAAAGGTGCTCTTGTGGAGAATGAAGAGGGGACTCATATTCAAACACAAGAGAAATCATGAGCTAGACTTTTCAAGGACAATCGTAAGATGACAATGACTACGCACTTGTAACAACATACAACCACAAGGAAGAGGTTGCAATTTGGATATGAAAACATTGAAACTGTGGATGACTCAATTGGTTACTATCTAGTGGGTTGTTTTATGGGTAGGCACCCGAGCCGTGATGGAATGAAGGTAGTGGCTCACAGATGGAGGGTACCTTACAAATTTTTAATGCACAAGAGCGATTGAATAATTTACATATTTGAAACGCCTCAAGATCAAGAGAAAGTCTTACTTGAAGGGTTATATTTTTCTTTCAGAATCCCACGTTCTTGAACCACATGCCAAGTTGTTTTCTTTACAATTGTTCCTGTCTGGAAGCTGAGAAAACGAACCTGCCGGTGTGACGTGTCTGGAAGGTTGACCGCATCCCCATGACCCGGTTGATGATCTGTCCGCTGCGTTGACCAAGTCGTCTGAAGTCCTCCTTCGGTCAACTGTACCTGTATCCAGCGACCGGGTTCCCCCGGTCTCTGGTACCTCGGTGCTCGAGGCGAATCCCACAGATGCATAAATATCCGGATAATAATAGAATATTGAAATAAATGCAAAGAAGGTACGAGAACGTACCCTGGCCCAGGGGGGCGCCCTCGGATGGATGGATGATCTGGTAGTGGTGCTGATCGAGTCATCGTGCGGCAGCATGTACTCTGATGCGGCAGGGGTCCAAGGAGGCGGCTCGTAGACCGGCAATGGTAACAACACCTCAACGGGAATATCATAACAGCTCATAGGCTGGCGTACAGCGCGCAAGCCAGATAGTGCAGATGACTCACAAACATGGTAATGGTGTGACGAATGAAATACCACGGCCCGATGGCCGGACATAATCTCGGCGCGATGGCCGGAAGAAGCAAACCTGAGTCCGCCGGATGACGGCTGTTCCGTGGGGCTACGGAGGAGGCTATCCGGAGGCGTCTGCAGCGGCACTCGCAGCCACTATAGGCTGCGGTGGGTGTCGGAAGGAGAGAGGGCAGCGGCTATCGCTGGAGGCGACACCCCTGTAGGCGTCGGCGTCAGCGGCAGCGATGGGAAGCTTCGATGGCCGCTGGTAGAAGTGTCAATGCCCCCTGGAGCGTCGGCAGTGGTATCCATAGCCGCCGGAGGCGGCGTGAGGCAGTAGTGGTGGCTGCCGGGGGGCGGCAGCACCCGAGGCAATAGTGGTGGCTGCCGGGGGGCGGCGACGACCGACGAGAGGGCTGGAGTCGTCAGCGGCTGCCGGATGCGTCAATGGCGGCTTGACAGACGCTGGAGGCAGCAATGGAAGCGGGAGATGCCGCCGACCGCTGCAGCTAGAGGCGATCTCTCCCTGTGGCGGCTGCGTCAGCGAGGAGATGAGGTGGCGGCAGCGTGGAGGAGAGGGAACGGAGTAGACGGCAATGCCTCTCGACTGTGTTGACGTGAAGGAAGCCGAAGGAAGGGAAGAGGGTCTGCCGGCCGCTGGTCTCGGAGCCGACGAGGGATGGGAGATGAAGCCAAGCTGCTCCCTGGCGGCGCCCCTCCCTCCTCCACGAACCTTCTCTCTGCTTGCCTTCATCACCAAGAAAAAGAACCTAAACGTCCAATTACCAAAATGCCCTCCACTTTCCTCCTAATTTCTTCTCTACCCCTTTCATATCCGGATCAACAATGAAGATGGGAGATTCATTCCAACATAGGTGCATATTCACAACCTTCCCCTGGATTGTTGGGTACCGAAAATATTGAGTTTGATAGGCTCAGAGATTGGAAGACCACTATACATTGACAAACTAACAACGACTCGGGAAAGACTGACCTTTGCACGTCTCTTGGTGGAGGTCTTGGTGATTGGTGAGTGATTGTGGTCGCGGCTGTCACTCGCTCACATCAAATTTATTAATTTCACTTCAACCGACCCCCTTAATCTACACTAAGATAGTATAGTAGAGGATCGGGTCGTCTCTCACGTGGAACAAGTGATAGGACGTTTGTTTTCAGACGGAATCAAACAAGGGTTTTGTTTTGAAATTTCTACACCTAATGCAAATAAGGAAATCCTAACTAACCAACAAATATGAACTCACAACGCAGTGTCACTCTACCCTGTGAGGATCCTTTCTAGAAAAGAAAGATGCATAAAGAAAGCAACAATTAAACAAAGTCAACTAACTAAACAATTTGATAGAAATTAAACAAAACCTAATTAAGCATAAGTGTTAAACTTGTACCACATTGTCACCTTATAATACAAGATCAACAATCATATTTAAATGAAACTAGCATGCATAAATGAGCTACTCATAGTGCAATCTATCAATCTAAGAAGCAATGAAAAACATTACAACCTAATTAAGCAAGAAAGTAAGCAAATACCATGTAGAAATCAATAGGTAGAGGAAAGAAACAATATAAAGATTTTTGATAATCTTATTACTAAAGCTAATAGGCTAATTTATACAAATTGTCCAAAATAATAATGGAAAGATTAAATAAGGTATACAATCATAATAATTATAAACATAGTAATATAATAGACTTTGAAATATTATTTTTCTTATTTGATTCATGTCAATTTTGATTGTGTGCCAAATATAATAAATCCCAATTGATTGAAATAAATTAGAAATTATTTCCATTATTATCATTAGTAGTGAGTAGGTAGGAAAAATGATGGGGTGGTTAGAGTTAAAGTAGAAAGACAGTCGATGGTGATATAAAGAAGTATGAGTCAGTCTTCATCAGAGCAGTTAGTCTTAATTGGTTAGTAGTATGTGATCGGCCGAGCGAAGATTGATCGAATGAGACGTTCTATGTGTATGCTCGGACGAGTATGAATCTCGTCGGGTTATAAGGCATTTAGTCCTAATTGGTTAGTAGTATGTGATCAGTCGAGTGAAGACTGATTGAATGAGAGGTTCCATATGTATGCCCAGACGAGTATGAATCTGGCCGGGACTAAAGGGCATTCAGTCTTATTTAGTATTACATGGCGGGATAGATGAAGACCGATCGGACATTAGGCCTAATGCATAAACTCGGCTAACAATGGTTGACCGGGTCAGAAGAAACTTAACCTGATCAAGATTCTAAAATATCATTGGTAAAATAATTGAATATAATTATTCTTTATATATATGTTCAGGGAGGTGAAGATTGGTCGAGATACTTTAAGAAAGGTATTATGTATACACGATTAGTCAGGGCATTCCATAAGAGGTATTCTCTAATATATGAATGGCCGGGAAACTTCATAAAAGGTATTCTCAATACATGACCGACCGAGAAACTTCATAAAGGATATTCTCAATACATGACCGACCAATATTCTCCATAAAGGATGTTCCTAATATATGTCCGATCGGGAATACTTCTTGAAGAATATTCTCAATATATTATTGGTCGAGATATACTTCACAGAAAGTATTCTCAATATGGGCAGTAGATAACCCCGACATTATTAAGATAACTTGGTAAGTTTGCCAGAGAATATTCTTTTAAAGTCGCTTCATTAAGAAGTTACAAGGACATATTCGAAAGAGTGCTTTATGAGAAACTCAACTCATAAACGATAAAAGGGGTACATCTGGGGTAGGAAAAAGATTCCTTGAAGAATTATGACACGAAGTCCAGGTTGTACTTCTCTCATCTCTTAATAAACTATAACAAACCGAGGACTACCTCATGACTATAGAGGTTAAGTGAGGTGGTATAAAAGGAGGAATCTGTTGGGGATTTTGTAGCGGGCTAGAAGGGGGTTGGATAGACGGTGCTCCTAAATCGATTGCTCCCTATGTATTCCTTAGCACAGCAGAATACAAAGAATACAAATACGAATATGAATACGAAAGCTAATCTAATAACAATAAGAAAGAACAAACAAACCGCTAACACGTTTCCTTTAACGTGGTTCAGAGATCATTAGGGCTCCTCCTCCATGGCTGTCCGTAAGGTGGACGATCCCTAAATCCTTCGGTGGATTAGCCCCCAGCAAACTCTGACTACTCAAGCAACTCCCTGTGGGTGGAGAAACCTCACCACAACACCAACCAAAACCTCTTGGATTACAATGAGCGCTTGAGAACTTGTTGACTATTAATTAGGTTTTAACCAAGTCTAATTTCGTCACCTTGAGCAGCCATCCCAAGCTCCATCTTATAGAGCTTGGGAAGAAACAATAAGGTTGTTTACCGTTACCAGTCGACTGGTCCTTGCACCAGTCGACCGGTGCCTGGCCAACGACTCTCTCAATGACTCTTTACCAATCGACTGGTATCTACTGTTTGGGCATAGAAACTTTTTGTGCTCACCTCCAGTCGACTGGTCCATGTACCAGTCGACTGGCACAACCCTAAACCTAGGGTTTCCCTTCCCTAATACATTTGTCTCGCACTTGGACCCTCATGACTCACTTGACTCTTCTTCGCAGCTTTGACCTCTTGCTTTCAAGCCTACTTTCTTTGGCTCTCATCCCTCGAATGCATTCAAGCCCGCGACTCACCCCCAATGTTGTCCTTCGCGTATGCCTCGAAGTCACTTCCCTTGACCCTTGCCCTTGCTGCCTTGTCCACTGTCCCTTGGATGCTCTATCCTTCACTAGACTCGAAGCCATCAAGCTAAGTCATATGTGTATCCTGCACTCCTATATAACTCAAATACACATTTCAAATATAAGGGTGAACCTAACTTAAACCCTTTGCCCAAACACCAAAATACATGGTCGCACGGACCATTGGGATTACTCCAACAGAATTCTCTCCATCGGCAAGGTATGCAAGAATCATTTGTTACATTGAAACCCTACTTCCATTACTGTTCTTCTTCCATCAGCGAGAGAGAAAACTGTTGGTGCAGTTAGCACTAACGGTCTAACTCAGGTTTTGATAAATGACAAATCAGGTTAAGTTAGGTTCGTCGTTATCTAATACTCTGATCGAGTGTGCAGGATAAATCCAGACAGGTCGACGGGCTAATCGGATGTCTGGCACGAAGTCCAAGCGGGTCGACGGGTTGATCAGACGCTTGGCGAGAAGTACAGCTGGGTCGACGGGCTGACCGGATAGCTGGCGAGAAGTCCAAGCGGGTCGATGGGCTGACCGGACGCTTGGCGAGAAGTCCAGCTAGGTCGACGGGCTGACCGGATAGCTGGCGAGAAGTCCAGATGAGTCGAAGGGCTGACCAGACGTCTGGCAGGTGAGTAAAGGTAAGTCACTGGAAGGGAGTGACTGTGAGGACGTGTTCCCGTGAAGGGAACATTAGGCGTCGATCCGGCTTAGATCTATTTCGGATATCTAAGTCGAGATCGTGACTAGATTCCGATCTCGGAAAGACGGAATCTAAGTCATAATCTTCTTTGATTAAAGTATAAACTGTGCTAATATCTTATTTTGCAGGATATACATATTGTTTGCCTCGGACTAACTCTTTCTTGCAGATAAAGGAGTTTCTGGAGAAAAAGTGGTCCGAGCGCCCGGAAGGGATCCGGGCGCCCGGGAGGCAATTTCTATCCCTGGCGTGCGTCGACACGTGGAGCCCGAGCTCGGGTGGGGTAGCGGATGTCAAACTTCTCAATCTCGAACACGAGTGGCTTGCAACCCCTAGTACTTCCCAAGCCCGAGTAGGTTGTGGGTGCTGCACTTCCCAAGCCCCGAGTGGCTTGCGAGCTGATTGCAGGGATGTATACTTGAGGTGGATCAAGCCCGAGTGGGAGCAACTAGAAGCTCAGTCGGTGATCCTCAAGATATGGTCGCTATCTAACCTGTTTCAAGTTATCAGGATGGGCCCACATGGTCCCACGTCGACCTAGTCCAATCCACTGACTCGTTGACCCACCAACTTACCATCTCGCCGACTCGCCAACCCACCAAGTTTCATTTGTATTTTTCTATTTTTTTTAATATGAATTGTAGCTTTTCTTTCCAACTCTACTTTAAGGTGCTCTACCTTGGCAGCTAGCTAGTTTCTATTGCTTTGCTCCTCCGCTCCTAGTGTTTCAACCACATGGACCTTAGC
The DNA here is from genome assembly GCF_018446385.1 of Zingiber officinale. Classification (NCBI taxonomy): domain Eukaryota; kingdom Viridiplantae; phylum Streptophyta; class Magnoliopsida; order Zingiberales; family Zingiberaceae; genus Zingiber; species Zingiber officinale. The sequence goes on from NC_056002.1 coordinate 135,082,500, forward strand.
ATCAATAACCTCGTCGTCGTTGACTGGACAATTGACTAGTTAGTTGGACTACTTCCTCTTTCGATTAGACTTGAGAAATATACTTGTGATGCGGAGATAAGGAAAAGTCCACATGGTGGGTCCTTGACTCAGTCAACATAGAGTCCATGTAGGAGATTCCTTGACTCAAATCAGTATAGAATCCATGTAGAACAAACTTAGCCTCGGTCAATACAAATCCTGATTAACATGATTTCAAAATATCATGGGTACTAAGTCCGAGTGGGTGATGCCTGAGTTTGAATGGGCGACGCTTAAGCCTGAGTGGGTCACGCTCCTGAGTGCTTGAGTCCAAGTGGGGATAGTTCCGAGCACTAAATCATCTTGGACACCATAACGCTTGAGCACAATAACATCCCAGCACTTTAGCATCCCGAGCCTGAATGGGTGATGCTTCCGAGTGCCCAAGCCCAAGTGGGTGATGTTCTCGAGCACTGTAGCATTCCCGAATGCCCAAGCTCTTGACCCTGAGGGTGCGTTTGGTTCGGGGTTATTCTTGATAACCTTGGTTATCCATCCAAGGTTATCAACAAAAACCTTGTTTGGTTTAGGTATTCGATGATTTCCGAGTAATGTTCCATACCCGACATGTCAGCAAAAGGGTCATGCAACCCGGAATCGGAAAACCTCAGAAAACTAAGGTTTTTCTTGATTCCGGGGTTAACGAATTTTTTTTACCAAAAATACCCTCCGATAAGAAAAAACATGGAAAAAAGAGAAAAAATGTAAAAATAATATTTAAAAAATGTTAAAAAAATTTTAAAAATAAAAAATTATTAAAAAATTATAAATTTTTTAAAAAATTATAAATTTTTTTAAAAAATTAAAAAAAATTAAATTTTTTTAAAAAAAATTAAATTTTTTAAAAAAATTAAAAAATTTAAAAAATTAAAAAATTTAAAAAAAAGTAAAAAAATTTTAAAAAATTTAAAAAATTTAAATTTTTTTTTAAAATTTTAAAAATAAAAAAATTTATAAAAATTTAAAAAAATAAAAAATAAAATTAATAAATAAAATTTAAATTTAAAAAATGTAAAAAATATAAATATAAATAATATAAAAACATTAAAAAAAAAAACACATAAAAAAGTAAAAAAAATATACAAGAAAAAGAAAAGTAAAAAAACATAAAAAAATAAATAAATAATAATAATAATAATAATAATAATAATAATAATAATATGTATAGTTGATTTTGTAACTGAGGGTAATACGGTAAAATATTAAACTAAGGTATTCACTAAAACCTTCAAACAAACAAGTTTTTGTTGCATTACCTAGTTTGAACCAAACAACATTTGGTTATGTTTTATTCCCCATAACCTTAGTTATGTGATTATCTGATAATCACATAACCAAGATTATACATGATAACTTGAACCAAACACATCCTGAGTGGGTGTTACTCCCGATTGCCTAAGTGCCTAAGCCTAAGTGGTGATAGTCCCGAACACTATAGAATCCCAAACACTATACCTGTGTTATTTTGTCTGCCTGGGTATGGGAGCAGCATGAAGGCATCAAACGACATCAGAACATGCATTTCAATTATAGAAAAGACACCGATTAGAGAAGGATGCACATTATGTAGCATTGCCAGAGGTTATAATAGCACCAATTAAAGAAGGAGGTGTGGCTGTTACAAAGGGGAGATGATTGGGAAACCCTGGCCACTCTCCTTCCCTATATAAGGTAGTGGTATTAGCATGAAGAGGAGGGGATGCTGGTATGCACAATTGATTCCTAAACTATTACTGTTCTACTATTGTTCTTTGCTCTTTTCTCCAAATCTGTTTTGAGCGTTGGAGGAGTCATGCCAAAGTGCACCTTGGCCCCTTTCTAACCTTTGTTTGGTCTGTTTTAGCAAGTAGGATGTCCAACGAGGTAAAGGAGTTTGTCCAACGAGGCAGTACACGTCTGATCAGCTACGGGCCGACCCACTTGAAGAAGATGGATCTAGTAAAGTAGTAGCTGACAAGACTCTAGTCAATAGATGGAAGTTCCATGTGACTTGACTCATTCCTCGATTTCAGATTGGAACAATAGCCAAGCGACAAAGTGGTTGCTCGATTACATAAATATAAAATTATAGTCAGATAGTTGTTCGACCATTGTTGCCACGATTTCATAGCCACTTGACTATGATTTCATTGTCAATTCTCTAGGTCGTTTGATCATCAAATTATGGCTAAGTTGGTAACATCACCTTATCTTACTGTAAATGCTATAAATATACTAGGCTTGGCTATACCTCGGACATAGGCAAGGAAGGCAAAGGGCGAAAATATTTTAAGAAACTGATATTCATCATTTGATAATTCTAAAAAAGAAAAAAAAGAATGAGCCATATGGGTATTCAAAAAATATTTTAAAATGCCCAATCCAACTTATTCCATTCCTACATTCTTAAAAACCAGGAATAATATTGGAAAGGAAGAAGACAAGCTCGAGCTAAGGCTCCATGACGGAGATGACCAATGGGCTCGTCACTACATACTTACCATCATCGGAGGTCCAAGTTAACTTTCCGTCCACGAATTGATTGCCAGTACTGGGAGGTCCGCCGGCAGCCCATTTCGCGCTCACGCTGAACGACTTCTGCTCGTTCAACTCAGTGAACGTCAATGTCTCGGGGGTGACAGTAGCCGCTGCGGCAGGGTCCGATATGGTCACCGACACCTTGTAGCTCAATCTCGCCGGTCCGACATTCGTGACCGTCCGACTTACATTGACCATCTCCTCGCCTTTAGGGGACAACAGAATCGACGGGTAGTTGAGCTCCGCTTCCGTCAAGTTCTTGAACTTAGAGCAGTCCACGATTCCACGCACTATTGTTTTGGCGCCTTCGCCACCGAATTTGCCGCAGATGTAGGAGATGTAGTCATCGTCAGTGATGTCGTAAATAAGGCCGGGATCGGAAGCTTTGTTAGGATTGACTTGTCCTGCGCCCTTGACGAAATGGAACGCCGGCTTAAGCAACTCATCATAGACGTCTGCATTTGCAGTGGTGACGATAGCCGACTTGATAGCTGCCGACGACCAAGTAGGGTGCGCGGCCTTTAAGAGCGCTGCGACGCCACTGAGGTGAGGCGTCGCCATGGATGTGCCGGAGATGATCTTGTAATCAGGAGAGCCAATCGAAGGAATCCAGGCCGCGAAGATGTTAAGGCCCGGGCCAGAGATGTCTGGCTTAAGGATGCTCGGTGTCGCCAGCGACGGCCCCCGGGAGGAGAAGTAAGCTACGGCCGGGGTGGGTGATACCCCGAGAACCGTCCCGTTGAAGACGATCGACGCAGAGGGGTTAGAGGAGGAGTTCAAATATGATATAAGGTCAGAGCCGTCTTGGTTGGCGATCACTACTGTGGGGAAGTTCAGCTTAAAGAGCTGGATGGTGGCGCCGTCAACCTTCCAGGAAATGTAGATCAATGCACTGGCACCGTGGGACTTGACGATCTTCGCCACATATTCGGGACTACCACTTTCGGTGGCCTTGCAGACCCAGACGTTGCCCCTGTGGCTATCATCGGGAGGATTCCTGAGGCACTCGTCGGTGTAGTACAGGGGAAGAGAGCTTTTAGTGAAGTTGGTCGGCTGGTCCAAAGACTCCCCGGGAATCACCTTCCCGTTGGGAAGCTTCACGAAGGCACTAAAGCTTCGGTCGACGCTGCTGGCTGCGACAGTGAGCATCCACGGCGCCTCGTTGGAGAGGGTGAAGTAGTCAGGTCCATAGTTGCTGCCGGCGCAGCTAACAAAGATGCCCTTCCTGGCCGCCTCGAACGAACCGATGGCGATAGGATCTCGATTGAGAGGCGTGGAACCACTGCTGATCGAGAAAGAGATGATGTCGACGCCGTCCTTGACAGCTTCGTCCAACCCGGCGAGGATGTCGGAGGGATTGCAATTGCCATTGCCGGAGCAGACCTGGTAGATGGCGAGGTGAGCCCGAGGGGCCATCCCAGCGGCCGTGCCATTGGCCAAGCCGTAGTAGCTCACATTTCGGACGAAATTACCTGCGGCGGTGGAGGAAGTGTGGGTCCCGTGGCCGTTCTCGTCAATGGGAGGACTCTGACCCAAGTCAAAGAGCATCGACCTGGCGCCGATGAGCTTGTTGTTGCAACCGGTCTCGAGATCGCACGAGCCCTTCCACTTAGAGGGCGGAGGCGGGACCCCCTCATCATCGAAAGAAGGGTGACCGGGCGTCACGCCAGTGTCGAGGACTCCGATGATGACTCCGCTCCCAAGCTTCGTGTCTTCCCACAACCCCTTCTTCCCGATCTCGAGCCTGAGGAAATCTGGCGTGTGGGTGGTCATCAGGCGCAGCACTCGATCGGGGAGTGCACGCACGAAACCCTTCTTCTTCTCCACCGCCTGCAGCTCCTCCTCCGTTAGTACGGCAGCGAACCCGCTGAAGACTTCGCTGTAGGAGTGTAGCAGCCGCCGATTGGCACCAGACTCCTCGACGGCCGACGGCAAGAAAGACTCATGCCAGCTCTTCAGGCTCGATCCCGTCAGCGGCTCAATCGGCTCCTCCACTTGAATTATGTAACGGCTCGCAGAAGAAGAAGAGACTACGAAGGCAAGGAGATGAAAGAGCAGCCATGGCGAAAGATTCATGTCGGGAATCTAAATTACTATATCTCACGACTCTACTAAAATATATAATCGATTATATATATAATTCAGTCCGTATGATAATTCAGGAAAATTTTAAATTCATGCGTGTCAAATAGTAATTATACACATTTGGAGAAATTTAACTTGCATAACATTAAAAAATACAGCTAGATTTTCTAATAATTGTAAAACCACGGACGTTCTTGGCTATTAAAATTATATTTTTGTTAACTTAATAAATAGTCCCTAAGACCACGGAGTCGAATGAACAATTAATTTTTTTTTATTTAAATATGCAAAATATGTTGTAAATAAAGTTCATTTAAGGATGATTTGTGTTTTTATAGGGAGAAGGTAGTAAATTAACATTAAAAGTGATAATTAAATAAAACGAATTGAAGGATAGTTTAAGAAATGTTTAGGATCAGCGGGTTTGCAATAAATTAATCATTTAATTTTTATTATTTAGAAAGTAGTAATTTTTATTGAGTGTATAAAAAATAGGAGACTAGATCCTTTGATAAAAAAAATATAGCAAGGGATGAGCAACTTATAATTGTAGTCGGATCGTGGTTACGATTCGATCATAATTAGTTATGATCCCTCTCTAAATTTATCGTTCTTTCAGATTATCGAGGAACGTATAAGAAACTTGAAGCTGCTGGAGAGGCACAGCAGGAGGACAAACCTCAAGTTTGTGTTCTTTGCTGCGATTCAGGTGGCGAGGGAGGACAGAGACCAGCAAAAGGACAGCACACAAGCAGTGGCAGCAATTCCCCATTCGGGCGCGAGAAGACAAGCGAGAGAAGACGATGACTGGCACGACGGGCGTGAGAAGACAGGCTTAATCGATCAATGGATCGACTCAACCCTGCTGGATCGATCAATGAATAGATCCGGCACTGATTTTGATGCGCGCCGCACCAAATCGCACGGAGCGTACCGCAAGAAATCTTTTTTCTCTCTCTATATATATATAATATCACTGTAATAATCTACCAGATAACTCAAGAGGCTGGGATGGATGACTCAAGTTGACTATGTCCAATCCAAGTCAGGCTCGGATAGAAGGACAAAGGAGCTCAGGATCTGGGTGTGAGAGTGCTCGGGAGCAAATGAGATTTGGTATTCAAGGCATCGAGGAGGAGCATGTAGTGCTCAATATATGCGGGCTCAGGAACATGTGGTGCTCAACATCTGAGTCTTGGACTGGAGAAAATTAGGAAGCGCTGATGACACCCTCAGCAGGATGCACATATGTGGCATGATGTGCCGAACTTAACCAAGCTATCAACTTGCTGACCTCTTGACTTGGCGCTGGTTGGAACCATCCTTAGACTAGGGTGGACTTCAGTCCCACTTAAAAAAACTTAATGTCTATCATGTTTTTCTATTAGCCCCATAATTAATTCATAGATTATTCACTTCAACCTCATTGGCCTATTTGTTTCCTCTTATTCATTAGTTCAAATTGAAATTATTTTGATTTGACATAGCTAAATTAAAATCAAACCAAATTTAATGAGTTAAATAGATTACTTGTTCCAGCGACACAGCAACAACACCCCTAGCTGCTCTCTCCTTCCTCTTTAATAGCAATAGTTGCTGCTCTCTCGTCCCCTCGGATGGGTCTAGTGGCTAGCGCATGAGGTGTTGTCACAATGAGGTCTGAGATTCGAATCTCGGCAAAGCCGAGGTAAATACCTCCCTTACATGCTAGTCACTATTATAAAGGCTAGTAGCCGTCCGTGATTTACCTCCTCCGTGTTGACCCTGGGATGAGTTGACGGGGGCGTTGATGACGAGCGTATTTACCTTTTTGCCACAATAGTTGCTGCCCTCTCCCACTGAGCAACACCTTGTCGCCCTCTTCAACTGCAACATCAACTAGCTTTTGGCTGGCCAACAACAACTTCTTCCAAGGTTTTAATTATCCTTTAGCGAAAGTAAAAATCGACAATGATATAATAATTGACAAGTTTGATTAAGAATAATCTAACACCACAAATTTAATAGTATTTGTTGCTCTAAGCTTTTGAATGTATTGAATATTAGACACTTTTGTTCTATAATTTTGGAAAATTAATATTCATATTTTTTTTGTTTATATTTTTGAATTAATTAATTTATTATATCAATTACAACTACACAATAAACTGAATTCACAATAAGTACTCATCATTGGTATAGAGGAAAATCTACAAAATTATTGCTAATTACTGCAGTCTCAAGAGGAGGAAAAGAGAAACCTAAGGCTACAATTGTTAGAAACTGAGTCCACAATCTGAGTAGAGAGATTTTTAAAGGATCAAGCTCTTGCCAACCTAACTCAAAAAATTAGGCTTTTGGAAGAACTACAATTGTCACATGGATCCAGATCTCCTGAATTAATCCGAGAGTTAGCTAGCAAAAACTTTCTATATATCCCTGCAATAACAAGAGGAACTAAAAGCTAAAAATTCTCAAATAACCACACTTTGGAAGAGCTAGAATACCTTAAGCAAAGCAAACTACCTTGCAGAGTGAAAGGGACAACCTTCAACTTAAATTTCAATCGCACAAGGCAAGTGAAGATGAGCGTTGGCAAAGTAAGCGCAGATCCTATCTAGATCCCCCAGAATTTGGTGAAGAGTATGACAAGAGCATCATAGAGACTTTAACCCAGTCCGCTGAAGGGGTTATTTGACAATTGAGAGAAAGAGGCTACTTGTCTAAGGAACCTCCTCTCCTCTATATAGACCGTCAGCAACTCAACAAAGAACTTCCCAAGGATTTCTTAAGTAAATTTGAATAAACATGTAATCTTGCCTTATATTTTTATATTATATACTTTTCACTTAGAGCAACAATGGAACTTTAGATACAAAATGCTAAGTACATGTTATTCCTAATCTTGTATGCATCTTCAGAATCACCCATACCTTGAATTATAAATTGAACTCAAGGCTACATCATATGTTTCATATCTGAATGTAGCATTGGATAAAATGAATATCCCAAGTATAATTCATTGATAATCTCCCAACTTTAATGATAAATCGAGTAGAGGAGCGGGACATGATGAAATCTTGGATTGTATATTGGACATACAACTTCGAACACGATAAACATACCCTTTCATAATGAATTACTAGATTAGATAATAACTCGGTCAGAGGGATAATTTTGGATGAGATAAATCAACCTACCATAATGGGAACCTTGTAACGAATTTTTAGTCTGCACGATAAACTAGATGAGCGTGCAACTCTGAACAATTAAACCAATCAAATATGAGGTAAACATTCTGTAGTAAACTGATCGAGTGTGTGGCCCCGAACGAAATAAGCCAAATATAATGCAGACAATCTGTAACATACTCTGACTGGAATGATAAACTAACCAAGTGTGTGGCTCCGAACAGAATAAGCCAGATACAATGTAGACAATCTGTAACATACTTCCGACTAGAATGATAAACTGATCGAGTGTGTGGTTCTAAACGGAATAAGTCAAATACAATGTAGACAATCTGTAACATACTTTCGACTGGAATGATAAACTGATCGAGTGTGTGGTTCCAAACGGAATAAGTCAGATATAATGTAAACAATCTATAACCTACTTCCGACTGGAATGATAAACTGATCGAGTGTGCAGCCCTGCACATAATACTATATAGTTCTAGTTGACAATGACTATTCCTGTTTGGGTGACTAAAGGTTTAAAGTTTCCAATTCCCCTTAAGGGAGCTTATCCGGTCACCCCTTAAGGTTCTCGATCGATTGGATGGAAGTTTAAAGTCTTCGGTTCCCCTTAAGAGAGTCTGTCCGGTCACCCCTGGAGAATTTCCCTTAAGGGAGTCTATCCAGTCAACCCTTAAGGACCCCGATTGACTGGATGAAGGTTTAAAGTCTTTGATTCCCCTTAAGGGAGCCTATCCGATTACCTCTTAATTAGGTCCCCGATCGACTGGATGGACGTTTAAAGTTTCTGATTCTCCTTAAGCGAACCTATCCGGTTCCCCTTAAGGGAACCAGTCCAGTTACCCCTTAAGGCCCCCGATCGATTGGATGGAGGTTCAAAGTTTTCGGTTCTCCTTAAAAGAGCATGTTTGGTCACCCCTTAAGGTTCCCAATCGATTGTTGATGAGGGATTAACCCCCTCGCCCAGTAGAATATATAGATGTTTTAGAAAGTGTTGCCTGAACTTTTTCATTAATTGTACAAAAAAGTTGAACAAAATACATGAATAAGTTATAGGCATACTTGTTAAGTTCTATATGATTGAAGGTGGTTTACACTCCAGACTGTTCGAAATTCCTCCCTTCTGCATCTTGGAGATAGTAAGAACCTGAGGAAAGTTTTTGCACCACTTTATATGGTCCTCCCCATTGCGGTTCTAGTTTGTTGGCACCCCAACCGGCTTGATACGTTTCCATACTAAATCACCCACCTGAAAGAATCTGGGAATAACTCTCTTATTATAAGTTTGCCTCATTCTCTAGCGATATGGCATAAGCCGAACTACCGCTTTATCTCGCACTTCCTCTATTAAGTCGAGCTCCATAAGACGTCATCCATTATTGTCTTCATCATATAAGAATCTTCAGTCGAATTCCACTCTAATTCCAATCGAAACTACACCTTCACCATCATACACTAGATGAAAAGGAGTTATACTCGTTGATTCATGTGGAGTGATGTGATATGCCCATTAATACACTAGGTAGCTCGTCTCCCCCCCCCCCCCCCCCCCCCCCCCCCCCCACATGGTCTTGAGCTCTCGGATGATTTCTCTATTCATCAATTTTGCTTACCCGTTACTTTGTGGATAAGCTACAGAAGTAAATGCCTGTGTAATGTCATATCCCAAACACCATTCTCGAATTTTTCTCCCTTAAAACTATCTTCCATTGTCAGAAACCAGCTTGTACAGAATACTGAATCTGCAGATAATAGACTGCCATAAAAACATGATAACGCATGTTCAGTGATTCAGGCCAATAGTTCAGCTTCCACCCATTTGGAGAAATAATCTACCGCTACTACTAAAAATCTCCTTTGAGCAGGTGCTATAGGAAATGGACCCATTATATCCATGCCCCATTTATCAAAAGGACAAGACACCATGGAAGTTTTTAATAGCTCAATAGGTTCTAGCGTAATGGTCAGGGGTCGATTCTCAGGAACTGACGACCTGAGGTTTACCCCGCCATGCGCCTATGGCCTGTGTACCTGCATGAACCTCCCTCTATATCCGTGGGGCCGGCACTAGAGGGGCCGCTAAGGTAGTGGATCTATCTCTTTTTTAATAGCTCAATAGGATGGTGAGAAATATTCTAATGTTTCTGGCAAGACAAATAGGTTCTCACTAGCCGAGCGGCATCAGCTTACAGAGTGGGCCAAAAATAGCCAGCTAACAATATTTTCCGGGCGAAGGACCATCCTCCTGCATGACTACCACAAGATCCTTGATGTGCCTCTTATAAAATATATCGTGTGTCTTCCGACCCAATACACTTGAGTAATGGAAAGGAGAAAGTTCGCTTAAAAAGTTGATCCCCAATCATAGTAAATCGACCAGCCCTTTTCTTCAGAATTCTTGCTTGTTCGTCATCAGCCGGTAAAGTACCTCGTTGTAAGAATAGAAAAATGGATGTCCTCCAGTCATCCCGTAACTCAAGATCAGTTTGTCTTTCTATGCAAGCTATTAATAACATGTGCTCGATCGACCTATCTAAACTCCATGGAACTATAATAGATACCAACTTAGCTAACTCATCTGTTGTTTGATTATCTGAACGAGGAATTTTTTGTATAATTACATCTTGAAACTCAACTTTCAATCTATAAAATACTTCTGCATAGAGCTTGAGTCTTTCATTGTTGATTTCAAAATTACCCGACAACTGTTGAGCTGCCAATTGAAAATCAGAATATACTAAAACCTGAGCAACTCCTACATGCCATGCAGCCTGCAATCCTACTATCAATGTTTCTTATTCTACTTCATTATTGGTAGCCCGATAGTTTAGCTGAATGGATAACTATAATCAATCTTCCCTGGGAGATATTAACAGAATGCCCACTCCACTGTTTTGCCTGGTGGAAGATCCATCTACATAGATTTTCCAAGTTTCTTCATCCTCAAATAAGGCTTGAGCTTTTATGGCCATTCGGGGCTAATACTGTATATTATATTCACTGAGTTCAGTCATCCAGTTAATTAATCTTCCAAGCGCCTCTAGATTAATAAGTACTCGACCCAAGGTATTGCTAGTTAATACTATAATTGAATGTGACAAAAAATAAGGACGCAATCTCTGAGCGACCAAAACTAACCCAAAAGTCAACTTCTCTAGCACAGTATATCGGGACTCGGCTCCTTTCAATAGATGACTTAAAAAGTACACAGGTGATCAATCTCTCCCCTCCTGCCTTACTAAGGCCGAGCCAACAGCATGCTCATTGGCAAATGAGTAGATCCACAAAGTTTCCCCTACTACTGGTTTAGCTAATACAGGAAGAGCAGACAAATAATATTTCAACTCCTCAAATGTCTTATCACAGTCTTCATCCCAACAAAATTTAGTCGCCCTCTGTAATATTTTGAAAAAAGGAAGACTCCGATCATCCGACCGTGATATGAAGTGAGATAAAGCAATAATCCGCCCTGTTAATCTTTGAGCTTCTTTTAAATTACGCGGAGGAGTCATATCTTGCAATGCCTACACCTTGCTTGGATCAGCTTCTATTCCCCACTCGGTTACCATATAGCCCAGAAACTTTCCACTCCGAACAAACATTTGAAAGGATTAAGCTTGAGCCCATTTCTCTTAGAGTTCTGCAAGTTTCTTCAACATCAGCACACATATCTACCGCTCAAAGGGACTTGATGAGAATATCATCCACATAGACCTCCATATTCCACCCAGTTTATTTTTTAAAGATTTTGTTCATAAGCTTTTGATAGGTAGCTCTTGCATTCTTTAATCCAAAAGACATAACATTATAACAATAAGTACCTTCATTAGTTATAAAGTTAACATTTTCCTGATCATCTTTAGCGAGCGGGACTTGATGATAACCCTGATAGGCATCCAGCATACATATGAACTGATAGCCAACTGTGGAATCCACTACTTTATCAATACGAGACAAAGGATAATAATCTTTTAGACATGCTTTGTTGAGATCTCTAAAGTCAGTACAGACTCTTCATTTGCCTCCTGGTTTAGGAACCAAGACTACATTGGCCAACCATCTCGAGAACTGCACCTCCCGAATGTATCCTGCCTCTATCAACTTATCCACCTCTTCTTTAATGATTTTATTTTGATAAGCTCTAAAATCTCATTTTTTCTGCTTGACCGAGCTGGCATCAGGATCAACATGAAATGAATACTCCATGACTGAAGGAGACACACCTGTTAATTTTTTAGGCATCCAGGCGAACACATCATTATTGTCTGTTAAACACTTTATCAACTTGACTTTAAGGTCAGGATTTAGATCAGCAGCTATATGAGTTGTAGCCTCTGGTCATCTGGGCTGAATCTGTACCTCTTCTTTCTCTTCATATACCAGAACGAGTAGTTTTTCTTATATAGTATTAACCTCCATTCTTTGTATTTTCTGAGCGGCAATAGCTTCTGTCTTCATAATCTTCACATAGCACTTACGGGCTACCAGTTGATTGCCTCTGACTTCCCCCACTTGAACATCCACTGAAAATTTTATTTTTTGACAGAAAGTTAAAATGACTGCTCTAAATTCATTTAAGGTCGACCAACTTAAAATGACATTGTAGGCAGAAGGTGCATCCACAACCATAAAAATTGACCGGCATGTTCTCATTAGGGGTTCCTCCCCTAAGGATATGTCCAACTTTATTTGATTGAGCGGTTGAACTTCATTGCTCGTGAATCCATACAAGGGGGTTATCATGAGTTGGAGCTCACTTAGGTCTATCTGCAACTGATCAAAAGCTTATTTGAAAAATAATATTAACGAAGCTACCAATATCAATGAAGGTATGAGGGATATTGTAGTTGGCTATAACTGCCTTAATTATCAGAGCATCATCATGGGGTCAAATCTTTGGGCCCAAAATTAATCTCGGGTCTGACTGCCTTTTCAGCACTACATCTGACTGCATGAATTTCTAGACGTCGGGCATGTGACTTTCTTTCTCAGTTCGAATCACCATCAATCAGTCCACCAGCTATCATGTTAATGTTAGCCCGAGCTGCGTTGTTGTGATTCTCTTCTTACCGAGTAGATAGTTACTCTGGTTGCGCGTGGCCGGGCACGAGTGCCCGTTCGGGCTGAGGCTGCAGAACTCCTTGTTGTTGTTCGATTGCTCTGTATTCAATCTTGAGCGGGTTATTTCTCCGCATATACACCCGACGATCTGTGACTAGGGATCGTCGACGATACCTGGGATTATCTTCATGCCCACACTCCAATGAACTAATAAAGCGTTAGTGACCTAAGACCGGGGTAGAAATCCCTAGCTAGGTCCTCCAACGCCCAAGTTAGTTTTTGTTGGATCGTAGATGTTCGATAGAGGGGGGTGAATATCGAATAAAAAATTCATTCGAGTATAAACGCAGCGGAAATAGAGAAACAATGCTAACACAAACCAATTTTATTTGGTTCGGAGCCTGTGTCGACTCCTACTCCAAGGCATGCGGTCATTGACCGCTTTCGATGGGCAATCACTAGAAATTCAAAATTTATTACAAACTAAGTACAAAAAAAGCTAATGAAAATGACAGCAATACCGACAAATGAATGAATCGAAAAGAAAACGTGTGTTGTCGGAGCTTCGTTAGCGTCGCAGGAGCGCAGAGCAGCAGAGCAAGCAGTAGAAGATTTTTGTTTTCAGTTGTGTTTAAAGCTCCCCTCTGACCCTCCTTTTATAGGATGCTCGGGGCGCCTGGATCCCTTCCGGGCGACCTGGTGTGACGTAACCCGCCCAACCAACGAGCTCCACGTGTCGATGCACGCCAGGGATAGAAATTGCCTCCCGGGCACCCGGATCCCTTCCGAGCGCCCGGACCACTTTTTCTCCAGAAACTCCATTATCTGTAAGAAAGAGTTAGTCCGAGGCAAACAATATGTATATCCTGCAAAATAAGATGTTAGCACAGTTTATACTTTAATCAAAGAAGATTATGACTTAGATTCCGTCTTTCCGAGACCGGAATATAGTCACGATCTCGACTTAGATATCTGAAATGGATCTAAGCCGGATCGACGCCTAATGTTCCCTTCCCGGGAACGCGTCCTCACAGTCACTCCCTTCCAGTGACTTACCTTTACTCACCTGCCAAACGTCCGGTCAGCCCTTCGACCCGTTTGGACTTCTCACCAGCTATCCGGTCAGCCCGTCGACCTAGATGGACTTCTCGCCAAGCATCCGGTCAGCCCGTCGACCCGCTTGGACTTCTCGCCAGCTATCCGGTCAGCCCGTCGACCTAGCTGGACTTCTCGCCAAGCGTCCGGTCAGCCCATCGACCCGCTTGGACTTCGTGCCAGACATCCGGTCAGCCCGTCGACCTGTCTGGACTTATCCTGCACACTCGATCAGAGTGTTAGATAACGACAAACCTAACTTAACCTGATTTGTCATTCATCAAAACCTGAGTTAGACCGTTAGTGTTAACCGCACCAACAATCTCCCCCTTTTTGATGGAATGACAACCTGGTTAAGTTAGAGAAAAATATATGCAAAAATCAAACATGATTTTCGAGGTTTTTAAGGTTTTAAGTTAGTTTTTCAAGTTTGCATTTAGTTGCTCTAACTTAACCACATATCCCTCCCCCTTTGTCATTCATCAAATAAGGACATAAGCATCAATACAGAGTATAAAGAAAGTAACAGAAATTTAAGAAATGATGACAAGTTAACTTGGGGGAGTTTAAACTTTGGAAGACTTGTTTAAAACATTAGCTTTAGCTTTTGGAAAATAGCTAAGTTTTGAGAGAGTAGTTAATTTTTAAAGATCATTTTTGCAAAATTAATTTTTAAAAAAATGACTTTGCAAACTCAAAGAGAATTTTCTAATCAGAAATTTGAAAAGCTTATACGTGTGTAAGAATCAAGTTTTAAATTTTCAAAGTATTTTCAAACATAAGTTTTCAAAATTAAAATTTTAAGACTAAGTTTTCAAAACTAGATTTATCAAGAAAATTTACAAACATAAGTTTAATTTTGAAACACTTTTCAAACCTGAGATTTCAAAGCTGAGTTTTAAAAGATATTTACTAAACTAAGTTTGCAATAGATTCAAAAAATCTTAGTTTATAAAATCTAATTGAAGAATATAGTTTTATAAAAGTTAGTTTAGAAAATTTAACACAAAAGTTTTGAAGATTGAGGATTTCATGGCTAAGTTTTAAAAAATATTTACTTTTCAAAACTGATTAAGTTTGTAAAAAACTTTAAATTTGAAAGCTGAAATTTAATCTCAAAACTGAAAAAAAAACTTAAAAAAATATTATGTATAAGATGGAGAAAATAATTTTGGTGTTAAGTGATAATTTAATCCTCCCCCTAAATCTGACATCTAAAATAGCCTATGCCATTAAGTGCCAAAGAAGAGCATCTTTACCAAATCAAGAATGTCTCTAATGCGGTGATAAAGGGGGGATCCATTAAGTGCGGGTCAAAGGATAAATAGAGCAGTCTACATGGAGTTCAAAGTCAAAGAGGTCAACGCAAAGTCAAGGAGGTCAACGTCAAATGACCAACGGACTCACTAAATGATAGTCGAGCGGAGTCCTACATTAAGGGTTGACCGGGCATGAGTCTCCCGACTGGCAATGGGATGAGCCAAGAGAAGGCGTGTGTAGATGACCAAATCGTTATTTCAGTCGGGCATGAACATACTATCTAGACTCGTCGTCGCAGGGAAGAGCAACCAAACAGAGGAATACTCGGATGAGCACCTAGCGGCTATCCTGCTCTACCGATCGGCGGGAACACTGACGTGTATGTAGATATACTTTTGGGAGATGTCGTCGTCGACATGTGTCATGGTCTACAGGTGGATCGTACGACGGACAAATCAGAGGGTGTGCCCCCGACCAATTGGAGAGCATGTCTATGATCACGTGTCCTAGACTAATTGGGGAACGTGTTGACCAATGAGAGAACGTGCTCATGCCTCAAAAATCGCACACATTGCCCATCAGGGTATTATATAAAGGGAGGCGTACATCGGCGCAGGTACGCATTATTCACTTTTTTTTATGTTTGTGCTACTATTGTTCCATCTTCCCTGATCCGACACTGACGTTTCTCATGCTTGCAAATTGGAGCGTGGTCTGCATTCAATCAACGTAGCAACCACATCCCCAGCTTTCCGTCTCCATAATTTTCGGACAAGATCAGTCTCTTTACTGCATCAATATTCCAATGCCATTAAATGTCTAATTTTTGTAACTACTTTGGTCAATCCAGCATAATAATGGTTTAATACCCTCAGTTCCGTTATGTAAGTTCGTTTGAGGAGTTGTACTCTATTTTTCTCATCACTTAGCCCGTTGTAAGAAATATCACCAAACATCCCTCAGTTTGTTTAATTCCAAGCGGCATCCAACAGAGGCTTTAAGAACATACATTGAGAGATTCAATAAAATAGCCTTAGAGGTACCTTCCGCTATACTAGAAATACTAGCCAGTGCATTTTCACATATATTGAAGGAAAGGGAGTTTTTCAGATCCTTAGTAAAGAGGTCTGTCTCCCATGAGTTTTTCACACTTAGTTTTTCTTGTAGTGCGACTGAGAAGTATATCCATGTAGAAGAAGTTCAAGAATTGAAAGCTTTAAGGAGTGGATTGCATCAAGGGAAGGGTAGCCAATCCCCGAGTGGCCAAAATCAAACCGACGCAATATGTATCACCCCGACTTCATTATCCAAGAACTATGAGTGTGGGAGAGATGCCAAGAGCAATGATGACCAAAGAATGGGTGTTGCAAATTTGCGACAACCATCAAAAGTGTCAAAGTGTCCATTTGGGTATGGCGGGGAACCCAGATTCCGCCTTCAAAGTGATAATGTGCTTATCATATGGAGTATATAGTCATACCACCCAAGATTGGAAGGGCCTTGATAAGGAGATAGAAATAATCAAGGCGGAATATCCCCAACTACAATTACTCCTAAAGTCAGGAACTTCTAATCGAGTGACTTAGTCGACTCCTCATCGCTTGAACCCATATTCTTTGAGAGGATAAGCTTTGGAGAGAAGATGGGGTTCTCGCTCGACGTCGACTCCGTGGCCCTTACAGAGGAGCAACGAGGAGGAGCAACCACAAGTCAATCTCTCTACATGAGGTGTTTTCAATGTGATGGCCAAAGGAGAAACAAATGAAGATTCTAATTGAGCTTGGAAAGCTCATTGCCAGAGGGAAAGCATGGTTGTCGAGAATAAGCGGGTGACTCAGACTACACCCCCTATCATGTTTGCCTTCAACGATTTAGAGGGCGTCTTATTTCCTCACAATGATGCCTTAGTTATCCAAGTAGAAATCCCTAAGTATGAAGTGGTATGAGTCCTCATGGACTCGAGAAGTTCAATCAACATCCTATTCTGGCAGGCTTACAAGTAGATGCATTAGGAAAAGCTTGGTTCAGAGTAGTATGTACTGCTTTATTCAGATTTGTAGAATGTCCCGCCTAAGGATAACAATTTTCTCCATAGGTTTAGGGCCCTGTAGAGAAAACTCGAAACAAAAGTTAGTTTGGGGAGTCTTTTCGGGTATAGATTCGGGTTCAAGGAATTTTCAAATCCCCGCAGTTGAACGAGGACGGGTATGAAAATATTATCCTCATCCCCGAACCCGCCCTAATAATAATAATAATAATGAAGTTTGATCTTTTCTGTTTATTAAACCATGGATTATTAATGTTATTATATATGTATTATTTAATTAATATTAGTATTTATATGTCATTTGATTTTTTAATTAATATTTTATGAAAAAGTGTTGAAAAATGAAAACCTTTTTAGTCAAGTCAATAGACATTTAAAGTGGGAATAAGGACAAGACAGAAATTTAATTCCCGTGGAATCGAGATGAGGATTCCCCAATTAGACAAAACTAAAGATGAGAATGAGGATGGAGATGGGGGTGAGAATGACAAACTCATCCTGTCCTCGCTCCCGTCCCATTGTCATCCCTAATCCCGCCATTGAGGAAGATAACAAGCAATGTGTTCAATCCCCAAGCATCAATCAACATATGCGACGAGTTCAATGGTTTGGTTGGCCATGTTGATGAATTTAAGAATGGATGCTTAAAAATAGAGTGGCTATGAGCAAGACTTTCATTCTTGCTAGATTCTATATGACGACCACTTAACTACGAGTGGCAGTGATAGTGCTAGCATACTAGTTGAGTCAAACAACAATAGTCCTTCGATTGGGTTTATCTCGATGTAGAATAAGCTGTCCAACGATAATGACAATGACATCAACAATTGCAATTTACAAATAATCAACACATTAATATACAAAACAATAACCAGATACTTGAGAATAGAAAGAATTACAGAGAATCAATGGAGTTAGATTCAATGGAGCTAGGGTTCCAATTTTGGGGAGTTTCTGAATGGTTTGGGTCCTATTTCGATAGCTTGTCAAGTACATTGTATGATCAACAAAATAAATAAAGAAAAAAAAAAGTGAAATGCAAAATATACCAACCAACAAATTACACTTCGTAGAAATACAACATTCTTTCACCTCCTATACAGAAACACACAGCAAATACTGTTATGTAAAGCAAACATGTTTGTCATCAGACCATGAATCTATAGACAAACCTGAAATACAGAATAGTAATGAACAAATGGCGTTCTTCACTTACTCTGTCATTTTCCAGATTCATAGGGCTAAATTGAAATTAATTCCACATGAGTATGAATGAATCACTCAGAAAAATTTCTTCAATCTCAAGTCAGAATTTGTCAGTATGGCATTAAATATACGGTGAATCAGCCATGACGCAGAATGTGCTCGGCGATAGGATCTAAATCAAGCGGAGAAACAACTTCTTTGTATCATAGAGAGAAGGGTTTTGTATAAACATCAAATGGCTCACAGGCAGTCAGCTGTGGCTCCTGCACGAAGGAGAGGAAGGTGTTATTGTAATGTTTCCCTTTTTTCTAGAAAATGTCATCCCTCAAGAGCTATGTGAGCTATTAAGATCAATACATTCTAATTACTGGAAGAAGAAAACATAGGAAAAAAAAAGTTACTGGTAAGATTTCACTATTTCAGCACTATCTGTATCTTGTAGAATTAAGGTCACATGAACCCAGAGTACCAGCAGCCGAAAACCGTTAAAGGTCGCTAGTTTATACCCATGAATCTTCGTAATAGACCAAAGTAAATGTATGATAATGTTTTGACCAAAAGAGATTTAGGAGGTTCAATTGATATACTTTCTGTATGGTTTTATTTTTTGTAGGGGGTTTCTGAAGATGATCTTGTTTTTGCTTAAAAAAAGGACTT
The DNA here is from genome assembly GCF_018446385.1 of Zingiber officinale. Classification (NCBI taxonomy): domain Eukaryota; kingdom Viridiplantae; phylum Streptophyta; class Magnoliopsida; order Zingiberales; family Zingiberaceae; genus Zingiber; species Zingiber officinale. Next base: position 135,101,664 of record NC_056002.1, read on the forward strand.
GTCCAAAAATAATAAGAACACCAGTCTTTTATCATGGAAGACTTATTGAACCATATTAATTAGGTATCATCAGCTGGGTAAAAGCCAACATGGTGTAGAGGTTTAACTATTTTGGCAATATATTGAAATTTAACTCTTGAAAAGTTCGATAATAAAAAGGGAGAAGTGGAAGACGGTGATGTCTTATTTACCTGTCGCAGACCACCACCTAAGCTGCCTCCAGACAGCAGCATAGCGAGGATTGATGTTACAGCACCTCCGCTCATTGTATCTCCAGCATTTCGTATGGCAGTTCGCATTGCATTTAGTATGCTTCCATAAGTGGATCCATGCTCACGTTCAATGGCTTGGATAAAACAGAAGGTCATTGCACCAGTTGAGGTGATTCTTGAGAGAGCCTGCACAGAATTAACTGGATCTCTTCAGTAAACTGATAACAAATCAGAAAACAATTATGTCAATTGCATTTTTGACGTGCTGGGTTGCAATGAGATTCAAGGTCAAAACACAGAAATAACTTCTGTAGCCAACCTTTAGTGACGATTTTGCTTAGTTAGAACATTGCATCCAAACGATTGAAATATTTAGGGAAAATGCCCCAACTAGAACCCTCTCCTTGAGAAACATACAAGCAAGGTCCTCAATTTTAGAAATTCCATACCAAGACCCATGAAAGAGAATCATAAACTTATCCTCAACAATGTTCACATCAAAACAGTGCTACAACCTATGTAGTGTTTACAATAATGTCTTGTTCGATAACAATTATAGAAATATATTAAAACTCATGATTTTGGGTTGAAGACATGGGTTTTCCTTTGCGTGAATAGTGGCTTAAACCATGCTCTTTAGAGAACTCCATGAAGTTCTCTGCCAATGACTTCCTCGTGGATATCAGTTATCTGCCATGCAAAGTAATGCTGTGTCATCAGCAACTTCATGGCCCTTGTCCATTGTGGTTGCACTTGGCTCAGCTTCCACTACTGTGAGCCAGTCAAGGACACCACAAACCCTTCCATCGGGATGCTCAACTCTCACCTCCTCAACAGCACTGCCATCACATCCCCTCCTTGTGTGCTACCCTCCTCTAAATAGAGATGTTCAGCATCTACTACCTCCTAAACAACTTCATCATCCCCTTGCCAGAAGCTACCCTCCTCTACAGCCTCAATGTCTTGCCTTGCCAATGGCCTCCAAGATGAGTCACTGAATGTCACCAGCTCTTCATTCTTTTCTTGAAGCCTAACATTTGTTTGCCTCAGTAAATGTCAACCAACAAAAAGCTTTCATAGGATCGAGGATGATGAAGAAACCCGCTAGAGTTCACATTGTCGACCATCATGCCTGGTATCCTGGCAAGAGAGATTGCAAGAGATGTGCCTATTTGAAGAGCCCCAATCAGCAACTAGTGGAGAACATGGCAAGCCACACTAACTCAAGACTTTTTCAATGATGAGTTCCACTTCATTGAGGAGCATGACTGGCTTGCAATGGCTATAGGCAGAGCATGACAGAAGGTCAACTAGCTTTTCAACTACAACCTGCGCTATGCACAGGTATCACTATTCATTTTTATTGTGAAGATCCAAGGTAAACTTGAGTTCTTTTGTGGCCTTGTGGGGGTTTCTGACAATGGAGACCTCGTTAAGGCACATTTTCTATTATGAAGAGCAAAGCATTGGTAGGAAAAGGTGAAACTGTCACCTTTCCAAGGTGGCCCCCTATTGTCGGAGGTAAATCAAGGGATGCTTCGCCCCGCAACAACAGCGCATGAGGAGGGGTTGAAGTAACCAGTGGAGCATTTCGCACCCGCTAGGAATCGACCCAGACCTATTGGTAGCAATACCCTTGCATGAACCAACTGCATCAACTCGTGGAGCAGATGAAGAGCAAAGCATGAATTGACACAATATTGTCATTTCTATGTGATAATCAACAATCAAATAAGTTAAATTAAAAGCCATTAGTTTCTGAAATCCTTCCCAAGTTCTTGCAAGTAACTCCAATCTAAAGCTATTTTAATTTTTAACCAAATACTCCATAAAATTCAGAAATTTGACCCTTCATGTTCCAATATTCTTACGACTATTAAATTGTATATAAAACATTCTTCCTGGCTGATGGTTAAATCCAAATTTAGCAAAAATAAATGAACATAAAACAAATTCCACCTTGTGGATATTTGAAATGGAAAGAATCTGTAGAGGTTACCGAGGTATCAGCAGAGGTTTGGTTGTCATCGCAACCACTAAACGAAATGGCTTCTCCTCCACTTGTACCTTTCCAAACACCAGATCGCGGGCGATGGTCTTCCCACATATATTGTCCACTCCTACATCAAGAAATATGATTTCAATCAGCAAAAAAAATGCAGCAAGTTCAAACAAATCAAGTCATATTTAACTGCTTAAGTAAAATAAAAAGCAAGCAACATCCAGTATGAACAGGAAGTCATATAAATATTACATGACACCCACCATGGCATGACAAAATTCAGAGTACAAAGACACAAGCCAGTGAGAACAGTAATTCTATTTTATAAATTTATTCTACATTCCATAGCAAAACAGAATAAAACATGAGTGAAAAGTAAATAAATTTCAGCCATAAAACCTCGCAATTACATACGTCATCAAACATAACCTGGTAAAACAATTCAAGAGACATTTGCAGAGAAGCCACTATATCATATGTACAATCAATAATCTAAACCTAACTTGATCAATCCAACACCTGCTATAGATTGCATGATGTGTCTCGCCTCCTGTATGGCATGGACTTAAAGTCACAGTTACTGCAAAATGGTTTATCGCCACTAACAAGCATATCTGAAGAGCCAACTTTATTTGCATTAAATTAAATTTTAAAAGTGAGAATTTTGTATCCATATGAAACTAATAAATAATTCAAATTGAAATTAACATTCTGTTAGAAAACCTTAAAATAGCATCACCATGTAGAGAAACAAACTAATAGTTTAGACTTAACTTATCCCACTCTAGATTGTGTTGAGGTGTGCCAATTAATGGGGAAGAAAGGTTAGTTCACCACTAATAAGCTAGCACATTAACTAGGGTTGATATTCATCCTAAATATTATAGTAAATGTCTACTTGTAAGCATGAAATGGGAAATTATAATTAATATGATACTTGACTGTTTCGTGATTATGTCTATACACAAAAAAACATGTTATCTTAAGCCACAATAATGTAGATACATAACATGTTTAAGGCAATTTTTAGCACTAACTATTATTAAGATCATAAAAATAATACAATTGCCCATCCATGACCCTAACATATGAATTAAATGAGAAACATGTCATCAAAATAATAGGGAGAGACAATTGACACTTAGATGACCATACAATACCTAGTTTGAACACTAATTAATTGATCATTTTGGACTATGTGAGACCTGTGTCAAAATGCTAAATTAAATTATAATGGCTTTGCATGAAAATCATTTTTCTAGTTTAGGATACTTAGTTATGTATGCATGCAAATTTTCATGAATTTCCAATTTCTATAGAATTTTTTATGCATTTTTAAAATTAAAGTGTTGAACGTTTCAATACTCAATCAACTGAAGTAGGCTTCTAGTTTACTAGATTGCTAAGCTCAGTTGGCACTTGGTAGCTTAGTCAACTAGATTAGTTAGCTCAGTCTTCTAAAATAGCAAAACCAATCCAATTTCATATATCAAATTGTATTTTGAATAGTTTAAAGCCCTAAATGATAAGTGATAGATGTTAGTTTTGTTCTAGATTAATTAATTTGATATATACTATATTAGTATATACAAATATATTTTTTAACATATATATTATATATTATTTCCAATATAATTAATGTATTTATATATATATATATATATATATAGTCTTCTTAATGCTTTTTGTCTTTCTTTTGAAGTAGTAATTGAAGTTGAACATGGTTATTAGCAGTCTTCTTATTTTCTTGAGCTATATACCTTGTCTTGACAGCGCCAACTTGGCTCAAAGAAATGGAAAAAAGACAAATCCGGAACAACCAAATAATAAGTCTTGCAATTTGTAATAGGATATTAACTTTGGAATTTCCATGACTTGAAGAAACGCATGCAGAAGACTGAAATGAAATGTATTCTTCAAAATGTAGACTGTGCTATGAGTTTGCCATAGGATGATAGTCAGGTGATATATTAGAGATCTCTATTGTCATCTCTTTATGATATTTGTTTCTAAAGTGTAACACCATGAGGAGAGAAAGAAAAATCAGAGTAACCATTGCTATTTTAAATTAGATATAATTACATCAAATCCTACTAATCATTCTCCTTTTTCTGTCATTAGCGGATCTCATAAGGTCAATTAGTTCTCCTGATTAGAACTGTCAGTTGCACATATACAAGTACTTCCCTTACAGTGCAAATGCAACATACAAGGAGGGTCCAATTATGTGGCTTTACTAGAAGTTTCTTTGTCAAGCTTGCACTTGCAAATCGGAGTAATCATTTTCCTTTTTCTGTTATTAGTGGGTTTCATAATGCTTATTGGCTCTCCTGATTTGAACTACTAGTTGCTTTTTCAAGGCCCTTGCACTGCAAATGATAGCTGAAACGCAGGTCCTAATATAGATACAGATATGCCCATGCATGTGATATGCATAACTTGACCACATGGCGCATATCATCTACATGTATTTTTGAAAACCTTTAGAGAGCATACAAAGCATCTTTATCAAAGAAACTTAAAATGAACATACAGAGGTCACAAATTTACAGACTATGATGTCAAGGTCATTCTTAAGCAGTCACAATCAACCTACGATTAGTTTGAAATAACTAATGAAATCTTGGTCCTTCAAGTTCTTTAAAAACACAGATAATTGTTAATTAGCTCCAATTTAAACTGTTAAAAATGGAGTCCCTGACTGCAATAAAAGTCATGAATTGATTATCACACATAATTCATTCAAAAGAGCATACATATAATGTAGAGAAAAAATAATAAATAAACATTTAAAAATAGAAAAGATAAGCATGTTTATGAATGGAAATAAAAAATGAACAAACAGAACATGGTCAATTACCTATTCATTCTGCAAAGGAAAGGTAAATCTAATACAGTGCCGCTGTGGCATGCATCTATGATGGCATGAAGCTTAACCCCATGAGGAAGTGGTCTCACAATAGTAGCATTAATTTCATCATCTATGATCATTCCTTGTGTTTCGAAGTCCAAAGGGCACAAGGTTTCATCAAAGCCATCAATCTCATCTGAGTGATAGCTCCTTTGTTGTGCACCGTGACCAGAATAGTGGAACACCAGAGAATCCCCTGGTTGGCAGCCTTGGACAAGCCAATAAAGAGCCATCCTTATATTGTACTTTGTTGGTATCTTATATGGATCAGTTTCTTCTTCTGAAATTCAATCAACTATCTTAAAACAAGCTAACTAAAAGATGGTACAGAGTGTAAAAAAGAAGATTCCGACTACTGCAAGATAAAAACTGATTGAGAAGAGATGCATTACCAACATATAATATAAACAAAAATAATAATATATCTTCTGATGGTCAAGAGAGGAGTGAAAGAAAAGTTTCATATATATAGCTTGTGTTAACTTGAACAACAGCATCATGGGAAAAGCATCATTATCATAAATCATAATGCTAAATTATGAAAGGCAAGAAATACATGTATATAGCAACCGAAGAAAAGTATACGACTAGATAACGAAAGTGCGGAAGGATAATAACCCCCAATAAGTCGAATGGATGTGGCCAAAATAAACTATACTATGTATAGATTGTATTACAAAGTATCTCATATGGGCATGTCAGACAGCTCATTACCTTTAGTCGTAACACAATAACACGTAGTAAAAGGAGGCATCAATGTCCAACTCAATATTGGTGTTAAGAGTGTTAAGTGTCTTTCTAACATGGGTATGAGTAGCCATATTGTTGAAAAATACCTTGTAAACGACCAGAGATCAATTGAACCTAAGAGCCACAATATCAAGGTCATCCTTTTGCCAGGAATCTTTAGCATATATTAAAAGTCAGCAGTTATTTACTTTAATGCAATCTTGACAATTCACATTTTACTAAAGCTAAATTGGTGGGACATATAAGCTTCAGCAATTGCTGCATTCTTTAGCATAGTTCTAAACAAAGGACCAGACCTCCGATTGGACGAGTACAAACTGGAACCAAATTCTTCTCTTGGTCGGGTTAGTTCATGAATTATATATAAAAATAAACTTATAAAAAAAAGTTAGACTGGCCAATTTTATAATATCGGCTGATCTTATGAAAATCAGGCATTGGATTTATAAAAATTGGTCAAATGTCATGAAAATCAACTGGTTTTATGAAAAGCGACTGGTTTTATAAAAAAAACTAGTTTTATGTAAAAAATTAAATAAATTTCAAAGGCAGGCAACCAAAACGGGGCACGGTTCAACCATGATCTACCAATTCAACGAGATGACCAATTGTTATATCCAACAAAACAATAATCAGTATCTATATATATAGGAGGTAAGGGCAGATAAGGAATTCGATCTGAGGAGATCTAGAGGAGGATTAACCTGTAAGCAAGATGATGGAAGCCTCCGGGAAGTGGAATCGGTTGATTAGGAGGTGGCGCATGCACTTGGCGTCGTTGATGCATCCCTTGAGCTCGTGACGCGAGAAGCGGTAAGAGATCCCGCAGATGACGGCTCTCTTCCCGCCGTGAGGAGACGGCGGAGCGCCCCAGGGCGTGCCAGCGCCGGGAGAGGGTACGGGTGCGTGTGCGGTGGCGGGCGCCACGGGGGTGACGGCCTGGCAGATGGCGCATCGGATGGATTTGGCCCCTGGAGGAAGCTGGAGCGGCGTACGGCAAGCGGAGCAGTTGACGAGCATCAACGACATCGATCGTCGAAGGAAAGGGAACCGACGGGAGGACGGTCAAAGCAGGGACGCGGCTCTAAATCGGTGGCAAAAAGGCGAATAGGCTCGTCCTCAGCGCGTCCCCGCCAATCCGTCCAGGGTCAACACAGAAGAGATAAATCACGGACGATTATTAGTTTTGGAATAGTGACTAACACATAGGAAACATTTATCTTAGCTTTGTCGAGATTCGAACCCCAGACATCATTGGTGGCAACACCTTATGTGCTAGCCACTAGACCTATCCGAGGGGACGACTCTGCTCTAAATTGCAAAAAGGTGGAACCCTATCTTAGCGGCTCCCTGAGTCTGGTCCCACAGATATCCAAACGGGATAAATCACGGTTAAGCTGGACAGGAAGGGTAACTGGAAGTCGAGTGGAATTTAAAGCACAGCAGATCGAGATTTTACATCCGTGTGCAACTGACGACCCTCGACCCCTGAACATCCGTTGCAAGCGACATACACTCTTCCAGCTGATCCAGCCCGTGAAAGCAACATGTTCCACGGGAGAGAGGGAGAGGGAGGGAGGCGAGTGACGTGTACGGTGCGGTCTGGATTGGTGGAAGTTGCTGCGTGGATGTGGTGATTGATTTGGTGGGGGAAGCTGAATGATTGGACCCAAGTGGAGTTGATGTTGCGTCCGACCCACCATGCCGATGGAGATGGACCCGACGCCTTGGATGGTCTCCGATTCATCCCATCATCATCTTCGAATTCCATTAGTCGGATATATATCTTTCTCATATATTATTCAACTGATTAAGATTAATAATTATCAATGATTTACTTTTTCTATATTGATATGAGGTTAAATTGATAAAAATATTAGCTGCTAAAGATCTTTTATCACTATAATTTAAAATTGAAAGAGTGTAAAAAATTTATCTTTCACTTTTAAATTAATAAGATCATTTATATGGACTGTTACTTATACTTTTATATATATATATATATATATATATATATATATATATATATATATATATATATATATATCTCATGGTCATAGTAAACTTCCATATGATCAAATCAATCACATGTATAATTAATCAGATTATAAAATCATGATACTAATCATAAAAAAAGATAAATCTTTATTCCATTAAATAAAATTGATTATATATATATATTCTCCTATATGTTTGATCTTTTATTATATATTATCTATATTTAAATAAATTTTATTTTATTTTATTATTACTAAATAAATCTTCCTTAATTTTTTTATTTCTCAATTAATATATTAATATATGTATTTATCATATTTACGTATTTATTAATCGAGATCAAGTACATATTCATATCAATGTATTTCTTTTAAAAAATAATAATAGTAAGCTCCAACTTTCTCAATATTGCTGACATCCTAAATTGACATCCATAATCAAATAACTACTAAACTGGCCAACTGTCCTACTGTTGGAAAATTGAAAAGAAGAAAAAAAAAAAGGTTAAATATTTAGCTATGATAAATCTAAATTGTAGGATTCTCCCAAACATACCATGATAAATCTCGAAACAAATCCTTGTGGTTCATTCATATCTAATGTCAAAGCAATTGACTCGACATTATACAGACTCAACATTCTAAAAAAGCTGATGTGTCTAGATTTTGTACCCTTTATTCACTTGTAGATGGTCAATTCGGCCCTATGAAAATTTTTTATTGATCATTGAATAAATTCAAGAAGCGCAGATGGACCACAGGAGACACCCAACAACACAAGTGATTTAAGTGCTATAGATGTTTATTTATATTGCATGAAAATCGAACTCTCATTGATGGGAAAACTCGTCCTTCCACTTATTATAGCACCAAATCCCAAGAGACAAAATGTAACAAAAAAAAAAAAAAAACTTAAACCCCAGAAACTCACTTCACAAGGGACAATTAATCTCATAGGAGACACTCTGAAAAGTCGTTAGAATTTATGCGAAAACGACAAGACCATACAAGTAGAAGACATAATCATAAATTACGAGTAATATCTTTCTTATGAAGACATAATCATAAATCAAAATTGGTTTACGAGTAATATCTTTCTTATGATACTTAAAAGGAAAAGACATCAATTGACAAACCTCATAAGACTTGTCTCAATTAGTGTCCACACTCAAAAGCCACAAGTTATCTCTCCACTTGGTACTAGCCAAATCAAGGAGATGGCTCAAGAGAAGAGAAGGAGCCAACGACACAGGGAGGGAGCCGATAGCACACAAGGGGAGCCGACCAACTAATCTGATGGCACAAAGGGAGGGCAGGCCAAACAATTGGGCGGCACAAGAAGGAAGGTCGGCTAAGGTTGGGCTGCGGCACAAGAAGGATCCGACCAACTTTTGGTCGGCAACACAAGACATGGGCGGTGGCTCCTGGAGGTGGGCGGCGGCAACAAAACAAGAGGAGAGAAAAATAATAAAACCCTTAAGCTCTCTTGTGTTGGGGCAATTTCCCTATGTCAAGTTTGATCAGTTTGACTAAGTTTGAGTTGAGTCAGGATTTGAGTTTTGATGTTTGACAATATAAGGAGATTGCTGAAGCAATCGTCCGGTTATGGAGATGGTCAAACGGTTGACCAAGTTGATGAGAAGATAAGTCAAGTAGGTCAAGGTTGACAGGAGACTTGACTGGAAAAGTCCTAACTGGATGTTAGGCATTTGGAAAGTCCTGGTGAGGAGCCAGGCAACGGGAAAGTCCTAGTGAGCTAGGCAGAAGAAAGTCCTGGTGAGGAGTCAGGCAGTTGAGAAATCCAAGTGTGATCTTGACAAAGGAGAAAGTCCTGGTGAGGAGCCAGGCAATTGGAAAGTCCTGGTGAGGAGCCAGGCAGTTGGAAAGTCCAAGTGTGATCTTGGCAAAGGAGAAAGTCCTGGTGAGGAACCAGGCAATTGGAAAGTCTAAGTGTGATCTTGTCAAAAGGTGTAAGTCCAAGAATGTGGTCTTGGCAAGGTAAGTCATGGTATGACTTGGCAAGGAAGACCCGACAACTAGGATGAGGCTGAAGGAAGCTCCTGAAGGCAAGGCGTGAAGGATTGAGAGATATCCGAGGGACGCAAGGATGATGGAGGAGGCTAGAAGGCTAGTTCGAGGTTGGTCGGGTGTGGTCAAATGCTAGGCATGGAGACCCAACAGGTCACAGTTGACCGGAAGTTGGGTTTGGGACTTTGGACTTGAGTTTGAGTCAAGTTCAGAGTGTTCAATCGATTGGGTGATCGATTGAACAAGGTCCAAATCGATCGGTCGATCGATTTGGACTGTGCTGTGATTGTGGGAAGGTCCAATCGATCGGCCGATCGATTGGGATGTGAAATTACGAGCACAGAGACTTTCCCAATCGATCGGGCGATCGATTCGGAGCTGCCAATCGATCGGTCGATCGATTGGGCAGCAGAAGCTCTCACACGAATGCGAGAGCACAGAAAGGTTTTGAATCGATCGGACCATCTGTAGGTGCAGCGAAGGCCGGCAAGAGGGGGTGAATTGCTGAAAAGAAAAAATAAAATATACTCTCCTCAGATTTCAACTCAGAAAAGCAATAATAAAATTAAAACAAGCAAGGAAATATAAATTAAGTAGTAGACAGGATTTAACCTGGTTACAACCAAGGAGGTTGTTAATCCAGGGCAGTAGAAAAAGCTCAGTAGAAAAATCTCCTTTGCTGAAGGCGGAGAAGCCTTTTACACTTTGGAAGCTTAGAACTATTGCTAGGAATGACTACACAATGATTGCTTGAGTTGTTGTGACTTTCCTAGCTCCAGGGGCCTTTATATAGGTCCTGGAAATCTTATCCCAAGAGTCCAAGGCGCCTCCAACAAGGTTCAAGGCGCCTCTAGCTTGGTCAGCCGATAAAACTTTATCCGCAGCGCAAACGGTCAAACTGACCTGGCTCAAGGCGCCTTAAACAAGCCTTTCAAGGCGCCTTGAATATGCGCCTTAAAACTTCATATTTAAGGCGCCTTGAATGTTTAAGGCGCCTTGAGGTTTTCGCCATAATTTACCTTTCTGATAATTTCACCTCTTTTGACTCCTTTTCTTCTTTGCTTTGGCTTCGAGCTCCGTTCTTTTGGTGATTATGGCCAACCGAAATAGGGCGAACTCCTCGGCCTTCTCCTCGGCGGCCTCGGCCGACTCCTCGAACATCGCGCACGCTCTTCACGCCCACCGGAGTACTCTTCCGCAGCTTTCTCGTCCTTCGGACGCACCGAGCCCGTCGGCTCCCTTCCCGTGCCGTCCTTCTCGCTAGCTGCGTCTTCTGCTCGACTTCCTGTGCTCCTAAGCTCCTACACACTCAGACACATGGATCAAACACAAAGCAGGACCTAACTAACTTGGTTGATCACATCAAAACTTCCACGGGGTCCAACACGATCGATTCAGGAAGTCCAAATTGATCGGTCGATCGATTGGGAAGTGACTGTTGCGCAGGATGCAGGTGATGGACGGCTACAATGGAGCGGTGCTGACGTGGCAATCGATTGGGTATGAATTCGATCGATTGGGAGCACTGTTTAAATCTTGGGCGGAGTGTTTTCTCCGCAGATCTTTGCGATTTCTTTCTTGCAAGCTTACAGCGATCTTCAGCGACTTTCTCCAATCTTCACCGCCAGTTCTTGAAGGCTCTTGGGAGTGTTCTCTCAAGGTTCAAGAGGCAACAACAAGCAACAAGTAAGCAATAAGAAGTAGTGTTTTCATTTGTATCTTGTACTCTCTTCTTGTATTTTTGCTTGTGTTGTTGTGTGAGTTTGTGCGAGGCTTCTCCACCTTCAGCTGCGACCGAGAAGGAGTGTTTCATTAGTGGAGATAGCGTCGTGTGTGGATCCTTGGATTAGTCACCTCATCTTGAGGTGGATACCAAATAAATCCATGTGTTAGTGTTGTATTGTGTTTGTATTTTATTTTCCGCTGCATATCAAGACGAAACAAGCACAAGTGCGCGACGAAACGCTATTCACCCCCCTCTAGCGGGCACAAAGGTCCCAACATCTTGTTCCATGGAGAGATATTTATATACCTCTTCATTATTGCTTGAGAACCAAACCCAAACTCATATCATATATATGTTTGACTCACCAACAAGAGGTGTGAACCAAAACCAAACCCATGTCACATGAGCATCCCCAATTTGCATGCATGAGATGTGACCCATAAGTTCTTCCATTGTGATAAATATTTTCCATATTTATCCTTTGTCTAATTTGTTGGTTAGTCCTAGGAAAACGTACCGGTTTCACTGTACAAAATTTTTTTGTACAAGTGTCGAACCTTTCCTTAAATAACCTATTGTGTTCTTTAGTAGTTAAATTAGGAATTGCATACGGAACTTAACATCATTGATTCCAAATTTAACTTATTTGTTCTTGATGGTTTAGATTTGGATCGCAAGCGGAACTTAACACTATTGATCCAAATCCACCTATGTTATTTATTCCATTAAATATTAATTTCCAAAATTGGCTTTCAGGACTGCATGGTGAGGCACATGGCCTTCTTGGATATGGGAGCAACCACCACCACCTAGACAAAGCCTTTTAAGGAAAGCTAATATTTAATTTTCTTAAATAACTCTAGGTTTAACCAAAAAGAACAATCGAATCACAAATTCAAAAAATAAAAGAAAAGAAACACAACTTCGAAACAAATCTGAAAACTCTAGAATCATATGCCTCTTGTGTTTGGTATTTCCAAAAATAACTTATACAAAGAAACTAGTATGATACGGAAAACAATTACTAGTTATACCTTTGTTTGTAAGCAAATAATCTCTTGATCTTTTACCGTATTCCTCTTCTTATCTCGGATGTTGTGTGGGCAACGATCTACCGAGATGAGAATCCACCTAAGCCACCTTCTTCTCCAAGCAATATTCAGCCACCACAATAGCTCCATGAAAGGATGAGGTTCGACCACCACCAAGTTCCAAGGGATGCTAGGAAACAAAGCCTCCTCCTCCTTCTTCTTCTTCAAGTAAAATCCGACCACCAACCAAGCTCCTAGAGAAGTTGCCGCCGACAACAAGAAGAAGAGAAGAGGGAGAAGCTATGGCCGGCCACCAAGGAGGAAAAGAGAAGAAGAATAGAATAGAGTCATTAGCCATGAAGGCACCTCTACCCCCTCTTTTATAATCCTTGGTCTTGGCAAATAAGGAAATTTAAATAAAAAACTTCCTTAATTATTTTACCATGAAAAGGAAAATTTATTTAATTAAAAATAATTTTCTCTTCTCACATTACATGGCCGACCACATTAAAGCTATAAACAAGGAGAGTTTTAATTAATTAAAACTTTCTAATTTGTCTTCGGAAATTTATAAAAAATTTCTCCAATAATTTTTCCCTTCATGGTGGATTATAAAAAAGAAATTTTATAAATTAAAACTTTCTTTTAAACATGTGGATAAAAAGAAAATTATCTCTAAAAAATTAAAATCTCTTTAAATCTACAAATAAGGAAATATATCAAATCTTTTCTTAATCTTTTGTAGAAACTTATAAAAGAGAATATTTAATTTTTAAACTCTCTTTTAAATCATAAACATGGTTAAAAAGGAAAGTTTTCTTAAAATTTAAAATCCACCTTTTAATCTACAAATAAAGAAAGATTTCAAATCTTTTCTTAAACTTTTGTAGAAAGCTATAAAAGGAAATATTTAAATTTCAAACTCTCTTTTAAAACCATGATATCCACATAAGAAATAATTTTAACAAAAATCCTTTTTTATTTTCTAGTGGTCGACCACCTAAGCTTTGGCCAGCCACCTATAATTGGCTCCACCAATAGCTTTGGCCGACCCTAGCTTGGGCTCCAAGCTAGCTTGACCGGCCACCTTAAGGTGGATAGAAAGGTGGGTATAAATCTCTATATACAAGAGGCTATGATAGGGACCGAGAGGAGGAATTGATTTTGGTCTCCCGATAAAATTAAGCTTCCCGTGTTCGCCCTGAACACACAACTTAACTTCATCAATAATAATTCATACCACTAAAGAATTATTATTGAACTACCGCACTAATCCCAAATTACATTTCGGGCTCATTCTTATTATGAGTGTGTTAGTCTCCCTGTGTTTAAGATGTCGAATGCGCACTAATTAAATAAGTTACTGACAACTCACTTAATTAATATCTTAGTCTGAGAGTAGTACCACTCAACCTTATCGTCATGTCGGACTAAGTCCACCTGCAGGGTTTAACATGACAATCTTTATGAGCTCCTCTTGGGGACATTCTCAACCTAGATAAATAGGACACAGTTTCCCTCTATAATCAACAACACACACTATAAGTAATATCATTTCCCAACTTATCGGGTCTATTGATTTATCGAGCTAAATCTCACTCTTTGATAAGTCAAAGAAATAAATACTAAATATATGTACTTGTTATTATATTAGGATTAAGAGCACACACTTCCATAATAACTAAGGTCTGGTTCTTTTATCAAGTCAGTATAAAAAGAACTTATCTTAAATGGTCCTACTCAATACACTTAGAGTGTAATAGTGTAATTTATTAGTCAAGATAAACTAATACTTAATTACACTACGACTATTTCAATTGTTTGTTCCTTTCCATCTTAGTCGTGAGCAACTATTTATAATTCATAAATAACCGACAACATGATCTTCTGTATGTGACATCACACACCATGTTATCTACTATATAAATTAATTGAACAATTACATTTAACAAATAAATGTAAATATTGACCAATGTAATTCTTTTATTTCTAAATAAATATTTATACAAAAGCTAGGCTTTTAGTATACACTCTAACATGATTCATATATTCTCAATTATGTTGGTCGTTCATAATTAACTATTAATTATAAATCAATCATGAGTGGCACCTTGTACATCATGACCCCCCAATTGACAAAAAAATCACATTCGACTTCAAACATATTATAAACCCTTCAGCCGCTATAGTTATTGGTGTATATGTTTCTTTCGCTCATCTTATACCCACTTGGTTGAGAATATAGTCTGTGTTAATCCCCACTAAGCTAACTATGTTACACCTAACCCAAGTTGTAGTTCCTCGTCCTATGGATTTAAATTACTCAAAAAATATATGTCCAAGAAGATCATCTTCTTGACATGTTTATTTTGTCAAAAACTTATGAGTAACAATCCTGACAGGAGGTCATAAGATATACGTCTCCTTATAGAAGGAGTGATGAATCCTTTGTTGGTTATTCAAATACTTTCAGACATATTGACTTATACACAATTATCCTAGTCTTACACCTCCTATGAGATGTTCTGCTAGGATGTCAAAGTATAAGCATCCATGACCAAAATGACTTAAAAACCTCAAGTCTAAGAAAACTTGTACTCAAGATGTAATGAGATCTTCATCAACATGTAAAGAACCACATAAAGTCTCATAACAAGTCACATCCGATAATAACCAATGAACCCTTGGGTTCATTGGTAGTGGAAATCTTTCCAACCTGCGAGTCTTACTTGGAAGGAAAAATAACCAAGAAGCTTTTAAGTCTAAAGGATATAGAGTCAAAGATGTGTTGGAATTGATTCATTCTGATTTGTGTGGATCTATGACTATCCAGGAAAGAGATGGTTTTGAATATTTCGACTATTCAAAATACGGGTACGTTTACTTGATGCGTCACAAGTCTAAGTGTTTTGATAAGTTCAAAGAGTATTAGGCTGATGTGGAGTAATGTCGAGGTAAAAGTATCAAGACACTATACTGAGATCGTAGTGGCAAGCACCTCTTGGGAGAGTTTAGGAGTCACTTATCAGAAGTCGGGATTCAATCCCAACTAACTACACCTGGTACACCCCAACAGAATGGTGTAGTAGAACAAAGGTATAGGACTCTTATGGAAATAGTTAGATCAATGATGAGTTATTCAAAATTACCAAAATCCGTTTTAAGGATATATACTGGAAACGGAAGTGAACATAGTACCTTCTAAGTCAGAACTCTCTACTCCCATAGAATTACAGAATGGGCGTAAGCCTAGTCTGAAGCATATTCGGATTTAGGTGGTCTAGCACATGAGAGATACTGATAAGTTGGACAGGAGTTCACTTGTTTGTAGGTTATCCTAGAGAAATGAAAGGCGGTTTATAGTCCTAAAAATCAGAAGGTCATTGTTAGCACCAATGTCCGATTTTTAGAAGATGACTATGTAATAAACCATAAGCTCATAAGTAAATTTGTTCTTAAGGTAATAATATAGGACACATCTAATCTAAGTACCAACTGTACAAGATGAAATATCACAAGAAACTGCAACACGTATCACAAATGATACACAATTATAGATAGTGCGTGTCTCATCGTAGTGGGAGGGTTGTTAGGCAACCTGAAAGATTCATGTTTTGGGAAAGTCTTTGGATTTGATCCCTAGCGAATATGAATCTGATCCCCGGACATATGACGAAGCGCTCCAAGATACGGATGCAACATCTTGGAAAAGAGCAATGAATACATAATTAGTATATATGTATTCTAATAAAATCTGGGAGCTTGTAGAATCACCAGATGGTGTAAAAGTCATTGGGTGTTAAAAGGTCTACAATAGGAAAAGAATAGACAGGAAGGTGGAAACTTTCAAAGCAAGGCTAAAAAGGAAACTTTTTCACCGGTAGCCATGCATAAGTTTATCTGGATTCTTTTATCAATTGCTGCTCATATGGACTATGAGATTTGGCAAGTGGATGTCAAGACGGCTTTCCTTAATAGAAGTTTTGAAGAAAACATCCATATAAAGCAACCAGAAGAGTTCATTGCAAAGGGCAAAGAACATCTTGTGTGAAAGCTCAATCAGTCTATGGACTGAAGCAAAGCTTCAAGGTCTTGGACATCTGGTCTAAGGAAGTAATCCAGACCTATGGATTTATTCAGTGACCCGATGAGTTTTGTGTATACTAGAAGTGTAATGGAAACATGGTGGTATTTCTTGTACTATACGTAGATGATATTTTTGGTAGTTGGAAACAATATCAAAGTGTTGCTGGAAGTAAGAGTATGATTGTCCAAACAATTCGACATGAAAGACTTGGGAGAATGCACACATATTCTCACGATCAAAGTGATCACAAGAAAAGAATGTTGTGCTTATCCCAAACTTCATATAACGAGCTCGTTTTAGCATGCAAGACTCCAAGAAAGGTTTTCTATCTTTTAGGCATGAAGTAGCTTTATCTAAAGAAGTGTCTCCAAAGACATCAAAGGAGATAAAGGACATGAAGGCAGTTCCTTATGCTTCGGCTATCGGAAGCCTAATGTATGTAATACTATGTACGAGACTGGATATCTATTTTGCCCATAGCATAGTTAGCAGATATCGAAGTAACCCAAGACCAGGACACTAAACTGCTGTAAAGCATATACTAGAGTATAGATGCTAGTTTACAAGGCAAATAATTTGATCCCTGTGAGTTACACGGATTTTGACTTCCAATTCGATAGGGACAATAATAAGTCGACCTCGGGGGTGTTGTGTTTACTTTAGGAGGTAAAGCCATAACAATGGAGGAGTGTTAAGCATAGATGTTTTTCGTTCTCCACTATAGAAGCTGAGTATGTGGTAGCCTCTAAGGCAACCATAGAAGTTGTATGACTCAGAAACTTCATGATGGACTTAGATATGATTTCTGGCTTGTCCAAAAATTATTACAATTTATTGTAATAATAGTGGTACAGTAGCAAACTCGAAGAAAACATAAGTCCATAAGACAAGTAAACACAATAGAGCGCAAGTACTACCCAATACGAGACATCGTATAACGAGGAGAAGTTGTTGCCGCCTAGATTGCATCAGGTGATAACCTGTAGATCCTTTCACTAAGGTCCTTAAGGCAAGAGCTTTTGATGGACATGTTGAAGGGTTGAGAATCAGATGTATGGCAGCATAGTCTTTTAGTATAAGTGGGAGATTATTAGAGTGTATACTAAAAGTCTAGCTTTTGTATAAACATTTATTTAGAAATAAAATATCACAATGGTCAAATACCTACATTTATTTGTAAGTGTAGTTGTTCAATTAATTTATATTGTAGATAACATGGTGTGTGGTGTTACACACAGAAGATCATGTTATCAGTTCTTTATAAATTATAAACAGTTGCTCACGACTAAGATGGAAAGGAACAAACCATTGGAATAGTCGTAGTGTAATTAGGTATTAGTTTATCTTGACTAATAAATTACACTAGTACACTCTAAGTGTATTGAGTAGGACCATTTTAGGCAAGTTCTTTTTATACTAACTTGATAAAAGAACTAGACCTTAGTTATTATGGAAGTGTGTGCTCTTAATCCTAATATAATAACAAACACATATATTTAGTATTTATTTCTTTGACTTATCAATGGGTGAGATTTAGCTCGATAAATCAATAAGTCAGCCCGATAAGTTGGGAAATGATATTACTTATAGTGTGTGTTGTTGATTATAGAAGGAAACTGTGTCCTAGTAATCTAGGTTGAGAATGTCCCCAAGAGGAGCTCATAAGGATTGTCATGTTAAACCCTGCAGGTGGACTTAGTCCGGCATGACGATGAGGTTGAGTGGTACTACTCTTGGACTAAGATATTAATTAAGTGAGTTGTCAGTAACTCATTTAATTAGTGGACATTCGACATCCTTAAACACAAGGAGACTACCACACTCATAATAAGAAGGAGCCCAAAATGTAATTTGGGATTGGTGCGGTAGTTCAATAATAATTCTTTAGTGATATGAATTATTATTGATGAAGTTAAGTTGTGTGTTCAGGGCGAACACGGGAAGCTTAATTTCATCGGGAGACCAAAACCAATTCCTCCTCTCGATCCCTATCGTAACATCTTGTATATAGAAATTTATACCCACCACATATCCACTTCTTACCCACCTTTATACCCATCCTATTGGGGCCGACCAAGCAAGCTTGGAACCCAAGCTTGGGCCGACCAAGTAAATAGGATGAGTTGAGTTGGTGTGGTCGGCCCTAGCTTGAACCCAAGCTTGGTGTGGCCGGCCACATCATATTAAAAGGGATTTTATTTTTAATCTTTTCTTAATGTGGATATCATGGTTTTAAAAGAGAATTTAAAATTTAAATCTTTCCATTTATAGTTTTCTACAAAAGATTAAGAAAAGATTTGAAATATTTCCTTATTTGTAGTTTGAAAGATGGATTTTAATTTTAAGAAAACTTTCTTTTTTTAACCATGTTTATGATTTAAAAGAAAGTTAAAGATTAAATATTTCTTTTATAAGTTTCTACAAAAGATTAAGAAAAGATTTGATATCTTTCCTTATTTGTAGATTGAAAAGAGATTTAAATTTTTTGAGATAATTTTTCTTTTTGAAAATTATCCACATGTTTAAAAAAAAATTAATTTATAAAAATTCCTTTTTTATAATACACCGTGAAGGGAAAATTTATTGGAGAAATTTGTTATAAATTTTCGGAAACAAATTAAGAAGTTTTAATTCTTATGTTGATTAAAACTCTCCTTGTTTGGGATTAGAAGGTGGCCGACCATGTTTATAATGAGAAGAAAATATTTTTTAATTAAAATAAATTTTCCTTTTCATGGCAAAAGAATTAAGGAAGTTTTTTATTTAAATTTCCTTATTTGCCCAGGCCAAGTGATCCGACAGTAAGGACGGGGGACCCCCTTTGTGGGGAATCAATGACACGTGAAGGTTAGAAGTCAAAAGGGTCAGCATGAGGTCCATCCGATCGGAGAAGGGTCGGGTCAACCGGCCGAACGGGTCCGGGCGGAATCAAAGATAACCTGACGGGGAGTCGGGTTTCCGACGCTCATGGTGAACACGGTCGCCGGGCCGAGCGGGTAGCCCGCTCGGCCGAGGCGTAAAGCATCAATGCTGTGAAGGAACAGTCTCAGCCGAGCACGCGATGGAGTGAAATCTTCCCGGTCGGACCGATACCTACGCCCGATCGGACCGATGCCTGCCGAGCGGATGGACGCTCGGCTCGGGGAAAAAAGAGACAAGGACAAGGGGACATTGGGGAACATCTTCTGACAACAGGCATGTTCGACGACCAAGCCATACGCAGAATCCTACGACGGAAGGTTCTGCTGTCCCATCAGAAAGGTGCTCGGACTGTAGCAGTATGGTGTCAGGCATGCTCCTCTGGTAAGCCCATACTAAGGCATGGTAAAGGACACGTGTACGTCTCGGTAAGTGTGCATAAGCCTCCCCACAGCTCTATATAAGAGCCCGCAGACTTTGCCGGAGGTACGCGATCTCTCATCTTTGGAGTCACTTCATCATTTTCCTCTTGCCTCACTTGAGCGTCGGAGGGTCATCGTCGGGAACCCCTTCCCGGCTCGATTTCCTTGCAGGTTCGCCGGAGATCTATACGGCCGGTCAGAGATCCACGTCATCAGTTCGGAGATAGGGGAGAGCGCCACGTCCCCAGCGTCCGTCGACTCAGCGTTCGGACAGGATCAAATTGGCGCCGTCTGTGGGAACGCACCTGCATCCGAGTGGAAGAGATGGATGAAGCTGGACGACCTCACACCGTGATGCTCTCCCAGGAGGAGCTCGACGCTCTAATCTAGACAAGAGCAGCTAAGCTCGTGGAGCATCAGAAACAGAAGGTGCAAGCCGAGCGACTGGAGCAACAAGCGATGTCAGCGTCAGGAGCCCGAGCGGCAGCAGAGTTCCGACCGGAGAACATCTCAGCATGGGGCCGAGATAAGGATCCGATCGGCATCCAAGGAGAAGCACCGCCTGCCCCGATTTCATTTCAACGGGGATCAAATTGGTAGATGGAAGCTCCTTGGGTGGGCCCCTTCAAAGTCATCGAAAAGCTCCACTCAGGTTCCTATTATCTGGAGGATGAAGACGGACGGCAACTGGATCGACCATGGAGCGCGAACCACCTCTAGTCTTACCGGGCGGGGTGAAAGGTGCGCCAATGTAATGTATGCTGTATACTTTCCGTTCGGCTATATACTTGAAATGCAGGAGTAAAAAATCAAAAAATTAGCGCAAGTATAGGGCATCGCCAGCCGAATCGGAAGGCCGTCGAGCTCCGACGTTAAATATCGAGAGTCGGACCGGCGACTATAAACCCTCCGGTCGGAAGACCGTCGAGCTCCGATGTTAAATATCGAGAGTCGGACCGGCGACTATAAACCCTCCGGCCGGAAGACCGTCGAGCTCCGACGTTAAATATCGAGAGTCGGACCGGCGACTATAAACCCTCCGGCCGGAAGACCGTCGAGCTCCGACGTTAAATATCGAGAGTTGGACCGGCGACTATAAACTCCCCGTTCGGAAGACCGTCGAGCTCCAACGTTAAATATCGAGAGTCGGATCGGCGACTATAAACCCCTTGGCTGGAAGACCGTTGAGCTCCGACGTTAAATATCGAGAGTCGGACCGGCGACTATAAACCTTCCGGCCGGAAGACCGTCGAGCTCCGACGTTAAATATCGAGTCGGACCCGACTATACCCCCGCCGGAAGACCGTCGAGCTCCGACATTAAATATCGAGTCGGACCGACTATAAATCCTGGCGGAAGACCGTCGAGCTCCGGCGTTAAATATCGAGTCGGACCGGCGACTATAAACCCTCGGGGAAGACCGTCGAGCTCCGACGTTAAATATCGAGAGTCAGACCGACGACTATAAACCCCCCTGCCGGAAGACCGTCGAGCTCCGACATTAAATATCGAGAGTCAGACCGGCGACTATAAACCCTCCGGCCGGAAGACCGTCGAGCTCCGACATTAAATATCGAGAGTCGGACCAGCGACAATAAACCCTCCGGCCGGAAGACCGTCGAGCTCCGACGTTAAATATCGAGAGTCGGACCTAAATATCGAGAGTTGGACCGGCGACAATAAACCCTCCGGCCGGAAGACCGTCGAGCTCCGACGTTAAATATCGAGAGTCGGACCGGCGACTATAAACCCTCCGGCCGGAAGACCGTCGAGCTCCGACGTTAAATATCGAGAGTCGGACCGGCGATTATAAACCCTCCGACCGGAAGACCGTCGAGATCCGACGTTAAATATCGAGAGTCGGACCGGCGACTATAAACCCCCCGGCCGGAAGACCGTCGAGCTCCGACGTTAAATATCGAGAGTCGGACCGGCGACTATAAACCCCGGCCGGAATACCGTCGAGCTCCGACGTTAAATATCGAGAGTCGGACCGGCGACTATAAACCCCCCGGCCGGAAGACCGTCGAGCTCCGACGTTAAATATGGAGAGTCGGACCGGCGACTATAAACCCCCCGGCTGGAAGACCGTCGAGCTCCGACGTTAAATATCGAGAGTCGGACCGACAACTATAAACCCTCCGGCCGGAAGACCGTCGAGCTCCGACGTTAAATATCGAGAGTCGGACCGGCGACTATAAACCATCCTGTCGGAAGACCGTCGAGCTCCGACGTTAAATATCAAGAGTCGGACCGGCGACTATAAACCCCCCGGCCGGAAGACCGTCGAGCTCCGACGTTAAATATCGAGAGTCGGACCGGCGACTATAAACCCCCCGGCCGGAAGACCGTCGAGCTCCGACGTTAAATATCGAGAGTCGGACCGGCGACTATAAACCCTCCGGCCGGAAGACCATCGAGCTCCGACGTTAAACCCGAGAGTCGAACCAGCGACTATAAACCCCCCCCGGTCGGAACGAAAGATGCTTGAAGATGAGCGACAAGGGAAAGTAGTGACAAGTCGTATGCCACAAGTCGTATGCACCTACACCCGCTCGGGAGGCCTAGTTGGCCGAGTTGTGTGTCATAGGCCCCGACCAATCACCCACAAGCATGCAAAGTAAAAACGAAGTTGCACAACACAGATAAATTTTTCATTGAAATTAGAGGAATCAAGGTCGAGCGACCGAATTACAAAAAGGGAAGTTTTGCCCGAACGGCCAAAGTATATAAAGACTTCTATTCCAGAAAAACATAAAGATCATTAGGGATGGAGCTAAGGAGCGCCGCATAGTCTTGGGTCGGGATGCTGGCGGAGTCAGGGAGCTGACCCTTGGACTTCAGATAGTCCGTCGTGGCGGTGATGGCAAGCTCAAAGGCATTATACATTCGCTCGCACACTTTTTCTGAAAATTCGGTCGAGCGGATGTGCTTCAGCCTCAGGGTTGCGACTCGGCCGGGTTCCGCTCTTGATATTCCTTGAAGGCAGCTTGGGAAGCTTCGAGAGACTCCTGCAAAGTCTTCAGCTCATCCTTATGTTTGATCGCCTCGGCCGAGCGGCTCACCTTCTCGCCGTCCAACTGCTCCATCAGCTCTTTGACTCGTTTCTCCAAGCCCCGGGCCTCGACGTTTTTCTTCTCTAGATCGGCGATAGCCGTTTTCTTCCGATCGGTTGCCAGGCTTATTTTTCGGTCTAGTGATTTGACCTGTCGTTCGAGTTCGGCCAGAGTATGGGTCTGGTCGGTCGTCTTCTTTTGCTCAGCCGCCAACAGATCTTGGATCTTCTTGAGCTCTTTCTACAGCTCGGCGTATGAAGGACCCTGGGAGGGCGCACCGCCCGAACTCCTTAGCCTCTTTAACTCTTCGTCCACCATGGCCATGTTGGAGTGTATACTGAAAGTCTAAGCTTTGTAAACATTCATAATGAATAAAGAATCACATTTGGTCAAATTTTCTACATTTAGTTGTAGTTGTTCAATTAATTTATATTGAAGATAATATAGTATGTGGTGTCACATACAGAAGATGATATTATCAGTACCTTATAAATTATAAACAGTAGCTCACGACCAAAATGGAAAGGAACAAACCATTAGAAGGTCGTAGTGTAATTAGGTATCAGTTTATCTTGACTGTATAATTACACTAGTACACTTAGTGTGTATTGAGTAGGACCATTTGAGGTCGTTTCTTTTATACTGACTTTATAAAGAAACAAAGACCTCGGTTATTATGGAAGTGTGTGCTCTTAATCCTAATATAATAACAAGCACATATATTTGATATTTATTTCTTTAATTTATCAATGGGTGAGATTTAGTTCGTTGAATCAATAAACCCGATAAGTTGGGAAATGGTATCACTTATGGTGTGTGTTGTTGATTATAGAAGGAAACTGTGTCCTAGATATACTAGGTTGATAATGTCCTCAAGAGGAGCTCATAAAGATTGTCATGTTAAACCCTGCAGGTGGACTTAGTCCGACATGACAATAAGGTTGAATGGTACTACTCTTGGATTTAGATATTAATTAAATGAGTTGTCAGTAACTCACTTAATTAGTGGACATTTGATATCTTAAACACAGGGAGACTAACACACTCATAATAAGAAGGGAAAAAAAATGTAATTTGGGATTGGTGCGGTAGTTCAATGATAGTTCTCTAGTGGAATGAATTATCATTGATAAAATTAAGTTGTGTGTTCGGGGCGAACACGGGATGCTTAATTTTATCGGGAGACCAAAACCAATTCCTCCTCTCGGTCCCTATCGTAGCCTCTTATTTATAGAGTTCTATACCCACCTATACCCACCTTCATACCCAATTAGGGGTCGGCCAAGCTAGCTTGGGAACCAAGCTAGGGCCGGCCAAATATTGGGCCGCCTAGCTTGAACCCAAGCTAGTGGGGGGCCAAATTAAATAAAAAGGATTTTAATTTTAATTTTTATTATTATGTGGAAGATATAATTTAAAGAGAATTAAAATTAAAATATCTCTCTTGTAAAAGATCTACAAAAGATTAAAGAAAGAGATTAGATCTCTTTCCTTATTTGTAGATTGGAGAGATGTTTTATTTTTTCTTTAAAAATTATTCACATGTTGATAAAATTAAAATTATAGAAATTTCCTTTTATCAACCATGAAGAGATTTTAAAGAGAAATTTTATTTTTTAAAATTTTCGGAAACAAATTAGGAAGTTTTAATTGTTGATTAAAACTTGTCCAATTTGTTCTCCAATGATGTGGCCGGCCATTGAAGATTGATTTGGAAAATTTATTTTATTTTTCTAAATTAAATCATGTCAAGGAAATTGAGGAAATTTTATTGTAATTAAATTCCTAATTTGCCTAGGCCAAGGAATATAAAAGAAGGGGTGAGGGTGCCTTCATGAGATACAACCTCTATTATTTTCTCTCCCTCTTTTGTTCCTTGGTGTGGCCGGCCATCCTCTCCCTCTCTTCCTCTTGTGGTGGCCGAACCTCTCTCCCTTCCTTGGAGCTTTTGTGGTGGCCGGATACTACTTGGAGAAGAAGAAGAAGGAGAGAAAGCTAGCATCTCTTGGAGCTTGGTTAGTATTTTGGTTTTCTTCTTTGGTGAAGTTCTTCCTTTGTGGCCGAACCTTGCTTGGAGGAGAAGAAGATGGTTGGTGGTTTCTCATCTCGGTAGATCGTTGCCCACACAACGTCAGAGGTTAGAAGAGGAATACGGTAGAAGATCAAGAGGTTTTTCTACAAGGTATAACTAGTAATTTTTATTTCCGCATCATGCTAGTTATTTATGGAAATAATACCAAATACAAGAGGCTTACATTCTAGTATTTCGAATATATTTTTCGATGTTGTGTTCTTTTGTTTTCTTGCTTTTCCTTGTGATTTGATTGTTCTCTTTGGTTAACCTAAAGTTATTTTAGGAAATTAAATATTAGCTTTCTATTAAAGGTTTTGTCTAGTCGGTGGTGGTTGCTCCCATATCCAAGAAGGCCATGTGCCTCGCCACGTCAGTACTGGGAACCTTTTATGGAAATTAATATTTAATGGAATTAATAACTTAAGGAGACTTGGGTCGAACGTGTTAAGTTCCAGAGATCCAAGTCAAAACCTAAAAGAACAAATAGATTAAGTTTTGGATCAAACGTGTTAAGTTCCGCAGGCGATCCAAAATTTAATTTAAAAGAACACATGGTAGCTAGGAAAATGTTCAGACCTTTGTACAAAATTTTTGTACAGTGGAACCTCTAGGTTTTCCGAGTAGCAACCAACAATTGGTATCAGAGCTAGGGTTTTGCCTCTGTGTATTTGGTATTTAGTTTAATTATGCACATGTCATACATAATTTAGGCAGGTTAATAGTAGGATGTGCTAACTTTGTGGATGCAGGATCCAACTATTATGGCTTTTAGTTAATTATGTGTGTGATTGAACCCTTGGACATGTCAAGGGCAATTTATATGTGTGTGCATGATTGTATTAAAATACAGGGGCTGTATTTAGTTTTATTAGGATTTTATTTTTGATCTAGATACATGTACATTCCTTTTATGGAATATAGGATCAAAAATGTAAAATTCTATTTATGTCGCGAATCGAATCTTGCAAAGCGTGGAACCTTCTAAGGACCAGAGGCGCAGCGGAACTAGGAGCAAGATGGATGCGACAGCTAGACCCGGAGGCGGTGGCCAAATATGGCAGCAGCTTGGGATGACAACACACGGAGGACAATTAAGAGATAAAAGCCATAATAGTTGAAAATTAAATTTTCTATTTATTGCTTTTATATTGTGCTGTGTGTGCATGTTAGTTTACAAGTTTAGTAGGCTAGCATAGTTAAAATTCCTCATTTATAAATAACTAAGTGGGAGAGGGATTTTTAAATAAATCACATGGTCTCCATTACTGGTTTGTAAGTGATGCAAACAAGCTTGCGCGTTGGCTCTGAGTGCCTTCCTCCTTAAGGGGTAAGCTTGTTTGTGGATCACTAGAACAGACTTCCATTTTTGGATGACTATAGGAAATTAATTAAGAGCGTGTGATCTTCCCCAACGGAAGGGGCATAATCTTATTAATGGACTTAGTGTCAAGTAATGGTATACACTTAGACACATCTAATAGTATCCTCCCCAACGGAGTCACTATTATTATTTGTGTGACCAAATAATACCAACTATTAATTTTATTTGTCAAAAAGTTAGGTTGACAAGATAATAAAATTAATGGGTTAAAACCCTCCTTTTACAAATGTTGAATTTGTATACGTCCACACTAACGTGGCATACAAAATTCACGGTGTGATGAGGTGTTGGTTAATTTAAAATAGTATTGTTTGAGGAATCAATATTATTCTAAATTTAGAGTTCTGACCAAAAGTTATTTGTGATTCTTAGGATGACTTTCAACCCACTGTCCATCATACTTCAACAAAATAGACTTGCTGGACCTAATTACATAGATTGGAAAAGGAACACGGACATTGTTACATCTGAAAGCTATAAATTTATCTTGTTGAACCTTGTCACGATGCACCTTGGTGAATCTACCCAAGAGGAGATTGAATATCATAAGAGATGGGTAAAGGCAGATGAGATGGCGCGGTGTTATATTTTGGCTTCAATGTCAAATGTATTCCAACATCAAGATCAAGATTTACCAACAGTTTATGATATTATGAACAATCTCAAGGAGCTCTTTGGTCATCGGGATAGGGCTTCTAGACAAGAAGCTATGAGAAAGATAATGACCACCATGCAAGAGGGTACTCCTGTGAGGATCATATCCTAAAGATGATGGCTTATCCGAACGAGATAGAGATCCTTGGAGGAGAAATTGATGGGAAACCCGGATCGATATGATCCTCCAAACGCTACCTAGAAGTTTTGAGCGGTTCCTTGAACTATAATATGAATAAAAGGATTTATTCATTAGGGAAACTACTGACAAGCAGCAGAAGGATTATTTCGTCACAATTCTCAAATTCACTTTCTTGAAAATGGTTCTACTTCTAAACCGAAAGGAAGAAGAAGAAGAAACAAGTGGCTTGCAAAGAAAGTGAATAAATCTCGAGTACGGGATTTAAAGCTAGAGTGAAGAAGCGAAGGGCAAGTGCTTCATCTGCAAGCGGGAAAGCGGACTGTCCTCGTAGGAACCAAAACAAAGGTATATCTCATGCTCGGTTGTTGAAACATGTTTAGCGGTGTTATCTACCACAAACTGTGTGATAGGGAGCCATTGATCATGTCTGCAATTCCTTGCGGGGTTCCAGGAAACACTACATGAAAGGGAGATTACCGTCTACATGGGCAATGCTACTAAGGTGGCAGTTATTGCGATGGGAGACGTCTACTTGTCTTTTAGTAGAAATAGAAATTTGGTTTTAAGAAATTATCTTTATGTACCCAGTTTTAGAAAGAATTTAATTTCAGTTTCTAAACTGTTTATAGATGGATATTCAGTTTCTTTCAGTAACGATGTAGTTATTAAAAGAAATAAAGTGATTATCTGTTCTGGTGCATTAGTTGGCAATTTGTATATTTTAAATCCAATTTCTTCCACAAGGAAAAAATGGAAATTTATAACTCATCTTCTAATTCTAATAAGAGAAAAGAACCGTCAGAAATGAAGAACCAAGCATATCTTTGGCATCTAAGACTTGGTCATGTTAATTTAAGTAGGATTCAGAGGCTTATAGCCGATGGACTTTTGAGTTCATTAGAGTTGGAAAATTTTCCAACTTGTGAATCTTGCTTAGAAGGTAAAATGACCAAGAGGCCGTTCAAGGCCAAGGGGTATAGAGCCAAAGAAGTGTTAGAGTTGGTTCACTCTGATTTGTGTGGTCCTATGTCTGTCCAGGCAAGAGGAGGTTTTGAATATTTTGTCTCTTTCATAGACGATTATTCAAGATATGGATACATTTACCTAATGCGCCGCAAGTCCGAGTGCTTTGACAAGTTCAAAGAATACAAGGCTGATGTGGAGAAACGATTAGGTAAAAGTATCAAGACACTACGATCTGATCGTGATGGCGAATACCTCTTAGGAGAGTTTAGGAATTACTTATCAGAGGCTGGGATTCAATCCCAATTGTCCGCACTGGAACACCCAACAGAATGGTATAGCGAGCGAAGGAATAGGACTCTTATGGAGATGGTTAGATCGATGATGAGTTATTCAGAATTACCAAATTCGTTTTGGGGATATGCTCTGGAAACAGCAGTGTATCGTTCCGAACTTAGTACCTTCTAAATCAGTTTCTTCTACTCCCATAGAATTGTGGAATGGCGAAAACCCAGTCTAAGACATATTCGGTTGGGGTAGTCCAGCACATGTCTTGAAAAGATGTTGATAAGTTAGAATCTCGTACAAGTTGGCGTGTTTGTAGGATATCCCAAAGGAGCGAAGGTGATTTATTTTATAGTCCTAAAGACGGAAGGTCATTGTTAGCACCAATGCCCGCTTTTAGAAGAAGACTATATAATGGATCACAAGCTCGATAGTAAAGTTGTTTTAGAAGAACTTAGAGAGGACATGTCTACTTGATACAAGATGAAGTACCACAAGAGCGCAACACGTGTCACACATGATACACAACCACAGACGGTGCCTCGTCGTAGTGGGAGGGTTGTGAGGCGACTGAAAGATTCATGTTTTGGGAGAGTCTTGGACTTGATCCGGGTAAACATGAACCTGATCCCCATATAATGAAGCACTCCAAGATATAGATGCAGATCTTGGCAAAAGACAATGAATTAATTAGAGTCCATGTACTCTAATAAGGTTTGGGAGCTTGTAGAACCACGATGGTGTAAAAGTCGTTGGATGCAAGTGGATCTACAAAAGGAAAAGAGGGAAGGAAGGTAGAAACCTTCAAAGCTAGGCTTGTTGCAAAGGGTACACTCAAAAGAGGGAATCGATTATGAGGAGACCTTTTCACCGGTAGCCATGCTTAAGTCTATCCGGATACTCTTATCCATTCCTGCTCATATGGATTATGAGATTTGGCAAATGGATGTCAAGACAGCTTTCCTTAATGGAAGTCTTGAAGAGAACATCCATATGAAGCAACCGGAAGGGTTCATTGAAAAGGCAAAGAGCATCTAGTGTGCAAGCTCAATCGGTCCATTTATGGATGAAGCAAGCTTCAAGGTCTTGGAACATCCGATTTAATGAAGTAATCCGGTCATATGGATTTATTCAAAGTCCGGATGAGTCTTGTGTATATAAGAAGTGTAAACGTGGTGGTATTTCTTGTACTATCGTAGATGATATTTTGTTAATTGGCAACAATGTCAAGGTATTATCGGACGTAAGGGTATGGTTGTCCAAACAATTTGATATGAAGGACTTAGGAGAATGTGCACATTCTTGGGATCAAAGTTATAAGGGATCGTAAGAAAAGAATGTTGTGTCTATCCAAAGCTTCATATATAGATACAATCCTTGCTCGTTTTAGCATGCAGGATTCCAAGAAAGGTTTCTTACCTTTTAGACATGGAGTAGCTCTATCTAAAGAGATGTCTCCAAAGACATCAAAAGAGATAGAGGACATGAAAGTTGTTCCGTTGTAAGAAGCCTAATGTATGCAATGCTATATACGAGACCCGATATCTATTTTGCCGTGGGCATGGTCGCAGATATCGAGTAACCTGGACAAGGACATTGGACTGCGGTAAAACATATATTGAAGTACCCGAGAAGGACTAGAGATTATATGCTAGTTTACCAAGCGGACGATCCGCTCCACTGGGTTACATAGCGATTTCCTTCGAGATAGGGATACGATGAAGTCTACATCGGGCTATGTGTTTACTTTAGGAGGTGGAGCCATTTCATGGAGGAGTGTTAAGCGGAAATGCGACTCAACCATGAAGCCGAGTATGTAGCACCTTGAGGCAGCAAAGAAGTAGTATGGCTCAGAACTTTCTAATGGACTTAGATGTGATTCTGGTTTGCCCAAAATTATCACAATTTATTGTGATAATAGTGGTCATTGCAAACTCGAAGGAACCACGAGCTCATAAGGCAAGTAAACATATAGAGCGCAAGTACCACCTGATACGAGATATCGTGAAGCGAGGAGAAGTTGTCATCGCCAAGATTGCATCAGCAGATAACCTGGCAGATCCTTTCACTAAGGCCCTTCCGGCGAAAGTTTTCGATCGGCATGTGGAGGGAATGAGAATCAGATGTATGGTAGAAGATATGGCAGCTTAGTCATTAGTATAAGTGGGAGATTGTTGGAGTGTATACTGAAAGCCTAAGCTTTGTAAACATTCATAATGAATAAAGAATCACATTTGATCAAATTTTCTACATTTAGTTGTAGTTGTTCAATTAATTTATATTGAAGATAATATAGTATGTGGTGTCACATACAGAAGATGATATTATCAGTACCTTATAAATTATAAATAGTAGCTCACGACCAAAATGGAAAGGAACAAACCATTAGAAGGTCGTAGTGTAATTAGGTATCAGTTTATCTTGACTGTATAATTACACTAGTACACTTAGTGTGTATTGAGTAGGACCATTTGAGGTCGTTTCTTTTATACTGACTTTATAAAGAAACAAAGACCTCGGTTATTATGGAAGTGTGTGCTCTTAATCCTAATATAATAACAAGCACATATATTTGATATTTATTTCTTTAATTTATCAATGGGTGAGATTTAGTTCGTTGAATCAATAAACCCGATAAGTTGGGAAATGGTATCACTTATGGTGTGTGTTGTTGATTATAGAAGGAAACTGTGTCCTAGAGATACTAGGTTGATAATGTCCTCAAGAGGAGCTCATAAAGATTGTCATGTTAAACCCTGCAGGTGGACTTAGTCCGACATGACAATAAGGTTGAGTGGTACTACTCTTGGATTTAGATATTAATTAAATGAGTTGTCAGTAACTCACTTAATTAGTGGACATTTGATATCTTAAACACAGGGAGACTAACACACTCATAATAAGAAGGAAAAAAAAATGTAATTTGGGATTGGTGCGGTAGTTCAATGATAGTTCTCTAGTGGAATGAATTATCATTGATAAAATTAAGTTGTGTGTTCGGGGCGAACACGGGATGCTTAATTTTATCGGGAGACCAAAACCAATTCCTCCTCTCGGTCCCTATCGTAGCCTCTTATTTATAGAGTTCTATACCCACCTATACCCACCTTCTATACCCACCAATAAGGGGTCGGCCAAGCTAGCTTGGGAACCAAGCTAGGGCCGGCCTAGGTATATTATTGGGTGGCCTGCCCTAGCTTGAACCCAAGCTAGTGGGGGCCGGCCAAATTAAATTAAAAAGTGATTTTAATTTTAATTTATATTATTATGTGGAAGATATAATTTAAAGAGAATTAAAATTAAAATATCTCTCTTGTAAAAGATCTATAAAAGATTAAAGAAAGAGATTAGATCTCTTTCCTTATTTGTATATTGGAGAGATGTTTTATTTTTTCTTTAAAAATTATTCACATGTTGATAAAATTAAAATTATAGAAATTTCCTTTTATCAACCATGAAGAGATTTTAAAGAGAAATTTTATTTTTTAAAATTTTCGGAAACAAATTAGGAAGTTTTAATTGTTGATTAAAACTTGTCCAATTTGTTCTCCAATGATGTGGCCGGCCATTGAAGATTGATTTGGAAAATTTATTTTATTTTTCTAAATTAAATCATGTCAAGGAAATTGAGGAAATTTTATTGTAATTAAATTTCCTAATTTGCCTAGGCCAAGGAATATAAAAGAAGGGGTGAGGGTGCCTTCATGAGATACAACCTCTATTATTTTCTCTCCCTCTTTTGTTCCTTGGTGTGGCCGGCCATCCTCTCCCTCTCTTCCTCTTGTGGTGGCCGAACCTCTCTCCCTTCCTTGGAGCTTTTGTGGTGGCCGGATACTACTTGGAGAAGAAGAAGAAGAAGGAGAGAAAGCTAGCATCTCTTAGAGCTTGGTTAGTATTTTGGTTTTCTTCTTTGGTGAAGTTCTTCCTTTGTGGCCGAACCTTGCTTGGAGGAGAAGAAGATGGTTGGTGGTTTCTCATCTCGGTAGATCGTTGCTCACACAACGTCCGAGGTTAGAAGAGGAATACGGTAGAAGATCAAGAGGTTTTTCTACAAGGTATAACTAGTAATTTTTATTTCCGCATCATGCTAGTTATTTATGGAAATAATACCAAATACAAGAGGCTTACGTTCTAGTATTTCGAATATATTTTTCGATGTTGTGTTCTTTTGTTTTCTTTCTTTTCCTTGTGATTTGATTGTTTCTTTGGTTAACCTAAAGTTATTTTAGGAAATTAAATATTAGCTTTCTATTAAAGGTTTTGTCTAGTCGGTGGTGGTTGCTCCCATATCCAAGAAGGTCATGTGCCTCGCCACGTCAGTACTGGGAACCTTTTATGGAAATTAATATTTAATGGAATTAATAACTTAAGGAGACATGGGTCAAACGTGTTAAGTTCCGCAGGAGATCCAAGTCAAAACCTAAAAGAACAAATAGATTAAGTTTTGGATCAAACGTGTTAAGTTCCGCAGGCGATCCAAAATTTAATTTAAAAGAACACATGGTAGCTAGGAAAAGGTTCAGACCTTTGTACAGTGGAACCTCTAGGTTTTCCGAGTAGCAACCAACAGGCCAGACGATTGGAGACAGCGATCTCCTCTACCCATCTCTGACATAAATAAAATCATTAATAGCCGATCGGAGAAAGCGCGTAGAAGACCAAAAAAAGCATAGTTACCCCAGTGGCCTGCTGCATGTGGCTATTGGCCAGATTGCAGAGTGGAATCATCGCGACACGTTCCTGAGCGTCGACCCACATCTCGGCCAGGGGCCCCTTCATGGTGATCATGTGCTCAGGCGCGGTTGGCCGATCGGACTCGAGCATCAGCTCTTTGGTGGGGAGATGTAGGGAGACCCTGATGGTACGACGTTGACCGAGAGTCGTCTGAGCGGAAGCTGGGGAAGGATCGGAGGTCGGTGCAAAAAACTGGGACAAAATTGTCGAGCGTTGGACTCGGCGGGGAGAGGGCGGAAGAGCGTTGACAGGTATGGCCTCGAGGGGGTCCGCGGATGCATCCAGTTGGGATGGGGTCCGATCGGACGAGATCGCCTCCACCGCGGGGGCTTTGCCGCGAGAATCGGCAGTGGTCCGTTCGGACGGCTGGACTGCGGAAGTGGCCGATCGAAGTGGTGTCTCCGTTCGGCATCTCTTTTGTCAGAGAGGGCGCTCTTCCTCCTGTGCGGAGCCTTCCTCCTGAACTGTTGGTCCCCTGCTAGGGGTGGCGCCTCTTGCCACATCCCGGGGAGAGGCTTGAGCGGCCGACTCCTCGTGGGTCTCGCTCTCCCCTTCGTGTGAGCCGACCGGCTCAATCCCACGCAACTCCATCTCCTTGGCAGCTGCGGCCTCGAGCGCCGCCGCTTTCCTCTTCAAAATCCCGGCCATCACGGACTCTATGACAATGTCCGCTGCAAAGGAAAAAGGAGAAAATCAGTTAACAATCAAGGCGAATGCATAAGTAAAATTCTTACCGAAGCTGCTCGGGAGGGGAGTCCGGATCGGACTCAGACCAAATATGTACATCACCCCTTCGGGTAAGAATTTGTTGATGTTGAACTTCAGACCGGCTAGCATGTTGGCAGCGTGAAGATAATCTGGTCAGGTCTTGAACCTTTTTAGCTCAGGGGAAGTTGGCGGTCTGACCTGCCACTGGTTCGGAAGGAGGCCCGTTCGGGAAGACAAAGATAGAAGTAGTACTCTTTCCAATGTTTATTGGAAGAGGACAGTTTATTAAAGAAGATTAAATCGGGCCGAGCCTGGAACATGTAAGTACCCAGCTCGGACTGTTTAGGATAATAAAAATAGTAGAAGACCTCCGGTCGGAGGGAAATTTTGTGGATTCTGAACAAGACAACAACGCCCTTTTGGAAGGTGTTAGGGACTAAGCTGTAGGACCGTGATCGTTCGATAGAGGGGGGGTGAATATCGATTCAAAAAACTTGAGTGTAAAAGTACGTAGCGGAAAAGTAAATGAACACAATTGATTTTACTTCGTTCGGAGCCTGTGACGACTCCTACTCGAAGGCCCGTGGTCCTTGACCACTTTCGTTGGGCAATCACTAGCAATTCGAATGTGATTACAAAAAGAGTACAAGAAATGCTAATGAAACAAAGCACAAAGCTGTACCGACAGAAAAAGAAAACTTAAGGAGCAAGGGCGCGTTGTCAGAGCTTTGTTAGCGTCGCTGGAGCACAGAGCAGCAAAGCAATCTGGGAATTCTGAGAGATGTGTTTTTGAAGCTCCACCCCTGGGGCTTCTTTTATATGTTGTTCCGAGCGCCCTGGTGCGACGTGGCAAGTCCAGTCAGGATGCTCCACGTGGCGAGGCGACGCAGAGGATAAAACTTGCCCCGGGCGCCCGGACCACCTTTTTCCAGAGATTCCTTCTCCTGCAAAACAAGGTTAGTCCGAGGCAAAATATACCCTGCAACACAGATTGTTAGCACAATGAATTAACAGAAAAAGTATGACTTAGATTCTGTCTTTTTGAGACCGAAATCTAGTCACGATCTCGACTTAGATATCCGAAATGGATCTAAGCCGAATCGACGCCTAATGTTCCCTTTCCGGGAACGCGTCCTCGCAATCACTCCCCTCCAGTGACTTACCTTACTTACCCGCCAGACGTCCGGTCAGCCCTTCGACCCGTCTGGACTTCTCGTCAGCTATCCGGTCAGCCCGTTAACCTAGCTGGACTTCTTGCCAAGCGTCCGGTCAGCCCGTCGACCCGCTTGGACTTCGTGCCAGCTATCTGGTCAGCCCGTCGACCTAGCTGGGCTTCGTGCCAGACATCCGGTCAGCCCGTCGACCTGTCTGGACTTATCCTGCACACTCGATCAGAGTGTTAGATCAACAATAAACCTAACTTAACCTATTTGTCATTCATCAAAATCTGGGTTAAATCATTAGTGCTAACCGCACCAACAATCTCTCCCTTTTTGATGGAATGACAACCTGGTTAAGTTAGTGAAGACATTTGCAAGAAAAAAAAAACAGATAATATCATTATGTGGATATTTTTTAAGTTAGTTTGTATTTTCAATTGGTTTGGCTAACTTAACCCATCTAACCCTCCCCCTTTGGCATTCATCAAAAAAATAAGCATGTTTAAAATAATAAAAAGGTATAGACTTCAGACAAAGTAAGGAATCATGTCAAGTTAATCTGGGGGAGTTAAACTTAGTAATTTATCTTTTGTAAAAGAGCTAAGTTTTGAGACAAGTTTAAAGATCTATTTTTCAAAACTAGGTAAAATTGATTTTCTAAAACTGAGTTGGTAATGGATTCAACTTTCAAGACTTAAGTACATAAAAGACTTGATTTTTAAATCTAGTTTTCAAAAATAGGTGTATATATAAAAAAAATCCAGATTTAAAGGCTAAGTTTTGTGAAAAATAGCTAATTTTTCAAGTATAGCTTCTAAGGTTAAGGTTTAAGAATAAGTTCTAAATTTCAAAAAAAAAAACAATTTTTTTAAAACAGGTTTCAACTCTTTTCAAACATAAGCAAAATTTCAAAACTAAGTTTTAAAATATATTTCAAGATTGATTGAAGTTGAATTTTCAACACTAAGTTTGTAAAAAAAATTTAAAAAGACTTAGTTTATAAACTTACGCTTAGTTTACAAAAATTAATTTTTATAGAATTAAGTAGAATTAAGTAAAGTCAAGTTCTCAGAACTAGATTTTTAAATTCAATTTTCAAAACTACGTTAAATCTAATTTTGAAATTTAATAGCTTAGTTTTCAAAAATAGGTTTAAGAAATTTTTAATAAAAGTGTTTTAAAAAAATTGAAAAAATTTTAATTGATTCCTCCCCTTGGACTTGACATTAAATCAAATGTCTAACCAGTTAGTTACTGACTGACTTATCAAAAGATAGCAGCTTTCACTTGGTTAGTCAAGTTAAGGTCAATCTTAACTTGATTAATATATATTTTGTTTTTAACGCCCAGACTTATGTCGATGCACTGAAATAAGCATCTTAAGTCTTAGGCAAGTGGCCTATGCATCTCACCCCATTCTATTGTTCGGCAAACACAAGCAAGGTAAGCCTAGGGTTTTGGTGAGATGCTCAAAACTAGTCCTATGGGTGCATGTTCTCTAAGGATTTTGAACTAGTCTAAGGCTAAAAGTTTATTTAAAAATCTAAAAATAGAAAGGTTTTAAAAACTGACACATGTTTGAACTTATGAGTTAAAAACAATGATTTTGAAAGTATTTTGAAATTCGAAATTCCTAGTCTATTAGGCACATTCCTAGTTTTCTACGTAAATGGCTAAATTCATTTTCAGGGAGTGGTTTAGTGAATATGTCAGCTAAGTTTGACTTGGACTCAACGTATTTGAGCTCAATGTCACCCTTAGTAACATGATCCCTGATAAAGTGGTGCCTAATTTCAATGTGTTTGGTTCTTGA
The DNA here is from genome assembly GCF_018446385.1 of Zingiber officinale. NCBI lineage: Eukaryota > Viridiplantae > Streptophyta > Magnoliopsida > Zingiberales > Zingiberaceae > Zingiber > Zingiber officinale. The sequence continues at coordinate 135,138,719 of NC_056002.1, forward strand.
ATGATGCACTGGATTTTTTTGTTAAATTTATTGAGCTAATATTGTCAATTAAGACTTTTACATTTGTGATTTTTAAGTTAAAATCTTTTAAGGTGTGCATCATCCATAATAATTGGGCTACACATTCTCCTATGGCTATGTATTCTCACTCAGTTGTAGATAGTGCAACACAATGTTACTTTCTACTAAACCAGCTAACAAGTGATGGGCCTAGTAGTTGACATCCACTACTTGTGCTTTTGCGGTCTAATTTGCACCCAGCATAATCTGAGTCAGAATATCCTATTAATTCAAACTCACTGGTCCTAGGATACCAGATTCCTACTTTTGTTGTTCCCTTAAGATATCTAAAAATCCTTTTGACTTGAGTCAAATGGGATTCTTTAGCACAGGTTTGGTATCTTGCACACATACTAACTGCAAATAAGATATCAGGTCGGCTTGCAGTTAGGTAGAGTAGACTTCCTATTGCACTTCTATAGTACTTTAGATCTACTGGTTTTCCATTTGGGTCATTGTCTAAGATTGTGTTTACTGCCATGGGTGTTTTTATTTCTTTTGTATTTTCCATTCTGAATTTTTTAAGTAATTCTTTAATGTATTTGTATTGATAAATGTAATTTCCTTCATTTGTTTGTTTGATTTGTAATCCTAGGAAATAGGTCAATTTTCCTACTAAGCTCATTTCAAATTCTTGTTCCATTAGATTAATAAATTCTTCTAGAAAGTCTGAGTTAGTTGAACCAAATATTATATCATCTACATATATTTGTGCTATAAATATGTCGTTATTTAGTAATTTAACAAACAAGGTTGGATCAATTTGACCTTGGTTGAATCCTTTGGATGTTAAGTAAAATGTTAGCCTTTCATACCATGCCCTGGGTGCTTGTTTAAGTCCATATAATGCTTTCTTCAACTTAAAGACATAATCAGGGTGTTCTATATTTTCAAACCCAGGAGGTTGACTTACATACACTTCTTCTTTTATTAGTCCATTGAGAAAGGCTGACTTAACATCCATTTGATATAGTCTGAATCCCTTATGGGCTGCATAACCTAGTAATATTCTAATGGATTCTAGTCTGGCTACTGGGGCATAGGTCTCATCGTAGTCAAGTCCTTCAACTTGATTGAACCCTTTGGCAACTAGCCTAGCCTTATTCCTAGTAATTTCCCCAGTTTCACTTAATTTGTTTCTAAATACCCATTTTGTTTCTATTACTTTCTTATCTTTAGGTGGTGGCACTAGATCCCAAACTTCATTACGCTCAAATTGAGCTAGTTCTTCTTGCATAGCGATGATCCAATCTGGATCAAGTAGGGATTCAGCTACAGTTTTGGGTTTAATTTTTGAAATCAGGGAGATTTGACTCAGGTTTCTAAAAGATGATCTGGTTTGAACCCTTAGGTCTGGGTCACCAATTATTTGATCAGTTGGATGGTTAGGATTTACTCTTATAGTTCTAGGGGGTTCATTTTCTTGAGTGTGTTCATCTTCTTCATAGTCTAGGGATTGATTGGTTTCTTCAGAATTATTAATTTCAGTAGGTTGAAGTTGAGTTTGTCCTTGGGTTTCTTCAAATTTTACATTTGTGGTTTCCTCGATTTTTAGCGTAATTTTGTTATATATTCTGTAACCCCTACTGTTTAGAGAATATCCTACAAAAATTCCATTTTCTACTTTAGAGGTGAATTTTCCTAAATGTTCTCTAGTATTTAGGATGAAGGCTGGACACCCAAATACTTTAAAATATTTTATGTTAGGTTGTTTGTTATAGAATATTTCAAAGAAGGTTTTATTATGTCTTTTATTTAATGTTGTTCTATTTTGCACATAGCAGGCTGTGCTAACAGCTTCTGTCCAGAAATATTTAGGTAGGTTATATTCATTTAACATAGTTCTAGAGGCATCTAGTAAGGTTCTATTTTTTCTTTCTACAATTCCATTTTGTTGGGGGGTTTTAGGACATGAAAATTCGTGATGGTAGACATTTTCAAGACAGAATTTGTTAAAATTATGATTTTTAAATTCTCCCCCATTGTCACTCCTAATTCTTTTAATTTTAAGATCTTTTTCATTTTCAATTTGTTTGCAAAAGTTTGTAAATATTTCAAAAGTTTCGTCTTTATGTTTTAAGAATTTTACCCAAGTAAACCTAGAATAATCATCTATTATGACTAAACAGTATAAGTTTCCATTTATGGATTTGACTCCATGGGAGTCAAAAAGATCTAAGTGTAGAAGTTCTAATATTGAGTTGGTTTGTGGCTGATTTATTGGTTTGTGAGTGGATTTAGTTTGTTTACCTTGTTGACAAGCATTACATATGGTTGAATCTATGTTAGGTAATTTTGGTAAGCCTCTCACTAGTCCATTTAATTTGCTTATATTTCTAAAGTTGGTGTGAGACATTCTTCTATGCCATAACCATGTTTCTTCTTTTTGTGTTAAATAACACTTAATGGAAGAAGTGGTTAAGTTGATGGCATAGATGTTGTCTTTTCTAAAACCTTTTAGGTTTATGGTAGGATTATCTAGATGTTTGATTAAACACTCTGTGAATAGAAATTTAACCTTATACCTAGTATCACATAATTGACTTATACTCAGAAGATTATATTTAAAATTTTCAACAAATAAAACATTTGTAATTATAAAGTCTATTTTTAATTCAATATTACCTATACCAATTACCTTGAGTTTGCCGTTGTTTCCAAAGGCAACTGTTCCTAAGCTTTTGTAAGTGAGTTGAGTGAACTTGGTGTGATCTCCAATCATATGTTTGGAGCAACCACTGTCCAAAATCCACTTTGTTTCCTACAGTAAGTAGGATTTAAAGTTAGTCTTTTTATTTTTGAGCCGACATTATTTAAGTTAAGTTTAAAATTAAAGTTTTGACATTAATTTTTAAAATTAATATTTTGAAATTAATTTTTAAGTTTTAAAATTAAAATTTTGAAATTAATTTTTAAGTTTAAAATTAAAATTTTGAAATTAACTTTTAAGTTTAAAATTAAAATTTTGAAATTAATTTTTAAGTTTAAAATTAAAATTTTGAAATTAATTTTTAAGTTTTAAAATTAAATTTTTGAAATTAATTTTTAAGTTTAAAATTAAAATTTTGAAATTAATTTTTAAGTTTTAAAATTAAAATTTTGAAATTAATTTTTAAGTTTAAAATTAAAATTTTGAAATTAATTTTTAAGTTTTAAAATTAAAATTTTGAAATTAATTTTTAAGTTTAAAATTAAAATTTTAAGCCTTATTCATCTCACCCGATCTATATTATCAATCAGGGAATCCTATGATTTTGTGAGATGAAATTGGATTTTTAATTATGGAGTTTTGGTTTAACTTGTGTTAGATTCAGATTTAGCTTTGGTCTCCACAAATAGGCAATCTTCGGATAAACTTCTAAGCTTGGTGAGTCACATGGACGTCATTAGTAGTAACCAACCTTTCGAGGTTTTCCGAATAGTCCTATCCACGGAGCTTAGTACTAAATCTTGGTCTAACTGGTTAGGATTCATTTAAGGGTAGCTTCGGTCAGTTCCACTTGGCCAAATGCACCAGATCGAAACCATATCTTTCTAGACATGCGATGCCCAAGCTTCCCTAACGTACTATCATCCAAAAACTTCACCAGTACCATGATTCAAGTTAAACTTGGTCTCTTTTTAACTAATCCTAATTACCCTGCCGGGTTAGTTAATTTTGGAGGTGCCAGCTATTCTGGAGCCTCCCCCTGAATTATTGACCTTTAATTTAAATTTTCGTTTTAGGTTTGTATTTTGGTTTTTTATTTGGTTTAATCGAGTTTATATAATATACTTTTTCTTTAGGTATATAATATTGATTAAGTCCTACTTGCGTGGTCAGACACACTTTTGGAACCCAAGCTTGATTAGTTGATTTGTATTGAGTTATTAATGACTTAAAAGTTTTATTTGAGTTCAACTTGTATCCGAGTCCGGTTTTATTATAACATGCTTTTTGATTGTTCAGGATTAAGTCAAGATTTTTTGATCTTGTTGTAAATTTTTCTAGCTTTTCTTTTAAATTGTTAATATCATTTTTTAATGATAAATTCTCCTCCTCAAGTGTTAGATCTTGAGTTGGATTTGAATTTTTGATTTGTTCCTTGAGTTTTTGATTTTCCTCAAGAAGTGATTTGTTTTCATTTTCTATTTTAATTAATTTACTATTTAAACAGGAAATGATTCTAAAAAATTTTTTGTTTAAATTAAAATATACCTCATTCGGGCCTTCGGAAACGAGTACGGACTTGTTTCAGACCCGTCTTCATCTTCCGACTCGTCTTCTGTTTCAGCTTCGCGGGCCATAAGTGCGAGGTGGCTCTGATGTTTCTGCTCTTCTTCCTCCGATTCGTCCGAGGAGTCGTCCCACGTTGCTTTGAGGGCCTTCTTTTTGGTTGGCTTCGGTTTGTCGAACTTCAGTTTTGGGCATTCGTTCTTGTAGTGTCCCTTTTTATTACAGCCGAAGCAAGTCACGTTCTTTTGTTCTGAGGGAGAACTGATCTTTTGAAGGTTCTTTTTGCTGAAGCTCCTTTTTCTCCTGGTGAACATTTTTCTTACCAAGTTCACCAGGTGTTCTTCGTCTTCGGAGTCTTGGTCGGAATCTTCTTCATATTCAGGCTTGCTCTTCTTTTCTTTGGAGGAACCTGCAAATAAAGCTATACCTTTCTCGGCTCCAACATTAGTTTGTTCATGTAATTCTAATTCACAGAAAAACTCGTCTAATTTTAACTTAGAAAGATTTTTAGAAATTTTGTAGGCATCTACGATTGATGCCCACAAACTATTACGTGGAAAAGCATTTAATGCGTACCTTATTAAGTCTCTATTTTCCATCTGGTGGCCTATCACATGAAGCCCGTTGAGGATGCCTTGATCCTCGCGTGGAGTTGATTCGCCGTTTCACCTTCCTGCATTTTTATGTTAAGAATTTTATTTAAAAGCAGGTCCCGTTTTGTTACCTTGGCGTCGCTCGTTCCCTCATGCAGCTCGATCAATTTGTCCCGCAGCTCTTTAGCGTTTTTGTGTGGACCGACTCTGTTCAGTTCTTCTCTTGTTAATCCGCACTGTAGAGTGTTGATCGCTTTATTTTCTGTTGACGCCTTTTTCTTCAAATTTGTTGTCCAGTCTTCAGGATCCAGTATATTCCCGGAGCTGTCCGCTGGAATTTTATAGGGTCTCGTAACGCTCATCCACTGGTCGAAGTCTGTTTTGAGGTAAACCTCCATGCGCTTCTTCCAGTACGGAAAATCGTCCCCGTTGAAGAGTGGAGGTCATTGTAACGACCCGCCTCCTACTGACTAGGCTGCGACGCCGATCGCTACAGTTATGCTGTGCTGGACTATTAATGCGGAATGAAAGCTGGCTAATTTAAAATTTTACTGAACTAAATACTGTAAAGTTTAACTTAGTGTTCTGGGTGTACCTAGGAGTTGTACACATGTTAGGGGAGGTGTTTACAACTGATAACAAACTTCAGATCGATCCACAGACCGATCTACTGATACTGGCACGATAGGAAACTCCGGATCGTTCAACCGACCGATCCATAAACTATGCTGCAATTCTGTACGCTGCTGGATCGGTCTGCCGACCGATCCAGCTGATCCCTGATCGGTCAATGAGACCGATCAGTGGCTTCTTGATCGGTCTGCTGACCGATCAGTGAGCCAATTTTTTTTTTTGTTTCTCGCGACCCAGCTCCTGATCGATCCCCGGATCGATCAGGGAACGAACAGAAAGCTTCTGTTCGCAGGAACCAGGTCCCTGATCGGTCTACCGACCGATCAGAGACTCCCTGATCGGTCTGCTGACCGATCAGGGGTTTCTGATTTCGTATCAGGCCCCTAATATCAGCACTGATGCGTGCCAAGGTCGTTACACAACGCTATAAAAGCTAAGAGAAACATTCTACTAGGTAATGGCTAACATACTAAACATGATTAAGGCATAGAAAACTAACTCATGGCATGTAAACATATGGAAACCAAAACTAACAAGGTTTTAAACTGTTCTCTTGCTAACTAACAGAAACATAAGATAACGCTTGCTATAAGTACTAATGCATACTGAACACGTGCTAAAGCATAATAAAATAAAACTCGATCCCTAGGATCTTTATTCCAGTTCCTTCCACACACATCTTGATCTGCATTGACCTCCAGCCTCCACTGCTAGTCCATTTTCCTTTTACCTGTATCTGCAGTATAAGGAAAATAGTAACTGTAAGCTAAAAAAACTTAGTAAGAAACCATCTACCTCACTAAAACATGCTTACGATGCAAATATGATTTTAAATCATTCTGTTTGAAAGAATATGCTAAGTATACTGAATAAACTAAACATGGCATGGCATATAAGCATACAATCATGGCATATCTAAAGCTGAACATGATATCAATCACATGGTATCAATCAAGAACTAAGCTGATACTAAAAAAAAACTGAGCTAAGCTAATACTGAGCTACTGCTAGGACTGTACTGAATTCACGAACTAATGTGCGAAAGGTTGAAAATCATATACATATAGTAAGTAAAAATACTAAACATGCTGCTGAGGGGCCCTGGCAATTGTACTTGCTGTGCGTGCATCCCTAACTAGACCCGAGATTGCAAGTTCCAAATCTAGTAGGGTTACTAGGTTAGCTAAACCTAGGGACGACTATGGGAGCCCAACCCAATGGATATCTAATCCAGTACAGTGCCACTGAAAAGTAAAATACTGAAATAGCTAATACTATTTTGCTGAATCTATGTTATCTGAACCTAGAACTAGGTTGTCTGAACCTAGAGGCGACTGTGGGAGCCCACCCATTTGGACATCTAGTCTCATAAAAGCTGAAATAAAACTGATCATGCTAATTAACATGTTCTATGGCATTTAACTAAATGCCCACTGTATCATAAGGCTATGCTAGGTATTTTGTCGAGCATTTGGCGCTCTCTAACTCTCCTCTCGATCAGGGAGACCACCCCTAGGCACCAAGCAGCGTCTAAACCCCCATCTACAGAGGATACACGTGCTCGGCCCATCTAGAGATGCTCACAAATCCCTAGATCTGTGAGAAGAGTTAAAATACACACTATATGCTGACAAAATTCAATAAAACTAATCTAATGCATAAAAGAAAACACGTGAGAGCTACTTATACTACAGGTGAGGGGTTTCTTACCTTGTGTGCTAGATTTCTTACAAATCTAATCGCTAGAAATTCCGGTGGAGACGACTTCTCGACGATTCGCTCGCGTCCACGTGCTCTACTCGCGGAGGGAACGTCCTTGTGCTGAAATCGTTGCCGGAAAGTGACCTTGGGACCCTAGGGATGGAACCCTAGTTCTTCCCTTGTTGTGGCGCCGAGAGAAGGAGAGGGGAGAGGGGTTGGCGTCGGCGTGAGGTTTTGGAGAGGGGTTGCCGAACCAAGTTCTAAAAATAAACCAAACCCCAACTTAAATTTCCTATTTATACTAAGTAATTAATTCGGCTAAACCAATTATAAATATAATTGATCCCCTTTCCTTTCAGCACGGCCCTGTTGGGTTCACCGGTTACTAAGGCTAACCCAAAGTTTAGCGGACCCGAGAGGTCCCGGGTTCGATTCTCGCTTAAGCCATTTCACTTTTCTAATAATTTTTGCTACTTCCGCTACTCGGAAAATTCCGGAAAAATATCTAATAATTCCAGAAAAATCATAGAATATTCCTAAAATAGTTTTGAGAATTTTCGGGCGTTACAGTCGTACTGTGCTGAATCCTTCTGTCTGAGACATTTTAGTCCTGCGCATAGAAGAAAGAAAAGAAAAACAAAAATCCCAAGACTTGGTCTTGGATTAGTAGTGCGGAAGAAGAAAAATAATAGAAGTATCTAAATTGGTGTTGCACCAATTTAGATTTAATTGCAACGAAAAAAAAATTCAAAGCAGGTAATAATACCAGTTTGAAATTAAACGTAAAACTGAAAACCAGAAAAAATTAATTTTTCACCCCCTGTCTGATTGGTGGTTGCACCAAATCAGAGCGGTACCTGCTCTGATACCACTTGTAGGACCGTGATCGTTCGATAGAGGGGGGGTGAATATCGATTCGAAAAACTCGAGTGTAAAAGTACGCAGCGGAAAAGTAAATGAACACAATTGATTTTACTTCGTTCGGAGGCTCGACTCCTACTCAAGGCCCGTGGTCCTTGACCACTTTCGTTAGGCAATCACTAGCAATTCGAATGTGATTACAAAAGAGTACAAGAAATGCTAATGAAATAAAGCACAAAGTTGTACCGGCAGAAAAAGAAAACTTAAGGAGCAAGGCGCGTTGTCGAGCTTTGTTAGCGTCTGGAGCCAGAGCAAAGCAACTGGGAATTACGAGAGATGTGTTTTGAAGCTCCACCCGGGCTTCTTTTATATCTTTGCTCGGAGCTGGATCCCTTTCGGGCGCATCAGTGCGACGTGGCAAATCAGGATGCTCCACGTGGCGAGGCGACGTGAGGATAAAACTCCGGGCGCTCGGACCTCCGGGCGCCCGGACCACCTTTTTCCAGAGATTCCTTCTCCTGCAAAACAAGGTTAGTCCGAGGCAAAATATACCCTGCAACACAGATTGTTAGCACAATGAATTAACAGAAAAAGTATGACTTAGATTCCGTCTTTCCGAGACCGGAATCTAGTCACGATCTCGACTTAGATATCCGAAATGGATCTAAGCCGGATCGACGCCTAATGTTCCCTTTCCGGGAACGCGTCCTCGCAATCACTCCCCTCCAGTGACTTACCTTACTTACCTGCCAGACGTCCGGTCAGCCCTTAGACCCGTCTGGACTTCTCGTCAGCTATCCGGTCAGCCCGTTGACCTAGCTGGACTTCTTGCCAAGCGTCCGGTCAGCCCGTCAACCCGCTTGGACTTCGTGCCAGCTATCTGGTCAGCCCGTCGACCTAGCTGGGCTTCGTGCCAGACATCCGGTCAGCCCGTCGACCTGTCTGGACTTATCCTGCACACTCGATCAGAGTGTTAGATCAACAATAAACCTAACTTAACCTATTTGTCATTCATCAAAGCCTGGGTTAAATCGTTAGTGCTAACCGCACCAACATAAGCTTCCGAGCGGAATGCTGAAAAAATTACAGACTTCTACGATAAAGGGATGGAGTGGAAATCGCAGACCGGCTATGAACTGGTCGCGGAAAACACAGATAGCTCCGCGCGACGGCTTGTGTGGCCCAGCGGAGGGGGAGGGTAAGATAAGTTCAAAGTCAAAGGGGATGTCAAAATTGTCCATCAGAACCTCGGCGTCGCGTCGATCGAAGCGCGACTCCATGGTGGTATACCACGGGCCGAGGACTGGGTCTTGAGGTTGAGAAGAGCTGGCCATAAGCCGAGCGGGAAAAGGAGCAAGAGATGGACGAAAGGGCAAAAAGTTTAAGAGAGGAGACAGAATCGTAACCAGGAGACAAGAACGCGAAGAGAAGAAGAAAGCACGAGGAAAAACAAGAAATGAAAAGAAGATGGCAGAAGGACCTTACGGAAGCAGACGAAGATCGAAGGAAAAATGCGAGAGGTCGCCAGAAGAAGCAACAGCAGGATCACCAGAGCAGGAACGGCAGGGAAAACTTCTGGGCACGCGAATGCATAAATGCGGCGGAGGAAGAAGGCGAAAGCTTTATAGGGTTGGGCCCGAACGGCCTCAGCCGTCGGATGCAGGTCGCAAAAACCAAGGACTCTATCGGGTCGTCCATTTCAAACCGCCTCGGTCTCGTCGCCCGCGACGCCGCCACCGTACGATGATGGCAGCAGCGCCACATGGCATTCGACCACTGGAGTGCATTTAATGAGCGCCTTCACGAGGCACAGAGCGCATACCCGGCCTTAATGTCGAAGATTAGCACAAATTTCGAAGAGATCCGAGGAATGTTAGCGTTGACTAAGGTCATAGCTACCCCCGTGGGGGTCGAGCGGAGGATAGTTTCACAGAGACACCGCTCGGCGTGACTGGCAGTCCAGTCAGTCGGACTAATCGCCTCCTTCGACTAGACTTGAAGGGGAGGCAAGTGATCCGGCAGTAAGGACGGGGGGCCCCCTTTGCGGGGAGCCAATGACACGTGAAGGTCAGAAGTCAAAAGGGTCAGCATGAGGTCCATCCGATCGGAGAAGGGTCGGGTCAACCGGCCGAACGGGTCCGGGCGGAATCAAAGATACCCGACGGGGAGTCGGGTTTCCGACGCTCATGGTGAACACGGTCGCCGGGCCGAGCGGGTAGCCCGCTCGGCCGAGGCGTAAAGCATCAATGCTGTGAAGGAACAGTCTCAGCCGAGCACGCGATGGAGTGAAATCTTCCCGGTCGGACCGATACCTACGCCCGGTCGGACCGATGCCTGCCGAGCGGATGGACGCTCGGCTCGGGGAAAAAAGAGACAAGGACAAGGGGACATTGGGGAACATCTTCTGACAATAGGCATGTTCGACGACCAAGTCATACGCAAAATCCTACGACGGAAGGTTCTGCTGTCCCATCAGAAAGATGCTCGGACTGTAGCAGTATGGTGTCAGGCATGCTCCTCTGGTAAGCCCATACTAAGGTATGGTAAAGGACACGTGTACGCCTCGGTAGGTGTGCATAAGCCTCCCCACAGCTCTATATAAGAGCCCGTAGACTTCGCCGGAGGTACGCGATCTCTCATCTTTGGAGCCACCTCATCGTTTTCCTCTTGCCTGACTTGAGCGTCGGAGGGTCGTCGCCGGGAACCCCTTCCCGGCTCGATTTCCTTGCAGGTTCGCCGGAGATCCATACGGTCGGTCAGAGATCCACGTCATCAGTTCGGAGATAGGGGAGAGCGCCACGTCCCCAGCGTCCGTCGACTCAGCGTTCGGACAGGATCACCAAGGATTATAAAAGAGGAGGTAGAGGTGTCTTCATGGCTAGAGAACTCTATTCTTTTTCTCCCTCTCTTCCTTGGTGTGACCGGCCCTTCAAGTTCTTCCCTCTCCTTTTTCTTTCTTCTCCTTGGTGGTCGAATCTCTTCCACCTTTTAAGCTTGGAAGGTGGTCGGATCTTGCTTGGAGAAGGAGGAAAAGGAGGCTTTGTTTCTAGCATCCCTTGGAGCATGGTGGTGGTGGTCGGATCTCTACTTCTCTTGGAGAATTGATGGTGGCCGAATCTAGCTTGGAGAAGAAAGAGCTTGGTGGTTCTCGTCTCGGAAGATCGTTGCTCACACAACGTCCGAGATTAGAAGAGGAATACGGTAGAAGATCAAGAGGTTATTTGCTTACAAATAAAGGTATAACTAGTAATTGTTTTCGCATCATACTAGTTTTCTTTGTATAGTTATTTTTGGAAATACCAAACACAAGAGGCATATGATTCTAGACTTTTCGGATTTGTTTCGAATTTGTGTTTTTCTTTGTTTTTCTATTTGTGATTTGATTGTTCCTTTTGGTTAAACCTAGAGTTATATAAGGAAATTAAATATTAGCTTTCCTTAAAAGGCTTTGTCTAGGCGGTGGTGGATGCTCCCATACCCAAAAAGGTCATGTGCCTCGCCATGCAGTCCTGGAAGCCAATTTTAAAAATTAATATTTAATTAAATTTATAACATAAGTTGATTTGGATCAATAGTGTTAAGTTCCGCTTGCGATCCAAGTTTAAACCATTAAGAACAGATAAGTTAAATTTGGAATCAATAATGTTAAGTTCCGTTTGCGATTCATAATTTAACTTCTAAAGAACACAATAGGTTGTTTAGGAAAAGGTTCGACACTTGTACAAAACTTTTGTACAGTGAAACTGGTACGATCCTCCTAGGACCAACCAACAATTTTAAGGCTCGTTTTAGAGCTCATGTTTTTGGCTCATTTTAGAGCTCGTTTTTTGGCTCAGTTTAAGGCTCGCAAGCCTATAAATAAACATATTCGCGAGCTCACGAGCTGAATATTTTTAAGCTTGAGCTCGGCTCGATAAAACTATTGAGCTCGAAATCGATCTTGAGCTCGGCTTGATAAGATAAACGAACGAACTCGAACGAGCTTTTTACCGAATCGAGCTCCGAATAGCTCGCGAACCGTTTGCTTCATTTACATCCCTATCTGCTAGTGAGAGGAGAGGGAGGACCACTGGCTCGCCAACGACGAGAGAGGCGACGGCGGCGTGTGTGCGATCAGTGTCGTCACGGGTCGCTTCTTGGCGGCGGAAGAGGGAGCCCGTCGACCTATCTGGACTTCGTACCAGCTATTCAATCAGCCTATCGACCTAGCTGGATTTCTTGCCAGATATCCGATCAGCCCGTCGACTTATCTGGAATTCTCCTGCACACTTAATTAAATCGTTAGATCACATTAAACATAACTTAACTTACTTTGTCATTCATCAAAACATAAGTTAGAACGTTAGTGCAACCTGCACCAACAAACTAAAGGCATACCACCATTGAAATTTAGGGATCAAGTAGAGAGGATGAGACTTGGTTCCTGATCCGGTGGTAAGAGCCCGGGACCCCCTAACGAGGGGTCAATGCCACGTGGAGGTCAGAGGGCCAGGTGGTCCGTCGGAGAAGGGTGAGCCGACCGGACGTATGACAAAAGGGCAGGCCGATCGGCCTGCCCGTACACGTCTGATAGAGAAAGACGCCCTGACAGGGGTCGGGGTTCCGACGCTCAATGAAGTAGTAAATGATCGAGCGGAAGGCCTAAGAGAAGGCAGGACATAATGGGCGCGTCGGCCGGCTGGCGCCGGGAATTAAGGCCGTCCGGACGACGCTCTTCGCGCCGGCCGGCCGGCCGGACGTCCTGGCCGGGCGGTGGGCGAAGGATAGGAACATCTTCTGACAGCCGTCAAGTCCTACGGCTAGGCCATACTCTAAGTCTGACAACAAGGTGTTCTGTTGTCCCATCGAAGACGTGATTGGACTGTAGCAGTATGGTGTCAGGTAAGCTCTCTGACAGGTACATACCGAGGTATGGGCTACGGACACGTATGCGCCTCGGTGGACATGCATTAGATCTTTCACCGCTCTATATAAAGAGCCTCTTACTTCGCCGGAGGTACGCATTCTACAAGCCTCGGAGCCACTTTTTCCACCACTCGCTTACCTGACTTGAGCGTCGGAGGGTCGCCGCCGGGAACCTCTTCCCGGCCCGACTTCTTTGCAGGTTCGCCGGAGATTCGTGCGACCAGACGGAGGCCTACACCATCGACTAGGAATGCGCCACGTGCCCAGCGTCCTTTGGTTCGGCGATTCGGACAGGATCAGTTCCCTTATATAATTTTTGTTGTTAGAACAATTTCATTATCAATGAAACTCAATTATGATATTTTTTGTATGTGTATATATTAATTAATTTAAGAAATAACACTAAAATTAGACCTTGAATAAACATAAGGTTTATTCATTAAAATATGTTGGTTGAGAAATATGATATAATGTAATATATGGAAGAAAATACTCGCGTTCAGAAGACCGTGATTTATATATAGTTTACATAATGATGAAATACATATGTGTCAAGTGGGAGAATATTGTAAATTTTTTATTTTGATTACGAATGTTTCCTTATTAAGTGACATATATTTGATCAGATTTTATTTAAGCATAATCTTTTGTTTTAATAAAGAAGTCATATATTATAAGATTTAAATGTACATAATTAATTGAAAACTTATCTTAATATGAATATCATATCTTTTAATATGATATGATTATTTCATCATGATTTATCATAATATTAAGGATTAACTCAATAATGATAATGAGCCCTATAAATAGTGACATTTAAGGTCTCTAAATAAACACACCTTTTAAAAATAATAACACCATATAGAAGAGATTTTAAATATTTAAAAGGTTCTAAAGTATTAAGCAACAAAATTGATATTCATATTCAAGTCCGTATTTTTAAAGAGCGGCAATTTACCAAAGGGCGCACGTGGAAATCTAAATTTACCAAAAGGCGTACACTACTTTGGTATTTACCAAAGAGCGCACTTTTTTAAAAGCATTTTCTATTTTATCCTCCTGATAATTTGACTTTTTCTATTGTTTTTCTTTTCTTCACTATATTTCTCTCTCTTCTCTGTCGGTAGAAGATAGGAATAACATTAGTCAATTTTTAATCACATTTTAATACATATGAAGAAGCCAAAATAAATAATGGACACCATATTTAGACTCCTTGCAATTTTAGAAATCCACAGGAACTGAAATGGGTGCAATCGGAGCTTTCTAGGTCGATTAGTGGGTTTCGGTCAAAACCCACTGATGGACCTAGAGAGCTCCGATTGCACTCATTTCAGTTTCTATGGATTTCTAAAATTGCAAAGAGTTCAAATATGGTGTACATTATTTATTTTGGATTTTTATAGATGTTAACAAGTAAAATCAAAGAATCGGCATAAAAGCTCACGTTGGGCCTGATATCATTCTATATCAGGCCCATGTTGGGCCTGATTTGAGTCCATATCAGGCCCAATGTGGGTTTTTTTGCCGATTCTTTGATTTTGCTTGTTAACATCTATAAAAAGTCAAAATAAATAATGGACACCATATTTGAACTACATACAATTTAAGAAATTCATAGAAACTGAAATGGGTGCAATCGGAGCTCTCTAGGTCCATAAGTGGATTTTGACCGAAACCCACTGATCGATCTAGAAAGCTCCGATTGCACTCATTTCAGTTTCTATGAATTTCTAAAATTACAAGGAGTGAAAATATGGTATCCATTATTATTTTTGGCACTCCTAGTGGTGGACCAGAGGTTTTGAAAAATCCTAAATCTCTCTTTCTTTTTTTTCTTTTTTTTGTTCTAAGCTGATATCATATCATGCCCACGTTGGGCCTGATATCCATATCAGGCCCAATGGGCTTGATATCATATCCACTGAAGCCCATGGGCCTGATATGGGAGATATCAAACCTAGTAACAACAAAAAAGAAAAAAAAGAGAGAGATTTAGGGTTTTTCAAAACCTCTGGTCCACCACTAGGAGTGTCAAAAATAATAATGGACACTATATTTTCACTCCTTGTAATTTTAGAAATTCATAGAAACTGAAATGGGTGCAATCGGAGCTTTCTAGATCGATCAGTGGGTTTCGGTCAAAACCCACTGATGGACCTAGAGAGCTCCGATTGTACCCATTTCAGTTTCTATGGATTTCTAAAATTGCAAGGAGTTCAAATATGGTGTCCATTATTTATTTTGGTTTTTTATAGATGTTAACAAGCAAAATCAAAGAATCGGTAAAAAAGCCCACATTGGACCTGATATGGACTCAAATCAGGCCCAACGTAGGCCTAATATGGAATGATATCAGGCCCACGTTGGGCCTGATATGATTCCATATCAGATCCAATGTGGGCTTTTATGTCGATTCTTTGATTTTGCTTGTTAACATCTATAAAAAGTCAAAATAAATAATGTACACCATATTTGAACTCCTTGTAATTTTAGAAATCCATAGAAACTGAAATGAGTGCAATCGGAGCTCTCTAGGTCCATCAGTGGATTTTTGACCGAAATCTACTGATCGACCTAGAAAGCTCCGATTGTACCCATTTCAGTTCATGTGGATTTCTAAAATTGCAAGGAGTCTAAATATGGTGTCCATTATTTTTTTTTTGCTTCTTCAAATGTATTAAAATGTGATTAAAAATTGAGTAATGTTATTCCTATCTTCTGCCTATAAAGAAAAGAGAGAAGAGAGAGAAATACAATGAAGAAAAGAAAAATAGTAAAAAAAGTCAAATTATCATAAAGATAAAATAGGAAATACTTTTAAAAAAATATTGCTCTTTAATAAATACTAAAATAATATATATATTTTTTTTATAAATTTAAATTTTTATGTACATAAATTATCGTTAACTATCTTACCTCTGAAAAGTTACAGTTGCTTTACCTTTGAATAGTCACAATCATCTTACCTTTAAAGAGTCACAACGCACAACCCACCATACCTTTGAAGAGCCACAATCGCTAGAGTTAAATTTTCCTTAAAAAGTCACAGTCGACAAACTAAAGAGACATAAAAAATGGAAGAAACAAATTTTTTCTCCTATATAAAAGGTATGTGTTAAGACTTAAGATAGCTAGAGGTATGAAATCTACTAAACAACTATTATATTTTTCCATTCATTTCTCCGCTCTTTATCTTTGACTTGAACATCGAAGGGATAATATCAAGGCACGCCTTAACCCCCTTCTAACCTCGTGTTGATTTTTATTTAGGGAAAGATAGTTTCTAGAAACTCAAGTGATCTCATTCATTGCCCAACTAAGTCGCCTTCCCTCAATCAACTGACTGCTGAGTTGCCAGCAACCAGGCTCTTCTTATCAACATCTGATTCATTGAAATCTGATTTCTCTATAATTAACCCGATTGGAGAAAGCTGACTCATCCTCGTTCAAGATAAGTTGACCTATCAAGAAGACGACTTATCAAGAAGTTGACCTATCCTCGTTCTCAGACAGAAGCATACATGAACGAAAGTAAATAAGATCTTATCAAATTTAACCTGTCCAAGCATGGAAGTACATTTAGAGCTCCAATAAGAACAAGAAATGATATATTGCACTCTAGTGCATAAATATTGGGATACAAATTATGATAAATATATTTATTTATTTATTACGTCGATAGCGATAAGGCATAAGGATGTATACTACTCAATTGCGAGGTTGCGGGGTCCACTTGGGGCAGGCAGGGCTGAAGTAGGCCCCCACGACCCTGGAGTCCAGCAGCTCGATGATCGGCTCGAATGCCACGGCGCGCGGCACCTTGTACTGGTTGATGGACGCCCCGCGCCCTATGGCGTAGTCCATCAGCTCCTCGAACGTGCCTCCGCGCACCACGCGTATCTCCAGCGGCCCGATCGAGCCGTCCGCCGCCCGGCTCTGCCGGTAAACCGAGTTCATCGCCTCCTCCATCTCCAAGCAGCACGCCTCCAGTGCTTCCTTCGGCGGCCACCGGTCCTCCCCCTCCGATCTCACCAGCAACTCCCAGTAGATCACGTAGTGCCCCGGAATCGACCGCGTCTCCGCTTGGCTCGTGTAGTCCACCACGCTCGCGCCCCAGCGCCGCAGCAGCGCCGACGCCCGCTCCACCGCCCGCTGCAGCTCCGCCTCGTCCGTCTTGTCCGACTCGATGCTCAGCAGCACGTTCTTCCGCCGCACGAAGCGGAACTGAGGCGCCGAATTGTAGAACCCCGTCACCTGTAGAATGTCGCCGACTCGGTAGCGGCAGAGCCCGGCGTACGTAGTGATGACCAGCTCGTACTGCTTGCCCACCTCCACTTGGGCCAGGTCGACGAGCTGCGGCGGAGCACCGGTGGCGGCGGAGCCCGAGGAGAGTCCGTCTTCCAGGGGAAGAAACTCGAAGTAGGCCATGTTTGGCATGATGGTGTAGGAGACCTCGCCGGGCTTGCACATCGGTCGGAGGTTGAGCCCGAAGTAGCACTCCGACGAGGCGTACATGGTGCAGGCCATCGGGAGGCCGCCGCTGTAGAACTCCAGCGTGGGGATGTACTGCGCCATGGCGCCGGTCACGATCACGTCCAGGTACTTGGTGTTGGGCCATATCCGGGCGACGATGCCGGCCCAGTCTCCTCCGGCGCACTCCGACTCGATGACCTCCGCCAGCGCCGCGTCGGGCCGCGTGAGCACCTCCGCCACGGCCGTGCGGACGGCCGGGTCAGACACGCGGGGAGTGAGCGTGCCGGTGGCGATGTCATGCGCGAGCTGGCGCCAGTGGAGCTGCAGGAAGCGGATCGCGCGGAGGAGGCCGGAGGCGAAGACAGCGCCGACGCGGAGGACGCGGAGGCGGTGGTGGAGGCCGCAGAGCATCTGGGCGTACATGCTCTGGAAGGCGTCGGGGCAGAGGACGGCGGCGGTGGGGCTCGTGTACACGTTGTAGGGGTCGAAATGGCGGTGGCGGAAGTGGTGGCTCTTGTAGTAGCTGGTCAGCACCGGCCGGGCCGGGAGCCCGCCGGCCGTCTTGCTCTCCGCCTTCACGAACAGGAAATACAGCCCCATGCCCTTGTCCAGCCCATCCACATACCTACAATAATCATTTAATTAAATATTTTAGTAAATACATAAAATATCAGATTATATATATTGAAGGGTAATTTAGATATGGTATGATACGATCTATTATATATTTTTATTTATAAATGTATAATTTTTTTCATGTATTTTTAATATGGGACTATATTAATAACTTTGAAATCCTAACATATATATTCATATATTTGATCTCATTCCCGATTCATTTGTTAATGTTTATAAGAAAAACATTATTTAGATTATTATATCAATAAAAAAAATTAGTAGCCAATTATTTAAAGGCCTACAAATTCTAAAAGAGAATTCATGAATCATGATGCAGGAATATTGAACTTTGGGTATAGAAGGGATGAATTTTAATGGAGTAAATAAAAAAAAGATTGAGATAGAGTCAGATCCATACCTAGAAAAAAATACTTAGGTGAATAAATAAAATTTGAATGTGTATAAATTGAACTACAAATTTAAGCGTAGAATGGATTTATATATATATATATATATATATATAAAAGAAAAGAAAGATATGAACTTACAAGTTCATAACAGGCATGAGAAGAGAGTAAAGGAGCTGCTTCCTGTCCAACTCTTCTTGGATAGTAGGCATTAACTTCCTCTCGCCGGCCGACGTCCCCGAGCTGCAGCATGCATGCGTTTACGTTCGTAATCCATGAAAATTAATTACCAATTGCATAATTTAATCAATTAAGTAATTGAATTAAATTAAATTAATCAATCACCTGGTGAGGAACTCGGTGATGGGATGGCCGGAGAGGATGGCGGAGCAGTCTCCGTCGGCAATCCTTTGGATCTCAGGCCGGACGTCTTCGTACGTGACCACCGGAACCTTGGCCTTGAAGGTGGCTCTGTCCGTGGCGCCGCCGAGGTCGCATTTCTGCTTCAGGTACTCTGCCTCGGAGTTCTGCGTCAGGATCTCGGCCAGCACCCGCTCCTGCACCCGCCCGGCGTTCGCCGTCAGCTCCTCGATGAGCGCCAGCATTTCCGCGTCCTTCTCGCAAGCAGCGACTCCGAGCGCGGCCATCGGTCAGACACTTAAGCTACAAGAAGTAGAAGTTCGGAGGTGATGAAGGCCTGAACGGGGAAGGGGAAGGGAGCCGGTATATATAGGCGACCGCGAAGGCGGAGGAGGATCGTTGCGTGCGTGCGTGCATGCATGGACAACCGGAGGGAGAAGGTCGGGAGGCTGTCGGGCGGATGAGGAAGCAGGAAGGGGCCCACGCGGCGGCGGGGAGTGGGAGTGGAAGCGGCAGCCTGGGTCCGGCTGCCGGCTACGCAGGCGTCAGCAGTGCCGTGGCAGTGTTTCGTCATGCGTGGCGTACCCATCGAATGGTCAACGCTAAATAGGAACGGCGACGATGGTGATTGGACCAATCAGTTTGTTATGGTGTTTTTTAAAAGTGTTTTTAAAAATAACTAAATGCTACGTTTTATTATCAAAGGCATTAAGTATGTATTGAATAGCTTAAGATTCATATGATTGGATTGGAGAAGGATGATATGGACTTTGAGAGTGTAGGGTCGCTACGTTAAGGATAGCTATGGTGATAGTTTCATCTTTGCTAAAAAAAAAAAAAGTTTGATATTTGATATGGTGAATAAGAAAATGGTCAACTCATAGAAAAAAGGGTCAATAAGTATGTAGAGATGTCGATCAAATCCACGGTAGGTCAGAAAGTCGAACAGATGACTTGTAAAGGTCACATCCCCGATCGGCTTTGTCGATCTGACAATACTATCCTCAGCTTAGGTCAGACTCACTTGGGGCTCAGCTCTCTCAAGTCCAGTCAACCTCACCGATCAGATAGATTACTCGTGGACCACGTTCCTCGAGTTGGTTTGATTCTCTTGCCCCTGTCCCCACTCCCTTGGTCGGCCTGGCCAATCGAAGGGGTCAACATTGTCGATCGGATATATTCCTCATGGGACACATCCCTCGAGTTGACTTGATTCTATTACCCCATCCCCCCCCCCCCCACAAGTGGGCTGGATGATCAAAGGGAGTTGGTCTTGTCGATCGAATAGATTCCTCATGGGTCATGTCCCTCAGGTTGGCTTGATTTTCTTGCCCCTGTCCGCACTCCCCCAGTCAGCCTGATCAATCGGAGGGAGTTCTAGGAGAGTCAATGAAGATTTGTTGGGGCTGCCATAACCTTTGATATTGTTATGACCCAATTAGGCCATATACGTAACTAGGCTCTGTGAAAAATCTACACAATTAGTAGCCTAAGAGGTCGCATGGCCCAAAGGGCTAGTTAGAGCCATTACTACAATGCATGGGCTTGTCAGAAAATCATATCTGTGTAAGGATACTTACACCATCTACATGCTAATTTGATTGATAAAGGCAGTATAAGTATGGGGATCCCACATATCGACCGATTGCAAGGTAATGCCTCATCAATGTAGAGATTGGGAAGGGCATTATAAAAGGGAGTCTCTCTCCATTGACGAGGTACACGTATATTCATATTTACGTATCTTCTTCATCTACTTACTACATGCTTTACTTTGTGCCACCATCGGATTTTGACTTGACCATCATAATAACTGTGCCAGAGACTCCCAATAACTGTGCCAGAGACTCCCATAGCCTGCTTACTAATGGTTTCCTTCTTTTCTCAGGGTACTGGAGCCAGCCAATCTACGTGCTACGTCACCAATGGTCCATCTCTCATTGATTTCAAACAGGATCAATATTAATATTAGGAACTGAGACTTTAATGCATCTAAGAGATGTGAAAAGATGATAATGCTATGTTTATCTGAAAGATAGAAAGGGCAGGGAAAGGAAAGGAATGAAAGACAAAAAAAAAATCTCCTTGTAGAAAGGGGAGGGAAAGAAAAAGATAAAATAGAAAAAACTCATAGCCGATAAAACAACATGTAAGTATCTCGGATATTGATTTTGATGTGATCAACCAAATCAAGTTAGACTTGCGTATTTGATATCTTATGTCTAAGTGTGCAGGGACTTACGAATGCAAAAAGTCAAGAGAAAGACGCAACGGACGAGAAGGATGGTACAGGAAGCGAGTCGATGGGCTCGGTGCATCCAAGGGACAAGAAGCTGCGAAAGACTACATCTGCGAACAAGAAGGACACGCGCAACATTTTCGATGGATAAAAAGCCACCAGAGCGGAAGACTACTCGAGGAGAGAATGCCAAAGTTAGATTCAGTTGAGTTCAACTCTGGGTGATCGAAGAATCACCCAAGCGACCGGAGCATAAACTAGAGAAGCTAACGCGAAGTTGACTTGTCTAGGGGTTCGGTCGATGTCCAGGTGCCCAAATAGGGTTTGGGCACCCAGACCACTCTGGCACAGTAGGGGTGCCTCGTCGAGCAGACGTTGCTGAAGATAACTTTCGAGTCCACATTAGCAACACTTTAGGGGCCTGGACCAATCCAGGCACCCAGATAGGGATACAATTTTATCCCTGAGCCATTACGAAACTGATAGAATTGTAACACTGGGGGTGTCCGGATCGGGTCCAGGCGCTCAGGAGTGCCACATCATCAAAATGGATATTTCGACCAGTGACTATAAATAGAGCTTCGGTCCTAGGAGTTCAAAACAACACTTGTATTTGAATCTCTAATTTCTATTTTCATTTTCTTAGATGTTAATCATTGTACGGGGCTTCTCTGCCTCGGAGAATTTGCTTGAAGAAGGAGTTTCGATAGTGCACTTCACTTATTTTGGATTAGCAACCTTTCCGATTGCAAACCAAGTAAATCTAGTAGTCTCATTTATTTTTATTTATTTCCATTAATTTATAAGTGTGTCTTAGCTAAAGTCGAAAAAAAAGGATATATTTGTAATTTCAGGGCAATTCACTCCTCTTGCCGGCCGCACCAAGATCAATAATTGGTATCATAGCCCAACCGCCTCAAAACGACTAAAGGTCAACTGAAGCACCAAGACGATAGCCACATCCAACATTCATCCATCGAAATTTAAAGGAGAATTTGTGCTTCGGAAGCGCAAAATGGAAGTATACTTTAAAACTTATTTCAATATATTTCTAACATTAAAAAATAGTTTTGAACTACCTAGGGATGAAAACAAAGAACAAAAAGAGGAACACCTCTAGAACAAGAAGCAGCAGGCTGACTTTATGGCCAACGACAAAATAGAATTCTATCTGCTAACTGTACTGCCACCGTAAGAAATGAACCGAATCAACGCAACTCTGCTAAAGATCTGTAGGAGAAATTCATGCAGCTTCATGAAAGCACCTCAGAGACCAAACTAGTCAGACGAGACATCCTCCGGAATCAGCTAACAAACCTCAAAAGAGAAAGGTGACTCATCTCCATGCGAAGATCAATGAACTGATCACTCAACTCAACAACCTCGGAGAGTCAGTAATGATTTGGGATTTAATCCAATATGCGTTCAATGCCTTTCTGAGAATACAAGAATGGTCATCTTTAGTCGATGCATACTACATCTCTAAAGATCTGATGGTAAGTACCCTAGAAGAATTATTCTTGACTTTCGAATTACACAAGTCTTAATGTGTAAAAGTTACAAAAGAACTAGAGTCAAGTCAGAACCTAGCCTTGCAAACCAAGAAGGACTAACCAGATTCTGACACATCACTCGACGAAGATAAAGAAGCTTTCTTGGTAAGGAAAATTTCAAAGTTTTTTAAAACTAATAAGTTCAACAAGTCTCAGGCTACCAAGTCTCTTCGAGAAAAAAAGGAGAATAAGGTGCTACAACTATAATAAAGAAGGACACTTAAAAGACAACTGTCTAAAACTAAAGGAGAAAGACAAGAACAAAAGGCCAACACGAACGAAGCACAAGAGCCTTAAGGCAACATGTGACAAGTCATCGTCATCCAAGTCTGAACTAGAAGAATCCACCGGACTGGCATTAATATTGGCAAATCACCAAAGAGACAATGAAAGCACTTCAGAGATGACCATCGATGAGAGGGGAGACATTGTAGAAGAAAGTAGTGATGAAGAGGGAGCATCTATTTACGAGACTGACACAGCATGTGAGGTACATTCTCTATCTACAGATAAATTATATAAATTTATCAAAATACTTTTCAAAAGTTCATGTAAACTAGAAACAGAAAATGAACAATTAAAAAGGAAGAATTTAGAATTAGAGTTACTCAAGCAAAATCATGCATATTAGATGATTCTGACAATTTGAAGGTTGAAAATGAAAAGTTGGAAGAATAAATAGAAAATTTTAAAAACTCTGCATGTTCAAATTCTATTATTCCAAATTTAATGAACTATCAAGGGTTAAATTGATATATTAAATTTCACAAGGGTAAAATTAGAATTTTTTTAAAAATTATATACCATACAAATTTTTGATAAATTTAATAGGTAGGAACTTATTTTGAGTTCTTAAATCAGGCTTAATTTTGATAAATTTTTATGCATATTGAAATTTGCCTTAAATTTTAAATTGCATGCTTAAATTATCTTATAGTTGAATTTATTAAATCAAATAAATTGTTTCATCAAAATTAATTAGATTTTAATTCTTTTACGAAAAATAATTTTTTTATTTATTAGTATAAAAAATTTCAAAAGTTTTTGACAATTAAATAATTTTTTATAAATTTCTTAACAAAAATTATATTTTAAATATTAAAAATATTTCACAGAGTTATTTTTATAAAACTTTATTTTTCTATGATAAAATATTATGTTGAAAATTTTTAATATATTTTTTTTATCGTCATTTGATTTATTCTGAAGTATTTATCAAAAATAATATTTTTATAATTAAAAATTATCAAGATATTATTTTTGAGATTTTTAATTTTTTATGGATAAACATTAAATTTTATATATTCATAAAAATTACCACTATTTTTAGATACCAGATTCTAATTTTAAAGTATTTATCTTCAAAAATTATGATTTCTTATTAAAATATCCATACTTGTCAAAATAAATATTTATATATTTATCATAAATTATTTTTCTCTTCTCTTTGTGTTTTGGTTAACCATCATAAAAAAATTTTAGTATTTTTTGAAACTTAAAAAAAAAATTAAAAATATTTTTGCAAAATCTAATTTTTTTTAGATATTTGCAAAATAATTTTTGAAAAAAAATCAAATTATTTCAATAATATCCCTAGTTTTTAATGTGATAAAGCGCGCTAAGTTATTGTAACAAATTGCAAAATCCATATTTACTTATTTTATTGTTTATTTTTACTACTCTAACTTAATTTGAGTTGATGCACATTAAAAAAAGAGAGGAGATTGTAAATATCTCGGGTAGTCGGGTTAGTTTTAATGTGATTAACCAAGTGAAATTAAGCTCTGCGTATTTGATGTCTTGTGTCGAAATGTGTAGGGATTTAGGAACACAAGAAGTTAGGCGGAAGACACAGCGGACGAGAATGATGACACAGTAAACGAGTCGATGGGCTCGGTGCATCCGAAGAACGAGAAGCTGCAGAAGAGTACACTGACAGATAAGAAGGACGCGCGTGACATTTCCTAGGGACGATAAGCCGGAGCGGAAGACTGCTCGAGAAGAGAAGGCCGAAATTGAATTCGGGTGAGCTCAACTTTGGGTGGCCGGAGAATCACCCAAGCGACTGGAGCAGAAGTCGGACAAGTTAACACAAAGTTGACTTGTCCAGACACCCGGACTCCAGGTGCTTGGATCACCCTGGCACAGTAGGGGTGCCTCATCAAAGAGACGTTGCTAGGGATAACCTTCGATTCCACGTCAGCAACACTCCAAGCGCCCGAACCAATCCAAGTGCCCCGACAAGCATAAAATTTTATTGACAAGTCATTGCGAAGCTGATAGAATTGCACCGCTGGGGCGCCTGAATCGGGTCCAGACGATCGGGAGTGCCACGTCATCAAAATGGTTATTTCAATTAATGGACTATAAATAAAACCTTAGTCATAGGAGTTCAAAACAACACTCGTATTCGAATCTCTAATTTCTATTTTCATTTTCTAAGTTGTTAATCGTTGTACGAGTCTTCTCTACCTCCGAGAATTTGCTCGAGGAAAGAGTTTCGATAATGCGCTTCACTTGTCTTGGATTAGCATCCTCCCCAGTTACAAACCAAGTAAATTTAGTAGCCTCGTTTATTTTTATACAATTTATTTCCATTAATTAACAAGTGTTCCTTAGCTAAAGTTTAAAGAACGAGATGAGTATATTTGTAATTTTAGGATAATTTATCCCTCCTCTTGTCGATTACACCGGGATCAACACAACATTGTGTGTGGACGTCGCCTATGGTTGGGTGCGCGCCTATTGCCCATAGCCACACTCAAACCAATGTAGCGACCATTGCCCGCGACCACATAGGGCCGCGTGAGACGACATCACGAGCTAGTTGCTACCTGTGGCTATGCGAAGTCCGCACTCGACGATGTGAGGCAACCTCACAGCTATGCGAGAGGTGTTCTCAACAGCAAGGCATCTTCACAATTGTGAAGAAAAAAAAAGGCTTTCCATCCAATTTAGATTGATAAGAAATATACTAAAATATCATTCGCAAATGAATTATTAATTCCATCTACGATTAAATAAATAAAAGAAAAACTAATTAAATAGAGAAAAAAATTCATGATTAAAATGTTTTCATAATTTTTATCTCTATCCTCCCGAATAAACACATGCTAAGACTTAGAGAACTTATCAAGAAATATTAGCGGAGAAGTCTCTATACAAGGGACAAGGAGACATACCAATTTAGACAAACTCGGCCTTAAATATCGTCAAAATAGTAGAACATGTTGGAATTTAGTCAACTAATGACTAATACCCTTCCCTTTTTCCTTGTTTTTTCTTTGTTTTTTCTTTGTTGTTTGTCTTCGTCTATTATTATAATAATAGTTTTTTAAAAAATTGCTGTTTGTTTTTTGAACTTTTAGCCAACCATGTTTAGCTTGCGTTACATTGCCATCACAATAAATGGGGTTTTCAGGTTTGACTGGGGGACAGGATGTTGGGACAGAGCACAAGAGGACAAGGGCATGTCTTTGCATGAGAGGACATTGAAAACGATGAGTGCGATATATTGTCAAACGCATGTACTACACACTAACGAAACCTCAAAATTATGCACGTGCAACTCTCTCAGCGAATCGTTTGATTTTGAGATTGTCTGCAATAAGAAGTTTGACTCAAATTTTCTTCTTCTTTTCTTTGTGTAAGACTTTATTTGATTTACTAAAAAAAAAAAAAAAGGCAAAACGGGATGACTGAGTCGGAATGGCTGGGCCTTATCAGCCCCTTTATAGTACATGTTGGGTGAAGGCTAGATTGGCCGGGCCTGATCTGACTGTCATGGACCATGTTTGGTGTAGCATGTACCAATATAGTTTAATTTCCCGTGCAGGTGAACCCACGTTGACGCCACTCAACCATCTGTTGCTGCAGTCGGTGTTGCATACCACAACTGTAACAGTCCGCCGTCGGCCACCATGAACCACGAAGACGCCGAACAGTAGGAGTAACAAAATTTTATCTAAAATTACTATTAATCGATTTATTAATCCATTATAGATGTGAGTTTAGTAATTAAGTATCAATTGATTGGGTAGCTATATTGTAGTATAGGATATCGAATATCCTATTTAGAACCTTCTTTGTTCTTTAGTTTCATGTCTATATATTAGTAAGATCATACCGTAGTATAGATTATCGAGTATCTTACTAGACATTTAACATACATATACGCTAATGAGGTTAAACTGAAGTGTGGTTATAGAGTATTATATTGGATATGATTATTCATGTTTTGCTTATCATTATGTTATTATACCTTGACAAGTATTGTCTCCTATTTGTAATTAAGAGAGTCGTTAGTGACCGTTGATATATCATGTCGACCATTATTTCTCATTCATGGTTGAGAGAGTCGTCAGCGATCATGATACATACTATTACCCATGGGATCATCCGTGGTAGCGTATTATCACCCATAGTCCGTAGCTAGATAGCCACATATCCTATCTGCCTACTAGACCAGATAGTGGCAGTGTGAGTTCGCCCGTAAATTGTGACATTTATTCGCTCTGACTGTTCACTAGACCGGATAGTAGTAGCATGATTCTGCCCGTAGTTAATAGCCGGGGAGCTAGATAGCTACCTCATCCTGTCTGCCCACTAGACTAGATAGTGGTAGTATGAATTTGCCCCCAGATAATGATCCTAATTGCCCACTAGACCAGATAATGGTAGCATAAGTTTACATACAGTCAGGACTTGATATATGTTTGTTATACACTTGCTATATGATTGTTTTATATAGGTAGTTTTTAGATGTACTGTATGTGTTCCCAATTTATTAGCTATATCTGGTAGAGTATGTCAATGAAGGATTATGTTGTTGGTCATGGTTTGTTTAGTAAATAATTTTATATCTGCTTCTTGTGTTTATAGTTTTCTTTCTGAATCGATTTTGAGTTTGTTAGAATAATATGGCTTTTACCTTGTTCAGTTGAGTATATTCACATGTACATGCATGCATGCATACATACATATATACATACATACATGCATTTTCATTCTTAACTTGTTGTGTTGACTTTAAATGGTTTGATATAGATCATTTTCTATATTGTCACTAGGGTACCGCTCGTTTTGGAGGAAAGTATACCCTCGGGGTGTGATAATAATAATGAGAATGCAACATGCTATTTTTTTACGCTGAGTGTCAAGATCTTACAATCCGATTAATCCTGAGAAGATGGTTTGATCCTATATTCCATCCACTAGGTAAATTCAGAAAGTACAATTCCTCCTGACATGACACTCTAGTTTTATTAATAGTTCAATCACTATAGGTATGCCATGTGTGAGAATTGAATCATGATTGCTTAAGAAATGCATCCTACTTTTTACCATCACACCAAACTGGGAGGCGGGGATGCAATATGCTAGTAACATCACGTGTTGCACCTCTCATAATTTTGAGCTACTAAAAATTCATCATGTACTTACAGATTCATGGGCAGCATGCGAATTGCATCTAGAGCTATGTTGGGTCCATTGGATTGGTCTATCCTGTCAAATAATTTAAGCAGATGAGATTGACCCATTTAAAAACAGACCTAAATGGACCAACCCGCATGGGTTACAAATCTAAGTGCCATGGTGGACTCGGATAAACCCACGGATTGAAAAGAAAAAAAAAAAAAATCCAAAACTTAAAACTAAAATGGAAAGCTCAATAGACTAGTGAGTTGATATGCCTAATCTGCAACCTAATTTTGAAAGTTCAAATCTTTTATATATATATATATGAAACTTGCAACTCATCTTGGATTAAGTTAGATAGGATTGGGAATTTCTTAGTCCACCACCATTTTGGTGAGTCGACCCACCTTGACAGCTCTAATTGGATGAGATCATTTTTACTTGTTGATGCTTCATCTCTGTATCTTTTTTCTCTCATTTTGATAATTTTCATATTCTAATGCTCAAAGGAGAGAGTAGTTGTCCTCTTTGCTTCAAGGGTTAGATCGACACTCTCGTTTGACATTTTTTGCACTGAGTCTAAATTTTGTCGTCAATAACATTTTTTTTATCCTCTATTTTTATAAGATTCTTGATTTATTTTGAGATTGTTATTATTAATTTTTGAAAACAACACTCGATTCTTCACATCCATTTTATACGAAATTATGGCACATGAAATTGTTTTAAATGGAAAGAGAATGTTGGCTATATTGTTTTCGTAACCTCATGAATTCTAAAACAAATAAATCCCACTCAATTCGTAATGACATAAATCTGCATGTCTACAAATACAAATAAGCCAATTGAATAAGAAATAAGATCTAGGAGAGCAATGTAGACGGATGAGGTCATGCACCAATAGTCTCCTGCTCATGTTCTCATTTCCTACCTAGTTCTTCCTAACTTAAATAGTTAGGGATATAAATGAATTAAATAGTTTACGATTTATTCGGAGCTCGATTCGATAAAAAACTCGTTTAAGTTTGTTCATTATCTTATCGAGCCGTACTCGAGCTTGATTTCGAGCTCGACAGTTTTATCAAGTCGAGCTCGAGCTTAAAGATATTCGGCTCGTGAGCTCGCGAACATGTTCGTTTATAAGCTCGCGAGCTCGGGCACAAGCTCGGCTCATTTAAAGGGCTCGAGCTCGGCTTGTTTAAAGGGCTTAAACTCGGCTCGTTTAAAAGGCTCGAGCACATGTTCATTTTAGGCTTAGCTGTGAACTTGTGATCGAGCTCGGCTCGATTAAAGGGCTCGCGAACATGTTCAATGATGTGTTGAGTTTATATTATTTTAGTTGTTAGGTTTGTTGAATATTTATTCAAATGAGTTTTCGAACTCAGTTAACAAGCCTACAAAACAAGCTCTAAAACGAGACTTAAAATGAGTCTTAAAACGAGCAAAAAAAATGAGTTCTAAAACAAGCTCTAATACGAGCTCGCTTAACGAGTTAGGCTCGTTAACTATAATAATCGAGCTAATAACGCGCCGAACTCGAACTATTCGCAAGCTTGGTAATTCCAAAACAAGCCGAGCTTGAGTCTTATGGTAAAAGTTTGATTCGAGCTCGAACCCGAATATAACTTAAACGAGTTAAACTCGAGCTTAATACTGTTCATCTCGGTTCGATTAATTTACATCTCTGCTCTGAATATCATTTATTTGTTCCTTGTTTGTTGGGGAATGAATACAAACTACCTAGTTGTTGTTAGCTAGTTGCAGATTGTAACTTCTACAAATAAATGCAACTTTTATGTTTGTAGTACGACATAGGAGATAAGAGTTCAAACCTGTTTGGGTACAACTTTCGTTTGTGGCCTGGGTGTGCATTCTTCTGGTTCAACATTTCGATGAGTTGCTCAATGACCCAATTCAAGGTCTCAATCTTGTACAGCATGTCGAAAGCAAAGTGTTTGCATTCAATTGAGGTTTGAAAGGCACGAGCATCGTTGCAAAGCCCCGACTCCCAAGGCCAAGAGCTCCTTGGCTAAGGTCATAATGCCCATCTTTAGGCTGTTGAAGATGCATCGAATAGAACCAAATGATGCATCTACATAATTTAATTATCATCAATCTAGCAAAACTAAAAATCAAATGCAATGACAAATTGAATTGTTGACCTGAATCGAAAGCCAATGTCATTGATTTCTAGTCATAGAAGAAAATACCTATAATAACATACCTTTATATGGAGAAGGTTAGGTACTGATCCTGTCCGAACGCTGAATCAATGGACGCTGGGCACGTGGCGCTCTCCGAACTGATGACGTGGATCTCCGACCGATCGTATGGATCTCCGGCGGACCTGCAAGGAAGTCGGGTCGGGAAGGGGTGCCCGGCGATGACCCTCCGACGCTCAAGTCAGGCAAGAGGAAAACAATGAAGTGGCTCCAAAGATGCGAGATCGCGTGATTGCGTACCTCCGGCGAAATCTGAGGGCTCTTATATAGAGCTGCGGAGAGGCTTGTGTACACCTACCGAGGCATACACGCGTCCTGTACCATACCTTAGCATGGGCTTGCCAAAGGAGCATGCCTGACACCATACTGCTACAGTCTGAGCACCTTTCTGATGGGACAGCAGAACCTTCCGTCGTACGATTCTGCGTATGGCCTGATCGTCGAATATGCCTGCTGTCAGAAGATGATGTTCCCCAATGTCCTCTTGTCCTTGTCTCCTTTTTCCCTGAGCCGAGCATCCGTCCGCTCGGCAGACATCGATCCGACCGGGCGTAAGTATCGGTCCGACCGGGTGCTCGGCTGAGACTGTTCCTTCACAGCATTGATGCTTTACGCCTCGGCCGAGCAGGCCACCCGCTCGGCCCGGCGACCCTGTTCACCATGAGCGTCGGAAACCTGACTCCCCGTCGGGTTGTCTTTGATTCCGCTTGGACCCGTTCGGCCGGTTGACCCTACTCTTCTCCGATCGGCCGTTTGACTTTTGACCTCCACGTGGCGTTGACTCCCCTCAAAGGGGGTCTCCCGACCTTACTGTCGGATCACTTGCCTCCCCTTCAAGTCTAGTCGAAGGAGGCGATTAGTCCGACTGACTGGACGCCTGTAGTGCCAAGCGGCGTATTTAAGAAACCATCCTCCGCTCGGCTCGTGTGAGGGTAGCTACGGCCTCAGTCAACGCCACCTTCCCTTGTATCTCCTCGGAATTCGCGCCAATCTCCGTCATTAAGACCGAGCATGCGCTCATTAAATGCACTCCAGTGGCCGAATGCCACGTGGCGCTGCTGCCGTCATCGTACGACGGCGGCGTGGTGTCCGACGAGACATCAGCGGTTTAAAATGAACGGCTCGATGTGTGCTTCGGTTCCCGTGACCTGCATCCGACGATGGAGGTCGCTCGGGCTCAACCCTATAAAGCCTTCGCCTTCTTCCTTCGCCGCATTTCTGCTCTCGCGTGCCCAGAAGCTTCCTTTGGCGTTTCAGTGCTCCGGCGGCTTCGGTTCTCCTCTTTCCGACGATTCTGTGTTCCTCGTCGATCTTCATTCTTCTCTGTAAGGTTCTTCTTCTTTTCTATCTTTGATTCTTGTGTTCTCTTTGCATTTCTTTCCCGAGTTTTGGTCCTCTGGGCATTGTTTCGTTTGTCGTCCTCTTCCTTCTATCATCTGTCTTTTGTGGTTTCGTCCGTTCGGACAATGGCCAGTTCTTCTCAACCTCAAGACCAAGCTCTCGACCCGTGGTATACTACCATGGAGTCGCGCTTCGATCGGGGTGACACCGATATTTTGATGGACAGTTTTGACATCCCCTCTGATTTTGAAATTATATTACCCTCCCTCTCCGCTCGGCCACACAAACCGCCGCGCGGAGCTTTCTGTGTTTTCCGCGACCAGTTCATAGCCGGTCTGCGCTTTCCAATCCATCCCTTCATCGTAGAAGTTTGTAACTTTTTCGGCATTCCGCTCGGAAGCCTAGTCCCTAACACCTTCCGCCTTCTATGCGGTGTTGTTGTTTTGTTCAAAATCCACAACATTCCCCTCCGACCGGAGGTGTTCTATTACTTTTATTATCCTAAACAGTCCGAGCTGGATACTTACATGTTTCAGGCTCGGCACGGTTTAGTTTTCTTCAATAAACTGTCATCTTCCAATAAACATTAGAAAGAGTTCTACTTCTATCTTCGTCTTCCCGAACGGGCCGCTTTCCGAACCCAGTGGCAGGTCGGACCGCCAATCTCCCCTGAGTTGAGAGGTTCTAGACCCGACCGGACTACTTTCACGCTGCCAACATGCTAGCCGGTCTGAAGTTTGACATCAATAAGTTCTTGCCTGAAGGGGTGATGTACATATTTGGCCTGAGTCCGATCAGGACCCCCTCCCGAGCGGCTTCGGTAAGAATTTTACTTGTGCATTTCCTTTGATTGCTAACTGATTTCTCCTTTTTTCTTTGCAGCGGACATCGTCATGGAGTCCGTGATGGCCGACATTTTGAAGAGGAAAGCAGCGGCGCTCGAGGCCGCAGCTGCCAAGGAGATGGAGGCGCTTGGCAATGAGCCGGTCGGCTCACACGAAGGAGAGAGCGACACAAATGCGGGGGAGTCGGCCTCTCAGGCTTCTCTCCCGGAGCCGGCGGTTGGCATAACTTCCAGCCGAGGGCCTTCCGCCCGGGAGGAAGGCTCCGCTCAGGAGGAGGAGCGCCCTCTTCGACAAAAGAGGCGTCGAGCGGAGACACCCCTTCTATCGGCGACTTCTGCGGTCCAACCGTCCGAACGGACCACCGCCGATTCACGCGGCAAAGCCCCAGCGGTGGAGGCGATCTCATCCGATCGGACTCCGTCCCACCTGGACGCGCCCGCGGACCCACTCGAGGCAGTGCCTGTCAGCGCCCTTCTGCCTTCTCCCCGCCGAGTCCAACGCTCGGCCATTTTATCCCATATGTCTGCACCGACCTCCGATCCTTCTCCAGCCTCCGCTCAGACGACTCCCGGTCGGCACCGTACTATCAGGGTCTCACTACATCTCCCCACCGAAGAATTGATGCCCAAGTCCGCTCGACCTACCGCGCCTGAGCACATGATCACAATGAAGGGGCCTCTAGCCGAAATGTGGGCCGACGCTCGGGCACGCGTCGCTATGATTCCGCTCAGCAATCTGGCCAATAGCCATATGCAGCAGGCCACTGGGGTAAGTATGTTTCCTTTGAAGTCTTTTACGCATTCTTTCCGATCGGCCACTAACAATCTTGCTTATGTCAGAGATGGGTGGAGGAGATTGCGGTCTCCAATCGTCTGGCTATGGTGGACAAGGAGCTAAAGAGGCTACAGAGTTCGGGCGGCGCGCCTCCCCAGGGTCCATCATATGCCGAGCTGCAGAAAGAGCTCAAGAAGACCCAAGCTCTGCTGGCGGCGGAGCAAAAGAAAACGGCCGACCAGGCGCATACTCTGTCCGAGCTCGATCAACAGGTCAAATCACTTGACCGAAAAATAAGCCTGGCCACCGAGCGGAAGAAGACGACCATCGCCGACCTGGAGAAGAAGAATGTCGAGGCTCGGGGCCTAGAGCAAAGGGTTAAGGAGCTGATGGATCAGCTGGCCGGTGAGAAGGCGGCCCGATCGGACGTGGTGACGAAGCTTGAAGCTGCCTTGCAAGAACACCAGGCCGCCGCCGACGCCTCCCGAGCGGCCCTCAAAGAATACCAGGAGGCTGAGCCAGGCCGGGTCACCGCCTTGAGGCAAAATTACATCCGTTCGGTCGAATTCTCCGAAAAAGTCTGTGAATAGATGTACACTGCCTTCGAGCTTGCTATGAATGCCACCACAACCTACTTGAAGTCCAAGGGTCAGCTTCCTGACTCCGTCATCATCCCGACCCAGGACCAAGCAACGCTCCTCAGCACCATCCCAAAGGACCTTTATGATTTTCTTGAGTAGTGGTCTTTATGTAATTCGGCCGCTCGGCCAAAAACTATCCTTTTTGTAATTCGGCCGCTCGGCCTTAATTCCTATGTTTTCAATGAAAAATTTATCTATGTTTTGCAACTTCGTTTTTATTTTGCATGCTTGTGGGTGATTGGTCGGGGCCTAAGACACATAACTTGGCCAACTAGGCCTCCCGAGCGGGCGTATGTGACATTCGACTTGTCACTACTTTCCCTTGCCGCTTATTTTCAAACGTCTTTCATTCCGGCCGGAGGGTTTATAGTCGCCAGCGCGACTCTCGATTTTTAACGTCGGAGCTCGACAGTCCTTCCGACCGGAAGGTTTATAGTCGCCGACGCGACTCTCGATTTTTAACGTCGGAGCTCAACGGTCTTCCGCCCGAAGGGGCTATAGTCGCCAGTGCGACTCTCGATATTTAACGTCGGAGCTCGACGGTCTTCCGCCCGGAGGGTTTATAGTCGCCAGTGCGACTCTCGATATTTAACGTCGGAGCTCGACGGTTCTTCCGACCGGAGGGTTTATAGTCGTCGGTGCGACTCTCGATATTTAACGTCGGAGCTCGATGGTTCTTCCGCCCGGAGGGTTTATAGTCGCCGGTGCGACTCTCGATATTTAACGTCGGAGCTCGACGGTCTTCCGGCCGGAGGGTTTATAGTCGCCAGTTCGACTCTCGATATTTAATGTCGGAGCTCGACGGTTCTTCTGACCAGAGGGTTTATAGTCGCCGGTGCGACTCTCGATATTTAACGTTGGAGCTCGACGGTCTTCCGGCCGGAGGGTTTATAGTCGCCGGTGCGACTCTCGATATTTAACGTCGGAGCTCGACGATCTTCCGGCCGGAGGGTTTATAGTCGCCGGTTCGACTCTCGATATTTAACGTCGGAGCTCGACGGTTCTTCCAATCGAAGGGTTTATAGTCGCCTGTGTGACTCTCGATATTTAACGTCGGAGCTCGACGGTCTTCCGCCCAGAGGGTTTATAGTCGCCGGTTCGACTCTCGATATTTAACGTCGGAGCTCGACGGTCTTCCGGCCGGAGGGTTTATAGTCGTAGGTGCGACTCTCGATATTTAACGTCGGAGCTCGACGATCTTCCGCCCGGAGGGTTTATAGTCGCCGGTTCGACTCTCGATATTTAACGTCGGAGCTCGACGGTCTTCCGGCCGGAGGGTTTATAGTCGCCGATTCGACTCTCGATATTTAACGTCGGAGCTCGATGGTCTTCCGATTCGGCTGACGATGCTCTTTACTTGCGCTAATTTTCCGATTTTTTACTCCTGCATTTCAAGTATACAGCCGAACGGAAAAGATACAGCATACATTACATTGGCGCACCTTTCACCCCGCCTGGTAAGGCTGGAGGTGGTTCGTGCTCCATGGTCGATCTAGCTACCGTCCGTCTTCATACTCCAGATAATAGGCACTCGAGCGGAACTTTTCGATGACTTTGAAGGGGCCCGCCCAAGGAGCCTCCAGCTTGCCAACGTCCTCGACCGGCTTTACTTTCTTCCACACTAGGTCGCCGACCTGGAATGCTCTAGGGATCACGCGTCGGTTGTAGTTCTGCTTCATTCTTTACCGGTACGCCATCAGCCGGACGGACGCATGGCTCGCTCTTCGTCGATCAAGTCCAACTCCATCTCCCTTCGCTCAGGATTGTCATCATCATAGTTCTGGATCCGGACGGACTCTACGCCAACTTCAACTGGGATAACTGCTTCGCCGCCGTACACTAAATGGAACGGCGTGACGCCCGTTCTCTCCTTTGGAGTCGTGCGGATAGCCCATAGGACGCCCGGCAGCTCGTCCACCCAGCTTCCTCCCATATGGTCGAGCCGAGTGCGAAGAATGCGAAGAATCTCCCGATTGGCTACTTTGGCTTGACCATTGCTCTGGGGATACGCCACGGAAGTAAAGTGTTGTTCGATGTCATAACTTTTGCACAATTCTTCGAGCTGCTTCCCGACGAACTGTCGCCCGTTATCAGATATGAGCCGGCGAGGAATGCCGAACTGACAGATTATATGCTGCCAGATAAACCTTTTGACCATCTGCTCGGTGATCTTGGCTAGTGGCTCGGCCTCCACCCATTTGGAAAAGTAGTCGACCGCCACTAGAAGAAACTTCCGCTGACCGGTAGCCATAGGGAACGGACCCAAGATATCCATTCCCCACTGATCGAATGGACAGGACACAGTAGATGCTTTCATCTCCTCCGCCGGTCGGTGGGAGACGTTATGGTACTTCTGGCAGGAGAGGCACGTCGCGACGGTCCGAGCGGCGTCTGCTTGCAGGGTTGGCCAGAAGTACCCAGCCAGCAGGATCTTCCTAGCCAGCGATCGTCCGCCCGGATGTCCTCCGCACGATCCTTGGTGCACTTCATGGAGGATGTACTCCGCGTCCTCCGAGCTCACACACTTCAAAAGTGGGTGAGAGAAAGCCTTCTTGTAAAGTTGGTCTCCAACGAGTGTGAACCGCCCGGCTCTCCTCCTCAATAGCTGGGCTTCCTCCCGATCGGACGGTGTAGCACCCGAGCGCAAAAACTCTATGATGGCTGTTGTAATGCCCGAAAATTCTCAAAACTATATTAGAATTATGGTACGATTTTTCTGGAATTATTAGATATTTTTCCGGAATTTTCCGAGTAGCGGAAGTAGCAAAAATAAATAGAATCGTAAAACGGCCTAAGCGGGAATTGAACCCGAGACCTTCGGTTTACGGATAATGTTAGAAACCAGTGAACCCAGCAGGGCCGTGCTGAAAGGAAGGAGAACCAAATATATTTATATTAGAGTTGGGTTCATTAAACCACTTAATATAAATAATAAACTTAAGTGGGGTTTGGTTTATTTTAGAAGTTTGGTTCGGCAAATCTCTCTTCACCGAAGCCCTCACGCCAATTTCTCTTCCAAAACCTCACCGCCGCCTCTCCCTTCTTCTCCTCTTCCTCACGCACGGCACACCAAGGCAAGGGTCCATAGGATCATCTTCCGGCGACGACTCCAACACGAAGACGGTCCATCTCCGCGAGAGGAATGCGAAGACATGAACGGATCGTCGAGAGGATCAGTTTTACGGAAAACCTAGCGGATAGAATCGTAAGAAAAACCTTACGATTGAGGTAAGAAACCCCTCACCTGCAGTATAATTGCTCTCGCT
The DNA here is from genome assembly GCF_018446385.1 of Zingiber officinale. Lineage (NCBI taxonomy): Eukaryota > Viridiplantae > Streptophyta > Magnoliopsida > Zingiberales > Zingiberaceae > Zingiber > Zingiber officinale. The sequence goes on from NC_056002.1 coordinate 135,175,851, forward strand.
TGTTAGTTTTAGCGTTAGTTCAGTAGTTTTTACAGTTTTCAGTTTAGGTGTGCTTTGGTGCACACCAAGTGATAGAATGCCCGATTCGAAGGATGCACTAGTAGGCGTCCTAACAGCATGTAAAATGTATTAGAAACATTTTATTCAGTTATTTATCAGTTATTACAGCTTTATGGATCAGATATCCATTGGGTAGGCTCCCAGTAGCCTCTAGGTTCGAATAACCTAGCTCTGAGTTGAGATAACCTAGAACGACAAAATAAAATAAAAGCGATTCAGTATTTTACTTTTGTTCGATTCAGCATACTTGGATCAGATATCCATGGGCTGGACCACAGTCGTCCTAGGTTCAGATAACCTAGTAACCTACTGGATTCGAACTTGCAAACTCGGGTCTAGTAGGGACTAGTTTAATGTTATGCCATGTTTAGTATTTTCATCTATTATATGTATAGTTTTCAAATTTGAAACCAGTGATGAGAACACTAGTTTAGCTTTCAGTTCAGTTCAGGTTCAGTTTACATGATTCGAGTTCATGTACAGATTTAGATATATGCAGGATTAGTTCAGTTTTATGCTCAGTTTATAAGTATGCCATGTTCAGTTTAAAGCATGTTCAGTTTTTATGTTATGCCATGCTTTGTATGATACCGTGCCATGCCATGCTTGCATATTCAGTATGTTTTAAACAGCATGATTTAAAAACATAATCGCATCGTTGCATGTTTTAGTGAGGTAGATGGTTTCTTACTAAGCTTTAAGCTTACAGATACTATTTTCCTTATACTGCAGATACAGGTAAAAGGAAAATGGACTAGCAGTGGAGGCTGGAGGTCAATGCAGATGAGGATGTGTGTGGAAGGAACTGGAATAAAAGATCCTCTGGGGATTTAGCATTTACTTTAGCACTTTTCAGTTTATTAGTTCAATTTCATGTTTTAAGCAATTAGAACTTTTAGAAATTCATATCTTCATGCACTTTAAGTTGTTAAAATGCCATGAACCAGTAAACCTTGCTTTAGCTCAAGTTAGAATTGTTACTACATGTTGTTAGAATGTTTATTATACATTAGATAGTGTAGTGGGAGGTTTTGCACCGAACCGGTCTTGAAATCGAGTTTTCGATTCGAAATCGAAACCTGATCGATCGGCCACCGACCGATCAGAATGAGTTAGTGTCCGCGGATCGGTCAGCCGAACCGCACAAACAGAGTTGGCAAGGGTTATGGATCGGTCGGCGCCGATCCCGTAGTAAAGCTAGGAAGTGCGACCGACGCCATCGACCGATCAGCGCTCTGGATCGGTCGATGAGCCGATCAGCTAATCTGCGCATGAAGCGCAGGCTATCAGAGGCTCACCGTCGGTCTCGATCGATCAGTGTTCTGGATCGGTCGGTGAGCCGATCGATTCTTATGCATGTGGAGGTAAGCTTATGGATCGGTTGGCCGAGCCGATCGATCCGGAGGGTGCCTCCGTGCGATGTATCGGTGGAATGATTCGTGAATCGTTCCGACGGCTCAATCGACTCACGGATTGGTTGAAATGTCTGATTTCAGTTAGCGGGACATTCGAGAGGCATAGATTGTCTCTCCTAGCATGTGTACAACACTTAGATACTCTTAGAATGTCAGGTTAAGACTTTACAGAATCGATTAGTGAAATTTTAAATTAGCTCGGTTTCCACGCATATAGCGAGATTAGAGCGATTCGCCACGACCTAGTCGGTAGAAGGCGGGGACGTTACAGAGTGGTATCGAGGCGATGTTCCTTACTTCCCACACACATCGATTGCATTGTGCTCACCCAAGTAAGAACATCTCTCACTCGGTTTGTTTCGACTTTTATCGAGTTATATGTACTTTCATGTTTGCTCGCATGTTGGTAGTTAATTAATTCATGTTTACGGTAATAGTATTTAACATGTTACCAGTAGTTAACTATAACATGATAGCCTAGTTATATATGTGTTCTCTGCTATTTAGAAAATAGTACGAGGGCGTCCAGCTAAGAAAGCGGCAGCGGCTGAGCCCCAGTTCGGTGCCTCCCCGGACCTTACGGCACTAGTGGCTCACTACAGCGCAGTTAGCTGAGCAGCAGCAGGAGATAGCCTCCTTAAAGGCTAACCAGCAGACTACTCCCCAGTCACTCCAGTACCAAACCTCACAACTCCGGTAATCACGAGGTAGTACCGGCTCGGCTGCAGTACCGGTCAGTAGCCCGTGGCGGGGACTAAGAAGAAAGCTTACCTTATCCGGTGGCGAAGAATTGGCGAGAATTTCGGGCACCGGCGAACCATGGGATGCTCGGCATGGTTTAAAACAACTGGAAAGCACGATGGAGCTTCTAGGCGGCGAGCACGAAAGGTGAAGTGTGCCTCCTACATTTAACGGAGATGCCGCGTGTGGTGGAGGCGGATCAAATCAGTGGCGATCGAATCGGATGACATGGGCCAACTTCGAGAAAGAATTCTTGAATTCTTTCACATGCAAATCCACGAGCAACACTATGGCGAGTTCTGAAATTTCGTCGGGCGCAACCTATCGATTCGAGGAGGCGTGAAGAAATTCAGAGTTAACCGTACGTGTCGAGAACTAGTCGACTCGGAGAAGGAGCAGTACGCTGATCTTTGAAGATGCTCGGACGGAGATCGCGTGAATGTGGTGGTGGCGTTCATAGGCCTCAAACCACGGAGGAGCTAGTGGTAGTGCTCGATCACAAGCACTATCGGACAATATCTTCCAGTGACGGGTTCCACGAGCCAGGGACAAGCTAGCTCGGTACTCGTGGAAACAACGACATAGCTCCAGCTGGAAGGGGAAGCGTAAATGCGGTGACCCAAGGAGGACCGGTGGAAACATTCCAGACACCCCAGTGTGCTACTTGTGGAAACATCATCGAGTTTTGCAAAGATGCAGCGAGTTGTTTGAATGTGGGAGAAAGAGCACATGGCTAGCGGTGCAGAACAAACAGTCTTCCTCGACCTCGGTAAATCGATCTGAAGCTCGGCCAGTAGCTGACTACACGAGATGTCTGCCTTAGATGGTCCACGGATCGGTCAGGGCGATTAGAAGCCCCCGCTACCACAGATGCGGGATTTTCTCACGACGGAGAGGGCGTAGCAAATGCCTCGATAGTTGTCACCAGTCGGATCGGTATATTCTGACGTGAGTCTGTTGTCTTATTCGATCTTTGAGGCAACCCTCTTATGTATCCGGGCGTTCTTGAAAATTGCAACACCTCGAAGTACTCAATAGTGGGTTACACCACTACCCTCGGGAGACATTATGGCATCTACACCTCGGCTCGGGCGGTGCCGGTCATTATAGCGATGGAGAACTTTTGGTGATCGATAGTGCTAGAAATGATGACTACGATGTCATCTTTGGGATGGATTTTCTAATCGGATACGGCGCTTCTATAGAGTGCCGTAAACAAGGTTATATTCCACACGAAGAAGAATGCGGTTTGAGTACATAGGAAAACCAAAGAGAAAAGCGAGAAAGTTTCTAGACTGAAAGCACAGCAGCTAATGGATTCGGGATGCATGGGATTTTTAGCAAATGTAGTCAACACCGGCTAGGACAGAACCAGCTATCAGGAGGTTAGTGCGTTTGTGACTACAATGATCTTCCACGAAGAGCTACGAGCTTAGCACGAGACGGGGAGATTGAATTTGAGATAGAGCTCATTCGGCACAAATCCAATTTCAAGGCACCATACGCATGGCTCAGCGATGAAGGAACTTGGGAGCAATTCTGAGAGCTTCTTGACAAGGTTTCATACGCCCTAGTCACTCACCATGGGGAGCACTGTGTTGTTCGTGAAGAAGAAGGATGGAAGCATGCGTCTATGCATAGACTACCGTGCCTTGAACCAGTCACAATTAAAAGCAGTACCCTCTCCCCGGGATAGATGACCTGTTTGACCAGCTAAAGGAGCCACGGTGTTCTCTAAAATTGACCTCGGATCAGGATATCACCAGGTTAGAGTCAAGGAAGGTGATATACCTAAAGCGGCTTCCAGGACCAGATACGGACACTATGAGTTCGTAGTCATGCCTTTCGGCGTGACAAATGCTCCAGCTACTTTCATGGACCTCATGAGCGAGTATTGAGAGAATACTTAGACAAGTTTGTCATCGTGTTCATCGATGACATTCTTATCTATTCAGGGCACTCGGGAGGATCATGCGGAGCATCGAAGGCAGTTTGCGGATCCTTGACGAACCATTTGTCGCAATTCACGAAATGTGAATTTTGGGTGGATCGATAGCCTTCCTAGGTCACATCATCTCCAAGGATGGTGTTATGGTAGATCGACAAAATAGAAGCGATGAAATGGCTGGAAGAGACCGAGCGCCGGTGAAATCGAAGCTTTACGGGATTAGCGAGCTACTACAGGAAGTCGTGAGGACTTCTCAGGATAGCCTCCCCAGCGCTCTCACGGGAAGAACAAGAAATTTCGGTGGACGGAGGACTGCGAGAACAGCTTCAGTGAACTAAAGCGGAGATTGACCGGTGCTCCTATTTTAGCTATACGAGAAAACATGAGCCGGCTTGACATCTGGTGGCGCCTCTAAAGTGGGATTAGGGCGATGCTTGATGCGGGGCAAGGTGATCGCCTATGCCTCCGGACAACTCAAGGATTATGAGAGGAACTATCCTACTCACGACCTTGAGCTTACAGATGGTGTTCGCTCTCAAGATTTGGAGACATTATTTATCTGAGCTCGGTGCGAGTGTATCTGGATCATCAAAGTCCAAGTATTTCTTTACTCGGAAGGATCCGAATATGCGACAGCGTAGATGGTTAGAACTGGTCATTATGACATAGATATCCTCTACCATCCGGGGAAAGCTAATAAGGTAGCACACTCAGCAGGAAGTCCGGTGCTACCTTATTATCTTTAGCACTATGTCACCACCCCTAAGGAAGGAGATTACGACCTTTAGTCTCGAGCTTATAGTCGAGCGACTTTCCACTATGTCCTTAGCATCTACCTTGCTTGATGATATCCAGACAGCGGATCCCGAAATCCAGAAAATCAAGCAAGGTTAGCGAATCGGAAAATGGAGTTGAGTGTCGCGGAGGTAGTGTCTTGTGTGGTGAGACTTTGTGTTCAGATCGGGAGGAACTACAGCAGATTCTAGACGAGGCTCACGGGACTCCCTATGCGATGCATCTCGGTTTCACCAAAATATCGGGATCTAAAGAAACAATTTTGGTGGCACAGGATGAAGCGAGATGTCGCTAAATCGTCGACATCTCAGCTCTAACTGTCGGAGGGTTAGGCGGAACATCGGCGACAGGGAGGAGTTGCGGCCGATCAGTTCGAATGGAAGTGGGAGGATATCTCTATGGACTTCATAGTGGGATTACCCGGAACCACGAATGGTTTTGATGCCATCGGGTAATAGTCGACAGTTGACTAAATCGGCCCACTTCTTAGCTATCGAATATCCTATTCCATGGGCACTAGCTCGTTATATCTCGAGGAGATTGTCGGTGCATGAGTCCCACGAACCATTATATCGAGATAGAGACAAAGATTTACATCACACTTTTGGAAGTGTGTGCGGTCACTATGGGCACCGGTTAAAATTTACATGACCTTCCATCCTCAGACGGATGGTCGAGGAGCGAGTAAATCGGGTACTCGACGATATGCTCCGAGCTTGTGCCCTACATTTCGAGGAAAGTGGTGCAAATATAAGTCTAGCGAATTTGCATACACAGCAACAGTTATCGTGCCACTATCGGCATGGCACCTTATGAGGCACTCTATGGGCGGAGGTGCGATCACCAATCTGTTGGTATGAGAGTGGTGAGCAGAAGGAACTAGAGCTTGAGACGGATCTAGTAGCGAGATACCATGACCATACGGCCAGATTCGCGAGGATAGAGGCGACCTGAGGCGTCGGAGAGCTATCTTGATACACCGACAGAACCCTAGAGTTTTTAGTTGGGGATCAGTTTTCCTCGAGTAGCTCCCATGAAGGAGTCATCGTTTTGGAAGAAGGGCAAGCTAGCTCCAGATATGTGGGACCATACCTTATCACGAAGAGAGTGGGTAAGGTAGCATATGAGCTAGAGCTACCTCGGGAGATGTCGAGATCCTGACGTATTTCATGTTTCCATCTTTGAAGAAGCATATTCAGACGCCACCGGTGATTGAGCCCGGTTAGTACAGGTCGTGATGATCTCGGCTATGGCCGTGGCCTATTCGGATAATAGACCGAGCGATAAAATTGCGGAACAAGGAAGTACCATTAGTTAAAGTCATTAGCAAAATCACCCATGAGGCTACTTGGGAGGCAGAGGCCGACATGAGGCAAGTACCGAATTGTTTTAAGTTCGGGGCGAACTTTTTATAAGGTATGGGGATTATAGCCAGAAAATTCTCAAAACTATATTAGAATTATGGTACGATTTTTCTGGAATTATTAGATATTTTTCCGAAATTTTCCGAGTAGCGGAAGTAGCAAAAATAAATAGAATCGTAAAACGGCCTAAGCGGGAATTGAACCCGAGACCTTCGGTTTACGGATAATGTTAGAAACCAGTGAACCCAGCAGGGCCGTGCTGAAAGGAAGGAGAACCAAATATATTTATATTAGAGTTGGGTTCATTAAACCACTTAATATAAATAATAAACTTAAGTGGGGTTTGGTTTATTTTAGAAATTTGGTTCGGCAAATCTCTCTTCACCGAAGCCCTCACGCCAATTTCTCTTCCAAAACCTCACCGCCACCTCTCCCTTCTTCTCCTCTTCCTCACGCACGGCACACCAAGGCAAGGGTCCATAGAATCATCTTCCGGCGACGACTCCAACACGAAAGAGGTTCTTCTTCGCGAGAGGAATGCGAAGACGTGAGCGGATCGTCGAAAGGATCAGTTTTCTGGAAAACCTAGCGGATAGAATCGTAAGAAAACCTTACGATTGAGGTAAGAAACCCCTCACCTGCGGTATAATTGCTCTCGCTTGTTAGTTTTAGCGTTAGTTCAGTAGTTTTACAGTTTTCAGTTTTAGGGTGTGCTTTCAGTGCACGCCCAGTTCAGAAGGATGCACTAGTAGGCGTCCTAACGGCATGTAAAATGTATTAGAAACATTTTATTCAGTTATTTATCAGTTATTACAGCTTTATGGATCAGATATCCATTGGGTAGGCTCCCAGGTAGCCTCTGAGTTGAATAACCTAGCTCTAGTTGAGATAACCTAGAAACGACAAAGTAAAATAAACGGTATTGATATTTTACTTTTGTTCGATTCAACATACTTGGATCAGATATCCATGGGCTGGACTCCTGATCGTCCCTAGGTTCGAGATAACCTAGTAACCTGCTTGGATTGAACTTGCAATCCACAGGTCTCGTAGGGATCTGTGTATATCTGATTGCAGGGCCCCAGCAGCATGTTTAGTATTTTCATCTATTATATGTATAGTTTTCAAATTTGAAACCAATGATGAGAACACTAGTTTAGCTTTCAGTTCAGTTCAGGTTCAGTTTACATGATTCGAGTTCATGTACAGATTTAGATATATGCAGGATTAGTTCAGTTTTATGCTCAGTTTGTAAGTATGCCATGTTCAGTTTAAAGCATGTTCAGTTTTTATGTTATGCCATGCTTTGTATGATACCATGCCATGCCATGCTTGCATATTCAGTATGTTTTAAACAGCATGATTTAAAAACATAATCGCATCGTTGCATGTTTTAGTGAGGTAGATGGTTTCTTACTAAGCTTTAAGCTTACAGATACTATTTTCCTTATACTGCAGATACAGGTAAAAGGAAAATGGACTAGCAGTGGAGGCTGGAGGTCAATGCAGATGAGGATGTGTGTGGAAGGAACTGGAATAAAAGATCCTCTGGGGATTTAGCATTTACTTTAGCACTTTTCAGTTTATTAGTTCAATTTCATGTTTTAAGCAATTAGAACTTTTAGAAATTCATATCTTCATGCACTTTAAGTTGTTAAAATGCCATGAACCAGTAAACCTTGCTTTAGCTTAAGTTAGAATTGTTACTACATGTTGTTAGAATGTTTATTATACATTAGATAGTGTAGTGGGAGGTTTTGGCACGAACCGGTCTTTGAAATCGAGTTCGATTGAAATCGAAACCACGATCGATCAATAGGCCGATCGGGAATGAGTTGATGTCACGGGATCGGTCGGTAGGCCGACCGAGCCTAAACAGAGAGTTGGCAGGGTTATGGATCGGTCGGTGACCGATCCGTGGCAACAGCTAGGAAGTGCAGTCGGTTTACTGAGCCGATCGGGCGCTCTGGATCGATCGATGAGCCGAGTCAATGCGTCTGAGCGACGAGCGCGAGCTCACCGTCGGTCTCCGTCGATCGAGTGTTCTGGATCGGTCGGTAGGCCGATCCAGCTGTACTGAAGCGAGGTAAGCTTATGGATCGGTTAGCCGACCGATCCAGAGGGTGCCTCCGTGCCAGTATCAGCTGGAATGATCTGTGAATCGTTCCGACGGCTCAATCGACTCACGGATTGGTTGAAATGTCTGATTTCAGTTAGCAGGACATTCGAGAGGCATAGATTGTCTCTCCTAGCATGTGTACAACACTTAGATACTCTTAGAATGTCAGGTTAAGACTTTACAGAATCAGTTAGTGAAATTTTAAATTAGCTCAGTTTCCGCACAGTCGGTATAGCAGTATTGTAGCGATTCGCCTTACAGCCTAGTCAGTAGAAGGCGGGTCGTTACAGCTGTCCTCCAATCGCTCGCGAATGCGAGTCCCTCTATCCGGTCAATGTGCGCCACCAAGGATACTTGCTCGATTGGCTGCTGGATGATGACCGACGATATTGAACTTGCGAGCTTGGCTAACTCATCCGCCGCCTGGTTCTCCGCTTGGGGTATCTTCTGGATAATGACTTCTCTGAAGTGGGCCTTGAGCTTTTCGAAGGCCTCAACGTAGAGCTTGAGCCGAGCGTTGTTAATCTCAAAAGTGCCTGAGAGTTGTTGAGCGGCTAGCTGGGAGTCTGAATGGAGTGTCACCCGACCGGTGCCTACATGCCGGGCTGCCTGCAAGCCGGCTATGAGGGTCTCATACTCCGCTTCATTATTTGTGGTTTTGTAGTCCAGCCGGACGGATAGGTGCATCCGTTATTCTTGGGGGGAGAGTAACAGCACACCAATTCCGCTCCCGAGCCGAGTGGACGATCCATCCACAAATATTTTCCACATAGCTTCGGGCTCGGGCTTTTGCACTTCGGTAACAAAATCTGCCAAGGACTGCACCTTTATCGCTGAACGGGGTTGATACTGAATGTCAAATTCACTCAACTCCGTTGTCCATTTGATGAGCCGTCCGGACGCTTCTGGATTCAGCAGTACTTTTCCCAATGGGCTATTCGTCCGGACGATGATCGTATGTGCCAGGAAATAAGGACGCAGTCTCCGAGCGGCGAGGACCAAAGCAAAAGCCAGCTTCTCGAGCCCAGTGTAGCGAGATTCAGCATCTTTTAGAATATGGCTCAAGAAGTATACGGGTTGTTCTTCTCCGCTCGTCCTCACTAATGCCGAGCCTACTGTCTGCTCAGTTGAAGATAAATAAATATAGAGCGGCTCACCTACAGCTGGCTTAGCTAGCATGGGCAAAGAGTTCAGACATGTCTTCAGCTCTTCAAACGCCCGATCACATTCCTCGTCCCAATGGAACTTAGTAACTTTACGTAGGATCTTGAAAAAAGGGAGACTCCGGTCGGCGGTCTTAAAGATGAATCTGGACAATGTAGTTATCCACCCGGTCAGGCGCTGTACTTCCCTCAGATTTCTTGGTGGCGGCATATCTTGCAACGCTTTTACCTTGCTGGGATTTGACTCTATGCCCCGCTCGGTCACTATATAGCCCAAGAAACGCCCACCTCTGGCTCCAAACAGACATTTCTGAAGGTTTAGCTTGACTACATACTTCCTCAGCGTTCGGAAGGTCTCCTCCATGTCCGTAAAAAGATCAGCCGCTCGGACAGACTTGATAAGAATATCATCCACGTACACTTCTAAATTGCGTCCGATCTGCTCCTTGAATACCTTGTTCATTAATCGCTGGTAGGTTGCTCCCGCGTTCTTTTGTACGAATGACATCACATTGTAACAGTAAGTGTCGTCGGCTGTGACGAAGCTGACCTTCTCTTGATCTTCTCGGGCGAGCGACACTTGATGGTAGCCCTGATAGGCGTCTAGCATGCATATCAGCTTGCACCCGGCTGTGGAGTCCACCAGTTGATCTATCCGGGCATGTTTTGTTGAGATCCCGAAAATCGATGCAAACCCTCCACTTGTTGCCCGGCTTGGAAACTAGCACTACATTTGCGAGCCAGCTTGGGAACTGGATCTCCCTTATATGGCCGGCCTCCAGGAGCTTCTCGACCTCCGCTCGGATGATGGCGTTTTGTTCGGCGCTAAAGTCCCTCTTCCTTTGCTTCATCGGTCGAGCGTCCGGTCGGACGTGAAGCTCATGTTGTGCGATACTTGGCGAAATTCTCAGCAGCTCATGCGTCGACCAAACGAAGACGTCGCAGTTTCTCTGGAGACATTTGATCACCTCTTTTTTCTAGCCTGCCTCCAGATCGGCCGCAATGAATGTGGTGGCCTCCGATCGGGTCGGGTGGATCTGAACCTCCTCTTTTTCTTCATAAACCAAAGAGGGTGGTTTTTCAGTTATGGCGTTCACCTCGATCCATGGCGTCTTCCGAGTGGAGTTAGCTTCGGCTCGGACTATTTCAACGTAGCATCGCCGAGCTGCCAGCTGGTCTCCTCGCACTTCTCCAACTTTATCTTCAACCGGAAACTTAATTTTCTGGTAGAAGGTGGAGACGGCCGCTCGGAACTCAGGCGTTGGTGACCAGGATAACATTGTATCTTTGAGGAGAGTCGACCACGCGAAGTTGGCGATCCAGCGTCATACGGCTCTTCTCCCAGTGAAATAGCGGTCAGACTGTCAACCGGTAGAACTTCATTGCCGTAAACCCATAGAGGGGTTGTCATGGCAGCAACTCACCGATCAATTTGCAGTTGGTCGAAAGCCTTTTTGAATATAATATTGACCGAGCTGCCTGTATCGATAAAAATGCGGTGAATAGTATAGTTAGCTATTACCGCTTTGATGAGGAGGGCGTCGTCATGTGGCACTTCGACTCCCTCAAGGTCCCTGGGCCCGAAACTGATTTCGGGTTCGCTCGCCCGTTCTTGACTGCAGCCGACCGCATGGATCTGGAGCTGCTTGACACTCGCCTTCCTTGCTCTGTTGGAGTCACCTCCGGTCGGGCCACCAGAGATGATGTTGATTTCGGCCCGGGATGTGTTGCTTCTATTTTCTTCCTCCCGTGTGGACGGCCTAGGCTGCTCCCTAGACCTACGGGGATTGTCCTCATGCCTCTGAGGATGATACCGCTTGGGAGACTTTCTGGATATCCGACGACCGGCTTCATGGTGTTGTTGTCACCTGTCGGCCGATGGCGATCGACGACGGCCACTCCGGGGAGCGGGGTGGGCGATCAGGGGAAGGCTTCGGCAATCTCTTGTGTTATGCGTGTCGGTCCGGTGGAACGAGCAGAACATGGGGGGGGTCCATACCTTCTTTTTTTGTTTGGGTCGCTCGGCGGCTACCTCTTGGATGGCGTGGGACCTTACTTGTTGAGGGCGGACCGCTTCGGCTCACGGCCCTCTGGGCGGCTGGTGGCTAGTGAGCGACTTTCGCTCGACAGGAGCTGGGCGCTCCGTTGAAGCTTCTTTTCTTCGGGCCGCCTGGGCTTCCTCCACATTAATGTACTCATTGGCCCGGTGTAACATATGATCATAGTCTCGGGGCGGCTTTCGAATAAGTGAACGGAAGAAGTCACCGTCCACGAGGCCTTGCGTGAACGCATTCATCATTCTTTCTGAGGTGGCCGTTGGAATATCCATGGCCACCCGGTTGAATCGTTGGATGTAAGCTCTGAGCGGCTCCCTGGGCTCTTGCTTGATAGCAAATAGGCTGACACTGGTCTTCTGGTAACGCCGACTGCTCACAAAATGATGGAGAAAAGCGACGCGGAACCCTTTAAAGCTGGTGATGGATCCGTCCGGCAGCCTCTGGAACCATCGTTGCGCCGATCCCGAGAGGGTGGTAAGGAACACCTGACATTTCACTCCATTTGTGTATTGATGTAGTGCAGTTGTGTTGTCGAACTTACCCAGATGGTCGTCCGGGTCGGTGGTTCCGTTGTATTCCCCGATCGCCGGGGGCACATAATGCTTTGGTAGAGGGTCCCGCAGGATGGCTTCTGAAAACTGCTGGTTGATCCGCTCGGGGGAGGCGTCTGTTCGGGGAGCCTTGCCTTTTCTGTTGTCTCGCCTGGGTGCCTCGTCAGATGAAGATCCTCTATCACGGTTAACTGTTGCAACTTCAGGAGGTGTACGGAATATGGCCCGATGAAATGGAACCGTGGCAGGCGGTGCTTCCGCTCGGCCTCCTGACGCTGACATCGCTTGTTGCTCCAGCCGCTCGGCTTGTGCATTCCGTTTCTGTTGCTCCACGAGCTTAGCTGCTCTTGCCTTGATTAGAGCGTCGAGCTCCTCCTTGGAGAGCATCACGGTGTGCAGTCGTCCAACTTCGTCCATCTCTTCCGCTCGGATGCAGGTGCGTTCCCACAGACGGCGCCAATTTGATCCTGTCCGAACGCTGAATCAATGGACGCTGGGCACGTGGCGCTCTCCGAACTGATGACGTGGATCTCTGACCGACCGTATGGATCTCCGGCGAACCTGCAAGGAAGTTAGGCCGGGAAAGGGTTCCCGGCGACGACCCTCCGACGCTCAAGTCAGGCAAGAGGAAAACAATGAAGTGTCTCCAAAGATGCGAGATCGCATGATTACGTACCTCCGGCAAAATCTGAGGGCTCTTATATAGAGATGCGGAGAGGCTTATGCACACCTACCGAGGCATACACGTGTCATGTACCATACCTTAGCATGGGCTTGCCAGAGGAGCATGCCTGACACCATACTGCTACAGTCTGAGCACCTTTCTGATGGGACAGCAAAACCTTCCGTCGTACGATTCTGCTTATGGCCTGATCGTCGAATATGCCTGCTGTCAGAAGATGATGTTCCCCAATGTCCTCTTGTCCTTGTCTCCTTTTTCCCTGAGCCGAGCATCCGTCCGCTCGGCAGACATCGATCCGACCGGGCGTAAGTATCGGTCCGACCGGGTGCTCGGCTGAGACTGTTCCTTCACAGCATTGATGCTTTACGCCTAGGCCGAGCGGGCCACCTGCTCGGCCCGACGACCCTGTTCACCATGAGCGTCGGAAACCCGACTCCCCGTCGGGTTGTCTTTGATTCCGCTTGGACCCGTTCGGCCGGTTGACCCTACTCTTCTCCGATCGGTCGTTTGACTTTTGACCTCCACGTGGCATTGACTCCCCTCAAAGGGGGTCTTCCGACCTTACTGCCGGATCAGGTACCAATGAGACATTTTACACCTACTGATAATTGATCCCTAATTCTCGTAGGAGTGACTGAAAGCCTCTTCATGATTAACCAGACTTGGTAACGTCAAGCCTAGGGTGATAGACCCGGCCCTACGAAAGTTTGTCACCAGCCACTAAAGTAAATTGGGAAGCACTTGCGATAAGCAGTCTAGAAGCCCAACATCCCTGCCTAGGGTGATCGACTCGACCCTACGAAAATTTCCCACCAGCCAACAGAGTAAATTGGGAAGCACTTGCGATAAGCGGCTCAGAAGCCCAACATCCCTTAGTTGCACGTCCTATTTGGAGGAAAGATCCTACAAATACGTCATAGCTGGAAATCAAACCGTGGGTGCCTGGGAAACTACTGAGCATCCTTACCGCTGCACCATAGACCCGGAGGTATCTAAAATACCCTTCATGTACCATACATTTGATCACTTAAAGGGGTTTAATTTTTAATGACAATTATTATGTGTTGTTAATTCATGTTCCTCCAGCCAAAGACCGTGGATGACTGAGCTACTGGAGGATGTGCCAAGACAGGAGGGGTGACTCCCAAGGATTCGGGGAGAGAATAAATCGTAGGACTTGAAGAACTCAACATGAGAGATTAAAATGGGGTCAAGATGGATATTGGTGTGACCGCTCCGACGCTTAAGATAACACATGGCTAGTTGGAGAAAAAATGATGAAGAGTCAAAGTTTGAATGTGTATGTGCATGCACTTGCGCTCACAAAAGTGGGCTCCCTTTTGTATGTTCTTCTACAAAATAGACATGAACCCCATGTTCAAGTTGTGGGGATGCCATGTAAGTCCACATGTCCCTAGTTGCTCCACGTCCTCAACTTATTACGATATCCACGTTCCCCAGAGTGGAGGGGGAGCTAAAGGAGGTCGAACGTGGCCAAGCTAAAGGAGGTCAAGGGTGGCAGAGCTGAAGGAGGTCGCATGTGGCTGATTTTGGCCGAATTTAGTTTAAGTGTAACTATCTTTGCTCCCTTTGACTTGATTGACAATTTAGCACAACTATAGATTTCACGGGCCCACGTGAATGTAACTAGCATTCACCATATCACAAATCTCCCCATTGAGTATAGTCGAAGGAGGTTTTGGCCCGATTGACTAAACTGTTGTGTTGCATCACATGGTTGGGCGCTAGGTTGGCGTTGTAGGACCGTTGGGCCGGCTAGAAGGGTTGGTAAATAACCTGTCAATTAAAAACAAACAACCCTTCCTCGAACGATTGAGCTAACACTTGTAAAATGAATTAAGCAGATAAATAAAAGCATAAAAGAAAAGACGAGGCACCAGATGTTTACTTGGTTACAACCGATGTGGTTGTTAATCCAAGGAAGATTAAGCTCAAAAACTCCTTCAGGCGGAGAAGCCTCTTACAGCGTTTAGGCACAGAAAACAGAAGCTTAACTACAACTAAAGCATACAAGTGTTTGGAAATAGAATGATCGTGATTGTTTAAAAAGCTTCTGGACCAAGGCTATATTTATAGCCTTGGTGAAGCGCTGGATGGGTTCAGGCTACAGGGGATAAAATTTATCCCCAGCGGTTGGATCGAGTCAAGCTCGATCCTGTGAAAAGTCCTTCCAGGCGCCCGGAGGGATCCGGCGCCCGGATGGTCCGGGCGCCAAAAGTCAACCAGTTGACTTTTGGTCCGTGCTCTCTTCTTCGGTGCTGCTCGGGTCTTTCTGCTCCGGCTCCACTTGTTTGGGTGATCTCTGACATCCGGAATAGGGCTCACCCGAACCCATCTTCCGGTCTTCTCGAGCGTGCTTCCCTCCGGCTTCTCGTCCCTCGGAATTACCGCGTGTCCCTTCTCGTCCACCAGCGTACTCATCCGCAGACTTCGTCCCTCGGTCGCACCCCGTGCCGACCTTCGCGCTAGCTGCGTCTCTTGCTCCCCGAGCAATCTTCCGCTCCGGCTTTCGTACCTCGGAACAACCGCGCGCACTTCCTTCTCGTCCGCCGGTGTACTCTTCCGCAGCACCTCGTCCCTCGTGTTAGGATCCTTCGTACTCGGCTAGAGAGGGGGGTGTGAATAGCTGCCCCAAATCGCTCGTTTCTTCCTACAATTCGTTAGCGCAGCGGAAAAATAAACTAGAAACGAAAGGAAGAATATCAAACCTTAACACAGCGATGTACGAGGTTCGGAGATGATGCTCCTACTCCTCGGCGTGTCCGTAAGGTGGACGAACCCAATCAATCCGTCGGTGGATGAGTCCCCGGAAAACCGGCTAATAAGAACTCCTTCTGGGTGGAGAAACCTCGCCACACTTGTTTGCAACAGCAAACAGGAGTACAAGTACAAAGAATAAGCAAGAAATACAATAAGAATACACAAGCACTCTACCAATCTTGCTTTCTCGTTGGTGAGTCAGGATGAAGCGTGACTAAAAACCCTAACAATGGTACATTCGATCGAGGAAGCTCACAAGCTTTCGGAAGGAACTCAGCGAACTCTTATCGCGGCCCACAAATCTTGAGAGAAGAAAGAAGGAAGTTCGTGCGGCTGACCTCGACCCTTTATACTGCGAAGAAGGCGGTGAAGAAACTGGCGGTTGCGTGCAATGGCTAGAACCTGATCGATGCGTGGACCGATCAGGCAACATCTGATCGGTCTACGGACCGATCGGGAAAGATAACCGCTTCATTCGTCACGATCGGTCCACGGACCGATCGGGGAACTCTGATCGGTCATGGGCCGATCGAACTCTGATGGTCCGCGAGGCCGTCGAGCTTCTCTTCTCCGCTAGTTTGCCGCGATCTCGCCCGATCGGTCTCGGGCCGATCGAGATAACCATCGATAGCATCTTGATTAGTCACCGATCGGTCACGGACCGATCGGATGATCATGTATCATTGGATCGATCTGCAGCCCGATCCAAACTTCTCGACCCTAAACCTAAGGCTTCCACACCAACATACCGTTTGGCCTGTTGGCACATCATGCCTAGCATCCGGTCACTCCTGCTAGCACTTCCCGCTAAGTGTCCGGTCAATCCCTTTGACCCACTTAGACTTTCCACACCGGATGTCCGATCATCACTGATCCATCTGGATTTTCCGCTTGGCTTCACTCACGGGACTTTCACCTAGCTTCACTCACCAGGATTTTCCCTACATCCACTAGGACTTTCTCACTTCCCGGCTTCACTCACGGGACTTTCCCAACGCCTAACATCCTAGTTAGGACTTTCCCATTGCCTAACATCCAGTTAGGACTTTTCCTTGCCAAGCTTCACTAAGACTTTCCATTGCCTAACATCCAGTTAGGACTTTCCCTGGCTTCACTCACGGGACTTTCACCTGCCTAACTTCATTCACCTCACTGCCTGGCTTCACTCACGGGACTTTCCAACTAACATCCCGGTTAGGACTTTCCCTCGTGCCAAGCTCCCTGCTGGACTTCTCCGTCCAAGTCTCCATACTTAGACTTTTCGTGCCAAGTCTCCATACTTGGACTTTTCGTGAAGCTCCTGCTTGGACTTTTCCTGCTAAGTCTCCATACTTGGACTTTTCCCGAATCAGTCAACCAGTCAACCTTGACCTACGGTTGCCCAATAATCTCCCAAACATCTATTCTTGTCCCATATCAAGAATAGAACTCTCTCACGAGTGTCAAACATCAACATGCAACTCAATTAGGTCAACCTTGACCTAAGGTTGCCCGACAATCTTCCCAAGTCAAACATCAAAATACAACTCGGTCAAGTCACCTCGAGTCGGGTTAACCAGTCGACCTTGACTAAGGTTGCCTAACACCTCGGACCTGTCTAGTCCTTCTCGCTTCATTGCGTCTTCCGCTCAGTACACGTGCTCCTAAGCTCCGCACACTTAGACACAGGTTAGAAACAACGCGGGACCTAACTTAACTTATTGATCACACAAAACAACCTTGGGGTTCCAACAATCTCCCTTTTGTGTCATCCAAGTTAAGCTAGGGTCAACAATAGATATGAAATTAAGCAGTTTATTGCAATAACATGCAACATGATAGAAAAAATTAAATTTTTAATTTTCAATTTTCTACCTCCCTAGACTTATACTTTCCCTTCTCCCCTTTGATCACAATAACTAAAATCTAAGGGTTGACATTAAAAAAAATTTGAAAATATATTTCAATAATTTTCAGGGAAATATTTCTAAGTCAAGACAAATTTCTAAGTCATTCGACATCAAGATTTAAGAAGTTTCTAAACAGAAAGCTTTATGTAAGAAAATTTCAGAGAATTAATAACATAAAGAGAAATTTTCTATGCATTTATTTATTTATATATTTTATGCTTTAATCAGAAGGTTTAAATTTCCATTTTAATTTATCAGAAATTCTTAAGTCACACTTTTTCAGATTAACAGCAGAAAATATTAAACATGCAACAATTTGTATCATGTTAATTTCTATTATTTTTTGAATTTCAAGTTCACAAAAATATTTCGATAGCATAGATTCTAACTTGATAAAATTTTTCAATGCTATAAAAAATTCTTTCGACAATGTGCAAAATTCGTTTGAAAGAATATTTTGTAATTTGCAAGAAAAAAATTCTAATTTGCAGGAATTTATTAATAATAGATTTCTTAATCCGAAACACTTTTTCGATGTCTCATTTTCTGAATTGCAAAACTCTTTCGAGAAAGTAATTTGTAATTTGAGAAAATATTCGAAGAAAGTTTTTGACATCATTTCTAATTTGCATAACTCTTTCGAAAAAATATTTTGCAATTTACAAAAGTTTTTCGACAAGATTTCTAACTTGCAAAATTCTTTTAATAATAATTTGCAAGGCAAGTTTGACAATTGATTTTCTAATTCGAAAAATTCTTTCGATGATTCAATTTCTGATTCGAAAGACTCTTCAGGCAATTTTTCGATTGAATCATTTAATTGATCAGAGGTTCGAATCCATACCTGACTTACCTTTTCGGTAGTTGATTCTCCCCCTGTCGAGTTGCTTTTATCCGAAGATTCTCCCCCTTCATCACTCTCGGGATGTACTTCGGCTGTTGGGGCTGTCTCGGTAATTTCTTCCATCTCGGATTTAGATCGGTGTCTATCAAAGAGTCGGATTCGGCTTCATTGGTTCTTCGTAGAGTTTTAAGAACTTTTCCCAAAGTTCTTTTCCGCAGTATTTGCCAACTCTATCGAAATCTTCATTTGGTATTACGGTTAGAATGTGAAACTCTGCTCGATTGCCATTAATCGTCACGTTGCTTCTTGTTCCATAGCGTAGATCGAGTTCTTCTCCATTCGTTGTCTTTGGTGCTTCATAACTTTTTTCATTATTAGTGAAATACCAATATCAGAGTTATAACATCATTTGTTGCTTCAAGAAGCAAGCTCCCCTCGAATCTTTGGTGGGTAGTCGCTAGCTCCGGCCATTGTTTTGTTGTCACACTATTCCTTAGAGCGTACCTGGCTCGATACCACTTGTAGGACCGTTGGGTCGGCTAGAAGGGTTGGTAAATAACGTCAATTAAAACAAACAACCCTTCCTCGAATGATTGAGCTAACACTTGTAAAATGAATTAAGCGGATAAATAAAAGCATAAAAGAAAAGGCGAGGCACGGATGTTTACTTGGTTACAACCGATGTGGTTGTTAATCCAAGGAAGATTAAGCTCAAAACTCCTTCGAAGCCTCTTACAGCGTTTAGGCACGAAAACGGAAGCTTAACTACAACTAAAGCATACAAGTGTTTGGAAATAGAATGATCGTGATTGTTTAAAAGCTCGGACCAAGGCTATATTTATAGCCTTGGTCGGGGCGCCTGGATGCCGCCCTGGGGATAAAATTTATCCCCAGCGGTTGGATCGAGTCAGCTCGATCCTGTGAAAAAGTCCTTTCCGGGCGCCGGATGGTTCCGGCGGGTTCCGGGCGCCCGGGCCAAAAGTCAACCAGTTGACTTTTGGTCCGTGCTCTCTTCTGGTTCAGCTCGCCTCGGTCCGGGTCTTTCGCTTCGGCTTGCTTGGGTGATCTCTGACATCCGGAATAGGGCTCACCCGAACCCATCTTTCGGTCTTCTCGAGCGTGCTTCCCTCCGGCTTCTCGTCCCTCGGAATTACCGCGTGTCCCTTCTCGTCCACCAGCGTACTCATCCGCAGACTTCGTCCCTCGGTCGCACCCCGTGCCGACCTTCGCGCTAGCTGCGTCTCTTGCTCCCCGAGCAATCTTCTGCTCCGGCTTTCGTACCTCGGAACCACCGCGCGCACTTCCTTCTCGTCCGCCGGTGTACTCTTCCGCAGCACCTCGTCCCTCGGACGCACAGCGTGCCGTCCTTCTCGCTAGCTGCGTCTTCCGCTCGAGTACCTGTGCTCCTAAGCTCCTGCACACTTAGACACAAGGTTAGAAACAACGCAGGACCTAACTTAACTTGTTGATCACACCAAAACAACCTTGGGGTTCCAACAGGCGTGAGGCAGAGTGATGAGCTATCATATCACCTATACTAGCTCCAGCTGTCAATCTTCAAATCAGCAGACAAAAAAAGACAAATGCCATAAAGGCGAGGGATAGGCGAGATTGTGAATCCGACATGTGATTAGGATGTCACCCTTAACATTTAATGCTAGCATGAGTAATCTGCCTTGATCTCCGAGACCCACACGTCGCTCTAACAATGAGACATCTGTGATAGGCCCCCTTTGTTTGCCTGATCCAACGGTGAGGCAAAGTTGCCCACCTTTCTCTTGTCACATCGGATGACTTATAATAGTTTGAACTGTTGAGAGAATCGAGTAGCCATCCGAGTCACCATGATTATAGAGGTTTTAATGGTGACGATAGTTGAGATTGCAATGATTTGAGTACTCAATCTGGAGGTGGAGAAGAAGACAAACCTATAGGTCAGTTCCATCCCCTTTCTTCCTTTGCTTTCTTTCATCTCCCTTTCTTCTTCCCCCATCATATCTTCCAGTGAACTGTCGCCCATCTAGTAAGAGCCAATCTGATCAACTTATACAAAAGATGATAGAGACGTGTTGACGGTGACTTTTAGCATCCCTGTGGATCACAACATTCGGGTGTCGGGGCTAGACATGCATCCTCATCTACCGCTGACCGACTGTACTGTCATTTTTTAAGGCCAACTAATGGGTGGTCTCTATTTTCCTTATCCCGAAGTTCTTCCAAGAAATTTCTGGATACTTCCAAATTCCTTTCTAACAGTTAGCCCCCAATTCGTTTCGCCTTCTCTGCGATGTCACCCTTATCTTCTGATTGTACAGATCCCTCTCTGTTCAACTATCTTTCATTATTTCTTTTATCCCAAATAAGGGGAGACTGGGTCTTTTACTTTATGACGAGGTCGGGTTGTAATTTTCTAGATGAGTACTCATCTTCCCATAAAGGATGGAAGACCCGCTATGTTTCATTAAATCTTATTTTGGTTATACTTGGTTAACTGACTGGCAAATGGAGCTGCTTATTCCGCTAGCCTTAGGACAATACACTTATTTAGAGGCGGCAGACACCTTGACGGATTTGCACTTTGGCTGAGAATGAAGGACTGCTCTACCATGTCGACTTAAGTCCAAACGAGATCGAGCTATCTTATGCCCTAGGTAAGGTACTTGTTTTTCTTCTATAATGACTAACTAACGATTTTCTATATCCACCACATTACACGTATTAGCCTATCAAATAGAGACTTGATCCTTCACTCATTGACAATGCACTTTCGAGCATGGATCATAAAATAAGTACCTTATTATTGTTAGGACATATGGAGAGCTAGAGGGGAGGGGGTGAATAACTTCGTATGATTCTTTAAACTTGATTAGCAATGGAAAACTTGAAGTAATGCTAAATCATTCATTTTACTTGATATTCACCTCCTTGAGGTGACTAATCCAAGAGTCTGTCCTTCACTCTCACAGAAACATTATAAAAACCTCCTTCTCGGAGGCAAAGAAACCTTAAAGCTCAAGCACGAGAATACAAAAAGAGAACACGAAAATATAACAAGAACAAGGAAGTAAATACAAATACAATAAATACTTTGTGTAAGTACCTATGGAGGTTTTGATGTGATCAATCAAATCAAGTCAAGTTAGGTCTTGTTGTCTTTTGATATCTTGTGTCTAACTATGCAGGAACATAGGAGCACAGGAAGTCGAACGAAAGACAAAGCTAGCGAGAAAGACGTCACGAGAGAGAGTCGATGGCTTGGTGCGTCTGAGGGATGAAGTGCTGCGGAAGAGTATGCTGGCGGATGAGAAGGGAGCGGGCGATGTTTTCAGGGGACGAGAAGTAGGAGAGAAAAATTGCTCGAGGAGAAGGCTGGAAAACGAGTTCGGGTGAGTTTAATTCCGGATGACAGAGATCACTCAATCGAGTGGAGCTGAAGCAGAAGTTCGGACACAAAAGTCAACTCGAAGTTAATTGGGGTCCAGGCGCCCGGACCTCGGGCAGCTCGGGACGCTTCGACTCAGCGACATTGTGCGTCTGGAGATATTCCAGGCACCCTGACTAGAGAAATTTTATCCAGATCGAGTTGTTGTGATCCGTTGTATCGTGGATAAAAATTTTATCCATGTCCAGACACCTCGAGCTATTCTAGGCACCGAGAACTTGACTATAAATACTGCCCTTATCTCAATAGTTAGAACAATACATTTGTAAACGAATTCTCTGTTGGATTGGGTTGTAGTGAGGCGCGCGGCGGCGGCAGGGGGGGTGTGAATCACATGGTTTTCAAAAATCGTTCTTTTTTTGGTTTTGAAATCAAAGTATGAATGCAGCGGAGAATAAGTGACAAAAAAATACGAATACAAACGATTTACTTGGTTCGGAGCCTTCGGCGGCTCCTACTCCAAGACCCAGGTCCCACGGACCTATCGATGGGTAATCTACTAAAATATTTCTTTCGGTACATCGGAAAGAGGAAATCAAGTACAAGGAAAGTTAGAACAAGTGCAACACATTGCACTTGTTCTTTTATAGTAATTAAGTACAAGGAAATAATTCGGTTACCAACACATTGATGTGAGAGAGCTCGTGTGTAGATTTACTGGACGCGATCAAAAATCCTCGGAGCAATAGTCGGGCGCAGCAGAGTCCCAGTAGGAGCCCGAAGCAGATGGAAAGCCGTTTGGATGCGTAGAAGCTCGTATGAGTGTTGTGTTTGAAGCTTTGGGTGAGCATTCTTATAAAGATCTTGGAAGGCACCTTCCATAGCCATTAAGGCGCCTCCAACTCGAGAAATCTGATCCCGAATAGCCCGCGCCTTCTATAGCCATTGAAGGTGCCTTTGGGTACTGTTCATCCAAAGACTTTTTGCTATGAAAATTGTGTTAGTCCAAAACTAAAATATCTAACCTGCAAAATAAAATTAGCACAGTGAAAAATTAAAAGTAATAATTAGTTGTTGTCCTTCCATGATCAGGAACTAGTCAAGATCTCATATTAGAGATCCAAAATAGACCTAACCTGGACTGGCGCCTACTGTCCCTCAATTGGAACGCGTCCTCACAAAGTCACTCTCCTCCAGTGACTTACCTTTACTTACCATCTTGCAACCAGTTGGTTGACTAGTCTTTTGGTCCACAGGTCTTCATGTCAGTTGTTTGGTCCGTAGACCCAACTGGACTTTTGCCGGTTGTCTGGTCCCGCTGACCCAACCAGACTCACTGCCAGATATTCAGTCAGCCCGTTGACCTATCTGGACTTCGCACCAGCTATTCGATCCCGCAAACCTAGTTGAATTTCAGCCTAGTGTATGGTCCTTTGGACTTGTCAATGTTGGATCGTGAAACGTCGATAGAGGGGGGGGGGTGAATATCGATTCGAAAAATAACAAGTATAAACGCAGCGGAATAAAAATTGGACACAATGAATTTTACTTCGTTCGGAGCCTGTGACGACTCCTACTCGAAGGCCCGTACTCCGTGAGTACTTTCGTTGGGCAATTACTAGCAGTTCGAAAATGATTACAATTTAAGGTACAGTAATGCTAGCAAAATAACGAAAATACCGACAAGAATTAAGAACAGAGAAGGAGTATATCGTCGGATCTTCGTTAGTGTCGCAGGAGCGCAGAGCAGTAGAGCAGGCAGTCTGAGAATTCTGAGTTGATGCTGATCTCTGCCTCCGCCCCATCTTTTATATGAAGCTCGGGGTGCCCTGGATCCCTTCCAGGCGCCCTGGTGAGACGTGGCAAGTCCAACCAGTGAGCTCCAAGTGGTGACGCGCGGTCAGGATATTTTTTGCCTCCAGGGCGCCCGGACCTCTGGGCGCCCGGACCACCTTTTTTCAGCGAACAACTTTCCTGCAAAACAAGGTTAGTCCGAGACAAAATAGATCCTGCAAAACAAAGTGTTAGCATAATTAAAGTTCAACAAAGTAATAACAAAGAGTATGACTTAGATTCCGTCTTTCCGAGACCGGAATCTAGTCACGATCTCGACTTAGATATCCGAAATGGATCTAAGCCGGATCGACGCCTAATGTTCCCTTCCCGGGAACGCGTCCTCGCAGTCACTCCCCTCCAGTGACTTACCTCACTTACCTGCCAGACGTCCGGTCAGCCCTTCGACCCGTCTGGACTTCTCGCCAGCTATCCGGTCAGCCCATTGACCTAGATGGACTTCTCGCCAAGCGTCCGGTCAGCCCGTCGACCAGCTTGGACTTCTCGCCAGCTATCCGGTCAGCCCGTCGACCTAGCTGGGCTTCGTGCCAGACATCCGGTCAGCCCGTCGACCTGTCTGGACTTCTCTGCACACTCGATCAGAGTGTTAGACAACAACAAGCTAACTTAACCTGATTTGTCATTCATCAAAACCTGGGTTAAATCGTTAGTACAAACCGCACCAACAGTCAATTCCTACACACTTGGTAACACAATTAGATCACAAAACACCTAACTTAACTCACTTGTCATTCATCAAAATATGAGTTAGACCGTTAGTGTAAACTGCACCAACATTCTTTTTCTGTTCTACTATTTTTGTGAGTTGTCAATGTTGTAAGAGGCTACTCTACCCAGAAAGAGATTTTAGTGAGCTTCATTTGTCTAGGATTAACAATCCTCTTATTGCAAACCTAGTAAATATTTCTTCCCTCTGTGTTTATTTTATGTGTTTACTTTCTATTTATAAACAAGTATTTTTCTAACTTAGTCCGAAGTTTAAGAAAGGTTTATTTTTCAATTTTAGGTAATTCACTCCCCTCTTGTTGACCTTTAAGGGACCAACACCTTGCTCTTGATCTCTTATTGTTCAGAAATGTCTCTTGTTGACTCAAAAATGTAGCAACACTTTACTCCAAAATCACCAAGAATCATCTTGAATGAACTGTGCTTCAAATCTCCACAAAATCCCTTTTTTAGGGTTTCTTCGACACCTCTTAATTGATTAGGCTTACCTCTAATCCATTGTCATGTCAGACGACCATTCAAGAAGCTACGGAATGACTCTTTTTCGAATCTCTAATTGATTGATGAGTTATACCAATTGATTAGAAAGACTCTAATCAATTACCTAATCGATTCTAAGGATTTCTGTGCTATCCCAAAAAGGCCCTCAATCATTTATCCTAATTGATTGATCTGACCTTAATCGATTGCCCAATCTATTCCAACACCTTTTATGAATAGTGTGAGTCACTTTTTCATGTTTTTGAAAATCACGAGAATACACAATGGAAAAAAGAAAGAAAGAATCAAACAATAACACAATTTCATTTTACTTGGTTTGGAGTCTTTGATGACTCTTATCCAAGGCTCGCACTCGTCGATTAATTTCATTAGGCAATCACTATAAGCTAGAATAAGTTTACAAAATTTAAGTACAAAACTAATGATATCGACAACAGGAAAAATAATTGCTTGAGCATGTTGGTTGTTGGAGCAACCTTTCGGTGTCGTAGGAGTCTTCTCAGAGTAGCGTATGAGTATTGATCCTATCCGAAAGCTGAATCAACGGACGCTGGGCACGTGGCGCTCTCCGAGTCGCTGACATGGATCTCCGATTGGTCGTACGAAACTCCGGCGAACCTGCACAGAAGTCGGGCCGGGAAGGGGTTCCCGGCGGTGACCCTCCGACGCTCAAGTCAGGCAAGCGAACAGTGAAAAAGTGGCTCCCAAAGTTGTAGAACGCGTACCTCCGGCGAAGGATGAGGGCCTTTATATAGGGCTGGGGGGAAGCGGGTGCACACATACCAAGGTGTACACGTGTCCTCAGCCCATACCTCAGTATGGGCCTGTCAGTGAGCTTACCTGACCCCATACTGCTACAGTCCAAGCACGTCTTCGATGGGATAGCTAAACCCCCTGTCGTAAGATTTGGAGTATGGCCTAAATGTAGAACATGCCCGCTGTCAGAGAAAGACGTCCCTTGTCTTTTTCCCCTTGTTCCCGGCCGAGCGTCCGGCCGGCCAGCCTATGCCTTACGTCCGACTGGACACCTATAGTGGTCTACTTGGGAGATTCTCGGTAATGTGCTTTGTGGAGACTGTTAGCAGTATGCTACCTCATGTCTTCGGCCGAGCGTGCCCTCCGCTCGGCCCTACGATCCTGTACCATGAGCGCCGGGGCCCAGCTTCCTGCTGGGGCGCCTTCAGTTAGAACCCGGTCAGCCGGCCGGGCGTTCGACCAACCCATATCCGGTCGGCCACCTGACCATTTGACTTCCGCGTGGCGTTGACTCCCCAGAACGGGGGTCCCCTGTTCTTACCGCCGGATCACTTGCCTCCCCTTCAAGTCTAGTCGAAGGAGGCGATTAGTCCGACTGACTGGACTGCGAGTCTAGCCGGGCGGCGCCTGTGTGGCATTATCCTCCACTCGGCCTACCACAGGGATGACCTTGAGGTTAGTCAACAGCCACATTCCTTTAACCTCCTCGTAATCTGTGCCAATCTTCAACATTAAGGCTGAGCATGCGCTCATTAAATGCTTCGAATGGCTGAATGCCACGTGGCGCACTGTCGTCATCGTACGCCGGCGACGGCGTGGTGCTTTGATGGGATCGAAGCGGTTCAAAATGGACGGTGCGAGGCACGCTTTGATTCCCGTGACCTGGATCCAACGGTGGAGGCCGCCCGGCCTCCACCCTATAAAATCTTCATTCTCCCCTATCCCCCTCATTTGCTTTCGCGACCTCTACCTTCGTCCCTGGTGTTTCGGTGTTCCGGCGATTCCATTCCTGCTCTCCGACGCTCTCCGGCGCCTCTTCCTTGATCCTTTTCCTCGCTGTAAGGCTCTATATCTTTTCTTCCTTATTTCTGGTGTTTCCTCC
This sequence comes from Zingiber officinale, assembly GCF_018446385.1. NCBI lineage: Eukaryota > Viridiplantae > Streptophyta > Magnoliopsida > Zingiberales > Zingiberaceae > Zingiber > Zingiber officinale. The sequence goes on from NC_056002.1 coordinate 135,202,581, forward strand.
GCCTTTCTTTCCCCAGTTTCAATCCTTGGGGCCTTTTTTCACTTGCTGCCGCCTTTCTTCTACCTTTCCGCCTTTTTTATTCCTTCCGCTCGGATCATGGCTAGTTCTTCTCATCCTGAAGACCAGTCCCTCGGCCCATGGTACACCACCATGCAGTCCCGATTCGACCAGCGTGATTTTGATGTTCTAACAGACAATTTTGAAATCCCCGATGATTTTGAACTTCTTTTGGCCGGTCCCTCCGCTCGGACGCACAGGCCGCCGCGTGGAGCCTTCTGTGTCTTCCGCGACCAGTTTACCGCTGGTCTGCGTTTCCCTGTACATCCTTTCATTATCGATGTTTGTAACTTTTTCGGTGTTCCGCTCGGCAGTCTAGTACCCAACACTTTTCGCCTTCTCTGCGGGGTTGTTGTTTTGTTCAAAAGCCACAACATCCCCCTCCGACCGGACGTCTTTTTTTATTTCTATTACCCTAAGCAATCCGAGCCGGGCACCTCATGTTCCAAGCTCGGCCCGACTTAGTCTTCTTTAACAAGCTGCCTTCTTCCAATAAACATTGGAAGGAGTATTTTTTCTATATTCGTATGCCCGATCAAGCCAATTTCCGGACCAAGTGGCAGGTCGACCTACCCCCACTCCTGAGCTGAAGAAATTCAAGACCCGACCGGACTACCTCCATGCTGCAAACATGCTAGCCGGTCTACGGCTCGACATCAATAAGCTTCTTCACGAAGAAGTGATGCACATCTTCGGTCTGAGTCTCATACGGACTCCTCTTCCGACCGGCTTCGGTAAGAATTTTACTTGGGCGTTTGCTTTGATTGCTAACTGATTTTTCTCCTTTCCTTTGCAGCTGACATCGTCAAGGAGTCGGTAATGGCCGGCATTCTGAAGAGAAAGGCGGTGGCGCTCTAAGCCGCGGCAGCAAAGGAGATGGCGGCGCTCGGCATCCAGCCGGTCGGCTCGCATGAAGGGGAGAGCGGTACTCATGCAGAGTTGGCCACTCAGGCTTCTCAACAGCATGTGGCAAGCGGAGCCACTCCCAGCGGAGGACAAACTGTCCAAGAAGAAGGTTCCGCTCGGGAAGAGGGACAACCCGCCTCGAAGAGGCGCCGAGTGGAAACTCCACTCCGCTCGGCTACCTCTGTCGTTCAACCGTCTGCCCGAGCTACTACACAAGCTCGCGGCAAGGCGCCAGAAGTCGAAGCTATTTCGTCTGACCAGACGCCTTCTGAATGGGACGAGCCGACAGCCCCTATTGAGGCTATTCCGGTCAGCACCCTTCCGCCCGCTCGTCAACCAGTCAAGCGCTCAACCATTCATTCTCAGTTTTCGGCGCCGGCTTCTGATCCTCTTCCGACCGCCTGTCGGACGACCCCCGGCCATGGCCGCACTGTACGAGTCTCTCTTCATCTCCCGACTGAAGAGTTGCTGCCAGAGGCCGATCGTCCAACCGTGCCCGAGCACACCATCACCTTGAAGGGGCCTCTAGCCGAGATGTGGGCTGACGCTCGGGCGCGCGTCGCGCTGATCCCCCTTCGAAATTTGGCCAATAGCCATATGCAGGAGGCCACGGGGGTAAGTTTGTTTTCTTCAGTGTTTGGTATGCATTATCTCCGCTCGACCACTAACAACTTCTAATTCTCTCGCCAGAGATGGGTGGAAGAGATAGCTGTCTCCAACTGCCTGGCGATGGTGGACGAGGAATTGAGACAACTGAAGGCGGTTAGCGGCCCGTCCGGCTCTCAAGGCCCCTCGTATGCCGAGCTGCAAAAGGAGCTGAAGAAAGCTCAAGATTTGTTGGCGGCCGATCAGAAAAAGATGGCCGATCAAGCCCATGCCTTGGCCGAGTCCGAGCGACAAGTCAAGTCGCTCGACACAAAAATAACCTTGGCCACCACTCGGAAAAACACGGCCATTTCCGATTTGGAGAAGAAGAACGTGGAGGCTCGGGGCCTGGAGATGAAGGTAAAGGAGCTGACGGAGCAGCTTGATAGAGAGAAGGCAGGCCGCTCGGCCGACGCGGAGAAACTTCAAAATCTGCAGGATTCCCTTACTGCCTCCCAGGCGGCCCTCAAAGAATATCAAGAGGCCGAGCCGAGTCGGGTCGCTGCCCTAAGACAGAGCTATATCCGCTCGCCTGAATTCTCTGAAAAAATCTGCGAGCGGATGTACACAGCCTTTGACTTGGTTATGACCGCCACCACCACTTATCTGAAGTCTAAGGGTCTTCTTCCGGAGTCCACTACTATTCCGGCCAGCGATCAAGTGGCGCTCCTGGACAATATCCCCAAGGACCTTTATGATTACATTGAGTAGACGTCTTTATATGTAATTAGGCCACTAGGCCAAAAAATGATCTTTTTTTTTTACTTAGGCCACTCGGCCTAAAGTTTTAATTTTAATGCAACATTTTTCTTTCGCGTACTTTGTCCTTTTGCTAGTTAATGTGTTGTCCGCTCGCCCTTCCGCTCGGCTAAATATGTAATATTTCCAATATGCAACATTCCGCTTTGATAGCAGAGACCGCTCGCTAGACACCGATGAAGTACCTTTGGGTACTGGGCCGAGCGGAACGTAGAGACGATCGAACGATATTGACGGTGAGTTTCTTGGACAATTGCATCCTTTTTATTGGCCTCTTCCGCTCGGATGATTTATAGACGCCGGCTCGTCTCTCGATATTTAACGTCGGAGCTCGACGGTCTTCCGCTCGGATGATTTATAGACGCCGGCTCGTCTCTCGATATTTAACGTCGGAGCTCGACGGTCTTCCGCTCGGATGATTTATAGACGCCGGCTCGTCTCTCGATATTTATCGTCGGAGCTCGACGGTCTTCCGCTCGGATGATTTATAGACGCCGGCTCGTCTCTCGATATTTAACGTCGGAGCTCGACGGTCTTCCGCTCGGATGATTTATAGACGCCGGCTCGTCTCTCGATATTTAACGTCGGAGCTCGACGGCCTTCCGCTCTGATGATTTATAGACGCCGGCTCGTCTCTTGATATTTAACGTCGGAACTCGACGGTCTTCCGCTCGGATGATTTATAGACGCCGCCTCGTCTCTCGATATTTAACGTCAGAGCTCGACGGTCTTCCGCTCGGATGATTTATAGACGCCGGCTCGTCTCTCGATATTTATCGTCGGAGCTCGACGGTATTCCGCTCGGATGATTTATAGATCGGCTCGTCTCGATATTTAACGTCGGAGCTCGGCGGCCTTCCGCTCGGATGATTTATAGGCGCGGCTCATCTCTCGATATTTAACGTCGGAGCTCGGCGGTCTTCCTCTCGGATGATTTATAGACGCGGCTCGTCTCTCGATATTTAACGTCGGAGCTCGACGGTCTTCGGCTCGGATGATTTATAGACGCCGGCTCGTCTCTCGATATTTAACGTCGGAGCTCGACGGTCTTCCGCTCGGATGATTTATAGACGCCGGCTCGTCTCTCGATATTTAACGTCGGAGCTCGACGGTCTTCCATTCGGATGATTTATAGACGCCGGCTCGTCTCTCGATATTTAACGTCGGAGCTCGACGGTCTTCCGCTCGGATGATTTATAGACGCCGGCTCGTCTCTCGATATTTAACGTCGGAGCTCAACGGTCTTCTGCTCGGATGATTTATAGACGCCGGCTCGTCTCTCGATTTTTAACGTCGGAGCTCGACGGCCTTTAAGGCTAATTTTGACACTGTCGTTCGGCGAAGCTATTTGCCATCCTTTATCATTTTGCTTTCTGCATTTCGAATATACAGTCAAACGGAAAATACAACGCATACATTACATTGGCGCACCTTTCACCCTGCCCCGGAAAGGCTGGAGATAATTTGCGCTTCAAGGTTGATCCAAGTCCCAATCCATCTTCATCCGCTCGGCGGTGCTCCCCCTTGAATGCCGGTTGGATCATTGTCTCGGGGGAGGCGTCCGCTCGGGGAGCCTTGCCTGTTGCGACTTCAGGAGACGCTCGAAATAGGGCCCGACGAACTGCAACCGTGGCAGGCGGTGCCTCCGCTCGACCACCTGATGCTGACGTTGTTTGTTGCTGCAGCCGCTCGGCTTGCGCATTCTCTCTCTGTTGCTCCACGAGCTTAGCTGCTCTTGCCTTGATTAGAGCGTCGAGCTCCTTCGTGGAGAGCATCACCGTGTGCGGTCGTCCAGCTTCGTCCATTGCTCCCGATCGGATGCATGAGCGTTCCCACAGACGGCGCCAAATTGATCCTGTCCGAAAGCTGAATCAACGGACGCTGGGCACGTGGCGCTCTCCGAGTCACTGGCGTGGATCTCCGATTGGTCGTACGAAACTCCGACGAACCTGCACAGAAGTCGGGACGGGAAGGGGTTCCCGGCGGCGACCCTCCGACGCTCAAGTCAGGCAAGTGAACAGTGAAAAAGTGGCTCCCAAAGTTGTAGAACGCGTACCTCCGGCGAAGGATGAGGGCCTTTATATAGGGCTGGGGGGAAGCGGGTGCACACATACCAAGGTGTACACGTGTCCTCAGCCCATACCCCAGTAAGGGCCTGTCAGTGAGCTTACCTGACCCCATACTGCTACAGTCCAAACACGTCTTCGATGGGACAGCTAAACCCCCTGTCGTAAGATTTGGAGTATGGCCTAAACGTAGAACATGCCCGTTGTCAGAGAAAGACGTCCCTTGTCTTTTTCCCCTTGTTCCCGGTCGAGCGTCCGGCCGGCCAGCCTATGCCTTACGTCCGGCCGGACACCTATAGTGGTCTACTTGGGAGATTCTCGGTCATGTGCTTTGTGGAGACTGTTAGCAGTATGCTACCTCATGTCTTCGGCCGAGTGTGCCCTCCGCTCGGCCCTACGATCCTGTACTATGAGCGCCGGGGCCCAGCTTCCTGCTGGGGCGCCTTCAGTTAGAACCCGGTCAGCCGGCCGGGCGTTCGACCAACCCATATCCGGTCGGCCACCTGGCCATTTGACTTCCGCGTGGCGTTGACTCCCCAGAACGGGGGTCCCCTGTTCTTACCGCCGGATCAAGTATGAAAGTTGTAGCAAATGATCTCTTAAAGCTTATGGTTGAAGTCCTTTTTATAGGCTTTTTCCAGGCTCTCAGACCACCCCCAGGCACCTCTAATGAGGTCCATCTGATCTTGAGACTTCACTGACTTATTCATGTTCGGGCACTTGGACCGTTGACGTGTCCACCCCTCATCAAAGCTCTATCTTTGAAGGTCCATCCATCTCCTAGAGCCCGGATTGATCTGGGAGGCTAGACTCTAATGTGTGATGGTCAATCAGAATATGCCAGCTCCTCTACTCAGGTGCCTCAGTTTGGGCCAATCTAGGCACTTAGACTCGGTCAGGGTGCCCGAACCTCCGAGCGCTTAGAAATCCTCTTTCCAACCATCTGATTTCCTACATCACAAGGTTAGTACAACTAAGTATAACTTGCAAAACAGAGTTAGTATAATATAAAATAAAATAATTATTAATTAGATTTTATCTTACCAAGACCAGGGTCTAATCATTGTCTCAACTTAGACTTCTAAAATGACTCTAAGCTGGACCAACACCTATAGCCCCTCTGGGATTTATTCTCACTGGATCACTCTCCTCCGGTGACTTACCTTCACTTACCACTTTCAATTACTTGACTGGCTTCTTAATCCACCAAGTGTTCCTGCCAACTGTCAGGTCCGTAGAATCAATTGGACTTTAGCCAGCTATCACGTCTCGTAGATCCAGCTGAGTTTTCTGCCAGATATCGGGTCACACCTTGATCTATCTGGACTTCGTGGAAGTTATCAAGTCCTAAGACCTAATTGGGCTTCAGTCTGATGTTAAGTTCTCTAGATTTGTCAATTCCTACACACTCGATAAAAGTATCAAATCACAAAGAATCTAACTTTAACCATTGTTGTTCATCAAAACTAAAGTTCAATTATTAGTACCAACTACACTAATACTATGTTGTCGCAATAAATCTCCCAATTGATTATTCTAATCGATTGAGTTATACTGAATCGATTAGCCTAATCAATTCAACACCTTTTTGTGCTTCACTAAAACAACCCTCAGCCTAATCAATTGGAACAATTCCCAATCGATTTTGCAATGTTCCTAATTGATTCAACACCTTCTATTCGTGAGACACTCTCTCAATCAATTACCCCAATCGATTGCTTCGGCCTAATCAATTACCAACTTTAGCTCCCTTAATTTGAGTTTAGAGTTTATTTGCGTAACCCTCAAGTCATCCATGACTTATTTGGACTTCCCGTTGCCTAGCATCCGATCAATCTTTGACCTTTCAGAGCTTCTGTACAAAGTGTCTGGTCAACTCTTAATCCACTTAGACTTTTCATCTTGTGTCAACTTTCTATTGGACTTTTGATCATCAACTGTCTTGTCAACCTTTGACTCACTTGGATATATGTTTCCCTTATCAGTCCTACTAGGATTTCCATTGCCTAGTTCCTAATTAAGTCTTCGCTGTCTAACCCCGCTAGGACTTCTACTACCTAGTTCCCAACTAGGTATTCACTGTCTATCCCCAATGGAACGTCCTAAACAAGTATATGATCTTCTCTTGATCTACTTGACTTCTCTATCACATATTATCAAACATTGAAACTTAAGTTAGAATCAATTTAAGCTTAGTCAAACTGATCAATCTTGATCTAAGGACGATTACATCAACAATTATGACACGGACATTGGAGCTCCTGAGAGAGGATTTGTGACTTATGAAAATTGAGATGGGTTAAATGGTGATGTCAAATTAAGCAACATCAATGTCCTTAGTGTTAAAGGAAGAGAAAGGGAAAAAATAAAACACGAGTAAGTTAACCCTTTCTCTTCTCACCCTATTGTGTTATTGCCCTGTTTACTTAGAGGAATGGAGAAGAAAAAGGATGAATTGGATAGAAGATTGAGATCCTTTCGTCGATTCCAATGCAGACGCATAACCTGTGTTGGTGATTGGTGAGAGATTGTAATGGCCAACTTCAAATTTGATTAAAAATATTTTAATATAATAGCATTTCATTTATTAGAGCAATTTTACTCTATATTATTATAACTATCATAACAACACTGAAATAGAAATTTTGTTAGAATGAAAAATATATTGGGCATTGTTTTGATTTTTTTAAATTTTTTTTTAAAATTTTTGTTCAAATTATTGAACAATCTTATTGTCGAAAATATAGTCTAAATGAAAATTACAACTGAAATAATTTAGATTTATTTGACGAGATGACTTGAGCTGATAATCTCAAACTGTCGATCTAGGTTGATTAGGCCAAGCTATTAGGATGATCCTGGTCTATTGCTCCCGAGTGTCAGCCTCCCGAGCCCGAGTGGGAAGCGGAATGTCGAGTCAAAACGTTGAGTTCCGAGTCGGGAAGTTGAAAGCCGAGTTGGTTTAGTCGCCAACTACCAAGCTCACCAAGTGCTCAATCTAGCCGAATCCCCAAGTACTCTCGAGTGATGCCGAGTGGACAAGTCGTTTAACTACTGAGTGGGTTGTTGCTGCTTGTGCGCCAAGTCAGGAGAGCGATGTTGCATCATGAAGTGAGATGTTGAGACCTGTGTTTAATGCAGTTTCCTTAAAACAAATTCATCCTCTTCTGACAATGCTTCAAGGTTACATGTGTCATTTGTTTTCCAGGATACAATGATAAATTCACAATCTCAACCCAACACTAGTTGTTTGTGACGAACTATGTAAATACTTAAGTCCTATCACAAGATTACAAAGTGAAATGCTCGGCAGAGGAAAAAGGAAGCAGGGGAATGAAGGGGGAAGGCTTGGGTATGCTTTTTGTTGCGTTTAAAAAGCCTAAAAAAAATCATGTGTTCCCATGTGATGTTAGTATCAGCTCTAAAAGTCAATCATGAGATGATTGATATGAGACTACTATATTATATTCTAAATAAAAGGCAACATTTTGTGTTTATTATATTTGGTTTACATCTGTGCAAATTTGAATAAATATAACAATGTCATAGAATGATAAATTTTGTTGTATAGCGTATCAATTATTTTAATTGATTGTGAGACTAGATATATAGAATAATACTCTCAATTAAATATTAATATACAAATGAAATATTAATGTATTGAGACTAGTATGTAGCTTAACTGATGACTTAATTTTACAATTATGGATATAAAATATTAAATTAATACATTAATATATATTAGAGAATATGTATTTAATTGATTCAACATAAGAATGTTTCATTGATTATTATATAAGTGTCATAAATATTCTCATAGTAATTATCAATATAAACAATCCTTTCACCTAAAGTTACTGCGACTTGCTATTATGCTATATAAAGAGTTGTGTACTTTAGTATTGATAAACATCACTTGTAACAAGATTGATTAGAAAGTTATTCACTGCGTATGCAATAAATCATGCAGAGGAATGAGAATGATGTAGATAGAATTTGTCTCTTTTATATAACGAAAGTGATATCCATGAATCTCTTAATTAAGTAGGATTACTAAAATACATGATCATGCTTAAATAAGACAGTATAAAATATTAAACTTATTTGGTTAAGTAAGTTTATGTAGAGATCAAGAAACATATAGATTTTTTGTTTCAACATTCAATAGCAGTTAGCACTATGATGTGGATTACGAGATTTTTCATTTGTACTTGTGAGACAAATGATAATTGTGCTCGTGTGGATGCCATAGAGGCACAATGAGTACTCGTATATGGAAATCATAGAGGCACGAATATACTAATCGGGCTCGGATCGACTTCACTCTCTAGATCTATAAAATTTTTACGCATCCAATCCAGACGTAAAATTCTAAACAAATGATCTCTTAGAATTCACATGTATATGTGATAGATTCCTTTTTCCGCTACATATTTTATGTTTAATTTCATTCCGAACCTAACATCTGATGTATCATATGATATGATATCCTGAAAAACAGCTCTTACAAACTTTTTGTCTCCATTACATTGATTGCAATTGAAGGAAGCAAATGTGTCATGTGTGGCGTTTAGTCAGCATTTCTTCTTCCCCACCTAACTTTATAATTGATCAAATCGTACTATGTATATATATTCTACTGCATCTCTGGATTGATATCCGAGCCCATATCTTTCTTTTTGTTATCTATTGTTTATTTATTTGTAAATTTTTTATATCAGAGCATCTCTCAATCGCCTTCTGTGCATGTCACTGCCATCTGTTTTTTTTCTTTCATAATTTAAAAGATAATAATATTTTACTGAAACGTACAGTAAATTTTAAAATTTCTCATTTCACTTATTAAACTTCGTAATATTAATATTACATTTTCCATTATACCTTCCCCCCTTTTCTTACTCTCGAAAATTTCTCTTCTCTAAATTTTTTGTCTACCTATTTAAAAATTCATTAATCTTAATTTACATCGTCGAATTCACATAAATACATTAAAATGCTATAAATATTAAATTACTTTTAATTTGGAGTGATTGAGAGTAATAAATTTTTAAATAAATAGAATAAAAATTTAGAGAAGAGAAACTTTTGGTATCCTAAAATCTACATGTATGCGGTTCAATAAAATGTCATAACTATATTTGAAATTCTAAATTTTTAAAAGTCACCTGAGTGTTTTTTTAATATCATTTTCATTATAAAAATTTAAAAATAAAAAGAATTTTTCTACGACATGACTCGTTGTCCAATGACCCTATTGGACTATCTAACCACTTAACTTAGCTGCCCTACAACGCTAGTCCGATGATTAATAGTACAAATAATTTTGGTCGGACGATCTGATCATTCGGCTTGGCCCCGTAATGTTCAGGTTATGATGTAGTGATAGGGTATTTAAGTTATCATTCAAATATTTACGGTTCGAATCCTAGTTATAACGAATTTGTAGAAATTTTTCCTTCAAATAAGACACGTAATTAAAGGATGTTGTGCTCTGGGCTGTCCGATACGAGCGCTTCCTAATTTATTCTGATGATCGATGAAAAATTTCTATAGGACCGAATTGATCATCACAGATTCAACGTTACTCAATCTAATTAATTAATTATTGTTTTCCCCGCAACGCCTTGATCATCAGCCAAGGCTACCACAGGGCCTGATTACTTAGTTCGGATCCTCTGTCCGGAACTTTCTCTGTTCCCGTGTCCCCTTGCCGATCGAACGGACCAGATTACATCTCAAGGATGTATTACATATCACGAGGATACTGTACACATCTTAAGGATGACATGATTCTTTAAGATATAATCTGATCCATCTGATCGATAAGAAAATACGGAGACAGACAAAGTTCGGGACAGTGGATCCGAACTACTGATCACTCGATTAAAAACGTTGTGTGTAGGATTTGTCATGTGGCCAGGCCGAGTAATTACGTCATTCGACAGGATTGCTATGCGATGAAAGAATTTTTAATATATTTTTATAATTTTTAATAAAAAGAATATTTGAGAAAGAAATGCACCTTTATGAATATGAAAGTATGATGTGTTCTTTCAAAAATTCAGAAATGCAAGTGGGCTTTTTGAAAAAATACAGTAAATAATTATCTCAAAAATTTCTAGTTCAATAAAACTGGTTTTTATTTAATTTATAAAAAATTTGCTTTCATTATCCACTTTCTTATTAATTAATTTATAAAATTTAGTTAATAAAAAATAAAATAATAAACTATTTTAACAAAATAATACACCCTAAATCTCAGTAGAAAATGACCTGAAGTCAAATACAAAAAGAAGATAAACTCCCTGTTCTCAGCCTGTTGATGAAGTTTTCTTAAGTCCTCTAAGACTATTTAATTCATATTTAAAACTATCTAATTCAAACTAAATACAAACATCTCATTATTTTAATATAATTTTAATATGCCCATTTATTTTTATTAAAAATTGCCGCTAATTTTAAACCCGAATGAAAAAGATTACATTAAATTAAATATTATTGAGTAAAAATTTAAAAAAAATATTAAATGAACATTTTTTTAAAAAAGTATTAAGATATTTTATTCTCAAAATATTCTTTATTTCAGTATTATTATAGCCCATTGTTACATCGTATAAAAGCCCTTCTATTCTATTTTATGTCGACAACTAGGTTTTAAACCTATTTTAAAATAATCTTAATTAATTTAAAATATTGATGAAATTTAAATAAGTTTGACGTAAATAATATTTTAATATAATAATATTTAGAATTTAAAATTAGGAGTTTAACTAGTGTATTAACTATGCTACACGAAAAATATTTATTTTACTTTAATTAAATTAAATCAAATTTTAAATCCGATATTGTTATACGAATGAATTTATTAAATATTCTTTTCTTCGAAATTTACTGCAAATAAAACAAGTATTTTAATGGACCAAATATTATTGTTATTTTCGCACAGAGCGACGCGTAATTATAGCGACAGGGACACGTGGAAGCGAAGGGGTCGAAACGTTGTGGACAGCAATTGGTGGTTGCTGTCGCGACAAAGAGAAACACAAGTTACATACTTACCTCAGTGACAGTAACGCCCAAACCCCTCTCTGGCTCTCTCTCTCTCTCTCTCTCCTCATTAGGATCGCCCAACGGCGTTCGACACTGCTTCGTCGGTGGTCGGATGGGTTCGTCGCCGGCGTCGGGGCATGGATGCGACTACTCCTTCAAGGTTCTTTTGATTGGGGACTCCGGGGTGGGGAAGAGCAGCCTCCTCGTCTCATTCATCTCCAACCACCTTGGGGAAGATCTCTCTCCTACCGTCGGTTCGGATCCTTCCCCCATTTTTTTTCCCTCTTCGCTCTTCTTCATTTTGATACTTGAAATTTTGCCGTGTTTCGTTGCTTTGTGATTTATTGTCGTCCTGCTTTTGGGGATATATCTTAGTCTCTGTGTCGAGGTTGAAATGTGGATCTTGAATCGAAATGGCCAATTTTCATCACGATGTCGCGTCTAAGCTCTGGTACAAGGCAATTGAGCACCAACTAAGTCTAAGTATACTGCCTAATGTACGCCATGTGTTGGCATGTTCGGAGACAACAGTTAGGATTCACATTATTAATTGAAGACGTTGGCATATGAGAGGTATGTGAGAAAGGTTGGTAAGAACCCATTTCCTGATGACTATGCTAGTTTTTTTTTTTTCTTCTTTTCCTTTTTACTCGTTTCCATACACCAATTTAGTTGTCGGAGAATGGATTCTGAAAAACTAGATGGTGTTGCGCAAGATTTCACAAATTTAAATGATTGAAACTATTTGTTTGCGACTGTTTTGTTGAAGTTTCTTTGATTCAAAGTTCTTTCTATCCACAATGTTCTTGACATAGTGTTCAAACCGGTATAAGTTTGCCATTGTTTGATAAAGAAGTTGATCCTGTCCGTGCACTGAGTCGATGGAAATAGGGATGTGGTGCTCTCTGCTGCTCCCCGGTGATCTTCACAGTGACGTACAACGGGTGAAATTTGTCTAATTAACTTGGTCCTAATATTTATCAAACTGAAAATTTGTGGTAATAAGGCGACCGGGGAACAACGGGTGGATTGTAAAAGAACAGGTCCTAACTTGGTCGCAAGGCAAGGGATGCCGATGTAAATCCAAGGGCACACCTATGTGAACAAGAAAACCCTTAGAACCCTCTAAGCTGTAAACCTCAAATCGTAGGAAAGATAAATAACAGGAAACAGTTATAATAGTGTCTTATGTCAAGACATTGGGAGGAAAAGATTCAGGAGTGGTATACAAAATCTCATACCTCAAATCTAGAATACCTTGATCTAGCTCAAAACAAAGAACAACCAACAAAAAGAGAACTTGCTCATAACCTATCGGTAATCTACGATAGAGTTTGCCTTTCTTGTAGAGTACATCTTAAAAATTTTAAGATAATCCAAGAACAACTTGAGGACATCAGAAAGGAAAACAAAGAGCTAAGGAAGGCCTTAGAAAACCTTGCGAAAGAGACTATAGAAAATAGGCTCCTGTCTGAAAAACAGTTAAGGGGTATTGTTGCAGAACAACCAAAATTAACAGAACAACAAGTGTTCAAAATTTCAGAAGACTTACAAAAGAAGTTAACACAGGTAGAGTCATTATTACAAAGGGTAGAGACGTGGTCCTCTACATGAGCTATATTAATACTCAAGCAACAAATTCCTACAAAGACGCAGTAAGAGCAACTGAAGGAATAGAAGCACCAGCCCTTGGGTTCTGTAGACCAGCAGAATACAAAGGGGCAACAAGCAGTAGCACAGCCATCATCAAGCAGGCAAACACACAGATCCAACTTCTGGTTAGTATTCTAGAAAAGTTGGAATCCCTTGAAGAACGGATCAAGAGAATTGAAGAAAAGATAGCTGTGAGCTCAAATTCTCAACAAGGGACAGCCTTGCCAGATAACTTGATTCAAAGCCTAACAGATAGAATAAAAACTCTATCTATACAAGAGAAGCCAAAAGAATCCAAAGGTAAATTAAGGGTTTTTACTGATCCATTTACTATTTTGGAAGAAGAACAGGCCAAAGTAAGGAAACAGTAATGGCAAGAACAAGAACACAAGATCCACCTGTAACTACAACAGTAACAAGGCCAGGAGAAGCCAGAATTTTTGAGGATCAAATCAGAGAATACCGTCAAGCCCATAGACGACGATATAATACTCAAAGAGCAATTCAAAGGGTAGCTAGTCATATTACGGGGCGAACATACACTCGTTCCCTGGAACAACAGATGGACCCGCAAGTGCAGCTCAGATTATCTATGCAAGAAAGAGCAGTCATAGTACCTGCTGAGGTACTATATCATTCTAGAAGAGATGATGCTCATCATCGAGTTTATATGCACAGATCAGAAGAAGCTCTTCTTGTGACAAGAAATCAAGTTGATTTGTCCTTCATCCAACCTGAAAGCTATGCACAACTTCAGAGAAGTGGCATGAGGTTTATACACATGGGTGTAATACAGGTACGCATCCAAATCCTACATCGGCAGGAGGAAGGTACCTTGGCCTTAGTTGTATTTCGAGACAATAGATGGCAGGGAGATCAGGCCATTTTTGCAACTATGGAGATTGATTTAACTAATGGAAGTCAGTTAGTATATGTAATTCCTGATACTATGCTAACAATATCAGACTTCTACAGAAATATACAGATATCTATCCTGACACGAGGATATGAAGGATGGCAAAACAGTGAAGCTAATCTGTTAATTACCAGAGGACTGGTGGGGAGACTTTCAAATACTCCAAATGTGGGTTTTGCTTATGAAGTCCGGAACGTGGTGGACTATTTAGCAAGCCATGGAATAAGAGCACTCCCAGGAAGAGGCTATAGTACGAGGGATATTATTGGGCAAAACTGGATGGTTAGACCATCATCTGCTAATATTCCCGTACAACCCACTGAGGTAAACACACGGAATCTATTAAATGGGAATATATCTTTGCAATTTGAAAATTACCAGGCTACTACTACAAGTCATCCAACGTATAACTCAAATGATGAAGAAGTTCAATCGGATGAAGAAGAAATACGCAACCATGTTGTCGCAGTATTAATTGAAACCCCAGTTCAAGAGGAAGAATTGTTGATCAAAAGGATCTCTTCCTTAGCTGTATTACCTCAAAGACGAACAGCAGGATCTGCGGGATATGACTTGGCCATAAGCTATCCACAGGAAATTGCCGCACGAACAAGATCTATGATGGCTACTGGCATATGTATTCAAGTACCAAAAGGAACATATGCAAGGATAGCCCCAAGATCCAGCGCAGCTTTGCGGGGATTGATGATTATGGGAGGAGTCATCGATGGTGATTACAGAGGTGAACTCAAAATTATTGTTTATAATGCAACTGATAGTGATATATTTTTAGATCAGCAAGAGTGCATTGCGCAAATTATCTTGGAAAAGATTACTACACCTCCTGTAAGAGAAGTAGCTGAGTTGGCTAATACTACAAGAGCTGATCATGGGTTTGGCTCAACAAGCCGAATATGCTCCAGGTACTTAGCAAATCCTCTATGCACTGGTTGTCAATATTGTGATGATGATACAGACTGTCACCAACAACCACTACATGATCTGGAACCAATACCAGAAACAGTACCAGAAGCATCAAAGAAAGGTAAAAATCCTCTTGAAATTCGTCTAAAAACGAAGGAGGCAATTGAGGAGGAAATTAGACAAATACAACAACAAGCAAGGATTAGGGCTATTGAAGATCATAAATTCTATGAAGATGAGGCCTATTGTCAACTAACAGAAGGAACATGGGCACATAGCATTGCAACAACTAAACGTATGCTCCGTGATTCCAGAGAATACAGAAGACAATTACAAGCTTTGCTGGATATAGATGACCCTAATGCCTCCAGTTCCTTATCCTCATCTAATTTCCTATGTGTCCTTTCCGAAGAAAATATTGTTGAATCTGACGATGATGATTACTTTCAATATCTACAATATTTAGCACTGCAGGACACACCAGTAGCAATTGATGCAGATGAAGAATTTATCAATCCTTTTGCGAAAGGTGGTGGGAAGGAGATAATTGCAGCTGCTACTACAACAGATGATGCGGAATGGGTAACTGATTACCCTCAGATATCCAAATTACAGGAACAAATTTACTCTCAGGAAGCAGTGTCCAATTACCGACCCCCTGCAGACACAACAATGAATCCTGTAGGATATCCCCCCAACAGACCCCAGCCTGCACCAAAGGAAGAACCAGTAAGTTTTGGGCGGCCTGCAGAACCAAAAGGGACCTTCAAACGAAAAGAAACTTCAGAATGGTGGAATCTGCCAACTGCTCACCAACAAACTGGTGCACTCCTGGTACTCCCTACTCAATTAAATAGGGTTGAAGATGTTTTTCTCAGGTGGGAGGCAATTACAAGAAATGTGGTGGCTTTACAAAATTTCACGGATACTCAAGACAAGGCCGATTTAATAGAAAATCTATTGGGAGAATCTGAAAGACTTACATGGATCCAGTGGCGAATGAACTACCCACATGAATATCAAGAACTTGTTAATTCAAGTGATGGGAGGAATGGTACCCAAAATATTATTTCTCAAATCAGAAGGGTATTTCTATTGGAAGACCCCTTTCAAGGCTCAACGGAGATGCAAGATCGAGCATATAGGGATCTTGAACGATTAACATGTAATCAGGTAAAAGATATTTTACCATTCATGAATGAATATATGACTTTGGCAGCAAAAACAGGAAGATTATTTACTGGGCCAGAGTTATCGGAGAAGTTCTGGCTTAAGCTACCAGGTGATCTTGGAAGGAGGCTAAAAGAAGCTTTTGAAGAAAAATACCAGGGCAATACAATGGGAGTTCATCCACGAGTTATGTTTTCATACAAGTTCCTTGAAGAAGAATGCAAGAAAGCTGCATTCAGTAGGTCATTGAAGGACCTTTCTTTCTGTGCGCAAATTCCAATACCAGGATATTATGATAATCCCAAGAAGAAATATGGTGTACGAAAATCTACAACATATAAAGGGAAGCCGCACCAATCCCATGCAAGAATAGAGAAGCGTAAGCACTTAGTCAGAAATAAGAAGTGTAAATGCTTTCTCTGCGGAGAAGAGGGTCATTTCGCAAGGGAATGCCCTAGAGAGTACAAAAATGTCAAGAGGGTGGCCATATTTGAAGGACTGGAATTGCCTGATGATTATGAGATTCTATCAGTCCAAGAAGGAGATGATATGTCTGATGCCATCTATAGCGTATCAGAAGGAGAAGATTTTCAGGTTAATTCTTTACTCCAAGAAACCTTATTTGTCTTCATAGAACAAACAAACACTTATATGATAGGCAAAAGTGGCGGATGGCAACCCATGGTTCGTATTTCAAAATTACAACATGACTGTAACCACATCTGGGAAGTAAATGGCGAAATACCTCCAGAATACCAAAGATGCAGCTGTTGTAAAAGAGAAACAATGAGAAAACACCGAATGCATTGTGGGGTATGCAAAATTACATCTTGTGGCATGTGTACAAGCAACTACTTTGACACAACTATACCTGTTGAAAGGTCTGTTCCTATTCCATTTTCTCCAACTAACCTTATACAGGAACAGCAAAATTACATTATATGGGCCAAATCAGAAATTGATCGATTGAATCAAGAGATTCAGACAGTCAAGACAATGTCTGATTTACAGATAGAAGCAGTAAAACAAGAGTTTAAGTTGAAAGAGGCAGAGTTAATTCGCCAGACAGATGCTGATAAAATGGAGGTAGATGCAGAAAATGAAGAATTGCGTTTAAAAATTGATCTTCTTGAACTTGAAAATACAGATTTGAAGAAGCAAATCCAATTCCCAAGCCAACTCTCAAATAATAAGGAGATTGAGGAAGAAGACGAAGAGGAAGCCTATGTTCTGATTGATTCAGGACGAGAAAAGATTTTCTCTATAGAGCAAGCTGAGCAACCAAAGAGGCGGTCAAATGGTCTCTTTAATCTGATAGTAGAGATTGATATACAAGGGGTAGAAAAGTTCAAGGTGAACGCAATCTTAGACACAGGAGCAACTACCTGCTGCATTGATCAGGTATCCATTCCACCATTATCTATTGAGGATAATACTTTTGTGGTGAATTTCAGCGGAATAAATTCAACTACTACTGTAAATAAGAAGCTGAAATATGGGACTATGCGTATTGGGGATCACAGCTTCAGAATTCCATATACTTACGCATTTCCATTATCAATTGGTGGAAACATATCTATGATATTGGGCTGCAATTTCATAAGATCCATGTACGGAGGAGTAAGGATTGAAGGTAATGAAGTTACTTTTTATAAGAATGTAACTACCATTAAAACGCAGCAAACAATCCCTACTGCAACGGCTATAGAAGAACTGGACTTGGAAGAAGAAGAGTACAATCAGATACAGGAGCAGGTATGCACTTGGCAACAAGATCAAAAACTAACAGATTTGTTATCTGAACTTACCAATACAGGATACATAGGAAATGATCCTATGAAATATTGGGGAAACAATAAGATATCATGTAGGTTGGATATTAAAAACCCAGAGTTGGTTATTGAAGACAGGCCATTAAAACATGTCACGCCTCAAATGAAGGAAGCCTTTCAAAAACATATTGATGCCCTTCTACAATTAAAGGTGATCAGGCCTAGTTCCAGTAAACACAGGACTACTGCTATTATAGTCCAATCAGGCACTACAGTGGATCAGAAGACAGGGCAGGAAGTAAAAGGGAAAGAGCGGATGGTTTTCAACTACAAAAGGCTAAACGACAACACAAATAAAGACCAGTATAGTCTTCCGGGGATAAACACCATCATTCATAAAGTAGGAAGGAGCAAAATCTACTCAAAGTTTGACTTAAAGAGTGGGTTTCATCAAGTAGCTATGCACCCCGATTCAATACCATGGACAGCCTTTTGGGTTCCTCAGGGATTATTTGAATGGCTTGTGATGCCATTTGGTCTTAAGAACACGCCCGCAGTATTTCAAAGAAAGATGGATGATATACTGGTAATGCAATATGTAAGGGGGGAAGGGAGGAGGAAAAAGACTTGTCCTAGACAGAGTCCAAATCACTCAAGGGTAAGACTCGTAGACAAAGTTCTAATTGCTCAATTTTTCTTTCTCCTTTATTAATAATGACACTCCTTATATAAGGAGTCAAACATGACAAGATTAGGAAAGACCAATCATAAAGGAAAACAAGGAATCAAAAATAAAAAAGCTAATTAGGTCATTATTTATTTTCTACTATAGCAGTAGTTAAATTAGACCATTATTTATTTTTTACTAATTAGGCAATAGCTAATTTATTTCTAATAGCTAATTAGGTAGTAATTAATTTGCTTCCAACTATAGCGATGTTCAACAAAGACGTCCACCTCGGCATCCACATCAGAACCTTTTATTGATGACAATGACACATTGGAGGCTTCCCCTAAGGCATGCAAGTCCTCCATGAGTAGAGTGTGGTTGGTGTGAATCTTCTGTGAACGACATGCCATTTGGAAACTGTGAATAGCATGGATACTTATTATCGGTCGCATATCTTCCATGAAGACGTTGACACATCAGAGGCTTCCCGTGAGGCATGCGAGTGTTTTGTGAATGATACAAGGCTGGTGTAGGTCTTTTGTGAGTAACGTAATGTCTGAAAATGGATGAGAACAATCACAATTCTTGTGCAGTCAACTTGGTGAGCACATCTCTGCCCCTTGAGGGGCATTCCCCATGTCTCCTTCATTGAGGCGACCTCATTGGACTTTCACTTGCCTTAACATTCTGCCAGAGGAACTCTAGACTTTGATAATTTCCCTCTTTTGTAGAAGACAACGGACTGATCCCCACATCATCTCTCAGCAGCTCTCCTCAACATCAACCTGCAACAGCAGCAACATTTTCACTTGCATTCTTAACAGCAGTAGCAGGTATCCAACATCCTCATTTTGTCTTCAGTTGAAACCCTTGTTTGATGTCGTTCCTCCCTTGTTCTCCCCATGGAGCATTGCTCCTACTCTGGTTATTTCTTTTCTGATCTCTCTTCTCAACTTACTGGAGATGTTGGAACAAGTCTGGATCTCAGTTGAGCAGGAAGAAAATTACAGATCTGCCTCCCATCCTTGAACTTTCACAGCTGAGCATGGATTGGATGTTGAGAGGGTGATGAGGCCATTCTTGCAGCCTCCCTCGATGCCAATCCCAGATGAGTGTTAGACTAGGATCGATGATGGTTTATATCATATAAAATAATGGGACAGTGGAAATTGGATTGGTTTATTCACTTGGGCACAGACCCTATCAATACACATACTATATTTCATGATTATGGAAATAATAGATATAATAAACTAAAAATATCAAAACATCAGTTATGGATAAAAATCACTATTATGGAAACAAGTTACTCTCGATTATGGGTCTGGAAATAATTTGATCGCTGTTGTTTATTAGTTTCAAATAGTTAATTACAATAATGATTTTACATGGGTGACTATGCAATTTTTCACATTGAAATCTTCCACAAATCCATAATTGGTAACTGTCTTTATCCATCTAATTTAATCTGTATTCCTCTTGGTTGATTGTAGGAGTGGATTTTAAGATCAAGCATCTTAATGTTAGTGGGAAAAAGTTGAAGCTCACAATATGGGACACTGGTAAGTGTGCTAACATATTTGGAAGTAAGAATAGTTGCTTTTATTCTCTTTTAATTATATACTGTGAACTGCAAAGCCATTGCTGAAGTTCACTTGACCTGGATGAATTGCTCTTGATATCTAGCAAGTAAACCTCTATTAATAAAAGAGAATAATGAAAGACCAACATGTTACATATTTTAGTTTGCTAAAAACAGGATTGCTCGTGACATTCTATTGTTTAAAATTTCATGTTGTACCACCAGATATAAGCAAGCACATGTCTTTCCAATGGGTGATGACCATTCAATGTTTGACAATTTTTTGCATACTGCCTAAGGTATAGTAGGTACAAGTTGGGCTTGGTGATGGAGCATGATTGATTCCATTTGATGCAACACTAGTCACATGTAAATCCCACAAAAGTTTTTTTTTAAAAAAAACAATTGAAGAATATGCATTGCATCGGATCCAAACCACCTTTCTAAACAGCCTTCAAAAATCTAACAAATTTATAAAAATTTAAAACAAACCTTAATTTTAAGCCCAAATTTTGAACTGGACTATTCTCCTTAACCAATGATAGCTATACTCCAAATTAGTGTTAACTTGTTTCTTTGATTTTCTCTCCATGGTCATACCTTCCAATGAGTGAGGCACTGTTGCATTTTGTTTTCATTCAAATTCGCATGGAATATTGCCAACTTTATTCTCTTCCTTTTTGATCACCTTTTCCAATAGTAAGTAAACATTGTAATTGATCAAGAGTTGGAAATTCTCTCTGTTTCTAGTTGTCCAATGACACAGTCAGTATATGTAAAAAGATCTAATGTCTCCTAGTAGATTGACTATTCTCTAATTTGAAAATTCACTTCTGTTTAAATAAATTGATAAATTAAATAATATTAGAATCAATTTCTTTTCTTATTAACATAAGTATACTTAATAGAGGAACAAGCTTTAAACTCAAAAATGACTATAAATGGATATATATCCATTGATGTCTTATTAGAACTATTATAAGTATTTTTTATCAATTTGATATTCCTATCTTGTCCTTTGTTCTTCATTTAGTTGGTTCTTTTGAGTCTTAAGATAAAGAGATAACTTGTAGGCTTTAGTCATTGTTAATGTTTCATGTAATGTTTCTTAAATGCAGAAGGGCTTTGTAGAAGGCTCCAATAAAGGATCACTAGGGGGCTCTTTAAAAACCTTGAGTAATTGATCATTAGAGGTCTCTTTAAAAGGCCAAGTAAATGTTCATCGGACGCTTTATTAGAAGGCTTGTGTAAATGATCATTAGAGGCCTTTTTAGATGGCTCGAGTAAATGATCATTAGGGGTTCTTTTGAAGGCTCAAGTAGATGATCAATAGGGGATTCTTTAGGAAGTATGAATGAAGGATCATTAGTTTCGAGAAAAGGGCCACCATAAGCAACCCATTTTCACTTGAATCAACTGACTATTCCTTAGACTAATCAAACTTTAATCAAGGTTTTATTATGCAGATATGGTTAACTTTGTGTATGATGATGATCAATTCACTTCATTACTCCAGATATCCATTTTGAAAGGTTTTTTAAATTAATAAAATGTACAACATATGCTATTGAGAGAGGAGAACAAACCAAAGGAGGAGGATAATTAGGTGACAACCCTAGGTGGAGAGGAGAACCATCATATGGTGGAGGATCATATATGTTATAGATGTCAACATGATCTATATGATGAAATTGGTCATTGTAGTTCCTACCATGGTAGAGGAGTGGCCGAGGGGAGGGGAGGTGTTGCCATCTCAAGAAGGAAGCAAATATTGATTTTTTGAATCGATCAACCATAGTTGCTTCAGTGTAGGCTACAAAAGAGAGGAACAAAAAGGGGAAGGTGAAGGAGATAATGTTAAGCCTTCGAGGAGCCTTTGGTTTTGTTTCGAGGCTTCAGCTGAGTTCTGCGCGTTAGCCAATGGGTGGAACGAAATGTTTCTCCTATCAACCGAAACAAATGATATTATAATCCTTGACTAAGAGAATTATTTAAATTCCATCCAAGAAATAAGTGAATTGAAGTAGGAGTGTACAAACAAAACAACAACAAACAACAACTAAGATTGATTAAACCTGTCTCTTGGAGTTTTCCCTCAAAGTAGGAGGGTATATGATTAAAATTCATTTGTTGATTCCGGTAAGATTGAAGTCTGCCAAAGCATGCTGAGTTGTCTGAATTGTACTATTCTGACCCACACGAACTTGTAAAGACACTTTGAACTTTGGCATGAGTGTTCTTTTTTTCCTTTGATTTTGGATGCTAATTTAAGATGGTCATGGTTGTATTCACAGAATTACAATTACAGGCTAACAATTTGTTGAGGGTCCCACCACCCAAACTGGGGTCCCTGCAGTTTATTGAGCTAACCATCGTCGAGGTTTATTCAAGCTAACCTTCGCTGAGTTGTCCCTAGTTGTTGAATCTCACTTACTATTCAAGTCTAAGCGATGTTGCGATACTGATATGTGTTGGCAGGATATTATAGCTGTGTCGAGCATAACTGTACATATCAAGCAACTATCTCATGTCAAAAAATGACATTAGTGTTCCTTGATACTCCATTGATGATGTGATAGTATACTAGATATGGACTACTTATACTTTGTGGCTCTAAATTGAATTGTAATGTACAAATATTTGGGTATAAAAATTTAATTAGTTTGATGCTACATGCGATTCACCTCCTCTTTATTGCCACATCTGTCTTGAATCGATCACTGTCAGATTTCAATAGTATGTAGAGCCATGAATAAGCTTTGTATGTGTTTCAGGGATCTGCAGCCCGGAAAATTTGGTTCATGATCAGCCTTTGACAAACAATTTGTATTATAGGACCTGCAGTATATTTTGTCTTATCCATATCTTGAACCTTCTAATAATCTTTATACATATATCTTTGTGATCTTTCTGAATATTTTATGGCACATTTTTTGCTAGATATGATGGGATTGTTTAAATTCTAAATGTATTTTCCAAATCTGCTTCCTTAATTTCACAGGTTGCTTAATTGGACCATGTCAAGTCTTGAACACTGGGTTGCCATACAAACAGATGGGTCAATCAGTCAGTCATGTTAATAAAAGTAAATATAACTATTACTAAATTGTAAGAGGGCCAAAGAATTGGAAGAATTTAGATGGCATTTTGCTTTTAACAAAACATAAGACAACTATTACACTTCATTCTAAAGTTTTGAGGCTATTTAATCTGTTTTCTTTCTTAATTTGCTAAAACTTTGGCTAGATTAGCTAGGAAAATGACTATTATTAATAAGAAAGGAGCAATCTAAATTAACTGGACAAACTTTGGATAGATTTGCATTCTATTAAATATTTTCACATTAGTTTGGATTAGAAGAGTTAGTTCTGATTAACATAAAACAACTAAATGGATTTCTTAATCCACTTGTTGAATATCCTTATTTTGGTAGGCGGACCGGAAAAGTCTTTTAATTGACAACTCCAATTTGGGGTATATGTTTCTTCCTAGACAGTATAAATTTGCTTAAATCCTTAACTATTGGTGTTGGGGAGATGGTTGTTTTTGCTATTTTAGATCATTTATAGTTATCATCCACTTTGAACTGACTTGGATATTTGTCAGTTGCATTCATTGTTATTGTTATAGTTAACTAAGATTTCTTTTATATACATGGAATGAGTACTTAATGAGATGTTAAAAAAACTTAATTTCTTATGTTGCTTAGTCTATAATTATTTCTCGAGAGCATATTGGGAAGCATGGTTCTGCAGTGCATACTTCTGAATTTCTAAATAGTCTTTCAGTAATCTGCTTATATTTGACTTCATGTGAATATTCTTGATGCACGATATACTTTTTCTTTTCCCCTTCTACTCTCATCAACAATTTATAAATGCTTTGCAGCTGGACAGGAGAGGTTCAGGACCCTAACTAGCTCTTATTTCAGAGGATCTCAAGGAATAATTCTCGGTAAATGACTTATCTAAATGGTTCACTCACTTCTTTATTTTTTGCATTGAAATACTACTAGATTTTGTGGATGTTACCATTCTATAAAAGCTCTTATCTGTGATTATCTCAGACAATTTCTTCGTAAACTGCTTAGAACATTAATGTTGATGAAATAACTGAGAATAGATATCAGAACCACTTCTTAAGATTAGTTGATACCAATATGGATTGACTGAGTTGGATTTGTATCAGCAAAGATTGATGTGATATTTTCTGAGAATTTGATTATCTAAGAAGATTGTCGAAGAAGTTTTAAACAAAATTCAAGATTTAAAGAAATTACATATAAATGTGTTAATTTCACTAGAAAATAGAAGGATAAAATGGATGGAAATTAGTTAAATCAAGAACAAGAATTGATGAGATTAGTTGAAATTTGGTTGTATTAAGTTGATTAATATTTTTGTTGAACACAATTTGATTCTCAGAAAATGCACACAAGAGGGATAGTACCTTCTTTATCTCTTGAATTCTAATTTAACTTTCTCAACCTGGCTACCATGAGCCTTCCTTCATCCTTGTTACTACTTGTAAACAATATGATCATAAGTAATTTATGTTATTTTAGCGTCCCACTAATGCTCTGTGTATGTGTGGTAGAAATTGGCTGCGGATAGGTAAGAATGGTGCTTTGCTAACTTGTGGTAATTAACAATCTTAAGGTGCATAATTACTTTCCTTAAGTTTAATGGATTACCACCACTAATGTACAATTGGGTTCAACAAATTTCCTCGAGGATACAAGATTGTCCATTTTTCTATGTTAGAGGAAGATCAACTATACCATTTAGGAGCTAATTAGAAATGTTTATGTTGACATGATTAGTACTAAGCAATTATAAAATAATGATTGCTTATATGCTGCAAATGCATATAACCTTAAGAAATTTTTAATTTGCCACTATATATAGTTCCACGTCACACCTAATGCTTTATGCACAGTTACTAATTTACCTAAAAATTATAGATATAACATGTTCCATGAGGTTGTCAAAGTAATGGAAGATTTTTTTTAAAAAAAATGTTATCCTAATCATGGCTTAAGATATTGTGTTGTGTTTGTATCACGAACGGAATTTATCGTTTAACCTACCTACCTTCATCGGCATGGGTTCGAAATTGGGAGTCAAGATCTCGCGGTGGCCTCCGCGAGGCCACTGCCTTGTGGTGGCAAACTGTTGTGATCGACTTTATTTATTTTCTTTTTCCTATTGCCATTTTTTTTTAAAAAAATTGTCTTTTTATTCCTTTCACTCTATTAATTTTTTCCTCCTCCGTTGTTAATTTTTTTTCCATCCTTAATTGTTAATTTTTTTTTTTTTCCATCCTTCACCGTTACTTTGTACCCTCCTTCATTTGTCTGCAAGGGTAAAAAAAATCTTGTAAACTTTTTAAGGATGATTAATTTTTTCCCTCCTTCGTTTGTTCATGAGGTAAACAGAAAGGAAAAAAATCTCTTTTGTTTTCCTCCATTTGTCCACAAGGTAAATAGAGAAAAAAACCTCTTTAAGATGGAGGAAAATAGATTGTTAGAAAAATAAAAAATTAAATATAATATAATTTATAACCATATAAAATATACTACTACTGTTAAATTAAATTATTCTGTATATAAATTTGGTTTAATTTTAAACTAATCAAAATAAATTCAAATTAAATCCAATGTAAGCCTATTTGATCCTACTATATCTACTTAGTAGACTTCAGTTAATCCTAAATTGACTTTTACTCAATAAACATCAAATATTTCACGAGATAATATTAAAATTTGAACTCAACATTTAATATTTCAAATATAATTCAATAGTAAGCCTCTATAACAATCAAATATTAATACAAATATTTTTAATTAATATATTTATATTTTAAAAAAAAATCAAATCTGTATCGATATGACATGATATGGTACCGAAAGTGATCATAAATTGAAACTTTAACACGATTCGAAATTTTTAACCTGGACCATGGTTTGAAATTTCGTATCGTGCGAAATGGTCAAAATGTATCATTCCAGTAAATTATCGAAACTCGATACCATTTAGTATAGACAATGTCTCCTTCTGTTTCATTTCTTTCCTCCTTCAACCTTCAATCCATCATCGACACCGTATCAACACATCGACATGATATCGTCCTAGTCAAAGATCGGCACAACTCTACATTTTGAACCTTGACTTTACCATAATTCAATCTATCTTTTTTATTAAGGTTTCTACCAATTTTAAAAAGTAATTGACTACTCAGCTTTCGTCATAAAATAAATACTGACAATCATAAATCATAAATGTAGTAAAATTTTAAATTACACTACCCTCTTCATTTCTTTCTCTACTCCACAGCATCTATGTGAATGAATGTGCTGCCAACAAACTCTCCCTACTTGTCCATTTAAACCGTCTCTGTAACTTTTAAATCATTGGAACGCTATGAATGGTTTCATTTAGATTCTCCTGATTGTCTCTTTGATTTAATCATACAATCCTACTTAAGGGGAATGAACAATGTTTTAATTGTTTAAAAATCAATTCTAGTGCAATAATTTCATCATCATTCTCTTCATCAACATTGCACTTGTAAACCTTATCTAACATAATACCTTACTATTTTCATTTTAAATTTTTTTCAATATACTAAATTTTAAAACTTGCATTACCTTTTTATCTATCCTTTTCTCAAATTTATTCTTTTGTTAATTTTTCCTAAATATTGCACCTACCAATCATAGCTGTTTACATGAAAGTGTTCCTTCCTATATCCGATATTGCTAATATAATCGTATAATTGTGTATTCACTTCTTTACTGGGCTTGGATTTACAAACCTACTAGAACCCTTTCATATTTTGCATCATATTTGGGTGTTGATGACCTAATGTTATAACAAATAAGAGTAACATCCATGCTTATAGGTTTAGACATTTATATCAAAGAAGTGTAACATCTATTCTCGCAGGTTACCTTGAATATCATGTCATGTCCACAACTTGAGTCCAAAAATGACATCATCAAAGTCCTCTTAACTCCACTTGTTTTGTGCATGCTCTATATTAGGCATGATCATTTTTCCTCTAACACCTATATTTTTATAGCAAGCTATGCATTGACCAAGATCTATTCTCCTGCTCGAGATAGAGGATTATAGTTATGTCTTAGTTCTACATGGTTATTACTTACTTTAGTACTTAGTCATGCGTCCTTTCTAATTAATTTTATCTTCAGTCAAAGTTTGCTCCCTACAGTGGATTGTTGCCTCTTAACTTTTAAGCCGAAAAATCTTTATTTTTTCTCCAAGCTACATTCATATCCTGTTAAATCTCCATCAGCAACCGTGCAACTAGTTTTAAAGTCAGACCATTTAAGTTCCTGATATTAACTTTTCAGAAAAGTAATATCAAACAATGTTTACATACAAATACATTTGGGATATTAACAAGAAACATTTGGTACTAATATTTATGATATACTTTTTCTCTTTCTGCAGCTACTTGTATCTGTAATTTTTAGACAAGGTTTGATGTAATTACTAAATTGCACTGTAAATTATTTAACTCTTTACTTTTTCCTGTTAGTTTATGATGTGACAAAGAGGGAGACGTTTAATAATCTTGCTGATGTATGGGTCAAAGAAGTAGAAACGTACTCTACAAACCACAACTGTGTCAAAATACTTGTTGGGAATAAAGTAGACAAGGTTAGTTTATCTCATAATACCTCTGCTTCTGCTTTATATGTATGTCTGATGCCTCTGGTTTTGTAGTGAAAGGTTTAAATATAGACTCTTAACTATACTAGTGGGACAACTTATAGTAATTCCCATGTCATTAATCAGTTGCTATGATGTTGCAAACATCTTGTTTAAAATCAGAAATATTTTACAGATTGTTAAAGAATCAATGCAGCTTTTATCCTTGTTATTTAATTTTTATTTTCTTTAAGTTTCTCTACTTGAGATAGTTCCCGGATAGGATCTCCTTCTTTAGTCTACATGCCATAATTTGCAGTTTCCATTTGAAGGTATGGTGTGTCTATACCTGTGCTACACCAATCAGGTTTTTTTTTTTTTTTTTGAAAAATAAAAATTATATAGCTCCTGTTTTGTGGATTATGCAGCTTGATCATTTCCACTTGAAAGTGGAAAATATTTGGGATAAGTCTCTAGGTTTTCCTATCTACCCATGGTTATGATTCAGCTAGTTATGCTTTACACTATATTCTACAAGCAAGTTCCTTGTATTTACAATTAAATCTCTAGTACTCTCCTTCAAGTTGGCCATTAGATATTATGAAAACTTAGCTTGTTATAGATATACGCATACCTATTACCTCTTGAGACTTGGTTAGAAAATTCATTAATTGATCAAGTTGACAAATGATGTGATAACTTTATTAGATTGCACCTTCTCTTTGATAAAGTAAAAAAAAATCAACCAATGCTTTATATGCTTGTTGAACATTAGATTAAAGACTCTGTATGACATCTTAGTTATACTACAGTTTTTGAAGCTCTGTACTTGCTTTCCCGCACTTGATCTGGATATAATAGTTTTCAAGTGTTGCCTTTGGGAAAGCTTTCTTAGTTAGCATTAGGATACCCTAAAATCTAAAGGTGATCTTGATCCTAATACAGAAGACCTTTGCCTAGTCAGTGTTAGTAGACACTAAAATTAAAGGTGATCTCAATCCTCACACTTAAGACCTAGACCTTTTTATTGAGGTATTCTTTAGGTACCATAAAATTTTCAAGGTTTTTCTTCAAATGGTCATGACATAAAGGCTGCGTTTGGTTAGGGGTAATGTAATCAAGTTTGTATTTCTATTACATTACAACGTTTGGTGAAAGAATTATATACTATGCATGCAATCTTTGATTACAAGGGTGATTATATTTTTTTATTTGGTGTTCATTATTTTTTTATAAAGAATGTAATTCATATTATTATAAAATGATAAAATATCCTGGATCGGTGGCGGCGGTCGACGACGGCGACGAGCGTCGGTGGCTGCGGCGAGCGGCGGGCAGCGACAATGACGTTGGTAATTGGATGGTACCGGAAATGGATTAAGGGTATATTTGACATTTAAATTTTAGTTAAACATTGAGCTTGGAATGTACTCCATATTACATGTTATTAGCCTTATAATCTAGATTACAAAAGTTTATTATCTTTTGTAATCCATATTACATTACATTACATTATAGGTTTAAAATTGTACCAAACAAAATAATCAATCTTGTAATGTAATCCTGATTACATTACAAGACTGATGACCCTTATCAAACGCAGCCAAAGTCTCAAGAAAGTACTGATCATGTTCACTACGAATGATATGGCTAGTGTGTAATTATATGGTAGCTTAGTTCAATGATTGAAATTTAAGTCATGCTATCCAGCATGGCTGAAATTTTGCATTCTAATTAATCACTGATACACAAGAATAAGAAGCACATTGTAATTACTTGTTTCTTGGTGTCAAAAGTGGTGTTGAAGTTGTGGAGCATCGATGGTTGTCTCAGTTGGTACCAAAGGACACATCAAAAGTGATTCTCATTGTGGATCATGGAGAGGAAATGGGAAAGTTATAAAAGGGCCAAGAGGCTAGAAAACGACTACCAAGGGTGAGGAGTACTAGCACAGATTGCAGAATTATCAAAAGCAAAGAAGTTTTCATCTTGTTGGCTGATGGAAGAATTGGCTCTTAGGAAGAATTAGGTGAGGAGTCAAGTAAGGAATCGGGCCAGGAATTAGGTAAAGAGTCAAGTGAAGAGTTAGGTCTTGTCCGTGGACTTAACCAAGATGGTGCAATCCATGAAATATTGGTTTTCCTATTTGGCTTCTTTGTTGTAATCATAGAGCCAAAAAGACTCAAAAGGCTAGTATTTGGTGGCATCAAGAACAAGTTAGTTGAGGCTGACATTTTAAATTGAGAGGAGTCCTAGAGGAATCGCCAGGTAAAAGGTTGTACTAGTTGGATTGAAAAATGTCGGAATAGGTTTCCACAACCACAAAGGGCTAGAGGTATTGCTTGTAGGAAGGTTTTGGAGCTACTAGTATTCCTGGCTTCTATCTTGCTATAGGGATTCATGGACAGAAACCCAGAGGTACGAGTTATCTCTGGACAGGCGTAGAGGAATGCATGGTCAGGTTCGCATGCAGAGGAAGATCTGCTAGACTTTATAAAGTCATCAAGGAGTTTAGTTGACTGCTAAATTTCTCACTTGAAGAAGCAGCCTGCAGGTGCACCACAGAGACTAAATGTTGGTAAGGATTGTCAACAGATGCTTGTGTGGATAAGGGCACAGAGGGCTCTACCACTGAGTCATTGAGGGAAAAGGTTCCACATGAAGGGAGCTGCCAATAGGTGTACGGCTCTTGTACAGGAAGGGAGTGTATCCACTTGGTAGTGTAGGAGGTGGCCATGATTGTGGGAGAGAAATCGATAATAGCTCTTCCATGGTGGGAGCAGATCGTAAGTCTGTTGTATGTGCATGAAGAC
Source organism: Zingiber officinale (assembly GCF_018446385.1). Lineage (NCBI taxonomy): Eukaryota > Viridiplantae > Streptophyta > Magnoliopsida > Zingiberales > Zingiberaceae > Zingiber > Zingiber officinale. The sequence goes on from NC_056002.1 coordinate 135,233,240, forward strand.
ATCCATGCCATGGTTTAAAATGTTGTTCTACGCTGGGCGAAACGGGCGGAACCTTCTTGATTTTGACCACTAGAATACCATCTTTAAAAAACATGTAATGATCTTCTCATGGTAAAAAATGGTAATATGAGAGTACCATTGGTTTCCCAATGCTCAGGAATTGATTCATGGCCTTGTTGATTTTGAACACTAGAAGTTCATAAACATATATTTTTTTAAAATTATAGAAGTATTTGAGCGGAGGATTTTTAGAATGTCAAAAGGGAAATTGTGCCCTTTGGTAGATTTAAAATCATGACTCTCATTTTGATAATTAGCAAAGTGCTCCCTTTGATAAAATGTCAAATTTATTTCTACATTTATTAGGTAGATTTATGTTCGAAAAGTCAAGAACATCTAACATGTTCTTTTATTTCATATTGTAAAGAAATCACTTAAAAATGCTCATCACAAGTATATCAATATCAAATTAAACTATTAGTTCCATTTGATACTTGTAATTGCTTTTCAAGTTTGTCATCATACCATATGTTTCTTATAATATTCACTGTCAGTTTATTCATGGAAGTTGGAACAGAGAAGCATCATTTTCATACAAATATGTTAATTTTTCTAGGATGCTGATAGATCGGTAACAACAGAAGAGGGGATCGCCTTTGCAGATGAGTATGGTTGTTTGTTCTTTGAATGCAGTGCAAAAACAAGAAACAACGTGGAGAGATGTTTTGAAGAATTGGCATTGAAGGTAAGTTACTTGGACTTCCGGTCCCTGTCTTTTCTAGTCTGATAAAAAATCTAGATTTTAAAGCTCTGATTAGTAAATTATTGACCAACGCAATTATTCATAAAAGAAAGAAAACATTAAGATGGTATGAAGAACTAGTTTAAATATTGCTAGTGATCCTTGCATGCATAGATCAATGGAGGCATAAGATCTATATAGCTGGGACAAAGAGTCCTTGAGAATTGCTTGTCCATTTTATCAAGTCTTCCAGCCAATGGCCAAGCTGCTTGCATACTACAAATTGATAATATCACTACTATTTTAGATTCTGGGAGTTCCAGAACTTCTGGAAGAAGGATCTGCACCAGTTAAAAGGAATATTCTGAAACAGAAACAGGGACAACAGGGCCAATCAGGTGGATGTTGCTCATGATTTTTTAAACCTGAAGCACTGCTTAGAGAAGGAAGTGAAGTTAAATGGATCGTCTGTCTCCTGCACAAATGTGGTTTAAGATTGTCAATGTGTTGTACCAGTTAACTCTGTGTGATCTTGATGTGTACCAACAGGAGTGGTATTGAGTGGATTGGAAAATGTATGTACAGAAAAAGTATTCACTTTATCTTGTGTGATAGCTGATCATGATTTTATTTGTAAAAAGGAAATGGTCTTAGGAAAGTAAGGGAAGAAGCTGAACTGAACCTCCTATGTTCTTTGTATTTTTTTTGTAATATTGTTCAATTATTCTAATCGTGTTTATTCTTTGTCTGTATGATGAGGTCTGTAAGTTGATTAGAATAGCGATGTTGAATGGAAAATAGTAATTACTCATTGTCTTATTTTTAAGGGAGAGGAGAGGAGAGGAGAGGTTTGTAACTCGAGGAGAAATTTGTGACTTGATTAAAGACATTTGTGAATATGTCGGTAAATGTATTTAGCTAATCTAATGTATTTAGCAATAGATTAGCGATCAAAAGAGTGCCAATTTTTTTTTTTTTTTATCAAGGGATGATTTATAATGTAATTATAGTTAGATCATGGTTGTGATTATGTTAGTTGTGATGTCTTCTTAGATTCATCTTTCCATTTAGGTTGTAGTTTGGATTAAGATGGGCTTATCTCTTCTTCCTTCGTTCTATCGAGCAAATTTTTGCTCAATAGGGTATTTGTGATAGTGTTCAAGTATATGCAAGGACGGAGCTAAAGGGGGAGTGATGGGGGTGGTTGCCCCTCTCAATTTTTTAGCTTAAGAGATGTATCCTCTCAATTTTTTAGCATAAGAGATGAGATGTATAGGGTACAAGAATAGGGGATGAAAGAGAGGTGAATAGGAGGTAATGATACGATTGTCTTTCCTCAACATAAACACATGTCTTTCGTCCCCTCGATATCAGCTTCGTCGATTTGGCACTCGGAACATTTGTCAACCTGATAACTTGATGAATCGACAACTCAATAAATTTCCTCTCCCACTCGGACTTAAAGAGCTTTAGATGAAATTAACGATCAACCTACTTGATAAGATTGACAGTTTGAGATAATCAATTTAAGCCATTTAAATATATAAATGAGTACTATCCCTCCGAAACTTATGCTGTCAGCTACTACTCATCTTGTAAGAGAACTAACATGCTTCCATGCTTGTTGTTTGGCCCTTAGGAAGGTTGCATGTAGACTTGCTTTTAGGTTTGCTACAAATCTTATAAAGATGAGCAAGTAATCACATAAGACTTGTCATTCGTTATAAAGGGAAGTTATATAACACAACCGATTTGTTCGATGACCCTTTGAATTAAACCTATACATAGTGAAACTCAATTGAGAATAAATCTCATGTTGATATTCTTTCCAAAGGTCATGGGTGCATCAAATAAACACTATGCTAAGTCTTAAGGGCATATTGTGATATAAGTCGATAAAGGGACTATCTTATGACATAACCATGGTGTGAAATGCTTTATGAAATAGCTCATTTTTGAATAGTGGGTAAGTTTAATGTTGCTAGAAGTCACTTGAATCTTATGTACCTAAACTAATGAAGGGTCTTTATATGAGCCTATAGAGTTTGACCACTTTGTGTTAGGCTAGTGGATGGTTGGATAGTTAGACGGAGGTGGAGGTGAATAGTGATTGACATATAAATAAAACTTATACTCAAATTAAACAAGTAATGTAGCAAAAACATATGAATTTAAAGTATATCAATTGCTAACAAGATGATGTTATATGGTTCAGAACTTTCATTTCTGCTCCATGGACTATGACTAATCGATGATTCACTCTTAAAATAATCCCTCTATCCATTGTGGATAACTTCCAGAGTTGGAGACACCTTTTACAATAAAAACTTTACAATGAATCTTAGAGGAAGACAGCGAAGACTACAAGAGAGGCTAAATAGATTTAAACCTTTAAACATCCTTGGTCTTCCTTTTATAGCCTTCAAACACTTCAAGCTTCAGTTGTTGCTCTACAAATCTATCATCGATCAATCTACTGAATCCATTATCTATAAACCAATTTTATAGTTGTTTTAGCCTATAGTCTTCCAATGACTACTTGAGTCGATTGAATTTCACCATCAATTGCCTTTTTATTATAGCCCTTAGGTTATCTAGCCATTGCAATGTAGTTTTGTATAATCAACAATTTCTTTTGGATTTCCTATCATAGCATCAATCTATTAAAATTCATCATTGTCGATTGACCATAAATTAGTTGACTATCAAATCAACTCAGACATGAATAAACATATTTTATTCATTGGCTAATCAACTTAATTTAAGCTCATTATATTAGGAAAATCAAAGACATATATTGAAAAAAATATGAAAAAGATCATGTATTTAAAAAGGATATAAAATATCTCCATTGGCATAAAATATTTTAGATAAAGCTCAAAAACAAAGCAATGAAAGCTTAGGCCCAAAGTGGACAATATCATGTCATTGTAGAGATATGTCAATATTCTTTGGATATAATAAATGGTATTAGAGTTATGGTCCAAACCAGATACCATATTAGGGTGATCGAATACTTGCGGGGAAAACTCGGATCAGGTTAAGAGTGACCAGATACTCGTGGGGAAGGCCCGGAGCAGCTCAGGCTGACCAGATGGGAAAAATATGGAAAAGATCACGAGTTTAAAAAGATACAAGAGTTTAGGCCTAAAGTGGACAAGATCATGTTATTGTGGAGATATATCAATATCCTTTGGACACGACACCTTGGTCAATTAGAATCATTTCTATTCGGTTGGAGTATTGATCTGATCATCCTAATAATATGTCTTTGTCTAAGTCGAGATCTACTTTCTTCTAAGAATACATTCCTCTCAACTCTCACAATTCACACAAGAACTTACCTTTCACAGCATGTCCTTGCCATCGAGATCATCTCCTACTAGGTTTTTTCATCCCGTAGGTGCATAGAGCCTTCAGTCATTCCACATGTCATCCTTCAAGCCTCACTTATGTAGTTCACCTTCTTCATCTGATATGGCGAATAAGGTATGGCATTGAGTCGGGGTCAAAGTCAAGAAGGTCGGTTGACGTGGCGGTTAAAGTTAAGAAGGGGTCAACACTCAGGGTTAGCAAGATCATTTGGTTCGGTCTAGTGGTCTAGCCGATTGGACACCGAGTCCCTCGGAGCCGATGAAATCTTGAGCTGTATTAGTGACATTCAGAGCTGAGTCAGGTGTCTCCGCTGAGTGCTCTAGTCGATCGAACTAGAGGTCCGATCGCACATGTTGGGCACGTGGCCCGACCGATCCGAACAATCTATCCGAGTGTAGAGGCCGAGCACAGGCTAAGCCTTCAAGAAGGTTGTCATTCTTTAGCTGACCCGATCCCATCTATGAGCGGAGGTCGATCGAACTACAAAGAGAGACTCAGTCAACCGGTCGATTCACCATGTCAAAAGGTCCATCAATCTAACGGTCTAATATTCCCTTTTGACATTTCGTGTAACAATTGTCAGAGAATCAAGGGAATATTTCCTATGTTGCTTATGTGAGGAAGCTTCTACCTTACAAAACATAGTAATGATAAGACCATTTTTAGAAAGTTGTCAGAATGTAAGAAGGGTTTGTCCTATTTTAATAATGCATCGAGATTCGTGAATGAAAAAGGAGTGGATAGAAAAGAAATTTCATTATGAATAAAAACACCTCGTGTGTAACAATATTTCATGTGCTAACTACTAGACCCATCCGATGAAATCTTGTATCGTCAATATTGCATCTAGATCTAGATGTTCTTCATGCTGTGATCCGTTAGATGTCTCGTACCATTTTTTTAATCTCTAGGTGACATCGAGCCATTAAACCACTTATTCGATCGCTGCTGTCGATCAGAGTACGCATGAAGAATTCTTCACTTTCACTTTGACATTTGGGTCCACAATCGAATTAGTGGACAATGGAAAAAATATGAATAGTTTTTGAGAGAGGATTTAAAGTTCACTTTGATGATCATGAAAACCTTCTTGGAAGGAAAAAGTGGACAAAGGAGCAAGAAGTGAAATTTATGGCAAATGAAAGAGGGAAAAAAAAAACAATCTTGTATGTGGATTTATCAAAGGAAAACTTGAGTAAGGTTAGCGATTTCACATATATGAAGGATTTATGGGGAAAATTGATAGAATTTGATGAGAAACCGTTGGAATCACAAGAAGCCCAAAATGGCCAAGTGGTCCACTCCAAGGAACCACAACTTGAGATGAACAAACATGATAAAGATTAATGTTTAATTGTGGAGAGCATAGTAAATGATGATTCCTTGGGCATCAACCTCTTTTGATAGTTAATCGATCTACAATCATCATGCATTTGTTGCACTACCCATGTAATTTTTTTAGTAATTTGTGTCCGTGTTGGGTTTGTAAAATTACAAACATAGTTTCACATTGTAAAATATATGAAAAAGATCATGATTTATAAAGATAAAAGATATCTCCATTAGCATGAGATTTTTTAGGTAGAGTCCAAGAATAAAATCATGAGAACTTAGACCTAAAATGAAAAATAGTATATTCTTTATATATTAATTTAGATATCTAAACCTTCAGTTGAACTAGTTCTAGAGATAAATGATCAGAAAAGTGATAAATGCCTTAAATAATAAATATTTTTGAGATGAGAAATATCGGCAGTGTTTTTTTTTTTTTTGGGTTTAAATGAACTTTAAATTAAAAATAATCTAAAATATTAATTTCAAAACTCAATTTCAAATGAGCTCGAAGGCGGTTTAGGGTTTCCCTAGTCGGGACTATAAATACCTCGCCCAGACTCAAGCAGCCTTCTTCTCAACTCAGCCAGAATCCCGTCGGTTTCCGGCCATCTCCTTCTTCTCCCGGTTTGCTCCCTTTCGTTCATTCATCGTTATCTCTTGCGATCTCGCCGATCATCGAGGGTTTTCGATTCGTTCCACGGAAAGCTGTGGATGCATCATTGGATTTCTCAAGGAAAGAGAACTGCAACGATATGCCGGAGATCCACTCTTTGATCGATCGAAAAACTCTGATCGCCCGTCGTTTATTGTTGCTTTACTTTGTCTGTGAGTATTCCCGTCGATTCGTGTAGTTGTTTCCGCGATTTGGGATGTGATGCAAGTCATTGGGTCCGTGTTTCTGAACGCAGTGTGATCGAATCTTCTATACCAATTCTGATCCCGAAATAAACCGATTGCGATTGTTTGGCGACGTTTATTCTGTTCCTTTTGGCTTCGATTGTTGCATTTTGTGGATTTCCCCCTTTTCCCCCAATTCATGCTATGATCCATGATGAAACATTCTTTGTGTAGTTATTCTTAATCCCTAGTTTCGTTGCCGTCAGTCAACCTTAGATCGATCGATTTGAGATGTGATGCAAGTCATTCGAACGCATTGTGATTGAATCTTTTATACCAATTCTGATCCCTAAAATAAACCGATTGCAATTGTTTGGCGACATTTATTCAGTGCTTCTTGGCTTCGATTGTTTCATTTTGTGGATTTCCCTCTTCCCCCAATTTCCGTTTTGATCAATGACGTTGTCAATTAACCTTAGATCGATCGATTTCTTTTTCAGTTTTTGAAAATTTGTTTGCTTTATTTTGCTCAATTTCAGTTTCGGATCGGATACGATCGAGAATTTTCAGTCATCTTCCTTAGCAATTTACCTGCCTCTTTAAACAGATGATTTGAATGCTGTACAATCATTTCAACTTCATGTTTGTTGTGTTTATTATGCATTCTTAATCATTTCCAAATCCAGCGACCTACCTCAGAGGAAAAGCCAAGGGAAAAATCGACATGATGATGGACAAGAGACAGAGAACAGATTACAAGATTCAAATCGTTGGACAAAAGATCATTCAAGCGTGCATGATAATAATTGATTCTGGTCAATTTTGTCTTTAACTGTGACTGCAACATTGCATGGAGAGGGGACCTCGTTCTTTTCCTGCGTGGGACAAGCAATCCCCTGCATGCTTACATTCTCCTCCTCCTCCTCCTCTTTTTATTCTTCACATTCTCTGCAGTGTTCCATTTCACCTTTCATTTTTGCTATCTACTCCGACTTTCAGCCACCGGCCATGGCCATGCCCTCCACCAACCCCACCACCTCCTTCCTCTTCTTCTGCCTCCTCTTCACCCTTCTCATCTCTGCTCTCTGCCGCTCTACAGGTCAAAATATCCAACATTAGTTTCTCTGGCCTCTTGAACTTTGAACTCACATCGCCAATTTGCTTGCAGGCTTCGCAGGACAAGTTACTGATCGCTCAAGCTTTTTCCCACCGCGCAAGGACGTCGCAGGGAATGGCAAGGAGATGGCAAGGAGTGGAATAACCAGGGGAGAGTTGATAGGCTCGACGGCTCCAATCTGCACCTACAACGAGTGTAGAGGTTGCCGGTTCAAGTGCAGCGCTGAGCAAGTTCCGGTGGACGCCGGCGACCCCATGAACAGCGCCTACCGCTACCGGTGCGTCTGCCACAGGTGATCCTATCTCATCAGTCTCGCAGCCATTAATTAATATTGTAACTCGTTGAGCCTCTTGTTTGTTCTCTCCTTCAGTGTCTTTAAATCTTTTTCATTGTAGCTTTGAGCCTATGTGAAGAACTAGTCTTCCTTAAAGATTTGATTTTGTCACTGAAAAGCTTGAAAAGTTCTAATTTTTAGACACTTGCTGTTGGAGGTGAATCCAAAATGAAAAACCCTGAAGATTTTTAGGTTTTCATCAATCCTTTTATTCTGTACGATTGAAGTAGTAAATCTATCTAGGGAAGGGAGACTTCACTCTTTACTGTGCCACCCATTTAGGATTTGAACCAGAGGAATGACTGCATGTGATGCCACCTTGTAAGCATGTAATATTGCCAGAGACAGGCTTTTGTGTAGGCACAATAACATGTACCTTTATTTGCTGATCCTTCACATTCAAGAAAAAAGGACAGTCCAGTTGATGCATCAATATGGGATTTTAGATATTTGAACCCATGATTTCTAAATTATACGTTAATAATTTTATTATTGCCCCAAGACTCTCCTTCTCTATATTTCAATACATGTTTCCAGTATATGGTTGCTGGTTGGAGTGCCTAAAATATGTAAAAATGGAGGAAATGGTTGAAAAAATTAATAGGTCTAATTGTCCATGGGTTCTTTCTTATGAATTTGTATGTTTGTTGGTCATATTTTGTGGATTAATGAAAAATATGCAAAAGTTATATTTTGCTTTTCACATTTGATGAGTTTCTTTTTTGTTAGTTTGTTTGGTATGGACATTGGACATCATCTTAAATCTAAAATTTTAATTTTTAAGATCTAATAATTAACTAATGACAAAAAAATTTTCTTAAGTATTTTCTATTTCTATAGGAACTTTAATAGAATAACATAAATATTATATATAGGTGTGTGGTGCAATGGTAAAACTAATTAGATGAGTAATAAGAAGATTACATATATATATATAGTGCAATGGTAAAACTAATTAGATGAGAAATAAGAAGATTATGATTTGAATCTTAAATGAAATAAGTATTTTAGAGGTCAACTTCAGTGTAAGTTTGGACAACTGCATTATCAAAAAAAAATATATATATCTTATATATTGTTAAATCTTTTTCACTACTCATAGAAAATTTGCTACGCTAGCGATGAGGATATATTCATATCTATGAAGTTTAATTGAGAAAAAACTTAACACCATACTGGTACTACACATGTATTAATATGATAAAGACTAGGATTGTCGATAGATGAACAAGATTTAATAGATGCAAAACCTATTCCTCCCAATATAGATTTTTCTTCCTCTTATGTACTAAAATAGTAACAAATCTATGCCTTTGTGGTTCTGTGCAAAAGTAGCGTTAAATGCCCAACTTATACCCTCGTTTAACTCCTAACCCTACTCTTGACCACCCTCCCTTTGCGTAGTGGGCCCATGCGCCTGCGAACGCGGCTCATGCGGGCGTAGTCTGCCGTGCGGCTGTAGCAGTCCCGTGACGCAGTCCGCATGGACGGATGTGGTCTGACCGGTACGCACTCCGAGGACGCAGTCCACATGGCAGGGTGGCAGCGTGAGAGTGCGCCGTATGCGACCGGCCCAGCCCAGCACAGCACATGACAACCCTCTCATCATGCCATGCGACACGATGAGCTCCCTCGTGATGCCACAGTAGCATGCACGGCGTTGGGTGGCACGTGGGAGGCGTTTTGTGGCACGTGCATCCAGCCAGTTCTCATCTGCAACTGCGAGCGGGGAGCACGCTTGACACGTGCGCATGCCCGGTGCACGTGAGGGAAGCAATGATTGACGTTCCAATCACAATTGGGGCTGGCGTGGACTCGGCCTCAAGGCACCCATGGACAACCGGAGTATGGGCTGAACTTGGAATCTATGCACAAATTAAAAAATTTAGGATATTGGATTTAAGATAACTTGATACTGGATTTTTTTTAAAAAACTATCACTTGTTTTCTTACTTTATTCTATAATTTAAATTAGCGTAATAAAAATATATACACAGATGATATCATGTAATAATGTTTCTATTTTCAAATTACCATGTCATGTCTATATGGCATTAGCTTTGCGCTTATATTTTTACTATAAGATCATAGGAATCGATAGAGAGCGTCGGCATGAATATTGATTGTCGCTTATAGTTCCTTCTTTTTATCATACTAGTATTTACAGTGAAATAATAGATAAATAAAAATAAGATAAAAAATTACAAGAGTTTTACTTAGTTCATAATATTTAAGGTTAGTACATCTAAGGTTTATGCATAGGAGGTGTCTGTCTACTAAGTCTTCTCCTTTGCGATTTTTTTTTTTAAACGGAGAAACCTCTTATAATGCTTGCGTACAATAATGATAAACTTAAAGTATAAATAGAAAATATTATAAATAATATGTTGATGATCAATCCGAAAGCCTATGAGTGTCACACACTCCTTCTAGTGCATCCATGATCACATGAGCAAAGATTCAAGATCTTTTATGAATGTAGAGATGAAGAGAAGAATGTGGGCATTGATTGCTTGAATGTAGAGTTTTCGTCTCATTTTATAAAGTTGGATCGGATCTGTATCGATCGATTAAAATCTTATTCGATCGATCAAACTTGGTCAAGCCTGGTCACCACGATCGAGTTTTTCGGATTTGGACCGAGCCTCGTGATCTCGTCGTTATCAAGTTTATCGGTCGATCAAAACCTTTTCGGTTGACTGAAACAAGCCATGTCACCGATCTAAGTCCGAATCCAAACCCGATCAACCAAACTGATTTGAGTCCAGTTCAATCTGTGTCAAGTTTGGTTCACCCCGAACTTGGGTCGACTGCATCCGATTGCCTTTGTCTACTTTTAGTCATACTTCCAGCTCTAGGTTCCTGCAAAATATGCATACAAGCACAACAAGCAACCAAACATAATCATGTAAGTATACCTGATCTACTAGGCTCATCTAAGCCTTATCACGTAAGTTTACCTGCCCTATTAGACTTTCCTCTTGCTTGAAGTTTACTCCTCCAAGATTTTTTACCATCTTAGGTTCACTCCCTTAAGATTTTCTCTTTATCAAGTGATGAGGGATGACAGACCAAATTAGCAGAGCCCATAATTTATGACTCGGGATGAACCACAAGATGATTTATCAACCAAATTGAAGCTTATTTTAGCTCTGAATATTTTTATCCTTTTTTTGTTATTATTTTTCAAGTCTAGGATTTAGGGGTATTTTTGGCTTTTTAGGGTTAGGGTTAAGTCTATTTAAATATATGTTTAGTTGTTTTGAGGAAGTTTTGATTATTGTTATTTCTAGTCGTCGTCTCCTTGGGAACGTCGAAGTTTTTTTTTCTATTTTCTAGTATTCATGCATGAATCAATGGAATCAATAGTTATCTGTTGCATCATCAAGTATCCAATCACCTTAACCTATTTGAATTTACCACTTGTCAGACATCCGATTATCCTTGATCTACTTGGACTTATTACTTCACCTACTTAGACTTTTGCTAGTCATTCGGTCACCCTTAACTTGACTAGACTTTTCCTTTGTTAGTCATTTGGTTAACCTTGACCTGACTAGACTTCTCTTTGTTAGTCATTCGGTCAACTTTGACCTAACTAGACTTTTCACTTAGTTCTCTTTCAAATATCTAATTCTATTTGGATCAACTCTTAGATAAACTTTGTAGGATCATTGCGCTAGGAGGAATGAATAGTGCTCGTGACTTTCATTTTCATTTAAAAACTTGAGAGATAAGTAACAACGGAAGAAAAAAAATAATAGTAAACAATATGATAACACAACCAAGATTTACTTTGTTCGGAGTCTGTGACAATTCCTACTCCAAGGCCCGCACTCATTGAGTACTTTTAATAAGCAATCATCAATCAATCGTAAAGAATTACAATATGATTTAAGTACATACAAATTCAAATGAAAACAATACCAACGACTTAAAGAATCAAATCTTTAGTGCAATCGTCATCAGAGCAGCTTTCGGATGTCGTAGAGGCTTTATCACAACAGCATGCAGAAGCGGAAGATGCTTAGAATGTTGTTCTCTAGCTACTAGTCGAAACCTTCTTTAGTTCTTTTATAACCCACTCCGGGTGCCTGGAACCTCCCCCAGGCACCCCCACAGGGAGGACGTGGCGTACGCTCATTGAAACTCGATCTGGCAGAAGTTATCCACCTTCGGGCGCCCAGACCACCCCAGGGGTCCGGAATGTGACATAGGTCCACAAATTGTCGTGCTCCAGCTCACTGCGAAGATTAATTTTCGATTGTTCGGGTGCCTGGAGCAACTCCGGGCGCTCAAACCGCGAGAGCGCCTGGACAAACACCCTGCTCTAGGCAAAGCCTTTCGGGGCGCCCGGAGTAGCTCCGGCCGCTCGGACCAGCTTTTTCTAGCAACTTTCTTTTATGAAAAATAAAGTTAGTTCAGGCAAAATAATATAAATAAAGTATGATTTTGATGACATTTGGATTGTCCAATCCTGACTTTGAATTTTACTGAAATTCTAGGTTGGATCGACGCCTATTGTTTCCTCTTCGGGGAACGCGTCCTCACCTACTCCTCTCAGGAGAGTTTACCTTTTGTCAGATCAATCCTTCAGACCATCTAGACTTTTGCTCAGCATCCAAGACTTCAGGACTTCATGCTGAATATCCAATTCATGACCTGTCCAGACTTCCACCTGGTGTCCATGACTCCCAGGATTATCACCTAGAGTCCTCAACTCTAGAATTTCTCCTAAAGTCCTTGACTCGCCAAGACTTCGTCCAATCCCCCCGGACCATGACTTCGTTACCTAACCGCAATTAAGACTTTCCACCTGCCTAACTGCAGCTAGTACTTTCCATTACCTAAGATTACTTAGAGCCTTCCTACACACTTAGTCACACTTGTTAGATCACAAGACAACTTAATTTGAATATCTTTGTCATTATCAAGACACAGGTCTTGTGATCAGCACCAACAAACTTGACCAAACACAAATATATTATCAAATACTAAAACTCTTGATGTTGATTGCATCAGCACTTGCACAACAAAGATCGTGAATCATCAGGTTGACCTTTTCCATAAAGCTAATAAGGCCAACATTTATAGAGACGAATATTCACTGAGTCCATATTCCTCGAGTGCTCCAAGCTCCTCAAGCTCTTCATTCTGAACTCCTAGAATTCTATATCTTGAGCACTTCGAGTTTTCCCCTCCAAGTTAAGCAGGTTATGGGTCATTTAGAAATGACCCTTACAACTTGTGCAATCATCAGCTTCAAATGAAAGTGGGTGTCAACCATTACTGTTGCAATTGATGGTCTATAATGATTAAGTGATTATTAATATAAAGCTGCCATGATTAATAAGTCATCTAAGTAGATGGGTGATTGAAATACCTTTCAAATTACTAAGTTCGATTTGGTCTTTAGTCCATTTACACTTCCTAATTTTTCTCCTTTCTTATCCCCCAGGAATTTGAATCCCCACATAATAGCTTGCATCATCTCAAAATTTAGTTAAAAATCATACTTTTTTCATTCTCTTTCAAATATTGAAGTCTTCTTCATAGAATGGTGGCTCATACTCTATCTTAGTCATCACTGTGTTGCTCTATTAGTAGTTAGTCTAATAAAAAGCACTTATTATGATAACACTTGTTGGGACAAGATAGTTAGCCAAAGAGGAGAGATGAATAGTCGTTGTGGTTCTCTTTAGTGTTTTGCTCTACCAGACAAATTAATTGCAATAAAAATATAAACAAAATACAATGATAAGAGAACAAACCCAAATATGATGATGTAATGTGGTTTAGAACTTCTTATTTCTACTTCACAACTTAGGATCCTTTAGGCAGATAAATTTGGGAAAGCTTCTATATTTTTATTCTTCTTGGTACAAATCCGGAAGTGGAGAAATCTCTTACAATGCTCAAGAATTAGAAGGAATTACAAAGAAGAATAAAAATGGAAAGTACAAGCTTTCTAATTGGGTTTATTCAACTCTATTTCGCCAACTTTGAAGCATCTTCTTGAACCTCCTTTTATAGCATTTGAGTTCTTGCAGTTAGTGTTGTTTGTTGCCTCATAGTCGACTGGTCTATCACAATTAGACTTTCTTCTCACATATTGTCAAGGATCCGATGAACCTTGACTTACTTGATTTTTTCTTATATATTGTCCAAACATCGATCTCAAGCTCAAACCCACTTAAGCTTAGTCAAATTGGTCAACCTTGACCAGAGGATAATTGCACCAACAATCTCTCCCTTTTTAATGTTTAACAATATATTTAAGTTAGGCTTGTTAAGCTACAATCAAAGTCTCACATTAGAAAGATATGAAAAAGATCATGAGTTTAAAAGAATATAAGATATCTCCATTAATATGAGATTTTTTGGTAGAGTCTAAAAGTAAAACTATGAGGGCTTAGGCCCAAAGTGGACAATAACATATCATTATGACGATATATGTATTCCTTTTAGTCTCAACAAATGGTATCAGAGTCATGGTCCAAACTAGATGTCATGTGGGGTGGCCTTGAACAAAGTTACGGGGAGGCTCAGAGCTAGTCAGAATGATGAGATACTCGCAAGGAGGCTCGGAGTAGGACAAGAGTGATCAGATGTGGATGCTTACAGGGAGGCCGGGAGTAGGTCAGGGTGATCAGATGCTTACGGGAAGGCTCATAGCAGGTTAGGTGATCATATGCTCACAAGGAGGCCCAAAACAGGTCAAGAGTGACCGGATACTTGTGGGGAGGTCTGGAGCACATCAAGAGTGATTGGATGTTTGCAGGAAAGGTCCAGAGCAAGTCAGGATAATCGGATGGTTACATGGAGGTTCAAAGCAGGTCAAGACTGACCGAATACTTATGAGGAAGGTCCAGAATAGGTTAGGGTGACTGGATGCTCGTGGGGAGGTCTGGAGCAGGTCAAGAGTGACCAGATACTCATGAGGAGACTCGGACCTTGAAAGTAATTATGATCATTCATTTGAGGGAAGGATTGTTGGGATACAGTTAAAGTCTCATATTGGAAAGATATAGAAAAAATTATGCGTTTAAAAGGATGTAAGATATCTCCATTGATATGAGACATTTTGGGTAGAATCTAAAAGTAAAATCATGAAGGCTTAAGCCCAAAATGGACAATATCATGTCATTATGAAGATATGTGCATTCCTTTTGGTCACAACAAGCCTAGCCCATTAACCCAACTTCATCACATGCTAAAGCATGAATGAGAGTTTCTAACTTAGACCCTATATTTTTTTCTCCTTTGACATACATCAAAAACTATTCACTTTAATAGTTCATTTTATTAAAGGACCTCAATCACAGTCTCATATCTTTCATTGTGTCCTATGCTTAGCCTTGAGCATATATTCATCACAATAAAGATTCTCAATCTTCCATTGTCTCCTAAAAAAGAATTAAATCATGTCTTTAAGAAAGACCTCCCCCTCAAAACATACACTAACTTTTATTATTGCACTAACAATGATTTAAAGTTCTTAAACATTTAAGAAACCCAAAATTAAGTTTTGAGGTTGAAAATTCAACTTTCAATTCAAACCTCCTCATAAACTCTAAATTAGTCCTCTTTAATTATTTATTTATTATTTTCCTTAAGAAAATTTTCCTTAAATACTTATTAAGGTATTTTATAAGGTTAGAGATTATTAAGTTGACTAAACATGGCATAATGAATTGAAATTAAACCATTTCAACCAAAATTAGCCTTCTTAATAGATTAGTTTTAGCTATCAATCGATTAATGCTTATCTAATTTGATTGACATTGGGAGTCAGTCGATTACGCCCATTATAATCGATTACGACATCTTAATCGATTGATCCAATCGATTACATCATGTTCAATCTGTTGGGGCAGCGGGGCCGACAAAAGGGAGTGAATTGCTTATAAAAAAAAATAAACTCCTTCTCGTTCTTTTGATTTGATCAGCAGCACAATAATAATAAATAGAATAATAAAGCTGAATAAAAAATAAGAGGGCAATCTATTTACTTGGTTACAACCTAGGTGGTTGTTAATCCAATGCGTTAAAGAAGACTCCATTAGGAAAACTCCTTTGTTGAAGGCGTAGTAGCCTCTTACAGACGTTTATAGCTCACTGAATGATAGAAAGTGAATACAAGACTTGTAGTTCAGTTGTTATATCTTTTCTAGGTCCAGGGGTCATTTTATAACCCTTGAAAAATCTTATTCGAGGTTGGGAGGTGCCTTCAATAGGCTTGAAGGTGCCTCCAGCGTGGCAAAGCTTATCATCGAAGATAAAGTCTTATCTTTGGCTAATAGCTACTGTTTTCCCAGTCTAAAGTGCCTTTAAGGAGTTGAAGGCACCTTTCATAAAGGCTCGAATGCGCCTTCCATAAAAGCTTGAAGGCGCCTTCAAAGGTTGAAGGCGCCTTCCATTAGAAAGGTGCGAGGGCGCCTTCAATGGTATTGAAGGCGCCTTCAGCAGCTGCTACCGAACTCCACACTTCTCTATTGGCTCTTCCGCTGCCCTGCTCGCTTGGGTGATTTCGGTCATCCAAGATAGGGCTCATCCGAACTCATTTACCGACCTTCTCCTCGAGCAAGCTTCCGCTCCGACTTCTCATCCTTCAGAAACACCACACGCCTCCTTCTCATCCGCTAGCGTACTCTTCGCAAGAACCTCATCCCTCGGACGTACCGAGCACGTCGGCTCTCTCCTATGTCGTCCTTCTCGGTAACTGCATCTTCCACTCGACTTCTTGTATTCCTAAGCTCTTGTACACTTGAACACAAGGATCAAACACAACATGACATAACTAAATTTGATTGACCACATCAAAACTATCCCGAGGTAATAACAATCTCCCTCTTTTTGATATCCATCAACCCAAGTTCAAGTTAAAGTTAAAAATGCAATGAAATAGTTAAGCAATGAATTTAAACAAGTTAATTGTAAAAAAAAATAAATACAAGTATAAAAATCCTAACTCCCCCTTAACTTTTACTTATATCTCCCCCTTTGATATCATCAAAAAAAAATATTAAGAAAAAATTTGAAAACATATAGTAAACTGTTAGAAAAGTTAGAAAAACTTTTCTTTCTTATAAGGATACATAACAAGAGATTACCAGTAAGCTAATATTTTTAAAACAAAAAATATACTATTTTAGTAACTAATCTCTCATTTTGACACAAACTTAAAAACAAATAACTCAACAATTAAATAATTTGAAAAAATATTAGTTTAAATCATAGCATATAAAAAATCTTCAACTCGAAATATGAACAAGAAAATGTATTTTTTCTAATTTGAGACAATTTCTATATTAGATACTTTTCTTATTCGTTTAAAATTAGACGGAATGAGTTTTTTTAATCCTCCCTATCTGCATCAAATTAATATTCCGTTGGACGAACTCTAAACTAATTACTACTAATGAACGATCAAACTTGAAATCTGCCTGTAAAATTATTTTTTTTAAAAAAACTATTTTCTCGTCTTTCTGAGATTAAGAGAAAAACTATTAAAAGCAATTCGACAGATCACTAACGAACTCCAAACAAACTAACAGCCTTGGCGGTTGCAAGCTCAGGTGAGCAAATTCTCAATTCAATCGAAATAATCAATTAAATTGATTTATTTCAAAAATTCAATTCGATTAATTTATTTGTTTTTTTTAAGAAAAAATAATTATTTGAATCGATCCTTTGCTCGTCTACAAATCAAGAAAAGTAAAGTTACTGCAACAAACAAAAGTGGACCTCATACACTCTGAAAGAGAATAAGAGATGGGAGATATTTTACCCAAATATAATAGCTCTTTTTATGTAATAGGTCAGACACCTGATTAAATTTTCTGACACCTGTTAAACAGAATTGATCCTAGGATTTATTATAATAAATGTCTATGTAGAGTAAAGTAGAGAAAAATCTCCTATGAATTTTACATGCAATCCTCACTTATAAAAAATTTTATTTTCACTCCCTGCATGTAGTTTTATTTGCTTCAACTCTCTCATGTAAATATTGTTACCTAATTGTCTCTCAGATTTTTTAGGTACAAAAGATTCAAAAATGAGTATAATTCTTTTTAAAGTCAGCACTTTACACTAGAATCAAGTATATTTTCTATTAAATTGAGCATGATTTTTTTCCTATTTTAATATAATTTCTTCTAAATTCAATACTATTTAAAGAAAATATAGTATATTTTCTATCCAATTAAGTATCATTTAAAAAAATCTAGTATATTTTTTATCCAATTGAGTATCATTTAAAGAAAATCTAGTATATTCGAGTATATTTTCTATTAAAATTGCTCTTCATATTTTTTAGGTATAAATAGTCTAAAAATGAGTATAATTCCTATTAAATTCAATACTTTAAACTAGAATCGAGTATATTTTCTATTAAATTGAGTACGACTTTTTTCCTACTTAATATAATTCCTCCTAAATTCAACACCATTTAAAGAAAATCTAGTATATTTTCCATCCTGAAAAATAATCGTGCTAAATTTGATAGAAAATATACTAGATTTTAGTTTAATGTACTGAATTTAAGAGGAATTATACTCATTTTTAAACTTTTTATACTTAAAATATCAGAAGTAATTAGGTAAGTATATTTGACTAAGGAGTGGAAAGAAAGATTTGTTCCAATGGGGACTGCATGCAAAATTATGTTTGCCAATGATGACTGTATGCAAAATTATATTTGTCAATAAGACTGCATACAAATTTTCCCATATATGTAGGTACTTACTGTATTAACTCGTAGAGTGTAAGAACAGTAAATTTAATTAGAGAAAAGGTGAAGCCTAGTGGTCCCTCCACGACGACTCCACATAAGGATAAATTATAAAGGGCATTTATCTTAACGGAGTGACTTTTTACATGGGAGGTCAGACATCTAACAATACATTCTGCACTTTATAGAAAAATCAATTGAATCGACTAATCATGGGTGACCAGCCCAGCTTTACGAAAATTTTCTGCCAACCGCCTTAGTTAAATCGAGAAACACCCGTAGAGGCTCATCCATACAGCTAGTTTTCTTAGGCCGCTTTTCATTGAAGGAAAAATTTCCTATGGTATGGTTGTGACTGATATTCAAATCTTAAATTCCTTAATTATCCGTTGAATACACTATTGTCCCAGGACATAGAAAAATAAATTTAATTATAGCAAAAAATGATTACGCTCCCCTAGGTACTTCTCATAGTCTATCTCCAAATTATGTGAAAAGAGATAAATTATGAAATCAGTTTATGATTGACTCTCAAATGACTAGAGATAAGAGGAGGAGAAAAATAAATTTAATCATGTAAAAGGTGAAATCCCCTACCTCGCACGACTACTCGTATCATTGGGAGAGAATAAATTAGGAAATCAAAGTTAGCCATCACATAAAAGGATAATCCCTTGATTTTTACCCGAATTTAACCTTAATTTTATAAATATGTCATGTAAGAACGGATTTGGTTATGTCAGACAAAAAAATATATAGTGGTTGATTAATGATGTAATATCGATCGACTCTGAAAAAAGGAGTTATTTTAAAAATAAAAAAATCAATTAATTAATTAATTTTATATTCATTTAATTTATTTGATTTTTATAATACCTTTAAGGGAGGGTTTAGTAGAGGTTTACTTAATGCTTTTTAGATTCTAGTTATATGGAAGTATTTCGAATGTTTATGAACTTTTGTCTGTAACTTTTTCTTACAAGCTGGAAGTAAGAATTCAATGTTTTTTTTATTTCTATTTTTTTTGGTTTATCGTCTAAAATTAAAAGTTAATATAATTGTCAATACACTTTTGCGATATTTATTTTTAAATAATATTTTATATTTTTTATATAATTTATATTTCTAGAATTTCTATACATATTTTTGTATATTTATATAAATTTTATCATTTTTTTATTTTATTAATTTTTAATTTTTTATTTAAAAAATAATAATTTTATACCATATTTAAAATATAATAATAATTGAATAAATAAATAGTCCATCAAAATTATATTTAGATAATAAAAAAGATTAAATTATATAAGGATATTATTATCATTTAATTAAAAATTAAATTTAGAAGTAATTATTAACACTCCAACTTTATCTTGTATTAGTTTTGACTTATAT
The DNA here is from genome assembly GCF_018446385.1 of Zingiber officinale. Lineage (NCBI taxonomy): Eukaryota > Viridiplantae > Streptophyta > Magnoliopsida > Zingiberales > Zingiberaceae > Zingiber > Zingiber officinale. The sequence goes on from NC_056002.1 coordinate 135,253,110, forward strand.
TTCCAAACACTACTTTAGCTTCCCACTAACCTTAAAATAATTTCTATAAAAATCACTTTTCAATAAGTAAAAGCTCTCCAAACACGCCCTTAATCGGTTTAGTTTATTTTAAAAAATTAATTAATTCGATCATTGATCTCGTTAATGCTAACCTCTTTGTTTAGTCACCATAAGATCATGGGTTCATACGATCTTATTTTCTCAGGTAGTGCGATGGTTGAAACATAAGGTGTTACCATATGAAGTCTTGGGGTTGACACTTGACGTATTCGAGCATGTCTTCCCTCGTGTCTTTGTCACTTGTACTAATGGTTAGTAGTCACCCATGATTTACCTCCTCTGTGTTAGTCTAGAAACAAATTGACGGGGACACTTGGGGTGAACGAATCACTTTTTGTCATATGAATTCGTTCGATCATGTCTGTACTGACTGCCCCTCTCATTTTTGTATTATTAATTTTTTAGAATATAGGATTTAAGATTTAAATTTTAATTGTTTTAATATCAATTATTATTATTTGTAAAATCTTACTATTTTATTAAGTGAAAATAATTTTGAGGATAATTTTCTCTACTTACTCTCTTTAATTTCACATTTTATTATTGGCAATATTACAAATAAAGAAATTTTTATAAAAGTTTAAATAGACAACGTGTTGTTAGAAAATATACATTTATGAGTCTTTACTAATTTAACTAGTAGGGATCCTCTGGATTGTAAATTGTGGACCAAGAGATCTACTAGACTGCTCTCCTAATTTAACCTTCTAATATAAAAAATTAAATTAATTTTTTATAAAGAAAATTAGATTGCAGGGAGCTTACTGCAATTTTAAATTTCAGATTCTAAAATATTAATAATCGATGATGAAAGGGTGGGAGGGACAGTAAGGGGGTGTTTGGTTCTTTCCTAAGATAGGAATCAGAATGAGAATCATTGTATTGTGGAATGAGAATGGGTATGAGCATGAATATCACTTTTAAAAGCAATGTTTGGTTAGTTGCATATTTTCTATCGGAATAAATCAAAATTTCCTTTTTTACCCTTAAAGGAAAATAAGAGAAAAAATTAAATGTGAAAGAAAAATGAATGTGAGAGAAAAATAAAAGAGAACGATGAGAGAGAATGAAGAGAGAGAAAGTGTGATGAGAGAAAATGAAAAAAAAAGAGTGTGATAGGAGAGATCATGATGAGAGAAGATGAGAGAAAATATAATGTGAGAAAAAGTATGATGGGAGAGGATGAAGAAAGAGAAAATGTAATGAGAAAAAATGAGGAGAGAGTGTGTGATGAGAGAGAGTGAGGAGAGAGAAAGTACAGTGAGAGAAAAAGTATGATGAGAGAGAAAGTATGATGAGAGAGGAAGTGTGATGAGAAAAAAAGAGAACAGTGAGTGTGATGGGAGAGATTGAGGAGAGAGAAAGTGTGATGAGGAAAAAAAAAAGAGGGAGAGTGACAAGAGAGATTGAGGAGAGAGAAAGTGTGATGAGAAAAAAAGAGAAAAGAGAGTGTGATGAGAGAGATTGAGGAGAGAGAAAGTATGATGAGAGAGAAAAATATGATGAGAAAAAAGAAGGAAGAGAGTGCGATGGAAGAGATTGAGGAGAGTGAAAGTATGATGAGAGAAAAAGTGTAATGAGAAAAAGAGGAAAGAGAGTGTGATAGGAGAGATTAAGGAGAGAGAAAGTGTGTCATAAAATGATGAGAGAGAAAATATGATGAGAGAGAACAAGGAGAGAGAAATGATATGAAAGAAAAAATAAATAAATATATTTTGATATTTGATATTAAGGGAGAAAATTTTAGATTTAGGTCAAGGGTATTTTTGGAATAAGAGAATATTTTGATGGATGAAAATAGGGTAATGACTCATTGAAGGAGGTACATGTGAATGAGTTATTATCCAATTTCAAGGATTCATTCCCTTATTTATATTTCTATTCCTATAATCCAAATATTAACAATGACAATCAATGATTCTCATTCTCATTCCCCACTCCTTTTCTCCTAAACCAAACGCCCCTAACATATATACTCCCGTACGAGGGTAAATAGGTCATTCCGTCGCAGCTAAGCCGCCGACTTATTCTAAATACATACAAACTACTCAATGTAACCCACTTCGGTCTCCCGTGCTGCGATTTGCTTGCTTCGTCCTCCTCCGCGGAGCACTCAAATGGCGGCGGCACGCGGGATTGCCCTAGATACGGAGGGAAGTGGGAGGAAAAGGAAGCGCTACGATCCCGGAGGCGGATCCTTACCGGAAGCGAAACGGAAGAGGAGCTACGACGAGGAGGCGGCGGCGGCGGCCGAGGTAGGGAAGCGGGAGCGACTGAGCAAGGATCCACTGGAGGTGCTGGGGATGGATATGATGATGAGGATACTCGAGCTCTCCGACGCATGCAGCGTGGCACGGTGCAGTGTGGTATCTCGTGGCTGGCACGAGATTGCAGTCAGCGACCATCTTTGGGGACCAAAGGTCTCTTCTTTTCCCCCAAAACTTACGCGTGAATTGGAAATATTCTTCTCACTTTTGTTGCTTCGTAAAAGGAATTCAGAAATTTCGTAGGAGATGATTACAGTTTATTCCAAGAATTTTGGGGGAATCCGAGAAGTAGTGGTTCGAATGTGCAAAGGAGTTCTAGGTTTATGACCATGACTCAAATGACTCTTGATCTCATTTGTGAGATGGAATCCACTTGCCCCTTTCTTTGATTAATTCCATCAGCTTCCTCTTCTTGATGTTGATCTCTGTGACAAAGCAACAACTTTATTTAATCCAAAAGGGTTGCAAATACATATTGAGAACAAAACAAAACAAATGATAAATCCATGACAAATGGTGAATGAGTTTGTCTTATAGCAACCTAATATCAAGTAGGGAAATATCTGGTACAAATGCAACAAAATGCCTTATATGATGACAATAAGGTGAAAAATTATCACAACATATAGAATTTTTAGCATAACTATCAAATTAAGCAGAAAGGTATGATGTTTCAGTCTAATAATATCTTGATTTATTAGTCTAGCAAATTCTACAGCAAAATTGAGTGCGAAACTTTTAGGTTTCTCTTACTATCTAAAGGAGTGATACTTTGTGTTTACTCACCACAAGCATGGTCGCTGACACATTATAGCTTGCATACTCATTAATGTCATGCCGAGTATGACATATCAGTAATAAGCAAGTAGCTGTGACTGTTTTTGGGCTAGGGAGAGGTCGATAATCAAATAAACACTTAATGATTTTAATTTTAGCTAGAGTGAAAAATGTGTACCAATGTTATTTTACAAACCAATAATAGGAAATGCCCAAAAGACTTGCTATTAATATGAAGAATCCAATACTGGATTTGAATACAAGTAGAGGGTCATTGAAAATACATGAGACCAACTTTTAGGACATTGTTGGTGCATCTTTTTGATGTGTGGCAAAGGGGGGAGAGAGATTAGGAAGGTTTAAGTGGGAAATTTGATTCCTCCTTATCGAACATTCTCGTGTTCTGAGATTAGGAAGAACTTGACTTTGATATTAAGGGGAGATGTGAAAAAAGGGTTATGAGAATCTTGTTCTCTTCTAATTGTGAATTTAGAGAATTCCTAGCTCTAGGGAGAACTTAGGTGTAGGGGAGCCTAGATGTAGGCCCCAATGCATAGTAGCGCATGTGATGCATGTGTATGGGCTTGGTTTTCCTAACTTAGAGGGATTGCAAAACATCAAAAAGGAAAGATTGTTGGTGTAATGATGCCTCTAAATGGTTCAGTGTTACCTTGTACCCATAGGGGACGAGGATGGAACATAACATAGGCAAACTCGATCTGATGAGGTTGTAGTAAGGGTTTATTAGTCGATTGGTGGCTGTAAAAACCCAATATCCCAAGTTGATCAATGGTTTAAGGATTTAACGATCGACTGGAATGTGTATTTCAGTCGACTAGGGAAGTTGACTGGTCCAAGGAGCTAGTGTACAAAATGGTGGTATTTGTGACTAAGTTGACCAGATAGTCGATTTATGGGATTAATTGAATATCGATTGTTGGAAACTTTCCAATCGACCGATGTCCACGTGGAAAGCAATCAGAAGTAGATTTGAGAGACAGATAATTGTATTGCGAGGAGCAGTCAATCGATGGCAATAGACTAATCAACTACTAGGCAACAGACCACTTACAGCAGATTTGGAGGTCATAAAAGGAGCTTCAGGAGACTTTGAAGGTTGGCAGATTAGAGCTAATTAAACTCAGTTTTTCCATTTCCTTTCCCTTTGTAATTGCTTGTGTAATCTTGCATTGTAAGAGGTTTCTCCACTTTCGGTAGAATACTGAGAAGGAGGAAGTTAGCAGACTTTCTATGAATGACCCACCAATAAATCATTGGCCATGAAGTAGGAGCCTGAGACTACCAAACCGTGTTTAATAAACGTGTATATGATAGTGCAAGTGTAATTCCCTTTTATACGTTTTTATACTACTACGTTTAACATTGTAACCTTAATAGTTAGTAGCTACAGTTTGAGAATCACACTTGTAGGTTCGCCCCCCTCTAGCTAGGTCATTTGATCTCCAACAATTATCTCCTTGGAAGCATGTTGAAGCATTCTAAGCATCATTATGGTATCTAAAGTTTATGAATGTTGTTCCTGTCGGGAATCTGAGAAGACGGGGTTGCCGGAATGACGTGTCTGAAATGTTGACCACATCTCCATGATCCGGATGGTGAGTTGTCTTCTGTATTGATCAAGTCGCCCGAAGTCCTCTGCTCGACACTACCTGCAGCCAGCGATCGGGTTACCCCAGTCCCTGGTCCCCCGATGCTCGAGGCGAATCCCACTAGTGTATAAGTAATCGAATAATTGTAGAACAGCAAGATGAACGAATAATGAGTACGAGAACGTACTTGGCCCCGGGGGGCGCCTTCGGATGGATCGGTGAGTTGGTCGCAATGTGGGTCGAGTCGTCGCGACATTGAAGAGTAGACGAATGTGAGGCATCTGAGGAGACGGATCTGGGGGGCGACAAGGAATTCGGTGCAGCATGGATTCAAGAGGCGGCATGTCAGCCGAAATATGACGACGGCTCCTGAGCCGGAATGCTACAGCGGCTCGCAGGCCGGGACACGACACGCAGGCCGGATAATAGCAGTAACTCGCAATCATAATAGGGATACGAAACACAGCTGCTCGGTGGCCGGAACACCACACAGGACATAACACGGATCACAAAGGTAGAGTGCCAATAGCGATGACGGCGCTGTGCCACCAGCGATGACACTGTGCCACCGACGAAGGTCGTGGGTCGGCTGATGGTTGTCGTTGGAGGTGGCATCGGAGGGCGGCAGTGGCTACTAGAGGTGGCCGCGGTGACTACTAGACTTGGCGGTAGCTACTGGAGACGGCGGCGACGGTCGTGGGAGGAGGCGGCAGCGGCGCCTGCTGGAGGCAGTGCTCGTTGGAGGCCGCGGCAATCCTCCTCGGCGGCGTCAGCGTCGACGAGGGGAGGAGCGCCGATGATGTCGGCTAGGAGCGACCTAGAGGGATATGAGTTGTTAGTGTGCTGGCGATCTATGGCGAGGTGACCCCAGTCGGCGTTGTTGCGAGGGTGGCGGTAAACCCCCTCCCCCCTCTCTCTCTCTCTCCTAGCGGTGGCGCTGGAGTGAAGAGGCCGGAGGAAAGGAGGTAGAGGAGAGGAGGAGGGGAGCGGGTGGCGTCGACGAAGAGCGTGAGAGGGAGAAAGCCCCTCCTTGGCGGCGGAAAAAAGCACGAACCTGCCTCCTCCCTCCTCATGAACATTGCTCTCCTTAAAAACAAAAACCCTCCTTATGTGAAAAGACCTCCTTGCCCTTCTCTTTTCTCCTATTTCCTATTAAACCAGGAGTTATATCCACATCACAAGTCTTCCCCTCAAGTCTAGTCGAAGGAGGCGCGAATCCGACTGACTAGACAGTCAATCGCAAAAAGTTGCCTCACTCTCGATAATAGAGTCAAATCGTGAACCTACCGTATAATGCCACGCAAGCGATCACCATAGTAATGGTGTCGCATGAGATGGTAACGGTGCCGAGCGGACCAAGTCGACAACCGGATTGATGTCGAGCGAACGACAAAACATCAAGCGAGCGACGAGTAAAATGATAATCGACCGAGTGACACACAAGATGCCAAGCAGACCGAGCGAAAAAGTGTCGACCGGGGTAGTCGGAAGAATGTCGATCAGGCTGAGAGATGCTGGGTAAGCGAGGCAGAGCATGCGACCGTGGAAATGCTAACCGAGGGATCAAGAGAATGCCGACCGAGCCACCAAAAAATACCGGTCGAATGGTCGTACAATGTGATCGGACGACCCAACAATGTCAACCAGGTGACCGTAAAATGCTGACCGAGCGGGCGACCGAGAAAGTGTCAACCCATCGATTGTAAAATACTAACTAGGCCATCTAGAGAATGTCAAGTGTTTGACCTAGTTCAAGTGTATGGCCGAATGGACGGCTGAGCGATACCGGTCGGGCGGCACCGCAAATGCTGATAAAATGGCGTGCGCTTGGCAGAGTGGCGAGAAAAACATGTCGATCGAGCGGCGAAAAATAGTGTCGAGCGGATGCCACGCAAGCAATCGGGCGAACGCCAAGTGAGCGCCCGGGCGAATACCGAATGAGCGATGAGGCAATGCCGGGCAGAAGTGGAGCTCGAAAACGGAGCGGAAGCATAGCCCATAAAATCACATGCGCACAGAAACGGAAGTCATGAGCCGAGCGGGCGCATCGCCTGTGAACTGAAAGGGAGTATAACCCATGAATCGAAAGCGCACGCAAGCAAAAGTCATGAGCTGGGCAGGCGCAAAGCCTATGAGATATTCTGGCTCGAAACCAGTGGAGATACTCTTGTTCACGACCATTGGAGATAGCTCGACCCCGAACAGAGGAGATAAGCTGCTCTGATATGTTGCGTGACCAATGAAGACCTCTCGACCCCAAACGGGGGAGATACGAGATCCGATGAGCTGGTCCGAGACCAGTGAAAATCACTCGACCCTGAACGGGGGAGATACATACTCTGATAAGCTGGTCCGAAGTCGGTGATAATCACTCGACCCCGAACGGGGGAGATAGATGCTCTGATAAGCTGGCCCGAAACCAGTGATAATCACTCGACTCTGAACGGGGGAGATATATGCTCTGATAAGTTGGTCCGCAACCAGTGATAATCACTCGACACCGAACGGGGGAGATAGATGTTCTGATAAGTTGGTTTGAAACCAGTGATAATCACTCGACCCCGAACGGGGGAGATAGATGATCTGATAAGCTGGTCCGCAACCAGTGATAATCACTCGACCCCGAACGGGGGAGATAGATGCTCTGTTAAGCTGGTTCGAAACTAGTGATAATCACTCGACCCTGAATGGGGGAGATAAATGCTCTGATAAGCTGGCTGGTCAGTGAAAACTCGGGTTTAAGGTCACCGCTTGACTGTCGGTGGAGACCTGGGTTTAACGTCGCCGCTTGACGGTCTTCTAAGGTAGGAGTTTAAGGTCGCCGCTTTACCGTCGGTGAAGACCTGGATTTAACGTCGTCGCTCGACGGTCTTCTAAGGCAGGAGTTTAAGGTCGCCGCTCGACCTCTAGAGCCTGTGGCTCTAGTATAACTCAAACCGGCCGATCGACACGAGAATCTTCGCAATTGAGCCTGTGGCTCTAATATAACATAATCCCAGCTGATCGGCGCAGGAGCCTTCGCAAATATAATCCCGGTCGATCAGTGCGGGAGTCTTCGCAATTGAGCCTGTGGCTCTAATATAACATAATCCCGACCGATCGGCGCAGGAGTCTTTGCAAATATAATCTTGGCCGATCAACGCGGGAGTCTTTGCAATGGAGCCTGTGACTCTAATATAACATAATCTCGGCCGATCGGCGCGGGAGTCTTCGCAAATATAATCCCGGCCGATCGGCGCGGGAGTTTTCGCAATTGAGTCTGTGGCTCTAATATAACATATAATTCTGGTCGATCGGTGCGGGAGTCTTCGCAATTGAGCATGTGGCTCTAATATAACATAGTCCCGACCGATCGGCGCGAGAGTCTTCGTAATTGAGCCTGTGGCTCTAATATAACATAATCTCGGCCGATCGGCGCGGGAGTGTTCGACCGGAGAACTATGGCAGATACTATGATCGAAAGAGAAACTACAACGGGAAAAATTGGCCTGCCGTCCAGCAGAGGATCTGACTCAATTTCTCGACTCCCGAATACCCGTGGAGTGAGGAGAATATGATACGCTCGTCGAAACCCACCAAGGTCATGAGTATAACAGAAATTTCCGATGTCGTCCATCTTCACGTTCCAGATCAGGCGAAGTTCCCACAGATGGCGTAAAATATGTTCCTATCGGGAATCTGAGAAGACGGGGTTGCCGGAATGACGTGTCTGGAATGTTGACCGCATCTCCATGACCCGGATGGTGAGCTGTCTTCTGTTGTGACCAAGTTGTCCGAAGTCCTCTAGTCGACGCTACCTGTAGCTAGCGACCGGATTACCCCTGTCCCTGGTCCCCCGATACTCGAGGCGAATCCCACTAATATATAAGTAATCGAATAATAGTAGAACAACAAGATGAACGAATAATGAGTACGAGAACGTACCTGGCCCCGGGGGCACCCTCGGATGGATCGGTGAGTTGGTCGCAATGCGGGTTGAGTCGTTGCGGCACTGAAGAGTAGACGAATGTGAGACGTCTGAGGAGCCGGATCTGGGGGGCGACATGGAATCCGGTGCAGCATGGATCCAAGAGGCGGCATGTCAGTCGAAATATGACGACGACTCCTGAGCCGGAATACTACAACGGCTCGCAGGCCGGGACACGATGCGCAGGCCGGATAATACCAGTAACTCGCAATCATAATAGAGATATGAAACACAGCGGCTCGGTGGCCGGAACACCACACAGGACAGAACACAGATCACAAAGGTAGAGTGCCAATAGCGACGACGACGCTGTGCCACCAACGATGACGTTGTGCCACCAACGAAGGTCGTGGGTCGGCCGATGGCTGTCGCTGGAGGTGGCATAGAAGGGTGGCAGTGGTTGCTAGAGGTGGCTGCGGTGACTGCTAGACTTGGCGGCAGTTGCTGGAGACGGCGGCAGCGGCGCCCGCTGGAGGCAGCGGCGTCAACGCCGGCGAGGGGAGGAGCGCTGGCGGTGTCAACCAAGAGCGACCTAGAGGGATATGAGTTGTTGGTGTGCCAACGATCTATGGAGGAGGTGGCGAGGCGACCCCAGTCGGCGTTGTTGTGAGGGCGGTGGCAGAAAGGAGGTAGAGGAGAGGAGGAGGGGAGCAGCCAGCGGCTGGCGTCGGCGAAGAGCGTGAGAGGGAGAAAGCCCCTCCTTGGCGGTGGAAAAAAGCACGAACCGGCCTCCTCCCTCCTCATGAACAGTGCTCTCCTTAAAAACAAAAAACCTCCTCATGTGAAAAGACCTCCTTGCCCTTCTCTTTTCTCCTATTTCCTATTAAGCCAGGAGCTATATCGCATCAAACGTAATATAGCTTAATTAATTTTGAATATCAATAGTGATGGAGAATTTTTATAAAGCTCTATGAGTGATGAGACCTATATAATTGTATCTAAATAGCTGAAACACAATTTGATAATATTGACATGTCACTTTACCAAAAAGGAATAAACTTTAGATGGTAAATAAGTCATCTATTGAATGAATGACTGAGTGATACTATGTCATTTTGGTCGGCACAACTGAAACATCAACAAATCGACTGAAACTAGCACAGTATTAGCAAGATTGACTTGTAGTTGTGCAACCATAAAGCAACGCAATATCTGATGGCACTAACCCTATCTTTTCTAATTCAAACTAAACAGAGTAAAAAATTGGATTGCATACCCAGGTAAAAATGACAAAGAAGAAGTGGAGGACAAAAGATAGGTAAGGGGTTAGGAGAGATAGCCCTCCGTCCTAGATTGGCACAGAGGTGTACAACTCTCAGGTCATGACTTGCGAGGGAATCTGAACTTTATCTTATATTAATAATTAGGGCTTAAAAAGTTGACTTTATCTTATATTAATAATAGTTAAGTTATAATTTTATATTAATTGTATAGGTTAATATTAATGTATTAAATTATTATCTTTGTTTAATAATAATCAACTTTAAACGGAACTAAGTATTAATATTTTATATCATTATAATCTATTACAAAGGTGATTATTATTAAGTAATTTATAATGAAATTTAAATTAATTAGTAATATATCTTTCTTATTTGATGAAAATATAATTAATTTTATATTATTTAACTAATAATATCAGTTAATATTATAACTGATTTTTTTGTTATAACATTAGTTAATTACTTATATAATATACAATTAATATATTTAATAAAAGGCAAACTTAAGTATAGATTAACTACTTTTAATTAATATTGAAAATAAATTTATAGTTCATACTTAAATCTATTATAGAGTTAAAAAATTTGACAATTAAATTAATTGGGTTTGATTAATATAGCATTTGAAATTGACTATCAAATTGTAGAAATCAAAACCAAGTGGAAAAGAATATTACTAGAGCTGGTCCATATCATCTTGACTCTTCCATATTGAAATTTTAGCATGAAATGATACTTTAAGACTTTGCCAGATTAAATGAATTAATACTTGTTTATTATCTATACCAAAGCTTTTGAAAACAAAAATAATTTAAAGAATCAGCTCTGTTCTTCTTGTCTTTCCAGTTTGTTAATTGTTTTTGTTCCATCCAATTTCTTTGTCATAAAACTGACTAGCTCTGGTTTCAGTACCAGAAATTGTTGAAAGAGAAGGCCCATATCCCGCTATTGTCAAATTTACATAGGGCTTCAAGATTTGCAGCTTATTCCATGTGCGTTATGGATGGAAAAAGGGTAAGATATAATCTTCAGATTTAAAAACTGACTTCTTCAGTTCCCTACATCAGAATATTAAGTATCTGGATATTTGAGATTGTTCAAAGATAGACCTGCCTACCGTTGATCTATTTATACTAAATCGTGTGTGATCTGCAAGATTCCTCTTGATGTATTTTAGCACACCTCCATAACACAACTTACAACATTAACTATAATGATTTGACATGAAATATAGATCATTGATAGTTAAGCTTAGTGCTGTTCATTCGAAGTTGCTTGAGTTTAAATTTGTCCATCCTTGGATTCTTGTTGATATGTTCTAGGACAAAGTTAATAATGCACAAATCTAATTCCAACTCAAAGTCTTTCATAGGCTGAATGATGTCAATTGGCATTTCAATCCTTTATTTCGAATCTCAAGGCATGCAAAGTCTATCATGTTGATATTCCAAAATTGTAAAGGGCATACTTTTAAAGCCATGTATTTTCTTGATTTTTGATTACCTGATATATAATATTGGATTGAAATAAAAGATAACAGACACTTGAAGAATTAATGCAGAGTAATCAGATATATGTGATTACCAGTGCATTCCAGAATGGTATATTAACTATATGCATTAAGGTAAAAGATCGTGTGTTGAACCTGATACAGTTAGAAGTTCAATGGTCATTTCTTTCACATATTTTCATGTAAACTTGCTCCTCTTGCAAATAAATTTTTGTATCGTATATCTTCGATTGATCTAATTGTCATAGTTATGAAGCAAGAACACACTGCCATAGTGTCATGCTCATATTGCATACTCGCTAACTTGAGACTGTGATGCTCAATTATAAACACTTGAGCAATACTATGTTTACATCTGTTCAGGCTCATTATCATACTGTATGGCTACATTGTCTTATTGTGTTAACCTTTCTTGTTTTATCAAGTACTTCGGCTGGTCTTGAACTATTGTTGAGATCTATGCTTTTTTGAACTTCATGATCCACAGAATATATATTTGTGTGGCTATGCCACATTTCCTAATTATAGTAAACTTTCCAGACTCGCATTACGAAGGAGGATCTGTATGATCATGTTTGGGAGTTTCGTTTTAAGAAGGTATGCAATTCTACTCACTTCTTTGCTCCATTGATAGCTGAATTCAGCTTCAAGGACATGAGAATATATGTTTGAATGCGTAGCACACTCATCTCCATCCAATTCAGTTATCTTACTGTTTTTCTTCTTTTCCTCAGTTACCTTTATATATTGGTTCTATAAAAGAATTAGGTATCTTACTTTTTTTTTGTGGGTAAAGTTGATTGCCTAGCCCGTTGTTCAAAAACACAAGCTATTAGAAAAGGCATCAATTTATAACCTATATACCCTTTCCAAGGAGTATAGAATAGCAATATCACCATATGAGTTTTGACTTTCGATAGTTTGCTGGTAAGTTGTTTCCAAATATTTAAGCAGGTGTAACCTCTAATAATTTTCAGCCAATCGACTCAACAGTAGATAACAATTTCAGATTACCACTAACATTTGTCTAGGAAAAACTGTGTGCATATGGGGTTTAGTTATGACAAGGGTATGCTCAATGAGGAAGCATATACACTTTGATCAGTGGAAGCTTAATGACATTGTTTTCTACTTGCTACGAACTCAAGCATCAGTTACTCGAGATTGATTTATTTTCTTGCACTGCTAAACTGTCAGCATTGTTTATATGAAAAAACAGTATTTTAGATCAGAACCTAAGATTGCATTTTATGAAAATGATGACGCTGTTGTCGATCCTTTTATCCTCTTTTCACATCTTTGACATGTAGGCTGCTCCTGAATACTGGCGTGATCTTGATCCATCATGGAAATGTTCAGGTCCTCCAATGCACCGCTACTTCAACCCAGATGGATCCCACACTGCAGATTTTGGCGACAAAGTTTGGGGCGGTCACGAGTGCACTTACTCGATCATTACCAGCTACGTAGGCAAGGGACAGATCAGAGACCACTATGTGAGGATCAACCGTTGGCCTCCGCTGACTGTGTCAAGGAAAAAAGATTGGAGTTGGGAGATGCAGAACCATCTTTACCGTTACAATAGCGTTCCTAACGCAGAGAAGGACGGTGGCACCGGTCCCCCTTTTCCGGCGTGGTAGGCTGCCCAGTTGACATTCCTCCCAGCGGGCTGCTGCTTGTGTTGATACATCCATATAAAGTGTAATAATCTGGCTTGTAATGTATAATAGATGGTGGTGTGCTCTAGTGTATCTTAAAAGAATCACCTGTTTCACCAGGACGAACAGGAATCCAGTCTTAGGTGCTATGTTCGGTAGGCTGATCGCGAATCTGGTTGCTCTGACTCGGCGTTATTGTGAAAAAACAATCAACCATGCTTAGCAAAGTAGTTTTGTATAGAAGTAAACTCTGGGATGGAGTAAAAATTTGATGCATTACCTTAGAGTTTGTAGATGAATATGTTGCCTGTTTAAAAGGTATTGTTAAATATTATTGTTCTGGTCAAGTATTGTGGATGGTTAAGTTACCAGTGAACGAACTATCCGAAGTGCGTGCTCTCTATAGATCGTCAACGAAGAGGAGGATCTGAAATGCACTTTAGCAAAGGGTTAAATTGGTGTTGAGGAGATCTCGGTGGTCTACTTTGATGCTAAGTTAGGGTTGTTTGAGGAATGAAGAGTAGAGTGGAAAGAAGAAACAAGCCAGAGTTTGATGGAGCCAGAAAAAAAAAAAGAGTATGTGGGAGCATTACCCACCCACCAGAAGGACCTCTGACACTTATTTTCTTTGGGATTTATATAGACGTTAGAAGAGCATCTCCACATTGGATGCCGCATCATCGGCCGATGGGGTCTAAATCTAGCAGTCGTTAGCTATCCCTCTTTTTATTAAGTGTCATGTTGGAAGGAGGTTATTTAGGATATTAGATCTAACAATCACGTACTTGCTTCTCTATTCACCTCGTATCACATGTTCAGGAATATTCGTTATCGTTGTCTGCACCTTTTGGGAAAATCGACCTCATTTATTAGGGATTAGTGTAGGTTCGATCTGAGGACGAATTAGGAAATGACGTCAATGTGGAGTGACCTTGATGACAGATGAAATCAGTGATTGAGGCTAAGGATGACAATCTCACTCGAATCTGATAGAGGAGGAGAGTATGAAGATACTATCGATACTTGATATATATATCTTAAAGAAAATTTTCTTTTTCTAAAATTCACTAACTATTTTTATTGATATTATGAGGCTAAGGATGATAATCTCACTCGAATCTGATAGAGAAGGAGAGTATGAAGGTACTATTGATACTCGATATTCGATATATATATATATATATATATATATATTAAAGAAAATTTTCTTTTTCTAAAATTCACTAACTATTTTTATTGATATTAGGATGAGACAACATACATGTTTAATATATTTTTTAATTACATATAATTTTTAAAAGAATGTTAATTTTAATATGTTTTGGTTGAATGATAATAGTTTGATAAAAAAAAATTATAAATATAGAAGATATCTGTTCATTTAATGGATATGAGTATTACCCATCGGATATCTTATATTCGATGAATAAGGGAATGGAGGATATAAAAGCTGACCCGAACCCGATCCATTGTTATCATTATTGAGGCAGAGACATGGGTGATGTCAGGATCTGAGGTTGAGGCTTAGATGATGTCGAGATTCGAGATTGAGACTGACACTTATAATAGCTATCTTGTGCTTTGGCGAATTATATTTCTGGGATTAAGTGTGTTCAACTGGTTTGATCATACTCGAATCTCATATGGATTTGGTTTGATTTTTTTAGATCATATTTGACTCATCTTAACTTTAATTGATAATTTAGTATGATTTTTAACAACACGAGATACATAGGGGTTGTAAGAATTCAACGCATCAATTATCAACAATAATAAAGAGAAAAGGATGAGGTTTTACTAATGATCCTGTCTGAAAATTCAAGAGACGGCGTGCTAACAATGATGGCTTGATTGATGACGGGGAGCTTCGATCCACACACACTAAAATGAGCCAACAAAATGTCAATATCTAGAAACCAGAAGGAGTCCCTAGCAAAGACCCTTCGACGCTCAAATTGGTGCGAGTTCTGACCGGGCAAATGAAAAATAGTAGAGAATGTACACGCGAGAGTAAGCATGAGATGTTGATAAAAACGTACCTTACCAATGGAGAGGACCCCCTTTATATATTACCTCTCATAATCTTCGTAATCATGAGGTGACGAAGAATGTCAAAGGTTGTTGGGTAATGGAAAGTGTACAACCTGTGCAATAATTGTCTGAGAAATCTTCCCTTACTCACATGTGCACATCTTTTGTCATTTATAGTTTGTCATTGATAAAGTGATTATGACAGGTTGTTGAAATTCTCTGCTCATATTATTGACTGAGTATATCCCAACTGGCCTATAAGGTCGGTCGTCTTTATGTCTGTCCTTGCATTAAGCTGCTCAGCTATGTACTGAATAGTATTATCAATCAGTTCAAAAAATAATATGATACATTGGGTGTGCTAGAAATCAGTTCAAGAAATCATACGATAAATTATGCGTGTTGAAAATCTGTTCAAGAAGTCATATGATAAACTATGCGTGCTCAAAATCCGTTTGGAAAACAATATGAGGCCAAGTGCCCTAGGCCCGACCAACCTTTTATCTAGCCGAGCACGTGTAGAGAGATTTATGAGAATCGATGAGACCGGCCCTTATGCTGGTCAGACCTATGGTTGGTCGATTGTGAGGTGGGTCGGGCATCCCTGAAACTCAATCCTCTATTGAATGACTGAACATGTTATCTTCCCCGTTCAAGAGTAAAGCACTAAAATTTCTTATGTCTGATCTGCTTAAGGGTTGATCGGCCCTATTCCAAACGACTTCGGTTTGGCTCGCACTACGAGCATTAGCACTGGGTGAATAACAAAATCGACAGAGGAATACTTTCTTCTATTGACTTTGACCGTCACGTCACTCCCTAAGTCTGCTTGTTATATCCCGTATCGATTAACATGAATAAAGAGAACACCTTAAAGTTATGATGTAGGTCTTTGATTGTTGTCTTGTCCTTCATTTTCTAATGACTTAAAAAGAGACTCGATCTGATTTATAATTAGGATCCGTTCATGAGAATAGCTATTTTATTCTATTTTTGTAAGAATGGAATATAAATGAATTGGAAAAATAAATTTTAAATATTAAGAATTGCTAGTCCTTATTGTTTTGAATTTTTCAAAATTCCATAGACAAACATGTATAGGAGAAATGATATTCCCCACAGGACCAAAATAACTTTTACCAGTTTCTGATATTTTTATTCAAATAACAATCAAAGTGAAGTAGGGTAGGAACAATAAATCTTTTGTGATAAACAGATGCAATTTTTTAGGACTTTTCGTAGTTTTATTAATGGAAATTATTTGTTGGAGTGAATAATAGACTCGGTTGTTTCTCATTCGAGAATTCTTATTTAGACGGCTCATGTAAGGATGGAGTTATTAATATTTCTCTTAAAGACTGCCAATATGGGTTTAACATCTCCATGTGGATCAAAAAAACAAGTCCAAAATTTGTTAACGTACAAGGTGACCATCTTAGAATTATGTATTATGTTTTTATTTGGCTAGTCATTTGGATGCAAGTGTGCTTAGAAGAATTGAAGGAATTGGGATGTTAGCAATATATATACATCAAAATAAACTGAATGATGTATCTCCGTAATCATGAGGTGGCGAAGAATGTCAAAGGTTGTTGGGTAATGAAAAGTATACAACCTGTGCAATAATTGTCTGAGAAATCTTCCCTTACTCACATGTGCACCTCTTTTGTTATTTATAGCTTATGTCATTGATAAAGCGATTATGACAGGTTGTTGAAATTCTCTACTCATGTTATTGACTGAGTATATCCCAACCGGTCTATAATGTCGGTCGTCTTTGTCTGTCCTCGCATTAAGCTGCTCAACTATGTACTGAATAGTATTATCAATCAGTTCGAAAAATAATATGATGCATTGGGCGTGCTGGAAATCAGTTCAAGAAACCATATGATAAACTATGCGTGCTGGAAATCTGTTCAAGAAGTTATACGATAAATTGTGCGTGCTGAAAATTTGTTTGGAAAACAATATGAGGCCAAGTGCCCTAGGCCCGACCAACCTTTTATCTAGCTAGACATGCGTAGAGAGATTTATGAGAATCACGGGGAGACCGACCCTTATGCTGGTCAGACCTATAGTTAGTCAATTGTGAGGTGGGTCGGACATCTCTGAAACTCAATCCTCTATTGAATGACTGGACATGTTATCTTCCCCGTTCAAGAGTAAAGTACTAAAACCTCTTATGTCCGATCTGCTTAAGGGTCAATCAGTCCTATTCCGAATGACTTATAATTCGGTTCGGCTGGCATTGCAAGAACCGGATGGGGATACTTTCTTCTCTTGACTTTGACCGTTACATCACCCCCTCGGTCTGCTTGTTATATCCTGTATCGATTAACATGAATAAAAAGAACACCTTAAAGTTATGATGTAGCTCTTTGATTGTTTTCTTGTCCTTCATTTTCTAATGACTTAAAAAGAGACTCGATCTGATTTATAATTAGGATCCGTTCATGAGAATCGCTATTGTATTCTATTTTTGTAAGAATGGAATATAAATGAGTTGGAAAATTAAATTTTAAATATTAAGAATTGTTAGTCCTTATTGTATTGAATTTTTCAAAATTCCATAGACAAACATGTATAAGAGAAATGATATTCCCCAGAGGACCAAGATAACTTTTACCAAAAGTTTGTGATATTTTTATTCAAATAACAATCAAAGTGAAGTAGGGTAGGAACAATAAATCTTTTGTGATAAACAGATCCAATTTTTTAGGGCTTTTCATAGTTTCATTAATGGAAATTATTTGATGGAGTGAGCAAGAATTCTTATTTAGACGGCTCACGTAATGGTACAATTATTAATATTTCTCTTAAAGACTGCCAATATGAGTTTAAGATCTTCATGTGGATCAAAAAAACAAGTCCAAAATTTGTTAACGTACAAGGTGACCATCTTAGAATTATGTATTATGTTTTTATTTGACTAGTCAATTGGATGCAAGTGTGATTGGAAGAATCGAAGGAATTGGGATGTTAGCAATATAGATACGTCAAAATAAACTAAAGGATGTATATAAGGATTTAGTTATCATTATCCATAAGACTATATTGGATAGAAATTGAAAACAACGGCAAACTAATAGTCTAATCTAAATTCATCGCATTAGTCATTGTCCTTATCACCAGAGTTTTTGCAAGCATGAAATGATCTTCTACACAATTGGACAACAATCTATAGTCCTTCTCAACAAAGAAAAGAGAAGGAAGAAGAAGTTCTCTCTTGAATGCCAAGGTTCAAGATTATGTTATAAATATAAGTCTACTTTATGAAGATTAAGTTCATCCATGTGGACTTAATCAAATTAACACCACCCATCACCCATCACCCATCACCCATGTGAAGTTAATCCTTCATGGGATACTTAGTCAAGGCTAGTCAATCAATAGTTGATTTCTAGATGACTGGTGAACCTCGGATGAAACAATCATCGCACGAATCGATCATGAGTTATGAGAATCAATCCTATCAATCAATTAATGATGAAAGATTGACTAATAAATGTGATGTTATTAAGACTGTGTTGTTCTCCACAGAGTATCCAATTGTTAGAGAGTGATAAATTTGTTACAATGAGATAGAAATTAATTTCCGACAAATGCATGTCCTCATGAAAAAACTTTCACCCCTAATCATTTGGCAGTCGACTATAAACTGATTCTATAATTTATCTCTCTTCACATAATCTAAAAAAGAATTATAAAAATACCTAGATAAAAATAATTATTTTTTACTACAATCATAAACTCACATTAAAAGACCGTTCATAGGTCACAAAGATAAAAATAATAGACTGGTTCGTTCATTATTTTTATTATTTTTCATTCAGTCTTATTGTAAACCTTAGAATTATATTTTAAATCTATAGAACTATCTTCGACAATTTTCTAGATGGCTTCTCCACCTCCACCATTTTAAAAATGAAAAGATAGAAGATTCCAAAAGCAATATACCTAAAAGATCATGGATCGTACATATGCTAGGAGTCTAAGAAGATCATGGATCGTACATATGCTAGGAGTCTAAGAATTGTGAACCATGTTATATCACCTATATGTCAGTGTGGTATGTGCTTGATCCTTTGTATGTTTTCTGTTGCTAATTGTGTTTGGTGATCTTGTTGGGGTTGCAGTAAGAAAATTTTATTGTTTATTGGTAGACATAGTATTCACCCCATTCCCCTCTAACAAGCCTCACTATCACCATGATCTAACAACTTATATTAGAGTCAGGCCATCTCAAAGGACTAATCATCAACTGAATAATCAATTTTAAGGTAAAAGAATCCCGAGCATCCTGGCCAAAACAAATTTTATGGCAAAACTACTTGAGGTTGATTTATTTTTTTTTCAAAAACTCTTAAGAATTTGGTCAATACTCATCCATAAGGGAATTTGAGCATGACTAAACTAGGAGTCTTAGGAATACAAATATGAAATATCCTAGTTTACGGTGAATCCAAGAAGACTAAATCCATGAATGACTTCTGACAAAAAGTCACTGATGACTATCAATGTTCAAATTAAGGAAATTTGAGCATGGTCAAATTTAAGAAAGTCACTAGAATACATAGGTCTTGATTCGGAGAGATTCTTATGTGTGTACATCTATCAGTAACTTTTAGCTAAACCTTTTAGTCCAAACTTATTGATGATCAATAACTTATGATTCAATAACGTTCCGAAATTGAGTATCCATCAATAACTTTGTTCCAAAATCATGCAAAGTTGAATTTATTTTAAAGAAATCACATGAGTCTAAATAGGGTCTGGAACTCAATGTTGGTTGACATGGTCAGACTCAAAAGAAACTAAGGAATACATAGGCTAGTTTGGAGAGATTCTGATGTGCCCAAGTCTAACTCATTGATAGGTGATTCATTACATATAGAAAATAGAAATTTTTGACAAAGAAATAAAGTGTCGAGTGCAAGGAACGTAGTTACGATGATAAGAATTGAATGCGAAGCATCCTTTGCCCTCTTATTTAATATGAGGTTAGAGTGCGAGATATATAGAGTAAAAGCGTAGGGGAAATGATGGATCACGATAATCTTAAAATACAAAAAAACACACAAATATTTATATGTGAAATCGTAAAGGAGATTTCGAGGTAAAAAGTTCTCTTCTATGTTGCACAAACAATAAGACTGACGGCACACAATATCATGAGCTTAGCAAAAATTATTTATATTTTCAAACTCTCAAATATCAATATTTTGATACTATTTTCAGTTTCTTTCCACCTCTAAATAATATCTCATGCATGGTTTGCAACTTTGAAAGGCATTTCGAGTAGCACCTTTAGACAAGGAGCACCCTTTTAAACGGGGTGAGGCATCAGTTGAAAATAAACAAAAGCCAGAAGGGTCTTTAGGGAGCAACTGGGGCCCTTACGGTGGGGTTTGGTGTTCAGAAACAGAACATATGAAGTTGGTTCATCTAGTCACCTTCTGTTAAATAAAACAGTTAGCCTAACTGTCAATTAACAACTTCTATTTCACCCGACTAATCCTGAGAATAGGCAGCCTTTCCCCTTAATTCGCCTACCGATAAATTCAGAACACAGCTTAAGCTGGAAGGCACTGGATACCTTCTTTGTGAACATGAATCTAGAGGTCAGATGTGTTAAAATTCAGACACATACTTTAAGAAACTTTATCTGATCATAAATCAATTCTGCTAGTGACTTTGAATCTAGAGGTCAGATTTGTTCAAATTCAGACACACATACTTTAAGAAACTTTATCTGATCATAAATCAATTTTGCTAGTGATTTTGAAGCAGAGATACTTAAGCAGAGAATTAAAGTAGCGAAAAAAGAGCTTAAGAGAGAGACTTGGTGATGTTAGCTATAATGATGGTAAGCTGATCTAGAGCTTCATTCTATGATGAACCAGATGAAAGCAGGGTGTTAACTTCAAAATCAGAACTAAGCTTGGAAATGCAAACCACAGTGCTGGAGATGAAAGTACAAAGTGTTTACTTAGGATAGCCCAGGTAAAAGCATAAGATTCTTAAAGTTTGTGCAGTAATCAGAATCAAATGTAAATGAATTCACTGTATTTTCTAAAAGTGTGCTAGGAACTGGAGAGTTTAGATGCACTGCTCTTGAAAGTAGCATGTCACTGAATTTCCAAATAGAAACCTCTTAGAACTAGAAAATCAGGTCTTCTGACCAAAGGTGATGTATGTTTTAGAATAAGTGAAGAATTTTCACACATCTTACAATTTCTGGATGATGCGCTAGTATTTGGAAAGGCAAAGTCACAGCAACTATTATGTAAAAATTGTGTTGCTTGAGAATCAGTTTCACTATGTTAACTCAAGTGTTACCTTGCCAATGGCACCTGGGTTTATGAGGGGAATAGTAAACAATATCCTGAAAGCCTATGAGACGTTAAACATAGCACTCCAAAATGGAATAAAATGGATTTGGTCTGCAGATGAAAAATAGAGTGCCAGGTCCACAAAAGATATGAAAATCCTTTAGTGACATTAAGATTAAGTTGAATACATGGTTTACTCTACATAAGAAAATCAATACCAAGGAAAGACTAATAGTGAAGAGAATGGAGCTAGTGTAGCTTGCATTTTCTATTCCAAGTCTTATGTGGTGGCAACAAAAAAAAAAAGATGGAATTTCATCAGCTTAATATCTGGAGTTCAAGAGAATAATGATATTGATAGAATTTTCATAACAAGAAGCTCATGAGATGCTCTAGATAAATCTGCAGGTGTTGATTACTTTATTTCAAGGAATCTCTGGAAAGAATAAGCAGGTGCTCAGTTTGATGGTAACATGTTTGATGGATGGTTTCTTTTGATTAAGAGTTGGACGATCAGAGCTCCAAAGAAGTTAGCTCCCAATGTCAAATCAATATTCAGGAAGCTATACAGAGGAAAGGGCCAAGGGAGGAATGAGAATGGTCAGGACTGTCATAGACTAACTAAAACAAGATTTCAAAAAAAAAAAAGGCAAATTTTGTCCCTGTACATCTGTTATTTAGAAGTTAGCGGAGTCAGCTTAAGCTTTTACCATCTCTAGCTTTTTTTTAGAAAAAGACTGAAACAAACAGCACCAAAGAATCAATTTTATCTAACCTTGTTAAGGGACAAAAGGATCCTTATCTAAGCATGCTCAGTCAAAAAATAAGAAATTCAACAAAAACACTAATTAGAAAGGGCCTGACTTAAACGAACCAAGGATAATGCATATGCTCACCAGCTTGTCAATCTCTAGACTTAATAAATAACAATCTCAACTATACTATACAAGGTTCTAAAAAGTGGCCCAAGTAGCTGCATATACAGTTACCTAGACATTTTCTACAAACAATCACAACACATGAAACATGTGAACCCTCTAAACAGTTCAGATGTCTATGCTGCTGCGTGAGATGGAGAAGAAAATACAAGCTAGGCAATGCAATGAAAAGAAAAAGTTGATTAAGTTTATTCACTAATCCAGAATTTAATAAGGCCTTCTGTTATCAATTTTCTCCATTAAAAATGTAATTTTTGTAATTATAAATCATCAATATAACATTTTATATTGTAAATATTAATTCAAAATATTTATTTTACAAGTAATTGAGAGTAGTATGAACACAACAGTGTTCACTTAAATCTCCCACACAGCCAGCAATATTTTATTATGACAAACTAAAAGTTAAAGAGAAGTTCATCAATTAGACGATTACAAATCAACTCCATCTCAAATACTATGCAAATATATTAAAAAAACCAAGAAACTTTCTACTCGAATAAATGTAAATGGGATTCGGTGATTGTCATTGTGACAGAGATCTGAACCAATTTTTACCAATAGATGATTTTTTGTTGACCATAAATTGCAAAGTGAGTGAGCATTCTACTGAAGTTCGATATCAAAAATTGTAGCATAGACAATGATAATTGATTTGAAATATGAGATGCGTAAACTACCACCACAAATGCAAAAGACAATAAGGTTATGACCTCAGACAATATTTGGAATAAGAAAGTACAGCATAATATCAAAGATACCAACGTTCCTAAACAGCAAAACAAAACAAAACAAATCCAAAATACCAGATTTCAAATCCAAAATCCATATAGAAGCAAACACATAAAAAGTGCAATTGGTCCAGTAAAGAGGCTACCATCTTAGTTCCTGCGGCCACCGTATCCGCCGGCACCGGGGCGGGACGAGTACGCTGGGGCGGCCGGCGCTTCAGTTTGCCTCTCGACACCGGGTAGGTCAGCCATGCCGAGCGAGGCAAGCATGTCAATCGTCTCCTTGTCAACCACGATCTGGTCGACCTTGATGGCGGACTCGTCGGGGACGAAGTCCATGCGGCGCTCGCGCTCCTCCTCTTGGAGCTTGAGGGAGATGCCGCGGACGGGGCCGCGCTGGATGCGGCGCATAAGGTGGGTCGAGAACCCAGCGATCTTGTTGCGAAGACGCTTGGAAGGGATTATCGCCACCTCTTCCAGGATCTTCTTGTTGGTGTGGAAATCGAGCGTCATCCGAGAGTAGTACCGCTCAATTACTTGGCGGGACGACTTCTTCACCGTCTTCGTTCGAACGCGGCCCATGTCGTCGCCGGCTCTCTCTCTCTCTCTCTCTCTCCCCCTCTCTCTTCCTTCGAAGTGGCGCCGGCGCTATGCCTTTGGATCGGCGGAGGAAGGCATTTATATACAGTGCGACGGCGGAAGACGCTAGGGTTTAGAACCTCATCTTTGCTTTATGATTCGGGAAAGGTTGGATCCAACGGATAATAAAATTCTACAGATTGTTTCTAATTTCTATTTTGGAAAAATACAATTTTGTTTTTTCTCTCGAATACTTTTTCACATTTTTTTTCAGATCATTTAACTATTTTAGTATTTACAACCAAACTCACGTGGAAGCTTTGATTAATGTGGATTCATGTTTTTTTTAGTTCAATAAACATTAATGCTATTTTTTCCTAACATAAATAAATTATCGAATATAAAAAAAAAAGTTGAAATTGTGGATGCAACCAGTCTCAAAGTGATCAAGTTGGACCAACATGTCATGATATATGAAAAAAAAATATTTAAGTTAAAAGGTTAAGGGAGAAGGAGAAAGATAATGATATGTTCTAAAAATAATATTATACTAAATCTCGAACCATCTTTATTTTTTACCTCTTTTTTATCATTAATAGTATTATATTTTAGTGTGATGAGTAAATTATATCACTTGATAAATTTATTATTAAATATATCATACTATTAAAACTAGAATAAGACCAATAAGTAACATATTATTAAGAAAGTTAGATTAACAAATTTAATGAACTAAAGGTGTATTAGTCCTATATTAGAAGATTTAAAATAAATAGGTTAAAAAATTAACTCAATAGAAATGTAGAATAGTCCCACATTCAAAAATTTTAAACAAATGACTTACGTTATATTGAATTAGACCATTAATATCAATAAAATATTATTAAATAATTTAATATATTAAAGCTAATTTTTTTTAAAAATAAATAAATAGATGGTTAATAGGAGGTTCAAATGGTCTTTTGATTTTTTTTTGGAGCTCAACCCTTAGGGTATCCATAGTCATTAGAGTTCTTAGAGAGGACTCCTTGGTTGTGGTTGTAAAGTAAAAAAATCTCACACATTTTTTTACTATCAAAAACCTCTCAACAATTTCTTTGTCTCATATTTTTCATTATATATATTTCTCTTTATATTTTATATTATATATAATTAAATGTTTATAAAATTTAAATTCATAAATTGCTAACTAAAATAACATTAATATTTTTTTCATCTCCCATTTTTTAAAAATATTTTAATATTTTAAAACAGACAAAATATTTAATAAAAAAACGACACGGAGCTACTTCTTCACAAGGAGCTCCCTCTATGGTTGGATGCTCATAGGGATTGTGGATTATAAATCATGTGGAGGTCACATCCAATTATAACCGTAAATAATTATGTTACTAGGAGAATTGGGAACTCTGTATTAGATTTCGTATTAGATTCAATGTTATCTGATTTATCATTTTTATTAGAAGAACCGGAAATTCAAGATATTAAACTCAACATGGATGTCTAAGTGCTTGCACATAGATGGAAGAGTTCACATGAAATATTCTAGAGGCGGAGAACTATGTAGAGAACTCGAGAAATTAAGCGGGATGAAGAAATCCAAAAGGTCATGAGTCCAAATTAGTAGGAGTGATATTGGTAGTATTAAAAAAATAATAAATCTAGTTAGCCTTCTTGACTGGTCCTGAGGTAATCAGTCCAATCCTATAGAATTTTTCCATCGGCCATTAGGATAAATAAGAAAGTGCTTGTGACGAACGGCTAAGAAGTTCAATATCTTTTGATTACATTCTATTTAGATAACAACATGAATACTCTATCGTTGCACTATAATTCCAAGATAATACTATTATACATATATATATATATATATACCTTTCTTTCTTTGCTAAACAAAATGACCCTAGGAAGTTACAAACGCCCAAACACCTTTTCTTTTATATACCATAGATGGCACAAGACTCCCACGCCATAATTGTTCCTTCACTGTACTCCACTTTAGCTAGACCACATCCATCTTCCTCTTCCTCCTCTTGTTAATTAACTCATTCATTTGCGCCTTTTCGCCCTTCATTCAAGCGATCGATGAAGGTTAGACCGATCTAGTTTGTGTTTCATTATAGTTATATATATATATGTGTGTAGTTCTCTTCGAAGTGTATATATGCTGGTACATTTTTTGTTATAATGATCTATGTTTCTTCATTTGCAGAAGATTGTGCTAAATTTGGACATAAACGACGCAAAGGAGAAGCAAAAGGCCATGAAGGTCGTCTCGTCCCTCCCAGGCAAATCTCCCTCTCCTTCTTCTCCCCCTTCCAATTAGACTTATACTAATTGCACCCTGTTTCACTCGGGCAGGAATCGATTCGATAGGAATCGATGTGAATGAAAAGAAAATGGCAGTGGTCGGGTCGGTGGATCCCGTTAGCCTCGTGATGAAGCTGAGAAAATCTCGGCACACCGACATCCTCTCCGTCGGCCCTGCAAAGGAGGAGGAGGAGGAGAAGGAGGAAGAGGAAGCAATCGAGGTGGAAGCAAAAGAAGAAAAGCAAGAGGAGGAGGCGAAGAAAGAGGTGCCCGACGATGATCAGCAAATGGCAGCAGTGGAGCTTGTGAATCCATACAAAATCTACTACAATCCGTACGATGCCGCACAGTTTTACTATGTGCAAAGTGCTCAAGACAATCCAAATGTTTGCACCATCTTGTGAACATGATCATTAGTTTAGTCAGAGGTGCTAATTAAACTGTCTTTTGGCACACGAATAAGGGTTTGGAAGGTAGGGACTGTTCATTCTTTTTCAAGGCTGGAAAGTGTTGGTGCATGCTTGGCTTTGGCCTTTGGGGTGTAGTAGCTGCTGCTCGTTTGGAGCTTTACTGATGGAATCTCTTTTTCTATGTGAAGAATTGCTCACTCTCCATCAAAATTTTACTCCGGTGCGGTCTTCCATCTGTCTAACTTAAACCTTAATTTGCTCAAATATATCAAAACTATTTGGCATACGATTGCACCTGCAATCTCCCCAATATACTTTGTCTAACTTGATCATTTCAAGATAAACTAGGGCTAGAGGTGCTCATTAATTTGTAGAAAACTTTGATGTTGGTTATTGTTTCTGCATTAGGTGGGCTTAGACCATCCACATCAGTTTTCCTATCCAAAATGCACAATTTAAGGTTAAAAAATTACTTTATTAAATTTGGATATCCACTTTTTTATTCAATGGACCGATAATAAATTTAAATTAAGTTATACGAAAGGGTTGTCGTCCTTGTAGGGTTATGATGATTTTGTTCTCCGTTTCTTCCATTCCATCCGGAAGGGAGATATGACGGTCCTCGCTTTAACCACTACGGAAGATCAAGCCTGCATTTGTTTCACCTCTTAATAATCAAGTTGATTCGGCGACTTCAAGATCATGATTTCGAGCCTTGATTCATGTTCAAATTTACAACATTATTTCACTTATGCAATTTAGCTATTTTCACAACTTTGCTATATGTCAATGACAATATCCCATTTTAGAATTGTTTGATTCTTTATGATTAACACAATTATATTCTATATTTTTCTAGAAAATTACATTGTTTTGTACCGCCTTCATTTTGAACCCAAAGTCTATAATATAAAATTTACTTTTCATATTTTGTAAGTGTGAAGGGGAGCTTCACGTAATAATAAAATTATTATCATATGATCTGAAGATTACAAATTTAAGTCGTGAAAATAATCTTTTATAAAATCGAATCCGACTACCTATAATAAATTTTTTCTCAGGTCCTCACGACATCAATAGGACTTTCATGCAATGGGTTGTCTTGTTGCATGAAGTTGACTTACTATTAAGCTTCTATTATGTCCCTTTTGGCACATGCATAAAAGCTTTGCAGCCAAATGTCATCACATGAGCAATAATGAGTCCTTTCTTATTCATACTTCTCTTGTGTATCAAACTACAAAGAACATATTCATCTCCCCGGTTCTTATTCTTCATCTTCAAAAAAAAAAAAAAAAAAAAAAAAAAATCTTTAATATGTTTATTTATTTTGGATTAATAACTTCCTTAGTTATAATCAAATTAACTCTTTTAACTTTTTTTAATTATTTATTTATTGTTGGATATTGGGGCCTTAAATAGACCAAAACGATTTAGAGGAAGGAAGTCATCAATTGTTGAAAGTCGTAATTGACTTCAAAATTGAAATCTACGATTCGCGTAAATAGATTTAGACTATTAATTTGCTCAAAACCGATTAAGGGTGAATGAGAAATTAATGTTTAAAGTCAGCCCAAAATAACATTTATTATTCATTAATAAAGTGCATGGGAGAATAGTCCCACATCGGAAATTCTCGATGTGTATTCTCTACTTATTAATGAAGATGTGTTAATGGAGTTAACACAAAAATAAAAGGACAGGTTACCCCTTAGCCTAGGGCGAGCAGGTGCTCGCACCTGTGAACCCGCAACCCGCCACGTGCGCAATGGGCACATTGTAGGCGCACTTTGCACTTAGGGCATCCTCGTGGGCAAAGGGAGATGACTGGACAGTTGACTTAGGGAATGGATGGCTACCGTTGATCAACGTTGATCAAATAGGTATGATGGATCGCTTGTGATGCGATCTAGAGCGTTGGATCGCAAAGAGTAACGATCTGACGGCTTGGGATGAGACTTGATCTGAAGCATCGAATCAATGGATCCAGATCCGATGGCCGATGACAATAGGCGGGATCTGAGGGTCACAACTCCTCAGATCTGATGGATGAGATTGAAGTGGGCTTGGTGAAGGCTTACAACCCTTCAGAATGGATGATCTAGATCGATCCAGCTCAAGGAACACATCCACTCACCCAAAGGACAATCAACCTCTTCATTCAGTATAAATAGAACCCTCCAGATGATAAAAAATTCACTCAATCACTCAATCCTCTCTTCTCTTCCTCAAGCATTCATCTCATCTTGTGAATTCAAGAGTCCAAGAAGTCTACTAAAAGGTTCGCTGGTCTCGGAAGTCGGAGTGCTACGATTCCGAGACGTTCGTCGTCGTTGTATCTTGGGAACGAATTGCAACAATCCGTTAAGCACCGTAGCGGAGCAATATCGTTTACGGAGATAGTATCGAACACTAGCCTCGACGATCAGTTTGCATACTCCAGAAGCTACCCGGGGAATAACAGTCGTAAACGATATTCCGTGCAAACTGATATGGATACCAACGACATTCCGATGGCCGTTCCGACCATCGTTCCGACCGCCATTCCGACAACCATTCCGCACGGAGAAAAGCCGGAGAAATTCACCGGAACCGACTTCAAAAGATGGCAGCAGAAGATGCTGTTTTATCTAACAACGCTAAACCTTGTACGGTTTTTGCACGAAGACACGCCAGCCGCTACGGAAGGTAGTAAGGCTGCTAGCGATGTGTGGTCTCACGAAGATTTTCTGTGCCGCAATTATATACTCAACGCCTTGGACAACACGTTATATAATATATATTGTTCTCTGGAGACGGCGAAATCTTTGTGGGAATCCCTTGAGAAGAAATACAAGATCGAAAATGCTGGATTGAAGAAATTCATCGTCGGTCGATTTTTGGATTTCAAGATGGTGGACTCAAAAAGCGTCTCATCTCAAGTCCAAGATATGCAATTAATACTGCATGATCTGGACGCCGAAGGCATGAAGTTGAACGAGACATTCGCAGTTGCTGCGGTAATTGAGAAGCTCCCTGTAAAGTCCGAAAAATTCCCGAATTGATTTTAGAAATGTCCTATGATTTCTCTAGATTTTTAGGATATTTTTACATAATTTTTGGAGTACCGGAAGTAGCAAAAACAAATAGGTCGCAAAATAGCTTAGGCGAGAATCGAACCCGAGACCTATGGTGTAAGGGATAATGCTAGTAACTAGTTGAACCCAGCAGGGCCGTGCTGAAAGAAGAGGGAGTCAATTATATTTATAATTGATTTTGGATGATTAATTAGTAAATATAAATAAGGATTTAAGTGAGAAGTTTTAGATTATTTCTCACCGTAGTTTTTCTCACCCGAAACCTAAAACCGCCGCACCTCTCTTCTTCCCCTCTTCCTCACGCACGGCACCCACACACCAAGCCAAGGGTCAAGGGAACATCTTCCGGCGACGACTCCGACACGAAAAAGGTTCTTCTCCGCGAGAGGAACGCGAGGACGTAAGTGGTTCTTCGAACGGAGCAGTTTTCCGGAAAACCTAGCGAATAGAATCGTAAGAAAACCTTGCGATTGAGGTAAGAAACCTCTCACCTGCAGTATAATTGCTCTCGCTTGTTAGTTTTAGCGTTAGTTCAGTAGTTTTACAGTTTTCAGTTTTAGGGTGTGCTTTCAGTGCACACCAAGCATTCGGTAGAATGCCCAGTTCAGAAGGATGCACTAGTAGGCGTCCTAACAGCATGTAAAATGTATTAGAAACATTTTATTCAAGTTTATTATCAGTTATTACAGCTATATGGATCAGATATCCATTGGGTGGGCTCCCACAGTAGCCTCTAGGTTCAAATAACCTAGCTCTAGGTTCAGATAACCTAGAACGAGCAAGATAAATAATAATTAGCTATTTTACTTTTTCAGTTAACATGATTCTGGATCAGATATCCATGGGCTGGACTCCCACACATCGTCCCTAGGTTCGGATAACCTAGTATCCTCGTTGGATTCGAACTTGCAATCCGGGTCTCGTAGGGATCTGCGCATGATAAATCTGATTACGGGGCCCCAGCAGCATGTTTAGTATTTTCATCTATTATATGTATAGTTTTCAAATTTGAAACCAGTGATGAGAACACTAATTTAGCTTTTAGTTCAGTTCAGGTTCAGTTTACATGAGTTGACTTCATGTATAGATTTAGAGATATGCATGATTAGTTCAGTTTCATGTTCAGTTATATGCTATGCTATGTTTCAGTTCCAGTTTATGCTTTGTATGATACCATGCCATGCCATGCTTGCATATTCAGTATGTTTCAAACAGCATGATTTAAAAACATAATCGCATCGTTGCATGTTTTAGTGAGGTAGATGGTTTCTTACTAAGCTTTAAGCTTACAGATATTATTTTCCTTATACTGCAGATACAGGAAAATGGAAAATGCACTAGCAGTGGAGGCTGGAGGTCAATGCAGATGAGGATGTGTGTGTGGAACTGGAATGAAAAATCTCAGGGATCTAACAAGCTTTATTTATGCATTAGAACTCGTTAGCATTTACGTTCAGCACTTTCAGCTTATTAGTTTTGATATTTTCATTTTCATGCAATTTAGATTTGGAACGCATTGAACTATGAAAGAATGTTTTAAAATGTCAGTAACCATGTTGGAATGTTAACTGCAAGTGGTTAGAATTTTTATTAGGCATTAGATAGTTTATATATGACCCAGTTTCTGAATTCAGAATGTCAGGTTCGAAATCAGAAACCCTGATCGGTCAGCCGACCGATCAGAAATGGGTTGGTGCCACTGGATTGGTCAGCCGACCGACCCAGGCACGAACAGAGAGTTGACAAGGGTTATGGATCGGTCAGCCGACCGATCCAGAGGCGAACAGAAACATATGAAGTGCACTGATCGGTCTACCGACCGATCAGGGTACTCCTGGATCGGTCGGTAGACCGATCCAGCTACGTCCAGCGGCGTACAGAATTGCTGGGTCGCGAAAGATGGCCACCGATCAGTCTCCTTGACCGATCAGGGACCATCTGGATCGGTCGGTAGACCGATCCAGTTGCGTACAGAACGCAGCAGAAGCACGAAGGCTCACTGATCGGTCTTCCGACCGATCCAGAGGGTGCCTCCGTGCCAGTATCAGCTGGAATGATCTGTGAATCGTTCCGATGGCTCAATCGACTCACGGATCGGTTGAAATGTCTGATTACAGCTAGCAGGACATCCAAGAGGCATAGATTGTCTCTCCTAGCATGTGTACAACACTTAGGTACTCTTAGAATGTCAAGTTAAGACTTCACAGTAATTAGTTTAGCAAATTTTAAATTAGCTTAGTTTTCCGCACAGTCAGTACAGCAGTATTGTAGCGATTCGCCTTACAGCCTAGTCAGTAGAAGGCGGGTCGTTACACTCCCTCCGTAGCGGTCTCATCTTGTGAATTCAAGAGTCCAAGAAGTCTACTAAAAGGTTCGCTGGTCTCGGAAGTCGGAGTGCTACGATTCCGAGACGTTCGTCGTCGTTGTATCTTGGGAACGAATTGCAACAATCCGTTAAGCACCGTAGCGGAGCAATATCGTTTACGGAGATAGTGTCGAACACTAGCCTCGACGATCAGTTTGCATACTCCAGAAGCTACCCGGGGAATAACAGTCGTAAACGATATTCCGTGCAAACTGATATGGATACCAACGACATTCCGACAGCCGTTCCGACCGCCGTTCCGACCGTCGTTCCGACCGTCGTTCCGACCGCCATTCCGACAACCATTCCGCACGGAGAAAAGCTGGAGAAATTCACCGGAACCGACTTCAAAAGATGGCAGCAGAAGATGCTGTTTTATCTAACAACGCTAAACCTTGTACGGTTTTTGCACGAAGACACGCCAGCCACTACGGAAGGTAGTAAGGCTGCTAGCGATGCGTGGTCTCACGGAGATTTTCTGTGCCGCAATTATATACTCAACGCCTTGGACAACACATTATATAACGTATATTGTTATCTAGAGACGGCGAAATCTTTGTGGGAATCCCTTGAGAAGAAATAAAAGACCGAAAATGCTGGATTGAAGAAATTCATCGTCGGTCGATTTTTGGATTTCAAGATGGTGGACTCAAAAAGCGTCTCATCTCAAGTCCAAGATATGCAATTAATACTGCATGATCTGGACGCCGAAGGCATGAAGCTGAACGAGACATTCGCAGTTGCTGCGGTAATTGAGAAGCTCCCTCCGTCATGGAAGGATTTCAAGAATTACCTAAAGCACAAGCAAAAGGAGATAGGGCTGCAAGACCTGATCCTGAGGCTACGAATAGAGGAGGATAATCGAAAGTTATCCGACTCCAGAGGAACCAAACGGACTATAGACGAAATGTCCAACCTGGTCGAGCCGAATGCCAAAAAGCCGAAGCAGTTCAAAAAGAAGGTTCAATCAAAGAAGTTCAAAGGCTCCTGCTACAACTGTGGAAAGGCAGGACACCTATCCAAGGACTGCAGACGCCCAAAGAAGCCAACCAAGGGGCCAAAGGATGTTGTGAATCTTGTGGGGGGAAGCAATATTATCGGCAAATCACATTCTCAACAGAATCACTCATAAGAAAAATGATAAAACTCCATATGAACTATGGAAAGGCCGCGAGCCATCGTACAAATACCTGAAAGTGTGGAGGTACTTGGCAAAAGTCGAAGTACCTAAACCAAAGCAAGTAAAGATCGGACCTAAAACGTTCGATGCGATATTTGTCGGGTATGCCCATAATAGTAGTGCATATCGTTTCCTAGTTCACAAATCAGACATTCCTGATATACATGTGGGAACAACCATAGAATCTCGGAATGCGATATTCTTTGAAAACGTATTCGCAAATAAAAAGGGAAACGTTGAAAGTGATAACAACGGAAGTTCAAACAAAAATAACGTTACCGAACTTAGCTGTTATAAAAGGACTATTGACGATCAAAGTGAAGAGCCGCGTCGTAGCAAACGGGCTAGAGTTGAGAAATCGTTCGGGCCAGATTTCATGACTTTCATGTCAGAAATGGAACCAAGAACATTAAGTGAAGCTCTCTCTAGACCCGATGCTCCAATGTGGAAAGAATCTGTCAATAGTGAAATTGAGTCTATCATGAATAATCATACTTGGGAATTAGTAGACCTTCCTTCTGGTAATAAATCATTATGTTGTAAGTGGATACTAAAATGTAAGTATAAAGCTGATGGATCAATTGACAAGTATAAGGTCAGACTTGTAGCCAAGGGGTACAAGCAAGAGG
The DNA here is from genome assembly GCF_018446385.1 of Zingiber officinale. Lineage (NCBI taxonomy): Eukaryota > Viridiplantae > Streptophyta > Magnoliopsida > Zingiberales > Zingiberaceae > Zingiber > Zingiber officinale. The sequence goes on from NC_056002.1 coordinate 135,286,764, forward strand.
AAGGCCTTAATTACTTCGATACATACTCACCGGTGACAAGGATTACGTCCATATGAGTGCTAATAGCCATTGCAGCACTGTATGACCTTGAAATACATCAAATGGATGTTAAGACTGCGTTCTTAAATGGTGAGTTGGAAGAAGAAATTTATATGGAGCAACCCGAAGGGTTCATGGCTCCTGGAAATGAGAAAAAGGTGTGTCGATTGTTAAGTCGTTGTACGGACTTAAGCAAGCACCTAAACAATGGCACGAAAAATTTGACAAAGTAATGCTGTCAAACGAATTCAGAATAAATGAATGTGACAAATGCATTTATGTCAAAAACACACCTGAAAGCTATGTAATTGTCTGTCTATACGTAGACGACATGCTAATAATGGGCAGTAATCATGATGTAATCATGACTACAAAGAAAATGTTGACCAGAAATTTTGATATGAAAGATATGGGTCAAGCAGATGTTATATTGGGAATTAAAATTCTCAGGACATCAGAAGGGATAGTTTTAACACAATCCCATTATGTAGAATCTGATTGAAAAAATTCAATGCGTACGATCTCTCTACAGTGAAAACACCTATGGATCTAAGTCAACACTTAGCGAAAAACCATGGTTAGACCATATCGCAGTTGGAATATTCTCGGATAATAGGCAGTTTGATGTATCTCACAAACTGCACACGTCCGGATATTGCTTGTACGGTCAACAAACTGAGTCGTTTTACGAGTAATCCAAACGACACCCATTGGAAAGTATTGATGTGAGTTCTCAGATATTTGAAATATACTATGAACTATGGATTACATTATGGAAAATATCCCGCTGTGTTGGAAGTCACGACATATACGTCGTAGACATAATACCATTAGGCAGTTGATCTCGAATGGAGTGATTGCAATCGACTATGTTAAGTCCAAAGATAATTTGACAGATCCTCTAACGAATGGGTTGAGTCGAGATCAAGTATACTGCTCATCAAGAGGAATGAGATTAAAAAATCTACAACTAAAAACTACTGTAGCGGTAACCCAACCTTGATGACTGGAGATCCCAAGATCTTGGTTCAATGGGACAACGAAGTTACAGAAGTTGTGGTCCAGCACATTAAATAATTTATCTCTATCCCAATCCTAGGATGAATTTGTGCTGTCCTACCTCATGTAGTGAGGTTAAGCTTATGCTTTTAGTGACTTCTATACATGATAAGGTGGAGTATGGTAGGATACTCTTGATAGAAGTGTCACCTATGTGAGTGTGAAGACAGACCGCTTCAATGAAACACTCATGAATCCAAGATGGTATCCATGGCCGAAACGGAACCAACCATGAGAACCTAAAGTAGGTGAGATAGATCTTTGTGTGGGTGTTATTGTCTCAGTATACACCAACAGCTGAGCAGTTCAAGACATCACGTTCACTGCGCAGCCTAGTATACTCGATAGCATTTCACTACGGAAGGTTCAAAGCTACAAGCTACCTCTCCCGATGCAGTGACTTATCGATTGGACTCTTGTAAAATGTCAGCATGCATACACGCATTGCATTAATTTCCATTCATGTGGGGGATTGTTGGATATTGGGGCCTTAAATGGACCAAAACGATTTAGAGGAAGGAAGCCATCAATTGTTGAAAGTCGTAATTGTCTTCAAAATTGAAATCTACGATTTGCGTAGATAGATTTAGACTATTAATTTGCTCAAAACCGATTAAGGGTGAATAAGAAATTAATGTTTAAAGTCAGCCCAAAATAACATTTATTATTCATTAATAAAGTGCATGGGAGAATAGTCCCACATCGAAAATTCTCAATGTGTATTCTCTACTTATTAATGAAGATGTGTTAATGGAGTTAACACAAAAATAAAAGGACAGGTTACCCCTTAGCCCAGGGCGAGCAGGTGCTCGCACCTGTGAGCCCGCCACCCGCCACGTGCGCACGTGCGCAATGGGCGATTTGTAGGCGCACTTTGCATTTCGCATCGTCGCGAGGAGCATTGAGGAGCTTAAATTTATGCTCCAGGTGACATTACAGTGCCTACGTGGCACTCGGGTGACGTGTCAGGCTCGTACCTGACGTGGCAGCACCTATGCGGCATCCTCGTGGGCAAAGGGAGATGACTGGACAGTTGACTTAGGGAATGGATGGCTACCGTTGATCAACGTTGATCAAATAGGTATGATGGATCGCTTGTGATGCGATCTAGAGCGTTGGATCGCAAAGAGTAACGATCTGACGGCTTGGGATGAGACTTGATCTGAAGCATCAAATCAATGGATCCAGATCCGATGGCCGATGACAATAGGCGGGATCTGAGGGTCACAACTCCTCAGATCTGATGGATGAGATTGAAGTGGGCTTGGTGAAGGGTTACAACCCTTCAGAATGGATAATCTAGATCGATCTAGCCCAAGGAACACATCCACTCACCCAAAGGACAATCAACCTCTTCATTCAGTATAAATAGAACCCTCTAGATGATGGAAAATTCACTCAATCATTCAATCCTCTCTTCTCTTCCTCAAGCATTCATCTCATCTTGTGAATTCAAGAGTCCAAGAAGTCTATTAAAAGGTTCGCTGGTCTCGGAAGTCGGAGTGCTACGATTCCGAGACATTCGTCGTCGTTGTATCTTGGGAACGAATTGCAACAATCCGTTAAGCACCGTAGCGGAGCAATATCGTTTATGGAGATAGTGTCGAACACTAGCCTCGACGATCAGTTTGCATACTCCAGAAGCTACCCAGGGAATAACATTTATTATATTATTTTTGTATTACTCATCTGAATTAAAAGTTCAAGAAAGATTTTTCTAAACAGATAATTCACTTCCCCTTCCTCCGATCTGATTGGACCAACATATAAGTGATAAAGCCAAATCAACAGAGCTAATTAACAACAATAACAACTAATTAACTAATTAGAACACTATGATCCATTAATGAATGCAAATCCTTCACGTCAGCATTGTGACAATTAATAATATTATATTAAGGCACCTTTTTATTTTTATAAAAAACAAAAGCATATTAATGTTTATTCTAAAAACATTCTTCTTTACTAGAATAATTCTCTTGGACTTTCATCTGCCAAGACCTTCACCTCTTGAACTTTCATATGTTAGACCGGCCAAATTGCAAAAGGCAAGCTTCCTACAATTTGATTGCCAACAATCTCATTGATTCCACTATTAGGAAAGTTATAGGGTTGGGGATAGATAGCTCTCAAGACTATCGGTGTAGCATGGACGAATCTAAGAATTAAAATTTGTGATGAGCTTGAAATTAATGTAATAGTCTAGTGCATGAAGCACTTGTAAATACATTTACAGAGTTCTGGAGAAAAATTTTATAATTTTATCATCATGCTCATATTATTATGAAAGATGTAGTGAATTATATTGTTGGGTTTTAATTAAAATTCTACATTGAAAAGATTTGATAAAAATCATGAGGTTAAAAGGATGCAAGATATCTTTATTGGCATGAGACCTTTTGGGGAGAGCCCAAGAACAAAGCTATAAGGGTTTAGGTCCAAAGTGGATAATATCATGTCATTGTAGAGATATGTGGATATCCTTTGACACTATATATATATATATATATATATATAAAATAAAAAATCATTATATTACATTATACTCTCCAATAAAATAATTTCAAGGCTGAAATTAAAAGTCTTATCCTAAAATTGAAGGTTAAATCAAAACTAAATCAATCCCGATTTAAAGTAACATATTCCTTATTTTCATGTTTATCGATGAATTTTATTTGACCTTAATCTAATTTTTAAATCATCATCTTCACTTCGTGTTTGATGATTCGATTTGTTTATTTATTTATTTTGTTAAAAAAATACTTAATAAAATTTATATAGATAATAATAATTAAAAAAATTAGGGTGGGTTAACAGCCCAAGAGATACCTAATGTGGCTCTGTTAGGAAATTCTTCACTTGGAATGAGATGTAACTTTTAAGATGGAGATACCCAATTAAAATAGTCTTTTTTTAAATTAATTTCTTAATAATTGTTTACTTTTATTTTTAATATTTTATTATTATTATTATATTCATATTACGTTATTAGGTATATAAATCAGCTTAATTTTTAAAATATAATATGATTTAACCTTAGAAAAATTATAAATTCAGGACAATCTGAATCAATTCAAATCTAAACTGATCGTAACACAATCCAAAAACTCCTAATTCAAATTTAAAAATCTTCAATTCTAGTTTGATATTTTTCAAATCGACTCAGGTCGAATTAGCGAATTATATTTATTTTCGACACCCCTAGGTTTGCTCATCCAAGCTAATCAACCCAATCAACTCAACCAACCCTATCTAGATCAACTAAACTAACCAATAGAACTAAACTAACCAGCTTTTCTGAATTGACAAGCCTATCTAGTCATAATTTAAACCAACCAACATGATCTAATCAATTTGTTTTTGACAAATCCTCTTAACTTTTTGAGCAACACCGTCAACTTAGCAGTCTTGACAACTCTACACTCTTTAGAAGGAGTAAATTATGAGGGCATTTGTCCTATCACAGTATGAGATGCTATGCACATTTTCAAATTTATTTTGATGACCGATAAAATTTTTTTATGGGACTAGATAAGTCATCTCTAAAATTTAATCGATTCAAAAAATTGAATATATATACAAATCAAGCTAAACAATTATTTTAACAATTTGATTTATCTAAAGATCGGTTTTGGATTAGTCTGATGATTTTTTTATTTGACATTAGGTCAGTATTTTGAACCAACTATGAGTGATTAGTCCTATGAGTGATTAGTTCAGTGTCATAAAAATTTCTTATTAATTATTAATTTCATCAACAAATTTTATCGATCATCAGGATAAATATATCGAAAAGTACTCATGAAGATTTATTCAGACAATTAGGATTCTTAGATTAGAATATGCTTTTCACAATAGAAAAAATCTTTAACAGTACATCACAATTAAGATTTGAATCTTAATCCCTTGATTATCCATTGAAAACCCAATCATTAGGTCATTGTCCCGCGCTAACTGGGTGAGCTTTGAATAATGCAGGGCGTTATTTATTTGGAAATGACGTTTAATGAAAACGAAAGAGGAAATAAAAATGATTTCTCTCTCCGCTTTTGCCTGGCCGTAAATTAAAATTAGGGTTCGCGAGCCCAAGTTGAAGCCTTTGCGGTACGCTCCCCCGTTTCTTCCGTTCCGCTTCTTCAGTCCTCGCGCATTGCATCTTTTCCTGTTTGTCTCGGACCAATCCCGCCCATGCCTGTGCTTCTCTGTGCGATCTCGACCTTCGGTTGATCCGTTCGCGGAGCCATGACGTACCAGGCTCGCAATGCCGATACCGGCCTGATCCTCGGCGCGAAGCTGGGGGATGGCCGGGCGAATGGCGATTATGTGAGGCTGGGTGGTGGAGAGCCCGTCGGGTTTGTGGCGGAGCTTCCCGATTCCGGTCCTAGGATATGGAATTCGCTCGGGCGGTGGGTGAAGGTGGCTCTCTGCATTTGCTTGTTTGCTGCGACTGTGCCGCTCGTCGTCTTCGCCGGCCCTTGGATTCTCAAAAAGGTCTCACCTTTCGTCTAATACTACTGTTCGTTTGGATAGATCAATGTTGGATTTCTTTGTTTCAGTCGTTGGAAGACGATCTGGTCGATTACTTGTCGTACGCACAATCCTCTGTGTTAGGGTTGCCCTGAGGGAAACTTTTTGGTGTCATATAATTAGTTTCTTGACAGACATCGATATCAAAGATCGTTTCCATAGGAAATAATCTTTATGGGGAGTCAAAAGAGAAGAGACATTGCTTGAAGACATTCTATGATCTTGATTAACAATGATAATAGGATGTTGACAATTAACAATTTGCATTGTACGATTGTTGACTTCATTTTATCATGATATTCAAGTGTATGACCTCAACAAGAAGCAGAAAACCATTTGGCCAACTACTTGATTCATGGATTTATTCCACTTCAAAACACTGCATCATGCCATATAAATACCACTAGTTCTTTTCTATGTTCCTAAGTGCTGGTTATGGAATCACAAGTGTGATTGTGATCAAATTTAATATTATCTTTCTTATAAATTAAATTTAGTTGGATTCAATGAGCCACAATCCTTCTTTTTCTCATACCATTCACTTTGCAAATCTGAATGTAAGTCATCCAAACATTTTTGATGTGATAGAACGTTTTGAACCCCTCCATAGTAGCTGTTTGATCTGGAACTTAGTTGTTAAGTAGACCTTATGATGTCCAATATTATCATTGAAGTAATTAGGGATTGTTACTTTGTTCTTCTTTTTAAATTTAACTGCTAGGAGTTTAATGTGTTTCAAGATATGGATGTAGCTACAGTTTAAATGTACAATTATTGGCAAATCATTTTACCAAATCTTAAAACTAGACTGCATTTTCTCACTTGAAAAATAATCTTCAAAACTAGACAGAATTCTCTATATATTCCTTGCTTGCACTGATAGATTTTATGCTTTTGGCAGGTGGTTATTCCTGTTTTGGACTGGGAAATGGCATCCTTTAGCAGACTAACACTTGCTCTATTACTTTTTGCTACAATCGCATTGTTTCCAACTCTTCTGTTGCCCTCATCACCCTCTATGTGGTTAGCAGGGACGACATTCGGTTATGGTTATGGTTTTCTGCTGATTATGTCTGGGATGATAATAGGCATGTCATTGCCTTTTATTATTGGTTCATTATTCCATCACCAAATACACGTTAGTCTCTGCTTCTGATCTACTTCAGTATCACTTGTAATTCTTAAGATACTTATGTAACTTCGGTCATTACTTCTTAGAAATGGTTAGAGAAATGGCCCAAGAAAGCATCTTTTGTAAGATTAGCTGGTGAAGGAGATTGGTTTCACCAGTTCCAATCTGTCATCTTGATCAGGGTCTCTCCATTTCCATATATAATTTTCAATTACGCTGCAGTTGCTACCAATGTTAGATATGGTCCATATATCTCAGGTTCAATGGTAGGAACCATGCATGAGATCTTTATTGCAATTTACAGGTTAGTAAATCTCCTCGCGGATCTGCTCTAGTAAACTATATCAGTTTTTTATTTGTGCTGCTATCATCTTCGTGCTGCTATCATCTTCTCCTTTGCAGTATGTGATAGGGTCATACAGATTCACAGTCTACATTTTTAGATTTCATGATCAACTTGTAGTCTGTTTATTTACACCTAGTCATTATTCTTACATTACCTTAGTTTCTATTCCTTTGAGAAGTAAACTGAATGCTGTTGCCAACATCTCCAAATGGCACTGGTTTAATGGTTTCATAACTATCCTTTAGTGCGTGAATTTTGCATTTGTGACTATGTAGTGAACCAAAAGGTTATCTGTGACCAGACGACTTAAATGAGATTTAGGCGCTTGTTTTCCTGTTTTCATGTGTTTCATTATTATTATTATTTTTTATTTTTTACTTTCCAAATTTAATATGGTAAATGTGCTTTTACGAGTCAAATTAAATTATGCCATGTAATGTGACAGATGCTTTTGCAGAAATTTGTTCCTCTTCGAAAACTAACATTGTTTCATTCTCCTTACAACTTGTTTACATGAGCAGTGGGAGGCTATTTCAAAGCTTAGCAGATGCAACTGATGATGGCGGTTTCTTTTCTTTGGAACAGATTATCTACAATATAGTTGGCTTTTCCATTACTGCCGGTGCCACTGCAGCTATTACCATCTACGCTAAGCGAACTCTTCAAACTCTTCGAGTGGAGGATGAGCTTAGCTAGAATAGAACAGTTTGCTAAAAGATACTCAAAACTGCTGATCACATTCAGTTTGAGGTTTGTTGTGTATTTATGACCAGTTGTGAGTTCTGAAATACAGGTTTCCTGGTTGGAGCTATTCCATACTAAGCTCGACTACGGGAAGATACATACAGAGTTGCAAGTTATTAGTAGTGCATTTTCTCAATCACATTCTTTTGTAAATGTCAGAAGCTTTTGTTGTATCTACGATCGCTAAGGACTAAATGTCCCAATGGGAGGGATGTATACTTGGAATTGTTTGTAGGAGCAAGTTCTTTTAGGATTTTTGTTGTTTCAGCTTAAGTCACAAACTGTGTTTATGTCTGCGTTAGCTATGATTTTTGATAGTATTATTTAGTGAGTGCATTGCTGTGCAGAGTTATATGGAATGAGACTGTTTTTATTTATTTCTTTTCCTTTTATAATTCCTTCTTATTTTTGTTTCACTGGCATTAAGTGTTCAAAATTGGGGGGTATTTGACATAAATATTTTTTTATTCGTTGATCAAATAAGAGCATCTGCAACGTTAATTCGTTATAATATTCACCACCTCATCAAAAAATATGAGGTCTACTGTCATATATTCATTATAACAACATATTTCTTTTACTTGCATTCTTTTTAACATTAACACTCATTATTTATGAGTTTCATCATCCTTTCATTTATCTCTTTTATTATTTTTTAAATAATATTAGAAATTTTACAATTTAAAAAGAAAAAAAATTTAAAAAAAAAATTAAGAGAGAGGGTTTTCAAAAGTGTTCAAATCTTTGAACACCCTCTCTCCTTTCTCTTGTGAGTGGGCATCATAATGTCCACTCACAATGGAGAGAGGGTGTTAAATGAGCATTATAATATCCATTTAACACCCCGTTGCGGATGCTTAAGTTAATTTTACATACATTTGAAAAAGTTTGAAAAACCTTAAAAAGCCAAAAGCATACGAATGGACTAGATACGCGCATCATCATAATATAACTGATTGAACCCTTAAACTACTAATTTTGACCTTATTTTAAATCACAAATCTCCTTTCACTGAGTTTATTCCTAAAGATCCAATGAGTGACAATAATTGTGTAAGTTTCTTTCAAATTGGCTCAACTCATCTTTTATAGCAAGTATCCACTCTAAGTCATGCAATATTTCATCTATATTATTTGGTTCAATTGTCAAGACAAGTACAAAATCACTAAGTTCTTGAAATATATCTAGTTCTTGTCTCTAAGAAGATGTCTCCACTACTTTTTTGGAAAGACGACATGAGTTTTGTATATGCCCTTGGAAGTGAACCTTCTCTTCTTTTATTTCATTCATCCTTCTTCTCGGACTCTTCTTCTCGACACGAGGATGATTGATTATGTGAACGTAAACTCCTAGTTGAGTGAAACTCAACCTTATACTAAGTAGCACATAATTGATTAATACTAAGTAAACCTTCTACTAATAAACTTTATAAACTTTAATGCTTTCTTCGACTAACATTCTTATATTGACTTCAAAAATTTTACATTCTTTTGACGCTTTCTTCTAATCTAAGGATAGAAGCTCTTGATGTCCTTTCGACTAACATTCTTATTTTTTAGCGTCATCTTTTTTACAAGGTGTGTTAATCTTAACTTTGTCATTTCATGATGGTTCTTTGAACTCGAAGGATGATGAGCATCCACCATTTTGTGACTTTTCTTATTGGCATCTTCCTTCGCAACAAAAGCTATACTTTTTAGATTGTTCTATTTCATAAAAGAATTCATCTATTTTAGGAAAAGATAAGTCATGAATACCTTATATCCATCTACCAATCATGCAAAATTGATGGGGAAATACCTTTAGAACATACCTTTTCCCCTTTTTCTTTAGAGGGCCGAGTTTGACAAAGCAACTGCAATGGTCAAGTCTTCTTTGAGCCAAGCAAGGTCAAGACACTTCGCCTTACACAAGATTGAGTTGGCTTCAATTTAATGATGGATTAAGCTAGTGTATCAAATTTGGCCAAGCAACTTAACCTATTTGACACCTCCCAGAAGGGTGGAAGGTTTTGAACACATAGTGAGTAGTTAGCCCTAAGGGGTAGGAGAATTAATAATTTGTCATATTAATTTTTATTATAGGCGCATAAGAGGAGAGGTAAAGTTAGGGTTTGTTTACCATAGAGGATGAAATCACGAGAGAACAAGGAAAAAAAGGGAGAAGCAAAATGGGATGGAGAGGAAGTGAAAATTAAGGAAAGGAAAAGAAACAAGCTTACCCTCCTTGTCTAGTTGCCCTTCATACTTTGTACCTACTACAACCGCTCATGATATGCCCTATTGCATAGCAATCAACCTTGCTAGCCTCATCGTACACTCAACTATATTGTATTATCATCAAACTCACTCTTTAACACTAGTTGAGTGGAAGCCACAATTTTAGGTGAAAGCATCTTGAGCAAAAATTGAGGAGCTTGAGGTCCCATCAAGTTTCGATTGACTTGCTAATCCCGAAGGTGGGAAGCCCTCCCTCTAGTTCACCCACCATGTAAATCCAAAAGTGCAAACGACTCTTCACTCAACAACTAATGTTCTAATTTTTTTATTTTACTGGAGAAAAATATCCTACAGTGCACCATAATTAAGATTAGAGTTTTGTCGCTATGCCATTCCACCTTGGCTTCAATAGAATTAGCTTTCATCCTTGAGAACAAATAGACCTTAGAAAAAGAAAAAGGAAAGACAACATTATATATAGATGTAACTTGTGCAATACTAAATGCAACCTAACCAAACCAACAAGGATTTGACTCCTTTGATGCAAATCTACTAACTGAGTACCAATTCACTATGCCCTGGGGGTCAAAATTTCAACTCCTAATTCATAGTGTTTAGAGATTAGAAAAACCGTCTCCCGAGGTTTGGTGTGATGGTAAACGGATGAACGAGTTTCTCAAACAACGAGAGTTCGATTCCCATACAACTGTACGATGCTTGAATCACTCGTGGTGTTGAGCCGTCCCCCATGCTCATTTGTGCTTTCCATATTTACCCAATGGCCAGTAAAAATCTTCTATGGAATTGGATCGGCCATCTCCAGATTAATGAAGAGTAGAAATACCTAGGGCTCCAGAGAAATTATTTATCATTTACTTTTGAACTTTTAGATTGACCTCCCACATTACCATGCAAACACCATGACTAGACACTAAACATCATCTATTTAGGCTCGTGCCTCGCATAGTTCTTGCATAGTTCAAGTGCTCCAAAAAGTCTATCCTACCATTACTAACAATATAAGACATTACTCAATCCATAATGCAACTCAATCTAAAATGCAATTAATTGTCTCAACACCAATAAGAAAAATACAGCATGTATTTTGAAAACAAAAAACACAAACAAGTCTAAGAAAATCAATCTCGTCTGGATATCTAAAACAACATTCTCGCGACCTAAGTAGCAATTCTAAATTTCAATTACACTCAATACAATATGCTATAGGGAGGGGTAAAGCACACAGCTCTGTTGGCTGAAGTAAATATTAGTGAACTTGCAACCACTTCTTTGTGCCAAATGAAGTTCTTTTAACTCGTACGCAAATCCTGGTAAAGATACGATATATTTGCAGGTTTCATAAGAACAGCATTAGAAGATCATGAAGGCGACTGAGGCAGAGGTATTACAGGAAGCATAGGTAGAGAGGAATTGCAGAATTATGAAGCACCTACCTGAAAATCTACTATGTATCAGGTGAATATTACTCATGTAGTGAGAGTGAGATCCTTGAAGTACTCGTGCTTCAGAGCGTGTCGAGCTGTGATTCTCTTACTTGGGTCTAAGCTAAGCATTCTCTGATAACCAAGGTATTAATTGGGGGATTAGTGACAAGGGGCTTAATTTGGCCAAAGGGGAGGATAAGTAATAAAGGAGACACATCAACTCAGTGAAAACATAGTAACTTTATCGGCATAATCTGATCAGAGTGGCATCATCATTCAGAAACTGATGTTAATTTCCATTTACCAGGGAGGGAAGGCTAGTTGGATACCAGCACTTGCTGAGATTTAAGTGAATCTAAATACTTCAAATATGTTGAATATACTACGAACAATAGAAAATAATATCAGATATGAGATATGTTCATTGTGCATATATATCAATTTTGGTAGGACTTACTGAGAGAAGATCAATCCCTGGAGCTTCAAGATTCGGAACTACTGTTGCCAGATCCTGCAAAACAGAAATCCAATTACATGTCTTTTAAGAGCAACTTAAAACATGATAATTGTGTCATGGCACTGAACAGTGCCACAAACCCAAATTGAACATTGTTTTAATCAATTTGGAGTTGTTTCACATTCAATGATTTATCCAAAACACAATCTCATAGATCTTGTCCGGTAGGACATAAAGAGGAGAGACTCTTTTTCTTCTCAATGAACCAAGAAAATGTTGGATAAACAATCTGTTGCCGAAGATTTTTGGAGACTTAGCTGAATTTAAAATTACAGAATTTAAATTCAACTTACAATAGAGATGATCTGAGCGCATAATCTCAGGCTGCTAGCAGGGACTAGTTTCTGCTATATGCAAAAGAGCGGCAGATCTGTGTTGCCGAGCGGGCAGATTGGCCGAGCGGCAGAGCAGCACTAGCGGGCGCAGCGGATCAGAAAGGCCAACCGGGCTGACAGAGAAAGGCGGGTCGGGCGGACAAAGAAAGGCCGACCGGACAAAGTAGTCGTCCGATCAGAGAGACAGAGAGTCGACCACATGAGTAGACAAGCCTAGCAACAGGCCAGTCGGGCGGACAGAGAGGCAGGTCGGGCAAGCTGGTGTCGGTCGGGCGAATAGACAGGCAAGTCGACCGAAGCAAAATAGGTCGGGTGAGAGGCAGACCGGGCGGACAGACAGGTCTGTGAGAGGCAGACCGGGCGGGTAGACAGGTCTGGCGAGAGGCAGATCGAGTGGACAGACAGGTCTGGCGAGAGGCAGACCGAGTGGATGGACAGGTCTAGTGAGAGGCAGACCGGGCAGGTAGATAGGTCTGGCGAGAGGCAGACCGAGCAGACAGCCAGGTCTGGCGAGAGGCAGGCCAAGCGGACGGGCAGGTCTAGTGAGAGGCAGACCGAGCGGACGGACAGGTCTGGCGAGCATACATGCCGACCGGGCGAGCAGACAAGTCGGGTGAACAGACTGCCGACCGAGCAGACTGGCCGACCGGACGAGCAGACAGGCCGATCGGGCGAGCAGACCGAAGCCTGATATTGACGTAGTTTCCTTGACGGCAGTGCTTCGAGGTTTACTCGGGTCGTCTGTTTCCCAAGATACAACGGTTGACCGTGATTCCACCAAGCACTAGTGGTCACGACGAACTGAGTGTCACTCGAATGCTATCACGGGCACTCTGCCGAGCAGGAGTTGCATGACAGAGGATGAGGGTACGGAGGTGGAGAGCTTCTGCTTGTGTTGTTGTCTATCTTCTACCTGTGATCGCAGCCTCCTTATACAGCAGCGTTAATGGTTGATTAATGACCATTACTTGCCGAGTAGTGAAACGCCCACCGTTTCACTCATTATCGCTCGACCATTTTGATTATGCATTAATCTCGACTTTAATGCATCAGTTACACAGCAGCAAAAGGTTGGTTGTTCCACTTGGGCAAATTTTGCCCCGACCGGTCCGACATTCGGCGCGCGCAAGTCGTGCCCGCACACGAGTCAACATGGTTAATGCAATCCGAGCCCTAGATTTGCACCCCCCCCCCTGCGCACCCACACGTAAGAGAGAGTCTCTCCCCATGCATTTGTTTACATCCTCAATGCATGTGAAACTAACCAACATGCCTTGAAACTTTCAATGTGGGACTAAAGTCCCATTCACAATGGAGCTTCTATCCTCTTCCACCTCTTCTCCATTCACACATATTCAACAGAAAACACCACATTGTTGAATCATGGATCCTTAGAATGAATTTGCAGGCCAAGTAGTAACAAATCACTCACTTTCTTTCACTTATCCTATTAATGTGTTGTGGGGGAAGTGAAAAAGATTAAGCAACCACTCGTGAATGATCTTATTCACTTACAATTCACAAGGCCAACATGTGCAAGAAAAGAAAATTATCCTTAATTAAATACCTGAGGCTGCCACTTGGGGAAAGCAGACTTGAAATCGGGTAGTGAAGTAACTCCTGGCCATGTCCCTTCATTTGGGGTACCCAATATGCTGCAGAGGAATAAAATAGGTGCAAAGATTAAGCACGATGAACCAATACCAGAAGTTAAAACGAGCAATTTTCAACATTACACTAATAACAAAACCTGAATATCTTAAACAATTCATCAATCTCAGAATCTCCAGGAAATAATGGTCGTTGATTCACCATTTCAGCAAAAATACACCCCACTGACCACACATCAACAGGCGTAGAATAGTGTCTGGATCCAAGGAGGATTTCCGGAGCTCTATACCAGAGCGTCACAACCTGAAGGATCAAACATAATAACAATAGAGATATACGAGAATTTGAAAGCCTTTCATTGATAACATCTAAATGACTTGTGAGGACATAGCCTGAATAAAATCGAATACACAGAAGGTTCTAAGACCTGTATGTCAGGCTTAGCCTACGACTGCACAAAATAGCTAGAGATGACCTTGTGAAATAAAAACATTGTTAAATCTTTTTGCAATTGTGTTGTTGCTAAAGGATTGGAAATTTAAAAGCCCCTGAGTCATTATGCTTTGCTGAATTCAGAAGCTCCTCAGCATGCCAAAAGAAGCCCAATGAATACCGCATTTGGTACATCTAACCAGCTCCTAGAATGCCCCATGATCTGCACAACATTGATAAAGGGGGCAATGGTGCATAGTTACCATGCAAATAGGTTATCATGATAAAGCTACTATAGTCTTGATTCCTGAAAATATATGTTGTGCAATATGTAGGGGAAAGAATTAGAATCACATTCCTACAATATGGTTTGTTGAACCAAATGTCATTTAAAATGTCTGGCAAGAGGCCATACTGCATTATCATCAAGTGGAAATCTTTAGTGTTCTGACCAAAACATACCTTTCTTTTGATTATTCATAAATAATGGTCATATTGCCTAAAATAATGTGAAATATTCCTATTTGTGTTACGTCAGATATTCTTTTAATATAACATACTAATCTTATATAAGTATAAAAAGTGAAGGCCAAAATATGTTATATAACATGAAAACCAAAACATTAAAGCAACATTCTCAATAGTGTTGAACCAATTTTCATGGCCTTCAATGATGGCAAGTTTAATTTCAAGAGAACCAAATGTACAACCTCACATGCCTATCTATTTAATCAACAGTGATTCTAGAAATGTGGTTCTTTATGGGGGCTTCAATGCTCATGAATCAAATGAACTCTTACCGCAAAATAATTGCCACATGTCATAGAAGAATAAGCTTAAGTTGCTAAAAGGTAAATCTTCATTTCCATGGAAATATTGATAATAAAAACATAACTTTAAAGAAAGCTTCAAGTATATATTTAAAGGTGATAGTAAAAGCAATATAATGCAAATTAGCACCTCATGTGTGAGCGTCCGAACAGGAATGCCAAAAGCTCTAGCCAGCCCAAAGTCTGCAAGCTTCAATACATTTGTTCTTCGATCAATCAAGAGATTTTGCGGTTTTAGATCTCGATGAAGCACCCTATGGGAATGACAATAGGAAATGCCACGAAGTATCTGATACAAGTAAGTCTGCAGATGAAGCAATTAGAGATGAACACCTTAGATTTAGCCGTAGAAACCAGAACATATTTCTTAGATCCAGTACATAATGATATAGCATAGACAAATAAAAAGAACTTCTAGTTGTGCATAGAACTGTGAATTTTCTGCAAACTCATTCTCATGCAATTCGTCGACATGGTAAATTTTAGTAGCATTATCACAAGCATCAACATTATGAGTCTCCCATCATAAGCCAGTAAACTCTAACCTTGAGGAATACATGTGTTTTTAGAAAGTTAAACATTGACCAGAGAAGACATAAACATTTTAAGAGACAGACCAAGGAAATGAATTCACAAACATATTTTGTTCAACAAAGCCTTGAACTCCCTCAGCATATCTCATTAAGCTAAACCTCACCAAGATGATTTTGCCAACCAATGTCCATACCAAAAATTATTTGTAAGTGATTAATGAGTCTAAATCCAAGAAGACAGAGAAGAAACTCACTTTGACTAGTCGTGGATCTTTAGCAAATTCTGGGCAAGAGTCCATGAATTTCTTCAAGTCTAAGTCAAGATACTCAAATACTAAATAAACTCTTTTCTCAGTGTGGACTACATCCTGCAACCTGTCGTGCCAATAGAATTACTAAATCACCCTAAAGTATAATACAAAGATCAGAATGTAATGTCCAATTGAACTGACTTAGCAGATCCATGCTTATGAGTATCCTACAACCTTCAGATACCCATGAACCATCATCTTTTTAGAGGAAGAACACAAGAGCCAGACCCTAGAAGAATGCCACCTCAATTTGATAGGCAATTCATACAGTTCTATTCTATCATATGCCCATAAAGTTCATCCTCTTGAGCAATATAGGTTTTACATTTTGCATAATAGACCGCTGGTCAATTGCAAGCGTTTCCTAGTAAATGAAATAAACCAGTAGATAGATTCTAATGTGACCCTCAGAAGTTACGTTTATACTGCAGGCGTACACGCAGAAAGCCAAAGGAAGAAGCATAATAAGATTAGGTCGATTACATGCGAAAACAACTATCAAAATCCAAAGATGTGAAGAGAAATGACCGAAGAGAGGGACCTGACAACATTGCTATGCTGCATTTCCTTCAGGAGAGAGATCTCTCTGATTGCAGTACTTGAAACCCCCTTTTCTTCATTCTTCAGCCGAATCTTCTTCAGAGCAATCGTCTCGTTAGTGAGACGATCCCGAGCCCTGTACACCACCCCATAGGTCCCCTCCCCAATCTTCTCCACCTTCTCATACTGCTATCAATCCGCCACTTTACGACCATAAACAAAAGGCATCAAAAACTTTTATTTGCGAGAAGCGCTCACCTGGTCCATTCAAAATGGTGGAAAGCGACTCTCCTCCCGGAACTCGGAGCGCAGGAAATCGAAATCTAGCGATAACAGTCAAGTGAAAAAGAAAGAATATTTATACAAGATTGGCAAAAGGAAGCACATTTGCAGCAAAACCCTAATTCAAACATCGTTTCGAAAGCAGAACTGCACAAGACTAACGCAAGAAACAAACCACAGATAAAAAAAGAACAAGAACAAGAAATCCTACCCACAAAGTCACGGGGGAAGCAGGAATACCGACGGAGGCTGATCGGGCAAGTGCGATCTGACTCCAAATCAGTGAAAGGTTGGAAGATGGATAGGGGAAGGGCGAGGAGGGGCCGTGAGAGGTGGAACGGTGGCGGGAGAGCGAGACGGAGCAAGCTCGCTTCAATCTGTAGGGGAAAGCGATCCGCTGTCCCAACCACATCAGGAAACCTGGTAGAATTATCAAGTGGGCCCCAGAGTGAAACGTTCGCCATGCTTACCTAATTTACCTGCGTTCCATAAGCCGCGGCCCCTCCGATGGATCGAGGTACCGTAATGTGTATGTATTGGAAGCGGTGACATCATCCGACGTGTCATTTTTCCTGTGCTTCGGTTAAGAAGCAAAGTAGGGGACGGCAATCTGCTGTACCAACCGAAAGAGAACACAGCTACGTTGGGTAGAGTATAATCTATATTATAAGATTAATTATTTTATTTGATTTAATTTTAAACTTATAATATAATATAATATAATCTGGATTATAAAAAGTAGTAAAATTTTGTAATCTAGATTACAAAATAAATACTATGTAATCCGATTACATTACGAGGTCACCGGTTAACCAAAATTTAAATGTCGAATATACTCCTAGTCCACCGTCGCCGCTGCCCACTATCGTCGGTTGCCACCACCCCACGTTGTCGGCCCTGCCCGTCGACCGCCGCCGCCTCTGTCGTCACCGCCGACGATCGTCGCCGCCGACGATCGTCGCCATCGCCGATTGCCGATGGCGGCCGTCGGTGGAGGAGGCCAACGACGACTGCCGTTGGTTGCCGCAAGCTGCAGTCGGTAGAGGTCGCAGGATATTTTTGTCATTTTATAATAATAAGAATTATATTTCTTATAAAAAATAATGAATACCAAACAAAATAATGTAATCATCCTTGTAATCAAAGATTACATACATTACATTATCAAACTTAGTAATGTAATCAAGATTACATTGCATTACATTACAAATTTAATTACATTACAAACAAGATTACATTACACCTAACCAAATGTAGCCTTAGCAACAAGTATACCAAAGGATCTGTGCTTACTCTCTTGCGTTCCATATGCCACAACACTACCGGCTCAGTCTCACAGGGAAGTTTTTCATTAACACCGACATAAATTAAGAAGTGCTTGTGACATATGTCATAGTTGTGGATTGAATCGTGAATATTTGGATGACAACCTAAATATCCTATCATGACACGATCAATCAATTAACATCCCAATTTTATCAATGATTTAATCATTTATATGAATTTAACTCTAGTTATCCAAGGAGTCATGATTAAATTTTGTAATAATAGAACAAAGATTTTAGACTTCGAGACACTGACATATTATTAAGAATTTTTTTCTTTAATAAATAACAGATTTAAAAATATTTATTGTTAGAATAGATCTTCATGTATACTTCCTTCCTGTTGTCATCATACTAAGCCCAAAGTGATAGAGGTGCAATAATTATTTTTTTAGCGTGTACTAGGCATCCAGTCCTTCAATCCCATTAATTATAAGGATGATCGATCTAATCTTATGAAAATTTTCTACATCCCATTAGAGTAAATGTGAAAACTCATGGGGGCTAACAATCTAACATCCTAAGTTTGTCATTCCACCGGAGGAAAATACTCTGCAGTATGTCGTAATTAAGAATCAAATCGTAAATACTAAAGAGATTCTATGGACACTCTATCACTTCACCATAGCTTGATAGTAAGAGGTACAATAATTGTGATGCAAAAAGATAATAACACTCACCTCAAGCACCCTTCCACTGTTTGGCCCAAGATCTTATGGAAGAGAGGTAAATCACGATAATAAGCGGTCTCCTAGATTGAAAAAAAACTTATTTCTAATGGAATAAATCCTAAGGGATTAACTCTAACAACAATTATGGCAAAAAGAGGCGAAGCGCTTGCCCCAGCACCCTCACTAGTCCACCTCAGGATCAATATAAAAGAGGTAAATCATGGTGACTAAGCAGGCAAATGTATAGAGGGTGAGTTATATTGGGGGTAGGGATTTATACTCCACTAATCCCTAGATTTGACTCTAATACCTTATGCTACAAATAATCATCTACTTACTATCTTAGACTCGTGGGGACTACTCTGTCAATAATTATGTGTACTAAAAGTGGATGAGGGCATTCGACGTGTTGATTTTTTTTATATCCAATTTTTGCATTGATAAATCTTAAATATAACTTAT
The DNA here is from genome assembly GCF_018446385.1 of Zingiber officinale. NCBI lineage: Eukaryota > Viridiplantae > Streptophyta > Magnoliopsida > Zingiberales > Zingiberaceae > Zingiber > Zingiber officinale. The sequence goes on from NC_056002.1 coordinate 135,306,124, forward strand.
TCAATTCAATGAAAATTTTCCATCAACCACCACAATAAAATCAAAAAATACTCGTAAAGGCCCATCTAAACAGATAATTTTCTTAGACTAGAAAAACTCTCAACAATACGTTGTGGCTAGAATTCGAACATTCACCATCTGATTCACTATTTAGAGGTCTAATCACTACAACCTGAGCATCCGACGTGTTACTTTCGGTGAAATACAGTCAATAGACAAATCATGTGTTAATTGAACGACCTTGATACTTAAAGTTGTAAACCAACGAATCAACTCAAGTTTTATAATGTTTAAATTTATTTAATAAGATATTAAATCAAATATAAAATTAATTAAATTATTAAAATTATTATAATTATTATTAAAATTTGATTTATTTTTTAGGAACTTATTTAATTATTTAAAATTATTTATAATTTTAATTTTCTTTAATTTATTATTAAATTTGATAATATAAATGTATTTATTCATTTTAAAAAATATTTATTTATTTATTATATTCATGAATATTATTTATGAATACACGTGTTCAATATTTTTATTTAATTTAATGAATTATTTAATTGATTTATATATATTGAATAAATATATATATATTTTTATCAAGTCTAATATTAAATTTGGTCATGAATCAATATCAACATACTCCATCTATATTTCAAACTCTCATAGTGAGATATTATAAAAATAAAATAAATTTACTTTAAATAAATATCAATAAAGGTTAATTAGGATTTTGTAGCATTAAATTGGAATATTGAGATTTCATGGGTTGTTTTAGAAAATAATCATGCACGGTTTGGTTCGAACTCGTGGGTCGTGGCCGATATGAACCAAGTTGAACCGGTTCAGTGGATTGGTTTGGTTAGGTTTTCGGGGAGATTAAAGTCCCTGCTTCCTCCAGTTCGGCACGAATCCAGTTCACCGCCGGCGCCGCTTGGAGCCAACTTCACCCACGCCGGAACGCCTCCCTCCTCCTCCTTCAATTGACGCAGCTCCGCCACCGAATTTTCATCATTTCTCCGAACCCCTCTACTTCCTACGACCGGAGCAGAAGAGCGATCCTCGATCGAAGCTTTCTCTGTCCCCTTCGTCTCAAATTTCTTGCTCCTTTTTTTGCGACCGCCAGATCCGCCGCCGCACTCCGCACCTCATGGATCGTTGGTCGCCTCCTCTGGTCTTTCCTTTCTGAGCTTTGCTGGTGATTGAGTACGATTGTAACAGTGAAGAAGTGCTTTAATGATTCATAGCCGTTTTGGCAAATCTCTGCACAGAGGTATGTGTCATGCATTGACATGCCTAATTCTGTGGGAAGTCCCGATACTGCCTTGTTTATTCACCTGCCTGTTATTGTTTGTATAGTGCCTTTTGAATGGATTTGCGTTGAACATAAGCATCATGTTAGTTAAGTTTGTAAGCTGTTACTTGTGTTAGTTGCATTATTTTTTATTACTATTTACATGCTTATATCATACATGTAATATGTTGCTCATGTTTTTAGTTATTGTAGTGTAGATAGTTAACCTGGCGGTCACATGATAACCTATAATAGAATATAATAACTGAATAGTATGTCTTATGATTGTGGATTATAAAGAGAATGCTATACTGTTGAGGAGAACTTTAGCCTGTTAGGATGATGATGGACCACATAACATATTGTACCACCATTTTTTTACACTCCAACCATACTTGTCCTGCGGATGAGAGTGATGGACCATGTAACATATTGCAGATGAGAAAGTTTACACTACCTTTGATAGTCATGCACATGCACATGTTGGAGTGTAGGTGAGTCCCACTCTACCACAGAATGGGAGAGTGTAGGGGTTCATGCCCATTGGATGGACCCGACTCACTCAATGATGGGAAAGTAGTAGTTTAATATGGGGTATTTTTTGTAGCTAGTAGATTTTTTTTTTGCAATTTTTTGCATAGTATATTTTATTGGTTACCTTATAATTATTCGCCATATTTCTTGAGTTGCTCAATTTTCTATACTAACCTTTTCCTTTGTTACTCCAAAAATACAAGTGGAAGTTATTTTGGGTTGGTTAAATATTTGGCCATGGGTAAATGTAGGTTTTGAGGATATTTTACAATGTATTTCATAGCTTTTGTGCTTTATATTTTCCATCATTAGTTTATTGCTTACCAATGTGTTTAGAATTTTTTTGCATGTATCAATTTTTATGTCACCTTTATCCTGTTGCTAGTGTGTCATAACTTTTCTTTAATGTTCATCAATCTGTTCATTTATTGTTTATTTAAGACCTTTAATTAATTATGCAAAGGTCATTTTCTTTTGGTTCTTCTTTATAAAGGGTTAAAAACAATTTATTAAACCATTATATGTGATTCTTTTCAATTAGTTGGTTGGCCAAGTAGGTACTGGGGAAATTGTTGTGTGGCCATACCTACAGCCATGGAGATCAACTTTGGGCATGATATATTGACAATCAATCAAGTACCAATTCTCATGTTGTGCAGTTGAGCTAGCTAGAGGCCTATTGCAATTAAGTAACCAACTAAATCCCTAAATTAGTTTAGATTATAAGCAAAGCTAGCGGAATGTGTATCATTGTGCAGTGTGTTAAAAGAAATGTTAAGCTTTAATCATGTTAGAATAGTCTAAATAGCATATTAAGTTATGTATATTTCACGAAATTTATCACTATAAAGAAAGAAATAACAGCTAGCAATTAATATTACTAAACATGCAACACGCTATTTATAGCAAATAATAAGCAGTAACATATTTGCATGCCATAGTGTATATGTACAAAAGAAACAAGAGTTGATATAGAAAAACAAGATAAACAACTAAAAGCAAAAGATCTAACAGTTCTTCCTCTGTCAACTATAATTTCCGACGAAGGTCCCCTTACATACCGACAAAGCACCACAACTTGAGTTTATTCATGTCCAATTAAGGTATAATACTTAGCATGGTAGCAACCAAGAACCCTGTACATTCTATTCTAGTTTTGCTTTAGAATTCATCAATTTAGTTTATTCATATCCAATAAGTCTTGAAACTATATCAGCATGGACAGACTACTGATATTATATCATTTTAGTTTTTAAAATACTGAAATTAAAACTTGCTAGCACCACAACCACTGGCATCCAAATAATGACTCTTAGATCCCTACTCTTCATTTTAGGCAGTAGCTGTACGGTTTGAAATTGCCAAGATTCTACCTATAACACTTCGCAATTACCTCTAAGATTTATAGAGCTATGCTCTAATATTTCATTTATAATCATTTTGTTTGTCTATGCTATGGATTTCATCCATTCAGTTTTAATTACCTTTTATCATTAAACCAAGGTAATATATTTTTGGATGGGATTGACAACATGGAGGGATGTGTGGTGATAGATCGAACTATTTCTAGATCTGGTCTCCATCGAGTTTTTCCCCACTTTGTAGGTTCTCCTCAATGCAAAATATTCTTGCAATTGTATCTATGTAAAAGGAAAAATTCACAAGCACAATTTTAACAATGATTCACCCTCTAAACCACTACGATAGCAGCACTAGTGTTGAAGGATGACTCTAATAGTGAGAGTAAGGATTCTACCTCTTTTGCATGTTTGAGGACATTGCCACTAGTACAAGGCCATTATTTGTTTGCTAATAGCACATGAATTATTGTCCAAATTGAAGAGAATACCAGTGTTAAGATTAGTCCAACATATAAGAAAACTCAGGGTCTTACTGTTGGATAACTTGCAAGGTTGCTACAATAGATGCAGACACAATAAGGCAGGGACCTGATGGATCTTTTATTCAGTGTTATCAAAATCGAGAGTTTAGGTAAAATCGTTAGAGCAGTCATAAAATCGGATCGTAAAATTGAATCGTAAAATCATAAGATTTTATATCATTCTTTAAATCAATTTTAAAAGAAACATGATATATTCTTTTTAATTGATCATTAAATATTTTAATCCAAATTATAACATAAATTTACATATAGAACATTTTAATTCATATAATCATTGATCCGGCGGTAAGAATGGGGGACCCACAGATGGGGTCCCGTCCGAGCGGAACCAGAGATTACCCAGCCAAAGGTTTGGGTTTCCGACGCCAAAGCAGAAGAACCGGAGCCGAGTGGCCGAGCGGAGGTGTCCGCTCGGCCGGAATCGTGGCGAGGGAACAGTGGTTAGCCGAGCGGCCTATTCGCTCGGCTCGGGATATGATATGTCAGCAAAGGCATGATGATTAGACTGTACGCAAGATGACACTATTAAAGGTCCCACCTTCACGTCACGGAAAGGTTGATACAGTAGCAGTATGGTCTTATGGATGCCCTTCTGACAGGCCCACACCTAGGCATGGTCGAAAGCAGGTGATCGCTTCGATTGGTGTGCCCAGGCTCCTTCGAGAGGTCTATATAAGGCCTCCATTTCTTCAACCGGAGGTACACAAGTCTCCATTTTCTCAGCCACTTTCTTATTCCTTCGCCTAACTTGAGCGTCGGAGGGCCGTCGCCAGGACTGTTAGAATGGATACGCAGGGAGCGCCACATCCCCAGCGTCCATTGAGCCTGGTTCGGACAGGATCAATTTGGCGCCGTCTGTGGGAACGCACCTACATCCGAGATGGACGAGGCTGGAAGACTACATACCGTGGCACTCTCACAAGAAGAGTTTGACGCTATAGTCGAGGCGAGGGCAGCTAAGACAGTGGCGCAGCAAAAGGAGAAAGCACAGGCTGAGCGAGCGCAACAGCAAACAACCTCGGCTTCAGCAGGCCTGGCGGCGCAAGCAGACCGCCCGGAATATGTTTCAACAGGAGGGTTCCCTCAGGCACTCTTCCGTACTCCCCCAGAAATCGCGCCCGCTCACGAGGAGCAAGGATCTTCATCCGATGAGCCTCCCGTTCGGGATCATAGGAAGGGCAAAGCTCCCCGAGCGAACGCACCACCCGAGCAGGTTCACCGACAGTTCTCTGAAGCCATACATCGGGATCCGTTACCAAAATACTATACACCACCGCCGATCGGAGCTTACAATGGGACGACCGACCCCGACGATCATTTGGGGAAGTTCGACAGCATCGCCACCTTGCATCAGTACTCCGATGGCGTAAAGTGCCGGGTATTTCTCACCACTCTATCGGAATCTGCACATAGGTGGTTTCGGAGGCTGCCGGACGGCTCTATCACTAGTTTCCCGGAGTTCCGAAAGGCATTTCTTCATCACTTTGCGAGCAGCCGACGTTATCAAAGGACAAGCGTCAGCCTGTTCACCATCAAACAAGAACCAAGAGAATCTCTCCGGGCGTATATACAGCGATTTAATCAGGTAGCGATGGACATCCCCACAGCCACCTCGGAGACAATGGTAAACGCCTTCACGCAAGGCCTCGCGGAAGGTGACTTCTTCCGCGCGCTCATTCGCAAACCGCCCAGAGACTACGACCACATGCTACACCGGGCGAATGAGTATATAAATGTGGAAGAGGCGGAGGCTGCCCGACGGAAGGAAACTCATGCCGAACGTCCGGCCCATGCCGAACGGAAGCAGCCCGCTGCCCATCAGCCACCAAGAGGACCAAGAGTTGAGGCATCCCGGGCACATCATGCGAAGTCCCCGGTGGTCCAAGAGGTAGCGGCCGAGCGGCCAAAGATGAAGAAAAAGAGGGTATGGACCCCAATGTTTTGCTCTTTCCATAATACTGACTCCCACAACACCCGCGACTGTCGGGGCCTGCCTTCAATCACCCATCCCGTACGACGGGGTGGCCCTCGTCGATCGCCTTCACCCGACCGCCGGCAGCGGCATCAAGAGTCCGGTCGGCGAACATATAGAAGATCTCCCGAACAGCGTTTCCCTCCAAGGCATGAAGATCGCTCTCGAAGGTCCAATGAGCGACCTAGGCAGTCCGCTCGGGAGGAGGAGAACAGAAACAACACCTCCCGGGGAGAAATCAATATTATTGCGGGTGGGCCGACCGGAGGAGATTCACACAGGGCGAGAAAGGCAAGCGCCCGGCAGCTCAGAATCCATGAGGTGGGTTGCAGCCAAGAAAAGGCGAGCGGACCCGAGATCAGTTTCGGGCCCAAGGATCTTGAGGGAGTTGAAGTGCCGCATGATGATGCCCTTATCATCAAAGCGGTGATAGCCAACTACACCATCCACCGTATCTTCATTGACACTGGCAGCTCGGTCAACATCATCTTCAGAAAGGCCTTTGATCAACTACAAATCGATCAAGATGAGCTGCTGCCCATGACAACCCCCCTCTACGGGTTCTTCCGGTCGGACAGGTAAGACTGGCTATCTCCTTAGGGGAAGAACCGCTCCGGAGAACGAGGACAACAAACTTTGTGGTGGTCGACTCCCCTTCATCCTACAACGTGATACTGGGGCGACCGGCGTTAAGCGAATTCCGAGCTGTTGTGTCGACGTTCTATCAGAAGATCAAATTCCCGGTCGAGGACAAAATCGGTGAAGTGCGAGGAGATCAGTTAGCCGCTCGGAAATGCTATGTGGAAATGGTCCGAGCCGAATCCAGCGCCGCGCGAAAGGCTCCACGGATCGAGGTACACGCCATAACCGAGAAACCTCCTGCTTTAATTTATGATGAAAAGGAGGAGGTTCAGATCCATCCGAGCCGATCGGAGGCTACAACCTTTATTGCCGCCGACCTGGAGGACGAACAGAAAGAAGAAGTGGTCAAATGCCTCCAGATGAATCATGACGTCTTCGCTTGGTCGACGCATGAGCTGCCCGGTGTCTCCCCTAGCATAGCCCAACATAAGCTTCACGTCCGGCCGGACGCTCGGCCAGTAAAACAAAGGAGAAGAGATTTCAGCGTCGAGCAGAATATTATCATTCGAGCGGAGGTAGAAAGGCTCTTAGAGGCCGGCCACATACGGGAGGTTCAATTCCCAAGCTGGTTAGCAAATGTGGTGCTCGTCTCCAAGCCGGGCAACAAATGGAGGGTGTGCATCGACTTCAGAGATCTGAACAAAGCTTGCCCGAAGGATTTCTACCCTCTGCCCCGGATCGACCAGCTCGTAGATTCTACAGTCGGATGCGAGCTTATATGTATGCTGGACGCCTACCAAGGCTATCATCAAGTGCCGCTCGCCCCGGAGGATCAGGAAAAAGTTAGCTTCGTTACACCGGACGGGACGTATTGCTATACGGTGATGTCGTTCGGACTGAAGAATGCCGGAGCAACATATCAAAGATTGATGAATAGGGTCTTCCGCGAGCAAATCAGACACAACCTGGAGGTCTATGTAGATGACATCCTCATCAAGTCCTTCCGAGCGGCCACTTTATGCGAAGATATGGAAGAAACCTTCCGTACACTCAGAAAATATGGGGTCAAGCTAAATCCTCATAAGTGTTTGTTCGGCGCCAAAGGAGGACGTTTCTTGGGCTATATTGTGACCGAGCAGGGTATTGAAGCTAATCCTAGCAAGGTGAAGGCTCTTGGGACATGCCCGAAACATGAGGGAAAGAGGTGACCGGTCGGATTCTGGCTATCACGCTCATCTCCAAGGCGCGGCCGGAGCCTTCGTTCTTCAAAGTCCTCCATAGCTCTAAAGTTCCAATGGAATGAAGCTCGCGATCGGACCTTTGAAGCGAAGACGTCTTAAATTCCCTACTGTCTTGTGAGCCCGAACGTTGCACATTTATTTATCCTCAACCGAGCAGGCTGTGGGATCAGCGTTAGTCCGGTCGGGAGGTGAGGAGCAACCTGTATATTTCCTTAGTCATATCTTGAAAGATGTTGAAACCCGCTACACCGGACTCGAGAAGTTGGCCTTTGCTCTGATCCTGGCCGCTCGGAGACTTCGTCCTTATTTCCTGGCGCACACGATTATCGTCAAGACCAATAGCCCGTTGGGACGAGTGCTTTTAAATCCAGAAGCTTCCGGACGGCTCATCAAATGGACAACTGAGCTAAGCGAATTTGATATCCAATATCAACCCCGCTCGGCTATCAAGGCACAAGCCTTAGCCGATTTTGTGACGGAGGTGCAGGACCCGGAACCCGAAGCCGTGTGGAAAGTGTTCGTGGATGGATCGTCCACTAGACACGGGAGCAGTATTGGCATAGTTTTGCTGTCCCCACAAGGAGAGCGGATGCAGCTCTCCGTCCGGCTAGATTACCGAGCGACCAACAACGAAGCAGAATATTAGTTCCCAATTGCCCTCGCGTTGCCAGGTCACTAGATGTCAATTCATTCGGTTCCCTTCCTAGAAATCTGGATTTTGAGATAAATAGTACAATCGCTCAGCTTTGACATGGTATCAAAACTTAAGCTCAGGAGGTGATTATTGTCAAGATTTAGGAGAATCATGGCTGAATTGAAGTTGATCTTGGGGTCAATCCTGATTGCGTCTTCCAAGCCGATCGAGCAAGTATCTTTAGTAGCACATGTCGATCGGATGGAGGGCATCACATACCCGAGCGATTGGAGGATAACTATTGTGGAGTTTTTGCGCTCGGGAGCTACCCCCTCCGACCGGGAAGAAGCTCATTTACTGAAGAGAAGGGCTAGTCAGTTCACCCTCGTAGGAGATCAACTCTACAAGAAGGCCTTCTCCCGTCCGCTCCTAAAATGCGTCAGCTGGGAAGATGCCGAGTACATCCTTCGAGAAGTGCACCAAGGTTCGTGCGGTGGACATCCAGGCGGACGGTCGTTAACCAGGAAGATTTTGCTAGCCGGGTATTTTTGGCCAACACTTCAAAAGGATGCTGCCCAGACCGTTGCAAATTGTCTATCCTGTCAGAAGTATCACAACATGTCCCACCGACCGGCAGATGAGATGAAAGCATCAACTGTGGCCTGCCCGTTCGACCAATGGGGGATGGACATCGTGGGACCCTTCCCCATGGCTACCGGGCAGAGGAAGTTCTTATTGGTGGCGGTCGACTACTTCTCAAAATGGGTAGAAGCTGAGCCACTTGCAAAAATATCCAAGCAGATGGTTAAAAAGTTCATATGGCAAAATATCATCTGCCGCTTTGGCATCCCGAGACGACTCGTCTCCGACAACGGACGTCAATTCACTGGGAAGCTGCTCGGGAAGTGGTGCGAAAGTTATGGCATCGAGTAGCACTTCACATCGGTGGCATACCCCCTGAGTAACGGTCAGGCCGAGGTAACCAACCGAGAGATTCTCAGAATTTTACGGGCCCGGCTCGACCATGAAGGAGGTAGTGGGTGGGCAGTGGGCGATCTATGGGCTCTCCATGCGACACGAAGGAGGGCAGGCGTCACTCCATTTCACGGTATATGGAGGCGGCGATCGTCCGATTGAAGTTAGGGTGGAGTCCGATCGGTACAAAATTACGATGAAGATAACGCCGACGGAGGAGCGTGGAGCTAGACTTGGTCGAAGAGGAAAGAGCTAAAGCGTCGTCGGTGATGGCGCAAGCGTGTAAATGAATTACAACCGCGTGATCCCGAGCCTTTGAGTGGCGACTGGTTTGGAAGAAAGTCGCCGGTCGGAGATGTCGGCAAGTTGGAAGCTCCCTGGGCGGGACCCTTCAAGGTCGAGAAGCTCCGTTCGGGCGCTTATTACCTCAAGGATCACGGAAGGTCGGATCTTTGGATCGGCCGTGGGTCTGAAATCACCTTGACCGTATAGAAATTTGGGTGAGAGGTGCTTTGCTCTATCTTGTGTAAAGTCAAAATAGTTGTACTCCTTTTATTGCAGGAAACAAATTATTCCCAAGGCATTACGTGTTCATACCGAGCGGTTGGTTATCAGAAGGCCCGTGCCGCTCGGTAGGAGGTAATTATCAGACGGCAACGAAGGCCCCAGTGCTCAGTAGGAGGTATATTATGAGCAGCGCTCGAAGGCCCCGAGTGCTCGGTCGGAGGTATATTATGCAGCAAAGGCTCGATTCAAGACCTGTCATTCGGCCGGTAAACGTTGTCCAATTAGGCTTAAAAGCTGACGAGCTCCGTCGTTAAAGATCGAGAGTCGCGTCGGCTATAAATATCCGCGTCGACGAGCTCCGTCGTTAAAGATCGAGAGCCGACCGGCTATACCGTCGAGCTCCGACGTTAAAGATCGAGGCCGGCCATTATAAATATCCGCAAGACCGCCGAGCTCAGGCGTTAAAGATCGAGAGCCGCATGACCGCTATAAATATCCGAGCGAAGACCGTCGAGCTCGACGTTAAAGATCGAGCCGCCGGCTATAAATATCCGCGTCGACGCCGTCGTTAAAGATCGAGTCGGCCGGAGACCGTCGAGCTCCGGCGTTAAAGATCGAGAGGCGGACTATAAATATCCGCGCCGACGAGCTCCGTCGTTAAAGATCGAGAGCCGCCGATCGGGCGCCGACGAGCTCGTCGTTAAAGATCGAGAGCCGCCGGCTATAAATATCCGCCGTCGAGCTCGGCATTAAAGATTGAGGCCGACCGGCTATAAATATCAAGACCGTCGAGCTCGACGTTAAAGATCGAGGCCGGCTATAAATATCGCGCCGTCGAGCTCCGGCGTTAAAGATCGAGAGCCCGCCGGCTATAAATATCCGCGCCGACGAGCTCCGTCGTTAAAGATCGAGGCCGCGCCGACCGGCTATAAATATCCGCGCCGTCGCGAGAGCCGCGCCGACCGGCTATAAATAACCGCGCCGCCGAGCTCCGACGTTAAAGATCGAGAGCCGCGCCGACCGGCTATAAATATTCGCGTCGAAGACCGACGAGCTCCGTCGTTAAAGATCGAGAGCCGCGCCGACCGGCTATAAATATCCGCGCCGTCGAGCTCCGACGTTAAAGATCGAGAGCCGCGCCGACCGGCTATAAATATCCGCGTCGAAGACCAACGAGCTCCGTCGTTAAAGATCGAGAGCCGCGCCGACCGGCTATAAATATCCGCGCCGTCGAGCTCCGACGTTAAAAATCGAGAGACGAGCCGGCGCCTATCAAAACCTAGCGGAAAACCGACGAGCACCATCGTTAAATATCGAGAGTCGGTCCGGCGACTATAAATACCCCGGGCGGACGAACGAATATCAGAGAATAAGAAATCGCGGAAACCACAAGTATTAAAACATTTAGGCCCGCTCGGGCGTTGGTCCTTCGATACTTGGCGTTCGTTGACTTCACACAGGCTAGATACGTGCAGAGCGAGTAGGCCCTCCCGCTCGGACTTTGTTTAATGGGTTGAGCTGATCGGCCGCGTGACGGAGAACACTTAGAGCATGACTGACTCTAAGCATAAACGTTAAGCAAACAGAAGAATATTATGGATAATGATCAGGAAGACGCAAGCAAAGACATAATTGCATTAAAGGGAAAGCATGCCGGACGGCAAGTACAAAAAAAAGTTGCGCTGGGCGTAAGAAACGCAAAAACAAGATAGAGACGAGGAACACTCTTCACTCGGGGTCTTCGAAGTTGAAGAAACTGTCCGGAATGTCGTCTGTCATGGCCGCCAGATCGGAGGCGGGAATGTGCATTCCCGCAGGAAGGTGGCCACCCTTCTTCAAGTAGGCCATAGTGACCTTAACGGCCTCGGCAAAGGTTGAAGAGACGCTGCCGCCAAATTTCGTGCCGAACCTCTCCGAGCGGAGGTAATCTTGACGTGCAGCAGCCAGACGACTCGGCTCCCCTTCCTTGTACTTTCTGAGCGCCGCCCGGGAGGCAATTAGTGAATCTTGGAGAACTTTCTGGTCCACCTCCGCTTTAGTGCGTTCAGCTGAGTGCCCATCCCGTTCGGTAGTTAGTTGGGCTTCTAGCTCCTTAGATCGCTGATTTAGGGCTCAGACTTCAACTTTCATCTTGTCCAGATCAGCGATCGCCCGCTTCTTCCGGCTACTGGCGCGCTTCACGTCTTCGTCGCGTTTCTTCACCAAGCCTTCGAGTCGAGCCACCTCTGTAGCCAGGTCGGCGGCCTTCTTCTGTTCGGCCTCGCGGGCTTATTTCTCCCGCTCGGTCGATGGACCCCCCGAGACTTGGAGCTTTTCCATAAGATCCTCCAGCTCGGCCAGCCGATGTCTAGTGGCGATTTGCTCGGCCCAATGCTGTAAAGGAAATAATAAAATCAGGAACCGAACATGGCACAGGAAGAAAAATGAACCTACCTGAGTGGCCTGCTGCATGTGGTTATCGCCGAGCTGCTTGGGCGTCATGAGGGCCACCCGAATCTGGGCGTCCTCGAAAAGTTTGGCGAGCGGACCCGTCAAGGTTATTTCATGAACGGGGCTTGATGGCCGATCGGCAGACAATAAATATTCCTCCGACGGAAATCGAAGGGTAGTCTTGATGGCACTTCCTCAGCCGCAGTCGCCTGGCCCGAGGACTCCCCTATGGTTGAAGTTTCGCCCAACCGTCGTAAGCGACGACGAGTCCGTGGAGGAGAGCCAGAGGGCTGTGCGGTGGACGAGGCCACGGGGGTCCTGCTCTGCGAAGGCGTGCGATCTGGAGAAGCGATCTCGATCGGCGCCTGCGGTTCGCCCTCTGGGGTAGACGGAAGGCTGGACTCTCTTCGACGTTTCCGCCGAACTTCCCGTGGTGAATCCCCGGCCTGGGGGACTGGAGCAGAAGAAACAGGATCCGCCTCAACCTCCGTTGAGCGGGTTGGGTGACTTCTGTTTGGCGGACTGCGTCCCCCTCTCCTGCATCTGTCGGGCGGCTGGGGATAAGCCCCTTTCCACGGCCTTCATTTCAGATGATCGGTAGCCTTGGAGCGCCACATGACTTCAGCTGCGGTGGAAGAAATTAAAATCGGTTAGACAAAAAAGGCGAAGGGAGTAAAGAGTCCTTACCCATGCGGTAGGGAGATTGGCCCGAACGGGAGATAATCCAAAATGTACAACACCCTTGAGAAGCAACTGGTCGATTTTGTACCGCTGACCGGACAAGCAATTTGCCGCATGAAGGTAGGCCGGATTGCTTCGAATTTGCCGAGCTCCGGCTGGGTTGATGATGTCCGCCATTTGGTCTGAATCTGGCTCGGAAGTCGTATATAGAAGAAGAACTCCCTCCAGTGCTTGTTGGAGGTCGGCATGTTCTCAAAAAATTTGAAGCCTATTCTACTTTGGAAAATAAAAGTACCCAACTCGGATTGTTTGGGGTAGAAGAAGTAGTGGAATATTCTGGGGTCAAGTGGGATACTGTGCAGCCTAAAGAGGACGACAATCCCGCTCAGTAGCCTAAAGGAATTCGGCACAAGTTGGCCGAGCGGGATGCGGAAATAATTACAAACTTCCAAAATAAATGGATGAGTAGGAAATCTAAGGGCGTCCTCGAATTGGTCCAGAAAAAAACAAATAGTACCGATCGGCGGGTTATGGGGCCGGTCGGTTGGGCCGGCTACAACTATTTCATGGTCTTGCGGGATCCCGTAGGTCCTAACAACGCGCCGGGCGTGCTCCTCATCTAACCTACTCTCCATACTCATATACCACGGACCGTGAACCTCGGTAGCGGGTGCAGAAGTGCTCGCCATGACTAAAGAAGGGAAGGAAGCCTAGCAATATTCGGAAACAAGGGGATGAGAGAAGAGAAGAAGCTTACTGAGGGAAGATCAAAGGAAAGAAGTCTAGGAACTCGAAAACCACCGGAAAGCAAGCACTGGGAGTCGCCGGAGTAAGCTAGCGGCAGGCAGCTTCGACGGAGGACGTGCGATGAAACAGAGAATGCGGCGTGAAGGTCAGAACAAGGGTTTTATACAAACGAGACCGCTCAGCCTCGTCCGTCGGATGAAGGGCACAAGAGACGAGGTCATCATCTAGCCGTTCATTTCAAAACAAAGGGCGTCCCATCGTACGGAGCGTCACCGCCACTAGAGACAAGCCACGTGGCGCCCTGTCACCAAGCGCAATTAATGCGCCCATACCGCGCATGCTTCGGCTTAATGAAAAAGACTTGCGCGATTTTCGAGAGGATTTAGACAAGCAAACATCCACGTTGGGCGCAAAGGCATACAAAGTGAAGAGCCGAGCGGCTAAATTTGGCATGAGGGCCGAACGGCTCAAGGGATATCGAGAGCGGGTCAACCCTTTGCGACACACTGTCCAGTTAGTCGGACTCACGCCTCCTTCGACTAGACTTGAAGGGAGGCAAGTGATCCGGTGAAGAATGGGGACCCGGATGGGGTCCCGTCCGAAGCGGAACCGAGATTACCCACCAAAGGTTTGGGTTTCACGCCAAAGCGTAAGAACCGGGCCGAGTGGCGGCGGACACCTCACTCGGAGAGAATGGCCGGAGGTGTCCGCTCGGCCGGAATCGTGGCGAGGGAACAGTGGTTAGCCGAGCGGCCTATTCGCTCGGCTCGGGATATGATATGTCAGCAAAGGCATGATGATTAGACTGTACGCAAGATGACACTATTAAAGGTCCCACCTTCACGTCACGGAAAGGTTGATACAGTAGCAGTATGGTCTTATGGATGCCCTTCTGACAGGCCCACACCTAGGCATGGTCGAAAGCAGGTGATCGCTTCGATTGGTGTGCCCAGGCTCCTTCGAGAGGTCTATATAAGGCCTCCATTTCTTCAACCGGAGGTACACAAGTCTCCATTTTCTCAGCCACTTTCTTATTCCTTCGCCTAACTTGAGCGTCGGAGGGCCGTCGCCGGGACACCCCCCCCGGCTCGGTTTTGTTGCAGGTTCGCCGGAGCACTCGAGGATCCAGCAGGGAGCACCACATCCCCAGCGTCCATTGAGCCTGGTTCGGACAGGATCAATCATAAACTACTCATAATTTTAAACTTTTAAACAACCAAATACTTTCCATGAAAACACAATATAAACATAAATTCAAGTCTAAAGCTTAAGTCCAAAGATAAATAAAATACAAGATAACAAATTAATATAAATCATTAATAGACAAGTGCAAATCTAAAATCATCCCAAAATGATATTGTTTTGTCCAAAATGGTTCCCTTATATTAATGACACAAAATCGATAAAATTATCTCAAAAATCATGTTTTTTACAAGTTTAAATGCGATTTTACGATTTTGATCTGATTTTTCGATTTTGATACGATTTTACTTTAATACACGATGTTATCACGATTTCACTCGATTTTCATAAGTAAACTCGCGATTTTGTATGAGTTTATGAGTCAACTCACGATTTTGATAACATTGCTTTTATTGGCTACCTAATAATGAAGGTATACATGACTTGTTAGAAAACCTTCTAGTTGTTTTAAAGATTATGACATCCATAAGGCTTAGATGACAATCAACAGATTTGACTTGATTTTGTGTCACACATCCATAAGAAGCACTCATTTATTTTGGGTCAGTGATAGAGAAAAATGAGGCCCGATTGTGCAGGAGAAAAGCAGGGCTTGGTCTCACTCACTGCTTATGGATAAATGCAAGTTAACTATGATTTGACTTGGATCAGGTGAAAAGAGGTGCTCATAGTTGCAAGGATGACTCAGGGAGTACTTGTGTGATGAGGAAATGTTGGCAAATGGAATTGGAGAGCAATCCAAGGATTTAGAAGATGAACTTGGGTGAGGAGTGCCTTGCTATTTAAAGGAGGGGATTGCCTTTCTACACCCATTGGTTGAGTCCTATAAATCTGTAAAAACATAGTTAGTCTCCTTTCTTTGAGTTGGTGGTGTGTGACACAAATGTGGGAGAGAGCAGTTGTGGCTGCTCACCTTAGTGGGAGGACTAATTCCTCTTTGCTTATGTGAGAATTAGGATGGGACGAAGATAAATTGGGTAATGAGTTTTGATCTTGAGATTAGACTATTAGGTCAGGTTTTGTAAATGGTGTAATTGCGAGTGAATAAGTGACAGTTTAGTTAGTTGAGAATTGAGTTTTAGCCACCTATATAGTTTACTATCTGGCTTGATTTGTGTCATACTAGGCCACTTCTAATCCATGAGAGACCCAAATAATAAGCTTTTATTTTATATGTAGATTTAACAAGCATTTTCATTAAATTAATTTTTTTTTAACTATTTACAGATAACTATTTACAGTTGGCGATATGGATCTTATAACTCCAATAAGCTTTGTTAAATAAAAATAATATCATTAGTAATATTAAAATTAATTAAACTATTTTTTATTTATTAATATTTTCTTTGGTCATTCACACTCTATTACACCTTCCACTCTAATAAATTAACTCATTTAAATATATAATCTATCGACCAATTTTTACTATGCCTATTATTTTTAGCAATTCCACCCACCTATCTTAGTGTATCATCTCTTTTACATTAACCCAATAACTCAACATTTATTTATAAATTATGGCAAGTTGTGCCATAGCCTATAATTTTCCTTTTAGCCTAAGGGGATCATGACAATTATCTAACATTATATATTTTCCTCTCTATTTTGACTCCCCAATCATTTTCTTATTATTTATATTTTGATCAATATATTTTTCTTGTTGGATTATATATTTGAGATACCTAAAACTATTATTGGCAAGACATTATCCATCCAGATAGACTCTTTTATCATTTTTTTTTTCTGTTTTGAAACTACATTTTTATATATTTATTTTTTATTTGACTTATTTTAAATTCTTTAGATATTTTCTACCATAACTCAAGATTTAAATTTAATCTAAATAGAAGATTGATTATATTATAGTTGATTATATCATAGTTAACATAATGGGCCAATACCTGTATAGATTGCTCGAGCAGTAGCGATATTTGTAATGACTGATTCAATAATTGTTTAGAAATCGATATCTCACAAAAATTGAGAAGTTTATTAAAAAATTAGAAATTATAATTCATTAGGTAGAAATTAGTTAAAGAATATTAGAAAATTAATGAAATCTATTGAAATTTAATTGAATTGAGAATGAAAATGAATTAAAAATTTGATCAGATACTGATGATTTTAGAAAATTTGACTCATCAAGCCTTCCCTTTATTTATTACTTGATTCTTAGAGAACTTGCATAGGTAGTAGGGAGGAAGGAGGGAGTCTTTGTTGCCCTTGTAAATTGTTTAGTCTTGCCATAGCTTGAGATTCACCAGGAGATCAAGGGTCAGTTGTTGTCGCTAATTAGACTTGACTCTATCTCACTCATTATCACTCAATACTCTCACTCTATTGAGGTTATTGTGAATTGAGATACTATTGTGCAGCAAGAGAGAACACAATAATGCCTCAATCAACATAACATAGATCCTAAAATCGTCCAACAAAAAATCACTGTGAATGTAAGTAGGAACATGATTAAACCCTATAGGAACACAATAATACCTCAATCAACATAACATTTTCAGAGTGAATATTAAGATCAATTTGGGAAAAATTGTACTGATTAATAAATTTAAAAATTTGGATTCTATAATTAGACTGATTGATTCGATTAAATTGTAATGAGTAAAGGATAACCGACAGAACACAATAGAGGGATATAATCCATATAACAATCTTCAAATTGTGGCGAACAATTTGAGGATCATGATGAATAGTACACCTTAAGGAAGAGAGGTGTCTGTCATCTTGATTGGACAGAATATTTGTCTCAATCGTCAGTGTGGAAGAACTAACAATCAGGCTAGTCTGTTGCCATCTTGTTTTTATGACATTGTTGGTGGTTCTAACCATTTGATTGGGTAATTGAGAGGAAGTTGAGAATATTGTAGGAATCTCCAGAGAAATGGAGATTTCTTGGATGTTTGTTCTATAAATAATGGTTTCACTTGTGTTGGATCTCTTGAATTGTTGAGTATTGTTCTGAAAATAGATGTTCTTTCTGTTCTTGGAATTCAAGCATGAAGGATACCCTATATTGGAATATAATCTCTGGTGATTCCATGGTTTGATTATTTATCTTTTTTACATGGATATTGATAACTGACAAAGTTTGTTTCAGGATGTCGATGTTGGAATTTCGAGCTGGGAAAATGTTTCTTGATGGCACTCGAGTGATACCAGACACTCGGAGGGGTCTTGTACGCATAGGAAGAGTATGATTTACTATTGGATCAGTTATTCCTTCTTTTATGTTCAATGCGTATAAAATATTTCTTATTCCTTTATCTTATCTAATACCAACTATGTTTTTCATGTATTGAACTGTTAGGGTGAGGAAGGGCTAGTTCACTTCCAGTGGCTTGATCGGACGCAAAATATTGTTGAAGATGTATCCTGTGAAAACAAACATCAAACACTTTTAGCTTCTATCGGAAACTCATGTTATTTCCATTTCCAGCTAATGGATTATGCAAATACATCTCCAATTTTCTTTGTCTGATCAACAATGTCCTTAATTTATTTCACATTTATGAAGGAAATCATTCCCACTGTCTGCTATGCAACTATTCAAACATCCTTAATGTCGATAACTTCTCTAATAAAAAATGTTTTTTCAGTCCACTTGCCTTCTTGATGCATATCTGTAATGTTATAGAAGTTTGCTTGTTTATCTTGTGGTAGGTTTTGTTGTGTGGATATTATTGCACATTTCCTTGACCAGATAATAGGATCAGATTATCTTTCCAGATGAAGCAATTTTTGAGAAGGTTCATGTTTTGTGTGACTATTTACTTTTATGTGATTAAGCTTGTTAAACTTTTATGATCTTCATAGTTAATTTTTAATTGCAACTTCAGGTGTCTCAATCATCAGACAGGGTGTACATTCTGAGGTTTAATTCTGATAGTAGGAAGTTTTTCTTTTGGATGCAGGTCAGCTAATTTATGTTATAAATTAAGGCAACTTGTATGTACACCCTTATAATTTCTACAATTCCATGCACTCCATTTCCCTCCTAAATTATCAACTATAGTCTGCAACATATCTCATTCATTCCCAATTAGTATAAGTAAGGGTACACATGTAATTTAACCCTTATTTATTCAAAATTTCCATGTATTATTCTGACCATATCTATGGATTGCCAACTTCTAATTAATCTTAGGAGCCAAGAGCCGATGAGGATTCGCAGATCTGCACCTCTGTTAATTTCTACATTAACCAACCTTTAGGTAAGTCAGAATCATGGAGGCATACACGATGTTCATTCTGATTCACATTATCTACAGAGTTTACTTCACCAGATCTGATGGCAGAAGATGAGACTGAAGCTTCAGTACCACTGCAAATGTCTGACACAGGGGAGGATGATTTTTCATCCAGGTATTAGCATGATAAGGCACATATTAAGATACTGTTACCATTTTGATGAATAATTACATAGTTAAAAATTATGGAATTCACTGGTATATTCTTTGATAGATAATACGGAAAAAAGCAATGAGCATATGATTAAATAAAGTAAATTAGGAGGCATGTTTAGTCTGCCGTATAACTTTGTATTACCGAATATGAAAAAAGGTTCCTAGCGTGAGACGTTAACCTCTCTGTACTACCTAGTTGTTACTTGTCAGATGTAATTGACAATGGAAGGCAGCTTGATTTAGCCATTGCTTTGAACCATTTGTCTCACTCTACAGCGATAATCTTTTGCATTGCCCTCTTGAGTAGTTAGATTATGGTTAAACCATTTAAGTTGCTCTTAAAAAACATGTTCCATTCTTTTTTGTTCTGTTAGTTGTGAATTGAGATGACAAAAGTAATGGAGAAGAGACTGAATTTGTCAATCTTTTCATGAGATCAAACTGACGTTTCATGGTTGAGTGAAGATTGTAAATATATAGGGAGCATTCAAGAAATGGCCAATTTACTTTTCTAACAGTATCCATTTTAATATTTGGCAAAGTTTTTGTGCTGCTATTGCATCCTATTCTTAGTAATGTATCTGTTTCAAGTCTCAATTGTCATTTATTTCGTGAAGCAATTGACTCCATTTTTTTCTGATACATAGAGCTGGAAACCTTGTTGATCATAATATGGCCAGCGAGCTAGGTGGAGAAGTTACTTCTTCTGGTGGACCGGTGCGGTTGGAGGATTTGCAGAGGATTCTAAGAAGCATCCAAACACCCGGTATTGTTGAATACTGATTCTCTTGTTAAGGTTTTTTTGGGTTGGATGTTTTAGTTCCTGTCAATTATTGTGTGGCTCATCTCATGTTTGTGTTTCCAGATGTTGTTGAAGATCCCGATGCAGGTAAGTTTCCGACATGATTAGGTGTTGTACGATTAAATTGCAGTGCTTCTCACAATCAGAGTTTCAGGATTTGGCTTAGCTGATATTTTAAAGCCTGATTTGATCTTGCCTGTTGTCGAAACCTTGCCAGTTGAGCAACATTTTTCACAATACTTACCTGAGGTGCCTACCGATCAGTAAATTTTGTGGATATGGTGATTTTGCTACGATCTCTTTTTTATTTTGGGATTCTATTTCAGGGCTCATGGACTGCTGCTGATCTCATGGAGCTGTTGCAGAGTCCACAATTCCACCAGCAAGTAGACACATTCACTCATGTAAGCATTGATTTCTGTTGGAAAAAAGATAAAGACTTTTCCCCCAGTTTCTCAGTGTCCCACTTTATTGTAAGCAGGTGATTCGAACAGGGCAGATAGATCTTTCGCAATTCGGAATCAACCCGAGCAAATGTACGTATCTTCTTGTTTTGTCTGCCATCCGTTTGCTCAGTGACTAGAACTAAGATTAAGCACATCATACGACTGGACTTGATGGATTTTTTTCTTCTAAAAATTGTGCTCTAATTAAATTGTGTATATTTTATTGTTTTGCATAGAAATTTACACATTTTTCTCGGAACAGATACCAGAGTTTGGATGATGTTAGAATCAAGAGTCCAATTATTTTAGTATGTTCTTTGTCACCTAGAACATACGGTAGTAGTACATTCAATATTGGAACACCTGCTGCAAAGCTCCTGCAGATTTTTCCCATGGAATGTTGTGTCGTGAGGACACGAAGAACCTGGCAATGCTTACAAACTCATCTTCATCTATTTGTATTCCTCATTGATGAAAAAAAAGAAAATCTAGGAATATGCCGTTGCTCTCATCTGATTGAATTGTTTATTTTTTGGATCTCTTGTTTTATAGGGTTTGCTTTATGTTATGTTGAAGTGATGGCTAAACCTTATTTCACAACTCACGCAGACAAATTTACTGTTCTCTCTTTCCTGGAGGCTCTGGAGGACTCCGTGACAAAAACATCAGACACTGTCGGAGAAGAGACACAAAGGGATGGTAGTCGTGATGCCATGGATGAGAGCTGAAACCATCAATTTCATTGCTGTTGAACAAGTTTCTCATGTGCGGCTGTTTGGTACTGGTCTGGGGAATTCTTTTTCAGTTTCATTCGACTATTCAATAGGGGATTTGGCTGTAACATTATACCTAATTTACAAACTTGGACTAGATGCATTCATCAATAAATTAATTTACTTAAGATTCAGATAAATGTTTAATCCTGGTAGTTAGTAGTTAATGGAAGCCTGTCATTTACTTTTTGGATTTGATATCCACATGGTTTCATATGATTAGGTGAATTTGGCATTCAACATTGAATTTCTGATTTTATATTTCATCTAGGCATTGTCACTGCTGCTTTGGTAGGAGATCTCCAATCCCCTTCTCTACTTGTAGTTGGTGTTCCAAGTGATTGTGGTGTTTAACCAAGCCTTTCTAAATTGTAGTGTTCTTGTATTCTTCAAGTTGGTGTTGGTGTTTTAAGCGGTTGTGCTTATTCTTGTTCTTTAAAAGGGGCACTCCATATCTACTATCATTGTTGGTGTCGGTTTCTTTGATGATTGGAAATGATCATAGGTTTTGGTGTGTGAATAAAAAATTAAAAATTTTGATGTGTGTATTTGAGTTGTATAGGACTTGGTGGAATAAATATGGAGACGACTTAGCCACAACAAGTCATCTCCATCCAAGTCTCTATGTATTTAGACATACATATCAAAGACAAATGCAAGACTTAGTTAAATACGTAACATAAAATCCTATGCCAAACACATCAAAACATGTTGGTCAAACACGACCGCTTAGGACATGATTGCACCAATAGAGCATCAAAGTATAATTAAGTTGGAAGAGGTGAACATAGGTGAAGCATGAACTATGATATATTGAGTGAGTTGACTGTTGAGCATTTAGTGTATTCAAGGTATGAGTAGCTTGATAGGGAACAACCGTGATGGAGAAGGGGATGCAAGGTAAACTCTTAAGTGAGTTGAGAGTTAAGAGATTTGTCCTAGAGGATTTTCTTCAACTTAGGTGAAGACTTAACCATTAAGATAGTGATGGTCACCCATGTATTCAACTCAAGTAAATCAAACAATGAATTGAATATTTTTATTCATAGCTTAGTCGACAAGATTATGGACTGATATAACATAAAGCCTACTGATGGTTACTTTCAGTTGATTGATGACAATAGAAAAGCTAGAGATAATTATTGATGACCTAAGAACTACAATAAGCTAACGGGATGACGGTGAAATCTAGTAAATCAATTGAGATAGTCATTAATAGTCTAGGAGTTGGGAGTCATATGATAAAAAGTAGTTAATGACAGATCCGCTAAATTGATCGACAATAGCACAATAAAATGGCAAAATGAAGCTAAAGATGATTAAAGCTTATGAAAGGGGACCAAGGGTAGCAACTTGCAACTAATGTTAACAACATTTCTTTATAGTCTTTAAACTTTCTTGTAATCATGAGAGGTTTCTCCACTCGCATAGGTAGTTCAAGAAGGAGATAAGCTAGTACCCTTTCGAGAGTCATTCATCCATGTAGTAGTGGTATGTTAACAAATTCACAATATCAATGTTTGTGACACATTATAAATCAATCATATTGTCATGAAATTTTTAATGTGGGACTAAAGTCTCATTCAATTTCATTTTTTTCATTGATGTTTTTAACAATCTTGATCAGCAAGAAGAATACACATGTCGCTTCAAGAGTGTGAAATTTTGGGTATTCCAATGATTTATTTAATCGATACAAATTGCGATGACTTAGGATTTAGGTTTAGGTGGCGTTTGGTTTATGTGTTTGGGAATGAAGGAATGCATTCATTCCCAAACCTTGTGTTTGGTTGATGGGAATGGAATCAAGATTTTGGAATGAAACTCAAAAGCTTGGGTATGGATGAAACCCACCCCCTCCCTTGGGTTTTGATAGAATAGGAATGTGAATTAAGTTTTAGACAAAAATATCCTTAGTATATTTGTTCAATTTTTTTTAATTTCACACTCTATCTCCTTGTTTTCTCTCATAATATTTTCTCTCTCCTTATTTTATCATCACACTTTCTCTCTCAACATATTTTCTCTCTCATCACACATTCTCTACCATTTTCTTTTTATATTCTCTCCCATCATACACTCTCTCTCCTCATTTTCTCTCTCTTCATTCTCTCTCATCACACACTCTCTCTTTATTTTTTCTCAGCACACTTTCTCTCTTATCATACTTTCTCTCTCTTCAATCTCTCAGTTTCTCTCATAATACTTTCTCTCTCTTCATTTTCCCATTACTCTTTCTCTCTCAACCCACTTTCTCTCTCATCATACTTTCTCTCTCCTCACTTTTTCATTTTCTCTCATAATACTTGATCCGGTAGTAAGGACAGGCGATCACTCGTTGGCGGGAGGCCAACGACACGTGGAGGTCAATGGATAAGAGGGTCAATCCCAAGGTCGTGCCGAGCGGAGTGGCAGGCTGACCGAGCATCCGGTCGACCGGACATCTGGCCAAGGGTCTCCCGGACTGGACGAAAGACAACCCGACCAGGGGTCGGGTTTCCGATGCTCAAGGTAAAAAAGTCTATGGGCCGGGCGGACAGGCCGCTCGGCCGAGCCGCAGGACAATAAGGCGCAATTTCATCCGAGCATATGAGCAGGGCCTCCCGGAGGCCATGAGCATCGAGCGGCTGGCCCGCTCGGCCGGGAACAAGTAGAAGCACTAGGAGACAAAAAGGACAACTGGTAACTTCGTCCTCGAGACACCTTCCGTCGACAAACAGCATGGTCGGCGGCCGAAGTGGACAGAATATCGTACGGTGAAAGCTTCCACCGTCACATCCGGGATATGCTCGGACGATTGCGGAATGACGTCAGGCATGCTTTTCTGACACGACCTATTGAGGTATGTTTGGGGAAGCGTGCCCACGTCTCCTCGGGGTCCTATATAAGGACTCCCAGACTTCGACGGAGGTATGCAATTCTCATCACTATAGGCACAGTAACGTTGCCTTCTTCTTCTTCTTCGCTGCCTGACTTGAGCGTTGGAGAGTCGTCGCTGGGAAACCCCTCCCGGCTCGACTTCTTTGCAGGTCCGCCGGAGATCCACATCATCAGTCGAAGACAGCGGAGAGCACCACGTCCCCAGCGTCCATCGACTCAACGCTCGGACAGGATCAATACTTTCTCTCTTTTCATTTTTTCCATCACTTTTTCTCTCTTAGCATACTTTCTCTCTCCTCAGTCTCTCATTTTCTCTCATCATATTTTCTCTCTCTTCATTTTTTCCATCACTCTTTCTCTCTCAACATACTTTCTCTCTCCTCAATCTCTCGTTTTCTCTTATCATACTTTTTCTCTCTTCATTTTTCCGATCACTCTTTCTCTCTCGACTCATTTTCTCTCTCATCGTACTTTCTCTCTCCTCACTCTTTCATTTTCTCTCATAATGCTTTCTCTCTCTTCATTTTTTCCATCACTTTTTCTCTCTCAATACACTTTCTTTCTCATCATACTTTTTCTATTCTCAATCTCTCCTATCATGTAGTCTCTTCTCATTTTCTCTCATCATACTTTTTCTCTCTTCATTTTTCCCAACACACTTTTTCTCTCATCATACTTTCTCTCTCATCATATGTTTCTCTCACATTCAACTTTCTCTCTTGTCTAATTTTTTCTCTTATTTTCCTATAAGGGTAAAAAAGAAAATTTAGATTCATTCCGATTGAAAATATTTAACTAACAAAATATCATTTTTAAAAATGATATCCAAGCTCATACCTATTCTCATTCTTATGATACTTATTTTCATTCCTATAATACTCATTCTGATTTCGATTATTAGAAGAGAACCAAACATCACATTAGAGTTGAAGGTATGAGTAGAAAATAAATTAATTTTAATATCCAATAATAAATTAGAGGACAAGTGAAGGATATCACTGAACCCTAATAACCGGCCAAACGCCCGACGTCAAGAATCTCTAGTCTCTTTTAAGAAACGATCCGATCATGCCCGAGAAGGCCGACGACGACGAAGATGCGAGGAATAACGACGGCACCGGCGGAGACGCGAAGCCGAAGAATTCGGCTGGAGTCATAAAGATCCCTTCTTATCAAGAGGTCTTCGGCACAGCGGGTTCCTCTACCCCTCCACCCCACAATCCTTACCCTTCCTTCTCCGAAGCCTTCTCCTTCATTAAATCCTCCGAGTTCTATACGCCGCCTCCTGCTCCTCCTCCTCCATCTTCCGAAACCACCCCGCCGTCGGTGCCGCCTTCCACGGTTTCCTCGGTGAGTGGGTCGTGTCAGAATCGGAATTCAATTCTTGTGAGCCAACGCCAGGTGACAGCTTTTGTCTTTATCATTATCATTATTATTATCATCATTTGTTTTCATAATTTACTTCATTCTGCTACGCTCTGTTCTTGAGTCCTGAAAATGAGAAATTTTGTTTGCTCGTTGGCTTCCGATACGCAGAAGGGGAACCCATTGCTGAAGCATGTTAGGAATGTAAGATGGATGTTTGCTGACGTTGTTTGCGACTATTTGCTGGGCCAGAGTTCTTGTGCTCTTTATATAAGGTACACGAGGTTTCTTCTATCATTTACAATATTCCTTTTTTTATTCTTAATTATGTTTGTTTTTTGGAATGTAGTAGAAAAACTTTTGGAATTTGTGGTGGTAATTGATTAAATATTGTTACTTTTTGTTTCTCTTGTAACTCTTTTCTTTTATCCTCCTTTGTTCCTCTTATCACTGACGTCTATAATTTGTAGCTCCGTTATCATCTTCTTCATCCTAGCTAATATTATCATGTACAGTGTTGCTGTTGTTGTTTTTATTTATTTATTATTTTTAATCTTAATTATGTTTTTTTTTTGAAATGTAGTAGAAAGCTTTTGGAATTGGTAATTGTTTACATGTTACTACATTTTGTTTCTCTTGTAACCAGAATCGGCTATTGCTAATTTCTTAATAGTTACTCATTTCTTTTATCCTCCTCTTTTCCTCTTATAACTGGCATCTACAATTTGCAGTCTCCGTTATCATCTTCTTCATCCTGACTACTTGTATTATCGAATTAGAGAATTACAAAACAACTATAAGCTGCGAGTTGTCTTGTGCCATGTTGATGTGGTAAACCTGATTGACTTGAATTTCTTATTTTTGAAGTAATTTTTTTGAGATATTTATGTTCTAGATCTACTCCCCTTACCTCCTTAGGAAGATGTTGTGAAGCCATTGCTGGAAGTTACCAGGACAGCCATGCTTCATGATTGCACTCTTCTCTGTGGATGGAGGTACTACCGATACAAAAATTGAGGAAACATAATGACAGATGTAATTGTGTAAAGTTGCTCTGCCAAAGTTACTTGCATACTATATTAGGTTCACTTGGTTTTTGTGTATTGTTCTTCATATGAATGCTTCTTAGCAGTGATGTTACTTTCAGTTTTATCAACAGATGATTTTGGGGATTCTTTTAACAAATTTGGTATATTTCTTTATATTGATAAAACGATAAATTCTTTGAAATAGGATATGCAATAGAACAATTTTCTTGGAAAACCATGACATTGTATTATCAAATCCCTCTAGTTCTTTATGGTTAATAAACATTTCTGCTTTGTATGAATAAATATTTCTCTAACATTGCACATAACGACAATTTATTATAATAGGCTTCACTAGGAGCATCCTTTAATAGTGCTACAAGCACAGCTAAAAAAGGTGGGGTTACATTGAGCCCTTACTACCAATGTAAAATTATGTCAACAGTCCCATGAACATGGATCTAATCTTATCTCGGCAAAATAATCTATGGTGATTGTGCATCTTGAGCAAATTTTGCCTCATCTTATTCTTTCTGTAAGGGACAAAAAAAATTATTTATTTGCAAATACGATCATTAAATTCTGTGACAATGTTATGCAAAGACAAAATCTAATTTCTGAATGTATTGCCTTTATAGTCCTTAGAAATGAGTGAGGCTTGATCAGCTGTTCGTCTCCATTTTAACTTCCAGTCTCCGAGTTCTCCTTACATGACAATTTTTTGGAATACCTTAAATGTTTTATCTTTTGTAATCATTTTCAGCATTTTTACCTCATTTTATTTCTTGTTAAATAAACCCATAAAGGTTAGTTTTTCCTAATAAGAAAAATGTTATTTATGAATTTTTTTTCTTTATTACCATCCACCTATGACCTATTAGTCTAACTGATGCAAACTCGATAGAGGCCTAATCTCACCTTATTTTCTTCTCATCCATTTTGTAAAGAATTATCCATGGATTGTGTAAAAGCTTAATCCTGTTGTAGAAAATCACCACTTTTGTGGATATTTATTACCTCATGCTTTCTAAGTTTGTTTTTGGGAAACTTGCCTGTGTTTCAGATTGTTTCTAGTTTGCATAAATTGTTAATTAGAATTTTTTTTTGGTCTATGCATTTGTTCGTTGTCCTGTTCCATTCGTATGTATAGCTGCTCCTTGAGTAGTAGAGATGCAGCTCAGGTTCTAAACTTAACTGTTTCGTTTTAATATTTTTATTCTTTTCTAGCTTTGAAGAATGTGCTCGATACTTGGAGACATTAAAAGTGTATGAGAACAAACCCTCCGACAGCATTCGTGAGCATATGCATACAGACTATCTTTCACGGGTATTTTTCCATCCCAATATCAGGACTGTTGGTCATTGTTCCTTCATCTTGGACTTATATAGTCTAGTCCAGTAGTTTGTCCTTGTAAAATTTTTATTTCATTTTGAGTTTCATGGAAATGGGCATATGCGAAGTTTTAATGTTCCAGACTTGTCATCAACTTTTCTAGGTTATGTTAAGCTAGGGAGGTTATTCTGATTTTCATGCAATGGATTGGAGAATCCGATTAGTTTAATTTCTTAAACTTCAGCAATAACATTAACTTGGTATTTTCTTTCCTATATTTTTCTCTTGATATTAAATGCCAGCTCATTTGTCTTAATCTCACTTTTGTATCTTTCTTTATTTAATCACTATTTTGCAGCTAAATCATGCACTTACTAGCATTAGACATGTGAACAAGACTGATGTAGTAACACTCGGTTCAACTTTTGGGGTGAGTTTGAAATCTTTTTATGCTGTTTTGCTGTTGCTTTCACTTCCTAGTCTATGTCTCCAAACTGGTAATAAAGAACTAACTTACATGAAATTCTAGAAAATATTCCTCGATATGCATATGCACCAGGCTGCCTTTTTTTTTTTTTTTTTTTAATTCCTCGATATGCCTACTAGATGTGGTGGCCTGTAGGGCATGTTGGTCAATGTTCATTCTTACTATGTTCTTGTGTACATTGCAGTCTCTGTCAGGTATTATGGATGCTTCCATGGAAGATTTAGCTCGCTGCCCTGGCATCGGTGAAAGAAAGGTGGGTTCTTTATGACTATACTTCATATTTACTCTTCCTTTGTTGCTTTTGCACGTCTCATAACCATTAAAAGAGGCTGTTGTAGACTGCACTAGATTATGATAGTAACGGGTTAAGATATTTGAACAACTTCTAAATATTGTTCACCTATGTCTTCTAAGATGATTATAGACAATTTATGAGGTCTCTTGTATGCCATATATCTTTTATGGCCCAGACGCCACTTTCCTTGACACATTAACAACAGTACAGATTAACGACAGTTTAGAATCTGTGGCAACTTTAAAGTACTACTTGAAGCCTCCTAAACGTAGCAACATTCCTTTAATGACCATCGACACTCTGCAGAGCTGAAGTTCTTAAATGCGCCCCTTAATAGCAACCTTCTATTCTCCATGTTTTATCGCCAACACAATAGCTTACATAGTTAGGATTTTAATTATGTTATTTTAAACTTTAAAAAGGTTGTATAGATTTATTTGGCCATTTATTAGACAGTTGATTTTTTTGTATAGTGCAGTCAAATTATTTTTACTGGAAATCACTCTTATTGTTAGTCTATAGAAGAAGGGGTTAGGATACATTATAGTCAATCATCTTTTTGATTAATATTATGTTTCTCTTTCAGTGAGCTAAGCAGTATTTAATGTTGTAACAAACTAACAATTGGTATCACAATGAATTCATAATTTTCAGTGTCTTCTATTTCTCCCTCTACATAAATTTTTGGACTCGACATCACATTGAGACGATCTTGTGACATTTTGGCAACCAATTTGGTTCTTAGAGCTTCTTGGCCAACATCATTATCACTCTTATGGTTCACTATCCACAACCTTTATTATAAGGCTACCTTTTAACTTTTAATTATTATATTTAACTATTTTAAGTCACAATTAATTGCTTTTAGGCTTGTTTTAAGATTTAATTTACCTTTTTCCTATAGACCTTTGTTTTATATTTTGATTTGACTAATCTCTTTGAAAATCACTTATTAATTTTTATAATTCATCAAAAGTTAAGTTCCATCATCTTCATTTGCAAATGCTACAAGAGCTCAGTGTATAAATATTCTTTGGGTTGACTCTTCATCTGAGGCGAGTCACTCTATGTAGCCTTCAGTGCAATTTCTCTTAAAGTTCTTTTTCTTGTTGCACTTGAAACATATGAGAACTTGTTTGGATCTTTTGCTCTTCTTCATTACCATCTTTACCATATGATAGCTTCATATATCCTTCAATGTGCAAGCTTTTAGATCCTTAGAAGTTGTGTAAGCATCCACCGTTGATGTCCATATTGGATTTCTAGAAAATCTATTGAGCGCATGTCGTAGTAAGTTATGGGTGGTCACTTCCTCTTCAATTGCCTTTCCCTTTTCCTTTATAGGTTCTTCAAATCTAGAAATATCAGATTTCTTCTCTTAAGGTCCAGAAAGAGAAATTACTATTATCCATTGTTTCTTCATGTCCTTCAAGTGCTTATTTTTTTTTCCTAAATCTGTTGTGTGTTATTGTATGCACAGTAGATTCAGCTTCAGAAAGAAGCCCAGTCAAGATTAAGCCCTGAGATGCTTCGTCATTCTCATTTTACTTCATCCTTTCTCTCTTTATCTTTGGCTAATTTGAGGTGGAC
This sequence comes from Zingiber officinale, assembly GCF_018446385.1. NCBI lineage: Eukaryota > Viridiplantae > Streptophyta > Magnoliopsida > Zingiberales > Zingiberaceae > Zingiber > Zingiber officinale. Next base: position 135,336,247 of record NC_056002.1, read on the forward strand.
ATCATCAGCTATGTGCTGATCTGAAATCAAAAGGGATTGTTGCCTGTGTGCTCATCAACTATTTCAAGAACCATGCTGCAGAAAATTTTTAAAAATAGATATCGTATCGCATCATATTATGAAATAACCATTGTATGAATATAGACTTATGATAGCTTAAACTACAACAGTTACCTAATAGACGCGATACCTTCAACACTCCCCCCTTAAGCTAGAACCTATAGACTCTATGTATCCAACTTGTACATAAATTAGAGAAACTCACATAAGAAAACTATAAACTAGGCATTACAATAATGAATATTGAAACGTATTAGTCATACTAGTCGTATGAAAATCAAACAAATGTTAAGTAGTTAATATTGGCAAAATCTTGATTGAGACATCCCTACCCATGAAACAAGGAATGGTACAACAACAATTCCTCTCTGAGTTGGATCAACATCATCTCTGAGCTTCCTATCAATATCATAAGGAGGCTGAGATCCACTACTGGCGATCTGCTTGTTAGAGAAGTTGCCTTTTTCTTCACTACAGTGCATATCCCTCATTTGTCTGGGATATTAACATAACCACTTGGGAACTTAATCAATTTTTAAAAGCTGAATTAACAATTTGATGTTGAGTCCATTTTTCAAGACTTGAAAATTCAACAGATAGTAGATGCTGGTTGCATGATTATGCTCTTTAGGTTGGCATTCAATTCTCGTAGTAGAGGTAAAATTGTGAATCGATTGTTGCAGGTGAAGCGTCTCTATGATACTTTTCATGAACCATTCAGGCGAGTTTCTTCTCGGCCTGCTAGTGTCATTCCAGAAACTCCTGTCAAGGACAGAAATGCTGAGGAAGCTAGTACCTCTGCGCATGATACCAATGAGCTTGCTGGACAGCTGACGAATCCTTCCGGATCTCGAAAAGAAACTAATCCTCCTAATATTAGATCGGCGCTGAATGCTGCCTTCGCTAAGTATGCTGAAAAGGTACGTAGACAAGACACAAAAGACACCTCACCTGAACGAGGAAAATCCGGCAATGGCAAGACCAAAAAGGATGGATAAGACTGAGGTTTGTTAATCCATTGAAGTAGAGTAAACATATGCCATGATCTAGAGGGAACCAATCTCTTCACTATGCAGTATAGTATGCCTTTAATCATTCATATGGATAATTTTCTCTGCGATGTAGATGAAAGAAGATATTCAATGTTTTATCCCCTTGTTCTTTCTGAGTTCTTATCCTTTTTTCAAGTGATACTTTGTTTGGTGAAACTATGCCCTATGCCAAAACAAACATTTTTATCATCTTTTAGTGACATTATTAACCTATTTTATATATGATTTATATGATCCTTCAGTATTCTGGTCTATATATCTATAGAGAAAGAGAAAGAGAAATACGTGATACGCTGTGCGCTTGAGGGGGTGCGCTGCGTGCACTGAGAGGCACGCAGCGTAACGGTCTCGTGTGTGTCTATGTGTGTGTGTATATATATATATAATTTAAATAGAACAAATGTTTAATATCTGTGACATATTCTAGCAACTTTCCTTAAAAAAAATATAATTTTCTGCCATAGCTTTCATCTTTAGTAAGCTTCTTAGTTTCTCTCCTTGTCTCTAGGTCATGCCCTAAATCCTTCTATAGGTGAATGAGCAAACAAGCGAACAAGCCTTCTAAAAGTAAAACTTAAAAAACGTAAAAATTTATTATTGTTTGCTTTATACGTACTTTAAACTTTTATTTATAAACCAAAATCTTAAGGAAATAAATTACATGAATGATGAATCAGGGAAATATGCTACATAAGTATACAAACAATTTACTAAACAATAAAATTACTTTCTAAAGTTAATTGAAAAATATTCTCTAATTTATTTTCTTTAATTGAAGAGGTATATTTTCCTCTTGTTAATACAATTGTGCCCGTTGATAGTTGGGTTCGATTGTAAGTTTTGATATTTGGGTAAAAGATTTAAGTTAGAATCTATTTGTATTTGATGTGTAAGAAGTCATGTATGAATTGAGGGGATAGGAATGGTGCGATTAAAAAAAATGATAATTTCAGTTAGCCTGATTATTCCTGGGGTGACTGGTCCGATTTCATGGAAGTTTTTCATCGACCACCAAGATAAATCAGAAAACGCGCGCGGCGGCCAGCCGAGAAGCCCAACATTTTTTGATTGCGCTCCCTATTTGGAGAAAAAATTCTTACAAATACGTCATAATTGGGGATCAAACCGTGGGTATCTACGTAACAACCTGAATGTCCTACCGCGGCACCATCGATTGAAGCTCGATGGGCTCGTGGTTTGATAGGAATTAAAAAAAAAATAAAATGAGACGTCTAAAGGATATTGGAGGAGCAGACTTGTGTAGATGAATTATAAAGTTAGCAAAAGATGATTGTACTCGCCCTAATGTCTCCGTCAATCTGTCTCGACCAAGATGAAAGAGATAAATTAGTATTTCATGCGCAATCACTAGATAGTCCTGAGAGAACATGCAGGTGAATTATGAAAGATGGCATATGTAGTGAATCGAAGGCTTAATGTATTGAGGAATGAATAACCTAATGGGAGATAGCCGGGTAGGGAGACGAGCTACAAATAAATTAAGAGATTTATACGTGAGAGAGGGTAGTATCCAACTTAGCCAAAGTCTCAACTATTATGTTGGTTGTAGTTGATGATTTAGTCGACTGAAAGTGTTTTGTAGTTGGTTGAGTCAATTAAGTAGTAATTAGCCGGCTAATAAAATAGTTGTGTTTGCTGCTGTAGTATAGATAGTCAGCTTTCAATTGACTTAAGTTAATCAACCAACCCAAAGAATATTTGTATTTGTGATTAAGTAGATTGGACAGGTGATTGATGGCGAGTTTTACTCAACTGATTTTTTAAGGTTAAATCTTCGCGTCAACCTATTTGATTCAATACACTATAAGACTCCGTTCGGTAGGAGTGATAAAATTAGAATTTGGTTGATTAGGATAAGATTGGGGGTAGGATTAATAATCAATCCTCATGCCTAGGGATTATGAATCTCACTCCTAATCATATCCTTAATCAATCCTATCAAACGACATATTAATAACTTTTTAAAAATATAATCCTAATCCTGTCACCCCTACCAAACGGAGCCTAAGAGTTCATACAATAGTGTGAAAGGTTAGATAATTAGATTTTAATTGAGAAGCAACAAAGAAAGTCCGGTTGAAAAGAATACTCTTATGTTACTAAGAGCTTCCAGTTATACAGTTTAGATTACACAAATTATTTTCTAACAATAAATTAGAAAAATCAATTAAACTCTAATTAATTAATCTCTGGTAAAAAAATTGACCTCCTTTTAAGAGTATTACATTAGAGTCTGCTTAGAGGGATGCCCTTTGTCATTAAGATCCCTATAGTCATACAATCTAGAATTTCTCTTCTACAAGGTGTACAATCGTTCATATCCATATACATTCACCACACACACATTTCATCAAACACAAGCAAGACACATCACAATAGAACAAGCCATAAACTGAATTTGTCAAATGCAAATTACGACTAACAATTTCTTCTCAAAAGTGACATAGTTTACTTGTGCATCACCAAGTGTCTTACTTGAATAGTGTATGACATTTAACTTCTTGTCTTTACTTTGTCCTAACACTGCCCCGACTATAAAATCAATAGCATCACACATAATTTTAAAAGTAGATGCACATTACTATAAAATCAATAGCATCTCACATAATTTTAAAAGATAGATTCCAATATGCAGCTTGCATAACTGGAGATGTCAACAAAACTCTCTTTATTCTATGAAAAATCTAAGAACTTAGCATTGAAAATCATATTAAACCGCTGTGTTAGTGTTGTGCTATTCTTTGTTGTTTCTATTCCCACTATATATTATTGCCACTCTAACTTGCCACACATATTGGTAACGATTGTTGCTTTTGTATCATTTTATCCCAACAAATCCTCCATAACCTTTTTTCCTCTTTTAAATAGAATAGCCTCGTAGTTGCTACCTCAGTCGACCTCAACTCGTTGAAATTCCTTTCGAGCAAATAGGAAGATCATACCTTAGAAGGGCCATTGTCGAGGTGACTCTTTGCATGCTTAAAGTCCACTATGAACTCTCATAGAGAATAATTCGAAGAAAACTAAAGGAAAGTTTGTGTCGATCCTCACCTCTTAAATCCCCCTTCGAGGATAATGCTTACCTCAATTTAGCCAATGTGAGAGCTACTCAGAAAGACAGACAATGATCACTTGAGTGACAAGCTCTATATCCCTCACTACCATGATCTCTTAGATGTAGAAGTCGCTCATTGAGGCTGCAAAAAATCCGGTAGTCGTAACGTATGTATAAGAAGAAGACAATTCTACTCGCGGCACATCAGAAAGAAGCTGAGAATGCTCGTAGTAATACCCACAAGCGGAGGGATGAGGAAGGCTTAGGCTACTCAATAGAGTATATAACATGTTCAAATTGCAAGGTAAAACCACTGCATTAGTTCAACTAACTTGCTTGGTTCCCGCGTTCCACCCAACCAAAACCACCGCATTGGCTGACTCGAATGCTACACAAGACTTGTTTGATCTTCCTAGTTAACCTCACTCGCTTTATCAACTAGACTTTCGTAGCATGTTTAGTATTCGACCCGCCTAGCTCACCCATTCCTCCATATCATCAGACTTCATTTGAATTTTGATGATATACAACTAGGAATTGATGATCTACAACTACAAAATGTATAGGATGGAAAAGACACATTAGAAACGATCACACCTTCATGAATTATCCAACTAAATATTGGAATTGATGATATGTTTGATTTGTGAGTCATCCATTCTCATCCCCCTCTTACATTTCTCTATCAAACCATGAAGTCGACTAGAAATATATGATACTTGGAGAATGGAATATAACAATTATATATATTTGTTACAAACAACTATTTAGAGAATGAATATAACCATGAAGACAATGAGAGAATAGTAAGACTATCAGAGTCAATATTCTAACCTCATTTTTTTAACAAAATAAATCAGTTACTATTCCAAAAATTAATAAAAAAAAAGAATAACTACTACAAATCCAATTCAGTGCAAGAGTAAACAACAAGATCAACTTTTGGCCAAAAGGAATGAATCATCAAGCAAATGGGAGTTTGTAGCCATGCTGACCCTGTTTAGGTCAAGCACAAGAGTAAATATATCATCCATCTGTACTCTATAGGTCCACTACTTAGTAGTGTTGATAATGATATGTGACAAAACATACATGCCATTTCAGTACCAGCCATGCCCAATGTCATCAAATTGAACAGCACTAGAGTTTCATTGTTTTTTCCCATTTCGATTGTTGACATAGCAAATGATCTAGTGTTCCACCACATCATCACCACATTACCAACTTAATACTTAACAAATGGACAGAGTGCAGATGAATTATATACTTGAAACTATACAACTTCATACAAATTCTTTAAAGATCATACAAAGAAGCTGCACCTATAAACCACCATTGGCAGAACTGCTAATTCTTAAAAGGGGGATGGCATAATAAGCTACTTCCCTTAAACTCAACACAATCTTTGTGGTATCATTGTTCCTGTTAAGATCAATGAGGTGTCAGTATACTTCATTATTAGTATTCATACATGGAAAATGATTAAAACGATATGACTTCCAAAACACTGGTTATGGTTTTTCATGTGGAGTGAATGTGCCAACCAACATTGGCAGAGAAGAAACCCATTTGAACAGCTTATTATGGACCTGGATGATCTTGATCTATTGATGACCATTTCCTTGCACTTGTTGTAACCTCTAGTTTACATAAAATGAACAAAAATTTCTCATGTCTTGAACTTCTGTCTGATCTTTCCAACACCTTCCTTGCAATCTTCTACCATCCTCCGAGTCCGGTCTCCGACAAAACAGCTGAACTCAGAGGCATTTTCCTGGACACCATCCACTGAGTATTTAGCTTTAGCAGCTAAATTTTTCCAAAGATCCAGTACCTGTGTGGAAGCAGCTAAAGCCTGTTGTTTCAAAGTTGTAATTAAAGATAGAATCTTTTCGGCTACTTTCTCAATTGTAGCAGAAGATCTGAATCTTAATTCAGCTGCCATTGATTTGAGATTCTTAACCAAGCTTTCGCCTCTTTCAATCGTTGGTTCAACTGGAGACTGCTCCAATGCTGTTACAGTGAAAGCTTTATTTTGTAAACCTCCATTAACAACATCAATTAAATGCCCCTTCCACCTTATTCTAGCTTCTTCAAGTACTTTGGCATACTCCTTAACTCTTTTGGCCTCCTCCTCTGCCCAGGATCTAATGAAAATGCAACATAAATAATTTCAAACCATGCACAGAAATATATCATTTAAAGGAGAAAAAAGGAACTTTTGCTAGCAGTTGTCCCAGTCGTCAAGCCTGACAAAGCTCATAAATTGGGATGACCCTAGAAGCCTGGGACTTAATTGTTTGGGCAAACGAATTGAAACAAACTCATGACATGAACATGTACATAGTGAGGGACTGCTGGGTTGAGCATTTAGCCTTATTAGCTTGAATCATCTCGGGGATGTGTTGCCTGTAATTTGATAGATCATATTTAATGTGTTGCATGTGATAAGAAAGCTTTTTCTATGACTTTCCAACAAAAACTAACTCGAGAGTTTTTTCTATATCAATTCTTGACACCGAGCTAGCTTTTGTCATGTTGATCTCCAGTCTAGAAGATAACATGGGTTTGATAGTCAATTTTTCATAGTTTTAGTTGCAGAGAATAATTGTACTCCTAACAGGGGCAGAATTCTATGTGCTTGAGAGAATGAAATGTAATTTTCCACTTGGGGCTTCAGTTGAATCATCTAATGTGGTGTGGCCTTTGCTTTGTATAATCAATGAGTATTATTGATATATGCATAATTTTACATGACCACATTTATTTACTAAAAAAATGTTAGCTCTCTGGTTAGGTAACATCACCCCACAAACTAGGTGGCCCTGGAGTTTGTTGTGCTTGGAGACCTTGTCATAGGGAAGGCCAGGTAAGCCATGAAAAAACATGGTAGCTTCGGATTGCATTGCGCCCAACCCATTGACATCCCTTGCTAATCCCCCTCTCCCTAACTGTCCACCTCACCATCAGACATCATGGTAGTACACTATAGTATGCTTCCTTCTCCTAGGGTGATATCATTCATACTATATGTTCAGGTAGCTTGCACTTAGTTAAGGTAGCTTTCTGCCACTTAGTCAATGACTGAGTTGGGAAACGCACTCATAGAGCTAACAAAGCTATACTATAACAATCAAATTGCTATTTTGACCATTTTGAATACCTACGAGCTATTGGAGCAAAAGGTAAAGCCGTCACCTTAGCGACCCCTCTAGGATGGCTCCACACTCTTTGGAAGGGGGTAAATCACGAGGACATTTGCCCTAGTGCAGCGGCCCTTTGCACATGGAGGTCAGACACCTAGCGAGACATTTTGCACCAGTTGGAAATTGACCCCAAGACCTATTACAGCAACCCAACTACGCCAACCCATGGGGACAAATACCTACGAGCTATTGTTCCATAAGAGGATGAAACTCTATACAGATTAATTGACACTTTATCGTAAAGGTGAAATACAATGAAAATATCACCTCTCCAAAGGTTAGTTAGTAGATCTACTTGCCAAATCTAGGTCCTAGAATAGAATATATTTATAATAAGCTGGATTTCCTTTATATCTTTAAACTAGCTTAAGGGAGAGTATAGGGACCTAATTGTAGATACCACAATTTAGGATGCAAAGTGTAAGTTACAATAATGAATACAAGTAAAGGTAGGGAGGGCCACTCATGAATTCAAATAGCAACCGAATGTCTGAATTCAAATTGACTTTCCTGCTGGATTTTTTTTCTCATAGGTGTGTGCAGTAGTTAAATTTTACTGAAAATTATATATTACATGCCGAGGAACCTTAATTAAAAGTACAAAGTCCTCTCAAAGACTAAACTAATGGTTTTTCTATAAAACACATAATCTAGTACCAAGGTTCTTTGCATTCCACAAATTATTCATAGATACATCAAGAATATAAATAATGAATTGAGAATTCTCAATCATTGAAACAATTACAAGGAAGAAAGGCTAGCCATAACCCACAAATATTATCAACCAAAAATGTTCGTATTTGAATGGTACAATCTTGATTCTTAAGTACTAGAAACCTTTGCAACATAGTACCACATGTAAATGGGAAAATGAGATTGACTTTCTATGATGAGATATGGGTGTAGCTGATATACGCCCCATATGGAGCTAAAAAAAGGATCCATTTTTTTATACATCCTTAGCAACCTACATGAGATTCTTTAGCCTTTTAAGATTATCAGGCAACGTTTTAGGACAAGTGCTTTGGCTCAATTAAATTCTTAGTTTGCAAAACCTCATTAGTAACGTGCTAGAAAGCATTACATAGATTATGTAGCAAGACAAAATATCTTTAGAGAACCACAGAGAAGAGAATAGAGTATTAAAGTACCTTGCTAAGTGCATAGCTTTCCTCTCAACTTCCAGCTCATATTGCAACTGAGCAATAACGTGATTTTGGCTTTCTGCCTCTTGTCTAAGTTTGTTGATCTTATCCCTCTCAAAAGATATCTCCAGCTTGTTACTCATGAGACTCTGTAATTGCTCTTCCAACTCATGCCTTAACCTGGAAAGGACTTCCATTTCAGATTCAACAGCAGCATGCTCCTTGATTTGAGAATTATGTTCATCCTCCCTTTCAGTCTTTAATCTATCTAATTCAACCTTCACTTCTTCTGCTAATATCTCTAAAGCCTTTGCTTTCTCCTTTTCCTTGGTAAGTTCTTTCTCAAAATTTGCATTAAGATCATTTTCAAGTTGAGCTACCAAAGCAGCATGTGCATTCACAGCAGTTTCAGCCAATGATTCAGCTTGAATCCGAGCAAGCTCCTCATTGACCACCTCTGCCGCATCACCTGTTGCAAGTGCAATAGCAGCTTGTGCCTTCGTGACAGGTTTATCAGGTTGAAATAGTCTTGTGCGACCTATTCATTAATCAAGTAGGACGGTTAATTGCTGGCAATCTAGTATATTATATATAAACAGAAGACCAGGTAAATTTTACCAAATGCAAGAGCAGAAATTCCTTGCTCGCCAGAAGATAGATCAGCCACCAAAGCTGGCCAAGCATCTGGATTAATTTTATGAATATCTATATAACCAGAGCATTGGTATAGGTCCTGATCATAAAAAGATATCATGAGTGTGTAAAGAACTGATGCTTAATCTCCAAACAAGGCCAAGAATAAGTGACCTAAGGACTTTTTTGCTTTACATTTTGATCAACTTGTGGAAGTTGCCTTCTTTCAACAGCCATCTTCCAGCTTATGAGATCTAGACGTGACACAGGCCTAATATGGAATGTGTTTGATCAAAAGGTGTCACAGATGCTTGCTGCAAAAGGAAAAATAAAGACATGAGGAGACATGTTACCCTTCAGGCAAGAAAAGAACAGAATCTTGCTGATTGCTGGAGTGACCCAAATCCATCAAAGAAAGCTTGCTAGAGATTAGCCCAGCCTCTGCCAAGCCTGTCCCAAGAAACAAGGCATAAAGGAGAGGATATGAGACTGATAAACCATACAAGTCGCATCATGTTATAATTAGTTGCTCATGCTCTAAAATTCATACCTTGAATATAAGGAAAATCTGGGTCTTCTTGTGTAACATCATCAAATGCAAGTTCAGTTATGTTCTCTATGTACATAGCTGGATAAATCTTTGAAAGTGTAGTCCTGTTTTAGGAAAATCAGGAACTTAATATACATACTGCAGCATGACTCCCTATGAATATTACATTTTAGATTTTTTTTAAAAAAAGCAAAGGATAACATCTAAATAATCTTATCTAAGAAGTAAGCTGGACCTATTTGGTTTTCAAGTATATTGAATAAAGTTCTGGTTTCAGTTTCACTAGCCATCGATATAGATGTTAACACTTGTGTACATGAGATTATTAAGAAAATAAAACAGGCTTAGAAACCCTAAAAACTAAGGCAGGGTTTGGTTTGTAAATTTTCTATTTTCATTTTCTGAGAAAATAAAAAAGCATTGTCTGGTTGACAATTTCCACATTTGTTTTCTAGAAAAGGAGATATCATTTTATAGGAAAATAGAGAATGTCTAAAAGTCATTTTCTAAGAAATGGAAAAACGCGCATTTTTTAAAAAATAAAAATAGAAACCAAACACTCTCTAAGTAACTCAAACAAAGCAAACCAGCAAGCTATTAGCAACTCAACCTCCAAACCAGATTAAAATTGGAAAGGATCTAATATCCAGTGAAAAAGTGAATAGAAGGGTCCAAATAGGTGACATCATTAATCGTACAGATTGTGACCCTTGCATTTTGATCACTTTCTAAAAAAAAGGATTAGTCAGATACACAGAAATAAACAACAAAGCCTGATGTAGGTTAGTTGGAAAACAACTGAATTATACCTGGAAAGATTACTGCTGGCAATAACTAACCAACGAGCATACTCACGACGAGTACATACAGCTTCTGGCTGAACATCAGCCTCAATAACCTACAATATTCAACTGAGTGTGATAGATAACTATGGTAGTCCTATAAGAGAGAACAGATATGCACATACTAAAAAATTTCAGCTTTTCTACAGTGATAAATGAAAAACTTATCTTGTTTTGTCCCAATCAAGATTAACATATAAATAACTAAATAAAAGTTCCTGACACTTGACCATTTACGCCAATATAACATTATCCTTCAAGAAATTATAAACACATGACAATTTAGGATAATTGCAAAACCAAAGTCTTATAGAAGAGAATGATGATAAATATAGTGAAGAAATCTACATTGTGTAAGTCAAGAGTTTACTTAAGAACGGTGATGAATTCATAGGGATCTAGCATAGGGTAATAAGATTTTATAATTTAACAATTTTTTGGCATTTGTTAGGAACCCATTTATAAATGTCGGATACCTACTTGAAACTAAAACAATACACACAAATATAGCTGTAAATGGTATGTAATACATATATACAAGCAGAAAGTACTACTTGTGGTTAAACCGTAACAATTTTCTTGGCAACATGATACAAGAGTTGATACCTCGTTTCTCTCATGTCATGTGCCTATGAGATCATCTTCCTCATGCAATCATGACTTCGTACATCTACGAAGATGCTCACACACAGTGAGTTCCTATCAATTGAGTGATTCTCTTGTCTCGTCATTATGAATTTATGATTCTTCTTCCTCATCCATGTGCTTTTGTTGCCACAATTTGCCCCATCATTATTCATCACCAACTCCAGGTCTGTTTGCACGAGGCTTTCTTTCTTCATCAGACCAAGAATCGCACTCGCTCCTCAGCCCACATCTACTCATAAATGATTCAACTCATGCTTGTTCTCTTCCCTACACATGCTTGCATGATACCTAGAGTTCCTTGCTCCGGCTGAGACAAATATGCCTACATGTTTCACCACCTTTGCCTGCCCTTACCAAATCCGGAGTCGATACCCACCAAAGTGTGGTCCTTCAACTTCAAATAATGGCCATTGGCAGCAATCCCTTGTCTTAATACTGCTACAGATATAACACCTCCTTGACTTTGTTTCTGCTACTGTAGTTTGTCGGCAACTCCTGTCATTCTTTGATTTCCCAGCGGTCCTGTGTTGAAATGCCAGTTCTTCAATTACATCAAAGTCCTTTCCTACCACTTCCCTCCCAACTTTTCTGAGCTCCATGACCACCACCTTAAAGATTAAATTGGGAAAGTTTTGTCTCCTGTGTTGCTCTATCAAAGTCAACTAAAATACCTAACATCAAAAGTTGCTCATTCCTGAATCAGACAAAGTAATTTGAGGGAGGATAATCGCTCGAATACATGTCCTACTTTTGGAGGCTATTGACCTATAGTCTTCTAAGCTCATTGAGACCTGGACACAAGCATGAGATCTGTATGCTTTGATTATTTGATATTTCTTTTGCTTATGAGGGAATTGGGAATCAACCAAGTTAGGCAAGAATTGAAGTGTTGATCCGGTTTCAATTTGAAAATTCAAACACAACCAGCAAACAAACTAATGTCATATCATCTAAGAATCTGCAAGTGTCAATCTAATTTCATTTGAAAATTTGAACACGACCAGGAAACAAACTAATGCTGAATTGTGTAAATAATTAGCAAGTGTTAATCCGATTTCAGTTGAAAAATCAAACACAACTAGGAATCTAAGTAAATAGATAAGGATTTGATTGGCTATCTAAAATAAAGGAGATTTGGAAGAATTGTGTTGAAAGCTCAGTAATTGAACCATTCCAACTCAAATTTTCCAAACCATCAACAAGTAGTGTCGCAAACAATGGAGAGAAAGGAGTGTCAGTGCTTTTTGATCCTACTAGCTGGCAAGTGTAAGTCTATTGTTTAATGGAACACAAGAAAACAAAGTTTTGAAGAAGGAGAGGTTAAGTCAAGAAACTATCAACTATTAACAATAATAAAGTTTTATTAACATTATTTAAGTTATACGATTATCAATAATATTTGATTAGTACCAATGCTAATTTTTATTGCTAATATAATTGTTATTATTTATTTATCTTGTTGTAATGATATTATTTATATATAACAACAACCAAACTTTATCCTACTATGCTATGGATCCTCCTAGCCATTGGACTCTATCCCTTACTATATCATCATTTATATTTAAATAAATTTTATCATGTTTTATCATTGTTAACCAAATCTTTTTAAATCATTCTCATTAATGTGTGTATTTGTCATAGTTTCACCTCGTGTCTGGAACATTTATTGGTCATCTAAGTACATATTCATACCACCAAATAAAGAATGATATTAGTTATACAATTTAGTTATTATCAATAATTTTAATTTTATATCATAATACATATAATGGTTGATATTAATTGATTCTAAATACCTAATTATCCAAAAATTTGGTGTTATTGCTCCTAAATATTTTCTTTACCAATTCCAAAGAAATGAATACATTTGATAACTAGGTTTTTGGAAAATCCTAAATTTTTTACCATCATCTTTAAGTGATCCTAGTATTAAATATATTTGTAACAATATGGGATTTTATATATTATTAAACCACTTTGGTAGGAAATGTTGGGAATCAATTTGTAACTTCTAAATGCCTACATGTAAATATACAAATCAAGATTTGAAATCTCAAGCTTTACAATTTTCATACCATGCCAGAGGACCAACATATGATAATGACAGATAGGAGATGGACAGAGAATAGAGATATTAATTTTTTATTTTATTTTTATTTTTGATTTTTTTTACCAATTCCAATAACAACAACCAAACTTTATCCCACTAGGTGAGGTTAACTATATGGATCTTTTTACGTCATTGAACTCTATCTCATATTATATCATCATTTATACTTAAATAAATTTTATCTTGTTATATTGTTGTTAACCAAGTCTTTTTTAGTTTTTCTCTTCCTTGTTTAATATGTGTATTTGTCATAGTTTCACATCGTCTAACTGGAGCATTTATTGGTCATCTAAGTATATGCCTGTACCATCTTAAATGTGTCTTTCGAAGTTTTCCCTCAATAGATGCAACTCCGACTTTCTCTCTAATGTTCTCATTTCTTATTCTGTCCATCCTCGTATGTCCATACATCCACCTTAACATCCTCATATCTGCAACTCTCATTTTCTGCTCATGTGCTTGAGTCACACCCTAACATGCAACTCTCATTTTCTGCTCATGTGCTTGAGTCACACCCAACATTCAGTTCCATATAACATAGCAGGTTTAACTGCGATTTTGTAAAATTTTCCTTTTAAGTTTTAGAGATACTTTACGGTCACATAAAACATCCAATGCTCTTCTCCATTTCAACTATCCTGCTTGTATTATATGTACTCCATCGTTTTGCAAAAATGAACTTCAATATTTAAAGCTCTTGGTTTCGGACAACTCATCATCTTACATCTAATAATACTAAATTTAAATTCTATATATTGTGTCTTTATTCTACTAAGCCTAAAACCATTTCCTTCTAATGTTTCTCTCAAAATTCTAATTTAGCATTTACTCCTTCACGTGTTTCATCTACCAAAACAATATCATCTGCAAACAACATGCACCACGATACTGTGTCTTGAATGTGTGTAGTGAGTTCGTCCATAATTAGTGTAAGACTTAGAGCTAATCTTTAATGTAACCTTATCTTTATTAAAAATAATTCAGTTATTCCGCCTAAAGTGTTTACTCTGGCAGTTACATCCTCATACATATCCTTAATTAGTTCAATATATGTTACGCTAACACTTCTCTTTTTTAAAATTCTCCATATAATTTCTCTTGAAACTCTATCATAAGCTTTTTCTAAATCAATGAATATCATATGTATTTTGTTTTTGGTGTCGATATTTTTCAATTAGTTATCTGAGAAGATGAATAACTTCTATTGTCGACCTTCCCGACATCAACCCAAATTAATTTTCGATCACCATGGTATCCTTCCTTAATCTTTTTTCTATTACTTTCTCCCAAAGTTTCATGATATGACTCATTAGTTTAATACCTCTATAGTTTACACAATTTTGTATGTGTCCCTTATTCTTATATAAGGAAACTAAAGTACTTACCCTCCCTTGATCAGACTTTTTTTCATTTTCAATATCATATTCAATAATTTTTTTAAAATGATTTATATAATTTTTTATTATTTATTATTTTTACATTTAATTTTTTAATTTTTTATAATTTATTTTTAAAATTTAAATAATTTACCAATTTAAATCATTTAAATAATTTTTTTAAAAAAAATTACCAATTCCAAAGAAGAATGAATATATATAATAGCAAGGTTTTTGAAAAATCCTAGATTCTTTACCATTAACTCTTTAAGTGGTCCTAGTATTAAATATATTTACAACAATATGAGATCTTATACATTATTAAACAACTCTAAGAGGAAATATTGTGACTCTATTTGTAACTTTAAAGTGTCTACATGGAAATATAGAAATCAAGCTTTGAAATCTCAAGCACCATGCTAGGGCACCAACATATGATGTTGATGATGGATTGGAGATGGAGAGGGAGAGAGAATAGAGATGGATAAGAAAAATAAGAACAAAACTACATATCTAGGGATAATATTTATATCATTTTATACCATAATTTTTATCCCTCATTGAAAAGGTACAGTTTTGGCACCATGTTGTTTTACATTTACCATGCTTTGACATGCATGGAAGCATGACAAGATAAATTTAGATGTGTTTTATTTATTTAATACCATTTTAATTTAGATTATATATAAAAATAATAGTATAGCAATTAGATAGTCAATTGAATTAAATTTTATCTTATTATAATGTAAAGTTTCTTCATGTGTTAAAGCCTATCAAAACAAATTCAAATGTGATTTGCACAATCTAATTTTATGATATTTTCGCGAACATCTCACATTTTACATTTCTAACATCATGAACCCTAGCCGACCCCACCTAGTGGAATAAGGGTTGATTGTTGTTGTTGTCGTCTATCATAATGGACCTTAGTTAAATATTCTTACACTAAAGATATGAAAAATATAATACAAGGAAAATCCATGTAGGTCCTAATCTGAGCGCATTGCTGGAGGAGATTGCACAAGTGTATCACTAGTCACCTAATCTCCTAATAAAAATTACAAATCACCATGATATCCACATGTCATACTACGGCCTACTTGGAGCCAATACCACACCTAACTGTAAAATTGCCCAGTTATGAACTTTAGTACATAGAATGTAATTGTTAAGATGTTGCATTTTCATGCGGCAAGTATATTTATATAAAATCAATGGCAGCAAGGAGGTTAAAAGGGATTCTTCCGCTTAAAAATTAACAAGAGTTGTAACATAATTGAAACTTGAAAGTTTCTTAGATAGACCTGGTAGCAAAAAAATAGTCTACTTTCAGTAGATGCTATTGTTTAGAATGTCCATGTGCATGTATGTGTCTGACTATATTAGGTTTGCAGGATTCTAGCATAGTTTACTTTTTTTCATCCTGTATGGAACTTGGATAGTCTAGCACATTTTCTCATAGGATCATAAGATCTTAAAGCCAAGACAATCATAAGGATCATAGATGGAAAGTAAAAAAAACTTCATGGCGTGTTGAGATCCTATCATGAAAAGTAAAGAGTTAAAGTATCCTTACAATACTTAAATACAGTATTTTTCAACAAATAGACCAATGTTGTCATTAGGACATAGAATTTCTAACTAATTCAATAAATAGCAACAGAAATAAAAAAAAACTAGTTATTACCTTTAGAAATTGCAATGCTGCTAAAGCTTGCCCCTGAACCTGATCAACTAATGGAGGAACCAAAACTTTTCCAATGGGTATTTGGTGAGTTGCAGATATGTGACACGGAGCAGGTATTCCAGAATGAGAAGATTGTTTATTAAGTGGTGAATCAGGAGATAAGGTTCCATTTTGATTTACAGATTTTAAATCGGATTCTATTTGACCTAGCTTTTCTAATACAGTTACAGAATGGATGGCACGTGATTGAGAATCAATTAAATCTTCTGAAGAATTAACACTATCGTTCTGAAGCAGCAGACTGTAAGTGTCACGAAAATCTAAATTGAAAGATGTTTCTGGAGAAGCATTTTCAATGGGGTTGGATGATGGCAGATCTAAAGTGAAAGATTCAGGACTGTGCATCTTGTTCTCTCCAAAAGCTTGGTCCTCTGTGAAAGACCGTGAGATCACTACCAAATCCTGGGAGCCAACTTGGCTAACTAAATTTTCCTCTGAAGCAGCGTCAAACTGGCTCTCAGATCCAACAAACTGATCAAATGGGACTTCAAAATTTGAGTTTTCTGCAGCTTTGATGCTTCCTTCATAATGATCATCTATACAAACAATATCAGATTGAACTAAATCATCATGTGTCATAGTCCTGAGCATATTCACATCATTTCCTGTCACTGAGTTCTCAGTCTCAGATAAGGTGGCGGCATCAAAATCTTTTATAATCTCCTTACTAGGTGGAACACCAGCACCAGCAGCATTTGTAGGAAAATCAGCATTACTGGTATTAAATCCATCAGGTAAAGGACTATCATTAATTTCTTCTACTACTTCAGTATTATCTTGATCAAATGTTCTCTCAGTAGCATCACCGTCAACTTGGGTTGATTTAGCATGTATAAATGTAGCTTCAGTGTCAACATCTCCATTTTGTAAAACATCCAATCTGCTCTTAGTTGCTTCTCCACTAATTTCTGGGAGGAAGTCCTGGATAACACTTAATATTAGTGTTTACAGATTTACTATGTTTTCTTTATGAACTAAAGCCACATTATTGTAGAACTGTCTTACTCGATCAACATTCTCATCGACATCACTGGATATGAAGCTTTCCTGCTCTGTTGTTACTGGTTCCATCTCTCGGTTGGCTCCTGTTGAAACTCTAATCAAAGCATGCACTTTGATTGGCTATATGTGTTTGCAAAAATACTATATGGTTGTCGAATAGCTGAAAGTATTTGACAAATTCTTAAATGCATAACGTTCAAGTAACAATAGCTGTCTCACAACTAAAGAGAGGTTACCAAATTTTTAAGGTGTCTATTTTAAATGAAAAATAATATTAGAAACATAAGTTGTTTTGATCAATAGAACATACCATGTGCACGCTTACTATAAATTGACAGTGCTGCAAATGTAACTCCAGCAACAAAAAGTAGTCCAGCAAGTGCAGCTCCTAGCATACCTGGAAGTGCACTTCTACAAGTGTTTCAACAGACTCAAAATTGATAAGAAAATGTAGAATAGTTGTAATACAATCTCAATAGCAGGAAACACACAGTTTGATTAAGAACTTTAAAAACCAAATGCTATAGTTTTTTTGTTGGCTATCAACAACCCAGTTCTATTCTGAAAATATTTTGCCTAGTTCAATTACACAAAATCAAGATCATCTTACATCTAATAACATGATCATCTTCCCTTGTTGGTAGATTAAAGGAAGACATATCATGTTAGATTAGGCAGAATTTGTTTACCAGGGAAATCAAGATTATCAACATATTCTTTTTCTTATTGGTGCTAGCAAGTTATTTACCCATGAGAAAGGTGACTTAACTTCATCAGAATAAATTAAATATTTCCTCATAATCACTTTTTGAGAAAAATCAACTAAGAATTGCAAAGCATATGTGAAAAGACAATAAATTACTGCACAAGCTGTTCCAACAATTGTTATACAGAATTCCTTAAAATTGAGAGGCTCCATCATAACTAAGAACACACCCCTACACTAGCACTTGTGATTTCCATTTTTTCTTTCCATGCCTTTTCTTTTGACCTAATATTATAGGACAAAAATCAAAAGTGCGACCCTTCATTACAGAATTGCCACGAGGGCATCCCTTTTATTTTATGATCAAGCGGGTGTCTCAAGATGTCTCACCCAGTATTGTCTTCCAAATTTATACTTCAAAGCTCGCTGCACCTTTACTCGGCCACCTAAAAATAGTAGAACGATCATCTAGCCAAGAAAATGCGCGCCTCTAAGCAAACTCATGTAGCAATTTTAAGTGCAGTTTTGGTAAAATATGCTACATTAAATTGTAAATTTTAAAAATATATATACCAAAAAATCTGTAAAAAAAAAGTAAAATGATATGAATTCTACCATAAATTTTTTAAAGCTGTTACATTGTTTTAAAATTTAAAAAATAATTAAAAAAAATGTATTCCTTTTCCATTCTAAACCAATTTACGGTCATGTAGAATGTAGAAGTTTTGTTCAACAGTGCTACTCTTCTATGCATTCTCCAAATGTAATAGTCATGTGCATTCTTTTTCCAATTTTAACTAATTCTTTAAATTCACAAACATCTACTCCTGTGTTCCATGTACCCTCTAGGGTCATGGTTCTCCAATTTTAGAACAGTTTAAAACCAATTGGTCTTAAATTTCTCTAAATTGAAAAAGGATCCTCTTATGTGTTCCCTAAAACCTCTAGAGTCGCTATATATCTTCCTTTTCTAAGGGTAATTGCGGTTCATATAGAAGTGCTACATGCACCCAGAGCGATTAAATTCATAAACAAGCACTTTTATATGTTCCCTAGATCCTCTAAAGTCACTATATGTCTTCCTTTTCCAATTTAAATAAGTTCAAAGACATATATCAGGTATCTTCAAAATTGTTACATGGAGCTAAACTGCTCTAAAATCACAAGCATAAACTCCTATGTGTTCCATAGACCCTCTAAATTTGCTATAAGTCTTCCTTTTATAATTTAGACCAGTTTAAGACTATGTAGTAGTTTTGAACAAAATGTGATATAGACTTAACATTCTAACTCATAAACAATCACTATATGTATTCCTTTTCCAATTATCAGGTTTGTTCAAAATTGTTGTTACATGGAGCTAAACTGCTCTAAAATCACAAGCATACACTCCTATGCATTCCAAAGACCTTCTAAATTTGCTATATGTTTTATTTTTATAATTTAGATCAGTTTAAGACTTAGTAGTTTTGAACAAAAAGTTATACGGACTTAACATCTCTAAATTCATAAACAAGCACCCCTATGCATTCCCTAAACGTTATATATTCTGAATTCATTATATGCATTTCTTTGTAAATTTAGACCAATTTAGATCCACATAAAACTTTTGAACAAAATTGGCTGAAAAGACCTAAATTGCTCTAAATTTACAAACAAGTACTATTGTGCATTCCTTATACCCTTTGGAGTCATTATATGCGTTCTTTTTATATTTGGAACATTTAGATCCATGTAGTAGTTTTGGACAATATTGGTACATAGACCTAAATTGCTCTAAATTTAGAAACAATCCCTAGACCCTCTGAATTTTCTATATGCCTTCTTTAAATTCATAAACAAACACTTTATGAGTCTGTATGTATTCTCTGAGTCCTATAAAAGTGCAGAATTCATTACTCTTCATATTTATACAATTTTAAAAAAACTACTGCCTAGACATAAAAGGGTTAAATTTCACATAAATTAAAGTTATAGAGTTAAAAAATTTCCCATTGCATATATATTGAAATTACAGAGTTACAATTTTCCTACTTCCACATATATCAAAGTTATAAAGTTTTAATTTTCTCCTTACACATATATCAAAGTATAATTTTTTTATGCACATATATCATATAATTACAATTTTCTACTTTACACATAAATAAAAGTTACAAAACTACACTTTTCCTCTCTATCATTATTATTCTACAATCAAGTGATTATTCAACAATAAATCATAACTTTCTTCACCTAATTGACAACTTGCGGAAGAAACTACACTTGGACAACTTATTTTTAGTAAATGATAGTCATGTTAATGGTGTAGTCGAGTGTGCATAGTATGTAAACGGAACTCTAAAACCCAGCCTTGTGAGACTTACTAGGTCATTTGAAGAGGTGAAGCATCTTGCTTCACAATCCCACCTCCAAAAAATAAAAGGCATTTCACTTTAATTTATTTCTATAACTGTGTTAAGCACAACACTTCTAGAGCCATCATGGGAAATCTTGTCTATATAGAACAGAAAGACATCTAACCCTGCAGAACTAACACATTAAATTTTCATAGTATGTATAATAAGAAAAGGATCATATATTTAACACTTGGGACAATTTAGGGTCATATAGCAATTTTGTTCAAAACTACTAGATAGACCTAATCTTCTCCAAATTCACAAACATGCACTCTTATGCATTATATTGTAGAAAAGAACTTTTGAACGAACAAAGGATTTCAAATATATATATGAAAAAGGAGAAGAAATAAAAATAAAAATAGCTAAAGAAAAATGTCAGTATAAATCGGAAAAAAAGGAGAGACTTCTGCCAATGATAGAGAGCCAAAGTGGCATTTGTTGGTTCGACGAAATTTCTAACCTAGTATAACTTCACCAACACTCTTATGCATTCTCTGGACCCAATGGAGAAGAAACATGAGTGAGTGTCGAGATCTGCTTATTTTGATATTTCTTTAAGATTTATATGGTAGAAAATTTTCTTTGAATGAACAAAGGCTTCAAAATGTATACATGAAAATGGAGAAGAAATTTTAAAAAAAAAATAACTGAAGAAAACCGACAGTGTAGATTAGAGAAAAAAGGAGAGAGGTCTGCCAACGACAAAGAGACAAAGCAACATTTGCTAGTTCGATGGAATTAAAGGGTTGCAGTAATATTAGGGTGTCCTTTGATGAATTGAGCAGGATATAGATCGGAAGACAACTTATTCGATTTTATTTGGCCAAGAAAATGAGGGTTAGCAATTTACATAAAGTGGGGCATCCTAGGGCGTTCGTTTGATGATAAATCAAAAAGGCACCTTTTTTTTAGTTGGAACTTGGTATCCAGTTTACACTGACTAATTCGAGTGACCGGTCTGCCCCACATAAGTTTCCCACTAGTCATCAGGATAAATTGGGAAACGCTCGCAGCGGATGGCCCATCAGCCTAACGTCCTTAGGTCAACCGTCCATTAAGGAAAGCTCATCCTTGAATTCACCGAAGCTGAGACTCAATTCTTAGATACCTAGTAAATTGAAAAGGCACCCCTTGATGATTCTATTAAAATGGAGCGTCCTTTTGATGTTTGCCTAATATTATAACCTCAATTTTTTTTCCATGTCCCCTCCATTTATGTTGATTACTAGAAGAAACACATGTTGATTTTTTTTTTTTTCATTTCTCACTAATTGTCATTCTTAATGTACCTCTTTTTTAAATTACATCTGTGGGATTGTATCTGATCTTCAATTGACTAATGTCGTTAACTAATATTTTAAACCGAAATAAGAAAATAAGGGTCAACAAGTAACCAATTAAGTGAGAATTCATCATAAAAATTCAAAGCAAAAAATGTGTTTCCATAAGCTAAGAGGCATGATTAAATACATTCCTTATTATGTGAGTAGTACATGTCTAGAACTTAGCTTCAGCTATGCCAGTAACAAGTTCCATAAAAGAAATTGTCCATCAACTGATTCATATTTAACCAAAAGTCCTTATGTTCTAAAGCATGAAAGAAAATAAGTAATGTATACATGCCACATTTTATCAAAACGAGGTTGACATTTATGTGGAAGAAGATTTTTGAGGGATAGAAAGGAAGAGAGGCAGGAATTTCCTTTGTCTTATAAGGAGAGGAACAAAATTTAACCCTTTAATTTTGTCATTAAAATCCCTAAGACACGTAGGGTTTAACCTATCTTTGCAATACCTTTCCTTTCTCTCCTCTGGAACACCGAAAGTGGAGAAAAGAGATCCAAATTTCCCTTTTCTCTTTAATTAGTTTTTACAATTCCACTA
Source organism: Zingiber officinale (assembly GCF_018446385.1). Classification (NCBI taxonomy): domain Eukaryota; kingdom Viridiplantae; phylum Streptophyta; class Magnoliopsida; order Zingiberales; family Zingiberaceae; genus Zingiber; species Zingiber officinale. The sequence continues at coordinate 135,358,689 of NC_056002.1, forward strand.
AAGTAGAAAAGCGAAATGATTCCATTCCCCCTAACGGGAAAATCAAGTTCACAGATCCCAAATGCCTCGTGGGAAAGTGAAGACTCCACTCCCTACGAAGACGATCCCGTAGCATCTCACACGAGTATGAATTTGTTTACGAAAAACAGCTCACCTTCTAATTTCTCCTTTCCCGAGGAGGCACTCCCACCGTTCCCTGCAGCGGACCAACCAGCGAAGTAATCCGGCGACCCACCGTCAGAGCCACTCCAAGCTCCCCGATTCCTTTGGCCCCCGGAAGCAGCCGCAGACCGAAGGCGACGGCCAAACGGAGGGAACCGCGTACGGAGGAGGAGGAGGAAGAGGCGCGGCGGGGTTCGGCATCTGAGGTTGACCCTCAGATGCAGAGCATTGGGGGACGCAGGGCGACACAGCAACGGCATGATCGAGCGCGGGACGAGGATTCCTAGGGCTTCCGATTGGGAAGCGTAGCAGCGGAAAGGTCGAGGAGGAGAATAAGAAGAAGAGGAAGACGAAGGCGAATGGTCAGAAAAGGATAGGCGAGATCGCGAGTGGATGTAACGGCACCGGCTACGGCTACGGCTACGGCGGCAGTAGCAGCAGTCAGCCGAGAAACAGCGACATATGCCAACTGCCAGCCACACACGGTTTCCCCTATATACCTAGAACTCTTAATTCGCATTTATTTCGTCAACTTACTTGACCCGTTTCATTATTATTCGTTTCTTTAGTAAATGGCACCTACACTATACCTGTAGAGATTTTTTTTTTTTTCTTTCATAATACCTTATGCTTTCGTGATGGTTAGTACTAAGATAAAGTTGGTATTATAAGATAAGAATTTGAATAGTAAGAAAAAAGTCCTTTTTTTTTATTGGTCAATTATAATTTTTCGATTTATTTTTTTTATAGATAGTTGTGAGGTTGATCGTGTGGTAAAAGGCGATTCGCTCACCCCCAGCGCCTCCGTCAACCCGTCCATAGGCCAACACGGGTTGTGAGGTTGATCGTGTGAGGCTATTGGGGTGACGAATTCTACCTTTATTACTACCGTAGAGATTTTTTTTCTTTAAATAGAACATGTAACTATGGAATGTTGGGGTTCTGAAATGTCCTTCACGAGCGTTTCCCCATTTAGCCCTAGCGGTAAGTGAAAAACTTCCATAGGATCAGGTCAAGCATCCCAAATTTGATGTTACCTTGTTCATCATTTTTTTATCATTATTCATTTCACATACTCAAATTTTTAAATACAATAGTGTGGTATATTTCCGAAATACCTATACTTTTGCTATTCATGGACTAATTTGATTCAAAATTGATAAAATTAGAGAACTTTAAATTCCTTCACACCAAAACTAATGTATTTTGGAGAAAGCATCATTAATATATGTATGCTCTTAAATCTAAATTTGATACTTGATGATATAAATTGAGATTAGTAAATTAAATTGAGAGAACATTTTTAATTTTTTACTTTACATATTCAAAAATTAACCATTCATAATTTGCACTATCTAATTCAAATATGAGAGCATAGATACATTAAGGAGATATTTTAAGAGTATTGATTTTGATTTGAATTGATTCGGAGTTCTCTGGGTATATTAACCAGTTTCGTCATTCAAAAATTCAAAAGTTTAATATTTTTCGAATCAAGGAGTCTTAGAAACTCAGGTTAGTAAGTATCATTGTCCTAAGTCTTATAATGAGCTTATTATAAATTCTATCGAACCTTTACATCAAATTCATATATGAAAGCATACATACATTAAGGAGACTTCGGGGAATATATTGATTTTAATTTCAAGAAATTTAGAATTCCTTTAAGTCCATCGGTTAATTTCAGGCGAAATTGATTGATGGACTTAGAAAAAAGAGAAGGAATATTTTAAGAATATGTTACATGATTTAAGTATTTCAAAACTTGGATATGTGAAATAGGTAATACCGAAATTTTATTTTAGAATATGCTACGTGAATTTGGGTATTATAAATCTATTTATTTGTTTAAGTTTTTAAATTTGGTTTTAAAAGGATTTAAATTAAGCTCATCTCGTTTTTATGCTCATCAAATGTGTCAAAGCTTGATAGAGTGCATATATAGCTTAAAAAGTTCATAATTCAACAAGATCAAATTAAATTGGAAGATTGTTGGATCAAGAGGTCAAGTTCAACTAAGAGTTTGACAAATTGTTCATAATTCACGACTTAACGGGGACAATTTGTGTTCACGTCTTCAAACTGATTGTTCGTTTGATCGCTTGAAAGTCAAAATTGTGAATTCGCTCGTAATTGATGTTTTAGCTTGATTTCAAGTTAAGTCAAGATCTTCAAGCAAATTCAATCAACTAAAAGTCATTATTAATTAATTAAAGTATTGAGTAAACTTAAGAGTAGATTATAAATATTTTGTTCTAAAATAGATTCTATTTTAGTCCTAGTTAACTAGAGGAAGGACTTATTCAAGTAAAGTTATTGAGTCAGCTAGGTAGTTGATTGTTCAAAACAGAAGCTTTTGTTGGGATTGTATCAACTAGAGAGATCTTCAGTTGATTGGAATGTTATACATTGGAAGATATGCTTGCTATCACAATCATTAGAGTCGACTTAAAATCATTTGAGTTAATGGAAAGATTTGAGTATTTGATTAGAGAGATTCTTAGTCGATTGGCACCAAACTGGTTAGTGAAAAAAACTTGCTATCTTAGGCATTTGTGGTGACTAAACTTGGTTTTAGTTAGCAAGACTTACAACTAGTTATTGGTTGATAAAATTTCCATATCTATGTTTCATTTGATTGAAGAAGATTTGAATCAACCGAAATTGAGAACAAAAAAGTCATTTGAGCTACTATGAGGAACTTCAAAGTAGAACGACAATTATTGTAAAATTCTTTGATTCACTCTGCCCCTAAGCATTTCCAACACCTCAAGGAGCTTAAAATGAACTAGGATTTAGGATTTAAGGTTAATGTTTATGACCTAGGGAGAAAATCCATGAGCTAAATAATCGAGCATGGCTAATATAAGCATAGATCCCATCTCATCGAGAGCAGTCTAGTATGAAGACTTGGTTTGATATTTATAGTTGACTAAGATTGGATTGCTACCAAATGACTTATAACTAGGTTTGTGCCCTTCGAGATGGGTCATTAGAAGGCATGACCTAAATAAGTCGGGCCATCATGAGGTAAGGCCCCCTCGGAGTTCTTGTTGTGTTGGTATGCCGGGAGACTAGCAACTATACAAATCTGAAGCCTAATCATGTTTCATAGTGTGCATTTGATCTAACACATTTGATCATGTCTGAGAACAGGAACGGTTGACTCATCAATGAAGGGTTGTTCGTATTGGCTCTCTGAAAACTTACATGGTTTGCGGCCTACGAGGAGGAACACTCAAAGAAAGCGCATTAGAATGACGGTCGAGAGGATCCGGTCACAACCACTCTAACGCTCAAGTTAGCTCTCCGTGGGAGGAAAATAGTTGTTGGAAATTAGGGTTTGGATGTTGTGTGTGCATGTCTTGTTCCATAAAGTTCAACAACCTTTTATAGGGACAGGGTGGCTTCGTCACATCCTCCGCGTAATCCATAGGCATTACCACGTTCTTCATGTTACTCGCAGACGTTATCAATTTCTCTGAAATAAAGGGTCATCGTTGCCCATTTATTTCGGAGTGGATGTCTACATTTTTCCATCGCTTCCGCCATGATGCATGCGTGATCCTCGCTTCTCCCTGCATAGGAATCGGTGGCGGCCTAGAGTTGGAAGTCGGGAGTCAGGAGTCGGTGGTAGCTGGGAGTCGGGAATCAAAGTCTTCCCTTGTTGACCCTACCTGCCATTCTTGCCCATGTTGTTGACCTTCTTAGCCATGTAACTTTCGGAGAATACCCCTATATCAACGGTCATCAAGTAAGCTTGAATTACATTCTCCGTCGCGGATGTCTATGTTTTTCCGCCGCTTTCGCCGTGATGCTTGCGTGATCCTTGCTTCTCCCTACATAACGGTTCATCTGAGGACCACTCGGGATCAGTGGCGACCCGGAGTCCTTAGTCTGGAGTCGATGGTAGCCGGGAGTTAGGAGTCAGGAGTCATAGTCTTCTCTTATTGACTCCGCCTGCCATCCTTTCCCAATTGTTGACCTTCTTAGCCACGTGACTTTCGGAGAATACCCCTTATCACCATTCATCGAATAAGCTTGAATTACATTCTCTAGTACACTGGATTCAACTTATCAAAAACAAACCCATCTCTTAACCAATTGCCATGACTTTGTTTGGTGGGTTTGAATTATCCAACTTGGTTGGAGTTGTAATTGGCATTGACTAGAAGCATTCGTTCTTAGGGAAAAATTCCTACTTTGTCCTTGAAGATATACAAAGGATCGAACTTGGCATTCCATGTGTTGAAGACATGAAAGGATCACTTAAGATCCCAATTGCTTTTGGGCTTCCTTTGCAATGACTATATAAGTTGTCTTATGATTCAATTAAATTAAGTTATGTGTAGTGAACTAGTGATTAATTACTTTTGGACTTTCTTTGCGATGGCTATATAAGCTAAGTTGTTTCACGAAAGGAATACGCGATAAAAAAAGTTATATTCCTCTTCCATTTTTCAAATATTTATCTTCATCCTTTAGAGACATCTATGTTTTCATCCATTTAGCATTGAAAAATTAAAAGGAGCATCAATAGTTTTCGATCCATATATTTGTCTTCTTTAGTAGAAAAACATCAAAAAAGCTCATGAGTTCAAAGAAAAATCAATGGTTCTGTTTTAGGACATGATGAACTAGAGCGCAGGCAGCTGCCCTACCGCATGCTCTACGGCGGCCGCTTGCTTGAGCATGGCAGCTTGGATGACATGGCTGTAGGTTCCCTTCTCCATGAACAGCCGCGCGAAGTGGTGCTTGCAGTAGAGGATGCCGTTTAGTGCAGCATACGATGCGGGCGTCAAGATGCACCCTCCCACCGAGCACTTGAAGCATGTCTTGTGGTAATTCTCCCCTTCCATCATCAACTGCAAATATTACATTGTAATTAATGAGCAGATTTGATGTTTGATTTGATAAGAGCTTGTTGATCGATGTTTGATTTGATATACAATTTTACGCACAAACCTTCTCCAAAGGGTACGCTATCTTCTTGCAAGTGGCACATTTATCTTGAGTTCCAGAGAACATGGATGAGTACTTGCTCGGAATCCTCTCTCCGGACCTTGTGACTGCGAATCATATCAACCTTTCAATTAGTAAATAAATTTTTCTACCTCAAAGTGCCACAATCAATGGAAGATCGATCGATCACCGGTCGGGAACTTCTTCGTGAAGGTACCGGTCTCCATGAAGAGCTGCTCAAAGTGTGGCTTGCAGTAAAGAATACCATCCATGGAAGAGTAGTTGCACATCTGAAACACCAATTCATGGCCATTACTACAATAAGGTGAAGTGCTTGTGCATTAATTACTATTTCATTGATGAGTTGATGATGATCAAGTAGGTACAGAGAGAGTTCCATTGCAGTGGCTGCACCGGAAGCAGGACTTGTGGTAGATGACTCCGTCGGTGGAGAGGAAGTCGACGAAGTGGACCGTCTTCTCGCAGGCCTTGCACTTGTCCTGGGTGCCACTGAAAGTCACTGCCATTGCGATGCCGATTAGGTCACTGCCTCTCCTCCTCTCTCTCTCTCTCTCCCTCCGGAAAGGATAGGAATGAAGGAATTGGGAGAGAGGTGATCAGAGGTGTGAGGTGAGAGGGGAGGAGGGGAGGAAGGGGACTTAAAAGAGAGTCGAGAGGAGGGGAGGAAGGATAGGAGTGGAAAAAGGAGGAATCGAGAGTTCCAAACCACATGCTAGGTCAAGTTTCAAACACCAATATATTGATATGAAAATTACTATTTTTAGGGTAAGACCCAACAAATTCAATCACAATTTGAATGTTTAAGATTCATATTTCGATATATATTCTTGATATCATATTTGAATTTCGATATGATTGATATATATAAGTTGTATGATTTGGCACAATCATGGTTAATTATTTGTTCATTAGGTGTGTCACCCCTAAAATTATCTTCATGTAGGATATATAATAGATGATTAAGAATTAATTATCATTATTAATTAGATAATTAATTATGAGTTAATTATGTTTGTTAATAAAGAATTCAATTGAAATAGATTATGAATTTATTTCTTTATTTATTTAAATTAAAAAAGAAAGTAATTATGAACTTAAGAGTTAATTTGTATAATTAGAATTTGAAGGTTTAAAGTAAAAACATCAATTAAAAATTTTCCTATGTCACTACACCAACAACATGTGACAAGCCTTGTCATTGCATTAACAACCTATGACAAGCGTTCATGAGCTAATGCCTTCCTCACAATAATAGATGATAGCACCTTTATATTAGAATATGTTAATTTATATATATATACACGCATCTATATAGATTATCACTATATAACATGAGGGGCACCGTCATGTTAGAATAATATAGTAAAAAATAATTATATTCATCTAAGACGATCTTCATAGTCTGTCCCAAAATTTAGATAAATTACAGGATCAATTTATAGCTGATCACCAAGTGAATAGAGGGTAGGAGGAATTTTTTTTGAGGTCAAGTGCTCGTCGGAAATTGATCTCTGTTTTATTGTAATAAATTTACCACACTCTAGCTAACTGTGCACCTCTGTCCCTCATGAGGACATCTTTATATTAGAAGTTTATAACAAAAAAGTAATTACGCTCATCCTAGGCGTCCTTCATAATCCGTCCCTAAATTATATGAAAGAAGGTAAATCACAAGATCAATTTATAGACGTCCACCAAGTGACTAAGGGATGAAAGAAATTTTTTACCAAACCTTTATGTTAGAATATAAAGTTATATCATGTGTATAACAAAAAGGATGGAAATTTATTATGGATCCATCACCTCAGCGGTTCCTTTAGGGCTAACCTCATCAGTATAGAGAAAAGTAAATTTAAATATACAGATAGGCAATCGATGTTATGTATCTAACTCTTATAAATACTAACTATTATATTAGATAGTAGGTATGAATCATAAATATACAGAATTTGCAAATCATATATCCTATTACAATTTAAGTCAATACTAATGAACAGCTTATTATAGTAATAATTAACTATAAATAAGATCTTGTTCGATTAAGGTCAGCATTAGTAGTAGTATATTATACTCAACTTTTAATATAAATGGACTTAAAAAACTTTAAATTTAAAAATAAAAATGAATCCACGGGATCACTAGTGCAAATTATATTTATTTGATATCAATTTTATATTAGAGTCTTTGCAATGGAGGAAAGAAAGAGTAATTTGACAACTAAGTGTATCCAACAGTGTAATATTTAGATAGTTATTAAACTTTAAAATCAAATGCGGCAAAGAAAATAGGCTAAAAATCAAAAGGTAATTTTTTTTTTGTTTGAATATATATAGTAAAAAAAACAAGATCTTTAGCATCCCATCTAGTCATTTTTCATTTTACTTTTGGGGTTGTTTTAATAACTATAAATTTATAATTGCCATGTAATTATAACCGTTATGAAATCATAATTTATACAACATAATATTAGAGCATCCATATCAACTATTTTATCCAAAAATTTTACCTGAAATTTTAGATAGGATAACTAAAAATCATTTACATCAGTTATGGTATCTATTCCTTAAATTTAGATTTGAAGAATAGTAATTCTCTACATTTAGGGAATGAAACATCTATCCTAAAAATAAAATAATATTTTTTTTTCAATCTCTCTCATTCTATTTATTTTTTCAATCTCTCTCTTATCACTCATTCCATAAATATAATATAAAAAATATAAAAGAAAGAGAAAATTATTAAAAAATTAAAGATGATAAAAATTTTAAGGTAGTTGATATAGTGTATAGTGAAAAGTGATAGTTTAAATTTAATAAAATAAATTATTTATCTTAAATTTTAGATATAGTAATAGTAAACTGATATGAATACTCTTAGGCTACGTTTGGTAGGGTGTAATCTATCTTGTATTGTTATCAGGATTACATTATTATTTTGTTTGTTTTAACTTTAAATCTGTAATGTAATGTAATCTTGATTACAAAAGATAGTGAAGTTTTGTAATCTGGATTACAAAGCAAATACTATGTAATCCGATTATATTATGAGGTCGTTGTTTAACCAAAATTTGAATGTCGAATATACCCCTAGTTAGCAATCGCCCGTCGACCGATCGTCGGCCACCGCCCGTTGCTGGCCGCCGCCGCCGCCACCACCAATCCGATCGTCGGCCGCCACCGCCGCCGATCGTCATTGTTAAGAATTAATAATAGATGATTAAGAATAGATGTTATATAATAGATGATTAAGAATTAATTATCATTATTAATTAGATAATTAATTATGAGTTAATTATGTTTGTTAATAAAGAATTCAATTGAAATATATTATGAATTTATTTATTTATTTATTTAAATTTAAAAAAGAAAGTAATTATGAACTTAAGAGTTAATTTGTATAATTAGAATTTGAAGGTTTAAAGTAAAAACATTAATTAAAAATTTTAATTTGAGATAAATGACACCCTATGTCACTACACCAACAACCTGTGACAAGCCTTGTCATTGCATTAACAACCTATGACATGCGTTGATGAGTTAATGCCTTCCTCACAATAATAGATGATAGCACATTTATATTAGAATATATTAATTTATATATATATACACATCTATATCGATTAAGTTTCAGGTGGACAATTTGACCTCGTAGTTCAGCTCCCAAATAAATTCAGGAAGTAAGGTGACTTTTAACATGGTGCTCCGACATTACTAGTTATTCAAATACCATATACATATGCGTGTGAGTTTTAAACCATGATTGGTTGGAAAAATACTCTGGCACTTACCATTATATAACATGAGGGGCATAATATAGTAAAAAATGATTACATTCATCTTAGGCGGTCTTCACAATTTGTCCTAAAGTTTAGGTAAATCATAAGGTCAATTTATAACTGATCATCAAGTGAATAGAGGATAGGAGGAATTTTTTTTAAGGTCAAGTGCTCGTCGGAAATTGATCTCTGTTTTATTGTAATAAATCTATCATCCTCTAGCTAACTGTGCACCTCTGTCCCTCATGGGGACACCTTTATATTAGAAGTTTATAGTAAAAAAGTAATTACGCTCATCCTAGATGCCCCTCATAGTCCGTCCTTAGATTATATGTAGGAAGGTAAATCACAATGTCAACTTATAGATGTCCGTCCACCAAGTGACTAAGGGATGAAAGAAATTTTTTACCAAATCTTTATGTTAGAATATAAACTTATATCATGTGGGTAACATAAAGGATGGAAGCTTATTATGGATTCATCGCCTCAGCGGTTCCTTTAGAGCCAACCTCATAAATATAAACAAAAGTAAATTTAAATACACAGATGGGCAATCGATGTTCCGTATCTAACTCTTATAAATACTAACTATTATATTGGATAGTAGGTATGAATCTTAAATATACAGAATTTGCAAATCATATATCCTATTCAATTATTGTCAATACTAATGAACAGCTTATTATAGTAATAATTAACTATAAATAAGATCTTGTTCGATTAGGTCAGCATTAGTAGTAGTATATTATACTCAACTTTTAATATAAATGAACTTAAAAAGCTTTAAATTTAAAAATAAAAATGAATCCACGGGATCACTAGTGCAAATTATATTTATTTCATATAAATTTTATATTAGAGTCTTTGCAATGAGGAAAGAAAGAGTAATTTGACAACTAAGTGTATCTAACAGTGTAATATTTAGATAGTTGTTAAACTTTAAAATCAAATGCGGCAAAGAAAATAGGATAAAAATCAAAAGGTAATTTTTTTTTGTTTGAATATATATAGTAAAAAAAACAAGATCTTTAGCATCCCATCTTGTCATTTTTCATTTTACTTTTGGGGTTGTTTTAATAACTATAAATTTATAATTGCCATGTAATTATAATAACCATTATGAAATCGTAATTTATACAACATAATATTAGAGCATCCATATCAACTATTTTATCCAAAAATTTTACCAAAAATTTTAGATAGGATAACTAAAAATCATTTACATTAGTTATGCTATTTATTCCTTAAATTTAGATTTAAAGAATAGTAATTCTCTACATCTACGTTTGGTAGGGTGTAATCTATCTTGTAATGTAATCAGGATTACATTACAAGACTGATTATTTTGTTTGTTTTAACTTTAAATCTGTAATGTAATGTAATCTTGATTGCAAAAGATAGTGAAGTTTTGTAATTTGGATTACAAAGCAAATACTATGTAATCTGATTACATTACGAGGTCGTTATTTAACCAAATTTCGAGTGCCGAATATACCCCTAGTCAGCCATCGCCCGTCGACAGCCCGTCGCTCGCCGCCGTCCGCCGCCGCCACCACCGGTCGGCGGTCGCCCAGCCGCCTCCGGTCGTCGGTCATCGTCGTCGTCGCCGGTCGTCGGCCGCCACCACCGCCGATCGCCACCGCCGCCGTCGATCGTCGGCCACCAGCCGTTGCCGTCGGTCGCCAGCCATCGCCGACCGCCGGTCGCCGGCCGTCGCGGCCGGCGGTCGTCGGTCGTCGCCGGCGGCGGTCGTCGGCCGTCGCCAACCGCCGCCACCGGTCGTCGGCCACCGCCGTCGCCGACTGCCGCAGCCGCCAGTCGCCGGCCGTTGACAGCCGCAAGCTCCGACAGAGGTGGGCGGTCGTCGGTAGAAGTCGTAGAATATTTTTATCATTTTATAATAATATGAATTACATTTCTTATAAAAAATAATGGATACCAAACAAAAAAAATGTAATCATCCTTGTAATCAAAGATTACATACATTATATTACCAAATGTAGTAAAGTAATTAAGAATATATTACATTACATTATAAATTAGATTTCATTACACCGAATCAAACGTAGCTCTAATGTTGATTGAAAATAAAATACTAATTATGATTTGTAACTACTTAATATAAATTTAATCAAAGTAAATTAATGTGGAATAATATTGATAGTTATATAATTACTTTAATATTTGATAAGAGTTAAGAGTAATGTCAAATAATTTGGCATCGTAATAGTACAAATTTTTAACTGTTATAACAATAACGTTAAAAATAAAAATAATTTTGAAAAATAAAATACAAGTGGAGATTCTTTTGATGATTTTAATAAAGAGATGCTTCTCGTGATTTTCCCCCGAGAAAATATACGTTTAGGAACTTAGTGGAATACGAAAGATTTGGGCAACTGCTTTTGTCGAGACACCAATTGGTCAAAGACAAAATCCCTCGTGCCCTCGTCCATCCGTCCCAAGTTCAACACGATAAATTAAATTATAATAATTGAACAAAGTCTTTTTGTCGATGCACCAAGTGACAAAAGATAAAACATTCGTCCCTAGTATTCTATCAACTAATTATAGGATCAATAAAAAAAGGTAAATTAGAATAACTGAGACAAATGGATTAGATGAATTATACGGAACGTAGAGATTTACTTTCTATAAATTTCAAATTCAATCTTAAAATCTCATATGACAAATAATCATCTCGTTACCATCTCAGCTATATCCGTTGACTGAGATGTCAGATTCGAGCCCTCTTATCAACTCTTTATCCATCGGATTATTATTGACTGAGGTGCCTTGCACACGTTTTTATCAATACAGTGGTACTGAAACTCTCAAAAAATCCCTTCGGAATTTTCTGGGACATGCAGCCGCGAAGCGGTGGGTGCAGTTACTAGTCGTTCATAATTTAAATTTATATCCTTAGTGTTAATCATGAGATAAATTAGCGGGATTTATTAATCTTTTGTCATTACAAGGAACCTATTGAATTTTAATTTATAGTGGTAAAAAGATGAATATGTTCGTCTCCAGCGCCCCCATTAATTCGTCCAAGGTCAACATGGAGGAGATAAATCCTTATAATTTATATCCTTCGTGTTAATCTTGAGATAAATTAGAGGGATTTAACTAAAATGAAAGAGGTAAATAACGGACGACTATTAATTTTTGGAATAATGACTAAGATTCAAATTTCAAATTTTATGATAATAATATTTCATGCGTTATTAGATTCATATGAAGGAACATATTAAATTTTAATTTATGATCTAACCGATAATATCTTATATTTTAATCATCTGATGACCAGAGGACACTTTCGTCAATGCACCAAGACGGCACGGCAAAACAGAAGGGGAGAGGGACAGAGATAAGGCGAGAAGATCTTCCTCGTGATACCTTTCGATTCCCCCTACGCATGTACACCAACATCACCATCATCCACCACCCACCGCCACGTAGAGGAGGAGCATACAGAGCATATATAGGGCATATGCAGACCATATAGAGCAAGAGCAACAGCGACAGCTACAGCCAAGAGGAGAGAGTGAAGGAGACGGAGCTGCTAACAGACTACGATAAAGGCCACGGCAGGGCCGACCAAATGGCTGCGACAGGATCTCCTTGTTTCCTTCTCGAGACGATTCTCTCTGCCTTTCTCTCTCTCTGCTACTCCTTTTCTCTGGGCTTTCTCGGCTTCCCTTTTTTTGTTGTATGTGCTTGATTCGGCTGCGCCGCTCCCTCTCTGCCTCCTCGTCGGCGTTCCGTTTGACCTTGTTCTTCGACGGCGAATGGCGTCCTGTAAGGACAACGAGCAGGACCCGCGCGTCCATGGAATCGCCGCTGCCATCCGCGTCGTCCCCGATTTCCCCAAGAAAGGTCCCTCCCTCCCTCCCTCTTATCTTCCTTCCATCTGCTTGAGAGAGAGAAGGAAAAAAAACTCTTTTTTCTCACAAAAAATGGATTTTGTCTGCGGAAACTCGGGAAATTTCCATTTTTGATCATCAATGTTTCTACTTGTTCACTCGACTGAACGCAGGAATCATGTTCCGGGACATCACGACGCTTTTACTTAATCCGAAAGCCTTCAGGAACGCCGTGGACTTGTTCGTGGAGCGGTACCTGGGGAAGGATATCACCGTTGTCGCTGGTGAGTGGTGATTTCCTTCGGCTTCTTTGAGTTTTCTTTCGATGGCAAGCGCCGCGCCCCCTTTCTTCTCACACGCCTGTCTTGTTCATGTGAAAATGTCTTTATCACTCATCTGTGTGTAGTTGGCTGGCAAACAGAGAAATGCTCTACTTTTCATCATTCTGCTTTATGTTTGAGGAAGATTATCCATGGCACTTTGCTTGACTGGATTGCTACCATGAACCATAACTATGATCTAGCTCTGTTTGTGGGACTGGTGGTCTTCACTCTCCATCCAGGCAGAGGTCCATTGTTTGAGGGAAACTGTCTAAAAGGAATGGGCCTCTATATTCTGTCTCTGGGCTCTTGCTTAATGTGTGGATTTGGTTACTAACATCAACCAATCTCCTTTGTCGACCGAAACTCAGACAAACCATAGATGTGAAAACTTCTATGGCTTTTTCTTGTTCTATTTGTGATTGTTGCTAATAAGATCTATATCTTATTAGACTTTTCCAATTAAATACTATTCTGTTAACTACCCTTCGATCAATTCACAGGGATTGAAGCTAGAGGCTTGATATTTGGGCCACCAATTGCTTTAGCAATTGGTGCAAAATTTATTCCATTGAGGAAGCCAAAAAAATTACCAGGTATTTGACCTTTTTATGAGCAATAAAAGGACTAGCACATGAAACAATATATGTAGATTTAATGATATCTTCAACCAACATTGCTTGTTCCTCGACTTAGGTGTTGGTTCGGATAAAACTATATCTTCCAAGATAGTGCTTAATTAGCTATTTCTGTCCATTGTAGAGATCTTTGCATGGTTACATGGTTGGGTCATCTTATCGTATTATATGTACATATTGTTGCGCAGGTGAAGTCATTTCCGAGAAGTATGATCTGGAATATGGAAGTGATTGTCTCGAAATGCATGTTGGCGCAGTCCAACCTGGAGATCGTGCTCTAGTGGTTGATGATCTAATAGCAACTGGAGGAACACTCTGTGCTGCTATGAATCTACTCGGTATGTGACTTAAACAAGTTGATGTGCCATCAATATTTCTCTAACATGCTTTGAATAATAAATTTTTTATCAAAACTCATATATTTTCTAATGTGTGCCATGAATTTGCTTGTCTGTAAATTTTTGTACCAAATTCTTACTGCTATACAAATGACTTTTCGATCTCAACTGGCGACAATGTTCTATCCAATTACTGAAATGGAAATCCACAATCTACAGCATTTCACCGATTAAGTTAGCCCTCATTGTGATTCACTGATCAATAACTAGTTCTTGCATTGGTGTGCTTGAAGAAAATATAAATGCATCCATCCTCTTTCAATTTAGGGTGCTAGATAATCAACATTCTTTAAAGATGTAATAAAGTGTTTATGTGCTATGGCTCTGCGGTCCTATTTGCCCAATATTCGTGCCATTCGTTTTTGCTCTCATTAGATTCGAACGTTTGTTCCTAGGCTGACTAATTGTTTCTTTGGTGTCCAAGGGCTACAAATTTGAATTTGCAACAAGAAAACGACATAGAAGAAATTGGTTTGCATAGATTCGACATCTCTTGTAATGTGCCAATTAAGTAGTTACTGATGGTGTTCGTGTAGATAGCATGGCTAACATGTAGATCATTTTTTCAATGGAAGCTAACAATTGAACTGTGAACACAGATAATGCCAAAATGCTTTTGTGTTTATGGCTACTTGTTACACTAGATTGTACAAGAATATATTTTATATTGTAGCATACTGTAAATAATGAACTCGATAAAGAAAGTTAGTACTGTACTAAGATTTCCTCACTTAACATGATGTATGGGGTTCACATGCTGTCTTTCTCTTCTACATGTTCACAATTATCTTGTGTACCAATCGTTCTAAATCTTGTATTTCGATGCTTACAGTCATTAATTAATATGTGAGGTTATCATATGGCACAAACATACTTAGATGTTTTGCATTGACCTCTTTGTAAAATGATATCGTTGAAAATCTGATTTTTGGTTCATAGGAATGATGGTTGTGACTTGCGACAATTGGCAATCTCAAAGTGTGTAATTGTTTTCCTCAAAGCTTAATTCCCCCCTTTAGGACGTGATGAGAACCTTGAAGGAGAGCTTTGGTGCAACGGTAGAGTTGTTGTTGCATGACCTGGTGGTCATGAGTTCAAGTTGCAGAAATAGTCTCTTGGTAAGGTTGTGTATAATAGACTTTTCCCCGGGACCCACATTGGTAGGAGCTTCGTGCATCGAACTTCCCTTTATATGATGAGCACCTTCTCTCTTTTATGTCTTGCACTACTAAGAAAGTGCCTCTAGTATCTTGACTTGAAAATAAGGTTACTAGAGTTCTGCTCAATAAATTGTGTAATTTTAGCAGTTAAAAGCTTCATGTGCAGAGAGGGAGAAGACACTGCTCGAGAGCAGGCTATTAGTCTCTTAGAATTTTAACTTAAATGAGTGTCGTGGTCCATCCCAGCCCTTCGTCCTTTTATAGATAGGTAGACCCTTGAATGACATTTGCCTCGTAGATGGCAACTACTCGAGTTTGATATGGGGCCTTGCATCACTTGGATGATTTAAATTACATTAGTTTTAAGGCACTGGTTTGCTTGAACTTGTTGGTTCATCCAGTGGCACAACTCAGCTGACCTATTTTCTCACACGGTTATAAAATGGATAGGTGCTTAGAAATAGGCGACCATTTGTTCATGCAAAGTGCAAGGCCTTGAGATTTCCGTGTAAATCATGCATGTGTGTGCCATTTGGCAGCCGTCGTATGATGTTTGCACTACGTTGCTTGTGTGGATTGCACTCGACATGTCACATGCTTCATGAGCCTGGCTAATGGATTCACCTTTCGAACACATATCACTCCATAGTCAATTCTATATCAAACATTGATTGCTTCTATTTATAGCGGTTCAACCTCCTTGAATGATGGTCGTAGTAAATTATCTTTATTTTTTTTTAACATTGTAGCATTCTCATATTCTTTGTTATTGCTCGCATACTGTTATAGTTGTATTTTACATGGGATTTTCGATTTATTCTTTATCTATGTTTCCTTCAGAACGTGCTGGCGCAAATGTGGTTGAATTTGCATGTGTGATAGAGCTTCCAGAACTTAAGGTGTGTCGTATCGTTATCGTTATTATTTAATTAGAATGCTATTAGATCAGTGGTTCCTCTGTAACACTTCTATTGCTTGATCTATGTAGTTTGAACAATATTATAATGTTTTAATCTACAATTACTAACCCCCTATTGTATACAAGTATAAATTCATTTTAGCTCTCCATGTTGGAATTCCTTAATAGTGTTATTGTCGACAGTAATTAATGATTCTACCAATTCTACTCTATATTATTGTGTATTTTAGAATTGTTGTGGCTGTGTTAAACTATATTGTCAATAGTAATTCTGTTTGTTATTTCTGTATATTCTCAGTTTTAACTTGTTTTCGGTGGATTCATCGTCTGAAAGTTGTTTTGAGGTTGGATAGGGTTTCGGTTGCTTGAAATGAACATGTTAACTGACTATAAACTTTGAAATTTATTTTCAGGGGCGAGATAAGCTAAAAGGCAAACCGTTGCATATTCTGGTGGAGTCCCGTTGAGTCTTCCGCTTTCGCTCTATTAATCGGCTGGGTGTCTACTTTGTCGGCTCTAAGCATTTGAGTATTGGGTGAAGCTCTGGATTGGTTATCGTAGCATTGAATTTTGATTAGTTTGTTGTCTGGTTTCTTCTTCATCTTTGGTTTCACAAAGTTTCTGTTGGAACTTCACTCCAGATTTTAGTAAAAGTGATCCTTGAAATCTATAATCTTAGTTTGTAAAAGTTATCCTTGAAATCTATAATCTTAGTTTCTTCCCTAGTGAATCTTTCAACCAAAGAAAATTAGATGTTTTTATCACTAACTACAATGTCTTATTGTATTCGTCTTCCGCTATGCTTGTGATCGTGATGTTGTTTTTCGTCTTGCTGATAGATGGGTATCGAGATGAAGGTTAAGAATCACATAAAATGTGGGCTTGAACTTAGTTACAAATTGAATGAAATCAATTGAGAATTTTGAAATTTTAAGAAAATGTATGTTATCGGTTTGGTGAAGGAGAGCCTTAATATAAAAGTAAAATTATTGTTAAGAGTGTGTATTTGGTTAATTTCGTTTATAAATTAATTAAACATTAATTTAATATTGATTAATGAAATATAATTAAAGTTTTATTAAAATTGAATTAATAGAATTAAATTAAAAATTGATTATTTTAGTTAAATTAATTAAATTTATTTAAAAAATAATAAAAAGAATTTATATAAAATTAACTGAATACGGTCACCAATTCAAGTTAAATAATTTTTTTGCTAGTGAAATTGTGTATTTATTAATTGACCTGAGATTTGTCCAAGCTACTAAATGTTAAGTTTTATCATCGTTCATTAATTAAATGATTAATATTTGTCAATAACATTTATGATTAAATTTTATAAATTATGTTCATTAATTAATAAAGTTTTTAAAAATTTATAAATAAATTAAAGTTTTTAAAACGAACAAATAATTTTATATTATTAAATTTATTATTTAATTAAATAAAATTTTAAATTGTAAAAGTTTGTAATGATTTACTAATTAGATTAGTCTGTTAATTGGTATGATTGCATATTAAATCTAAAATTAAACTAAAAATAAAAAATTGTGAATGATAAATTAATAAATAAATATAAATGTGTTACTTATAGTACTTAAAAATAAATAAATGTTAATGAAATTTAATAATGTGTAATTACTAGCGATATTAAATAAGAAAAAAAATTACGCATGAAAAGAAAAGCTTACATGCTTTACCCTAAATTAAAAATATGACATAAATTTAAACTAAAAAAGAAATATAATTTTGGACGTAGGCAAAGAATATTTGAGTAAATACTATCTAATAATTTAAATAAATAAATACTATCTAATAATTTAAATAAATAAAAATTATTTAAGTTGATTGAAATGATTTTCAGTCGACTAAATTATCAATGAGTCGATTGGCAACAATAACAAATGACAAATACGATTCATCAATATTTTCATTAATTGATAATAAAATTGAGTTGGCCGATATTAAATAGAATAATTAAATTATTATTGGAGTAAAAGTGTAATGTTTATTTTAGACGATTTAATATTATTGATCTACTAATTAATATCATCAGATAAATCATAAAGAATAGTTTACCTAGTACAATGGTCATTTGTATGATAAAGTTAGACATTCAATCGGAGATGATCCGGTGATAAGGACGGGGAATCCTTATTGGCAGGAGGTCAACGGTCAAGGTGGTCAACACCAAGGTCGTGACGAGCGGGCTGACTGACCGGGGTCCGAGTCCAGGTCTCCCAGGCGACTGGACAAAAGACAACTCGACCATGGGGCAGGTTTCCGATGCTCAAGGTATCGAGCAGCTAGGACGCTCGGCCGAGCTGCAGAATAGTAATCCGCAATCCCAGCCGAGCACGTGAATAGGGCTTCTTGGAGGACATGAGCGCCGAGCGGCCGTTCCGCTCGGCCCGAGAACAAATAAGAGCGCTAGGAGACAAAAAGGACAGCTGGTAGCTTCATCCTCGAGACACCTGCCGCCGACAAACAACATGGTCGTCGGTTGGAGCGGACAGAATATTATACGGTAGAAGCTTCCATCGTCACATCCGGAATATGCTCGGATGATTGCGGAATGATGTCAGGCATACTTTTCTTACACAACCCTATTGAGGTATGTTTGGGGAAGCGTGCACGCATCGAGAAGCGTGCCCGCGCCTCCCCGGGGTCCTATATAAGGACCCCCAGACTTCGACGGAGGTATGCAATCTTGATCACTGTAACCACAGTAACGTTACTCTGCTCCTTCGTTGCCTGACTTGAACGTCGGAGGGTCATCGCCGGGAAACCCCTCCCGGCTCGGCTTCTTTGCAGGTTCGCCGGAGATCTACACCACCAGTCGGAGACAGCAGAGAGTGTCACGTCCCCAGCGTCCGTTGACTAAGCGCTCGGACAGGATCAAATTGGCGCCGTCTGTGGGAACGCACCTGAATCCGAGCCTAGAAGATGGAAGAAGCTGGACGTCAACTTCTGGTAACGCTCTCTCCTGAGGAGCTCGAAGCACTCATTCAAGCGCGAGCCGCAAAGATGGTTAAGCAACAGCAGAAGGCTCAAGCAGAAAGGATAACGCAGCAGGCCGCATCCGTCTCTGGAGGCCGAGAGGCAATGGAGGACCGATCGGAACAATACTCTATGTGGGCTCAGAACAAGGGGCAGACCCGCACACCAGGAGACGCGTCGGCCGCCCCTATTCCATTCCATCGAGCACTATTCCAGACGCCGTCAGAATTGGCCCAAGCCAACCAGGGATCGTCCGACGAGGTGCCTATCCGTGATGCTAAGAAGGGCAAGGCGCCCCGGGCGGATTCATCCCCCGAGCGGATCAATCGGCAGTTCTCCGATGCCATCCTGAGAGACCCACTACCGAAGCATTATGCGCCTTCAACGATCGGAGAATACAACGGGACCACCGACCCGGATGACCATCTGGGTAAGTTCGATAACACCACCACTTTACATCAATATACGGATGGGGTGAAGTGCCGAGTGTTCCTCACCACCCTTTCTGGGTCGGCACAACGGTGGTTCCGGAGGCTGCCGGACGGATCAATAACAAGCTTCAAGGAGTTCCACACGACTTTTCTTCACCACTTCGCGAGTAGCAGACGCTATCAGAAAACCAGCGTCAGTCTATTCGCCATCAAACAAGGACCGAGGGACTCGCTCCGGGCCTACATCTAACGATTCAACCAGGTGGCCATGGACATCCCGACGGCCACCTCGGAAACTATGATGAACGCATTTACACAGGGGCTTGTGGACGGGGATTTCTTCCATGCGCTCGTCAGAAAGCCGCCCCGCAGCTACGACCACATGTTGAACAAGGCCAATGAGTACATCAACGTGGAAGAAGCTCAGATGGCGAGGAAAAAGGAAGCACCAGCCGAGCCACCAGTCCCCGCCGAGCGGAAGCAGCCTTCCAATTATCAACCACCAAGAGGACCCCACGCAGAGATGGCTCGTCCCCATCAGCAAGCGAGGCCGCACGCCGTTCAACAAGTAGCGACCGATCTGCCTAAGCAAAAGGGGAAGGTATGGACTCCCATGTTCTGCTCGCTCCACAAATCCGCCAAACACAACACCCGGGATTGTCAGAGTCTCCCTCCGATCGCTCATCCCGCTCCCAGGAGTTATCGTCGCCGATCCCCATCACCTGATAGGCGACATCGACACCAAGAGGCCGGGCGGCGGACAACCAGAGAATCACCCGAGCGGCACCTTCACCAGCCACACAGAGCCAATCCCCGGGCGTCGCATGAACGACCTAAGCCGTCCACTCGGGAGGAAGAGAACAGAGGAAATGCCTCGAGGGGCGAAATCAACATCATCGTCGGAGGCCCGACTGGAGGAGATTCCAACAGGGCACGGAAGGCACATGCATGGCAGCTCACGATCCATGCAGTCGGCTGCAGTCAGGAGCGGGCGAACGAACCCGAGATCAGCTTTGGGCTTAGGGACCTCGAAGGAGTCGAAGTCCCGCATGATGACGCCCTCATCATTCGAGCGGTAATAGCTAACTATACTATTCATTGCATTTTTATTGATACAAGCAGCTCGGTCAATATCATTTTCCGAAAGGTCTTCGACCAATTGCAAATTGACCGAGCCGAGTTGCTGCCAATGACAACCCCCCTCTACGGGTTCACTGGTAACGAAGTTTTGCCAGTCGGACAAGTCCGGCTAGCTATCTCGCTGGGGGAGGAGCCACTCAGAAGAACGCGGACCGCCAACTTCATCATGGTCGACGCTCCCTCGGCGTACAATGTTATCCTGGGGCGACCGACTCTCAACGAATTCCGAGCGGTCGTTTCAACCTTCTGCCAGAAGATCAAATTCCCGATGGAAGACCAAGTTGGGGAGGTCCGAGGAGATCAGCTTGCTGCTCGGCGATGCTATGTAGAGATGGTCCGAGCCGAGGCTAAATCCGCTCGGAAAGTGCCACGAGTCGAGGTAAACGCTATAACCGAAAAACCATCTTTCCTAGTTTATGAAGAAAAGGAGGAGGTACAGATCCACCCTGCCCGACCGAAGGTCACTACTTTCATAGCAGCCGACTTGGAAGCAAGACAGAAAGAGAAGCTGATCGGATGCCTCGAGAAAAACTGCGACGTTTTCGCTTGGTCGACCCATGAGCTGCCAGGAGTCTCGCCGAGCATATCACAGCACGAGTTTCACGTCCGACCGGATGCTTGGTCGGTAAAGCAAAGGAAGAGGGATTTCAGTGCCGAACAGAATATCATCATCCGAGCAGAGATGGAGAAGCTCTTGGAGGCCGGCCACATACGGGAGGTGCAGTTCCCGAGCTGGCTCGCAAACGTGGTGCTGGTCTCCAAACCAGGCAACAAGTGAAGAGTCTATATCGACTTCCGGGATCTGAACAAGGCCTGCCCAAAGGATTTCTACCCCTTGCCCCGAATCGATCAACTGGTAGACTCCATGACAGGATGCGAGCTGATATGCATGTTGGATGCATATCAGGGCTACCATCAAGTGTCGCTCGCTCGAGAAGACCAAGAAAAGGTCAGTTTCATCACGGCAGACAACACTTACTGTTACAACGTAATGTCTTTAGGATTGAAGAACGCGGGAGCTACCTATCAGCAGCTGATGAATAAGGTATTCCGAGAGCAGATCAGACGCAACTTGGAAGTGTACGTGGACGATATACTTATCAAATCCTTCCGAGCGGCGGACCTTTATGCGGATCTAGAAGAAACTTTCCAGACGCTGAGGAGATACGGGGTCAAGCTGAACCTCCAGAAGTGCTTGTTCGGAGCAAAGGGCGGGCGTTTCCTGGGCTATATTGTGACCGAGCGGGGCATAGAAGCGAACCCCAGCAAGGTTAAAGCATTGCAAGATATGTCTCCTCCCAGAAATCTTCGAGAAGTACAACGCCTCACCGGTCGGATAACGGCGCTATCACGATTCATCTCCCGAACGGCCGACCGAAGCTTCCCCTTTTCAAGATTCTACGCAAGGCTACCAAGTTTCAATGGGATGAGGAATGCGATCGGGCGTTCGAGGAGCTGAAGACTTATCTCAATTCTTTACCCGTGCTGGCCAAACCGGTTGTAGGAGAGCCGTTCTGTATTTACTTGTCTTCGACCGAGCATGCTGTGGGCTCGACATTAGTAAGGCCGAACAGCGAAGAGCAGCCAGTGTACTTTTTAAGCCACATTCTAAAGGATGCTGAAGTTCGCTACACTGGTCTCGGGAAATTGGCTTTTGCCTTGATCCTCGCCGCGCGGAGATTGCGCCCTTATTTCTTGGCGCATACAATCATCGTGATGACGAACAGCCCGCTGGGAAGAGTGCTCCTGAATCCAAAAGCGTCCGAGCGGCTAATCAAGTGGACAACAGAGCTGAGTGAGTTTGGCATTCAGTATCAATCCCGCTCGGCGATTAAGACCCAGTCCTTGGTAGATTTTGTGACCGAAGTGCAAAATCCCGAGCCCGAAGCTATGTGGAAGGTGTTTGTGGACGGATCGTCTATTCGGCTCGGAAGCGGAATTGACATCCTGTTGCTTTCCCCTCAAGAAGAGCGGATGCACCTGTCCGTTCGACTGGACTATCGAGCAACCAATAATGAAGCGGAGTACGAAACCCTAATCGCCGACATGCAGGCCGCGCGGCACATGGGAGCCAGCCGGGTGACTCTGTTCTCAGACTCCCAGTTGGTCGCTCAGCAACTCTCAGGGTCCTTCGAGATAAACAACGCGAGGCTCAGGCTCTACGCGGAGGCCTTTGAAAAGCTCAGGACCAACTTCGTATGGAAGAAGCTAAAGCAGCTTGCTTCCCAGAGCGTTCCAGGTCGGTGATCTTGTATGGAAGAAGCTAAAGCCGGTTGGCGATGTGAGCAAAAAGGCAGCGCCTTGGGCGGGGCCTTTTAAAGTCGTCGAGAAGCTCCGATCGGGTGCCTACTACCTGGAAAATGAGGGCGGAAGGCGGCTAGATCGACCATGGAGCGCAAACCACCTTCAGCCGTATCGTGCTGGATAAAAGGTGCACCATTGTAATTCATTTGATGTACGTTCTTTCGTATGTATCCATTGGCTGCAGGATTGAAGATAAGAAAAATTACTAAGAGTCTGAGCGTTATTCGCCAAACGGCAACCTACTTGTAGATCGTCGAGCGGCGACGTTAAACTCTAGAGTCAGACCGGCCACTATAAACCCCCCGGCATGAAGACCGTCGAGCGGCGACGTTAAGCTCTAGAGTCGGACCGGCGACTATAAACCCCCCGACTTGAAGACCGTCGAGCGGCGAAGTTAAACTCTAGAGTCGGACTGGCGACTATAAACCCTCCGGCTTGAAGACCGTCAAGCGGCGACGTTAAACTCTAGAGTCAGACCGACGACTATAAACCCCCCGACATGAAGAATGTCGGTCGGGGAGCTGGCCCTTGGACTTCAGATAGTCCGTAGTGGCGGTGATGGCTAACTCGAAGGCGATGATCAGCCGGTCGCAAACCTTTTCCACAAACTCCGCCGAGCGGATGTATTTTTGCCTCAGAGTCACGACGCGGCCTGGCTCCGCTTCTTGGTACTCCTTGAAGGTGGCACGGAAAGCATCTAGAGCCTCCTGCAGGGCCTTCACATCGTCCTTGAGTTTGGTCACCTCCTCCAAGCGGCCTTTCTGCTCTCCTTCTAGCAGCTCGGCTAGCTCATTCACACGCTGCTGCATAGCTCGGGCTTCCACATTCTTTTTTTTTCCAGATCAGCGATGGCGATGTTCTTCTGAGTGGTGGCGAGCTCAATTTTGTGGTCATAACTTTTGACCTGCTTGTTAAGCTGGTCCAACATGTACGCTTGGTCGGTCGTCTTCTTTCTCTCAGCCTCTAACAGATCCTTGGTTTTAGTGAGCTCCTTCTGCAGCTCGGCATAAGAAGGGCCTCGAGAATAAGACGAGCCTCCCTGACTCTTCAGCTCCTCCTCCACCATAGCAAAGCGGTTAGAGACAGCAATCTCTTCCACCCATCGCTGATGTACACAGAAAGGTTAAAAGGCCGATCAGGAAAACTACATAAAGAAGAAATAAACCTTACCCCTGTGGACTGCTGCATGTGGCTATCAGCCAACTTGTCGAGCGGTATCATGGCTACACGGGCCCGAGCATCCGCCCACATCTCAGCGAGGGGGCCCTTCATAGTGATCATATGCTCAGGAGCTGTCGGTCGATCGGACTCGACCATGAACGCCTCAGTAGGGAGATGCAGGGTGGCCCTAATAGTGCGGCGCCGGCCCAGAGTTGTCTGAGCGGACGCCAAAGGATCAGAGGCCGGGCTGGATATTGTGGACAAAATGTCCGAGCGAAGGACTCGGCGTGGTGCAGGAGGAAGGGAGGTAACCGGCACCGCTTCGATGGGAGCGGCATGCGCATCCAGCTGAGAGGGAGTCCGGTCGGAGGAGAGCGCCTCGACCAATGGTGCCTTGCCGCGTTGAGAGGCGGTGCCCGTCCGCTCGGACGCTTGCACTGCGGAGGTTGCCGAATAGAGAGGCTTCTCAACTCGCCGTCTTTTCCTGTCGAGCGGGAGTTCGTCCTCCGGATCGGAGTCTTCCTCCCGAACAACCGGTTCCTTGCTAGGAGTCGCACCGCCAGCCGCATCCATACGCGAAGCCTGAGCGGCCGAGTCCCCTGCCTGTGCTTCACTCTCGTCCTCGTGAGAGCCGACCGGAGCAATGCCCAATTGCTCTATTTCCTTGGTCGCTGCCGCTTCGAGTGCAGTCGCTTTCTTTTTCAAAATCCTGAACAGCACCGACTCCATTACGATGTTTGCTGCAAGGAAAGGAGAAAGAAATCAGTTAGAACTCAAGACAAATGTACAAGTGAAGTTCTTACCAAAGCTGCTCGGGAGCGGGGTCCGGCTCGGACTCAAGCTGAATATATACATCACTCATTCAGGTAGAAGCTTGTTGATGTCGAGCTTCAGACCGGCTAACAGATTCGCTGCTTGAAGGTAGTCCGGTTGGGTCTTAAACTTCTTCAGCTCGGGAGAGGTTGGCGGTCCGACCTGCCATTTAGTGCGGAAAGGGAGCCGCCCGGGCATACGAAGAAAAAAGAAGTTTTCTTTCCAATGTTTATTGGAAGAGGGAAGTTTATCAAAAAAGACTAAGCCGGGTCGAGCTTGAAACAGATAAGTGTCCGGTTCGGATTGCTTAGGATAGTAGAAATAATAGAAGACTTCCGGAGGGAGGGGAATGTTGTGTATTTTAAATAATACCACAACTCCGCACAGAAGGCGAAAAATGTTGGGAACCAACTGGGCGAACGGAATGCCAAAGAAGTTACAAATTTCGACGATGAAGGAGTGGAGAGGAAACCGCAGACTGGCTGTAAACTGTTCGCGGAAAAAACAGATAGTGTCGTGCGGAGGGTTATGCGACCGAGTGGAAGGAGAAGGTAAGATCAATTTGAAATCAGAAGGGATGTCGAAAGCGTTAATCAAGCTCTCGGCATCGCACCGATCGAACCGCGACTCCATGGTGGTATACCATGGGCCGAGAGCGAGGTCTGCGGGCTGAGAGGAACTTGCCATCGCCGGAACAACAGTGGAGAAGGCAGAAATTGGGAGAAAATGCAAAGGCTTGAGGGAGATGAACGGAACAGTAACCAAAAGACGAGAATTCGGCAAAGAATGCAAAGAAAACACAAAAAGAAAAAGGGAAAGACAATTAACCTTACAGAGAAGATGAGAAGCGAAGGAAGAAGGCAAGGGATCGCTAGAATGCCAAGGAGCAGGGTCGCCGGGGCACTGAGCAGGAGGAGGCTTCTGGACGCGAAGGCGAAGGTGCGGCGAAGGAGAAGGACGAAGGCTTTATAGGGTTATGCCCGGTCGTCCTGAGCCGTCAGATTCAGGTCACAGGAACCTAGGCCCACATCGCGCCATTCATTTCAAACCGACGGATGTCGCATCAGGCGTAAGGTGGCGGCCGTACGAAGACGTCAGTCGCGCCACGTGGCACTCGGTCAGAGGAAGGCTTTATAGGGTTATGCCCGGTCGTCCTGAGCCGTCAGATTCAGGTCACAGGAACCTAGGCCCACATCGCACCATTCATTTCAAATCGACGGATGTCGCATCAAGCGTAAGGTGGCGGCCGTACGAAGATGTCAACCACGCCACGTGGCACTCGGTCAGAGGAAGACATTTAATGAGCCCCATCATGAGGCAGAACCCGCGTGCTCAACCAAAATGGCGGAGATTTGCACGCATTCCGAGAAGATCTCGAGGACATCATCACAGGCCATTGGGGCAACCCTCGGCAACTAGCCGATCGGCCCATAGGGATCGAGCGGAGGTATACTTTCGGTATTGACGGGTCAGTTGTCGATTGGCCAGACTCATAGTCCAGTCAGTTGGACTTAATGGCTCCTTCGACTAGACTTGAGGGGGAGGCATGTGATCCGGTGGTAAGGACGGGGAACCCTCATTGGCAGGAGGTCAACGACACGTGGAGGTCAACGATCAAGGTGGTCAACACCAAGGTCGTGCCGAGCGGACTGGCCGACTGGGCGCCTGGTTCAGGTCTCCCAGGCGACCGGACAAAAGACAACCCGACCATGGGGTGGGTTTCCGATGCTCAAGGTAAAAGAGTATTTAAGCCGAGCGGCTAAGACACTCGGCCAAGCTGCAGGACAGTAATCCGCAATCCCAGCCGAGCACGTGAATAGGGCTTCTTGGAGGACATGAGCGCCGAGCGGCCGTTCCGCTCGGCCCGAGAACAGATAAGAGCGCTAGGAGACAAAAAGGACAGCTGGTAGCTTCATCCTCGAGACACCTGCCGCCGACAGACAGCATGGTCGCCAGCTGGAGCGGACAGAATATTGTACGGTAGAAGCTTCCATCGTCACATCCGGGATATGCTCGGACGATTGCGGAATGACGTCAGGCGTACTTTTCTGACACAACCATATTGAGGTATGTTTGGGGAAGCGTGCACGCATCGAGAAGCGTGCTCGCGCCTCCCCGGGGTCCTATATAAGGACTCCCAAACTTCGACGGAGGTATGCAATCTTGATCACTGTAGCTACAGTAACGTTACTCTGCTTCTTCGTTGCCTGACTTAAGCGTCGGAGGGTCGTCGCCGGGAAACCCCTCCCGGTTCGGCTTCTTTGTAGGTTCGCCGGAGATCTACACCACCAGTCAGAGACAGCGGAGAGTGTCACGTCCCCAGCGTCCGTCGACTCAGCGCTTGGACAGAATCAGGGGACGAATTCAAAAATTTTATCTAAGGGATGAAAAGTCAGATATTATATATATATATGCTAAGCGACGTTTTGTGCGCGACCGTGAACGAAATCTGACGTGAGCTATCTGACGTGACTAAAACATAATTTTTTTAATCTCTCTCTCATCTGCATGTAATAACTTTTCTCTCTCATTTGCATGCATCAACTATAAAATTCTCATTTCTCTCTCATCTGATTGCATGCAACAATCACTATGATGCTAATTTTTAAAGGTGATGTAGCTGTTATAACGTTGTAGCAGTTACTACACAATAGTTGCTACACGTTGTAGCAACTTCTGTATAGTAGCTGTTATAATGTGTAGCAGTGTTATTGTGTAGCTAATATGTTGTAACAGATATTGTACCGCTGTAGCAACTTCTGCACCATTGTAACAACTACTGCATCGTTGGAGCAAGTATTGCACATTTGTAGCAACTACTGCACCCTTGTAACAACTACTGCACCATTGTAGTAGCTACTTCGCCGTTGTAGCAGCTACTACGCTGTTGTAGCAGCTTCTGCACCGTTGTAGCAGCTTCTGCACCGTTGTAGCAGTTACTGTACTGTTGTAGTAGCTACTGCACCGTTGTAGCAACTACTGCATAGTAACTGCTACAATATTGTATCATCATTATCACAATAATTTTTTTTGCATGTAATAATATGAGAGAGAAGATAAAATTTTATTTTAATTTAAAAAGAAAGAGAAAAAATTATTTTACGGAGATGAGAGAGAGATTAAAAAAAAATAGATTTTAACCAGTCAGATAGCCAATGTCGGATTTCACTCATAGTCGTGCACTAAGCATCGAACATATCAAATCTCTCTGTGTATATATATATCATCACAAAAAAAAAAATTAAAATATAATAATGAAATTTATACGTGTAAATGTTTTATTAATTATAATTTATGTGTAAAATTTTTAAAATATAAGGGTGCTATAATAATTCCATATTAAGGGTGAGACCCCTAAAATAATTAGAATTGTATGCATGTATTTTAAAATTACCCTGGGAAAGGATTTCGCACAATTGTCCATGTAGACCTACACCTGCGATGACCTGTGATCGAAATTTTGTGTACACATAAGTTTCCCGGTGGTAGCAAAGTCTACGTTCTTAGTAAAAAGAAAAATAGTGAAGAGCCAAATAATAACATTAATTAAGCAACGTTGGTCTTGTCCTTTCTTTAAAATTTTATATCCCCGGACGATAGTATCACAGTAGGACATTTAGATTATCATTTAGATATTCACGATTTGAATCTTAGTTACGGTATATTTATATAAATTTTTCCTCCAAATAGAGGACATAATCAAAGGATGCTGGGTTGGCCGCCCCGTGCGCTTTCCGATTTACCCTGATAACCGGTGAAAAAATTACGTGGGGTCGGACCGATCACCCCAGAGATAGTTAATGAGATTAACTGAAATTATCATTTCTTTAAAATTTTATATCTTAAATTTACCGTTTTTAATGTGTCAATTCATATTCCTCTTTTTCAAACATAATTTACATAAACACCCTTGACTTTTAATTTTTTCATATATTCTACTTCTTTTGTTGTCAGGTGGTGGTTTTCTCCTTTTGCCGCTGCATCTCCTCTACCATCTTGTTCATTGTGCTATCGGTGCCCTCTCCTTGATGTCATATCTTTTGAACACCTCCGCGATGTCAGCGGGCGTCATCTCCACCTCCGCTAATAGCGCCTCCACCTCTAGCATCCACAGGTGGGCTTCCCATGCTTCCAGGTAATTCCCCGTCTAGATTTGGAATGTCTATAGTACGAGAGATGGATCTTCTGATCCATTCGTCCCGCCCGGAGCAACGCCTAGTCAACATACTTCGGGTGGTTCATGGTGAAGATCAACTCCTCCCCAACGTATGACGTCCAGATCTTGTTCATAAAGTTGAGCATGCCAAAGAGATTTAAATATAGTAATTTAATATGGAGGGACGACTATCCTCCCTTCTTATCTTTTAGCGAATCACTCCTAGATCCAATGACTATAGATAGAGGGCTAAAGGGAGTCTCACTAGGACAAACAAATTATTATTTCACATCATTTTCACATTTCTAATTTGTATTTGTTTTATAATTTTTTATATTTATATATTTTCAGCCAACAATTTTACATTTTGATATATTATAAATAAATCAGTTTTGATAATAAAAGGAAATCGATGCACAAAGTTTCATTATACATCATTTTATCCTACTTTCTATCATAGATTATTTCTAAAATTTAAGCTTATGATATTTAAACCATAGTTTTATATTTCTAGAATTTGAACTTATGATATTTAAGTGATAAAGTAATAATTTTATAGTTGTACCATTCCTTTTCTTTATATTTATATTTTATACTATATGATAAATGATGTCAAATGAATAGGTGTGGAAGCTATAATTGTAAATCACGATCGAATCTATGGAAGCATTGATTTATACATTCCTTTTAGTCTCTACTTTAGGGATAATTTTTTTCGTTATCTTTTTTCGAGAATCGCCTAAGGTTCCAACTAAAAAAGTAAAATAATTTTTCATTATTTTAGTTGAAAGGGAGACTCATTATTTCAACTAGTCCCCGTGTTCTTCGAATGAATCTCTTAGTTGTTGAGAGGGTTGCCCAAAAGCGATATATAAGGCGTACCCAGTAAAGTTCAAACTAAAGTATATAATAGATTTTAAAAATCAAAAGGTTTTAAAAAGTTATCTGTAAAATTTTGGTATGATAATTTAATAAATAGAAAATAATTTTCTTTAAAAAAACATGTTACTTATTTTTTTTAGATAAATTGTATTCGTAGTTGATTGAATGAATTAGACTAAAATTTCAATTCTTAATTTTTTTAGTTGGCATTATATATCTAAATTTTTAACTCGACTAATTCTAATCCTAGATAAGCTGCACCAGGTATCTAAACTGTTAACTTGACTATGCTAAGGTGGCCGGCCATCCGGTTCCATGCCGACTTTGATTTAATTGAATGCATACTAAATTAAAACAATAAAAAAATTTGTTTATAAATAGTAATATATGATATATTGAATACATTCAGCTTTAAGCATAAAAAAAACATTATATTAGTTTAATTTGTCAAGTTTTATGATAAATTTTACACAAGAATAATAAAAAAAATGTCTTACCTTTAGAGTTATCAATTTAGATAGATCTATCTTCATCAAATAATTTAAATAGAGTAAATTGAAATTTTATCAATTTATTTAAAGGAGGATCTAGGCGGTCGACTCATTTGAACCCGTGACCTGTGCAGATTGATCCGTGATGGACTTAAATTGACATGTGAGATGTGAAAAAAATTTCTTCTAAAATATAAACCTAAAATAGAAAATTTAATAGGCTTGACCTTCCTAATTCACAATCCAAATTTAAAATTTTCCACTTTTTCTATATAATGTTTTATATTTTTTATGAGCTTATGGGTTGACCTGCCTAATCCGCAATTCGTCTTGAGTTAGCTTGGAGATTTCCCAACCCATCAGAATGGAGAGCTAATCTGCCCCGCCCTACCCGTCATATGATAGGTTTTTGACGAGTCGACTCATCCCATCATGGGTTGACTAGTTCGACAACACAACCCACATTTAACAAAACATTAAATGAACATTTTATTTTTTAAAATATTATTAAATAGACACCCCCGAATATATCTATCCTAGGAATATTCTTACTTTCAGTGGTATTCTAACAATTATGATTAATTACTATAATGTGTAGTAACTATGACTATCTACTATATGTTAAATAACATATAGTAGCTATAGATTAACTGTTACAATATTATAACAACACTTAGTTTTATGCTACTGTCGCAGCTCCAATTAATTGTTAAGTATAATAACAATGTAGTTTCTACAATATATAATAGTTAATACAATACTATTATAATATTGCAACTATTAAGTAGTTAGTGTAACTATTTTAAAATAATTTTAACCAAATTAATTAAAATATTTTAATATAATAATATTTAGGATTTAATATCCAAAATTTTAGAATACACTTATATCTATGTAGTAATTAAGTTAATTATGTAACAGTTCGCGTTATAACTATTTTAAAATGTAATTTTACTAAATTTTAAAGAATTTTAATCAAATTGTAAGGAATTTGATATAATATATATATATATATATAATAATTTTGATTAAAATAAAATAGTTGATTTTTTTATGTTATAAACAACGCTAAACTTTCAACTTTTGAGTATTTGTATAATTTGAGGTAATATTTGATTTTTACTCAAAAGTTTTAACCTAAAAAAAAAAAATTATAGTTCTAAACGTAAATTTTAAAAATACTTAATATTTCAACTTGGGTTCAAGTTGCCATCCATCAAATGAGATAAGTGGCTCTTACACCTCTTAAAATAACACTTTTATTTCAATAAAAGTAAAAAACTATATAAAAAATAAAAATATGTTCTAATCATAAATAATAAAGAACAAAAAGTATAATCGTTACAGAAATGTTTAGTATTTGTCAACAAAACTGAAATAAATATCAGATTTATTCATGGCCAATTGTGAACTACTGTTTGTTTATTTGTTTTTTTTTTTTTGCAAACAATAAATATTAAAAAAAAAATCAATCCAACAAGACTAAGAAAAACTAAATTTTAAGAACAAGACAGAGTTGGCAAGGAACCAGATCATCATATGTTGAAATAGAATTACCTGAGATAAGTTAGTTGGCCAAATGACCTGCTCTAAGCAACAAAAGATCCAGATATAAATAACCGAACTGGAGCATCCAAAAAGTATATATGATGCGCGCATCTACTTTGACAAAGTCGGCATGGACAAGAAGTCACCAGTCGGGTCTAGCTCCTTTGGACTGTCTGGCAATTGGCAAGGTTCATCTGATTCGATCTTCGGAACACTAGGTAGCCCTTTAATATGCATATTTGTAGCTTCCTCCTGTAACTTGGAAGATGGAATGCTGCCTTCAGATTGTACTTGCGGCTGCTGAGATTGAGAACCCACAGAAACAATTTCAGGTTGTAGCTGCTGCTGCTGTTGCTGCTGCTGAGATTGAGAACTGAAAGCAATGACTTCTGTTTGTGTCCCTTCTGCTACACCCACCACCTTCTGGAATACATCAGTACTCAAAAGACCATAGAACAGTGGCTCGGGACCTTGAGGCAGACAAGTTGTTGATTGGCTGGGGAGAATATCTACAGTTATGGGCCCGAAAACTGTATTTTGACCTTGAGATCGCTTGATCTTGGAAATATGTTTCTTACCAGACAAATGGCACTCAAATACAGCTAGTGTATCGCATCTAACATTGCATACAGTGCAAACCATAGGTTGATGCTTTTGGCGCTCTTGATTTCTAGCTCCTGCAACCTCATGTCTCTTCAACCGCCTTCCATCCAGCTGATAGCTCATTGCTCTTTTCTTCGTGCCATGCCTTCTGTCATAATTATTCATCCTTGCCATCCTTCCACGTCCAGTAATCCTTGCCATCCTTCGACGTCCCTCTACTGCAGGAACATCAATACAATCTGGAACATCAATAAAATCTGGCATCGTTGATGTTGTTGCCTCTTTTTCAGCTCTCTCTTCCTTTGAAGATTCGGATTGTGTTGCAACAGTCTGACATGGCACTTCAGGTTCCACCTTGTGACCAATTCCTGCAATTGCAGGCATTAGACTCTCGGATGCAGCAGAACATCTGTTTGCTTCAGAAACTTCAGACGATACAACAGTCACCGATGGAGTAGGCTTTATGTTTGTCTCACTAGTTGGAGCGGTTTCAAGTGTAAAACTGGTATTCCCAGAGATTGCAATTGCATTTTCAGCTTCACCAACTTGGCCAGATGAAACAGGTGCACTAGTCACTATTTTCTCTCCGCTTAGATGAGAAAATATGTTTGTTTCAGCCAGAGATGGAAGATTGGTCCCTTCCACGCTTGGGAACACTAATTCAGATTTGCCTACACAATTAGAATGTAGATCAGCCATCAGATTCTGCTGAGCTTGTATCTCTTGGAGTTTTTGCACAGTTTTCTTGTGTCGTTTTCCATTTTTGTGCTGTTCCAGAACTTCTAACCTATTACAGTCCACCCTGCAAATATCACACCAAGCAATTGGAAAGAGAGGTTGCATTGGTACTTTACTTTGTAGCGCTGCACTAACTGCAGGGGTGGGATTCCCATCCACAACCGACAATGATCCTGTCATCGATACTATTGCAGGATTTGGCGATTGGCTAGTAATGGACAGGTGATTTAGACTACTTCCCCTTTTACCCTTTGTTCCTTGTCCTCGTCCTCTGCCATTATAGGAAGGTTCACCAACACCATGCTTGGATGGGTTGAGGTTGAAGTTGCCATTGCCTCTGCCTCTGCCACCTCGGAAAGAAAAACGACCTCTTCTACCACCACCCCTTTGTGCGTATCCACCACCCACCTGCAGAAACACTTCAAAGCTTCTTACGAAAAAAACAAATGAGTTGTTGTGTTGGAGAAAATAAAAAATATTTAATATAACATGCATTATATAAGCAGATGCAGCAAAATAGAATCACGAGTTGACTGCAATTCGCAGTGAGTCGAAGTAATCTGTTAGGAAGGAACAAAAATTTTCATGTCCATGAAAGAGTACAAAAAAAAAAGATTCCTGTGGCTAAAATCCAGAATCAGTAAAACCTATAATGTAGAGAAGTATACAGTATACTGACTCAAGAACACACAATAATGAAAGTCCTGGACAATCCAAGAATGGATGTCAAGTCTATAATAAAAAAGGAATGCATATATTGGCTCCCTATTACTTGAGTCATTGAGATATGACAATAGCAATTCTAGTTGCAGTATTTGAAATATTGAGAATCTCAAGTAATCCAAACTGAGATTTGAAATCTGAGGGCAAGCCACCTTTTCTACCCCCGGCCGACTGGAGAAGTGCCACCCATCTCGAGTGTTGGTGCCAGAGGTGTGACAAAGCAAACATCGAAAGAGAAGACAAGGAAAGGAGAGAACACAAGTGGAACACCTGTTCTGAACACAAAGAGGATATGGAGGTTGTCTCGGGTGGTGATAAGGTCAAGGAGGGTTTTAGGAGCAGTTGAGGAGTGGTTGTGTGCATCTCAAGAGGCTTGAGAAGTTGTCATTGTTGTTGCAAGCACTCGTAGAGTAGTCACATGTGTCTTGAGAGTTCGTGAGTGGTCATGTGCATCTCAGTAGTCTCACAAAGTCACCGCCATCATCGTCAACAGTAGCATAGTGATTGCACGCATCTCAGGAGTCTCGCTAATGCAACACAATGAACAAATAATGCTTGCACATAGAAAAGCTCACCTAGAAAAAAAGAAAATTAAAAATTATATTAACTCAAATACATGGGATCCTAACCTCTTTTCATAGATTGACAATACAACTAACCTATCCTAATAGAACTTTAGCATACTTTTCTTTAAAAAAATTAAACAACCTTTTTAAAATGTTTCCACTTATTTCTAAATATAAAAATCATTTTATAATTTTCCATCAAATTATAAAAATTAATGACTTGGACAACTTTAAATAATTTAAGTAAAATTGAAATTCTTTACTTAGTCATTTTCCTCAACTAAAGAGAACTCAACAACCAAAGAGAACTCGTCATTGTCGAGTGAGAGGTAGAGGAGTCTAAGTCAAGTTCAGTGGCACCATATACCACATATAGGTGTGAAGCAAAGGCACCTCTTTGGTCTACTGGCAATTGTTGGTTTATTTCTTTGTGCAACTTGGGGGTAAGGTGTTGTCGCTCATCCTTGGTAATCCCAGTGTCTTTAGTCTCACGACATCCTTTCCCACGGACTGGGTACACGTGGGTGCTTTTATTAGAGATATCACTGTTTGAGAGACCATAATTCACTTAATATGAGGAGAAGATTATGTCACTAATAGGAGCGCAGGAGTACACACTCATAGTATATAACTTGTAGGCAATTCAACAAACAAAGAGAATTGACTTAAATGGATATCGATATAGTAGTAAGTTCTCAACATTGACAATTGACTAATGGCATATGCATTAGCACTAATATTTTTCATAATTTAGAAAGGACCCAAAGAGGGGGCATGAAACTTTTTGGAGTTTTTAGGAAAGTATTCTATGAGAATGTTGTCAAGTACATAGTCCCTTACTACAACGTGTACTTAAAATTTATAATCCTTATTGCTCAGTGCAACGTTTGTAGAAGTCTTTGCTAATTTAGATGAACAGGAAGCGATAAGTAAGGGAGCATTCATGAACTTTAGATGTGTTTATCGAGTTATGGTGAACGAATTCGACAATGGTAGCCTGGTAGGTTAGATAATTGAGATCTTGAGATCATATCCTTGTCATGATCAATGTAAAATTTTGCAAGTTATGTTTTGAGTTTCGCAGGGCCCACTATGAGCTATTGGTTCACTAATGATACCATCTCCTTTCTTTTCAAATTTGGATTGTGTGAGAATGTGGTAGAGTTATTTCAAAGGTTAGATCGCTTTAATGGGTGACTTAGATTTGAGCTTTTGGTTTACTGGGCTTAGCTAGGTACATCCTTGCTTAGCTAGATACATTCTGATATTTTGGTTATTGTGTTTAAAAAATATCTATTTTCTTGTTTGTCGTGAGTAACAAAGAGATCATAAAGCCAAGGTTAGCCATGCATGACATGATCCAAACTCTTTAAAAATATGTTACACTATATCTTATCTTTATATGAGCCCATTTATACTAGAACCAACCACCTTTATATAACCATTATTGTCCTCCCCACGCTAGTGCCTTAAGGTAAAAGTAAACTCCTATAGGAATTTAGCCACCTAGCATATTTAGTGTTCAACTTCTTTTGTATTTGGATGTAAGAAGTACCAATGTCTAAATGGGTAGATAATAATGTAAAATTCTATGTTATATGTAGTCATATTTGTCGAGTCTCATTGAGTTTCTCACTTAATAAGGTAATATGGTGTCCTTATTAGCTTAGAGTTCCTTCAATTGCTACACTAGAAACATCAAAGGTTAAAATGAGTGGTTTAGAAAGGTCCAGATATATGTGGACATAGGCCTTAGTCATCTTTTCTTAAAAGGAAACAAAGGCATGTTTAGATTAATAAACCTCACCATTCTTGACACAACTTGTGACAGGCACCATAATCCCTAAAGAAATGTTTGTAAGAGGTCATAAAGAGATGAAAACTTTGAGCTCCTTAGGTGGTCGTGAGTTTAAGCCAATTTTTAATTGCTCCTTCTTTTCTATATGTAGGGATGCCTGATGGAGAAACTATGAACCTAAGGAAGATGACTTGAGGCTGTAGAAATGAGCAATATTGACATATAACTTTTCAATCCAAAGGGTATCAAGGACAATTTACATATGCTCTAATTAAGGTGTCATAAGTTTTGTATATTAAAGTAGAAGGGGAGC
Organism: Zingiber officinale; assembly: GCF_018446385.1. Taxonomy (NCBI): domain Eukaryota; kingdom Viridiplantae; phylum Streptophyta; class Magnoliopsida; order Zingiberales; family Zingiberaceae; genus Zingiber; species Zingiber officinale. The sequence continues at coordinate 135,395,577 of NC_056002.1, forward strand.
CTTGGCGCAACGGTAAAGTTGTTGCCATGTGACCAAAAGGTCACGGGTTCGAATCCTGGAAACAGCCTCTTGCAAAAAGTAGGGTAAGGCTGCGTACAATGGATCCTTCTCCGGGACCCCGCATGGCGGGAGCTTCATGCACCGAGCTGCCTTTTTTTAAGTTTTGTATATTAAAGTGTCGACAAAGTAGCCTGCTAAGAATTTTCCTAAAGACAGTCTTAGGACTTGGTTTATTTCTCCTGTGAGGCATTTGAAAATCTAAAGGCATAACTATTTATTCATATACTCGTTTTGTTTATTTCCTTTGAGGCATTTGAAATATAAAGGTACAACTATTTGTTTGTATACTCGTTGTGTTTTGAAGGCAATCTTCCATTTATAACTTATGCTAATTCCAATCTGATGGTATTCACTACACAATTAGAACTTAGAGAATCACTAGGTTCCTAATATCAAATCAAACATGTTATTGAGTCTAGAGATACTGGAAATCCAATACTTACTGATGATTTTGTTAATGGTATGTCATTGATGCAAGGATTGATGTTTTCCTTAATAAAGTCTTCCTATTAGTATCCTTTAACCTATTAGTTCAATGCATTACACGAATTCATGTGGTAGTGTGGAAGGTTTAAGACAACTATGATCTCAAAACAAATTTTTGTTTGTGGGGATATGGATGGGTAGCAGGGTATAGTAAATTGTTCAAGAATTGTATCCTATAACTAGGGTTGCAAACGAATCGAGCCGGCTCGCGAGTTTTTCGAGCCGGCTCGAAAAATATTCGATTCGTATTCGAATTTATCGAATTCGAGCCAAACTCAAACATGTTCAAACTTTTTTTCGAGCCGAACTATAGCCCAATATATTGTTTGATAGTTCGCGAGCCTTAATATTTTATTAATATAAGTTAAATATATATTAAATAAATAAATTTCGAGCCTTTCGAGTACCTATTTTTGAGCAATAATTCGAATAGTTTGCGAATATGTTTGAATCTTTCGAGCCGAACTCGAATTCGAGCCCTAATTCGAACCGAACTCAGAACACAAAATTTTAAAATTTTCGAGCTTCAAATCGAGCTCGAACTTGAATATACCTATTTTGAGCCGAATTCAAGCCTTAAAATTTTCAACATATTCGGCTCGATTTGGTTCGTTTACACCCCTACCTATAACTCATCTAAGATCTCCTTGACATTAGGAATGGTCTCCTAGTGAGGCACTATGACCAACAAAAAGGTCCTAAGTTACCAAGGCTACCTTCACTCCCGAGTCATTCCCTTTTGATATTGTAATACTTGGTAAGTTGCATGCAAATGAGGTTCTTTTAAGTTATTCATGAATTAACTAATTACACTTACTACATGAATTGACTAATCATGCTTATTGCATATGTTATATCTAATAGTGTATAAGACAAATAAATTTTCCTATTGTCATTCATACATGTCCTTATCTACTACGGCTTCTTTCCCTATCATGCAAGTTTGAGATTTGGATCTATTGGAACCTAGCAGGTTTGCATGTTACTTGTCTATTTCTATTAGGGGATAAAAATGTCTTGCTTAGAGTGAACCACATCATTTCACTCACTTATATGATCAACGTATGCTAAGAGCATAGTGATTCCATTAAAGAAACCCAATAATAAATAATGTGGGATCCCCTTGGCAATCACAACTCTCATAAATTCCTGCCCGTAGTAATTGCTTAAGTTCATATAAGGCTTAACAGAACATGAGCTTCCAAATTATTTCCATTTCTCTGTATAAATTTACATTCTTGACATCAAAGTCATTCTCAGTCTCTAAGCTTGATTCTTGGACTTGCATTAGTTCAGGACAACCATCTTCTTCCTTGTGCCTTGTCAAGTCTCAAATTTTCAATGACTGTGTTGGTATTTTCAAGTACAGGTTCAGATGCACGATTGACATGAACTTTAATATTGACTTAAAACATTGGAAGTAATGACAAGTCATCCAAGAAATCCATATTCTTATCTTCTAGTGTGGAATTCTCCCCTTGATGATAACACTTGTAACCTTTTTCTGAGTTGATGAATAACCCGAATATCCTAGGGACAAGATTATTTGTAGTGTGTATGTTTGAATAAAATGCCGAGAGTGTTTCCATTGGATTCTTGAACCCCATGATTTTGGAAGACAAATGATATATAAAATGAAAAAGTAGACCAAAAAACAAGTACCTAAAAGTTGTCAAGATTACCAAAGAGACCTAAATTTTTTGAACTCTTCTACCTGTGTTGTACGTAACATTTTATAAGTCAAAATTTATTAAAAAAAAAACAAGTGAGAGATAGACAGGGGAAAAAGGGGAAATGAAGGCCGAGTAAAATGAAAAAATCTGATTACATAAATTAGTAAAAGAATCTAGATATAAAGGCTAGTAAAAGGAAAAAAAATGGCAATGAATGCTGAGCAAAAAGAAAAAAAAAAATTCTGCTACAAATGCTGGTAAAAGAAAAATTGGCAATGAAGGGGAGTAAAAGGAAAAAAATTCCAGATATAAAGAATAATAAAAGAAAGAAATTGGCAATAAAGACCAACTAAAAGAGAAAAATCTAACTATAAAGGTTGATAAAAGAAAATGTTCTTCCTCCATGTTGGCCCTGGGACGAGTTGGCGAGGGCGCTGGAGGCGAGCTTATTCGCCTTTTTGCCACCATGATAAAAGAAAATGTTGGCAATTAAAGGTCAAGCAAAAGGGAAATAACTAGTTATAAAGGTTGTAAATGGAATCCTGCTATAAAGGCTAGTAAAAGAAAAAATCAACAACTAATGTCGAGCAAAAGTGAAAAATCAAACTATAAAGGCTAGTAAAAGGAATTTAGTTATGAAAGTTGATAAAAGGAAAAAAAATCAGAAATGACAACCGAGAAAAAAGAAAAATTAAGCTATGGAGGCTAGCAAAAGGAATATGAGAAAAATAAGCAATGAAGGCGAGTAAGATCAACCACCAATGATGGAAACTAGAGAAAGAAATCTAATTATGAAGGTGAGTAAAATGATACAAGAAAAATTTGGGATTGGATGAGAATAAATTAATGATGATGGTGGAATAAAACAATAAAAGGTAGATATGGCAATAGATGTGCAGAGAACGCAGTGGAGGAAATGATGTGTGATAATAAAGAGAGAAGGAGAAGAAAAATGTAGGTGAATTATAAGATTATTGTTGAACCAGGTAACACCGAACCTGGGGCTACCGGCCTGGCCCCAAGGAAGCTTCCTACCGGCCGCTAGAGTAAATCGAGAAGCGCTCGTGGCGGGCGGCTTAGAAGCCCAGCATCTTGTGGTTCTACGCCCTATTTGAAGGAAAAATTTCTACAAATGCATCATACCTGGGGATCGAACTGCGGGTGCCTAGGAGATAACTTGGCACCCTTCCGCTGCACCGTAGCCCCGGGGTTGAATTACAAGATTATAAGATTATTGGTTTAGGAAATGAAGGTGAATTACAAGATTATTGGTTTAGGGATATGATTAAAGGTGTCACGAGGAAAAGAAAAAAAATTAGAGAAGAAGAGGAAAAAGAACAAAGGAGAGAATAAAAAAAAAGATTTTAGAAGATAGAATATAGAGATAAACACAAAGTCAAAAACCAAGAAGTTATCTTGGACATGAAGCAATGAGAGAAATCACATTCCAAAACAAATAGTTATCATTGTCAAGTTTAATGGGTAGAAAAGATATTGCATCCATTAGTAAGAAGATTTATGTTGCAGAGGTATTTCTCTAATTGAGGATCAGGGCAACCCGGTGCACGAAACTCTCGCCATACAGGGTCCCGGGGAAGGATCCATTGTACGCAGCCTTACCCTGCTTTTTGCAAGAGGTTGTTTCCAGGATTCGAACCCGTGACCTTTTGGTCACATGACAACAACTTTACCGTTGCGCCAAGGCTCCCCTTCAAAAAAAAAGGCAACCCGGTGCAAGAAGCGCCTGCCATGCGAGGTCCCGGAGAAGGATCCATTGTACGCAGCCTTACCCTGTTTTTTTGCAAGAGGCTGTTTCCAGGATTCGAACCCATGACCTTTTGGTCATATGACAACAACTTTATCGTTGCACCAAGGCTCCCCTTCCATTATTTCTCTAATTGAGGATAAAGATGAAATTTTGAAGATTTTTTTTTAACCCTTTTTGGGTTTTCTAGATGTATATATACACATATATTAGGGTTAAGAGGTGATGACAGAAATAGAAAGTGAAAAAATAAGATAAGGGAATGATAAGAAAAGATAGCAGAAGATGAGAGTTGCAGAGATGAGGATGTTAAGGTGGATGTGTGGACATACAAGGATGGACAAAATAAGAAATGAGAGCATTAGAGAGAAAGTAGGAGTTGCATCTATTGAGGACAAACTCAGAGAGACACGTTTAAGATGGTACGAACATGTACTTAGACGACCAATAAATGCTCCAGTTAGGCGATGTGAAACTATGATAAACTTGCATATAAAACGAGGAAGACCAAAAAAGACTTGGTTAGCAACAATAAAACAAGATAAAATTTATTTAAATATAGATGATGATATAATAGGAGATAGAGCTCAATGGCGTAAAATGATTCATACAGCCGACCCCACCTAGTGGGAAAAGGCTTGGTTGTTATTGTTGTTGTTGGAATGATAACAAAAGATATAAGAAAACGGTGTAGAAGAACTAAGGTAAAGGAAAATAAGATTAAGAGAATATGAAGATAAAAAGGCAGCCGATTTATGAAGCTCCCGCCAATACGAGGTCTCGGGGAAGGGTTGGACCATATTGGGTCAATTGTATGCAATCTTACCTTACATTTTGCAATAGGCTGTTTCCACAATCTTAAGGTCACATGAATATGAAGATAAAGAGAAGATAAATTAGGAACAATAGAATACAAAAAGAAAAAAGGAAAAAATTAACTTCATATTTGTAAGGAGAGAATAAGGAGAGAAGAACCAAACCAAGTATCAAAATGCATGAATGAGAGCGATGTTGAAGCTTGAGGATAATAGTGAATTAAAGGATAACTAATACTAAGACCAAATCACCAAGTTTCGACATTGATATTATGTTGAAAATTAAAAATTATATTAATTAAAAATTTAGGGCAGGGTTTTAGGATTTACCCTAACCCTTTTTATAGATTGATAATATGACTTATTCTTCATAAAATAATGCTCATAAAATAACAGACTTTCCTAATAAAAATCTTAAAAACTGTATTAGAGTTTTCTAGACAGACTTATCTACAAAAGAATATTCTTATGAAAACGAGCTATGTTATCATATCCCATAATTTATGAAATACTTTTAGCATGTACATGGTTACAAAATTATGTTTTCCCACAGCTTTTATCATCTCAATAATGAAGTTGTCCTATGAAATAATCAAGCCTAATGTCTATCAAGTTCCACACCTCCTTTCAATATCCACGGCACTAGTAACCACACTCTATTTCCTAATACATTTATTAGTAAATAATAAATCCCTCTACCGTGGCCATAGCCTATGACTTCCTCATTGGAGAAAGTGATTCTTGGTTGATTTGGATCACACTCCCATAAATCTTTTGCCTCATTCAAGGTCTAGACTGTAGCTCGCCCCTATCATTGCCTCTATGAATGATCTCCCTTTGGGTGGGTTGCAGATTCAAGCATCAACATTGTTAGTGATGCCCTTTAAGCCTACCCTTTTCCTTTTTGTCTTCTTGATGCTTCTAACAAGAAGATCCCTTGCCTCAAGATCTTTTGATCTCTCTCCTTTGTCTCGCTCTAATTTCATTAGTTTTACCTAGGCAAAATATTCATCAAGATTATTATTCTCCACATGAAGATCACTCACTGAAATTGAAAACCAACCTAGACCAGGAAAAAGTGAGACCCTACCTAACTAGTTGAAATTAAAGCTCCTAGTTTCGATAGTTGATAAGACCCGACCATATTTCTAGATTAAGGAGCTGAAATGGAGCATTATTTTAATTGGAACAACATAACCCAAACATAATTTAAGAAGGTCAAACTCATATGTCTTGTTGAAAAGTATTCACAAAGTATCCAACATCACCCTACCACGGTAGGAGCCAAAGTTATAACACATTATACTAAAAAGAAATAAAAATTAATTTAAAAAAGTTTTGACACACTTCAAAAAACTGAGAAGAGCCCATGTGAATAAACTTAAAACAATCTTCCTTAGGTGTAATTGAGTATCAGACTCCTTAGGTGCAATTGAGAATTAGGGTAAATTTGAGGACTTATGGATACTTTGCAATCATAAGCTAGACTCTAGGGTAACCTTCATCCATCTCATTAATGGACTTAGGCTAGAAATCCAAAAACAAGTTAAACTATTTGCCCCTAACTTATTCTTGAGGTTTGTGATAAGGTCATAAATTTAAATAGTTCCTAAAATATTCTCCATCTGAACAATCAAGTCTCATGATCAACAATGTACCACCCTTTAGAGCAACACTATCACCATTAGAGAAATTAACTAATACCTCCCTATAGAGCACTACTACAATTAGAGAAATCAACTTACGAACCCAATCAAGATAAAAGAGGCTTACCACTAGCATTAACCCTAACCAAAATGTACAATGTTATAATTAGCAGGGCAGTGGCCATATGGAATCAAAATAACCCCTGAGTCTTTGCTAAAGAAGCACTGTCCAGCACATAAAATAGCATCCTTCCCGACATCCTTCCCAACTCAAGGAACAGATGATAAGGAGGTTAAACCTAGAGATAAAATCCAAGAAACCAAGAGAGGTGAAGCAGAGACTATGGAATTTCATACAGTGCGCTTGCACTTCCTCATGTTCACAACCACTACTAATGACACATGAAAAAGCACTAGTATTTTTCATACTTATGCAAAGTATGAAAATTGATCATGGAAGCTTATCATTACCAACGGAAAATGCATGAATATAGTTTCCACATAGCCCATTTCTAAGATATGACTCACATTGAAGTAGTGGTGTTTGATCCTTATTGAGATGGACATAGTTGGCAAAATTAGTCAGATTGATATGGATTGCCTAAGTTGGATCACCAATAATAAAAGTTGATATAATTTTTCTTGAGAAATTAGCATGTCATAAAGATTAAAGAGAAATTTAGAGAAAAAACCTTAGGTTCAAAGAAATTATCTAGAAATTGATTAGATTAAATTTAAAAAAATTAATAGAATTAATTGAAAATTTCTCAAATTGAGCTTACCTTGAAAAACTTGGTTGTTTAGTCTTTTCCTTAGTCATAGCTTAATTCTTAGAGAACTCATATGAGAAGAGTCTCTGTTGTCTTATTAAGTAGCCAAGTCTTGTAGTAGCTCAAGATTCACCGCCACTAGATAAAGGATCACTTATTCAACTTCTATCACTCGCTAGAAATAAAAGACTCGCCTATCTTTCTCTTACTCGGTGTCAGTAGAGCCAGCTTATTATGGAAATCATAGATTGAGAAAGAACACACTAATCTCTTAAAATAAAAAAAAGGCCTTCAACTAAAAATCAATTCAAATGTAGTGATCCAATTAATAATAACACTTTTATTTAAAAAAATACCAATATAGTATTATAGAGTTTTCTACAAAAAAAATTTACAAATTATAATACTGGTTATAATCTATTTTATTATTTATAAATTTGTATTAATAAATATGACATTATTTGTATACCACATTATTAATAATTGAATATGTAATGACATATAATAGGTATTCTTTTTAAAATTTTAGAATATATATTGTTACTCTCATATATGAAATAATTTTGTTATATATATTTCTCTGTTTTCCATCAATTCCAATTCCTATGATTTTGTTAGTCCAATGCAACCAATACTTAAAATCTTTGACTGTCCAATTCCAATCTTGATATCAATTTTGACAAACCATGTTCCTTGTGAACATTATCTACACCATTTTAGTTAGGCTCTAGCATTATGACCTCTTTGTAATCCATTATGGAAAAGGCAACACCTACATCTTTAAACTCTATGAGTAGAATGTTAAGTTGTACCTGAACATGCCTAACCCAACCCAACTAAAATCAAAAGCAGCACATTCTTCAAGATGCAATCTTCAAGACAGTCCTTTCACCTTCCAACAGAGTCTCATTTTGAGAAAAGAAAAGAACTGACACTATGGTCGGCCTGATACCTCATCTGAAGATCATCTCATCTCCTTAGAGTTATAAATATAGATAAGTACTAAGATATAACTCTTAAACAATTAGAGCTGATGAACTAGCACGCAATAGACTTTTTCTGACATCACAGTTGTCTAACCTTTCATACTGTAGCATGAAACTTTAAAACGTCTGAACTAAATAGGCAAGTCAAAAGATTCTTACAAAGAAAAAAGTTTTATTAGGGAAAGCATAAATCTTTGCATTATCTTTACATTATTAATATCCTTAAAAGGATAGCTCTCGGAGAATAAGTGTTGAAAGTCATGTCATCAACAAAATCGTCATAAGTATATGTTCCTTCTATCTAGACTAACATGCTTGATTTGAAGGCAAGGATACAATGGTCCTCCAAAATTGACTTGTGTAGCGGATACCATCATATAAGAATTAGCATAGGTGATGAAAGGAAGATTGCCTTCAAAACACAGGATGAACTATACGATTGATTACCTTTACACTTTTGAACACCCTAAGTTCATTCATGAGGGTAATGAACCAAGTCTTAAGGCCATTTAAAACAAAATTCTTAATAGTCTAGATTGACGACATCTTAACACACAATAAGGCCCATAACACCCACTTAGAGCTTACTTAATTGTCTGTAATACTGTAATAATCCCTTCAGACAAAAAAGTCTAAAGAAGTGCTCATTACTACATTACCAAGTCTTATTCTCCACATTCATCCGCAAATTATCTCTGGAGATCTTGACAAAATTAGAAAATGATTAAGATTTGGTCTGAACCCACTACTGCCAAAGAAGCTTAAGTTTTTATGCCTTTGTAACCTTCTACTGACATTACATTAGGAATTTTAGTACTATTAATTCATTCAACTTTAATCTAAGGCTAATGGGAAATGGAAAATGTTGATGAAGAAGCAACACATGAGTGGTGGCATCACCAATTGGTATTTGGGAGGTACATGGTGAGTGGGTAAAGGAGCCAATTTTGGTAATAAAGGTGAGATAGAAAAGCAACCGATCAATGTTGAGCCGTGAGAGAGGAATTTGTGCGTAAAGTGAGCAAGGGAATAGAAACAACGATCTCACCGAGGAAGAATTGTCTTGCAAAGGCATACATGATGGGTGTGGTGGCATGGATAGTGATCAATTTATGATTAGCTACATTGGCTAGCAGGCCATAGACACTTGATTCTTATAGAAGGATCATGCATAAAGGCAGGTTAAGTCGCACCTTCGTTAGAAGAGAGGTAGCAAACAATGCAACTCAATCAGGCATAGTGAGGTTTCTACGAGATATGGCAGTCACGTTTTACAAGGGCAGGGATAATGACAACAAATACAATAGGGTGCTAATGTTTTTCTTTAATCTCTATAACCCCAATTCCCCCACATGACCACCCCCTACAAAATAATAAACATTATCCTCTACTAGCATTCAACAAAATGCAAACAAAAACAAGGTTCTCCTTCATGCCAAAATAGCAGACAAAGTCCAAACTTCTCCATCTTGCCTCCTTTCATCCAACAACATTGTAGCTATCAATCATTCCTAGTCATTTTAATGTAAGCTATCCCTTTTGGGATATCACCATGCAAAAGGTAAGAACCAACTTGCATATGAGGTTAAGATCCAACAAAAGCATAACAATTTATAAAGAGAGAGACGTGAAAATTCACAATGTAAATCTAGTTCGAATGATCGAGATCTTTGAGTAATGACTTCAATAATAAACAAGTTCACATCAATTCAATGTGATGCAACCTCTTCAGAGAAATACCTTTATTTAATTTTGATAGTTAGTTACTTTTATGCAGCTAAAAAACTTTTCTAAAAAAATCACTATCCTCTAGTACTAAGAACAACATAAAATAAAACAAAATAAAATAAAATAAATTTAACCATACTTTAGCATCCAAAAAATGTATACTAGTCCACAAAAAAAACTTTACTGTGATCAGTTTCTATGCAATTTTATTTTTATAATTTTCATTACATATCAAAAATTGAGTTGGCAATGACAATAGAAACTACCACTATCATTTAAGATGTTAAGCATGAGGATTTTGGAACTTAAGTAATCTAGTATGAATGAATACATCATATCCATGAAAACTAAATTAGACAACTTAGAATGTTTCAAAAAATACATTGTATCACTTAAACAATGTCATATTTTTGAGAAGCTAAGTTCATTCCTGAATGTCATGATATACATAAACATGGATCTAGACATGAGCTGCATAAATAATAGAATAGATGACCTAGTTTTAGTAGTCAATCAGATGGAAATGCATTCTTTTATTAATTAGCATGACAGATTCTTTTGACTGCTATACCATAACCAACCACCAACAAGCATGATTTGCCAAGTTGTTAGAGTCATTATGAAAGAAAGCCCAAACCACAAACACAGACAACATCAATTAAGCCACTATAACAAATTCCTTCATCTGTTTACTCAATCCCAATTCAAGAAGAGTTATAGATGATGACAACCAATGAAACAGATCCCTCCATCTCCTTACATAGTCCCAGTTCAAGAAGAGTAATAAGTGATGTTAGCCTTAGTCTTGGTATCACTAGGAGAAAAACATAAACACTAATAGTTGCCATGAGCTCAAAAAACTTTAAAGTAGATTCAGGATTTGAGTCCAGTAGAATTGTCCAATGACTTGATTCCTTTATGAACTAACCTCCCACATTATCATACAAACCCATCAGAACAATTTGGACTACGCATGTAAATTAAAAAGTTTTGAAAAAAAAAAGCATTTTTAGGTAAAGTATGAGTCATTGAGTTATGTCAACATTGTCAGTGCTAAAATCTATGACTTAGCAAGTACATGAGCTCCCGTCATGGCATTAACAAAATCACAACCAAGTGCCAACTTCTCAAAGTTAAACCTGATGGCATGCTAGACATTGTAAAAAGGATCATAATAAATTTCTCCAAAATTGTTGATGAGTATCAATGAGTCAGAACTAATAATGAATGGAATATTACTTTTACAAGATAGGATGAATTGTGAAAATGACAATCATGCTAGATGGATTAATTGAATGGAAGAGTTGGTGATGAATGAAAGATTACTTTTACAACATAGGATTAGTTGTACAAAAGATTGGTCATACTCTTGAACCTTTCAAATACCCTACCGCATTCATGTGTGATAAATCAAGTCCTGTGACCCTACATAGTTCTTGGTAGTCTACTTTGATATTAAGATATATCCTTACTTAAAGCAATTATAATTAGTCATTATAACTCAAAAGTTGCCTGGCAATCTCAAGAATATTCTTTTTTTCACATCCCTAGATATCCTTCTTCATTTTTATGTCTAATAAAGGTATTTTCATAAACTTTCAAAAAACTAAGATCAAGAATTGACTTGAATACAAGTCCATTCAAGAAAGTCAAGTTTCCATGTTTTTTATACTTGCCGCTAACACTTAAGTAAGACTTTCAAGACATATTACATATTATCTCAAAGTAAGTTCCACAAGCTTAGCATTCTTCTATCAACTTTCAAGAAATAAAGGAAAGGATAACTAATGGCCCTGTCTTTGGCATCCAACCTCTTTCAATAGTTCGAAATTACCAGTAATGCACCATGTAGCAATAGGAGGCATCCTAAGTTAAGACCCACAGCTGATTGCATTCCTTAGCAAGAATATAGCAATAAGATAGTCCTTTAAATTAAATTCTTTTTGTACTATATCAAACCAAACCTTGTATTAGTTAAAATGAGCTGAGATAAATTCAAATGAATTTTAGTCATTTAATATTTTTTTCATTTAAAAATACTATATCAATTAGATAGTTAAATTAAAAAGGCTAAAATAAAATTGAATTTTACTTATTTTTTACTTCAATGCATGTCAAGATGAATATTCAGCCAAATTTTTACTAATATAATCTTCTTCTACTTAATTTATTTCCATTTACAAATAAAGCAATAGCAATTATAAGAAATAAGATTTAAAAAAAAATAAAGAACATTAGCATTCAGTTTGTTGAAGCATGTCAAAGCATATCTAAATGTCAACACACTATACAACTCATTAGAACGATCATCACAGATAGCAATATAGCATATGATAGATTACTAGTGTCAATCAATATCCAATCTACAAAATTTACTTAAGTGGTAAATTTCTACTACGTCACCCAACCTAGCACAAGATCTTAAATCATGTATTGAACATACAAGACCTAATCATGATATTTTAGTTCGTCACTTGATGGGTCAAGTTCTTCTACGAGAATGATGCTATAATAAATAGAAAAAAAGTCTTAAAAATAAGATATCCAATAACATAAATTAGTTCATTACCTAATTTTAAACTTAAAAATATTTGGTGATTGAGATTTGCATATGCTCTGGTTATTCATACACACTTAGTCAACATGTTTCATGAAACAAAATAAAAGGAAAACGCATTTACTGAACCGCTTAAACTGAAACCTAGTATTTCTATGGGGAAATAGCATCCGATGACATCAGGTACTGTATGCAACAAATGACAAGGTTAGCATAAGTTTAATCAAGTTTTGGAACGCAAAGAATAAGCTGAATTTATTTTTTGTGAAAGAAGGCATCCTAATTGGTGCTAACACCTCAACAAACACAAAACGAGCCATAAAGAAGAGGGAAGATTTTTGAAATGGTTAGGCAAAAGCAGCACAAAGAAAAGAGGAAGAAATAAATCGGAGAGCTTTGGGCGATTAGGGAAACAAGCATACCTGCGGGTGTGGGATCGCCACCGCAGCCCGATCGAGCGTGCCAAATGTCCACGCCGCCGGCACTTGAGACGCCAGGTGATTCATCCCAAGAGGCGCGGAGAAACCGAAGGAGGATGGCTCTGGGGCCCCGTGATGCGTCGGCTGGGCTGCCAGGCGGAGATCCCCGTGCAGGGCCGTGGGGGCGTGGATCTGAGAGGCCCCGGGGAGGGTGGCGGAGACTGCAGCTGGCGGCGGCGGCGGCGGAGCGATGGAGTGGTAGGGGCGGTAGGGATAATCGGAGGGGTGGAGGTCATAGGGGTGGTGCTGTTGGTGGTGGTAGGCGCTGTGCGCTGCGTGGAAGATCGGCTGGGCGGGGTCGTAGGCTTGGATCGGCTGGTATTGGAGGAGGCGATGCTGCTGATGCGCTTCATTGAAGGTGGAGTCGTCCATGGCGGAAGACCACGAACGTGGGACGCCGGACCAGGGCTCTCTGCTTGTTAAAAAGGCAGCTCCCACGATTTCAATATTCACTTAAACAAAAACCAAGGACCACATCTTCATCCACCAAGTCAGATTTGGCCAGGACAATGGTTTTTCTCAGTTCTGAGATAATTGAGGATTGAATCTTAATTTTGATGAATTAATATAAATATTTTTAATGATTGTTTGTTGCAAGTGTTCTTAATAAGAAATTTTGAAGGAGCTGGATCAGACTTCACGATTATATCATATATGTCATAAGAGTGTGCTTGATTTAAGGTTATCCTTAATAACTTTGGTTATCCATCCAAGATTATCAACAAAAACTCTGTTTAATTTAGGTAATCGATGATTCCCGAGTAATATTTCATGTCTGACACATCAGTAAAAGGGGCATGCAACCCAGAATCGAAAAACCTCATAAAACTGAAGTTTTTCTTGATTTCGGGGTTACTGAAATTTTGTTACCCAAAATACCCTCGAATATGAGAAAAATGTGATAAAAAATAAAAATGTAAAGGAAAAGAGAAAAATATAAAAATTAAAATAAGAAACTTTTTAAAAAATAAAAAAATTTAAAAAACATAGAAAAATTAAAAAAAACGTAAAAATTTTAAAAAATAAAAAAAAATGAGAAGAAATAAAAAATATATAAAAACATAAAAAAATATATAAAAAATAATAAAAAGGTAAAAAATTTTAAAAAATATATAAAAAATAAAAAAAATATTAAAAACATAAAAAAATAGGAAAAAAACATAAAAAATAAGAAAATAAAAAATTTAAAAAATAAAAAAAAATATTTAAAAAAAATAAAAAATAAAAAGAAATAAAAAAATAAAAAACATAAAAATAAAGAAAAAACGTGAAAAGGAAAAAAACAAAAAAAACATAGAGTTTAAATAATAATAATAATAATAATAATATAGGGTTGGTTTTGTAACTAAGGGTAAAATAGTAAAATATTAAACTAGGTTATTCATTAAAATCTTCAAATAAACAAGTTTTTGTTGCATTAACTAGGTTGAACCAAACAATATTTGGTTATGTTTTATTCCCCATAACCTTGGTAACCAAGGTTATACATGATAACTTGAACCAAACACACTCTTAGAGTTTTCTTTAATAGTACAAAATTAATTTTTTTCTTAAATATGTTTATTTCTTATTCTGTCTATTTTTGTATGTATGTACATCTATTTTAACATGCTTAACTTTTATCTTTAACTCGTGTACTCATTTTATATCTCAACATTAAGTTTTATATAATATAGTAGGTCTAATTGTTATTTTGTAAAACTCATTACTATCATAAAGAAAATATTTGACATATTCCTCTATTTCAATTATCCTTCTTGTATCTTATATATAACATCTCTATCCACTCTTTTATCATTTAAAACAAATAATTCTAAATACTTAAAACTCTTAATTCTAAGTAATTCATGATTTTCTATCTTAATAATTGTCTTACTACTCTAGCTAAATTTTTAAATTTCATATATTTTATCTTCACTAAGTTAAAATATTTTACTTGTATTTTTCATCAAAATTCAAGTTTAATATTTACTCATTCAAATATCTCTACCAAAATAATTTCATCCACGAATAACATATACAATGATAATATCTCTTAGATGTGTCCAATGAGTGTTATATTTAAGAGTGTCCTAAACAATCGTCTTAGATATTGTATTATTTATTTGATAAATAAAATTCACTATTTGAGTGTACATTATATATGTATGTGATTTGATTTTAAACTTAATTAATGAAGTTCACAATACAAAGTAAACAAAAGAGAAATTATGATTGAATCACAATTAGTGAGTATTTAATCATGTGTAATTATGTATAATTTGAAATCTTCCCTAATCGATAAATTGATGAGGCTAGACATCGTCAATTCTGTGAGATTAGAACATATTACAGTTCTTGGCTTAACTAAGTAGTTGGTCCTCACTGACTGAAAATATTGGGATGTTGAGAGTTGATATGTGGATGCTAGTTAAAAGTAACTAGTTTATCGGATATGACCTGCTATGAGATTTCATGTGATTTTTTATATGTCAATGAAGATTTTATTATAGTTTAGTGCAATTTTCCTTAGACTTGAGGTATTTGAGTCATTTTGGTCATGAAGACTTATATTTTAACATCTTAACAAAAACATCTCTCAGAAGGTGTAGGTCTAGGATGATTGTGTATAAGTCAATATATTTGACAATGTTTGAATAACACACAGAGGATGCACCACTTCTTTAATAAAGAAGATGTATACCCTACGACCTCTTGTTTATTACTTGTAAGTCTTTGACAAAAGTAAAATATGTTAAGAGGATATGATTTTTTTGGATATGTGTGTGAGTAATTTAGAGAGAGTAGACTGGATGACAATTTAATTAACTAATGCATGACTAAATATTCATTTTTTTAAAATAAAAAGTTTTTATTCCAATTGGAGTCGACTTAACTTCCAACTGATAATAGATTAGTCGACTAAGGGACTGCTTATTTAGAGGGTTTGATAAATGAGGAATGGGAAAGGAATGAAATATAGGTGCTTGGTTTGAGGGTTTCATTTTTTCACAAGGGTTTCATTCATTATTTGTTAGCAATCATTCATTCCCTACTAAAACCAGTGGTTTGAAACTCATTCCTTGAAAAAGCCTCCCATTGCTAATGATACTTATTCCCCTTGCTAAACCAAACAACTCCATTAAATTAATGATACCCGGCCTATTATCATTCCCCACTAATATCATTCTCATTCCCATTCTCATTCCCCTTATTGAACCAAGCAGCTCCTAAGGTTTTGTTATCAGCGACATAATTTTTATGTTTACAACAAAATCAACTGAAGAGTCTAATGAATTAGTTTTAAATTTAAAATATTATCTGATTGAATAAGAACTTATTCAAATTGAGTCAATCCAAATAGATAGAGTCAACTAAGATTATATCAATCAAATGCTAGAAAAATCATTTGGCAAGTTTCAAAATGATGTGGATAACAATCATCTAGAAAGGTTTTAAGTTGATTGAAGACAACAGTTAACAAAACTGATTCTACGAAGATCAAGTTTTAGTTGATTGATGATTTAAATAGTTAATTAATATTAATGCAAATTAGATGTTAGAACTTATCCATGGCCATTAAAGAACTATTAAAAAGAAAACGAAAGGCATCAATTTTATTTTAAAAAATAAACAATTCCGACTTTTTCTATAATATTCTTGTTTCATATTATATCAACCGTTATATATCTATACATTCACCTTAATATCCTCGTTTTTAAAACTCTCAATCTTTTAGAGATGCTCAAACATTTAAAGCATTTCTTCTAATCTCTGATATTCCCACACAAAAGAACTCATCAACCACAAAATGAGAATCAAATCTTAAATCATTCTAAGAAATCCTCGCACAGTCGTTTAAATAAGTAAGTTTTTACAACAAAATTTTGGCTGCAGCATCATCCATAGTTGAAAGATCATATCGAAAACACTATTCTTGCAACTAAGAGATGCACTAAGAGTGCTCAAAAGAGAAGTTATCGACAAAATTCTCTTTTGACACCAAGTGAAATCCAAGTCTAAACGTCAAAGAAGCATCCTCCTTTAAGAACATCTCGGCCCACTTTAGACCAGTAGAATGCATACAACAATATTATTTGTTAGTTGCAGGGCTGAAAATTAACATACAATATTTCTACAACAAGGTATCGATAGAAAGGATACAAATGACAACATTTTTCAAAAGTTCATTTACCAATAGTCTCCACAAGAACAAGAGCCATCAACAAAATGGTGGAACCTATTCCGATCTCTGACGATGATCTTCCGCTTTGTGATCCTAGATATCAACTTGGTGGCCGTATGACAATCTGCGCAAACACGGAGGTTCTTCGCAATCTTGATTGTCGTCCCCGGTTGAGTGCTTATGAGCCCAAAGGCAATTGCCAATTTCTCACTATGAACTCCAAGCACCCTCTCTTTCGCTGCCTCCTCTAAGTCATGCAATACCAGCTCAGTTTGCGGTGCGTAGCCATGAGCTCTGAGAAGTGCATTCAGCTCCTCCAACATCATGTAGATCTCTTCGCTTCTTGGATGGCTCAAGTCTCCCACAACAAACTCATGCACTTTGTTAGCTACTTCAATCGAAGTACAGCCGGGCTCTTTCTCCACTCCATTCTCCTTCATCAAGGTCCTCACTCGACCCACAGCTTCCCAATTCCCCACCGCAGCATATATATTCGATAGAAGGATGTACGTCCCCGAATTTGCAAGGTCTTTACTAACAAGGAAATTCGCAATCTTCTCCCCCAAGGCCATGTTGTTATGAAGCCTACAAGCTGCCAACAATGAGCCCCAGATCACTGGGTCTGCCGGAATCTTCATCCCTTGAACAAGCTCAAAAGCTTCTTCCACAAACCCAGCACGACCGAGAAGATCCACTATGCAACCATAGTGCTCGATCTTAGGCTCGATCCCGTAATCCTTTTCCATCGAGCGGAATAATTCCCGCCCTTCTTCAACCAAACCAGAATGGCTACAAGCATTCAGGACCCCAATGAATGTGATATCTGTTGGTTGGAGACCTTCCGCGCGCAGTCTAGAGAATAGTTCAAGGGCCTCGCGGCTGTACCCATGCATTGCATAGCCTCCGATCATCGAATTCCAAACAACAACATCCTTGTCAGTGATGCTATCGAAGACTGCACGAGCATCTTCCAAGCTGCCGCATTTCCAGTACATGTCGATCAATGCAGTGCCCACTTTGGGATTGAACTCTATGGGATTGTTGTCTATGAAGGAATGCACCCATCTGCCCACCCCCGCGGAGCCCTGCTGGGCAATGGCAGAGAGTACCGAAATCACCGTGACCTCGTTCGGTTTCACTGACGACCGTAGCATCTTCCTGAACAATAGCAGGGCCTGGTTAGGCTGGCCGCGCTGGGTGTAGCCATCGATCATGGTGTTCCAACAAATAGAATCTCTCTCGCCCATTTCGTCGAACAACTTCCGGGCCTGGTCCAAATCGCCCATTTTAGAGTAGCAGGTCATCATGGCTGTGGACGACACTAGCCGTCTCTCAGGCATTGCATCAAACAGGCTGCGGGCGGACACGACGTCGCCGCCGCGAGCGTACATGTCGAGGAGAGCAGTGGCGACGTAGGGATCTGAGTGGAGAGATAGCTTGAGGGAGTGGCCGTGGAGAGCACGACCCGAGCGCAAAGGGCAAGCCTTGAGGGCGGAAGAGAAGGTGAAGGCGTTGGGCTCGACGGAGGAGGAAAGCATGTCGGAGAAGAGAAGGAGCGCGTCGCCGTGGAGGCCTTGGAGTGCGTGGGCGTGGATGGCGGCGGTCCAGAAGTAGATGTTGGGGCTGGGAGTGAGGCGGAGGAGGGAGAGGGAGCGGTCGAGGAGGCCTAGGCCGGAGTAGGCGCGCTGGAGCTTGAAGTTGACGATGGGGTGGTGGTGGAGGCCTGCGCGGAGGACGGCGGCGTGGAGCTGGAGGAGGTTGTGCGTCGAGCGGCATTGCTCAATTAGGGCGGCGGCGTGGTCAGAAGGAAGGAGAGGGTGCTGCGCCGCCGGAGGAGGGTCGCGTGAGTATGAGGCGCCGCCGCCGCCGAGAGCGAGAGCGGAGCCTAATGGGGCCGCTGACATGATCTCACCGGAAACGGCCTTATCCGCTCTCCCAACTGATAACACGGGAGGATTTCATTTTGCATTTTGCCACCCATAGTCTCCAATTTCAACAAAATGTCCACAATAACCACATAAAATAGAATATTAAGCATTCGTTTGCACAGGTTGACGGGGGCGCTGAGGGTGAACGTATTAACTTTTTCTTTTTGCCACCATTAAGCATTCGTTTGAAGAAAAGGTCTCACCTCATGGTGTTTTCATTTCTTAGATATCATATCAAAACTTATTCTACTAGTACTTTTATTGATCAAGTATTTGATCAATCTATTAGTTCTCTTCAATTTTGATGTGTTAGTTTTTCTATGAGTATTTATATTATTCCCAGGGTGTAGTACAACTATGATTTCATAGTCAAGAGGTTCAGAGTTTGATCATCAGGATGTTATTACCTAGAATTAGCGTCTCGACCATACACTTTTAACTGTGTACCTATATTTACTTTCCTCTATATCCATGGGACCGATTCTAGATAACCGTTGATGTGACGATTTCATATTTTTTTTAAGCATTCATTTGAATATTAATATATATCATCTGTTGTATTAATTTAAATGTAGCCCCAACTATGATATAGCAGTAAGGATATGTAGTTGTTATATTTGTAATATTTTTTTTTATAAATAGGATTTGTAATTAAGGGATATCATGGGTTTAATTAAAATTATTTTTAATTGTAATATTTATTTTAAAAATAGTAAAGGAGATATTGAGATGTTGTAATTTTTGTAAGATGAGTGAAATTTTTTTATTTTAATATGGTATTGTGGGAGCTTTTTGAAAGCTCTCACTTAGACTTTAGACTTAGGTTTTAGATCTGATATCAATTGAAAAATATTTCATTTGTTGAAACACTTCCAAACAATGAAAATAAAAAAGTTTTCTATTGTACTAAGCTAAAGACAGAAAGGAAGAAAGCAAGTGAATGCGGTAATTCCTCATCTTCAAATCAACCCTTCCTAGGTATTGTCTCAATAAATAAGTAATTTTTTAGTAACGTGTTAATATAATTCTAAGAAGCAAAGGAAAATTCCAAGTTAAGAGTTAATAAGAAAAAAGTCTCTTAGAGACTTTTTTTATATTTTGAGGATTAAACATATTTTATTAACTCACTCACATTCATTTTAATATTAACCCTCATTATTTGTAAGTCTCACTATCCATTCATCTATATTCTTATTATATATATATATATATATATATATATATATATATATATATATATATATATATATATATATATATTTGTTATTTTATTCTTTCTTATTAACTGCGTTCAAAGAATTAAACATTGACGTGTGTGTGAGTATTGTAACACTCATACATATTGATTGTAACATCATTTGAATATTATAACACTCACATATTAATACCAATATGAATACTCCAACTTGTATAAAATGCATTGTGGGTCATCTGACCTTATGTAAAGGGTTACCTATTGGATGAAGTCCTTTGTGATTTATTTCCTTCTAGATTATATGAGATAGTCTTAAAAGATGACGACCCATCAACCTAATGTTTAGGATGACTTCGCTCAATTTTCTAAGGAAATCGAGAAATACATGGGACAATACTCATGCAAAGGGTTGTTTATAAAAGTTTTCCACTTACCATCAAATTAAATCAGGAAACACTTATATTTGGTGGCCTATCAATCTAATATTTTTAAGTCAACCGTCTATTAAAAAAAATTACTTATTAATTTATCAAAATATAAATTTAATCCTAAGATATCTGCACTATTACCTCGAGAAGAATACTTACTATGTCTGAATTGACATATGAGGTTCCTCATTTGAATATTCATTTGACTCCCCATTTGTGTTCAATCAACTGAAATCACTATATAAAAAAAATCATATCCAAACTACTAACATTCAATCAACTCAATTTGCATTAATCAACTACAGCCCATTTGAGTCGACTCAACTTCTCCCAATTGACTAAATTAACCAAGCCCATTCAGATTTTCAGATCCTTACAAACCTGATCATTTTTGGACGATTCTCCCCCGTTCATATATAGGATAAATTCAAAAACGTTCACAGTAATAGCAACCGACCTCAAAAGCCCACCCTTACTATTGAGCCACATAGACTAGTTAATTGATTTTTATAAGAAATTGTGTGCCACCTTGCACAACCGCT
Organism: Zingiber officinale; assembly: GCF_018446385.1. Lineage (NCBI taxonomy): Eukaryota > Viridiplantae > Streptophyta > Magnoliopsida > Zingiberales > Zingiberaceae > Zingiber > Zingiber officinale. Next base: position 135,416,800 of record NC_056002.1, read on the forward strand.
CCGTCAATTTGGCATGTCAAATTGATTTTATAAGGACATCCGCAGTCGTAAATCTATTAAAGAGATTTATGCTCTGTCATATCAAAAGTTAAAAATCTTACTTCTTTTAAAAATCACTCTCTATTATCATAAAACCTCTCTCTTTTAAAAACTCCACTTCTTTTAAAATTCTCTCTCTATCCTCTTTCCATTATCTTTTTTTATAAACCTAGTCCCAAGATTTTGATATAGATTTATAAAAAAAAACTATAAACCTCGCCTATGTAGTGGAGGAGAGGTTTATATTGAGAGATTTATAGCATAAATTACATGCTATAAATCCCCCACTGCAAATGCCCTAAGATACTATGCGCCACCTTCATCTAGCCTTTCCGTTGCACCATGCCGAGGGAAGGGGGAATTAGCTTCATTTGGGAAGGGATTTGGTACTTTTTGTTTATATCATGTTTTAACACATAATGAGAACCGAAGTCATTGACATATCCATCAATACAATGCATTCTCCTTAAACATTCTTATTACTACATCACCGAACAACAAATGTTGCATTAGTTCGGTGTGTGGAAGATTAAATTGGCAGGCACAGCAGAAGCTAACTCCAACTAAGGTCACCTCCAAACCGAGACAAGCAAGAACGAGACAATTTATACACAATCTTTTTCAGGCTTTAGAATGAAGAACAGAGACTGTCGACAAGTGCTACTGTTTTCAATCCCTACATGAGAATACCAGCAATGCGAAATGAGATGGGAATGTAAAGAAAATAAAAATTACATGCTTCACATTAGCATTTGTGCTTGTTAGATCTTTGAAATGAGAAGCTCATCCTTGCGTCCATGAATCGCAAAGATAACATGTGTTTGAGTTAACAATCCAAGTTTTTTCAGTTTCGGGTACACTATGTCACTTGTCGGAGATTTTCAAAGGATCGGTCTACCTCCGAGTGGCTAGTACCGCTGCTGCTTTTGTGCTGTAGGTAGCAACCCAAGAGTTAGGAAACAAATAATGAAGCATATCGAAGTTAGAGCTTTACTAGAACGATTCGATTACATATATAGCAAATAACACCAAGCACTGAGCAAGTAAATGAACTATACCTTTTTGAAACCATGATTTTCGAGTTGCTCTGCGAATATATTCCTCGTGTTTCTCCAAAAATTCATCAACCTTCTTTGATTGAAGAAGCACGGGCCCTGAGAACTCTACGCCTTGATCTTTATAATCCTGAAATTTTAGACCCAAAATGAATGATAAACTGTGCTAAGGGTGAAGCAAGCTCAAACACAAAAATGAATCAGTACCATTATCCTATTCTTAGACACTGCATCATGAGAATCATAATCGCCAAAAGAGTATACTGAGTCTTGGAATTCGGGATGAATCCATCGCCGCAGCATTTCCTCTTTAGTTGATTCATATGGCTGGACTTTTGAATTTGAAAAAGGAGCATATCCGGTACCTCCATGTTCTTCTCCATTTGACTTCAAAGTGCCTTGAGCTAGTGTCGGATCCAACAAACCGAATTTACCCTGTCTGGATTTGAACCTATTCTGAGATTTGATAGGCAAAGGTGCTTCCTTCGGTTTCTTCGCACATGAAAACCCAGTAGCAGGAACATGCATGGGACCTGATTGAGGATTTCTAGGGATTTGCTTCATGCGCCGACGCTCTTCTTGGGATTTCATGTTTGGCAATGGCAGGTCTGGCTTTCTACTATCGTGCAATGCTTCTTTCGTGCCACTTCTATTAGTTTCTATAGCATTTCGTAAAGCCTACCACCAAATGCATTTACATATTCATTGCGTATTTAACAATTTCTAATTTATATATATAGGGATAGAGGGAGAAGGGGAGCCTTGATGCAATGGTAAAGTTGCTACCATGTGATCTTGAGGTTACGGGTTCGAGTCGCAGAAACAACCTCTTGCAAAATGCAAGGTAAGGCTGCGTACAACAAATCCAATGTGGTCCGACCCTTTCCCGGGACCCTACACCGGCGGGAGCTTTGTGCACCGGCTGCCCTTTATATATAGGAAGAGAGGGAGAGAGAAATACAAACCTCTTTGTGAGATGCTTTTCCGAGGTCGCTTAATTCTTGCAAAAGCTTATGTGATTTTGAAAGTCCTTTTGTTCCTTCATCAAAAAATCTGCCGTTGACACTCCTAAAAGAATATTATTAATCAGTGGTCTTACCAAAAGGTTTCGATATGATTTTTGTGTAAAAAGAGAAAAAATGCATCACAATCATTTCAAATGGATGAAACAAAAGATTCGACGTGTAGTTCTCTACAAGATTAAGAGCAGGTAGATATTTTTGTTTCCTCTTGCATTGCTATGCTTAGTTGAATTGACTAAACAAAGATACAAAATTTTAACAAATCTCAAAATAGAGCGAAGATAGATATTCTGTGTATGTATGATCAGTTATGTTTCCTTAAAGTAAACAAACTATAAAAATAAAACCAACAACTCATCTAATTGAAGTTAACATTATCTACGAAATTGATATTCTAACTGAAGTTTTCAAACTCACCTGATTGAGTCCTCACGGAACTTCGCATCAATTTCTTTACTAGGATTGTATTTGGGCAAGCTGGATGGCTCACATGCATAAGGCTTTGTTTTGAAGTACTGAACATTCATAAGAGAAAACAAGAAGATAAAAATCACCATGTCTTGGAAAAAGAAATACAAAAAAAACTCGTAGTAAACACGTGAGACAACGATGGAAAGAAAAAGAATATAGGCATACAAATGAAGCTAGATTTTCACTATATAACCTACAAAGAGGTGTGATGGTACTAATACAACAAAATTATGAGCTTGATTGCCCAAATGATACACTTTCAGCTACAAGTTCTGAGTCATGTTTATTTCACTATAATCCTAGTTTCCACAACTATTCAAGTTTGAGAAATAGTTAAAACAAAGTAATCATTGTATCATGAGAAAGAACTTGATGATTTGACAATAGAAGATCACTTGACAATTTGACCTTAGAAAATCATCAATTGACATTTACTTCACAAATGGCATATCAATCAACTTTTGTTGTGTAGTTTCATAGTCAATTGACTTACTTCTCTACCTATAAATTACTCAACTGACAGTTTTGGCACCTCTACTACTTCTCATAAAGCAAAATTTACATTACGACAAAATGTAGGGAATAAGTTACAAATATGATAATGACATTAGGTCATAGTATTAAAGAAGCATAACTAGAACACTATTCGACAATGCATATCACTAGAGTAAATGATATACAAGTGTTACCTCTGAATTAAGCGCAGCAACGGCTGTGCCACGTTTTGTAGATTCGATAGATAAGAATGTTTCCAACAATTTAAATGCACTGTCCGGTAAAAATTCAAAAGTCCTATAGAGGCAATTCTCATAAGCATGTTGAGACTTTATCACTGTTGCTTGTGGTAACTTGGTCTTCTTCCAAAACTCTCCTGGCGGTGAACCGCAGAGCTTAAAAATTTTATGTATTTGCTCAACCTGAATAAACGATAATTCTTTAATTTTATATGTGCCATAAAGATGATTCTTAAAGATAAAATTACATGGCTGATTTTGTATATTGCCCTTCACAATTGGTTATTAGATGTGCAACAATTTTTGTTGAGCATACAATTGCCAGAATTCGCAATCCACATAGATATTGTTACCTCAGTTCTTCCTTGTAAGATAGGTTTCCCGAGAAATAGCTCTGCAAAGACACATCCAACACTCCACAAATCTACTGTTGCATCATAGTCAACCGAGCCTAGGAGAAGCTCAGGAGGGCGATACCATAGTGTCACAACTCTACTAGTTAGTGGTTGCTTCTCTTCGGGATTCAAGATGTTGGCCAAACCAAAATCAGCAATCTTCAAAATACCCTCGTTGTTAACTAAGAGGTTTGCACATTTGATATCGCGGTGCATGATACCTCGAGAATGGCATTGGCTGAGACCCAATAGTAATTGGTGCATATAACATTTGATCTGCACTATATAAATAAGCATGATAAAGAATTAGGTTCATGATCAAGTACTCGAGTTCATTGATCTAGGATTAAGATAACATTAAATCAAGGTGCATAACCTGTGATTCACTAAACTTGATGTCCGGAGAAGATGACAATCCTGCAAGATCGTGCTCCATATATTCGAAAACAAGGTAGATGCTGCATGACAATCGAGAAGTTATTATACCCTCCAGCTTGACGATGTTTGGATGATCAAGCTTGCGGAGGATCAATATCTCCCTTGCCATAAATCTCACACTCTCAGGCTCAAAATTGTCAAAGCGCACCTTCTTCAGAGCAACAATCCTCCCTGTGTCAATCTCGCAGGCTCGAAACACATTGCTATAGGTACCTTGTCCAATCTTTTAAGGAATTGCATTGTTGTTAGATGGTATTAAGAAAAACCCTAACTAAGAACAGAGCAATAGAAGTTAATGGTAAAACAATCATGGAGAAGAACCACAAAAGGAATGAATTAACCAAAATATAACATTTTGCTCTTCAATTTTCCATCTCGTGTTTGAGGGAGAATCATGTCATACCTTCTCTAGCTTCTCAAAGGCCTCGGCTTTAAGGGGCGCCCACCCCCGGATGGCTTCGCCGGCGACACAGCTTAGCCAAGCAGGCCAGCCGGCAGCGACCTGCTCCCCTTCATTGCACCGACTCAGATTCCGCCGCGGCGGAATGCTGGCCACGCTGTCTCCGGCGGAGCTTTTCTTCTCGGACTCCCCCGACTCGGGTTGGTCCGAAAACTCATAGTTGCTGAGGCGAGGGCCATTCCACAGCGAGGGCGAAGGTTGGAACTCCCTCGAGGTCTCCAGGTGCTCCAAGGTCTCGACTTTGGCAGGGGTCTCAAGATTCGCGGCGGCTTCCAGGTGCCCCAATGGCTCTAGGTTCCCGGAGGCGACCGAGGAGTCTAATGCAGGCGTGACGGGGGCGGCGCCATCCTTGGATGCTACGCAACCCATCACCCCTCCCAAAGGCTCGCCGGCGGCCCGGGACTCCGACGCAAAAAAAGTAAAGACGCCCGCGAGGAGGAATGGGGCAGGGAAAGAGGAGGAGGAAAATGGGCCACATGCCTTCTAAAGATAGAAATATGGGATCTTTAACATCCTCCCTCCCTCCCACCTCTCTCTCCCCCCGATTGTGAAGATGATGGACGATGAGGCTCCGCCGAGGCATCCTCTGTCAGCTCGCACCTGACCTGGCCTCTAATATGGCAGGAATAGGAATTAGGACAGAGGATCTCCGGTAGGTGGCGTCTTCTAAAGACAGACAACAAAAAAAAAAAAAAAAAAATAAAAAAAAAAAACAAAAAAAAAAAACATGCCACAACATTTATAATATTCCGATCACATAATATATTTTTTTTTTTCCAATGTCCGTCAAGCAATTGGTTAATGAATTTAAAAATTCTAAATTATTCTAAATTAAAATTAATATATTTTTATAAATCTGTTCTAATTTCTTTTCCAAGCGTTATAATGAGTTTATAACAAATTATATTAAGTCTTTTATATGTTTATAAATTGACTGTTCTTTATCTATGTTATTGAATTTATATATGAGGACATACATATATTAAAAAAAAATTATGAGTGTATTGATTTTAGTTTGAAGTGATTCAAAATTATTTAGTTTCATTGAACAAAATTGACTAATAAATCTAGAAAAAAAGAGGGGTATTTTAGGAATATGATATGTGATTTGGGCTAAGACTTTTGAGACTGTAGCTGAGACGGGGTTCTTGCCCCTGTAGTGTTGGACTTTATTGTGGCCAAGATGTTGGTCCCCGTAATCTAGCTGAGAGAGTCTTCAAAGACAGCTCACCTCAGGATTGAGACTCGAGTTGAAGTCCGACCGCGAAAGAGAGATCGGACGCCCAAGCATACACCCTCTCCCAGTCTAGCTCAGATGACTGAAGATGGAAGTTGGAAACCTACAATGTCCGAGGTCGAGACCTCAAAGAAAAGGAAGTTAGTGCAACTTTCAAAAGAGGGCATTCTGGCACCACGACAAATAAGGAGTTGCCCTCCAGAGATGAGGGTCAGGAAAGGAGTCGGGGCAACTAAGGTAGTGCAATTTCTGTAAGGAATTAGATGCGTTAAACACGTAAACGCGCAGTGAAAAACACTAGTTCCTCTATAAGCTCCATGCGAAGGGAAAGAGAAATTCCTACATATACTAAGTTTTCTAACATAGCATGAAAGATTATACCTTTGGTGTGTGCTCACGGACTCTCGACAGCTCGGATCACAGCACGATTTCACGTTCGCGTCTCTATGGTATCCACACGAACAAGCGTTCGTTTGTCTCACAAACTCACAAGATGGAGAAAGGTTGTGCTAGCAACTTATGGAGTGGATTTCGGCCAAGAAAGGAGAGGAGCAATGAGAATGAAGATCTACCCAAAATGAAGAGAAAATTACTTAAGTATTTTCATCCAATAAAAATACTTAATTAGCATTAATGACCTTAATGAGTATTTACACTCCATTAAAAATCACACTTGAAACTCCTCATTTTAAATTCAATTTCAAAAATTGAATGAAATGATTCATTGAATTTCAAAATTCAATGAATATCTCCATTAATTCTCACTTGAGTCTAACTCAAGTTTAATTCAATTGAGACTTACTCAATTAATCTCATGCAATTTCAAATTCAATGAATCACATTTCATTAATTTGAATTGACTCCTTGAGTCTAGTTTGAATTGGACTGAATCTAATAATTAGATCCAATTGAGTCTAACTCAATAAGTCCAATTCGGATTAGACTTAATCCAATGATTCATCATATGAATCCATCTTCAAATCTACTTGTTCTTTATGTGTGACCCAATAGGTTCTCGTAACGTTGACAATGTACCCAAATTAACATTTAGATACATAAGCAATGAGTGACATCTAGTAAGGTACCATTGCTACCAAAGTGACGAAAAAGTCGAGATCCGACCTAACCTGTCCGTGGTTATTATCTTGTATGACTTGGTCCCTGTATCCTTGATATTCAGATTGATCAATGAGGCATAGACCGTGTCATTCTCTTATCAACCTTTGTGTTTCTTGATCTCTAAGTAGACACACTCAATCAAATAAGCTCAATATCTCATATTGACTTATTTGAACATGGTCATGCTTTTTTGTGTTCTACTAATCAAGGGGTCCACAGATATCACTTCCATCATATGGAAGGGATAGATCCCATCTACATCACTCACATCCCCCCGCATAATTCATTACATACCCAGTGATCGACTTTATTGTCCACCTTGTTACAAGTGACATTTACCGATACCAAATTACACAACTCTTTATGTAGGGAACCGTAGTGACTTCAGGTGTAAGGATTATTCATACCAATAGTCACATGAGAATGTTTATGACACTTATATAACGATTCATGAAACATTCTCATGGCGGGCCATTCAATATATATTCTCTAATATATACCCATGTGTCAACCTGATATCTTATATCCATGACTTGTGAGATTAAGTCATCCGTTGACCTACATGCTAGTGTCAACGCATTAATATTGTCCTTATATATTAATGCTTGGCCAGGAATAGTTAAGAGTAGTGTTCTATGTATATCTACAATATCTCACTATCAATTCAACTAATTGATATGTTGTAGATATGAACCTATTACATAAGGATATTATTATACTTATTCAATCGACACTGATCTGAAATAAATATAATAACCAACTTTATCTTTTTATTAATAATGAAATATGATACAAAAATGAGCCCTTTACAATCATTTCATAATTGATACTAGGGTTAATACTAATAAAGAGGTCGGTTGGAGGAGGCTCCAAAGGCAACAAACAAAGCCAAGGTTGAGGCGGCAATGACTCAACTGGTGAGAGAAAAAGTCAAGACTGAGATGGAAAAGTAGCAAAAAATGGTCAAAACTTATTCTGACCTGGTTCATAAGTTCAAGCGTTAGCTGGTACAGTCTCAAGTCAAAGTACAAACTTTTGAAGAGTCAACCAAATAGGTTAAGCTAGTGCTCAAACTTCTATAGAGTCATCCAAGCAAGCCCGAGAGGAGCTGTTCCAAGCCCAACATGAACTGGCTATGCAAGAGGTGAAGTTGGCCACTTCAGAAACTCAATGGGTGCAACTTTAGTCTGATCTTCATGTCGAAACATTGGCTAAGGAAAGGCTGAGGTTGCAATTGTCAGAAGGAGAGGAGAAAGAGACAAAGCTAACTTCTAAATTAGAAACGACCAAGGTTAAGTTGGCTGCGTTGACTGAGTATCGGGCAAGTGAAAAAAATCACTAGGAAGACTAGAAGAAGGCTTTTTTAGCTTCTAAAGAATTTTACAACTTGCTCTGGAAAAGGACCAACAACACTCTTAACCATGGATTTGAAGGTATCTACAGTCAAATCTTATCCCAAGCGGGAGCGATCTATCATTTCTAATTTGAAGAAAGTCTGGGATGATCTGCCTGACGTTGAGAAGGATGCTTGATCATACTTCCTACCTTTAATGTTGCTTTTTGGTTTTCTATTTTTTTACAAGTATTCCTATGAATCTGCTTTTTGTTTGGAAATTTAAAGAACTTTTTCTATGAATAGTTTTTCATTTTTAAAAATGTGTCTTGCTTGTATGTATTGAATGTGTATATCTCTACTACACTTTTGAGTGATGAACGAGTAAGGTCACGACCATGACAATGAGTTTTACTAGAGAGTTTAGGTAAGAATAACCTAGAGCTTGGCTAAGCAGCCTAATCCTTCCCAATAGAATTTAAGTAGGGGTCGAGAGAATGAATGAGAGCTTAGTTGAGTGGTCTGATCCTTCCCAACCAAAATTAAGTAGTGGTTGAGATCATATCCAAGAGCTTCGTTGAGTGACCTAATTGCTCTCTTTTTGACATGTTTGTATTGAAGAGTGTTGAGCAGTAGTGACCTGGCTAAGGGTCGCTAGCGTAAGGCTAAGTTGCTAGCACAGATGAGGAGTTCCAAGTCTGTTGTAAGATTGAGTTGCTAGCACAGGACTAGAAGCTTCAGGCCTATTGTAAGTTTACAATTTACATGGTAATCTTTGTTAGAGATAAAGGAAATTTACTCAATTGAAATGATACAAAATTAATTTTCGACTTATTTATCGAGATGACATGAGTTGATAATCTCACGTTATCAAGCGAAGAAAGATGAGATGCTTAGAATAATGGTACTGCTTTGTTTGACCAGGATGAGATGCCCAAGGCTGAGCCAACATAAGGCTAGATCACTAGCGTAGGGCTAGGAGTTCCCGGTTTGTCGTAAGGCTATGTTGCCAGTGTAGGACTAAGAGTTTCGAGTCTATCGCAAGGCTCTAATTTACGTGGCAATCGTTGCTTGAGATAAAGGGAATTTACTGAATTAAAATTACACAAACAACTTTGGACTTATCTGTCAAGATGACCTAAACTGATAATCTTTAGCTGCAAAATGAGTAAGGATGAGATGCTTAAAATGGCGGTGTTGCCTAGGCTGAGGCTAAGTGGTTGTAATACTAAATTACTAGCACAATACTAGGGATTCCGAGTTTATCATAAGGCTAAGTTGTTAGCACGGAGCTAGGAATTCTGGGCTTGTCATAAGGTAGAGTTGTTAGTGTGGGGCTAGGAGTTCCAAGCTTATTGTAAGGCAGAGCCGTTAGCAAATCGGCTAAGAGGGTCATGAGTCTCAGGTTTGTCGTAAGACTGAATTGCTAGCATGAAGCTAAGTATTTCAGACCTATCGTAAGATAGAGCCATTAGCAAGTGGGGCTAAGAGGGTCAGCTGAGTCTCTAAGTTGCTAGCGCAGAGCTAGGTGTCTTGGGTATGTTGTAAGACAGAGTCATTAACAAATAGAGCTAAGTTGGAAGATTTTATCTCTAAGTCGCTAATGCAGAGTTAGGAATTTTGGATCTATCATAAGGCAGAGCTGTTATCGAGTGGGGCTAAGAGGGCAGTCTAAGTCTCTGAGTCACTAGTGCAGAGCTAGGAGTTCTGAGCATATCATGATGTGGAGTCATTAGTGAGTGGGGGCTAAGAGGGTATACTGGGTCTTTCAGTCACTAGCGCGAAGCTAGGTGTTCCAGATCTGTCATATGGTAGAGCCATTTGCGAGAGAGCTAGTTGAGTCTTTTAGTCGCTAGCATGGAGCTAGGTGTTTCGGGTCTATTGTAAGATAAGACCGTTAGTGAGTGGGGCTAAGAGAGTGGGTCGAGTGTCTAAGTAGCTAGTGTTGAGCTAGGAGTTCTAGGCCCATCATAAGGGGGAGATGTTAGTGAGTGGGGCTAAGAGGGTCATAAGTTTTGGGTATGTCGTAAGACTGAATCACTAGCACAGAGCCATTAGTGAATGGGACTAAGAGGGCCATGAGTTTTGGGTCTGCCATAAAGTTGAATTACTAGCACAAAGCCATTAGTGAGTGAGGCTAAGAGGGCCAACTGAGTCTCTGAGTTGCTAGCATGGAGTTAGGAGTTCCAAGTCTATCATAAGATGCTGCAATTAGCGAGTGGGACTAAGAGGGTCATGTGCCTTGAGCCTATCATAAGAATAAGTTGCTAGTGTAGAAGTAGATATTTCAGGCTTGTCGTATGACAGGGAAAATTAGGGAGTGGAGCTAAGAGGGACAACTGAGTCTTTGAGTCACTATCTCAGAGCTAGGAGTTTCGCGTCTATCGTAAGGCGGAGTCATTAGTAAGTGGGGCTAAGAGGGTCATAAGGCTTGGATCTATTGTAAGGTTAAGTCGCTAGCACTGAGCTAGGTGTTCTAGGCTTGTCATAAGGCAGAGTCGTTAGCTAGTGAGGCGAAGAGGGCAGGCTAAATCTCTGGGTCACTAGCGTAGAGCTAGGAGTTTTGAGCCCGTCGTAATACGGAGTCATTAGCGAGTGGAGATAAGAGGGAAAATTGAATCTCTGAGTCTCTAGCGCAGAGCTAGGTGTTTCGGGTTTGTTGTAAAACAGAGCTATTAGCGAGGGGCTAAGAGGGCCAGTTGAGTTTTTGAGTCAGGTCTATTGTAAAGCGGGATCATTAGCGAGTGGGACTAAGAGGGGTAAACTGAGTCTCCAAGTAGCTAACGAAGAGCTAGGAGTTCTAGGTATATCGTAAGACAAAGCCGTTAGCGAATGAGGCTAAGAGGGCCATGAGTCTTGGGCCCGTCGTATGGCTGAATCGGTAACTCAAAGTTAGGTGTTCCAAGCCTATTATAAGGCAGAGCCATTGGTGAGTGGGGCTAAGAGGGCCAGCTGAGTCTCTAAGTCATTGCATAATGGTAAGAATTTCGTGCCTATCATAAGGCTGGGCAGTTAGCGAGTGGGGTTAAGAGGGTCATGAATCTCGAGTTTGTCGTAAAGCTAAGTCACTAGCATAGAGTTAGGTGTTCTGAGCTTGTTGTAAGGCAAGGACCGTTAGCGAGTGAGGCTAAACAAGCCAACTGAGTCTTTGAGTCGCAATCGCGGATCTAGGAGTCCTAGGCCTATCATAAGAAGGAGCCATTAGCGAATGGAGCTGAGAAGGTCATGAGTCTTGAGTATATCGTAAGACTGAGTCACTAGTATGGAGTTAAGTATTCTGGGTCTGTCGTAAGGTGAGGCCATTGGGGAGTGGAGCTAAGAGGGTCATGAGCTTTGGGCCTGTCGTAAGGCGGTTGTGTAAGAAGAAATTGACAAGCAAAAGACTATGATTTTACTTAATAGAGCGTGAATATTTATAAAGATTAATGACAATAGAGGAAAAAAAGGATTTGATAAGGCATTCTAAGGCCGCTGGAATTCATTTCCTTCTCATGAACAGGCTGAGGGATGGACACTCCCGACAAGGAGTATATTGTCCTTCGTTGAGTCCTTCATGCTTTCCTAGGGTCGTCAGTTTTAACTATTTTCATATAACATTTGCGAGCTGCGCTCTAATCTCTACTGATTGAGTCGACTTGATCTGACACTGAGAACTTTAATTTCTGATGAAATGTGAAGACCACCGCGCAGAATGAGCTAAGTGTAGGACCGCGACGGCCGACTAGAAGGGGGATTGAATAACCTGAAAAATAAAAAATATAACTCTTCTCGAACTTTCAATAGAACACTTGCAAAATATAAAAGCAGTCAATTAAAACAGAAAAGAAGAGGCACACAGGGATTTACTTGGTTACAACTTGGGAGATTGTTAATCCAAGGAAGATGTCGCACTAATATCTCCTTCAGGTGGAGAAGCCTCTTACAACGATTAAGCGCAAAAAGGAAAGAAGCTAATCTCTAAAGAAGCACACAAGTGTTGGAATTATAATTCTTGAGTAGATGTAAAGCTTCTGGACCAAGGCTATATTTATAGCTTTGGTCGGGGCACCCCGAAGGGTTCCAGGCGCCCTGAGAGGATAAAACTTTAACGGTCCAGGCACCCAGAATGGATCAAGGCACCCGAACCACTAAGTCAACCAAGTTGACTTTATGGTCCGGGTCCTCTGCTCCGGTGCTGCTCGCCTTGGTCCGAGTCTTCTGCTCCGGCTTTGCTTGTTTGAGTGATTTCAGTCAACCGAAATAAGGCTCACTCGAACCCAATTTCGACCTTCTCGAGTGGGCTTCCGCTCCGGCTTCTCGTCCCTCGGAACCACCGCACGCTTCCTTCTCGTCCGCCGGTGTACTCTTCCACAGCACCTCGTCCCTCGGACGCACCGCGTGTCGTCCTTCTCGCTAGCTGCGTCTTCCGCTCAACTACCTATGCTCCTAAGCTCCTGCACACTTAGACACAAGGTTAAAAAGACACAAGACCTAATTTAACTTGTTGATCACACTAAAATAATCTTAGGGTTCCAACACTAAGATCAGATCTCCCAAGGATGACCTTATAAGCATATGGAGCGTCGACCACTGTGAAGATTGTGCCTTGGGTTTGCCTTAATGGTTCTTCACCTAGCGAGGGGGAGACTAATTTGTCCCAGCAACTGTACCTCATGCCCTATAAACCCAAACAAAGTGGTTGGCATGGGTTGTAGCTTATCGTAGTTGATTTGCATTTGATCAAAGGCTTCCTTGTACAACACATTCACCAAGCTTCCCTTGTCCATGAACACTCTTGCATTTTGTAATTAGCTATGGTGGCACAAATTATTAAGGCAACATCATGTGGTGTGACAACTCCTTCTAAATCTCGAGACTCAAAGTTTATAAGAGGGGTCACTCTCCCAACCTCTTATAGTGTCGATGCTGTAATTCTCCAACCTTTGTCCATAAGCCTTCCTGACTTGGTTGGAGTCTCTATCAGTGGAGCCACCAAAGATCATGTTGATATCACCTCGATGGCCAGTGTTGTCCTAACAATCTCAATGATGATCTTGACGATCATCTCAATGTTTGTCTTAGCAGTCATTACAACGATATGGGGAGTGGCGTTGAGGGGGTTTTGGTTCCTATCCGGGAACTAAATTATCTTTGCACTAGTTTAGTCAATCTCCCAATTGTTTCGACAGGTGCACGCCTTATAACGATGGGTGAAGTTTTCCTATCTTGGTGTTGGTCCTTTATGACCTGGCTAACTTCTTCAACAAGATGCTTATACTCTTGGGTGTCATGAGCATATGATTCAAAAATGAATTGACTTCTCTTGAGGTGGCTAGTTCGACCCTTTTGCAAATTGGAAAGTCGAGTCTACAGCCTGCATCACTCGTTCCTCTCTACAAGTTATGACGTAGACTAGGGATGGTAATGGGTCGAGTTTGGATCGAATTCCATATCCTCCATCTCTATATCCATCAAAGATCGGATATATATTCCCATACTCATATCCTCCATCTCTACAAGTTTGGGTCAAATTAAAGGATCAGATATCTTTCATAATAATAATTTTTTTCTTTCCATCCAACTATCATCATTCAATAAAAGCATATTAAAATAAACATCATATTAAAAAAATAAAATATAATTAAAAAAATAGTGTAAACATTTATATAGCCTACTTCTAATATCAACAAAAATAGTTAGTGAGTTTTAATATATATATATATATATATATATATATTTAGGTCGGATATTGGTAGTCCCTCCATACTCTCCTCCATTCAGGTTGGATATCAGATCCTCCGTCGAGTTCGGAAGAAATTATCATCTCTAGAGATAGTTGAGGAGTAGATGAGGGATCTTATTCCTTTGTGGAGGTTGAAGAGGCTTCTTGTCCTATCGAAGGTAGGGATGGCGTCTCTCTTGCGTGTCACTTGGCCTTCTTCCAAGTATATGTACTTCTAAACCCATTTCATTAGCTTTTCGTAGTTCACTGAGGCTTCTTCACTAGAGATCTAAAAAAATCTCCATCTATTAGACTTTGGAAGAAGTGCTGGTTATGATTTCTAAAAACGTTGATGGGATATCCCAAATGACTCAGTTGAAGTGTTGAAGGTACTCTCGAGATGGCGAAACAATTCCTATTTGACAAGGGTGTTCCTCAAACACTTCCCTTGTTGGAGGCAACAACCTTTTCTTTGTGGTCGTAGAGGAGACGACTCCCCTGCTCATGATTCGTGTGCACCTTCGCTAGGGATGGTTGCACCCCTCTTGATTGAGACCATTATCAACGGAACCCCCATGAAGGGTGGTGGCATCTTATCCAGAGGAGGGGGCATGTCTGCTAGGGGAGGAGGGGCTCCAACTAGTGGTGGTTGCAGGAGTGAGTATTATTGCAGTGTTTGTTGTACTACCTTCATGAAGACCAGTTGATCGATGTCTTCTTGTGTTATGACCACTACTTCGTCATGGCTTCTCTCTCCGATAGAGTCACGGTTGTGAGTCATTCTTCTAGTGTTAACCATCATAGTGTCTTGACTCGATTTTTTCATAGATGATACCAATTTATTCTGACTAAATAGTATAGATGGTCAAGCCACCAATCAACGAACAATCTGACATGCACGCTTTCCAGAGACCATTGGTCAAGAGGATGAGGAGGACCTAAAACATACTTCATTAAAGGTTAGATTGACATCGAGGAGATCTCGACAAGCCACTTCAAAGCTCAAGTTATAGTTTGCTTGAGGTAGTGCAAAAGTGAAAGGAAGAAGATGCCAAAGAGAGAGAGAGTTACCTCGAAAGATCCTTTTGTATTTACCTTTTCTAGGATTTATATAGCTATCAGAGGTCATCTCCATGTCAGCGCCAATGAGAAGACCAGATCTCACAGTTGTTAGTTGCCTCTTCACCCACTGAGCCTCACATGTCTGTAGGAGGACATCTAGGATACTAGATCTAACAACTACATAGCCACTTTTTTATTCATCTGGTGCAATGTGTTCTGGAATATTCATCGTTGTTGTCTATATCTTTAGGAAAAATTGCCTCGCCAATGAAGGTTTAGTGTGAGTTTGATACGAGGACAAATAAGAAAATGACGTCAATGTGGAGTACCCTTGAAACTAGACAAAGTCAACGATTGAAGCCGAAATCAGGAGGATGCCAACAATTAAGGCCAAGATAGGGGTGATGTCGAAATCTAAGACTGAGGCATGGAGGATGCCAGGACTTGAGGCCAAGACTTGGATAATACCGGGGAAGATATCTGAATTTGAGGTTAAGGCATTAGAGATGTTGGCAATTGAGGCCGAGACATGGCGGATGTTGAGGGAGATGTCTGGATCTGAGGATGAGGTAGGGGAGATATCAGTAGTTGAGGCCAACACATGGAGGATGCTGGGGAAGATGTCTGGAATGAGGCTAAGACAGGGGAGATGTTGGCAATTGTAGCCGAGACATGGAGGATGCCTTGATTTGAGGTCGATTTTGGGGAGATATTGACAGCTGAGGCCAAGACATAGAGGATGTTGGGGGAGATGCCTAGATTTGAGGCTATTCGGGAGGTGTCGATAGCTAAGGCTGAGACATAGAGGATGTCTAGATCTAAGGCCGAATCCCAAGAGATATCAACAATTGAGACCGAGACATGGAGGATGCCAAGAGAGATGCCTGGATCTGAGGCTATGTTAAGGGAGATGTCAGTAGCTGAGACATAAAGGATACCTAGATCTAAGGTCGAGTTTAGGGAGATGTCGGTAACTAAGATTGAGACAGTGGAGATGTCGACAGTTGATGGCGAGATATGATAGCTGACTTGTCTGATTAGACCCGAGTCTTAATTTGGGCTAGGTCTAATTCTTTTTGGGTCATATTCAACCTACCTTGATTTTAATTGATAGCTCAATATGGTTTTTGCCCATACGAACTACGTAGAAGTGGCAAGATTCTCTCTCATCAATATCCATTTTGTTAGTACATGGATCAAGTATTTAAATATCACTAGACTTAGTCAGATTGGATTTATTTATTTATTAAAATAAAAATTTAAATTTTAATAAATAAATAATATTAGAAAAAATAAAAAACCCCTTCTATTGAATTGGTGCTCATTCTACCATTATGTTTTGAAATTATCTTTAATTTTAATACTAGTGTGCTAGTTATGAGTTCATAATTACTATAGATATGGATATTTCTGTTAGTATAATTTCCTCTGGGTCAAGATTGACTACATTGACTAAGGTTGAGTTGGCTCAAACTTGAGTTATGATATTTAAGTTTTGATATTTGATAATATATGAAGATTACCGGTGCAATTATTCATATGGAGATTGATGATCAAAGTTTGACTAGAAGTCAAGTAGGTTAAGGTTGATCAAATACTTAACTGGGAAGTCCTAACTAGAGGTTAGGTAAGGGCAAGTCCAACGGGAAGGTTGACAGAAGATAAAAATTTAAGTGGGTCAGTGTTGACTAGACACTTGGTGTGAAAGTCTTAGTGAGTGAAGCTAGACAACTGGAAAATTCTGATAAGTACAGCCAAACAGTTGGAAATCCCTAGTGAGTGAAGCTAGACAATAAGAAAGTCTCGTTGAGTGAAGTTAGACAGTTGGAAAATCTTGATGAGTGAAGCTAGGTATTGAAAAGTCCTAGTGAGTGAAGTCAAGTGAAAAATCTTAGTGGGTGAAGATAGGCAGTGTGGAAATCCTGGTGAGTGAAGCCAGGTGAAAAACTCTAGTGAGTGATCTAAGTAGTGAGAAAATCTTGGTGAGTGAGTCAAGTGGTGAGAAGTCCTGGTGAGTAAAGTCAGATAGTGTAAATCCAGGTGGGTCAAGGTTGACTGAACACCTAGTGTTTGGAAGTCCAAGGGGTTATAGAGGACCCAACACTTGGCACGAGACGGTAAGTCCAAGTAAGGCCGATCGAACACTTGGTACGAGGAGGAAAGTCCAAATGGGTCAAAGGATTGACCGAACACTTGGTGACAAAGTCCTAGCAGATTAAGGTTGACCGAATGCTAGGAATGAGGAAGTCCCAACAGGTCATAGTTGATCGAATATTGGGAAAGGGAACCCTAGACTTGAGTTAGGGTTGAACCCAATTGATCAATTGATTGATTGGGAGTGCTATCGTGAAGAAGGAAGGTGAATCGTGTTAGATCGAGACACACGTGAGAGGGGGCGTGAATCACATGGTTTTCAAAAACTCATCTTTTCGGTTTTAAAATCAAAGTATGAATGCAGCGAAAAACTAAAAAGAACGAGAAAACAAGAAAACAAGAAAACACGATCGATTTTCTTGGTTCGGAGCCTTCAACGACTCCTACTCCAAGACCCAGATCCCACGAACTTATCGATAGGTATCCACTAAACCTCTCTTCCAAAACCCCTCGGAAGAGGTAATCAAATACAAGATGAACGTAGGACAGTGTAACACCTACACTTCCTTTGTGCAAGTATGAAAGGTAAACAGTAAATAAATATCGTTACCAATATTGTAATAGATAGGAATCTAAATAGGCTCGTGTATTAGTGTTGGTCTGCCAACAGCGGTCGGATGCCGCAGAGTAGTAGCGCAGTAATAGCAGATCATAGTTGAAGCAGCAGAAGAATCATAGAAGCTCAGTATGAAGTTGTGTCTCTGAAGCTTGCTCAACCCCTCCTTTTATAGCCCTTTGGAGGGGCCTCTAGAGCTTATCATATCCCAAAAATTCGGATCAGATGAGAAGAATTCGACCTTATCCTTGTCGAAGATGTTATTGTTTGAATATAGCTGATTCAAGGCGCCTCCAACGCTTCGAGGCGCCTCCAACACTCCGAGGCGCCTCCAACTATTAGTTTGACACAACAATCTTCCGGAGGCCATATATTTTGACTCCGAACTCGGAATTAAGCTCTGTCAGTTCCCACACGTGCAGAATTCGAAGCTCTACGTTTGTCTCTACAACATAGAGTTAGAAAAATATATGCATGAACAGTTTATATAGATTTATTAGTTAGATCTTATCTTCCTGACTATAATCTAGTCAAAGTCTCAGTTTAGGGATCCGAATTATACCTAAACTGGACGGACACCTACTGTCTCCTCAAATCGAGATGCACCCTCACTTAGTCACTCTCCTCCAGCGACTTATCTTTACTTACCAATTTACCATTTGTCTGGTCCGCAGACCCAACTGGACTTCCCACCAAATATCCGATCAGCTCGTTGATCTATCTGGACTTCATACCAGCTATCCAGTCATCCTGTTGACCTAGTTGGACTTTTCGTCAGATATCCGGTCGGTCCGTTGACTTATCTGTACTTCGCACCAGCTATCCGGTCGGTCCGTTGACCTATCTGGACTTCTCATGCACACTTGGTAAAGTGGTTAGATCATAACAACACCTAACTTAACTCATTTGTCATTCAGCAAAACCTGAGTTAGATTGTTAGTGCAAACTGCACCAATAATGAATCGATCAAGTGATCGATTCAGCTAGAGCTCAATTGATCAATTGATCGATTGAGGCACTTTTTGAGAGCATATTGTGCTTCCTAATCGAGCCGATTGATTGGGGAAGGTTTTCTCGCAATATTACGAGATAGTCGGAAGCAATTGGCCCGATCAATTTCGAGGCTTTTTTGCGAGAACACAGAAGTCATCTGGATCGATCAGTTGATCAATCCAGATGCTCCAATCGATTAACCGATCAATTGGGTGATGACTGTTGCACAAGTTGTGAGCTTTGGATGGTTGGGATCGCCTGAATCTGACGTGACAATCGATTGGGAGAGTTCCCAATCGATTGGGAACCCTAAAAGTGCAGAAATAAAGCCATTGGCGAGTTTCTTCTTTGCAACACCACACAACGACTCGAATACTTCTCCACCATTGTAGGCAGTTCTTGAAGCTTCTTAGAGACAAGTGTTACTGTACTTCCAAGGTTCAAGAGGTGCTTATAAGCTACAAGAAAAAAATTTGATAATTCCAGTTAACCTCATTGACTATCCCTGGGGTGACCAGCCTGACCCCACGGGAAACAAACAAGAAGAGGTTTTTATTGTATTTATGTACATTTACTTCTTATTTTGAGATATATCCTTATGTAAGCTTGTACGAGGTTCCTCCACCTCTGGATTATTCCGAGAAGAAGTATATTTCATAGTAGAGAGTGTGCTCGGGTGTGAATCCTTAGATTAGTTACCTTATCTTGAATTAGATACTAAGTAAATCACTTGTACTAGCATTGAGGAGTTCACTTTGAGTATTTTCGCTGTAAAAGATCAACATCTATGAAGTGAGCGAGCTATTCATTCACCCCCTCTCCCCTTAACTCCAGAGAATCTCAATAATTTCAACTCTAATTAATATTAATAAATTATATTGTAGTAATTATGAACTGCAGTAATAATATGAAAACTTCATCTCTATTAACACTGATCAACATTATGCTATCGTAGCACTTTGATTTTAAGTAATATTAATAATACTATGTTGCAATACCTATCATTCATATCTCTTGTAATATTTTAAAAATAATATTTAGAAAATAAAAGGTATATTAGAAAATTAAAATTAAAAATTAAAAACAATTATAAATCAAATAAACAAACAACGTCGGCTGAGTATCGCGTCCCTAGACACAACCCTAGACTTCCTCCTGCTCTTTCCTTCCCAGTGAACAAAGCCAGCATACCTCACACTCCTTCGCAGCGGCGATGGCTTCCGGCGGTGCTGCCTCCACCATCAACAGCAACAGCAACAGCAACAGCAGCGTTGTGGTCGCCTCTGCCGCACCCGCGGTCGAGTGGCACCTGAGGCCTCCCAACGCTAAGAATCCCATCGTTTTCTTCGACGTCACCATCGGGTCCATCCCCGCCGGCCGCATCAAGATGGAACTCTTCGCTGACATCGTCCCGAGGACGGCCGAAAACTTCAGGTTTTTTTTTTTACCTTTCTCTTTCTCGACAAAGATCAATCGACCTCGTGGTTAAAACGATTTACCGAAATTTAATAATCTTAGTTCACTAGCTCGTTTCTTGGCTTCTCTGGCAGGCAATTTTGCACTGGAGAATACAGGTACGCTTCTCGGCCTTTTTTGGTGATCGTATGTTGCTACATATTTTCTGATCATTCTGTTAAGTAAAATGCGATTTCCTTTTTTAATTTTGTTTTTTTGCTCCTGGTGGTCAACTGATAGGGATGGTGCTAACTTTAATATTTTGTTTGGATTGTGGAACTTAGGGTTTATGTATAATGATTGATCCATTGAAGCTATGTTTCAGATAGATTTTACTGATTCTAAAGAACTGATGAAATCAAACTTGTTAAGTTAGTTAAACTGTTGTTAAATGGCGTTGTACAATAGGAACATCTAAACCAAGAAACATCTTGGTCGTAGGTAGAAGAAATGTTTTATTTAGGAAACTTTGGCATCTTTTACTTTGGAAACTATACTGCCGTATTCACCAGCATATTGAACCAGTGCATGGTGGAAGTTTATGGGGTGAGCAGGGTTATGAGTCATCTGTGCTCCAGTGTAATTTGAAAGGGGATTCAGGTGGGTCAGCAGTGGTAGAAATGTATTAAGGTGAAGTACATTGGGAATGTTGAGCTTAGCACTATGTCTTATTTTTTAAAGAACCCAAAGCTTTATGTATCAAGAGCTTTATTCCAATTCTTGTAATGATTGCAGAAAAGCAAATTTACCAATTGGTTACAAGGGATGCCAGTTCCATCGAGTAATTAAGGACTTTATGATTCAAGGAGGTGATTTTCTCAAGGTAGTATTCCTAATATAAACTTTGTGGATACTGCTACAACTTTTATTTCCTTTTTATTTTAATTGAAGGCATGTAATCATTACTTTGGATCTATTATTCATTTGCTCTTCCTTCTATGATTTTTTTGAATAAAGCTACCTTCTTACTTTTAACTATTACTACTTAGATTCAAAAAAGGGAAAAACGGTAAGTGGCCAAGAGTTACTTGAAAATTAAAATAAGAACCAAAGTGAAAGATGGAATATATGGCCAACAACTTCATTACTCTAGATCCAATAAAGGTCTACTGAAGATAATTAGTGAATAATATAAAATAAAATACAAGAGATTGTTTATATTGAGGCGAAGGGTGATTAAAGTGGATGTGTTGCCTAGTTCAAAATTTTTAGAAGTGTATATAGGAGACATGCAGATCGAACAAAGACTAATCTCCTAAAATGACACTTTTGTTGAGAGTAGATAGATACCTATTACCAAGGGTCTGTTTAACTTATAATATGGTCTATTTGACCTCTAATAGAGTCCATTTACCCTCTAATTACTCTTGGATTTTAAAGGAAAAGGAAGAAAGCATAATCTTCAAAGTGCTTTCCGTTTGATCCGGCGGTAAGAACAGGGGACCCCCGTTCTGGGGAGTCAACGTCACGTGGAAGTCAAAGGGCCAGGTGGTCGACCGGAGATGGGTGGGTCGAACGCCCGGTCGGCTGACCGGTGTCTAACTGATGGCAAAAGGTGCCCCAGCAGGAAGCTGTGCCCCAGTGCTCATGGTACAGGATCGTAGGGCCGAGCGGAGGGCACGCTCGACCGAAGACATGAGGTAGCATACTGCTAACAGTCTCCACAAAGCACATTACCGAGAATCTCCCAAGTAGACCACTATAGGTGTCCGGCCGGACGTAAGGCAGAGGCTGGCCGGCCGGACGCCCGGCCGGGAGCAAGGGGAAAAGGACAAGGGACATCTTTTTCTAACAGCGGGCATGTTCTACGTTTAAGCCATACTCCAAATCTTACGACAGGGGGTTCCGCTATTCCATCGAAGACGTGCTTGGACTGTAGCAGTATGGGGTCAGGTAAGCTCATTGACAGGCCCTTACTGGGGTATGGGTTGAGGACACGTGTACACCTCGATATGTGTGCACCCGCTTCTCCAGAGCCCTATATAAAGGCCCTCATCCTTCGCCGGAGGTACGCATTCTACAATTCTGGGAGCCACTTTCTTGTTATTGAGCTTTGCCTGACTTGAGCGTCGGAGGGTCGTCGCCGGGAACTCCTTCCCGGCCCAACTTCTGTGCAGGTTCACCGGAGGTCCGGGCGAATAGTCGGGAGATCTACGTCAGCCGCTTGGAGAGCGCCACGTGCCCAGCGTCCGTTGATTCAGCTTTCGGACAGGATCACCGTTGTTTACCTCACTTAAATTTTGGAGCTAAAGAACCAAAAATCACTTGTACTATTGCCAACTTCTTCCGTTGGACTCTTCCTCGCGTGCTTGGCACTTCTCCAGGAATTTTCTTGCGAAGAACCATTTGAACTTCTTCCAACTCCTTTTTTGTTGGACTTTTCATCTGCTAAGAGCTTATTGAATGACATCTACACACTTGACACATATCATAACATATATTAAGTCTAACTTGAACCTTTTTGCTAATTGATTTGCCAACCACATCAAAACTATTCGTGACTTAAGTATGATTACATTAACAATTTCCTCTTTAAGCCAAGCCTCTTTGGGATTTTATGCACCAACACTGTGGGCAAACATTTCGTAGGAGGGAAGCCTCTTAGGGATTGTATGCACCATCACCGTGGGCAGACGTTTCATAGGAGGGAAGTTTCTTAGGGATTGTATGCACCATTACCGTGGGCAGACATTTTGCATGAGGGAAGCAGATTGGTGAGGGTTGGATAAACATTGACTAGAGTTCCTCAAGAGGTGGGTGAGTGTTTTGTAGGCTTGCTGAGCTGCTATGGGGGATTGCAGGCAAAGACAGGGTTTTTCCAAGTGACCAACAAGGTTTCACTAATGGATGTTGCAATTGAGGTTTGAGGTTGTGGAAGCCAAAGAGGGTCGGCAGGCACCAGGGCTTAGTTCAGCAGTGGTTTGATGCTTAGGTCTTCTATATCTTGACAAAGTTGGCAAGGTTTGCGGGCAAACACCATGTGGGGCTAAATAGTTTTCAGGGTCCATCCCATGGAAAACACTTCTTTAGCTCCTTAGCTCTATCCCCATTTAGGTGTATTTTAGTGACCGTTTGTATAGGAATTGGAGGATCCTATTTGCTCTAATGTCTAGTCACAAACTCTCATGTCCTTTTCATTTTAACATTTTTGAACAACTTTCTATATTCATGTTACGAGCTTGAAAGTTTTTTTTGTTGATGATAATGATATGGATATTGATGATATTGATATTGATGATAGTGACGATATTGATGATGACCTTGACCTAAATATAAAGTTGCTAGATATGATGAATTAGTAAGAACAATGTGATTTTATATCTATATTGCCTTTTGATTTGCATTAGTAAGAACAATGTCTCCTTCCATAATGTGAATTACAAATTATTTGGTCTATCATAGAGCTCTTTGTAAATATTATGAAATATATTCTCCTAGAAACACCCTTGATGTTGGCTTGACACATTCTCAAAAAGTGGATTACTCTAAATTAAATACATGCATTAAATACAAAAGTTTCTTATTTGACAACAACAAAAGCATGTTTCCCCCCCATTTTTTCATATACTAAAGGATTTCACATGGAAAAGAAAAATATTCCATATTGATTTGGGAATATAAGCATGGTCTCCATTGTATGTGATCTTGTAACACTTCAATGACGCCTCTATCTGTTAGTATTATGCAAAAGTGAATTATAGAAACTAATACAATTACATTAACTTGATTAGTTGTTCATAGACAAAATGGGATTTATGATTCTAGGTAATATCGGTTTCATGGGATCCTTTTCTATTAGATAGGAAGGGTTATATGAAAGTACTGATAAATAATAAAAATACCAATGTTCGAGATTAATTAGATGTAGCTCTAACAAAAATGGTAGAAAATGCATTGGAGATGATATATGGTCCAAACATGACTAATATTAGAATTGAATTTATTAAAGGGAAAGTTGGAGACCATAGAAATATTAATTAATCTAATAATAAATAATTCTGTTTATTTAAATGTTATTATTGATGTAACTTTGCATATACAATATTCTTGTTACTAAACACAACTTAATGATGTATTTTGAAGTTTTTTTTTAAAAAATTCTTTTAAATATACTATGTTGATAGTGTTAGGAAAAAAGTAACGATGTTGTGTTTTGTGTCTATTAGGCAACTTGATGTTTTTTATTTTTTGTTATATGATTGATCTAGGTCATTTATAGAAGAGGTTCTTGGATACAGTGGTGTTCTGATGTACTCTTATAAATTACAACACTTGCGATGTTGCAGGGTGATGGAAGTGGCTGTATAAGTATCCATGGAAGTAAATTTGAAGATGAAAATTTTATTGCAAAGCATACGGGCCCTGGTTTGCTTTCTTTGGTATGTAGTTGTTGTTTCCATATTCTATTACCCTAAATATTTGTTAGTTAGCTGTGGTGGTCATTATCTTTTTTTTCTTCTTGTATTACATAACATGAAGATTTTATCTTGTATGGATTATTCATGGGTTGACTATTATCCAAGCTTCGCACTAGTTTGTTTTGGCGTTCAATTCAAGCATGCCACTACAACTTGAATATTTTCATTACCATAGTGGGTTAATGCCATCTATGGGTCATTTTGCCTTTCAATTGCTACTTGGCTGAAAGTCAAATTGCAGCTCCACATACGCACATATAAACCTAAAGTTTTTATGACTTGTGATTTTCCTTTTAAAATTGTTTAGCTTGAACACGAGTCTATTTATTCTGATTTGAGTTGAAAGCTACAGTAGCTGTGCAGGTTTATACATTTTTTTAAAAACTAATCAAGCCTGGAGTAGTCATTTTTTCCCCATCCCTTTGAATGCTAATTATGTTACTATGATCATGTTGCAGGCAAACAATGGGGCAGATAGTAATGGATGCCAGGTAGTTGTTCCCCTAATTTGCCAGTTACTTTATTGTCACCTATTTAAATTTACATTGCAAGTGACTCAAGAAGGTTTAGACTAAAGTATGAATGTATTTATTTACTTATTAATAAATCTTTGTTTAAATTTTGTATAATCTTGTTTTAGATTAAGAGTTGACAAATAATTTTTTCAAGTTGCATTCTTTACACATCTATTTTTTTCTTAATTGAATTTGTTTACCCTGCAGTTCTTTATAACATGCGCAAAATGTGACTGGCTAGACAACAAGCATGTAGTCTTTGGGGTAAGTAACATTCTTTGCTCAGAATTATCCCGACGTCTCCTATGCTTCTCTTCAGCACTTAATATTAGTGTTATGTTATTCAAACTCGGGTACAAGTATGTGACACTGATGTGGATTCAAATATTGGAGATGGCTGAGGTATTTACCCGTTATCAATAGAAATATTAAATGTCTATTGGGGCAATTGTTATCGAACACGGGTATGAATAGATTACTGGGAGGGGAGTGAGAGGAGGAAAGCAAAAGAATTTTCTCCAAATGTTTTACTTGAAATTGTGGCAAGAAAAGATGTGCTCTTTCTTCCCATTTATTTGGGAGGAATAGTGGATGGAATGAGAGAAATTACCGAATGATCTCCCAGGCTGTAGTGTTGAAGTCCATTTCGATAAATGTCGGCACATCCTCTCTGTGGGTCATTTAGTTCTTTCCTCCCATTCAAAATCCAAAACCTTCAAAGGTTAACTAACGGTGGAAGGGGTCGTTCTCTTCTCGCAGGTAAACAGAGCCTTAGTTTTTGAATTGGGAATGACTCTGCAGAAGTAAATGAAATAATCTTTTTTACTTAACAAAATTGATAAATGAACTTGGTTAGGGCCATAAAGACCTCCACAGTGCTGCTGTAATCATGTAGCCTTGTAGAAACTGGCATTCATTTTCGTCTAATCGCTTTCCTTCAACCAAGCACATTGACTAAGTTTAAAGCTGAGCTTATTCGCTGATGTTGTTATTCATTTCTCTCATTTTTTTTGCCGTTTCTCAGAGAGTTCTAGGAGAAGGGCTCTTGGTTGTCAGGAAGATCGAGAATGTGGCTACAGGACCGAACAATCGCCCAAAGCTTGCTTGCGTGATAGCCGAATGCGGAGAAATGTAGAAAGTTCAGTGTTCCTCGACTTTGTTGATTCAGTGGCATGTCAGCAGTTAGACAACACGAACTTGCCAATGTCTTTTTACATGCAGGCACTGTATGATGATATTGTTTATTTATGGATAATCTAACAAAATAGGAATAGAAATATGAATATTAGATCTTCAATCATGGAATAATAATTTTAACATCTTACAGAGATTACTAGGTTTTGATGTAAAAAATGCTTAAGAATAGTTCTTCGATGGTTAAGAGAGCCTAAGACAATGATATATCGATCAGTTGAAGAGGAGAGGATAGTTCTTCGAAAGATTTTGGCTCCTCGTCTAATGACAACAATAAAGAAGATGGTAGATGACAATATTGAAAGAAGGATGATCGAAAACCAAGCAAATGGAGAAGAAGAAAGAATGAGAAAAGTAGGAATAAAGATAGTGAGTGACGATGGCACCAAGGAGAATGTCACTTGTTGCGGGTGTAAATAGAAGGGATGCTACGGCTCTGTTTGTTTGCAAAATAGATTGCTTATGCAAAACATTTTCTAGGGAAATCCTGTTCTAGGAAAATAGTTTTTTTTCAAAAAAAATTTGTTTGTTTGGATGTGTAAACCACCAAGATGGATTGAAATAATGGATTTTTTTTTAAATGATTCTTTTCATAAAATTACATTTGAAATCATGATATTTATACGATAAAATCGAATCGATTGGTGGCAGAAAAAATCACACCCCAAATATATTCAAGGTTTTGTAGTTTGATCTTAATCCCCTAAGTGTTTGGGGTTTATGATTTATCCAATCGATTGATAACGCACCGATGAATTAACTGTTAGTAGATACTAATGTTATAACGATAAATTTCAAGTTATAATGATAAATTTCAAATGTAGCTGAAGATGAAATTTTCAATAGTATATTTCAAATAAGATCTGGTGGATCAATCAACAGTGACTAATGATCAGTTAGCTAATGGTCGCTGTATAAATCTATGAGTCTACGTTAACTAAAATCGAACGGTAGTTATAAATTAAGAGTCGACGAAATCAATAGCCGAGCGACAGTTATAAACCCGAGAGTCTATGCCAACTAAGTCGAGCAGCAACTATAAATCCAAGAGTCGATGAAATCAACAGCCGAGCGGCGGCTATAAACCCGAGAATCTACGCCAACTAAAGTCGAGCGACGTCTATAAACCCCAAGAGTCGACGAAATCAACAGTCGAACGCAGCTATAAATCCGAGAGTCTAGCCAACTAAAGCTGAGGGCGGCTATAAATCCAAGAGTCGACGAAATCAACAGTCGAATACGGCTATAAATCCGAGAGTCTAGCCAACTAAAGTTGAGGGCGGCTATAAATCCAAAAGTCGACGAAATCAACAGTCGAGTGACGACTATAAACCCGAGAGTTGATGAAAACAACCGAGTGGTGGTTATAAACTCAATAAGAAAGCTATTGGACAGTCGAGTGGCAACTGTAAGCCCAGTTCTACTGTCGATTGACAGATAAGATTTTCATTTAGAAAGGCAACGCTGAAATGATTAGTCAAACGTCTTAGCGGCTAGTTACGTAGAAGAGCGGAAGCATAAGAATTCACACTTAAGAATATTTTTGCGAGTATTACAAGACTGTAAGACGAAAAACCAGACAATCTTATGGAGCCGAGCGGGGATGCATGGAAGGACACTTGGAACATTTAACAGAAACTGAAAAGCGCCGAACGGACGCGCATTCATTGATACTTAGAAATTTTCACAACAAATCAACGAGGATTACAAGAAGCGACTTGAAATTTTGATAGATGACTAGTCAAGATTGTGAAGCACATCATCCGGTAGTGACTCGGTGAGCTTCTCCCGGTTTATAATTTTTTTGGTCAGCACGGGAGAGAGATAGCCGTTGTACTTCAACTGTTGGAGGGTCCCATCAATGTCACAGTTAAAAAGATGAAGAGCCCAATCTATAAGCTCGTCGTTGAAGGGTTCAAAGCAGAGATAGTTGTGCTTGAACGCTTCAAACTGCTCGGGCTCTTCCTCTTGGCACGTTTTGAAGACCGCTCAGGACTCCTCCAATTTAGCTTTCAGTGAAGCCAGTTCGGCATTTTTGGCGTCAAGCTGGAGCTTCGTAGCAGCTTCCTGAGAAGATCGGCTATCCCATTCAGTCACTAGAGCAACCTCTGTTGGGTTTTTCGGGCCGCGAAAATCGCTTTTTCGTGTCGCGGAAACCCCGAAAGCCCCTCCATCGGATCCGTGCGAAGAATAAAACTTTTGAAAACAAAATTACGAGTACGAGTTTATAAACCTATAGATCTACACTAGAACTATATGTTAAGAGTTTACCCTTGAAGCGTGCCTTTCACGAATCCCGCTCGTCCAAGGTGCCGGATCTCAAGTTGTCAAGGTAGACAACTCTCTAGAAGTATCCACACGAACACAAGAAGGAGATCATCAAACTAAAGTGTGCTAGCACCTTAGTAGGGTTCGGCAAGATGAGGAGAGGGAGAGCAAGAAGAGAGAGCTCTAGGAGGAAGAAGATGTGAGTTACCACAAAAAATGAAACTCTCCACATGAAATCAAAGTGGCCGGCCACTTTAGTGGAGGTTGTAACCTCCATGGGATACCAAGAGTCACAACTCTTGGTAACTCCCATGAGGTGACATCTCACTTAAGTAACCATGATGATGTGGAGCATCATCATTGGCCCACTCAATGCCAACTCACCAATGAGGTGGCAAATGGTCAAGTCAAACTTGACATTTCATCTTCCTCTCAAGTCAAGTCAAACTTGACCACTTCTCTCTCTTGATTGATCTAATCTAACAATTGGTTCAAGTCAATTTTAATTTAATGAATCTCTATTCATTGAATTAAATTAATTCAATGAGTCTAAGTCCAAATTAGACTCATTTAATACATGAACCAAATTGAGTCCAACTCAATTAGCATAATTTGGATTACTCTTAATCCAATTTGGTTCATCACATGAACCTAATCCTTTAGGTTCATCACATGAACCTAATCCTTTAGGTTCATCAAATGAACCTAATCTCCATCTAATTGCCCTTTGTGTATGACCCTATAGGTTCTTATAACATTGGTAATGCTCCTAAACCCTTTTAGAAGCATAAGTAATGAGCGGTATCTAGCAACACATCATTACTACCCAAGTTATAAGAATGTTGAGATCCAACATCACCTTGTGACTACTAATTGTGACTCCTCACAATATATGACAAGTGTCCTTCTATCCTAGACATCTAGATTGATCAATATGAGGCATAGACCGTGTCATCCTCTGACCAATCTAAATCTTGATCTCCAAGTAGACTCACTAAATCAAATGAGCTCAATATCTCATATTGACTTATTTGGGCATGGCCATGCACTTCGTGGTCTCACTCTATCAAGAATATCGATGTCTCTCCCGTCATATAGGAGGGATAGATCCCATCTACATCACTCACATCCCTCTGCATAATTCGTTACATACCCAGTAATCGCCTTTATAGTCCACCCAGTTACGGGTGACGTTTGACGAAATCAAAGTACATAACTCCTTATGTAGGGAACCATGGTGACTTCAGGTCTAAGGACTAGTAGTCATACTAATAGCCACATGAGAAAGTATATGACACTCATATAACGATCCATGATACTTTCTCATGGCGGGTCATTCAGTATATATTCTCCAATGCATACCCATGTGTCAACTTGATATCTCTATATCCATGACTTGTGAGATCAAGTCATTGAGTTGACCTACATGCTAGTCTTATTGCATTAACATTGTCCCTGAATGTTAATACTCGACTAGGAATGATTAAGAGTAGTGTTCCCTATATCATCTCACTATCGGTTCAATTAACCGATTGATATAGGTAAGAACCTTCTACTCAAGGACGCTATTATACTTAGTTTATTTGACACTAATACAAGTAAGTATAATAACAAAAAACAAATGCCTTTATTTATATAAGAATATGATACAATAAGTCCATAATACAATCATCAAATGATTGACTCTAGGGCTCTAACTAACAATCTCCCACTAGCACTAGTGTCAATCAGTGTAGGCTCTAAGCCCCAATGACCTAGTGTGACCATCATGCTTTCTCTGTGCCAAAGCCTTGGTCAAGAGATTTGTGATGTTAGCCTCTGTAGGTACTCTGCATATCTTCACATTTCCTCTCTCGATAATCTCTCGAATGAGATGAAAGTGCCGTAGTATGTGTTTGGTTCGTTGGTGTGAGCGAGGTTCCTTCGCCTGTGCTATAGCTCCATTGTTGTCACAATAGAGCTCAATAGGGTCAGGGATACTGGAACCATCCCAAGTTCAGTGATGAACTCGCGGATCCAAACTGCCTCCTTTGCTACCTCTGATGCAGCATTGTACTCGGCCTCTGTCGTAGAATCAACTACTGTGTTCTGCTTCGAACTCTTCCAGCTCACAGCACCACCATTTATGCAAAATACAAACCCTGACTGCGATCAATAATCATCCTGGTCGGTCTGGAAGCTGGCATCATTGTAACCCTTTACAACTAGCTCATCATTGCCTCCATATATCAAGAAATATTCTTAGTCCTTCTTAAGTACTTAAGAATATTCTTGACCGCTATCCAGTGACTTTCACCTGGATCTGACTGGTATCTACTCGTCATACTCAAAGCATACGAGACATCAGGTCGAGTACATAGTATGGCGTACATGATAGATCCTATGGCTGAGGCATAAGGGATCTGATCCATGCGGTCTCTCTCCTCTCTAGAAGAGGGACCTTGAGTCTTCGAAAGACTCACGCCATGTGACATCGGCATAAATCCTTTCTTGGAGTTCTGCATGGCAAATCGAAGGAGTACCTTGTCAATATATGTACTCTGACTTAGGGCAAGCAATCTCTTAGATCTATCTCTATAGATCTGTATCCCTAGAATGCGGGATGCCTCACCTAAGTCCTTCATTGAGAAGCAACTCCCTAGCCAGGTCTTAACAGACTGAAGCAAAGGGATGTCCTTCCCAATAAGTAGTATGTCATCCACATACAATATGAGGAAGACAACTATATCCCCTACAATCTTATTGTAGACACAAGACTCATCTTCATTCTTGATGAAACCAAACTATTTGATTGCATCATTAAATTGAAGATTCCAGCTCCGAGAAGCTTGCTTTAGTCCATAAATGGACCTATGCAGCTTGCATACTCTGTTAGTATGCTGTGGATCTACAAAACCCTCAGGTTGTGTCATGTACACATCTTCGAGCAGGTTTCCATTCAGAAACGCGGTTTTGACATCCATCTGCCATATCTCATAGTCATGGTATGTTGTAATAGCAAACATGATCCGAATGGACTTAAACATCGCTACTGGAGAAAAGGTTTCATCATAGTCAATACCATGAATCTGCTTGAAACCTTTAGCTACCAAGCGACCCTTATAGATAAGTCCATCCATGTCAGTCTTTCTCTTAAAGACCCACTTACACCCAATGAGTTTTACCCCTTCAGGTGGATCAACCAAAGTCCATACTTGGTTGGTGTACATGGATTCCATCTCGGATCTCATGACCTCTAGCCATTTCTCAGAATCTGGTCTCATCACAACTTCTTGATAGGTGGTAGGCTCATCCTCTATGAACACAATGTCATCATGGTCAGACAAGAGAAATGAGTATCTCTCAGGCTGACGACGTACCCTATCAGACCTGCGAAGAGGTATGTCTACTTGAACTGGTTGTTGTTCCTCAACTCTTTGCGGAACAACATCATCCACAACACTTTGTGGTTCCAGTTCAACTTCCATCGAAACTTCAGTGCTATGGTTCGCATCTTGAACTTCTTCAAGATCGAACGTACTCCCACTAGTCTTTCTAGAAACAAAGTCCCTTTCTAGAAAGACTCCAGTCTTTGCCACAACTACCTTGTGCTGACTGGGAATGTAGAAGTAATATTCCTTAGTTTCCTTGGGATATCTAATTAAATAACACTTGTCGGATTTGGGTCCTAATTTGTCTGAGACTTGACTTCTAACGTAAGCCTCACAACTCCAAATCCTCATGAAAGACACCTGGGCATCTCTCCCAGTCCATATCCTATATGGTGTCTTTATCACGACCTTGGATGGAACTCGGTTGAGTATAAAAGCTGTCGTGTCTAGAGTATAGCCCTAAAGGTATGTCGGAAGATCTGTGTGACTTATCATAGATCGTACCATATCTAACAGGGTACGATTCCTCCTTTCGGATACACCATTCCACTGTGGTGTTCCAGGAGGAGTGAGTTGGGATAGAATCTCACACTCAGCTAGATAGTCACGAAACTCATGGCTAAGGTATTCTCTACCTCGATCTAATCGAAGTATCTTAATACTCTTGCCAAGCTGGTTTTGTACTTCATTCTTGAATTCTTGAACTTTTCAAAGGATTCAGACTTATGTGTCATCAAGTACACATAGTGATATCTACTGAAGTCATCAGTAAATGTGATGAAGTACCTATAACCGCCTCTAGTAGCGACATTGAAAGGGTCACATACATCACTATGTATAAGACCTAACAAGTCAGTCGCTCTCTCACTGTGCCCACTAAAGGGAGTCTTGGTCATCTTGCCTAGTAGGCATGACTCACACGTCTCATAAGATTCAAAATCAAATGAGTCCAGCAAATCATCCTTATGGAGCTGAGATAAGCGCTTGTCATTTATATGACCTAGGTGACAGTGCCAGAGATAGGTTTGGTTCAGGTCATTTGACTTGAACCTCTTGGTATTTATGTTATATATAGGGCTTTCAAGGTCTAGAATGTAGAGTCCGTTCATCATAGGTGCACTACAATAGAACATATCTTTTAAATAGACAGAACAACATTTGTCCTTTATAATAAAAGAGAAACCTTTCTTGTCCAAACAAGAAACTGAAATTATGTTCTTAGTTAATACAGGCACATAACAACAATCATCCAACTCTAATACAAGCACAGAGGGCATAGATAGAAAATAAGTCCCTACAGCAACAGCAGCA
This sequence comes from Zingiber officinale, assembly GCF_018446385.1. NCBI lineage: Eukaryota > Viridiplantae > Streptophyta > Magnoliopsida > Zingiberales > Zingiberaceae > Zingiber > Zingiber officinale. The sequence continues at coordinate 135,450,101 of NC_056002.1, forward strand.
ACCCGTGCTCCATTGCCTACGCGTAGGTCCACCTCGCCATTCGCCAATGCCCTGCTATTTCTCAGCGCCTACACATTAGTACAAATGTGAGATGCACATCCGGTATCTAATACCCATGATGAAGAAATAGATAGATTGACTTTTATAACATATATACTTGAAGTGGAAGTCTCACTTCGCTTCTTCTTATGATCTTCCAGGTACACCTTGCAGTTCCTCTTCTAGTGATCGGTCTGACCGCAGTGGAAGCAGGTAGCATCTTTGGCGACCCCTCCTTTAGGCTCCAGTGCCTTGCCTTTGCCATTGGCTTGAGACTTTCCTTTGCCTTTGGGCTTGCCCTTGCCCTTGTGTTTCTGAACCATCAGAACAGAGTGGGGCTTTGCCTTCTTAATGTTCAGCTCAGCAGTTCTTAACATGCTAAGCAGCTCGGGCAGTGGTTTGTCAATTTCGTTCATATTGTAGTTTAGAACGAACTGACTATAGCTATCCGGTAAGCATTGCAAGATCAGGTCAGTGGCCAGCTCTTGGCCAAGCAGGAATCCTAACCTCTGTAGGTTTTCTATGTACCCAATCATTTTGAGTACATATGGGCCTACGGGAGCCCTATTTGACATCTTGCACTGAAATAGTGCACTTGAGATCTCAAATCTCTCATGCCTCGCTTGTCCTTGATATAGTTGACGAAGATGTTCAACCATATCGTAAGCATCCATCAACTCGTCTTGCTTCTGAAGCTCAGAGTTCATGGTCGCGAGCATTAGACAGGACACGTCTAATGCGTCATCTTGATGCTTCTTGTAAGCATCTTTGTCAGCTCGCGGGGCATTGGCAGGAGGAGCCTCCGGAATGGGCTGCTCCAGAATGTACAGTTTACATTCCTGGGTGAGAACTATTTTCAAGTTCCTGTACCAGTCCAGGAAATTTGCTCCGTTGAGCTTGTCTTTCTCAAGAACAGAACGCAAGGAGAAAGAGTTCGTATTTGACGTCATGGTTATCTACAACAGAAAAATGCAGAAAATAAATATCATATTCTTTTAAATCATTTAATTAGGCCTTTAACTAAATGATGCTCCCACTGAATTCTATAATTCATGTGGGACAAGATGCACATCATACTAACCCTTGAGTTAGCTTTGGCTAATACGCCCAAGATTTAGTATGATCGGTAGGTAACGATTTACCAATTACATCTCTATGCAACTCTTGTTTATAGGATCATTATTCGCAGTTATATTAAAACTTGAGTTAGCTTTGGCTAATACGCCCAAGAATTAATATAAATGTGATTATGTCCTATATTTCCAACCGTTGGAAGAATACCTATAGTTGTACTCGATCCAACCGAGTTAACTAGAAATACTCAATCTAATTGAGTTTGTATTCGTCCATGCGTTGATAAGCGGGACCAAGATTGTTCCTCCGTACCCTACCAAGATAATATGTGTTGCTCTGCTTTGGCAGATTCAACAATACATGTGATCGAGGTAGTGATAGGTATCACGGCACGGTAGACATTAGAGTTGACGCAATTTAGATCTAATCTAATCGTCGATGTGTATCAAATATGCGATAGATCTAATCTAATCGAAAGGGTACATCTTGTACACGATTTAGATCTAATCTAATCGTTAGACACTAATTAATTACTAATCATGCATCACATACACACAAATAATTAATTAAATTAATTCATGATTAGTCATAGCCCTACTACGATCTTCTCAAGCCAATGAGAAGATCGGATGGTCAACCTAGGGTCAACGGCTTCTCAAGCTCCTCCCTTTGACCACCTTGTGTTGCTCGCGCCCTCCTCGTAACTCCGTTTCGAGTGGACCTTCCACGGCTCCAATTTTGTACATTACAATTTTGAAACTCGAGTTACATTCGAGTCTAAACTAATTTACAACAAGAATAAATAGAGAAAGGCACGACGCGCAGGTCGCGTATCAAAAATACAACACACACAATCACATGACGGCACGCAGGCCGTATTATGAATTACAACACAAAATATACCAATCCAATTGGGTCTTTTTGGGCCATGACTATCACAAATGATACATAATTCTAAATTATGTATTTTCTATAATTTTCTGCAATTTTAATACCAATTTTTATAATTTTACGAGTAAAATTTTTCGGCAGTCCCGTTTAGCGATTTTCGGGCGCAATCGCGGAACGAATCCCCTTGCGGGGCTAGGGGCAGTGCCCCTACCCGCGATTTAACCATCGCGAGTGTCCCTAAGCGATCCTACAACGCCTTAGTCCGCTGTCCCAAAAGGTTTTGGGGCGAAACCTTGCCGTTTCGGAAAAATCTTCTTGGTAGTCGAAGCCTACAAGCGTATAAACACTTGTGCTTCGCTTCTACGAGAAAATTACTCATAAAAACCATAAAAAACTTAAATTTACATAAAATCACAGAAGCTATATTTTTCATAAAAATCAAATTAAACTCGTACAAGTCTTCGCACGTGGCTCTGATACCACTGTTGGATTTTTCGGGCCGCAAAAACCGCTTTTCCACGTCGCGGAAACCCCGAAGCCCCGCCACCGGATCCGTGCGAAGAATAAAACTTTTGAAAACAAAATTACGAGTACGAGTTTATAAACCTATAGATCTACGCTAGAACTATATATTAAGAGTTTACCCTTAAAGCGTGCCTTTCACGAATCCCGCTCGTCCAAAGTGCCGGATCTGAAGTTGTCAAGGTAGACAACTCTCTAGAAGTATCCACACGAACACAAGAAGGAGATCACCAAACTAAAGTGTGCTAGCACCTTAGAAGGGTTCGGCAAGATGAGGAGAGGGAGAGCAAGAAGAGAGAGCTCTAGGAGGAAGAAGATGTGAGTTACCACAAAAAATGAAACTCTCCACATGAAATCAAAGTGGCCGGCCACTTTAGTGGAGGTTGTAACCTCATGGGATACCAAGAGTCACAACTCTTGGTAACTCCCATGAGGTGACATCTCACTTAAGTAACCATGATGATGTGGAGCATCATCATTGGCCCACTCAATGCCAACTCACCAATGAGGTGACAAATTGTCAAGTCAAATTTGACCTTTCATCTTCCTCTCAAGTCAAGTCAAACTTGACCACTTCTCTCTCTTGGTTGATCTAATCTAACCATTGGTTCAAGTTAATTTTAATTTAATGAATCTCTATTCATTGAATTAAATTAATTCAATGAGTCTAAGTCCAAATTAGACTCATTTAACACATGAACCAAATTGAGTTCAACTCAATTAACATAATTTGGATTACTCTTAATTCAATTTGGTTCATCAAATGAACCTAATCTCCATCTAATTGCCCTTTGTGTGTGACCCTATAGGTTCTTATAACGTTGGCAATGCTCCTAAACCTTTTTAGAAGCATAAGTAATGAGCGGTATCTAGCAACAGATCATTACTACCCAAGTTATAAGAATGTTGAGATCCAACATCACCTTGTGACTACTAATTGTGACTCCTCACAATATATGACAAGTGTCCTTCTATCCTAGACATCTAGATTGATCAATGTGAGGCATAGACCATGTCGTCCTCTGACCAATCTAAATCTTGATCTCCAAGTAGACTCACTAAATCAAATGAGCTCAATATCTCATATTGACTCATTTGGACATGGTCATGCACTTCGTGGTCTCACTCTATCAAAAATATCGATGTCTCTCCCGTCATATAGGAGGGATAGATCCCATCTATATCACTCACATCCCTCTGTATAATTCGTTACATACCCAGTAATCGCCTTTATAGTCCACCAGTTACGGGTGACGTTTGACGAAACCAAAGTACATAACTCCTTATGTAGGGAACCATGGTGACTTCAAGTCTAAGGATTAGTAATCATACTAATATCCACATGAGAAAGTATATGCCACTCATATAACGATCCATGATACTTTCTCATGGCGGGTCATTCAGTATATATTCTCCAATGCATACCCATGTGTCAACTTGATATCTCTATATCCATGACTTGTGAGATCAAGTCATTGAGTTGACCTACATGCTAGTCTTATTGCTGTAACATTGTCCCTGAATGTTAATACTCGACTAGGAATGATTAAGAGTAGTGTTCCCTATATCATCTCACTATCGGTTCAACTAACCGATTGATATAGGTAAGAACTTTTTACTCAAGGACACTTTTATACTTAGTTTATTTGACACCAATACAAGTATAATAACCAAAAATAAATACCTTTATTTATATAAGAATATGATATAATAAGTCCATAATACAATAATCAAATGATTGACTCTAGGGCTCTAACTAACAACCTCTGCCTCCTTGGGCCAAGACCTGATCCTCTTTATTTTTGATGTATAAGTCCTCAATGGCTCAGAGTTTCCTAGCGTTGACGGAGTTAATCTTAGATTCAAAGCTATTGGCCTGCTTGGTGAGCCACTCAATTTGTAAGGCTTGATGGTTGTTCTTACTCCTATCCGCATTTAGCGCCCGCTCAGAGCCCATTAGTTACTCAGAGCTCTTTTCCAGGTCGACCTTTAACTAAGACACCTCTACAGTCAACTGTTCAAGGTGAGTCCGGGAGGCTTCCGGATGTTTGCCCGAGGCGCGCAACTGTTACACCTCGTGCTCCAAAAAAGCTAACCTCTAACACATGACCATACTTTCGATCCAAAACTGTAATAAAATAAATTGAGTGTCGGTCGGGAAATACGCAAGCAAGTATACTGGCAATATACATACCCCAATGGACTTCTGAGTATGAACGTCAGCGAGCTCTCCAGGTGAAATAGTCATCGCACGGGCCTGTGCATCAGCCAGACTTGTGCTAGCGATCTTTAAATTCTAATTTCGTGTTCGGGGGAGCACGACTCAGCGTCGTCAGGATAACGCCACTCATCTGTTGGTAGGTGGATGATGGTCGTTATGTGTCTACGCCCGCTCAGACCTGAGGGCTTGGAGGTGGCATAGCCTGTGGACTTAGGCAAAGGGGCGGAGTGGATAGTGGGCACTTGGGCGCCCGACAAGGAGGAATGGAGTGGCATATATGCGACGAGCGGCGCGTATATAGTCCCTGACGACAGCACAGAGAGCGAAGGTGTCCGATTGGACGATAGAGGAGTGGGAACCATGGTGGTCCCCTGTTCGGGAAAGGCAGGAGATGAAGTCTCACCCTGCTCGGATGACGAACGCGAGGCAACATGAGAGGGGGTCTGCAGTGCAGAGGTAGCCAAATGGGACGAACATTCACCTCGATGCCTCTTGCATCATTGGATTAAGGGCTCGCCCGAGGTTGCCGACTTTGAGGGCATCGCGATCGGCAATAGTGAAGGCCGCTCGGGAGGGAGTTTAGCTGTGATGGCTGCGACGTTGCTAGCCACTGTTTGGCTTCCTCCTGCCTCGCTAATAGCAACGTCGTCGGTCAAATGGTTGAATTGGTCGACCAGCTATAAGCCACGACTCTCCAGCTCAGCAACGACCATGGCATTAATTACCGCATTAGTGAGCTGGCTTTTGTCGGTCAGTCATGCTCTCAGTATGACTTGAGATGCAACAAAGGAAGAGAAATTAGATAGATTCAAAGATGGGGAGAAGAAAGAGCATGCCTAGGGTAAGGGGCAACCGCGTGCGGATCAAGCTTATCTTGAACACATATAAGACACTCTCCAACAGTAGACAGTGGATATGATATTTTTGATCGACCAAACTAGAGGCTACTTGGAGGTAGTCTGATGGACTTCGATATCTCCCAAGCGATGGAGCTTCATCACTTCCATCTGCTAGTAAAGGTACCTAGTTCGGACAACTTGGGATAGTAAAAATAATGGAACACCCTAAGTACTAAAGGGATGCTGTGCAAACGGAATAGCACGACCACCCCTCACAACAACTTAAAGGAGTTGAGCACTAGTTAGTGCAGGGAGATATGGAAATATTTACACAAGGTGGAGAATAAAGAGAACGGAAAAGCGAAGATTGACACATAATTGGTCCTTAAAGAAGAGCAAAAAGTTGTTAGGAGGCAAATGAGGTCGGTCATAAGTAGAATGGATGAAGATTTGATAATCGGAGGGAAAGATATAGGTAAGTTTCATCTGATCGATTTCATCGCCGTTAAACTTAGACTCAGTAGAAGTGTACCACAATCCAGGAACGGATGCAAGAGGTTGAGGAGACACAGCCATGGAAAACAGAAAAAGAAGAAGATCAACGACGCGACAAGAGAAGGAAAAAAGAAAGCTTACTAAGAAAGATCGTTGGCAATGAAGAGGAAGAAGGGAATCGGTAGACCACGTACGCAAAGGAGAAAGACGATGAAGTAGGGGGGTGACGACAAATAAGGGCTTATAAACCCATTGGGCGGTCGCTCTGAGCCGTCCGATCGAGGATTACAAGAATTGAAGTCGAGATCTAGCCGTAGAATTTGAAATGACGCTTGTCACATCAATCGCGAATATCCTCCTATCACATCAAGCGTGCGACGGTCGAGATCGGGACATGTGGCGATTGGCGATAGGGGTGCATTAATGAAGTTTAATTAAAAGGCATGGGCGGTGTGCTCAGCAATAATGATCAGAGATTTGCAGTCTTCCAGAAAAGAGGATGTCGTTAACAACCATTAAAAAACACTCGTTCGAGGAAGCGACAAGAAGTGAAAAATTCGCTAAGTGTTAACACCAACCATCCCGATCAGCAAGGATCCCTGACTGAGAAGCGATCAAGCGGAGACATTGCTAACATTCAGGATAATCGAGCGGTGGCTCTAAACCTAGGTCGGTAACTGATGACCGAGCGGTGGCTCTAAACTTGGAGCTTGAAGCAACTACAATATTTCTTATAGTCAATTGGTGGCTCTAAACCCAGGTCAGTAATCGATAGCCGAGTGGCGGCTCTAAACCCGGGGCTTGAAGTGACTATAGTATTTCTTATAGTCGATTAGCGGCTCTAAATCCAGGTCGATAACCGATAGCCGAGCGGCAGCTCTAAACTCGGGGCTTGAAGCGACTTCAATTTTTCTTATTACCGAATGGCGGCTCTAAACCCATAGCATCAGTGGTAGCCGAGCAATGACTCTAAAACTTAGAATTTTTGATAAACCATGGAGGTCACCGGAGACACGGTTTATCCAGTTAGTCAGACTTACAACCTCCTTCGATTATACTTGAGGGGAAGACTTGTGATGCGACGATAAAGGGGCCCACCAAGCGTGGGCCAAGGGCGGAGATAGCAACTGACTTGGAAGTCAAAGTTAGGGCGGTCAACACCAACAACCAATGGACTCACCAAAAGTGGGTCGAGCGAAGGTCGACTTCAATATCGGTCGGGCTTGAAGGGTCCTATCAACTAGGAAGCTCATCGAAGAAGATCGCTCGCCCTACCAGGTTTAGTACAAAAGGAACATCAAAGGCTCACAACTGACTAAGAGAGTGCCATACCGACTGGAGCTCATGCCCGGTCGGGTAGGAAACAATCTGTTGAACCGAGCTACTATAAAGAAAGGCAGCTGAGATCGATTAGACAGGGAGTCCCAACCAAGTGGCTATGTCGCTCGACCAACAGTGGAACCTCTCCCATATCTCGTAATACCCTTCTAGGAGATAATGCTGTTGACGATAGGGCAAGGTTAATAGGCGAATCGCATTATAGAAGCTTCTACTGTTATGTCAGAGATTTGCACGCTCTGTTAAAGTATGATGTCAGAGAGACTTTTCTGACATGTCTTTTAATAGGAAGATTATGAAAACATGCTCGTACCTTGAGGAGCGTGCATGTCGCCTACTGTAGCACTATATAAAGGAGGTCCATACACCGGCGAAGATGTGTGCTATTTGTTATTTATGTTTGTGCTTTCATTGCTACTACGTTGTTTCGTCTTCTTTCTACTATTTCGGTGATTGACTTGAGCGTCGGAGGACCAACAACGAGGACCCTTTCCTTAGCCCGACACTAACATTTTGTATATTACAGATTGGAGAGGAGTCTTCACAAGGTTAGCAGAGGAGCCATATCCCCAACCAACCTTCTTCATATGATTTTCGGACAGGATCAATCATCTATCTAGTGCAAATGATGCCTACACCTTGCTTCGTTTTGAGCTCCATTGTAAACCTTTATTTTCAATTCTCGTTATCTATATTTGCCAATACTGTAAGAGATTTATCCGCTTCCAATGCTTAATTGAGAAGGAGCAAAGGTAATGGAATTCGAGAGTGATCACCTATGGATCATATACCATAGACGTAGCAATTCAGCAAAATTGTGACCCATGGTAAAATCAATGTGTCAATTTAGTTTTCCTTTGTTTGTGTGTTCAATTTTATTTCTGCTCTACACATTACTGTAGAACACTCGTCAAAAGTGGTATTTACCTCCTCTATCAAAGAGACACATAATCAACATAGTCGGCTAATATTACCATCGTCAGTCGATTGATGACGCACTAGTTTGTTGCCCTAGTTGATTGCAAAATCTATTATTCATTTTCATTTATGCTTGAGTTGTTTATTCAGTTGACTCAACTTTATGGTTTCGGATTTTTCATATGACTCTTTAAAATTATCAATTGACTATTTTATCAGTTGACTAATAATATATAACAGTTGATTCTTGTAATCTCAAATTTGACCAAATTATAATTTCATGGCTATTGATTCATCAGTCAATTGCTCCTATTAGTCGATTGAAAGGTGGAATTCATACCATGCCAAGAGACCCCATGCATTTGTGACTTCCTCCTTATCAAAATATAGGTCAACTTCAATCAACTAGGAAAGACTTTCCTTGTCTAGAGATTTCTTGCCATTGGGACTTCACCCAATACCTAATATTCCATGGATTTCAGCTTATTAACACCTCTTCATTTATTAAGTATCCGTCCCTGAGATTATGGTATTGTGATAGGATATTTCAGTTGTCACCTAGATACTCGTAGCTTGATCCACAACTATGACATATTTATAGGAATTTTTCCTCTAAATGGGGCGCGCAACCAAATGATGTTGAATTTTTGGGTTGCCCGCCGAGAGCACTTTCTGATTTACCCTGACAGTCGGTGGAAACATTTCGTGGAGCCAAGCCGGTCATCTCAGTGCCAGTCAATGAGGCTAGCTGAGTTTATTATTTTTTTTACTAAGTATCCAATTTTTCATGGCCTACTTGGACTCCTATGTCTGCCAACATTTAATTCTCCATCGAGTGTCAAAAATGAATCCGACCCAATTACCCAACTTATGTCGATCCGAAAAAAATTAGGTTTGGATTGGACATTTTCGGGTTCAGATTGAAGGGTTTTCAAGTTGAAAATTTTTAGGTCGAGTTTGGATCGAGTTGACCTAAATTTAGGGTTTAGTGGATTTTTTAGGGTTAAATCAAATTTTATTTTTAAAATTAAGATATTTTTATATATATTAATATTAATGTTAATATGATAATGATTGAGTATTAGATAAAAATTAAGAATTATAGGGGAAATAGTAAAAAAAATCGTTTTGAATAGGTTGTTCAGGAGTTTGGATTGGTTGGGTTCATGTTATATTCAGATTCGAATTGGTTTCAAGTTGATTTTTTTTTTTAAAAAAAATAATTTGACTCAAATCCGATATGATCTATTTGAATTGACACCCCTAGTCCTCCCTTTGTTAGCTAGGATCATATATATATATATATATATATATAGTGCACCGATGCACCGAGAGACGAAGAAGGATATGAGCTATGTTTGCTAAGTATTTTGGTGCATATAGGACCAGCAGGATTTCTTATGGATTCAATGGATACACTATACATACTTGGGTCGTAGATACTTATGATATGGAAGTAAAGCATGAGGACTCTTTGTTGATTAAGAGACTACTACGGATCAAGGATGAGATACCGACATTAGAGGGCTCAATCATAACTGCAACAAATAAGCTAGTAAGATGGTTTACATAAACTAGGAAAGGGGTAGACAAAGCTTATGGTTACTTCAAGAGGTCACAAAGTACAAACCATGGACTGATAAGTGTTTGAAAATCAAATGTGCAACTGAGTCACACTTTCACAATGTGTTTGCTGGCACATGGTATAAGAGATGAGACATAGGCATCTGTTTTTTTCCAATGTGTATGACAAGGCAGCTATGGAGGAGAACCAAAGATTGGCTAGACATGAGACAAGAGATAAGCACATATAGGAGAATATTTTGGGTCTTCAATCGATGCTATCATGGGGTATATATTTGTTGGTGTAATAGTTCTCGAATGAAGATTGACTAGTTTGACTAAATTCGAGTTAACTTGAGCTTGAGTTTAGATGTTTAATAATATGTGAGAAAACAGTCAAATAGATCAAGAGAGGACCGAATATATATATATATATATATATATATATATATATATATATATATATTTCGAGAGAGAGAGAGGGAGATGTGATACTATGTACATTCCTAGATGACCTTCATAGATCCAGACGCTCGAATCCTCGTCCGAGCACCCTTATTCACTTTTGAGAATTGGGACGCTCGAGCGAGCATCTGGGCGCTCGGACCTATGAGAGTCATCCAGGAGTGTGTAGGATAAGGATGTACAGGATAAAAAATTTATATATAATATATATATAGAAAATAATTTTAATTTTAAAAATCATTTGTGATGGCAAAGACTATCATAATGTAATAGAATTATGATGTACTTTAATTTAGAAAAACTTATTTTCACACATTATAGGCTCTATATATATCAATCATGATTCTCTAATATTGTGATGGTTAAGACATGGGGTGTTGTCACATGAGGTCTTGGGGTCGAAACTCGGCGTGACCGAGCATAACCTCCCCCATATCTTGACTATTTGCACTAATGGCTAGTAGTCACCCGTGATTTAACTCCTTCGTGTTGGCCTAGAAACGGGTTGGCGGGGGCGCTGGGAGCGAGCGAATCTAATTTAAAATATAGTATAATATTATTTAGTTCAATTTAGAAAATTAATGCAACAATCTAATTTAATATTTTACTAATCTACTTTTACTTCATCCTCTTCTCTTTTTTCTTGGTTATGGTGGGTTTGGGGAAGAACCATGAGATGATGTGGTAGAGAGCAAGCTCGATCTATTGTTGTTGGGTGAGGCCAATGATCCCATCATCGACTCAGTGGAAGATGATGCCCTTGTGCCCTTATTACTATCGATAAAGTAGGAAATTGATGTTGAGAAAAAGGAAGAGAAAGAGTAGGTTCAGCTGCCACCGGCCTTAGTTTTCATCCACAAATTCGCTAGCGCCTTCAAGCGAGTCCTTACCGCCGTTGTTGTTGCTTAAAAGCTGGTCAGCAAAGGACCTCGGTGAAGAAATCGAATGCCAGCCGCTATGGTCGCCACGAGGCTTCACCATCCTGAGCACATCCTCAATGTGATCAAACAGATTGCCCATGCCATCTTCCATTTCCTCCCTCTCTTCACAACGCAACATCACAAACATGATGTTAGACCAAAAACCCAACGATGCCATTAACGAAACGCCTAGGCAAACTTGGGAATGATCCCTGTTTGGCAAAGCTGAAGGTGTTGTCGGTGGGGGTGAAGACGATCTACTCTTCCACTTGTGTCGCATTGCACCACGTGGGGCATCGTTGAACATGTTTTTGTTGACCCCCGGAATCACACAAAAACCTAAAACTTCCGAGGTAATTAGATTCCGAATATATGCCCCTAGCGTCCCCGTCAACTCGTCCCTTGACTAACACGGAAGAGGTAAATCACGGGTGGCTACTAGCCATTAGTGCAAATGATCAAGACATGGAGGAGATTATGTTCGGTCATGCCGAGTTTCGACCTCAAGATCTCATGTGGCAACACTCTATGTCTTAATCATCACACCACCCCGAGGGGACTACCCATAATCCATCAACTCATTAGGGTTCAGGAGCAAGAGACTATATAAGTAACATAGAAGATGGTTTTAATATTAACCCTAATCTTAGTTCTCTCCATCATGTACATTCTCTTCTCTCCTGGATAACTTAGATAAGTTAGACATCGGAGGGATCTTACCGAAGCGATTCTCTACTATCCCTTTGGCACGTGCTAATCCGAGTAGGATGTCTCATCAGTAAGCAAACACACCTAACAAATTATTTGGTTAAGTTATGAATTTCATACAATCCAATAATTATGAATCTCATCACAGTTGAAGCACTGCACAAGGGGCGAATCTATCATTCGGCGCATAAATAAACCGTGCGGGCTGTACGTACCAATCCAAATAGTAAACCTTGCTATTTAAATCCCGGCTTAGGAGACGACGAATTCCCGCCGGCGCCGGCGCCGCTTCCGATGCTGCTCTTGCCGGGCACGGCCATTTGGTGCTGGTGATACGCCGAGGAAGAAGGCGGCGCGGCGTACATCTGCTGGCCCACCATCATCCTCATTCCACCGACGTACATCGGCGGCGCGCCGCCGCCGGCGTAACCGCCCACATTGGTCGCCATGGCTACGGAGGAGCCGCCGCCTCCGACGGCGGAGGCGTCCTTCGGCTGGAGCTGCGACGAGGATGCGGAGGCGCCGCTCTTCTCCCCCTCCGTCTCGCGGAAGCGCTGGAGGTAGACCTTGAGCGGCTCGACGTACTCCTCGAACCCGAGGGTGGTCATGGCCCAGAGGAGGTCGTCGCCGTTGACGGTCTTGCGCTTCTCGCGCTGGCACTTGTCGGAGGCCTCGCCGGTGATGAAGCTGATGAACTCCGACACGCACTCCTGCACCGTCTCCTTGGCGTCCTTGGAGATCTTAGCGTTCGCCGGGAGAGCCTTCTTCATGATGCGGCTCACGTTGGCGATGGGAAGGAAGCGTTCCTGCTCCCGCGGCGCCGCCCCCGCGTGGCCGTGGCCCTGCCCGCCCGAATCATTGTCCGAATCGGCCATCGGAAGCACCCAAAGATCGCGACTTTATCCTATTAAACCCCTAAAAATCTCACCTTGATCGCAAATTCCGACGATCCACGACTCGACCAGACGGAATTCTTCCTCCTTTTTTTTTACCGGCCCGAAGAACACACGGCCCGACCAGGATCAAAATCGGCGCCGGCGACAGGGGAGAAAGAAAGCCACGATCAGAACAGAGACGAGAGAAGATGAGGCGATGCGTGGCCGGAGAAATCTAAAACCCTGGCTGGCTGAGAGCCGCGGAGGGAGGAGAGATCGCCGGTCAGGGAGGAGGCGGAAGAGTGGGCAGAGAGAGAGAGAGAGAGAGAGAGAGAGAGAGAGAGTGCCGTGTTCGTTGGATCGTTGGGTCTGTTATCACATCGGGACGGAAACGTGGCGGCACGATGGCCGTTTGTTTTGCGATAAGAGTGTCCCTTGTGGGATCGCGTTGGCCCTTCGATGGATCACGTCACCCTTTATTTCGGCCGTTGAATTAGTGGCCCCTCCGTTCAACTAATCGGATTTAGATTGAATTTCATATCTTTATTATTCATTTTTCATCGAATATATCTGTCCTGTCCATGACTACGATATTATAATAAAATATTTATATTATCATCTAAATATTTATAATTCTATATTATAATAAAATATTTAATTTATTATCTAATTATTCTTCTAATATTACAATAAGATATTTAAATTGTATTCACAATTCAATCTTTAACTATAATATATTTAATTGGATGAATAGGATATGAATAATATTTTACTATATTCATCTTAATATCATTATTTAATAGGATTTAAATTCTCTTAATACATTTCTACATTTAGAACGGATATTTTAGAAGAAATTATCATCCCTACTTTCGGCGGTGCAAGTCGGTCCGATTGGATTGGTCCGGTCTAGAAGGTCAATCCTCTGTTTACTCCGGAGGAGGAATTGAAAAAGGAAGGAAAGAAATTTGACGCGGAAAAAAAATGCAGATAAGAAAAAAAAAAAGGAAAAAATTTCTTTTTTAAATGAATAGAAAAAAAAAAAATTGAAGTGCCGGCGGATCCATCGCTTGCAACCATGCGAGGCAAGCTCACGGTCGCATAGGACGACCTCGCAGTTGCAAGCTACTGAGGTAGGAGTGTAAATGAGTCAAGTCGCTCGTGAGCTATTCGAAGCTCGATTCAATAAAAATTCGTTTGAGCTCGTTTAATGAGGCTCGTTAAGATAAATAAACCAAGATCAAGCTTCATAATATTAAGTTCGTTAGTTCGTAAACATGTTCGTTAAGCTCATAAATCAATTTTTAAATAAAAAATAATAGTTTTAATATTGAATTTATAGATTTTATACTTTATTTATAAAAAACATAAACAAATATATTAAATTTAGTTATTAGAATAAAATTATAAATTTTAATAAGAATATTATAATTTTTTTAAAATATATAATTTAATTTTAAATAAATATTTAAATTTATAATTTATATTTATTAAGATCGTTTAGGCTTGATAAAAGCTCGAATAAGCTCGTGAGCTATGAATATATTCGTTAAATAAAACTCGAACTCGATTTGATTATAAACGAGCCAAACTCAAACATCCAAGAGTTCGACTCGGCTCGGTTCGATTACACCCCTATACTGAAGTGGTTGGAAAAATTATTTTCCATCCGATAAAAAAATATTGAAAAAATAATTCACGAATAAATTCTTAAATCCGTCCGCTCGTTAAGTAAACAAATGAAAAAATAATTCATCTCAAATAAACAGAGAAAAAATTGACTGTAATTTGTTTTTTTATATAATTTTTATCTTGATCCTCTCAAATAATTTATTTTTTTCTCTTTTTTATGGATATTAGTTGAATAATTCTTGGTATTATTGAAGGCATTTAAGCCGAAAAGGAATGGAGAAATATTATTTTATCAAAAATTTAATGAGATAAAGACAGTGTTGCCAATCAGGCTCCATTTGTTTGTTTGCTCTTATTTTCTTAATTTTTGTTTCCAAAGATGGGAAAGCTACGTGGGTAGGTGTCCATATGGGAAAAGTAAGAGGATGGTGTTGGATTTAGTCGATCTTCCTAAGGTGGGTGAACATGACGCACAAATCTACATTGTAGATGAACTCATTAAAATAATTCAATTTGTATGTTGAATCATGGGTTTATGATAGAGGACATAGACTCGTATGTGTAAAACTCATTAACTTGTTACCGTTAGTATTGATGGATAACTAACTAGTTTGAGCCCGTTACGTATATAAGAGTGTGATCTCCGTAGGAGTGAAGATTGATGACTTTCTTATTTTCTCCATCCGACCATGATTATGGAGTCGTCGTCCTTGCACCTAAGGAAGATCTCACTCTATAGATAATTGGTGTTTTGATCTTTGGATTCTTCCCGCGACAATAAGGATGAGGATGTCTCTAAATTTAGGTACGGATTTTTAGTTTATGTATCTATGCTTCTGCTTTTGTTTTTCGCATATTTGTTGTAGATCTCTGACATATCAGGTGTATCAGAGTCACAAGTTAAGTTGTCGTTGATTTTACCGCATTTGATGTGAGGTTTTCGACAATTTTGATCTAAATGCATGTGTTTTGCATTAGGTTTTGATATAATGCATTTTAAATGTGCATATTCATCGAGTTTTGGTGTATAAAACCTAGGATTATCATGTAAAAATATGATAACCGCTATGTGCCAACGGTAGTGATTTCTGTCAGAATGTGAAAAATGCAATGAACAACGGTAGCTATCCTTGTAACCATAACACGATCTCGAAAAACATGTGAACAGGTTTGGGTTTGGCACGCACCATGACTGTGGTGACCAACACAACCCTACCATTTGGGGCATTGAGTGAATTTCATCCAACCCACAATGCTGGCCACAGCCGTGTTAAGCACTGTGAGTGCACTCCGGCCATGACCGTATGGTTCCACACGGTAAGGTTGTGTTACACGCTAGACGGGTTACACCCAACCCATAGTACTGCCCATGATTGTGTTAAGCACTATGGATGGACATCGGCCACAACCGTATTGGACCACACAACCAGATTGTGTGGCATGCTGGACAAGTTGAGAATCGTCACGTTGGCCAACACGATTAGCTCGTGTTGTATGCTGGACAATGTACATACCGAACACCACCGTTGTATGCTGGACAATGTTGATACGACCAGGTCATGTTAGGTGTTGTAAGACTGGTATCACTCCACCGCTTGGTTTTCCACTTGGGATTACTCGAAAACCATTGGCAGTAGAGGTTTAATTTCTATTCGATCAGGTTTCCTAGTATATTCTTAAGTCTATCTATACACTTGCTACTAAATTAAACTGATATGTCAGATTAAAGGGAGACACATTAGGTAGATTTTGTAAATTTTGTGTCGATATACATAGATTTATAATAAGAGTGATTGGTTAAAAAAAAAAATTTAGGCCAAATATATATTTAAGGCATCTCACTATCAAGATGTTATTATATGAATCATACATATACTGTCATTCGAAAGGAAGACATATTATGTGACTGATTAAGATAATAGTGAGCTATGATTATAATTCTAATAATAAACTTAGTTCATATTTGATAATATTATGAATCATGGGCACAATATGTCTGTCCAAAGGAGGGCATAATATGTCTGTCAAAAGGAAGACATATTATGTGACTAATTAAAATAATAATGACTATGGTTGTAATTCAAATAACAAACCTAGTTCATATTTGGTAACATTTATGAATCAGGCGCATAATGTATTGGCCTAAAAGAAGACACATTATGTGATTAACTACGATAGTCTTGAGCTAGGATTAGAGAGTGTCGCTAACCGGTTACAATTTAATCCAAAAATTAATTATAATGTTGTGTTTGACATTTCATAAGGATCCATTTAATGATTTAATGCATATATTTAAGTCTGTTTATATGCATGTTCTTAATATTAATGTGAGCATTTATTGTTTTCTCTTGTCTTTTAATAGCATATTTGCCGATCATTATAATATCAGAGTATTAATGGTCAATAAAGATCCTACATGTAAAGGGACTAATGATACAGTTAAAGTAATAAAATTGTAGTGTCTAGAAGAGAACTTTTAAATTTTATTAGATTGGAAGTCAATTTAGTTATAGTACTTTATGACACTTGATGGATGATATTGGAATAATTTCTTATATATGTGTCACTATGCAAGATTGTTAAGATGTCGATTGTCAAGTGATGGTGAAAGATACATCTATATGGGTAATGACAAAAGGTTAAGATAATGGTATAGGTGTTTTTAGGTTTTGTCTAGGATCCAATATATTTTTAAATTTGAAAAATATATTTATAGTACTGTTAATTAGAAGGAACTTAGTTTCCATTGTTTATTTGGACAAGTCTGGATACACTTGTTCATTTGGAAATGGAACATTTAGTATTTTTCAAAATTCAATTTTTATTGGTACTGGTTCCTTAATTGAAAAGCTATATAGGTTAAACATCATAGTTTCTATAGACAACCAGATAATGTATAACATAGGTATACAACACAATTTAACTAGTGAGAATTCATTAATGCTATGACATAAGCGTTTAGAACATATATCCAAACAACGCCTAAATGGTTAATATCATAAGGAATTCTTATTTCCCTTGACATGTCAGACTTTAATGTCTGCATAGAGTGTGTCAAAGAGAAAACAACTAACAAGAAGAACAAAGGTGCAAATTGATGTGATAGTGTTTTAGAACTGATTTATACGGACATATGTGAATCATTCCCTAAAGCACCTTGGAATTGTCAAACATAATTTATCAGTTTCATTGACGACTACACACGATATCTTATTTGTACCTTTTGCATGAGACATCATAGTTCTTGAAGTGTTCAAGATCTTTAAAGCCAAAATTAAAATTCAATTAGGCAAGAAGATCAAAGTTGTCAAATTTGACTATGAAGGTGAATATTATGGTCAATATGGCAGAGTTGTTCAACACCTTTTACAAATTATCTTTTTGAGTGCAGGATAGTAGCTTAGTACACTATGCCTGGTACTCCTCGTCATAATGGTGTAACCGAACATAGAAACCGAACCCTAAAGTATATAATAAGAAGTATGATGATATTTTCATCTTTATCGAAGTCTTCGTGGGGTGGATTACTCAAAACTACAGTATACTTATTTAATAGAGTACCAAGTATGACAGTGAGAAGCACCCCATATGAGCAGACATATAAGAAGTCTAGTATTAGACATTTATACGTCTGGGGTTGTTTAGTTAAGACCAGACCTTATAGGCCTAATGAAAGGAAGCTGAACTTAAGGACTGTTAGCTGTCATTTTGTAAGTTACTCTGAAAAGTCGAGTGAATGTAAGTTTTATGTTCTCTCAAGTTGGTCTTTTTTTAAACAAAAAATTCCAAATTTATTGAGGACAATGGGAGCATTAAACTCAAGATTACATCTTTCGAAGAGGAGAGCATTGACAATTCTACTATGGTAACTAATGATTCAACTAATAATGATGTATCCATACCCTATGCTATTAGTGTTGCATATCCAATGTGAGTAGTACATCATGATATTCTTGAGTCTTCTCCAATACAAATAGAGGAACCACCACTCATGTTGAGGATTTTCCTCCTGTGGTTGAGTAAGTGCCTCAACCTTCTCAAGTACAAGTGTCACTAAGAAGATCCACTAGGAAAAGGAAATCCACGATTTTATGTGATTATGTTTATCTCCAAGAGCATGAGTTTGACATAGGGTTGGAAAGTGATTCTATATTTTTCCAAGAAATCAAATAATGCTCTAATCCTGAAAGATGGATCGAAGCAAAAAAAAAAGTAAGAGATGAAATCTATGACAGATAATGGCGTCTGAGAACTTATCAAATTGTCTGAAGGTACGAAACTCGTTGATTATAAATGGATATTTAAAGTTAATTCAAAAGGCATTATATAAGGCTTGTCTAGTCACTAAGAGATTCACTCATAAGGAGGACATTGATTACAAGAACACTTTTTTGTCAGTTTCGATGAGAGACTCCCTTAGTGTAATTATGACATTTATAACTCATTCCGTTGTGCACTTGCTTTATAAAATCGAAAAAGATAGTTTTTTTTTTAAAGTACACGTGATTCATCTTGTTTCACATGCACCGATCCTACAAATACAATCCAAAATTTTATACTACAATGTACACGATCCTTAGGCACCCACATAGGAGTGGATGAATTCGCTCCGTTCACTTACTACTTCATTATATTGAGATTGATTGTAATATCGATCCTTGATTGGTGCTACAAACTGAAATATAAAAAGTACAAATCTAATAAGCCTCAAAGGAGGCGCCTCAGAGTTGTTGGAGGCGCCTCCAATGAGCTTTAAAAGGAGGTCACGACTAGCATTGATAATACAATTTTCCTATGAGCTTCCACGATCATCTTGCTACGCTGTCTATGTGAAATTTGCTGTGCTGCTACTTGCTACTACTCTACTTCATCAGACCATTGTCGGCAGACCGACACCAACACATAAACTCTCAACTTCAACAATTTTGTGTTAATAATAATTTAGTTTAAGTTGTTTATTTTGTAGCTAGGGCGATGTAGGTTGTTATACTGTCATTTACTTTGTTCTTGTACTTGACTCCTTTGCCAACAGTTCCATAAAGATTTTTATTGGATTGTCCATCGATATGATCCGAGAGATTGAGAGTCTTGGAGTAGGAGTTACCGAAGACTCTAAATCAAGTAAATGTGTCTTTATTTTTCTCATGTTCTTTGATTCTTTCCATTGCACACTTGCTTTATAAAACCGAAAAAGATAGTTTTTTTTTTAAAAGTACACGTGATTCACCTCCTCTCACGTGCACTGATCCTACAAATACAATTCAAAAATTTATATTACAATGTACATGATCCTTAAGCACCCACATAGGAGTAGACGAATTCGCTCCATTCACTTAGCTTTTTTGCTTCATTATATTGAGATTGATTGTAGTACCGGTTCTTGATTGATCCTACAAAATGAAATATAAAAGTACAATGTTAATAACTTGGGTAGAGATTTTGCTTCAATCAAACAACAATAAATAAATCAGGATATTTAGACTTTGACCTTTGAAATAGAAGCTCTAGAAACATTAACAGATGTTTGAATCTTAATGAAAAATGACTCAATATTTTATAAAGAAATTCACCTTCTTTTCCAATTATGAATCCTCGTCCAACACTATCTCTTTCATGCATCGCATTACACAATATCTATATTCAACTCTATCACTTTGTTTTAGATTACCCTAATGAAATTGAAAAGATAATGTAATTAGTCATAATGCAAATAATATATAGAACTATTAGTTGAAGTATAAATACATAGTCATAATATATACCGTCAATTGTATAAAATCTCAATCCTTTTAAAATACCCCTCGAGTCATTATACATTTTAACCCCACTATATTGTAAAAAATTAAAAGTTATTTTTTCATATCTATAACTGAATGCACAATAACATTTTCGACAGATTTACTATCTCAATTCCAATTCACATAATTTTAATTATACTCATGAAAATAAAGATGCTCTAATTCGGCATGAGGTGGGCATAACTTGGAATCTTCTATGTAAGGTACTTCTATGAGTTCTCATTTTAAACCAAAACTAAAAATAAAATAAATCAAAACCTCCTTTTACTATCGACTTGATAGATTTGTAAGTAAAAGCATCCAACCTTTAACTTCCTTTTTCTATCAGCCAACCAGATTTTTAAGTGAAAGCATCTCACCTTTAACTTCTTCTTGGTACCTCGTGAGTGGACGATAAGGAGCCAAGAACCAGCTTATACCATTTAGTTGATTAGGTATCATAAATCAAAAACCCAAATAGTTGAGGGACTTTTGCTTCTTTTTAGTTGTGTCAAGCATCTACAGTTCGATCAGATCTAAATGAGAAAAAAATATGTCAACATGGTATGAAAATTTTGAAATACAACTAATAAGTTCTGAAGTTATCAGAGGCATGAGGATAGAGACGCCAAAGAAAACTTTAGTTTGCACAATTAAAATTATTCATTTTCTATATAATGAGACAACAACGTTACGTTCTTGAGGGTCTTCTTACCTTCTGGCCAATTTTGACAGTGAAGAAGACTTGGACACATGTAAACGGCGAGTTGAAATAATAGCAAATACTCTAGATTTGGAAGGATTTTCATGCATCAATGCCTTTGTTAATGTACACACTAGAGGTAAATCATCTCGTTTTTACACCAATCAGTTCACTTGGACTGATACCATTTACTTCACCAAAAGTAAAATGAACAGCGAGTGGCGGAACTACATGGGGGTTAGTCTGTTGGAACCGTGCCTAGTATGACAGTTCCTGACTATGGGGGCTACTTTTATAGCTCCAATCTTCTTCTCCGCACGATAGCATAATTCTTTTTTTAAAAAAAACCTGAAAAATGTATGGCTTTTATTATTATTTTTTAATACCGTTTAGTGGAATGACGTCGTTCCACTAAAGATATTAAAAAAATAGTCTTTTTACAAGGTTGAAGACTGAATCTTCACGTGATTTTCCACCCAAATTCTCCCATTTCTCCATTCTTCTTCCTCTCCTCCATTTCAAACCAAACTCTAACCAATAACCACCCAAATCGGGTGCGTCGTTTTCTCGCGGACAGAATCGCGATGCTTCGCTTCCTCACGCGCTGACCAGAGGCAAAAACGAACCAGGTGAACTAAACCGGACTGGCAAAAACAAATCGGGCAACCCGTAAGCGCGAGGCCCACGAGCTGGGGATTTGCAAAGGTGTTGAAAAGGTGTTTATTGAAAAGGTGTTTATTTGAAGTGTCACATTCTTGAACTTTGACGAAAGAACATGTATTGAAAAGGTGTTTA
This sequence comes from Zingiber officinale, assembly GCF_018446385.1. Taxonomy (NCBI): domain Eukaryota; kingdom Viridiplantae; phylum Streptophyta; class Magnoliopsida; order Zingiberales; family Zingiberaceae; genus Zingiber; species Zingiber officinale. The sequence continues at coordinate 135,471,876 of NC_056002.1, forward strand.
TTTTATATGCCATGTAGAACTATGCACCTGGTGACACTTCTAGAGGTGACAAATTTAGCTTACAAAGGTGTCTGCAATGTGAACTTGAAATAAAAGACATATTTCATGTTAGCGGATTTGCTCATTGATGTGTGTAGATCATATATATTTTTAGGCATTGTTTAACACACATCTACTTACATTTCATGAGTATAACCTATGTTTATTCTATTGTATTTCATTATTATATCATATTTCTACTCCTTTTATTTGGAGATCTACTTCTTGTATGTTTTCATTGATAGGACGCGATGTAGAGCAAAAATGGATAAAGAATGCATAGTGCAGCATCCTTCGGAAATTAGCATGGGCAGGTCGTGCCCTGAGGCACGACCACGCCTCTCCCCACAACGCTGCACACGACTAGGTCATGCCCTGAGGCATGGTGTTCCTCATCCTTTAAAGCTCCACACGGTAGTGCCATGGAGGCACGATCGTGCCAGTCCCTAGGTAGAACACACGGTTGTACTGTGCCCAAAGGCACAACCGTGTCTCTTCAACCTAGCATGTCACATGGTCGAGTCGTGTTTAGAGGCATGACCGTATCTCTTCTACTTAGCGAGTCACACAAGCAAGTCGTGCCCCGGAGGCACGGTCATGCATACCCTACGCCATGCCACACACACCATGGTCGTGCCTCGAGGCACGATTGTGTGGCAGAGAAAGCGAGGGGGATTTTCTCCTCTTGTGACCTATCTTGGGTTTAAGGATTTGCCCCTCTCCATGGGGAAGGGTTTTCCCTTCTAGGGGAGACCCAAAGCATCCATCTTCATCCTCCTGACGATTCGCCCATCTCTGAAGCAAGAAGTTCAACCTAGAAGACCGAGAACGCATTGCTAAGCTTTCTCTCCTCCTTTGTCTATGATTTGAGTTTTAGAATGCTATTCTTCATTTTTTTTGGTTGTTTCTTTTTTGCTATGGAGTAGTCCTGCAAATTTTAGGTTGTAGGGAGTAGTTATAATGTGATATTAATGCATAAACTAGGGGTGCAAATGAGTTAAGCCACTTGCGAATGGCTCGGTCAAAGCTTGACCCGAGCTCGGAGTTGACCGAGCTCGAGCTGATTTGTTTAATATTCAAATTGATCTCGAGCCCATTTTATACTGGCTCGATGGCTCATAGAGCCTTAACGAGCCAGGCTAATTTAATATTTTAATATTTAAAATAATTATTACTTTAAGAATAAATAATAAGTTAAGAAGGTATTTATGATTAGAAGATTTCATTGGGTTTATTGGGGCTTGTTATAATTTTAATATCTATGACTTCTTTATTCTTATACGAATCTAATTTGTATGTTGAATCACGGGTTTGTGGTATAGGATGTAGACTCATATGTGCAGAACTCATTAGGCCGTTACCATTAGCATTGATGGGTAGCTAACTGATTTGAGCCTATTATGTACATAAGGGTGTGATCCCCATAGGAGAGGACAGGAGAGGAGAGGAGACTGACGACTTCCTTACTTTCCCCATCAAACCAAGATTACCTATGGAAGATCTCACCCTGCATTTGATTGGTGTTTTGGTGTTTTGATCTTCACATTCTTCTAGCGGCAATAAGGATGAGAATGTCTCTAGATTTACAGTTTGTCTTTATACTTCTGCTTTTGTTTTTCACATATTTGTTATAGATCTCCGACAAGATCCTGTGTTGGATCATTTGAATTTTTTCTTGTCGATTTATATACTATAGCACGAACATAAGGAGGGATATGAAAAATCATGGGTCTCAAGTTGATGTGTAGGTATTTGGTAGACTAAGGGATAAGTAACTTGACGGAAGACAATCATGATAGCGAAGTCAAGCTGCGAAAAGGTAAGTTTTGGTTATGAGTTGTGAGAGTCAAGAGCCTAATTAGGATGATTGTTCATCCAGTTCTACCGCAACAGGAATTGAGTCGACTAAAGAGTTGACTCAAGTCGCTTAACTAGTGAACAAAATGTGTTTATTCAAGGCTAAGTTGACTAATCTATAGTGAGTTAACTAATGAAGAATTCAACAGAAAAGAAAAAGGAGCAATTAATTAGATAAAGTTGCATTGGAACGGTCCAATAACCTAACGATTACAATGATCTAGTTGATTTATGGTGAAATTTAGTCGCCCTAGGTAGTTGTTGGCAAACTCGAGTTGAAGTAATTATAGGAATTGATCAGGTGGGTTTAAAGACACTTATTCTTAGGAAATTTTACACATACGGTTGGCCGGGCAAAGGTCGACCATGTTTAAGTTACTTGATGTCATATTATCCCTAAAATAAAGCTCTAATATACATGATTTATCGGATGACTTCTTGAATGGATCTTTAGCATACTGTGGGCACTATATTAGTCTCTGAACAGATCTTGACAACATTTAACATATGAAAAAGTAGATTAATTGATGATGTGAATCCAAAGAGAAAGATAGCTCAAGAACCCACAACGAATGGAAGAAGAAAGAAAGAAAGAACTAAATCGATAAGATTGATGAAAAGAACCTCGACCCAATGCTTAGGAAAGCATGAACCTTGGTATAGAAGATGGTAGATGCCACAACCTTGGGATGGAGGTTGATAAGTTGTCGAACGCCACAAGGAGATGCCTTGATAAGTTCAAGTTCAATGAAGAACCAACAAGCGAGAGCTTCACTGTGCTTTAGATTGAAAAATATGTCAAAGATACATGTGTGATCATCACCCCCTTTATTTATAGCTATAAGGTGACCAAAAAACCCTAAAAGGCCAAAGAAAGTCCATTTAGTAAAGACCTATGTAGACTACTTAGCCATTTTAAGCTTATGGCTTTATTACAACCCAAATAAAAGTAGAAATTGAGTCTAAATTAAGCCTACATATCCCTACTACATAGATATGAGACTTAAGTGCTAATTAAGCTCATCTAAGGCTTGAATTAGGTTGACTATGCCGAATGACTTGCTCTTGGTCAAACCTTCTTCAATGGTAGCTTTGGCCTTCACATCTTCAATTAGTACATTAAGTGCTTCCTTCATCTTTCTAGTCTTAGGCCTTGTAATTGGGCCTCCATTGATGCATAATGGATCATCATTAACATCTAAAGTGGGTTGACCATGATCCATATCGTTAGCTTGTTGCTCTCTTTCTTTAACTCCATCAATTGACACAATGACAAACAATACAACCGACCTTATGGATCGGCCGAGATATATTCAATAGACAAGCAACAGACAACATTCTAATATTTTGTCAAAGTTGTTGGAGAATATTCCTTAGGGATTTCCTCACTAATTGATCTATTATAACAGTATATTCCAACAATCTGACCAAAGGTCTAAGTCATAAGCGACAAAAGAGGTACATCTGTGGATAGAAAAAAGATTCCTCGGATTATCATTACTGATTACCCAAACTGTACTATTTCCATCATCTAACAAACTCAGACAAAAGGGGTCATCTCACGATCACGAAGGTTGTGAAAAGTGGTACATAAAGGGGAATCCTCTCCCTTGGCAAGGTACATAATTAGCATCTTCAAAACCTTACTCTCACGTGTATCCTCTACTGTTCTTCTTCGCCCACTTGTCTGAAAACGTACTGACTTGAACGTCAGAGGACCTTGTCAGTGACCCCTTCCCTGGTCTTTGGTCACTGACGCTTTGTTGGATTGTCAGATTGTACGCAAGATCATTGAAGAGCTCCATCACCGGTTAAAAAAGTCTTCCACTGGTCAACAAACTATCCACTTGAGCCAACGCATCATCTTTCTAGCCTTCAAACCGGATCACTATAGAAAGGGGAGCAAGGTGAATCTTTGATGAGGAATAAATAGAGATTGTTTAAATCCTACTGGATCATTGTACTCTTAGCCTTCTTAACTTTTCTTGTAATTGTTTATGTTGTAAGAGGTTTGTCCATCTCTAAAACTTATTTGTGAAGGAGAAAGATAATAGACTTCTTAGGAATGATTCATCAATTAGTAATAAGTTTTGGAATAGAAATGACAGTTTTGATCCATGTTATTTACTTTGTTAGCAATTTAATATGCTTTTTTTTGTGTGTGTTTTTATGTCTGCTGTACTTGTCGCCATATGAGTGTTGGTGCAGGTTGCACTAACGGTCGAACTCAGATTTTGATGAATGACAAAGTATGTTAAGTTAGGTTTGTTATGATCTAACGATGTAATTAAGTGTGCAGGAGAAGTTCAGATAGGTCAACGGACTGACTGGATAGATGGTACGAAATTCAGATAGATTGACGGGCTAATCGAATATCTGGCACGAAGTCCAGATAGGTCAAAGGCCAACTGGATAGCTGGCACGAAGTCCAGACAGGTCGACGGGTTGACCGGATGTCTGGCAAATCAGTAATTTAAGGTAAGTCATTGGAGGGGAGTGACTTGGTGAGGACATGCTCCCCGTTTGACAGAACAGTAGGTGTTGATCCAACTTAGATCTATTTCAGAAATCTAAGTTGAGATCTTGACTAGATTCTGGTCTCGATGAGACAGAATCTAATTACTACTCTATTTACTATATAGTGCTAACTTTGTTTTGCAGGGTAATATAATTTTTATTGTGTCAGACTAACTTTTTCTTGCAGGAAAATGAATTGTTGGAAAAGTCAGGTCCGGATGCTCGGAAAGGATCCGGGCGCTCGGAATGTCAAAATCTATCTCAACGTCAATTTGGAGCACGCTGATTGGATGGGCTAACGTCACGGTCTAGGCGCCCGGAAGGGATCCAAGCAACCGAAACTGCCTATATAAGCAACCTTCCACCAGGAGCACAGTACACAAGTTTCTTCTGCGATTACTCTCTTACTCGCTCCTCCAAAGACGCTCCTGCGACTCCACGACGTGACTCCGACGGCCGAGTGATGCTGCTCCAACGGCCGAGCAACACAACTCCGACGACAGAGTGACGTGACTCCAACAACTGAAAGCACAGTCTTCCAGATCTCTGAGAAGTTGGTATATTTTGTTTATTTCTGCACTTAAGTTATAGATCTGTTGTATTCCTCTTGTAAAGATTTGCAAATTGTTAGTGGATTGTCCAATGAAAACACTCGACTAGTGCGGGCCTTGGAGTAGGCGTCGACAAAGGCTCCGAACCAAATAAAAATTAGTTTGTTAGCATTGTTTTAATTTTTCTATTCCGCTGTGCACTTTAATTCTGTATCGATTTTCGACGATTGCCACCTCACCCCTTTTCTAGCGTTCTTCACGATCCAACAATGAGTGTGTTAAGCTTGTATCAAGAATATGAAGAATTCGCCCTAGGGGCTATGGTGTGACAGTGGTAAATGGCAGGACAAGCTCCTTAGATAATTAGGATTTGAATCTCACTTGGGGCAAATTTCATCTAAGAAGTTCAAATTACTTGTGAAGCTAGGTCACCATCCTAATGGCTATTAATCCGATCATAAGAATTGAATACCTGAGACGGAATAGAAAGACTTCAGTTTCAATAAAAATCACTCTTGGCCCGTGTAGTTCATAACATTTATTCATTCTACGTTGGTTTTAGAAAGTCGTATTAGAGTCAGATGGCTCTTATTGGATTAATCACCAAGAAGACAACAAAATTGGACTAATCACCAAGAAGGCAACAAAAGATGGCTAGAATGGATTTTGTGATTTCATCATACAAAGAAGATTTCAATTTTTGGAAATAAAAGGTGGAGTATTGGTTTAAGATCAACTATGGAGTAGTTGTTGCTTGTTGGGACTGAATGCTCAGATGATTAGATACACTAGGGGGTGAATAACATTTGTACAAATATGATTTATAACTACTATAGCTAAAGGTAAGCACATACTAATCACTAACACTGAGATGTAATATTGTTTAGAATCTTTGTTCCTACTCTACTAACACTGAGATGTAATGTGGTTTAGACTCTTTATTCCTACTCTTTTAATAATAATGATAATAAGGGCATACTTTATGTTAGGAAAAAGAAAATTTAACTCCAGACAAACTTAGCTCCGGTTATTTATTTACACATCCTATACCTAGTTGCACCTTTGAATGTCCGAGAACGAACAATAATTACTAATAATAAGATTAATATTAATATTAATATTAATATTAGATGCCGCCAACGAGCCCGGCATAATTGCCTTTATCACCGCACCGCCGGCCAAACGCGACAGCCTGCTGCGGGGCGCCAGCAGCCGTGGCAACGTGCATTAACGGCGGTGGACCAACCAGGCGCAACATCACGGGCGGATCGACTCCCCCTCCTCCACCCAATCCGAAACCCGCCATTGCCCCGGCCCGCAGGGGGAATTAAAGCGCCGCCACCGCCACTTGATGGCCTAGCTCGGCCGGCACCGGCACTGCCAACGCCCTTTTCCATTATTGTACACTAAGCCAGTACCTGCCCGCCAACTGTTGAACTAGATGGGTAGGCTGCGGTCCCGTCCGGCGAGCAGTATGAAGAATGTTTTAAATTCACAAGCAACAAGAAAAAGGACAAAAAGGCCTGTCAACGAGCCTGACGCACACAGCCACTGGCAGCATTCAAACCAATATCAGATAAAACGAAGATGCAATAAGAAATTTACTCTTTTTTTCTTCTTTTGTTTTTTTTGATATAGCAAAACTCCGATCTGCCGCTAATCCTGCTGCGCAAAGGAGGAACAGAGAGAACTAACCAGGAAAACAGTATACAAAAACCTATCTTCTTTCTCGCTGATGAAATCTCCGATCGCGAACGAGTTGGTCAAAAAATTGGAGTGGTTAAGATTTCTATGGCATTATCTCCTACCCTCAGGCGATCTCTGGAAGAGCGGGAAGATTTAGATCAAAGTCGAGGAAGGGTGGTGCACGCCGCTTTTGCTGCGGTTCTGGAGAAAGGTGGAGGTCGACGACGGAAGAGGAGTCCGAGACGTCGCTCTTGGTCAGATTCAGATCGTGAACGAGTATTTGGGGGCGAGAGATCTGGCGATGGTAGATCGTGGCCGGCGCAGAAATCTCCGATCTGACGATATTGTTGAAGAGGAACAAGGGGAAACGCCCGCTGCCGCTTTGTCCTTGGAAGAGATTTAGGTCGAGCACGGGATGGAGAGGAACGGCGAGCGGCGGCCCGAGGTTCGAGGACTCGATCGTGCTGCCTTCGCTGCGAGGGCTGTGGCTTCCGGCGGCGTCACGGCAGGCGAAGTTGGTCTTGGCCTTGGATCCGCGGAACTGGAGGGCGGCCGCGTCGTAAGCCCGGGCGGCCTCCTCTGCCGTGTCGAAGGTGCCGAGCCACACTCGGCTCTTCTTCCCCGGATCCCGAATCTCCGCCGCGTACCTCCCCCACGGCCGCTTCCTCACCCCCCGGAAACGCTTGTCCTTCACGCCCGCCACTTCCGAAGCGCCGCTGCGCCCTTCGCCACCGACCGCCGGCATCTCCTTTCTGCTCCCTCTGTATTAACAAAGAAAAAAAAAGGAATGTGCTGGTTCGGAAGGGGACGGGGGGTCCGTTTATATACCCACAACGGAAAGGCGACGGTTGATCGGGGAGCTTGAAAATGAACCGGCACAGAAACGGAACGGTTTGACTGCGATGGACGCGTGGACTGTGGTCCCACCGGCTTGGCCGCCGCGCTTCCGCGGCGTGTAACTCGGATCACGAGGCGCTCTGTGGCCCCCACTGAGTCTCAGCTACCTATTAATACCATTAAAACGGCCTCCGTCGGTTACCGCGGGGGCTCTCAAATGGACGGACGAGATCGGACGGTGGCTGAGTGGGTGGCGGTCGGAGCCGTTACGAACGACCAGCGGTGTGAACGTCTTCACGGGCCGCCTTCGTCAATGATCCGCATAGTAGCGTATGCGAGTCGCTGTCTGCGGCGGTAGGTGGGGCCGCACCGAGTCTTGTGGTCTACGCCAAAGTTAATTTAAATAATTACGAACCGGAACGAAATTACCAAAATGCCCTGCACGTTGCGGGCCGGGACGGCCGTCCGTCTTCATCCGGGGTAAAAGAGTAAATCGGCAGAAGGTACGATAGAGTGAGAGGCGGTCAATGCGTTCGGCCGGCGTCGTGGAGGGGGGGTGGGGCCCACCGAGCATTAATGGCCTCGTCCACGGGATCGGTTGCGTCTGGGATGCTACCGTACCGAAGCATGTCGGCAGTGCCGGCCTGGTTCGCGAACGGTCGATGGCGGAGACGAAAGCGACAGAGTCGGTCGGCGGCCGTGGGTCGCGCTAGCCGGCTGGGCACCGACCGGCACCCGAACCGTTCGTTCCCTACGAAGCAAACAAGGAAAGTTACAAATCACACAACTGGATATTTATTAGGAGGTTAAAAATGCATCCGAACCGTCAATTCGATCCAAATGGATCGAGTTTTCAGATTCGGATCGACTTCAAATGTGAATGGAAAGATTTCGTATTGTATTAAAATAGGATCGATTTAAATTTAAGATTTAGAATTTTCTTTATTAAATTAAATTTTATTTTGAAATAGTATAAAATCATTATAGGAAAAATATTAAAAAAAAATCCTCTGATTTCGATTTAGGATGAACAGTTACGTATAAAAAAATTTAAAAGGTCTCCAGGTGGGCCCAGGCTAAAGCCCAAGTAAGTTACAATGTGCCGACGTCCTTGTTTCAAAATGTGTTTGGTAACTTTAGCATCCTTCTCATCTTTTAAAGAATTCTCTCTTGTCTCAGGGCGTAGCGCAGACGATGAGCGCATGATATCTCTGACATAATGGTCAGAGATCGATTCTCAGGAACTGACGACCTGAGATTTACCCTGTCATGCACCTATGGCCTGTGTACCTGCATGAACTTCCCTCCATATCCGTAGGGCCGACACTAGGGGGACCGCTAAGGTAGCGGATCTACCTTTTTTTTTAAAAGAATTCTCTTGGTTAATATTTATATCTCTAGAATACCCATCAACTTGAGCAATTCCTTTAAATATAGATTTGTTATATTAACGATCCCTCTAGTATTGATTCCATAGATATAGAAGGAAGTACATGTAGGTATACAGGCGTCAGATGCATGGTGAAATAAACTCTAGGTCGTCAGTTCCTAAGAATCGACCCCTAATCATTATATCAGAAATATCATGCACTCACCGTTTATGTTACGCCCTTTACAATTGAGCAATTCCCTTAAACTTCAATTTTTGATGTTGTTGATTCAACAATTGAGTCCGGTTAGTTAGCCCGACAAGGAATTGATTGTATTGACATGAACCTTGTCTTATAAATATTCCCGACACATTCTTTCGTGTGTTAGATGTACCGTTTTTTGATATTATCATTATTCTGAGTTATCCCTTCACACCCTTTCATGGGTTCCCACATCAATTTTGTAGTTACAAATTTCACACCCTTCCATGGTTTCACATATATTGATATTCACACATACTCAGATTTGGTGTCTATGTAATTTCATCTATAGAACCTAACTTATGTGCAAATTAAAACTTCTATCTAATCATACGGACTAATTTTTTATTAGATATTAAACATCCTATCTTTATTCAATTTATTGGGGACTGAAATCAATATTCTAACATTTCGTCGCCCAAACATCAGTCTCAACATCTAACAAGACTCCACTCGGAGTTATGATTGATCTCGATGCACAATTTATCCCAAGTGCTTTATAGACTCTGCTGTCTCGTTGAACCAATCATCCTTGCAAATGATGCTGATTAGAGTCGACCGGGCCCGAGCATCTACTAGTAAATTATTCTTTGAAATGGTTTTCCAAATCTATATGATGCGGTGATAAGAGAAAGCACTGTGTCAATCAAAATTAAGACGGTTAACGTCGGAGTTTACGGAAAGAGTCTCGGTCAAAGGTAGCTATCTTATTATCTCGGTAGGCAAAGAAGTGGCCGAGTGAATCACCCAGACGGTCAGACGAATGGACATCATGGACCAATCAGACTAATGATGATCATGGGTTGGCCGGCCGAACGAACAAACCCATAGTCGATTGTTTCGGTCGACAGGAAAGCGAGCCGCTTGAACCGCCCATCCGACGCAAGGAATAACATTACATAGGAGGGGACGAGAAAACGAAAGAGAACACTCCGTCTATCATTAAATACGAAGAAGTCAAAACAAAGAAAAACACTCCATCTATCATTAATGAACGGAAGTCAAGACAAAGAAGCCTTTATCTGATAATTAATATCATTAAATAAGGGCAGATGAATAATCACAAAGAAAGGTATAAAAGGGTCCAAGTATGAGAAAAGGTAAAATTTATCTATTTCTTGATTACTCTTTCTCTCTTCCTGATTTTAACTTAGTGTCAGAGGGCAAACACCAGGAACCCCTTCCTTAGTTTGGTTTTGTTTTACAGGAGTGAGGTCTTCATCCTGTCAGTAGTCGCCCCATCCCCAGGTTTTTAGCTTCCCTCATTCGAACAGGATCATTTTGGCGTCGTCTGTGGAAACGTAGCCTGCATTCGAATAAGAAGATAAAAGACATTGGACGACTCACAACAGTGACACTGACGCAAGAGGATCATGATGCACTAATACGAGCTCGAGTGATGAAGATATTAGAGCAACAGCAACAAGCGTTAGCCAATCGGCCGACGTATGAGTCTGCTGCCTTTGCAGCAGGTTGACAGGCTGAAAGAGAAGATCGAGTGGATCAACTTTTCGCTGGAGAGCCAAATAGGAGACCGATCGACTCCTATGGGGATGCCCGTGATATGCAACTCCCCTTCAATCGAGCGCTATTCATCCAAACACATTGAGGACTCCCTCATGCAGCAATTTGTGGATATGGTCTTTTTGCCTGGACAATTGTGAAGCTGCGTGGAGGTAGTCCAATTTGTTGTTGTATTTCTTGAGCTCTAGAGGGTTCGGCGCCTCTAATTGCCATCTGGTCGGGAAATCCGGCCGCTCGGGAAAGTGAACGAAAAAGTAGTAGTCCTTTCAATGTTTGCTGGAGGACGACATCTTGTCAAAGAAGACTAGGCACACTCGGGCTTAGAAGAGAAAAGTCCCCGGCTCAGACAATTTGGAGTAATAGAAATAGTGAAAGAGCCGAGGAGTGAGGGGGATGTCGTGCAGGCGGAACAGAACGACGACCCCGCACAGTAGCTGAAAGGAGTTCGACACTATTTGGTGGAGAGAAATATGGAAATATTTACAAACAGCATAAAAGAAATGGTGGATCGGAAACCACGGATTGGCGATAAATTCGTCCATAAAAAATGTTACGAAACTAGGCGGTGGTTCACTCGGACCGTCAAAGGCAGAGGGAAGACCAATTTGATAGTTAGGCGAAATTTCATTTGAAACCCTCAAACTCTCCGCATCGCCGGTGTCGAACCTCGACTCAATGGAGGTGTACCAGAGTCCAGGGACAAGGATGGGAGGTTGAGATGAGCTTGCCATCGAGAGAACGAAAAGAACAAGATCGAAGATGAACGATAAATGAACACTAAACCGAATCGATCGAAGAACCTTACAAGGAAGATCACACAGAATCGATCAAAGAAGCTTATAGGGAAACCATCGGAGTACAGGGAGACCACCGGCGAAGAAGCGAAATGCTTCAGCGGCGAAGCTCGAAGACGAAGGCATGAAGTGGAGAAGATGACAGCACACGCGAGGCTTATAAACCTCACGGCTGCTCGCTCTCAACCGTTCGATTCAAGATTTCGAAAACCTAGAAGAAGATCTGACCATGGAATTCGAAAAGGCACTAGTTACGTTAGCAGAGGATATCCGCCTGTCTTGTCAAATGTGTGGTGGCAGAAAGAGGGGCACATGGCATGCGGTTATCAGACAACATTTAATGAACTTAATTAAAAGTGATGGTCGCATGGTCGGCCATAATTGTCAAGGATTTGCATGGGCTTCAAGAAATATAAATGACGTCGGCGACGACCGCGCTTGCTCGAAGAAGCGTATTTGGAGAATTCTCAAAAGTATTGCCGCTCATCGTCCCGCTCTACATAGAGAACGGGTTACCGAACAGATCTTCCATTTGCTATGGTTATACAATGACTGAGCCGTGTTGGTTGATGCGCCGATCAAATACTAGGGACCGAACACTCCGACCGGACGTAGAAATCACCAAGGAAACCAGTTGTCTAGTCAGTCAGACCTGTAGTCTCCTTCGACTAGACTTGAGGGGGAGACTTGTGATGCGGTGATAAGGGAGAGCTCATCTGTCACGGGTCAAGTGGCACAGTATCGGTTAAAGTCAAGGCGGTCAACGTCGGAGCTTACGGAAAGAGTCTCGACCAAAGGTGGTTGTCTGGTTATCTCGGTCGGCAAAGGAGTGGCCGAGCGGATCATCCGGCCAGTCAGACGAATGGACATCATGGACCGATCAGACTAATGACCATCATGGGTCGGTCGACCGGTCGAACGGACAAACCCGTAGTCAGTTGTTTCGGTTAGCAGGAAAGTGAGCCACTCGGACCACCCATTTGATGCAAGGAATGACATTACACGGAGGGGATGAGAAAACAAAAGAGAACACTCCGTCTATCATTAAATATGAAGAAGTCAAGATAAAGAAGACTACTCCATCTATCATTAATGTACGGAAGTTAAGACAAAGAAACCTTTTAATATCATTAAATAAGGGCAGATGAACAATCACAAAGAAAGATATAAAAGGTACTTCAGGTATGAGGAAAGACAAGATTTATCTATTTCTTGATTACTTATTCTCTCTTCCTGATTATAATTTGAGCATCGGAGGGTCAACGTCAGAGACTCCTTCTCTGATTTGACTTTGTTTTGCAAGATTGAGATCCTCATCCCGTCAGTAGTCATCTCATCCCTGACTTTCCAGCTTCCCTCATTCGAACAAGATCACTATGCATGACCAAAATTATTGGTGTCAAATTGATTTTGGATGCAATCTTTTTTACGAATGAAAAAACAAAGGGAGAAGATTAAATGTTTTTAAGTTACAGTTTAACCTCAGTTGAATTTTGAAAAGTCCATAGCCTAAGGCGAGTATAGGATGGAGGAAGTTCTAAACTTTCATATAGGGGTGTAATCGAGCCGAGTCGAGTCGAGCTGAACTCTTGAATGTTTAAGCTTGGCTCGTTTATAATCGAGCCGAGCTCGAGCTTTATTTAACAAATATATTCATGACTCACGAGCTTATTCGAACTTTTATCAAGCCTAAACGAGCTTAATAAATATAAATCATAAATTTAAATATTCATTAAAACTAAATTATATATTTAGAAAAAATTATAATATTATTATTAAAATTTATAATTTTATTCTAATAAATAAATTTAATATATTGGTCTATATTTTTCATAAGTAGAGTGTAAAATCTATAAATTCAATATTAAAATTATTATTATTTTTATTTAAAAATTACTTAATGAGCTTAACGAACGTGTTCACGAGCTAACGAGCCGAATATTGCAAAACTTGAGCTTGATTTATTTATCTTAACGAGCCTCATTAAACGAGCTTAAACGAGCTTTTATCGAATCGAGCTTCAAATAGCTCATGAGCAGCTTGGTTCATTTATACCCCTACTTTCATATATGCTTTATTAACGTTTCACTAACTCGAACATACTGTCAATCATAAAAAAAAAAAAATTATTAGATATTTTGAAATTGAAATCAATTATGATTCTGATGGTTTGGGAAGAGAATTTAAGTTACACTCATTGTTATATTTAATATGTGTATGAAGTCGTGGATACACATGGTGAATTGGCGTGGTGAACGTGTTTGATTGTTCAAGGTATATGGATTTGAGTGGACATCTAACGAACTGTAGAATAAGAGTATTATAATGAGAGCTCTTATTATTGAGGTGGCTCGAGGAAGGAGCTATCGTAGTGGGAGGGAGCTCCCCTCAACTTTGACAAGTTCATGGAGCGGCTTCTTCCCTTCGTTTTTTTTAACTTTTTTTAGTTTAGGTTTTTCAAATAATAAAATAGTAAATAATAATAATTTGTGAGAAAATGCGGGTTATGAAAGAGTTGTTAATAGATTTTTTTTTAATAGTAGAGAGATATATGAGGTTTTTACTTTTAACGTGACGCAGATATAACAATGAAGGAGCTCTCCGAGAGCTCCAACCATTGTGGATGCTTGAGAAGCATTGTTGGGCTAAGTAGGTGGACTACATAGGTGATCACGTGAAGAATGACACGTGGAGAGAGAGCTCAGTGTATATGAGGGATAAGTAACCGTTGGATATATGTAAATGGAGAAAGGTGGAAAAAAAAGAAAGAAGTTCTATTATGAATGAGACTTTAGTCCTACATTAGGAGTTTCAAGGCACATTAATTAATTTATATTGATTCACATGTATTGATGATGTGAATAAATGTATGGGAAGAGGTTCTCTATCACGCGTGGATGCGCAGGGGGTGAAAATCTAGAGTCTGGATTACACTGAACCAAGTTAACTCATGTACGAGCATGACCTGTATACACCGAATGGCAGACCGGTCAAGACAAAATTTGCCCAAGTGGAACAACCAATGGATAGTAATGTTCAACCATTGATGACCGACAGCTATCATTAATCCCTGGGTATTGAATGGTCATTACTCGGCATTCAATATAGGTGAGAGATGATGATCCTATATAAAAAGAGACCATGGGATGTCCGACAACTATCATTAATCCTTGGGTATTGAATGGTCATTACTCCGCATTCAATGTAGGTGAGAGATGATGATCCTATATAAAAAGAGATCATGGGCTTGTGCAACACACAGACGGAAAAGATGAAGCTATCTACCTACGTCCACCCCCCCCCCCCCACTCCTCCGTCGTGCATCTCTTGCTAGGCGAAATACCTGTGATAACAGTCGGATACCTTTTAGTTCGCTGTAACAACCAATGTTTGGTATGCGTCACGATTAACCGTTATATATCATGGGAAACAAATGACCCGAGAAAATCTCGAAGCACAGCTGGAGGTGGGTCGAATCTGCTTTAAGAAAATTGCGTCCATCTATGCCTGATCTGCTACTCAGCCTGATCAGCCACTCTGTGATTCGGTCGATCTGCCGCTCGGTCGATCTATCCGCTCAACCGCACTACCCGTTCGGCTACTCTGCCCAGTCGGTTGCTCGTCTTGATGAGCTACTCTGCTCGACCGTACTACCCAGTCAACTACTCTGCCCAGTCAGTTGTTTATCTTGATCAGCTACTCTGCTCTACTGTTTAGATCATCTCGACAGAAAAAACTAAAGTAAATTTGATTTAATTTAAATTCGGCTAGTTGATTGCAGAATGCCTTGAGGCGTGGTAAGACTCCATAAAGTTGAGAGTTGAAGTGTGTACATGTATGGGGTGAAAGCGTATCTAAACTTTGATAGACTCGGCTATTGAATTAGTCATAGTTGACATACTACTAGACTAGAGAAGTTCGTTAGTTGACTATTGATTGAGTAAACTAGTAAGTTGACTAAAATGTTTTAGCCGAGGAACAAAAAGGTTCTCTTTGAAAGTTTAGTCAACGGATAAAGGACAATCAATTCAACCTAGTTTTCAAATGAACAAAATATTTCTATTCATGAGTCAAATATAATGATATGACATTCTAGACGATTAAACATGGAACAATTGACTAATTCTTATGACGAGTCAATTGATGCTACAAAGTAAAGTTCAAACAAAGTCATTAATGGAAGACACAAAAAGTGGATCAAATAATGATTATAGTAAATCAATCAACTGATGGTGGAAATCAATTGACTTATTGATGACAGCATAACAAAGCAACTTCAACATTTGAATTAGAAGAAGAGTCAATAGAAAGGGCTCAAAAGCTATGAACTTGATAAGAGATTGTAAATCTTTCACACTCTCCTACTTTTGTTAAGCTTCTTTGTAACTCTCTTCGTTTATTATTGTAATCATATTGTGTAAATCCCCAAAAGAAGTGTAAGGTGTTTCTTCGTCTCTAGTGTTGCCAAGAAGGAGAATATATAGAGGATTTACTAGAGTGATTCGTCTAAGGATCATATATAGACAGTGGATGAGGAGCCTTGGGGGTTGATGAACCACATTAAATACTTGGTGCATTTGGTCTTGTCTTGCTTTAAGTCATTTTCTACTGCATATTTCATTTTAGTTTACTAATTTGTAGTACAAAGTGATATTCACCTCTTATACCACTTCAATCATCCATCATACATGATCCAATAGTTTATTATCCTTCACATAATTTGAGACAGACTTTACATTTGGAATGAATGTAATCAGTTTTTACTATAATAAATGACAGTTATACACACAATCTGTATTGTAAATCGTTTGAGCATTCTTTATAGTTTAACTCTCTTAAGTTTTCATTGTAAAGGTAAAAGGTTTCTCCTATAAGAGGTTTCTCTACATAAAGTTTCCAAGAATGTAAAAGATGGTGAACTTTCAGTAACTTACTAATGAATCATAGGCTTGGGAGTTAGACAAGGATTCTAAACCCCAATACGTTTCCTTATTAGCATTGGTATGCATTTACATGCTCCAATATTTTATTTCCATTACTTTTAATTGTGTTTTATGAGCTAAGACATTAGCCAGAGTGAAAATTGTATTTGTTGGTCAATTATTATTGGCCTCGTTGTTGGCATAATCCAGATTGAGTAGTTTGACTATACTTGAGTTGTCTCGAGATTGAGTTTCAATATTTAATAATATGTGAGAGAGAGAAGTCAAGTAGGTCAAGGGACAGCCAAATACTTATCTGAGAAATTCTAACTAGAGGTTAGACAACTGAAAATTCTAATTGAAGGTTAAGCAACAAAAAAAATCCTCGTAAGTAAAGTTAGACAGTGGAAGTTTTAGCGGACCTAGGTAGTGAAGACCTATTTGGGAACTAGGTAATTAAAGTCCTAGCGAGATTGGACAGTGAAAACCTAGCTGGGAACTAGGGAATGGAAGTCCTAGTAGAACTGGGCAGTAAAGACCTAGTTAGCACGAGATGAAAAGTCCTAGTGGGTCAAAGGTTGACCGGACACTTGATGAAAAAGTCCTAACAGGTCAAGGGTGACTGGATGTTAGGTAATGGGAAGTCTCAACGAGTCACAAATGATTTTAGGATTGAGCAAATGAACCCTAAACTCAAGTTTGGAGTTTAGGATTGGGCAACTTAATCGATTGAGACTTGTTCCAATTGATTAGGCTGATGGTGCTTTTTGCAGGATCAAATCGATTGGCTAATCGATTATACCTTATGTTAATCAATTAAGACAATTAATTAAGGATTTTTTTTCACAAAAGAACAAAAGGACTTTTAATAATCTTATTAGTTGGAGTTATTTGTGAACTCTAGACCTATTCTAAAGACCTTCTCTTATAAATTGTGACAAAAAGGTGAATATATTCGTCCCCAGTGCCCTCACCAATCTGTCTCAAGGTCAACACGGAGAAGGTAAAACCTTCTCTTATAAATGCTCCATCAATTGATGGTTAAAATATCATTAGTCAACTTATCAATTAAGGGTGAATATTTAGTTAATTTAGTCTAATTTAATTAATTGAAAACTGATTCATATTGATTAATCAAATAAAATTAAATTTTACTAAAAATAAATTAAGCGAATAAATTAAATTTGATTTTAAGCGAATAAATTAAAATTTGATTATTTCAATTAACACCAAATTACTCAAATTTATTTTAAAAATTATATATATATATATATATATATATATATATATATATATATATATATATATTATTAAATTAACCGAATGTTGCTCCCTATCTCCTCCCTATCGACTAGTATGAATTATTACAGCTTGCTCCTAATTAATCCTTCCTTCAGGGTATCAATCCACATATCATTATCCGTCAGCCCACTACCTTAATCCAGTCTCATGGTCTATGACATTTTTTCTTTTATTACTTGAATATAATATTTGCATCAATCGATTAATTACAATTATGTTAACTTCTCATAATCTATCAATCAACCACACCACTTAAACAAACTACTTTTGTCTGCCCTAGTGGTCAAATAATCGATCCATCTAATGGTCAACTACATTTTTCCTTTAAGTGTAGTGTTAAATGGTTTAAATTTGATCCGCCAGAATACATTCTATAAATCATCATCAAGAATATTCTAATAATATCATATTTATATTATATATATATATATATATATATATATATATATATATATATATATATATATATATATATATATATACAATTCATTCCTAGTACACTGTTCCAATCATTCTTGTTTTTTTTTTTAACTCCATTGTAATAATAAAAAATAATCCCATATATAAATAAATAAATATATATATATATATATATATTACAATTCATTCCTATATACTGTTCCAATCATTCTTGTTTTTTTTTTAACTCCATTGTAATAATAAAAAATAATCCCATATATAAATAAGGTCAAAAACAGATGTTGACTTAAATATGTTGTACAATTAAAGAGGGAACAGAGTCGTTTGGTAACACAAAGTAAGTGTAGCGCGAATCGAATCAATGATATAGTTACTACACCAGAGCATCTGCCCCTGCGACGATCTCCAAGATCTCGCCGGTGATCTTGGCTTGCCGCTGCCGGTTGTAGAGGATGGAGAGCGTCTTCTTGAGCTCGACGGCGTTGTCGGTGGCGTTGCTCATGGCGGTCATCCGGGCGGCGAGCTCGCTGGCCAGCGACTCCTGCAGCGCGCGCAGGATCTGACTGTTGAGGTACAGCGGCAGCAGCGCGTCGAGGATC
The DNA here is from genome assembly GCF_018446385.1 of Zingiber officinale. NCBI lineage: Eukaryota > Viridiplantae > Streptophyta > Magnoliopsida > Zingiberales > Zingiberaceae > Zingiber > Zingiber officinale. The sequence goes on from NC_056002.1 coordinate 135,490,555, forward strand.
TGCACCGGGTCCTGCTCGAACTGCAGGATGGGGGAGAAGGCCGGCGTCGGCGTGCGCACCACGTCGCGCTCCACCGTCAGCTTCCCCTCCTTGGTGGTGAGCCGGAACAGCTCGTCCTCGGCCGCGTCCACGCACACGCCGTTCACGTCGCAGATCTCGCCCTTGGGCGACAGCGGCAGCAGCGTGTGGATCACCGGATCGGACTTCACCAGCGACACGAACTTGGTGTAGAGCAGCTCCACCTTGTCGACCTCCTCGCTGACGAACAGGGAGAAGACGTCGTCGGCGATGGCCTGCGCCTCCTTAGCGGTGGGCTGGTTGCCGGCGTCCAGGAATCGGTCGACCGGGATGTGGGGCCGTCGCTGGAAGTAGACGTTGCCCTTCTTCCCCACGCTGATGAGCGTGTATTCGATCCCCAGAACAGAGAGCTCCGCCATGCGCTGCTCCGCCTTCCGGATGATGGCGTTGTTGTAGGCCCCGCAGAGGCCGCGGTCGCCGGTGACCACCACCAGCGCGATCTTGCGCACGGGGCGCACGCGGGTCAGCGGCACGTCCACGTCCTCCGTCTGCAGCTGCTCGTTGATGTTGTACAGAACCTCCACCAGCGTCTCCGAGAAGGGGCGCCCGCTCACCACCGCCTCCTGCGCGCGCCGCACCTTCGCCGCGGCCACCAGCTTCATCGCCTCGGTGATCTTCTGCGTGTTCTTCACCGAGTCGATGCGGTCGCGGAGGTCGCGGAGGCTGCAGACGACGGTGGACGACGACGGGCGGGGCGAGCGGGGAGCCTGCAGGGCGAGACGGGAGGGGGACGAGAGCTTGGAGGAGCCCCAGAGCGGAGTGAAATTGGAGCAAGCCATGGAATTGAAGTTGAAGAAGAAGAAGAATGAAGAAGAAGTGTGGTGTTTAACGGCGAGGAAAGGAAGAAGAGGAAGAATGAGAGGTGGAGGGCAGAAAGTTTGGATTGGGTTGGGGATAAGGCTGGATTTTGACTCACGGCCATGCAATTTCTAAATTCATTGTTTGTTTTTTTTTTACCTTTCTTTTTTGATTAATTATTTTAATCATTTGTTATTTGCCTTGTTTTTATTTTAGAGTGCACGTATAAATTTAAAAAAAAAAATAGTTAAATCGAGTTAACCGATTAAACTGACAATTTAAAATTTTTTAATTAAAAAAATAATTATTTTAATTAAATCGACTTCATTTTAATTTTTAAAAAATATAACAAACAAATTGATAGACTGGTCTTCAGTAATTGATTGATGGAAATCAAAATCAATGGATTGACGATGGAAAAATATATTTGAAGTAAAGATAAGAAAATTTGGATTGAGCTACAGATACGGCTTGATTTTAACTTAAGGGGACTCATACTTGGTCTACATAATATATTTGAAGTATTGAAATCGTTCTTGACTTTGGACTTTACATCAAGTCATTTAGTTACACAAAAGTACAAAACTGAAGAATCTGTACTAGAATTTTAAAATTGTCTTTGAATTTGTGTTGATATAATCTTAGTAATATGAGTTAGTAATTTAAAAAATAAATGGCATGGAGTCTCCTCGTTGTAACTCGCCTAATGCTTCTCGACCTAGCCTCCTCCCCCTTCTCAGCCCCAACTTCCTTCTCAAACCTCTCCTCCCCTTCTTCCTCCGCGAGCCCCCTATTCTTATCGAGGAAAAAGATATTTACAAGACCTTTTCTTCATTTTATATCATTATTGTTTGAAGGAATTTACTGTCAGGTGATATAGGATAAGTATATTTTGATTTCTTATAAATGGTCTAGAAAAAGAAAACTTATGCAAAAACTTAAGGGGATCAGCAAGGGAAGTTTACAAGGATGTTATGATGGAGGAGGTCGGACCATTGATACTCCAGCAGCAGCGGAGGACTATTGCCATGTAAATTTATTCTAAAGCAAAATTGACTTCTTCAACTATATAAGAACAATGTCAAAAACAATTTAATTTCATTAATCATGCAAGGGAGTTATCAAAATTAATTTAACTTCATGTTACTCTTCAAGAACAAAGTAAAGTTAACTACAAGGAAATAGGGTTTCAAAGACGGAAAAATCTGTCTCTAAAATCCATTTTTCTATCTCAAATGAAAGTTTGAGATGGAAAATTTCATCTCAGAAATCCGTTGTTGAAGGTGTCGTCTCTTATTTTGAAATAGAAATGTTCTATTTCTAATTTTAGAGATTGATTATAAAACAGTTTATGAATCCATTTTTAATTTGATCAAATGTCATTAAATTTAATTACAAATTTCTTCTCTGATTTTGTCTCAAATTTGTCATTATTCGGTCTCAAATGACATTAAAAATATAGTTTTATTTCATTTATAAATCCATATATACAAAAATTTCCATTTACAATTCTATATATAAATTCATTTCTAATTTTATTACTAAATGTATATTATAATCAAATTCTTACATTTCATATCCACGTGTCTTTTTGTGAAAAACAATAACATATACATATTTCTCAATCCACAAAATGTATCACAATATTAACATTTATATAAATAGATATTTATATCATCCATGTAAATTGAATCATTGATAATTAATAAAATCATAAGAAACTGAATAATTTTCAAATCTCAAAAGTATCAAACTACAAATACATAAATAAATGTGAAATCTCACAACTAATCTAACTTTCATATCATTTATAATGTCGTTCACGGAAGCCAGATCCTTCTATAAATATATAATTCATATATCTCACCTCTTAAATCATTTTACAAATCATCTTCCAGATTTTCTTCTCTTTTTCTACTTTCCTCGATGAGCTTCTCTTCTCTGTCTAGTTTCTATGATAAGTTCTAACTTTTTCTTACCCTCAATTATTTCTTGCTCCATTATCTTGGTAGATGCACGCATGTCTTCGATTTATTTGATAGTGTAGGACCGTTAGGCCGACTAGGAGGGGGTTGTTCGATATCCTGCTAACACAAAAGAAAAACAAACCCTCCTTGAACTCTTTAAGCTAACACTTGTAAAATGAACTAAGCAGATAAATAAAAGCATAAAAGAATAGACGAGGCACCAGATGTTTACTTGGTTACAACTGATGTGGTTGTTAATCCAAAGAAGATTAAGCTCAATAAAAATCTCCTTCAGACGGAGAAGCCTCGTACAGCAATGTAGCGCAGAAAACAGAAGCTTAGACTAAAAGAGAGCGTACAAGCACTGGATTTACAATCAGTGACTTCATTGAAAAGCTTCTGGACCAAGGCTATATTTATAGTCTTGGTCGGGGCGCCTGGAAGGGTTCCGGATGCCCTGGGGAGGATAGAACTTATGCCCCAACGTTCAGATCGAGTCAAAACTCGATCTGGTCAACTTTACTGCTCAGGGCGCCCCGGACTGCTCCGGGCGCCCCGGACTGCTCCGGGCGCCCCGGACTGCTCCGGGCGCCCCGGAGCCCAAAGTCAACAACGTTGACTTTTTCGCTTCCGGTTCAGCTTATCTCAGTCCGAGTCTTGTTCGCTCCGGCTCCGCTATCTTGGGTGATCTCGGCCATCCGGAATAGGGCTCGAACCCAAGTTCCGGCCTTCTCCTCGAGCAGCCTTCCTTCCCTGTTTCTCGTCCCTCGAACGCCGCGCACGTTCTTCTCGTCCACCGGTGTACTCTTCCGTGGTCACCTCATCCCTCGGACGCACCGAGCCCGTCGGCTCTCTCCCCGTGCCGTCCTTCTCGCTAGCCGCGTCTTCCGCTCGACTTCCTGTGTTCCTAAGCTCTTGCACACTTAGACACAAGGATTAAACAAACGCAGGACCTAACTTAGCTTATTTGATCACATCAAAACACCTTGGGGTTCCAACAATCTCCCCCTTTTTGATGTGAGCAACCCAAGTTAAGTTAGGGCAAACATATGCAATAAAAACAATTTATATTCAAATAAGTCCAAATATTTTTCAATTGAAAAATTATATTACCTCCCCCTAGACTTATACTTTCCCTTCTCCCCCTTTGATCACAATAAAAATGGGGTTTCAAGAAAAACAATCTAAAGGTTTGACACTTAAAAAAAATATAGAAATCTATTTCAATGTTTTTCGGAGAAAAAATATTTCCAAGTTAAAAAAAAATTCTAAGTCAAAGAATGACTTTTGAAAAATTTCTAAGTTTTCACCAAAAATAAATCTTTCTAAGCCCAAAAATTTATGCAAGAAAATTTAAGAAAAATTGATAGCATTAAAAAAAATAATTTTCTATGCATTTATTTATTTTATACTGATATTTATATCAACAAGTTTTAAATTTCCATTTCAATTTTTCATAACTTCTCAAATTACACTTTTTCAAATTTAAAGTCACAGATATTAAACATGCAATAATTTGTATCATGTTAATTTCTATTATTTTTTGAATTGCAACTTCACAAAAATATTCAAATAGCATAGATTCTAACTTGATAAAAATTTTCGACAATATAAAAAATTCTTTCGGCAATGTGCAAAATTCATTCGAAAGAATATTTTGTAATTTGCAAGAATTTTTTAACAACAAAAATTCTAATTTACTGGAATCTATTAACAGATTTCTTAATCCGAAACACCTTTTCGGTGACTCTAAATCGCAAAATTCTTTCGAGAGAGAAATTTGTAATTCGAAAAATTCTTCTAATTTGCATAATTCTTTTGTCAAAATATTTTTAAATTTGTAAATTTCTTTTGATAATATTTCTAATTTGCAAGACAAATTTGACAATTGATTTTCTAATTCAAAAAACTTTTTCGGTAATTCAATTTTTAAGTCGCAAAAATCTTCAGGCAATATTTCTATTGAATTAACCGGTTGTTCAGAAGGTAGAGACCATACCTTACTTACCTCGTTCGCCGTTGGTTCTCCCCCTGTTGAATTAATTTCTTCCGAAGATTCTCCCCCTTCATCGATCTTGGGATGTACTTCGGCTGTTGGGGTTGTCTCGGTAATTTCTGATAACGGCTCGATGTCTATTGAGGGGACGACTTCAATCGGTTCTTCGTAGAGTTTTAAGAACTTTTCCCAAAGTTCTTTTGCGCTGTTGTATTCGCCAACTCTATCAAAGTCTTCGTTTGGTATTGCGGTTAAAATATGAAACTCTGCCCGACCGTTTGCCATTGACTCGTCACGTTGCTTCTTGTTCCATAGGCGTAGATCGAGTTCTTCTCCATTCGTTGTCTTTGGTACTTCATAACCTGTTTTCATTATTAGAGAAATATCAATATCAGAGTTAAGAAATACCGTCATTTGTTGCTTCCAAGAAGCAAGCTCTCCCTCGAATGCTGGTGGGTAGTCGCTAGCTCCGGCCATTATTTTATTGCTTCAGACGACGGTTAGTCCTTCTGAGGCGTACTCGGCTCTGATACCACTTGTAGGACCGTTGGGCCGGCTAGGAGGGGGTTGTTAGATATCCTGCTAACACAAAAGAAAAACAAACCCTCCTCGAACTCTTTAAGCTAACACTTGTAAAATGAACTAAGCAGATAAATAAAAGCATAAAAGAAAAGACGAGGCACCAGATGTTTACTTGGTTACAACCGATGTGGTTGTTAATCCAAGGAAGATTAAGCTCAATAAAAATCTCCTTCAGGCGGAGAAGCCTCGTACAACAATGTAGCGCAGAAAACAGAAGCTTAGACTAAAAGAGAGCGTGCAAGCACTGGATTTACAATCAGTGAGTTCATTGAAAAATTTCTGGACCAAGGCTATATTTATAGCCTTGGTCGGGGCGCCTGGAAGGGTTCTGGGCGCCCTGGGGGGATAAAACTTATCCCCCAACGTTCAGATCGAGTCAAAACTTGATCTGGTCAACTTTACTGCTCAAGGCGCCCCGGAGCCCAAAGTCAACAACGTTGATTTTTTCGCCTCCGGTTCAGCTCATCTCGGCCCAAGTCTTGTTCGTTCCGGCTCCGCTAGTTTGGGTGATCTCGGCCATCCGGAATAGGGCTCACCCGAACCCAAGTTCCGGCCTTCTCCTCGAGCAGCCTTCCTTCCCGGTTTCTCGTCTCTCGAACGCCGCGCACGTTTTTCTCGTCCACCGGTGTACTCTTCCGCGGTCACCTTGTCCCTCGGACGCACCGAGCCCGTCGGCTCTCTCCCCGTGCCGTCCTTCTCGCTAGCCGCGTCTTCCGCTCGACTTCCTGTGTTCCTAAGCTCATGCACACTTAGACACAAGGGTTAAACAAACGCAGGACCTAACTTAGCTTGTTTGATCACATCAAAACACCTTGGGGTTCCAACAGATAGTTCTTTATTTTTCTCATTTGAACACATCTCATTACTTGCTGGTATAAGTTAATTTCCATTATATACTCTTCCAAAATGACGATTGTGTCCATATCCATACACCCTCCCCTTCGAAAGGCGACCCATCATATCATATCATGAGTTGAGATCAAATGAATGATCAGCAGATTGATCATCATCATTTTATTTTTCTTTGTATTTTTCGTACCAATATTAAAATAAATTATGTTAGTTTAATAAATATAAAAACAAATCAATAAAACCAATACTACTTTGCAATTAATTTTAGTATAATTAAATTCCAAATTCAGTAATGTTCTTGTCTAACTGCCCACATCAATAATTTAGCAACATGATTAAAGTAATCAACTTTTTTTTTACAAGTTAAACTCTATTGTCAAAATATTTATGCTAATAGTTAAAGAAAGAAAGAAAGAATCGATAGTATCATCCCAATAAGGAATAATATGTGTAATAGATAAAATGAAGGCCAAATACATAAACATTTTAAATTGAATAAAAAATCAGCCACCAATAGAGTATTTCCATTAACATTGCAGGAGATACTCACTTTAACAATGTTTTATACTCATTTTAATATTGTTGATAAGATATAAGAACAAATAAATATAAATTTAATTAAATTTACTCACACTAACTTGAACCGATTTGTTGTCTACAAATTCTCCAATACCTTGCCTTCTTTTATACATCCGTTCAAAAACTTGAAAGTCATCGACATCTCGTCCCAAATCTTTCATCTACAATTAAATATATACCACATTTCAATATAATATCAAATAAAAAGGAATTACATTTTAATGAAATATGAATTCATAATTTAATAAAAGATGTGACTATTTGGATAATTACTTAGAAGAAAAGGTTTACCATTCTCTCACAGTGTGTTCCAAAAGAAATTGAATACCCTGCATGCTTTGTAATAGATCCGTCCTTCATTGTCATTCGATTATTTCGTGCAACTTCACATTTTATCTTGTAATTTTCTTTATTCCAATGATTGTTAACTAAGTTATTCCATACGTTAGCATCCATCCACGCCAGTCCCCTACCTCTCATATCTAACATGGTTAATGCTGTTTTTATTAGCCAAATGAATGGATTATCTATATCTTTCACTGGCATTTTCATCCCACACCTTTTTTATTTCTCTATCAATAATATTATCCCATTTGTATCTCATCCCACACCTTTTTTATTTCTCTATCAATAATATTATCCCATTTGTATCTCAGCTACAGCATTTCCATTCAACAATTCATGGTCAAAATTGAACTAAAACCAATTCAAAAATTATCACTTACCTTAAAATTGTCCCAAAATATATTCTTAGTATCACTAGACACCTTTTTCCACGTTGGCCAAGTTTTTGTAATGGCTCCCTGGATATCGTTTGTTATATCACGAGCAACCTCAATCTCAACAAATCTAATATAAGGGAATCAAAAAATGTATAACAATAATACTAACTAATCACAAAAATATTGGTACTTATAAAATTTAAAAGATGAGAAGTTTTACTTATTCATCACCACATGTATCTTAGTCCTTTAATCACTATTTGGCAGAATTCGAGACCCTCAATTATGTCCTCCTCGATGAATAACTGATGAATTATCTTCTTCATAACAAGAATCACGTGTGATATCATTTTCTTATGATGGCCTTCTTACCTCCTCATCCTATGACAATTAAATAAATTATATTCATGATTTACTAAACATATATAAGGATACATGAATAAAAAAATTAGTTATTTTATATGAAAGACAAAGACAATGATCTCATGAAACTTCACAATATTTGTAATGACATTATAAAAAGTTCATGCACATGTTTCTCACTATTTGATATGTTGTTGATTGTTGGTGACACATGTTGCCTTCGTATAACATCATTAGGAGAAATACTATTCAACCCAATGTTTTGTTCAGATTGCATGTGATTCATCGATATCCTGTTTGTATCCTCATGTTGTTGCCTAAGAGGTTGTCATCTTCTCCGTCCTCTCCCACTTGATCTTCCTCTATTGGAAGCAGTTTCTTTCCCTCTGTTGGACATGTTATATAAATGTAACAAATAGTCAATTGAAATACTTGGAAAATAAAAAATACATATTATAAATGAATTTTATATAAAAATGTACATGCAAATGCTTAATTATTATTTGATATATATAACAAAATAATTCCTATCATTAAGAATAAATATTACAATTCAAAATTTTCAAAAATAAATAAATTTAATCATCAATTTTCATTTCATTGATACTATTATCAAAGTCATGGTCAGTTTCAGATTGTGTTTCTTTATCTGATTCGAAGTTTTCAAGTTCTTCCTCTAACTCTTCACTATCTAAAATAACTCGCTCATAAACAATATTGAAGCTCCTGAATTTCCTCATAATCTAACTCCTCTTCCTCATCAAAAACAATGTTAACTTCATCAATGTCTCTATCTCTAATAATAGGATGTGAAACCAATGTATCCTCTTCTTGGAAAGCAGATTCAACATTTGGCGGAACACTTTCATGTTGTTCTTGAATTAAAGGGTTATCAAAATTTCCTTTAAAAAAAAATGTGGAACCGTCACATCAGCGACCCCCCTATAGTTGGTCCCACGGATATGGAGGAAGGTAAATGCATGTACGCAGCTAAAAGTGCATAGCCGGGACGCTAACCCCAGGCAATGACACCCCGAGGATCAAACCCTGGACCTTTCGGCCACGAAACCATGCGCTCCCAGCTGTGCTACACCCTGGGGACAGTTATCAAAATTTCCTTTAGCTTTCACTTTGCATACTACCATCTAGTTGTTCCTCTCTCGTTTGATGCTAGGAGATACAGTATGGTACACTTGTTGGACTTGGGCAACTAATATAAAAGGGTTATTTGTGTTCAACTTTGATTTATGATTAATTTTTACAAGACCTAATTTATGCACTTTGACCCCTTTATCAGATGTGTCATACAAGTGACACTTAAACAAAACAATCTCATCCCTAAGATTATAAAATTTCAATCCTATAATTTCTTCCAACACTCCGGAGTAATCCACTTCATACTCATCAATGACCCTCCCTAACACACATACACCATAATTTAATGTTGCTTTGTAACGCCCATGTTTCACAGTCTCAAATTTAAATTCATTCACAAAGAATCCTTTATAACATGACACCTGTCAATTTTGACCATGTGCTAGCCCTTTTATGTCATCATTAACCCCATAAGGACTTTCTTGAATCTATCAAAGAAAAATTTTAAAAATAGATTAAAAAATATTTATACATTGTTAAAAATTGATGAATATTTTAAAACTAAGTAATATACTACTTACGTGAGAGAGTAACCATTAAGAAAATTGTTGATTGCACAAAATTTGAAGTTCCCTGTCGGTCATACCTGTAATTTATTGTTTCTTTTCTTCAGTAAATTTCCTATATGTATCAAATTGTTAATGATTTTAATTTACATTTACAAATAAATGTATAAAGAACTATAATTAAAACAAAACTTACTTTACAAATGGAATTATCTTGTCATAATTCATCAAGATGTATCCATGGGCAGCTTTCATTGTCTTGTAGATAACTAGTTGTAAATCGAGAACCAAGTGCTCGTCCTGGGTGAGTAAATATTGATAACCTGCAAGAAGAATCTATTACTCCACCATCATCATTTTGTGGAATTCATTTTAGTCGTGATTGTACTTGTGGTTCAAAGTATGATGAACAAAATGTCGTAACTTCCTCTATGATATAAGCTTCAACAATCGAAGCTTCCATATGAACTCTATTTCCCACTTTTTTTCTTTAAATGGTATAAAAACCTTCAAAGATTTTATATTTTATTAGGTATATGAAAAAATCAATATAAATTAGTGAATTTAGATGTAAAAATACCTCTCGAATTGGCAAATGCTCTATGGAATCAAAAACAGCCGGAGGAAAAATCCTTTCAAACTTGCATAGTATTTCAATAATATTTGATTCAATTTGTTGCATATGCTCCACCTCAACACAGTTGCATATATATCTCTAAAATAATTACTTAGTTCTGTTAATACTTCCTAAATTGATTTTAGAAGTAGATCACGAAATGCAGCAGGCAACAATCTTTGCATAAATATGTGACAATCATGACTAATGACTTTTCATCCCACTAAACTTTTGTTCATGCTCATTACACAACGAGATATGTTCATGGAATATCCATCTAGGAGTTTCATTGATTTTGCCCAATTACACATTTCTTTCATTTGCAATTTACTCAAAGTGTATGCTGCTTTTGGTTTGTAAAATTTACCATTTGCGCCCTCAATTAAATGCAACTCTGGACAGCTATAATGCTACTCTAGATCTTTTTTAGCTTTAGCATTATACTTTATCTTGTCTTTGACATCCATGATAGTATTGAAAGCATTATCAAACATATTTTTTTTAATATGCATCACATCTAAATTATGTCAAATAAGATTTGTCTTCCAATAAGGTAACTCCCAGAATATACTTGTTTTCCCCCAATTATGTGTTTTACAAAACTCATTAATTGGTTCGATGTCACTTGGTGGTTTCCCAAATGTTACATGTGGATGCCTAATTATTCTTTCACAAAGTTGTTCACCCCTTAAGTGAAGAGGCGGATAATCTTTTCAATCTTACCCTTTCGAAACTTATACCCCTGTCTTCTAAAAGGATGATCACGAGGTAAGAATTGAGGTGACAATCAAACCAAGAAATCTTTCTTCCATATTGAAGTTGGAATGACTTTGTATGCTCCATACAGTATGGGCATGCCAACCGACCATGACTATTTCATCCAAACAACATTCCATATGTTGGAAAATCACTAATTGTCCACAAAAATGCTGCCTTCATTAAAAAGTTTTGTTTATTGCACACATCATATGTTTCAACACCAGTGGTCCATAATATTTTTAATCCATCTACTAGAGAACGTAAGAACACATAAATATTTTTTCCAGGACTCTTTGGTCCAAGAATAATCATGTTAAGGAACATGAAGGGATTTTGCATGCACATCCATAGAGGGGGACTCTTTTGTCAAGGAATAATCATATTAAGGAACATGAAGGGCTTTTGCATGCGCATCAATGGAGGGAGATTATACACTGTAATAATCACTGGCCAACATGAATAAGGGGTACTTTGATGACCAAATGGAGTGAATCCATCATGCATAACCCAAGGCGCACATTACGTGAATCTGAGGCAAATGACGGATAAGTGCTATCAAAATACTTCCATGCCTTACCATGAGATGGGTGTGCCATTTTCCCATCTTCGCAATGATATTTTGCATGCCAAGCCATCTGTTTAGAAGTATAGGAAGATGTATAAAGCCTCTTAAGTCTAGGTATCAATGGCAAGTACTGTAAGACACTGAAAGGCACTTCTTTCCGCACTCTCGATTTTCTCGGTTTGTATCTGGGATGAAAGCAAATGGGGCATTCTTTGTGGTCTTTGTATTCTTCATAATATAAAATGCAATTGTTCACACATGCGTCAATTTTAACATAATCGAGTCCGAGATTGACAAGTTAGTTCTTTGTTTTATGCAAATTGGGTGGCAATATTTCAATTTCTAGTAACAGACCTTTAACAATTGACATGAGTCTATCATAGTAGGCCTCGGGCATATTGAATTCGGATTTGAGATTTAATAGTTGAGTCATAACTGAAAGTTTAGTGTGATTTTTGCAACCATCTCATAACGGTTCATCGGCATCCTTTAGTAAGTCAAAGAACTTTTGTATATCCAAATTGGGTGGATGATCATTATTTAATGAACTCCAATCAAAATCTTGGTGAATCCCCTCCATGACCATAGTTTTGTAACGAGATCCTTCTTCATTTTAAACTCTTTCACTATGAATAGAATGCGAAACTTTCTTCCATGGTTCATGATATGCATGCCATAGATCATAGCCACGGGTGAAACCATTTTTGACAAGATGATAATGCATGTTTTTTTTCAATAAAAAAAAATATCTACTACAACAATCACTACATGAAACACCTAATCTTGTCGTCACTACTGACATAATCTGGATGTTCATAGGCAAACTCAAAAAGTCTTTAACCCCTTCCACACTTATCTTGTTGTTAACATGCTTTCACTTAATAGACTGTAGTTAACACACATATACTTATCATAAATAATAATAAAAAACAACTTTGTAACATTAAACTAGAAAATATAACTTTAGTATAATATGTTCTCGTTGTCCACAAACATATACTGAAAAACTAAATAAATAATGATATTTGTATTATTAAAGTATATGCTAATCACAGTATAAACTATCAATTATCATAAAATCATACTACAATAAAAATGAACAGAGAGAGAGATTGACCTTTAGCAAGATTTATAACACAAGAATTTTAACCCAATATTTCACACAAATACCATACTTTACCTATCATATGATAAGAAGGAATAAAATAAAATAATCACGTCATGAAATTGTAGAATTTTTGAAATTTTAACCCAAAATTTCAACTTGTGCATTAATTTCATATGCTATCCACAACAGTATCACTTTTTACCCAAATTAATTAGTACTTAGTAATAAAGTATATAACCTCAACTTTATCTTTAATTTCTCAAGAATATCCACATGTTACAAATTAAACACAAGAAAAAATCCCAACCATCCATTTTTTGCATATGTACAATATCTATCTCTGTTCCAAGGTCACAGGCACTCACAACCAGATTAGAATTTAGAGATAAGTTGATCATATTAAGGGTAAATTTGTAAACAGTCTCTAATCATAAACTCAACTTTATATATAGTCTCCATTGATCAAAATTTTTGTTTCCATTCCCTAGTCAAAACTAATAGACACTAATTTACCTAATTGTCCCTGATATTTTCAGATATAAAAAGTTTAAAAATGAGTATAATTTTTCTTAAATTCAACACATTAAATTAGAATTCAGTATATTTTCTATCAAATTGAGCACGACTCTTTTTCCACTTTAATTAGATGGAAAATATACTAGATTTTTCTTTAAATGATAATCAATTAGATAGAAAATATATTAGATTTTCTTTGAATTATGCTGAATTTAGAAGGAATTATATTAAGTAGGGAAAAAGTCATCTTCAATTTAATTGAAAATATATTGAAATCTAGTTTAAAGTATCGAATTTAAGAGGAATTATACTTATTTTTAGATTTTTTATACCTAAAAAATATGAGAGGCTAATTTTGATAGAAATATACTGGATTCTTGTTTAAAGTGCTGAATTTTGATAGAAATATACTAGATTCTAGTTTAAAATACTGAATTTAAGAGTAATTATATTTATTTCTGAACCTTTTGTACCTAAAAAATCTGAAGGGCAATTAGGTAATGATATTTGCATGAGGGAGTTGAAGTAAATGAAACTTTATATGCAGGGAGTGAGAACAAAATTTTTTAGACATAAGGACTACATGCAAAGTTAAAATTATGATTGAAAATTTTTCTCTAATTTATCGTCACATTGGAAGTATTGAGTACTACAACAGTGTAATAGTTCCCATGGTAGTGAATTTTACATTTATCATATGCAAAAACTTTCAAACTAATAACCCCTTCACCAGCCAAGAGGATATCAAACTATGAAAATCCGGATATATTCTACCCGTATGACAAATACGATTCCCACAAATAATGGTCAGAAAGCAAACAATCCATCAAAGAATAAAAAATATGTACCTTAATGTGGACAAACTGCATTCCTTGCACCAAGTGCTACAAGCAGACGTCGTCGTACTTCGATCCGCTCAACTCCTCCTCCTACCGGATGCTCCCCTGTGACTCCAACCCTTGCAAGGCCCTCCCCCACAGACCTTGCGGCGCCGGCAGCTACTGCATATACCAATATGCCTACGACGACGGATCAAAGATCGACGGTGTCCTCGGCTCTGAGGACCTCACTTTCTACTCTTCCGCCGAGTACAGTTGTTATGAAATTGCAGAATTTGAAGTCTTCCCGGCCCTGCCTCTTCCGATTAATTGCTCTTCGAAAATCTTTAATTTAGTGTAACCATCTTTGAAGCTCTTCATTATGACAAAAAGACGAATACGTTCGCCCCCAGTGTCCCCGTTAATCCGCCCCACTCAGCGCTCCCGTCAATCCGTCCAGGGTCAACACGAAGGAAGTAAATCACGGACGGCTAGTAGCCGGACTACTAGTCTTTGGAATAGTGACTAATACATAAGGGAGGTATTTTACCTCGACTTTACTGAGATTTGAATCACAGACCTCATTGTGACAATATTTCATGTACTGGCTATTAAATCATCCCGAAGGGACATCTTTGAAGCTCTTCACGGTCAATAGAAAGTGGATGAATTTGGAAATATTGAAGGGGTGAGAATTTGGTATGCGACAGTTGAGGAGTGTGATTTTGGTGGGAGATTTTGGCCTAATTACGTAGAGAAAAAAAGGATAAAAAGTGTTTTAATATTTTAAATAACTTATAGAAGAAAAAGGAAAAAATAATAAAGTGTTTTAATATTTTAATTTACTAAAATAATTTGTTAAATATTTTAATTTATTTTTTTTAGTGAAATAGAATGTTGGAATATGGATTTAACCTATATTTATGTATATTTCACAGACGGATTTTATTCCGTTTCTAACTCTTAGAATTTAGAAACGGAATTTTTTTCTGTCTATAAAATTTAATTTTATAAACAGATCTTTTGACGGAATTAGTGCAGTCACAAATTCTGTTTCTAATCCGTGTTTATTTTTTCTATGAAAAGCTATAAAAAATTTTGTCTCAAAATCGTTTTTAATTCTATCTCAAATTTTTTAAAAATATTTTATTTATTTAAAAGTAAAACTAATTTATATCCGTTTTAAATCAGTCTCTAATTTTCAAGACAGATGGATTTCATTTCCATCTCAAAATTTTTGTTTCTGATGCACTGTATTTTTGTAGTGACGTTCAATTATCATAAAAGTCATTAGTAAAGAACAAAATCAATTATTTTTTGTTTAATGATATAATGTATTAATTGTAGAAGGGTGTGGAAGCATCAATCTAAGGGTGCGTTTGGTTCAAGTCATCATATATAATCTTGGTTATGTGATTACCAGGTAATCACATAACCAAGGTTATGGGGAATAAAACATAACCAAATGTTGTTTGGTTCAACCTAGGTAATGCAATAAAAACTTGTTTGTTTGAAAGTTTTAATGAATACCCTAGTTTAATATTTTACCGTATTACCCTCAATTACAAAACCAACTATACATAATATTATTACTAATTTATTTATTTTTTAAACATTTTTTACTTTTCTTTTTCCTGTATATTTTTTTACTTTTTTATATGTTTTTTTATTTTTTTAATGTTTTTATATTATTTATATTTATATATTTTTAATTTTAATTAATTTATTTTATTTTTAATTTTTATTTATTTTAAAAATTTTAAAATTTTTATAAATTTTTTATTTTTTTTAAAAAAAATTATAAATTTTTTATTTTTTTAAAAAAAAATTATAATTTTTTTATTTTTTAAAAAAAAAATTATAAATTTTTTAACATTTTTAAAATTTTTAAAATTTTTTATTTTTTTTAAATAAATTTTTAAATTTTAAATTTTAAATTTTTTAAAATATTTTTTTATTTTTTTACATTTTTTAATATTTTTTTTACATTTTTTCTCTTTTTTTAATGTTTTTTCTTATCGGAGGGTATTTTTGGTAAAAAAAATTCGTTAACCCCGGAATCAAGAAAAACCTTAGGGGGCGTTTGGTACGCACGTTTTCCATTTTCATTTTCTAGAAAACGCGCGTTTTCTGGAAAATGATGTTTGGTTTGCGTTTTCCGCGTGCGTTTTCTAAAAAATTGGCTATCGTTTTCTAGAAAAACAGAGAATGACAAAAAGTCGTTTTCTGTTTTCTAGAAAACGCGCGTTTTCTAGAAAATGAAAATGAAAACGGTGCAAACCAAACGCACCCTTAGTTTTCTAAGGTTTTCCGATTCCGGGCTGCATGACCCTTTTACTGACGTGTCGGGAATGGAACATTACTTGGGAATCATCGAATACCTAAACCAAACAAGGTTTTTGTTGATAACCTTGGATGGATAACCAAGGTTATCAAGAATAACCCCGAACCAAACACACCCTAAGTATATACATATGATCTTGTATGATGAAAAATTGTATGTAGTAAATATTTCTCTTCATAGAATTTTTTTTTCTCATATTCATACATTGTTACAAAGTCTCTCGTACATTCTTGTTTCCTCATCTTTGTTCTACCAGAATTCCAACAAGGACTTGGTGGCTCAGGCAGTGGCAAACACCGATGCCCTACCAAAGAGAGCAAAAAAGCCCACATGGTGCCATGTATGTGGATGTACTTAAATCGGTGAGGTTGTGACAATCGATGCCCTACCAAGGAGATTGATGCCTTGCCAGAGGAGATCGATGTCCCGACCGTGGACGCCCAAGACCAAAGCGACAAAAAAGTCCAAATGATGCTAAGGGTGGGAAAAAAAAAACCTTGATTTTGATTTAATGTGTATATACTATTTATATTGAAAAGTTTGATATACCAAAAGTTTTAATACTTTTTAAAATAGATATCAATATAAGATTTATTATGTTGGAAATAATGTCATCATTAAAATCAAAGATATACAAATTAGAAAAACTGGGAAAGAATAATTTGTCAATTATTAGCTTTAATTAGTTTCCTTATTATTTAATTTCCTTTTCATTAGTTTCATTTCTATTGTAAATTTTCTCTATAAACAAGAAGGTCGTGTACTTATTCTTTTGTATAAGAAATTATTTCTTCCTCATTTTTTAAGTTGGTATCAGAGCGATGTCAGAAGTCAAGTCCGAAACCACTACAATCCCTGCCACTAAGGTAAAACCTTTTGAGACCCTACAACACCATTCCAACTCTCATTCAGTCCAAATCTCCAGCATGCGTCTAAATGGTGACAATTTCCTCTGGTGGTCACAATCCGTCCGAATGTATATCCGTGGGCAAGGAAAAACCGGTTATATCACGAGTGACAAGAAGGCTCCTGCTCTTAATGACCCGCTACATGTCACATGGGATGCTGAAAACTCCATGGTTATGACATGGCTAGTCAACTTCATGGAGGAGGATATAAGTATCAATTACATGTGTTATCCTATGCAAAAGATCTATGGGATAATGTTAGTCAGATATATTCTAACCTGGGTCAACAATCTCAGGTTTTTGAATTAACTTTAAAGTTGAGGGAAATACGTCAAGGAGATGATTCTGTCACAAAATATTTCAATTCATTGAAAAGATTATGGCAGGATCTTGACCTCTTCAGCACATACGAATGGAAATATGTAGATGACTGCAACCACCACAAGAAAACTATGGAAGATGGTCGTATTTACAAATTTCTTACTAGTCTCAACGTCGAATTTGATGAAGTACGAGGAAGGATTATTGGGAGACTTCCTCTCCCATCCATTGGTGAAGTATTTTCCAAAGTCAAAAGAGAAGAAAGCCGAAGGAGTGTCATGCTCGAAAAAAAGAGTACCTGTGAGTCAGTTGAAAATTCTGCCTTATTTACTAATGCTGTAAATTACCATCGCAGGTTTGATGATAAGCCTCGGGTTTGGTGCGATTTTTGCAACAAGCCTCGCCATACACGTGAGACAGGTTGGAAAATTCATGGCAAACCTGCCAACTAGAAAAATAACAAGTAAGGAGAGAAAAATCGTGGAATTCCTACCGCAAATGAAGCCAACACAGGTCCCTTAAACAAAGAGTAGATGGATCAACTCTTGAAGCTGATAAAATCCAACTTCTCATCTCATATTCCTAGTGTTTCCTTGGCACAAACAAGTAGCAATTCTAAAGATATTGACATGTCTAAAGCTTTCTCTTGCTTAAACTCCTCTCCATGGATCAAAGATTCTGGAGCCACAGATCACATATTTAGTTGCTCTCACTTATTTGATACTTATTCCCCTTGTTCTAGAAATAAGAAAATTAGAATTGCCGATGGTAGTTTTTCACCTATTGCAGGCAAAGGACTTATCAAACTGACCGAACAATTTAATCTCAATTCTGTTCTTCATGTTCCTAAATTAGCCTGCAACCTCTTGTCTGTTAGTAAACTATCTAAAGATTCTAATTATCATATTATATTTTTGAATCACATTGTGAATTTCAGGACCAGAACTCGGGGATGATGATTGGGCGTGTTAGGATGATTGAAGGTCTCTACTACTCGGATGAAATACCTGTTTGTAATAAAAAAGCTCAGAGCCTTAACAGTATTAGTTCAAACTTAGTTCGAGAAAAAATAATGATATGGCACTATAGACTAGGACATCCTAGCTTTCCTTATCTAAAAATCATACTTCCAGAATTATTTAAAAGCATTGATTGTTCTTCTTTACATTGTGAAACTTATTTTTTTACAAAATTTCATCGTTCAACTTATTTGCCAAAAAATTACCAAGCCTCCAAACTGTTTTACTTGATTCATAGTGATGTTTGGGGCCATCTAAAATTACTATTCTTTCTGGAAAAAAATGGTTTGTAACATTTATTGATGACCATACACGTTTATGTTGGATTTATCTAATAAATAAAAAATCGGAAGTAAGAAATTTGTTCAAAAATTTTTACACTCTGATTGAAAACCAATTTCAAATCAAAATTTATATTTTACATTCTGATAATGGAACAGAATATTTTAATGAACATTTGGGTGACTTTTTGAATGAAAAAGTTATTTTTCATCAATCCACTTGCCGAGATACCCCTCAACAAAATGACATTGCAGAACGAAAAAATAAATATTTACTTGAAGTAGCACATGCCATGATGTTTGATATGCATGTTCCTAAGTATTTATGGGGCGAAGCAATTTTAACAGCCTCTTATTTGATAAATAGGATGCCTACTAAGGTGTTAGAGTACAAAAC
The DNA here is from genome assembly GCF_018446385.1 of Zingiber officinale. Lineage (NCBI taxonomy): Eukaryota > Viridiplantae > Streptophyta > Magnoliopsida > Zingiberales > Zingiberaceae > Zingiber > Zingiber officinale. The sequence continues at coordinate 135,509,805 of NC_056002.1, forward strand.
GCCTCTTGATTGTCTTAAAAAAAAAAAATTCTTGAAATTAGATTGTTTTCTGATTTGTCTGTCAAAATTTTTGGATGTACTGTCTATGTTCATGTTCCATGTCAATTTCGTTTAAAACTTGAACCACGTGCTATAAAATGTATATTCTTGGGTTATTCGTCGAACAAAAAGGGGTATAAGTGTTTCGATCCTCAAACAAAAAATTTTTTTGTGAGCATGGATGTGTCCTTTTTAGAAACAAAATCCTATTTTTCTAAAAATTCTCTTCAAGAGACGACAAGTGAAGAAAAAGATAATTTTTTGGATATTTCTAACTCACTTCCCAATATCATTTTTTTCGACAATCTTGAAAATAATCACCCACTTCTAGTGTCTAGTGTTGGAAACTCTCGATCAGGGGGAGAAATACTATAAACTGATCATCGTGATCTGAATTCAGAGCTTCAGGTTTATACTAGGAAGAGATTTCATCTGAGGAATAAAGACTCAAATGTCAAGCCTGCACAACACCCGTCTGAAAAACCGAGCTGTGGCTTCAAAATTTCAGGTAACCCTATCACAAGTCCAGCTTTGATTCCTCTTATTGTGTGTCTAATTCTTCACCTACTATTCTCGATCTTGATGTTCCTATAGTAATTAGAAAAGGTGTTTGAAATTGCACTAATCATCCTATTGCAAATTATCTTTCCTACCAAAGACTGTTAAAAAACCATAAAGCTTTCACTTCTAGGATTTCACACTTGTTTGTTCCAAGGAATATACAGGAAGCGTTGGATGATCCGAGTTGGAATTTAGCAGTCATGGAAGAGATGAATGCTTTAAGGAGAAGTGACACTTGGGAGATAGTTGATATACCCAAAGGCAAGAAATGAGTTTGGTGTAAATGGGTGTTTACAATAAAATGTAAAGTTGATGGAAGCATTGAAAGGTACAAGGCTAGACTGGTGGCTAAATGCTTCACTCAGACTTATGGGATTGACTATCAAGAGACCTTTGCTCCAGTTGCTAAGATAAACTCTATCAAAATTCTGTTATCTCTTGCAACAAATTCAGATTGACCTCTACATCAACTTGACATTAAAAAAATATTTCTCAATGGTGATCTAGAAAAGGAGGTGTTCATGAGTCTACCGTCAGGATTTGCGAAGGGACTTGGCAGTGAAAAAGTGTGCAAATTAAACAAGGCATTATATGGACTTAAACAATCACCAAGAGCATGGTTTGAACGCTTTGGAAAGGCTGCTATTAGTTATGGTTTTTTGCAGAGTCAAGCAGATCACACAATATTTTATAAACATTCAAAAAGGGGTAAAGTTATTATTTTAATTGTTTACGTTGATGACATTATCTTAACCGGTGATGATGAAACAAAATTAGCCGACCTAAAGAGGAGACTTGCAAAAGAGTTTCAAATTAAAGATCTAGGAGCCCTTAAGTATTTCCTCATAATGGAATTTGCAAGGTCCAAAGAAGGTATATTTGTTAATCAAAGAAAATATATTCTTGATCTCCTTGGAGAAACAGGTTTGATGGGATGTAAAATGGTTGAGACTCCAATTAAGCCTAACTTGAAGTTACAAGCTACTAGGACTGAAAGTAAAGAACATGGACTTTTATCAAAGACTCGTAGGAAAATTGATTTACTTGTCTCATACGCAGCTTGATATTGCTTTCGTAGTTAGCATGGTAAGTCAATTCATGCACTCACCAGGAGCAGAACATTTCAAGGCCATCTATAGGATATTGAGATATTTGAAAGAAACTCCAGGAAGAGATTTATTATTCAAGAAACATGGACACCTTCAAGTCAAAGTATACACAGATGCAGACTGGGTAGAGAGTGTTATGGATAGTGAAGGGCGTTGAAATTCCGTTCTGTTTAAATTTTCCTATACAAAAAAAAAATTGTACAAGAACAGAACTTTTCCTAACAACCCGCATATTCAATCAAACATGTATTTGATCAATCAAGAAAGTTCTTGAATGATCAAATCACATCTTGATCAAATTACAAGATCGCTAGCCTCTTGTGTTGGTATTCAAAATAGATACGAAAAATGAAACTAGATACGTAGTGGAATTAAAGAACTAGTTGTACCTTTTTTTTGTAGCTAAAGATCTCTTGATCTTCTGTCGTATTCGTCTCCTCTTCTTGGACGTAGTTTGACCGAAGATCTACCAAGAACAAAACCACCCTCCTTCTTTTCTCTTCCAAAACCACCAGCCACACAAGGAGTCTCTAGGATGGGGCACCTTCTAATTTTCTTCCTTCTCTTCTTCTTCCTCTTCTTTCTCTTCTTCCTCTTCTTCCTCTTCTTGCTTTTCTTCCTCTTCTTCAAGCCGCCGCCCACAAGGAGGAGAAAGAGGGCGCCGACCACAAAGAAGGAGGAGGAGAAGGGGAGCGTCGGCCCTAGGAGGAGGAGAAGGGGGTCGGCCCTTGGTGGAGGTGGAGCCGGCCACAAGGAGGAGAAGAAGGGGTTGTGCCGCCGACCCTAGAAAGGGAAGAGGGGGTGGCGACCACAAGGAGAGAAGGGAGTTGAGGAATAATTAGAAGATTAGATTTTAGGGGCCACATCCTAGTCCTTTTTATAGACTTGCCATCAGTTACAAGGAAAGAAAAATTAACAAAATTTTGTTTAGAAAAATCTAAGCAAACTATATTAAACCAAACCGAGTTAAGTTAAATCAAACCAAGTTAAGTTAAACCAAACCAAATTAAACCAAACCCGGTTATGGATGGGTGGATGCGAGTTTTTATATATAGAGGCTACAACAGGGACCTAGAGGAGGAATTGGTTTAGGTCTCCCGATGGGCTTGGGTTTCCCGTGTTCGCCCCGAACACCCAACTCAAGTCTATCAATAATAACTCATATCACTAAAGAGTTATTATTGAACTACCACACCAATCTCATATTACAATATGGACTCCTTCTTATTATGAGTGCATTAATCTCCCCGCGTTTAAGATATCGTATGTCCGTTAATTAAATGAGTTACTGACAACTCAGTTAATTAACATCTTAGTCCAAGAGTAGTACCACTCAACTTTATTATCATGCTGGACTAAGTCCACCTGCAGGGTTTACATGATAATCCTTATGAGCTCCTCAAGGGGACATCATCAACCTAAATAATTAGGACACAGTTTCCTTCTATAATCAACAACACACCATATAAACAGTACTATTTTTCAACTCATCGGACCTATTGATTTAACAAATAAACCTCACCCATTGATAAGTTAAAGAAATAAATACTAAGTATACGTACTTGTTATTATATAGGGGTTAAGAGGGAGCATATCCATAATAACAGAAGTTCTGTTCTTTTATGTAGTCAGTATAAATCGAACAACCTCAAATGGTCCTGCTCAATACACACAAAGTGTACTAGTGTAATTTTATAGTCAAGACAAACTAATACCAAATTACACTATAATCGTTCCAATGGTTTGCCCCAATCCATCTTGGTTGTGAGCTACTATTTATAATTTATAAGGAACCGATAACATGATATTCTGTGTGGCACCACACACCATGTTATCTACAATATAAATTAAATGGACAACTGCATTGACATATATATAAATATAAAATGTAGACATTTGACTAAAGTGATTCTCATTTCAAAATATTTCAAAATAAATGTTCATACAAAAGCTAGGCTTATAGTATACATCCCAACATATAGGAGATCAACATCAAGCTATTGTTGCTTTGCTGGTGGGAACTTAGTTATGTGGTGAAGTAAAAAACAAAATGTGATAGCCAGAAGTAGTGTTGAATCAGAATTCAGAGCTATTGCCCATGGAATCTGTGAGGTAATGTGGATCAAAAGAATTCTTGAGGAATTGAAGCTTTCTTTTTCAACTCCTATAAAGGTTTATTGTGACAACAAAGATGCTATTTCCATATCTAATAATCCTGATCTTCATGATCGCACAAAGCATATAGAGGTAGATAAACATCTCATTAAGGAGAAAATCAACACTGGGGTAATATGCATGACATATCTTTCAACAAATGAACAATTAGCTGATGTATTAATGAAGGGACTACACAAGAAATAATTTGATAAGCTGATTAGCAAGCTGGCTATGGAAGATATCTACAAACCAGCTTGAGAGGGAGTACTGGAAATCCTGTCATCATTAAAATCAAAGATATACAAATTAGGAAAAATAAGAAAGGGAACTCATACTTGGTTTACATAATATATTTGAAGTAAAGAAACCATTCCACTTTATTTGGACTTTACATCAAGCCATTGAGTTAAGAAAAGTACAAAATTCAAGAATCTGTGCTAGAATTTTAAAATTGTCTTTGATTTTGTGTTGATATTGTTGAATCGTAAAGTTCGCTAGAGGGAGGTGAATAATGATCATCGGAAAATTATAAATTGAATTGAGTAAGTAGCAGAAATAGAAAAATAAGAACAATGCTAACACACCAAATTTTTTACTTGGTTCAGAGTCTTTGTCGACTCATACTTCAAGGCTCGTACTCGTCGAGTGCTTTCATTGGGCAATCCACTAATAATTCATAAAAAATTACAAGATTAGTACAAGAACTATAAAACTGAATTACCGACAACAAGAACATTAAAACGTAGTCGCAGGTTGTCAGAGGAGCTTCGCAACGTCGCGAGAACAGTGTGCAACAGAGCAATCGTAGAAGGAAGTTGTTGTTCTTTGCTCCAGGCAGAGGCCTCCTTATATAGGAAGTTATGAGCGCACAGATCCCTTCTGGATGCCTGGAGCGTGACGTCCGCCCAATCAATCAGTGCGCTCCACGTTGCGACGAGATAAACTTTTGCATTTCGGGCGCCCAGACCCTTTTTTCCAGCAAAAGTTTTTTCCTGCAAGAAAAAGATTAATTCGAGACAATAAATATTATACTATCCGACAAAACAAAAGTTAGCACAAATTTATATATAAGCAGAGTATTAATTAGATTTTGTCTCCTCGAGACCAGAATCTAGTCATGATCTCAACTTAGATTTTCAAAATGGATCTAAGTTGAATCGACGCCTATAGTTTCCTCAAACGGGGAACGCGTCCTCACCGAGTCACTCCCCTCTAGTGACTTACCTTTACTTACCTGTTTGCCAGACATCCGGTCAGTCCGTCGACCTGTCTGGACTTTGTGTCAACTATTCAATCGGTCTGTTGACCTAGCTGGAGTTCCCTGTAATACTGAGTTAGCACAATAGATAAAACAGTAAAGTAAGACAGTGTTAACAGATTTCAAGATTCGTTGGTCCAGTCGACCACGCGCTGTCGACTGGAAACCAGTCGGTCACATATAACCTAGGGTTACCTCCCCTAATGTTGCCCGACTTCACTCACTAGGACTTCCATTATCTGGCTTCACTCACTAGGACTTCCACCACCTACCTTCACTCACTAGGGTCCGACTTCATTCACCAGGACTTCCACCATCTGGCTTCACTTACTAGGGCTCAGCTTCACTCACCAGGACTTCTACTACCTAGCTTCATTCACTAGGACCCGACTTCACTCACCAGGACTTCTACTACCTAGCTTCATTCACTAGGACCCGACTTCACTCACCAGGACTTCCACTTTATCTAACCTACAGTTAGGACTAGTCATTTAGTAGACTTCTCACCTGTCTATCCTTTGGGTAGGGCTTACCTTTGCTAGTCATCTAGTCCTGACTAGACTTCTCTCTTCCAAACATTAAGTCATGTTTGAATCAACGCTTAATCAAATTGACCAAACTTAAATATATTATCAAATATCAAAACCCTAAAATCGATTGCACCAACATATATAATCTTATGAATTAGTAACATGAGTTAGTAATTTAAAAAATAAACGGCATGGAGTCTCCTGATCGAAACTCATCCAATGCTTCTCAGCCTAGCCTCCTCAACCCCAACTTCCTCTCCAACCTGCCCTCCCCTTTCTCCTCTGCCCCCATCCTGTTCTTATTGAGGAAAAAGACATTTACAAGACCTTTTCTCATTTTAGATCATTATTATTTGAAGGAATTTACTGGCAGGTGATATAGGTTAAGTATATTTTGATTTCTTATAAATGGTCCAGAAAAAGAAAATTTATGTAATTAAAATCTTATTGAAGGGGATCTGCAAGGGAAGTTTCCGAGGATGTTCTGGTAGAGGAGGTCGGACCGTTGATACTCCAGTAGTGAGGGACTTGGTGGTTGAGGTCGCGGTGAACATGACTGAAGAGAGCAAAAAATCCATATGGTGCCATGTATGTAAATGTACTTATATCGGTGTCGTTGCGGTAGTAGATGTCCAGCCATAGATGATCGATGCCCTGTCAGAGGAAGTCGATGCCCTAGAAGTGGGAAAAAAACCTTGATTTTGATATACTGAATATATAATATTTATATTAAAAATTTTGATATATCAAAAATTTTAAAATAGTATTATACCATAATAAAATATTCAATATAAATATAAAATTTATTATTTTCAGTTTTTCGATATGTCAATATCGAATAATTTTTTCTTGAAAATTAAAATCTAAGATTAGCATAACAATCATGCCTGTGGATTCTCTGAATTAATTTAATCAAAAATTAAATTAATCGATATTTAATTAGTTTGATTGGTTGGAAAATTCGTATTAGTTTGAAAAAAAAATTAATTAGATTAATTTAAAATTTTTGGTATAATTAAAGGGTATGAATTAATACCATATTAAAAATTGAATTTACCATATTTTTTATAAATCAAATTTTTAGTATATATAATTTTTATATATTTAAATTTTTAATATAATATATTATATTATATATAAAATTTAATATATCATAACAAATGAATCCTAAATATATACGGGTTTTTAATTATTTTGCACAGAATGAATTTATTACTTTGGTTCACTTAGATGGACAGTTGATTAATATAAGATGTTATTATTATCATGAAGTTTAGAGTTAAATATTGATTAGTGGTTGGATGTCTATCTTTTTCAATTTATTATTTAACTGTACAAGGTTAATAATTTCCATTAGATTGAAAGACATCTTTCATATATCCTGCGCCACCCCTTATATATATATATATTTTTATATATATTTTGTATATCTGTTCTTTTTAAAATTTTTCCATTTATGACAAACTATTAGATGGATTCTAATATTTGTTTGAAAACTTTACAATAATTTTTTTTATACCTTCCAAAAGAGATCAATGACCTGCCAGAGGACCTGTCGGACGAGGATGAGAATGCCCTATAGTGGATGCGCGTGCTAAGATAGAAGAGGCAAAAAAAAAAAAATCCTAACCTTGATTTTGATACACTATATATATATATTATTTATATTAAAAATTTTGATATATCAAAAATTTTAATATAATATTATACTATAACAAACTTTTAAATATGGATATCGATATAAGATGTATTATTATCAGTATTTTAATATGTTGGTATGTACCCAATAAATTTTCTTTTAAAAATCATAATCTAAGATTATTATGAGCGGGATTCTCTAAATTAATTTGATATAAAATTAAATAAATTGATATTTAATTGGTTTGGTTGATTGGAAAATCCAGTCGTTTGACTAGTTTGAAAAAATTTAGATTAATTTAAAATTTTCGATATGAATAGCATGAATTAATACCATATTGAAAATTTAACTATATCAAACTTTTAATATATATAATTTTTTATATTGAAATTTTTAATATGATATATAATATTATATAAAAAATTTAATATATCATAACAAATGAATCCTAAATATATACGTGTTTTTAATTATTTTGAACAAATTTTATTACTTTGGTCCACTTGAGATGGATAGTTAGGAGTTAAATTTCTATTAGTAACTCAGTGTTTGATCTTTTTCATGCATTTTTCAACTTTACAAAGTTAATAATCATTCATGATTTATCACTTCCTCATTAAATTAAAGACGAACTAGCAAAGATTTTGAGAGAAACGAATCACTTTTTATCATTGTAGATGTATATATCCTGTGCCACCCCCTTACATTTATTTTATATATTTTGTATATTTATTTTTTTTATAAATTTTCCATTTTTGACAAAAGATTACATGTATTCAACTAATATTTGTTGGAAAACTTTAAAATGATTTTTCAAATGTATGATTGACCAAATTTATTGGTCTTCACTTTTGGGTGCAATCTCAAAGATAAAAGGGGAGAAGAGTAATGTTTTTAAATTAGAGTTTAATTTCTCTATATAATTTTAAAAAATTTATTGCAAGGGGAGTGAGTATAGGTATAGAGGAGTTCTAAAATTTAGTATATCCTTTATTAATGCTTCCCTAACTCAAAAATATTGTTAATCATGAAAAAAGAAAGATATATTCTAAAATTTCATATATTCTTAGTACAACTATTTTGAGTTGGAAATCAATATTATTCTTATGGTTTGAGAAAACAATTTAAATTGGGTTCGTTATTATATTTGAAGTATTGAAATCATTCTTGACTTTATATGGATTTTACATCTGAACAAAGAAAGTACAAAATTAAAGAATTCGTGTTAGAATTTTAAAATAGTGTTTGGATTTATGTTGATATAATCGTATAAATTAGTAAGATGAGTTAGTAATTCAAAAAATAAACGGCATGGTGTATCCACGTCAAAACCTGCCTAATTCTCCTCTGATTCCACCCCCTCCAGCCCTAAGGCAAATGCCCAGGTGGCTGAGATCGTGACCGACATATCGAGATCGAAGAGAGAAAAAAAGTTCCTATAGTGTCATATATGCAGATGCACTTACATTGATGAGGCTGCTATGTAAAATGCCTCATCGATACTTCAACAGTCTAGAGTCGAGACCCAAGTGGCAACCAAAAAATTTCCAAATAGTGCTAGATATAAGAGTGAAAAAATATAAAAAATTTGGATATAGTGCACATATCATACCCAAATTATTATATCAAAAACTTCGGTATATTAAAAAATTTGATACGATATTATACTATACCAAATTTTTCAATATCAATATTAACATGAAATTTATTATTTTCGATATATACCAAATAAATTATTTTTGAAAATCAAAATCAACTATGGTGATGTTTGAAAATTAGCACAAGTGGACTTGAGTTTATAAATTAATTCTATTAATTTGATAAAGAAGATTAATTGATATTTTATCAATTCAGTTTATTAGAAAATTTAATATTAGTTTGAAAATTTTTAATAAGATTAGATGGATTTTAGTCTGGCTAATGTCAATCAACTAATACATTGTTGTAAAACTTTGAAATGGTTTTTCAAACCACAATTTTTTATTGATTTTGGGTTGTTATATTTGATATGTATACCAAGAGTAAGTAGACATACATATTTTTATTAATTTTAAATATAATGACATTTATGAAAAAATTATCACTATAAAACTCTAATTTGATATTTTAATTTTTAAATTAATTCATTTTAATAATTATCATTTAAAAAATATTTATAACTACATTTTTAAATTAAACCAAAACAATTCAAGTAACTTTTTAAAATTAATACATTTTAAAATACAATAAAACAAATGTTTGCACATGTGCCATAGTGAAATTAAATTGTTCATGAGTTGTGGGAATAGAGGCTTCAAAGTGACATTTATCATATGAAGCGCTTTTGGCACGATGATATAGAAGACAAAGCATCATAATCAGCACCTCACCATGCTCACGGGCAATGTAGATAGAATCTGACATACCGTTGAAAAAATACAAAAAGTTATAGTGCCGTGATGAAATCCCATAAATAGTTACACTATTTTTAAGATGCACCCTTAAAAACTTGATTTGACTTAAATCACCAGCGTAGTCTCCAGTTAGTGTAAACTCACTAACCCTCTTGGTTTTGTAGAATGATAATTTTTTATCCTTAAACGATATATATCTCTTATGAATATCACTTACCTTCCGAAGGAGTACAATATGTTCGGTTGACAAATCTGAAAACTTCCATTGAGATTTGTTGAGCTTCTACTGAACAAATCTTTGGAGGTCTCGGGGAGATGAACATGGTTGAGGAGGGAGATGGCATAGGAGTCGTGCTGTCCTCGGAGAACGTAACTGACCATCCTTGACATGAGACAATTCCTAACTCGAGGCTCTTGTTTTCTTCGGGTGGGTACCGCAATAAAGTGTGATTTGCCATTGGTGAACAAGATGTAGAAGAGTCGTCCATTGACTCAATCGGATCCGGTTATCAGCCATGGAAGCAAAGGATGATCAGGTTCAATAGAGACCAAACGCCATGTTTTGCAAACAGAACGAAAATGAATATAATCCATGACTTCTAATCTCTTGGCAATGAGTTCCAATATATTGCTGTCTATCAAATCCCAATTGACCGATAAATTCTTGCAACTGGAACATAAATCCACCGGTGGCCACATTATAGCCCATTCTTTGTATTACACGAATTAAATTTATAAAGAGGAAGAAGGACGAAGATATATTATTGACTTAGCAAAATAAAATTTTAACGATAAGTAATAAAAATATATAAAATAACAGATAATGTTTATAAATAATACTTTATTATTTTAGGTGAAACAAACTAACTAGGGTGGATATCTAAGAAGTTATTGTATTGACTTAGCAAAATGAAATTTTGAATATTAAAGGATAAGTAATACAAATATATAGAAAAGTAGATAATATTTATTTATGTTAGAATTTATTATTCTATTGTAGGATATTTGAAAAGATATTGTATTCACTTAGCAAATAAAATTTTATATATTAAAAGATAAGTATAAAAATTGATAGATAATATATATATATATATATATATATATATATATATATATATATATATATATATATATATATATACCTGAATTTTAAAAATAAAATTTGATTTAACTCTCAACAATCCACTAAACACTAAATTCTGATTCTGACCTGAATCTGATCCGGAAATTTTCAACCCGAAAACCCTCCCACCAGAGCCAACACTGAAAATTCTCAATTAGAATCTGATTTTTTTTTCGGATTGTCAAATCATCGGGGGTCTGGTTTTTTGTTTTTTTTTTTTTTGACACCCCTTACCATGACTTGTGATACTTAGGGCGTCCAACAGGGTCAACGGCGGTATATCGTCTTCGTCCAAGATTTCTGTCGAGCATCTGACACCATTGTTCGAAGCCGCAGTAGATTTTCTCATCCGTCAGCAGCGAGGGAACGTTGCAGATCCATTGGCAGCTCTCTCAAAGCCGAGACCGGATCCTTTGGTCTATTTTTTATGGACCAAGGGATAGTTCACAATGCAATTGTAGCTGGATGGCAGCCGCGATTCATTTGTAATTGGTTATGATTTCTTCCTGGATTCACCTTCCTATCTAGGTTGGGTGCAACCTCCAGAGGTCGTCCATCCCAACCCAATTTATAATCCGGGTGGAAAGATGAATCAATAAGAAATCATAATTAATTATGACTGAATCGTGATCAAAATATAATAAAAATTACATTATGAATCATTCCGTTGATTAAAAAAAAGTTATCAGAAGATCCTCTCTCCTCCAAGCCACCTCAGGTTCTATGATTAAAGATGCGGTGAGGGAAGGTTGGGGAACCGCTAGATGCTGTCTCGGCTTCGACGTCGGTGAACTTGTACATGCCCTGCCCACGAAATTTACTCGCACAATTCCAACATGGTCATGGAATTCTAGGTATAGAAAAGAATTTGTACATGAAGTGATAATTCATATCTAGGTGCCAAAGGCTCATATTCTCCGACAAAGTTCCACTTATTATAGGTAGGTAGTTTACTATGCCCTGACTCTGTTAAGTATAATTTGGAGTATCCTTTGTCTGTAAACCTAGCTCGCTAATGGTTGTTTACTACAGAAATGTTCATTTCTCCTGATCCCATGCACGACCACCACGTTGTGTTGCATCAGTGCTTGCATGACCACCATGGTTATGACTTTTCAGTTAGTACTCTTAAGACTTAATTGTTGAACTCTTCTGCGGTGGATAGATTTGTCCTGTTTTTTATTTTTAATACATTGGTGTTTATTTTTAATGGGAAGTACACTCCATCCCACAAACAACTCAAGTATAATTATTGTCTCTGGTATATCTTTCTCACATTATTGTGCTTGAAAAACATTGTTACTAGTCGATTGATTTATGTACTAATCGACTGGTACTTCATTTCAGTCCAAAATAATATCTCTAACTCAATTTTAGAAATGGATTAAAAATTCAACAGACCTCCAAAATTTTTTAAATTTTATGGAAAGATCTATACCTATATCTACTCATTTAAAAATGAGTATCTTGAGTGAGCTCCACTATTGTATGTGATCCTGTCCGAACGCTGAATCAACGGACACTGGGCACGTGGCGCTCTCCAACTGCTAACGTATATCTCTGGCCGTTCGCACGGACCTCCGGTGAACCTGCACAGAAGTCGGGCCGGGAAGGGGTTCCCGGCGACGACCCTCCGACGCTCAAGTCAGGCAAGCGAACAATCAAGAAGTGGCTCCAAATATCGTAAAATGCGTACCTCCGGCGAAGGGTGAGGACCCTTTATATAGAGCTGTGAAGAGGCTCAGGCACATATACCGAGGTGCATACGTATCCTCTGTCCATACCTCGGTATGGGCTTGTTAGAAGAGCTTACCTGACACCATACTGCTACAGTCCGAGCACATCTATGATGGGACAGCGGGATCCTCTGTTGTAAGATCTTGCGTATGGCCTGGTCGTTGAACATACCTGCTGTCAGGAGATGTTCCCCCGATGTTTCCTTTGTCCTTTTGTTTCTTCTGTTCCCGCGCTGAGCAGCCAGCCGCTCGGCAGGGATAAGTCCGACCGGGCGTAGGTATCGGTCCGATCGGGTGCTCGGCTGAGAGTGTTCCACAGCAACGATGCTTTATGCTTCGGCCGAGCGGGCTATCCGCTCGGCCAGGTGACCCTTTTCACTATGAGCGTCGGAAACTCGCCCATGGTCGAGTTGTCTTCTGTCTGGCCCGGGAAGCTCCTAGCCGAATGTCAGGTCGGCTCGGCATCCTTCCGTTCGGCAGGGCATTCTTCCGTTCGACCCGGCATCCTTCCGTTCAACCCGGCATCCTTCCGTTCGGCAGGGCATCCTTACGTTCAGTCCGGCATCCTACCGTTCAGCCCGGCATCCTTCCGTTCAGCAGGGCAGCCTTCCATTCAGCCCGGCATCCTTCCGTTCGGCAGGACATCCTTCCGTTCGGCCTGGCATGCTTCCGCTCGGCCCGACATCCTTCGTTCGGCTCGAACTTGGGGTTGACCTCCACGTGTCTTTGACCCTCCGCCCATGAGAGTCCCCCGTCCTTACCATCGGATCACATGCCTCCCCTTCAAGTCTAGTCGAAGGAGGCGCATAGTCCGACTGACTGGACGCCCGTAGTGCCGAGCGGCGCATCTAAGAAACCATCCTCCGCTTCTCCTCGTTAATCGCCTCTCATCCCACCTCTCTTGCGTTTTGCAAGGGATTTGTCACGAAGTATTTTGTATAGCTAGTCCACTCGGCTGAATATATCTCGTTTCGCAAATGAGATTTTCGTCAGATGTTTACGGGGTACTCTTGGTAACCCGCCCGCCTCCACACTTGGTTCGCCGGACTCGCTTAGTTGAATACATGCATGGCTTTAACTGGAATTACCGCTAAACAGCATTACTTCTGGCCGGAGGGTTTATAGTCGCCGGTCCGACTCTCGATATTTAACGTCGGAGCTCGACGGTCTTCCGCTCGGAGGGTTTATAGACGCCGGCTCATCTCTCGATTTTTAACGTCGGAGCTCGACGGTCTTCCGCTCGGAGGGTTTATAGACGCCGGCTCGTCTCTCGATTTTTAACGTCGGAGCTCGACGGTCTTCCGCTCGGAGGGTTTATAGACGCCACCTCGATTTTAACGCCGGAGCTCGACGGTCTTCCGCCGGAGGGTTTATAGACGCCGCCTCGCTCGATTTTAACGTCGAGCTCGACGGTCTTCCGCCGGAGGGTTTATAGACGCCTGCTCGATTTTTAACGCCGGAGCTCGACGGTCTTCCTCTCGGAGGGTTTATAGACGTCGGCTCGTCTCGATTTTTAACGCCGGAGCTCGACGGTCTTCCGCCGGAGGGTTTATAGACGCCGACTGGTCTCTCGATTTTAACGGAACTCGATGGTCTTCCGCGCCGAGGGTTTATAGACGCCGTCTCTCGATATTTAACGTCGGAGCTCGACGGTCTTCCGCTCGGAGGGTTTATAGATGCCGGCTCGTCTCTCGATATTTAACGTCGGAGCTCGACGGTCTTCCGCTCGGAGGGTTTATAGACGCCGACTCGTCTCTAGATTTTTAACGTCGGAGCTCGACGGTCTTCCGCTCGGAGGGTTTATAGACGTCGTCTCGTCTCTCGATATTTAACGTCAGAGCTCGACGGTCTTCCGCTCGGAGGATTTATAGACACCGGCTCGTCTCTCGATATTTAACGTCGGAGCTCGACGGTCTTCTGCTCGGATGATGGCATTCTGCTCGGCGCTGAAGTCCCTTTTTCTTTGCTTTACTGGCCGAGCGTCCGGTCAGACGTGGAGCTCATGCTGCGCTATACTTGGTGAAATTCCGGGCAGCTCATGTGTCGACCAGACGAAGACATCATGGTTTCTCCGGAGGCATTGGATCACCTCCTCTTTCTGATTCGCCTCCAGATCGGACGCGATGAATGTCGTGGCCTCCGATCGGGTCGGATGTATCTGCACTTCCTCTTTGTCTTCATAAACTAAAGAGGGAGGCTTTTCAGTTATAGCATTCACCTCGATCCGTGGCGACTTCCGAGCGGAATTTGCTTCTGCTCGGACCATCTCGACGTAGCATCGCCGAGATGCCAGTTGATCTCCCCGTACTTCTCCCACTTTGTCTTCGACGAGGAACTTGATCTTCTGGTGGAAGGTGGAGACGGCCACTACAAAAAAATACTCGTATAGGAGCGGTTTATTAGGAGTGATTTTAACACCGCTCTTGAAAATCAAACAATAGAAACAGTTTGAACTAAATCGTTTCTAATGCTTTACCTTTTTAGAACGGCTTTGCAACCGCTCTTGTTGAATAGTTCTAATACCGATTTGAATAAACCGCTGCTAAAACCACTCTTAATGATTTAACTATTAAAAGCAATCTTGAAACTACTGATATTGGGTACATTTAGCAGCGGTTCTATGTTAAACGCTGCTACTAACTGTTTCTATTGCTCTAATTTCTAATAACAGTTATCAAACAATACACTTTTAGCAGTCATTTTGTAAACCACTCTTATCGAAGTTAAAATTGATCAATATTTTTTTTAAAAAAAATAACAATTAAAGTGTACAATTTACTTAATGTAATTTTATTTTGTACATCTTAGATTTAAATTTATTTATTTAATATAAATATTTATTAGTCAAACAAATTATTCTTTAAATAACTTATAAAATCTTAATATTATTTATATCGGTTTTCATTATTTTCTTATTTTTATTTTTGTTAAAAGAAAATTCTTAATTTTATATATACCAATTTTCTTTCTTTTCTTATATGTATTTTCCTTAAATTTTTTCCTTAATATTTTTTCCCTAAACACATAACTTTCATTCCCATCGCACGGAACCTCCACACCTTCATCTTCCTCTATCTATCTCCGAAATTCTAAATCTCATGTCATAAATCTTTCCTCTTTTTTCTATTCAACTCCGAACCTAGATCTCACGCCAAAAACTTTTCTTCTTCCTCTATTCAACTCCAAAATCCTAAATCTCACTTTGAAAAATCTTTCTCTTTCTTTATTCGATTTTATCCATCCTCCAATTCGCACTACTAGAATATAACTTTGATATTTTTTTATAAATATTTTATAATATCATTTATTAAAAAATTATTTATTTTAAAATTTTAAAAAATAATATTAGATTATTTATGATCAGGATATTATTAAATATTATTATTATTTATATAGAACCATTATTTTTAAAACATATCAACCTTATTATTTTTTTCTCTTAAATTTTTACTTTTATTAGCCTCTAATAGCAAGTAAAGCTAACCTAAATTTTTTCCTTTCCACTTTTCAGCATCAACTAGAACCAAAGTCCTTTCCATAAATCATCTTAGTCTCATATTCCCATAGGTAATCAAAATTGTTTACTAAACCTGACATTGTTGGACTTATTAAGAATAAATATATAGTAAAATAAAATTATTAATTAATTATTTACTAATTAACTAGCATATAAAATTATCTATCAGTAAGCAATTATAAATTAATAAATAAATGAATAAATATGTCTCTTAATCTTCTCCTAATTACTAAGAATAACAATATAACAAAAGAAACTATTAACTAGTTATTAAATAATTAACTAACACATAAAAATATTAATAGCTGTGGTCTAGTTGGTTACGATATTAGGTTATAATTTAGGAGACCTAGGTTCGAATCCCAGTAACAACTAATTTCTTTTCCAACTTTAAAAGAAAATAAAAATAAAAATAGGGTCAACGGGCACTTGACCCATTAACCCGGTTAAGAGCCCGAGGTCGGCGAGTCTACCTATAGGATTAGTGCTCCTATAATCATGACATTTTGAAATCGCTCCTATATCCATGATGTGTAAGAGCGGTTTAAAACCATTCTAGCACTTAAAGAGTTTTAGAGCGGTTTGAACCGCTCCTGAATATATAGCTATAGAAGTGGTTTAAAATAGTTGTTATATGTATAACGTGTAAGATCGGTTTCAAACCATACCTATAAAGTATAATAGGAGCAATTTTTTAATTTTTACCAACGGTTATGAAAACCGCTTCGATAGGATATAGGGACGGCGACAAGAGGAGCGATTTTCAAACCGTTGGTAAAAGTATAGGAGTGGTTGAAAGCCGCTCTTAAAAGTCAAAAAAACCGTCCCTATATGGGTGTTTATTTTGTAGTGGGCCGCCCGGAACTCGCTGAGCGCCGGTCGTCCCAAAATGACGTTGTATGATGAGGGAGAGTCGACCACCACGAAGTTTGCTGTCCGCGTCCTCCTGAGCGGCTCCTCTCCCAGTGAGATAGCCAGCCGTATTTGTCCGACCGGCAGGACTTCATTGCCCGTGAACCCGTAGAGGGGGGTTGTCATGGGCAGCAGCTCGGCTCGGTCAATTTGTAGTTGATCGAACGCCTTTTTGAATATGATGTTGACCGAGCTTCCTGTGTCAATAAAAATACGGTGAATAGTATAGTTGGCTATTACCGCTTTGATGAGCAGAGCGTCGTCGTGGGGCACTTCAACTCCTTCCAAGTCCCCAGGCCCGAAACTGATTTCGGGTCCACTCGTCCGCTCTCGGCTGCAGCCGACTGCATGGATCTGGAGCTGCCGGACGCTCGCCTTTCTTGCTCGGTTGGAGTCTCCTCCGGTCGGCCCACCAGCTATGATGTTGATCTCACCTCGGGAAGTATTGCTTCTATTTTCTTCTTCCCAAGCGGACGGTCGGGGACGTTCCCTAGACATCCGGAGATTCTCCCGCCTTGGAGAGCGATGCCGCTCGGGAGTCTGTTGTTGTCGTCTGTCGGCTACCGTCCGATCGGCTTCACGAGGCCTCTGCCGCCTGTCGGCTGATGGCGACCGACGACCAACGCCTCTGGGAACGGGGTGGGCGATTAGAGGAAGACTACGGCAATCCCTGGTATTATGTGTGTCCGTCCGGTGGAAGGAGCAGAACATTGGGGTCCATCTCTTATTGGTCCTAGGCCTCTCGGCTGCTACTTCTTGGATATGAGGTCTTGGATGAGCTCGAATTGCTTCGGCCCGTGGTCCTCTGGGTGGCTGATGAGCAGCGTGCGGCTTCCGTTCGGCAGGAGGAGCTCGCTCGGCTGGAGTCTCTTTTTTCCGGGCCGCTTGCGCTTCCTCCACGTTGATGTATTCGTTGGCCCGGTGCAGCATGTGGTCGTAGTCTCGGGCCGGCTTCCGAATGAGTGACCGGAAGAAATCCCCATCCACGAGGCCTTGTGTGAAGGCATTCATCATGGTCTCCGAGGTGGTCGTTGGAATGTCCATGGCCACTCTATTGAACCGCTGGATGTAAGCTCGAAGCAATTCGCGGGCTTCCTGTTTGATGGCAAACAGACTAACACTGGTTTTTTGATAGCGCCGACTGCTTGCGAAGTGGTGGAGGAAGGCCGTTCGGAAGTCTTTGAAGCTTGTGATAGATCCGTCCGGCAACCTCCGAAACCACCGTTGAGCCGATCCGGAGAGGGTGGTGAGGAAAACTCGACACTTCACCCCATCTGTGTTCTGATGCAGGGTTGCAGTGTTATCAAACTTACCCAAATGATCATCCGGGTCGGTGGTTCCATTGTATTCGCCGATCGTCGGAGGCACATAGTGCTTGGGCAGAGGGTCTCTTAGAATAGCCTCTGAAAATTGACGATTGATCCGCTCGGGCAATGCGTCCGCTCGGGGGGCTTTCCCTTTTCTGCTATCTCGTCTTGGCATTTCATCCGAAGATGATCCCCGATCTCGATTAGTTGCTGCGGCTTCAGGAGTGCAGAATAGAGCTCGATGGAATGGAACCGTGGCCGGTGGCGCTTCCGCTCGGCCACCTAATGCCGATGTGGCTTGCTGCTCAGGCCGCTCGGCTAATGCCTTCTGTTTTTGTTCCACAAGCTTGGCGGCCCTCAACTCGATCAGAGCATCAAGTTCTTCCGTGGAAAGCGTCACCGTGTGCTATCGTCCAGCCTCGTCCATTGTTTCCGTTCGAATACAGGAGCGTTCCCACAGACGGCGCCAAATTGATCCTGTCCGAACGTTGAATCAACGGACGCTGGGCACGTGGCGCTCTCCAACTGCTGACGTATATCTCTGGCCGTTCGTACGGACCTCCGGTGAACCTGCACAGAAGTCGGGCCGGGAAGGGGTTCCCGACGACGACCCTCCGACGCTCAAGTCAGGCAAGCGAACAATCAAGAAGTGGCTCCAAAAATCATAAAATGCGTACCTCCGGCGAAGGGTGAGGACCCTTTATATAGAGCTGTGAAGAGGCTCGGGCACATATACCGAGGTGCATACGTGTCCTCTGTCCATACCTCGGTATGGGCTTGTCAAAAGAGTTTACCTGACACCATACTGCTACAGTCCGAGCACATCTATGATGGGACAGCGGGATCCTCTGTTGTAAGATCTTGCGTATGGCCTGGTCATTGAACATACCCGCTGTCAGGAGATGTTCTCCCGATGTTTCCTTTGTCCTTTTGTTTCTTCTGTTCCCGCGCTGAGCGGCCAGCCGCTCGGCAGGCATAGGTCCGACCGGGCGTAGGTATCGGTCCGACCGGGTGCTCGGCTGAGAGTGTTCCACAGCAACGATGCTTTATGCTTCGGCCGAGCGGGCTATCCGCTCGGCCAGGTGACCCTTTTCACTATGAGCGTCGGAAACCCGCCCATGGTCGGGTTGTCTTCTGTCCGGCCCGGGAAGCTCCTGGCCGAATGTCAGGTCGGCTCGGCATCCTTCCGTTCGGCAGAGCATTCTTCCGTTCGGCCCGACATCCTTCCGTTCAGCCCGGCATCCTTCCGTTCGGCAGGGCATCCTTACGTTCAATCCGGCATCCTACCGTTCAGCCCGGCATCCTTCCGTTCAGCATGGCAGCCTTCCATTCAGCCCGGCATCCTTCCGTTCGGCCCGACATGCTTCCGCTCGGCCCAACATCCTTCGTTCGGCTCGAACTTGGGGTTGACCTCCACGTGTCTTTGACCCTCCGCCCATGAGAGTCCCCCGTCCTTACCACCGGATCAGTATGGATATGAGAAGAAGTCCAAATCCAAAAGCCAAATAAAAATCCTAATTAAAGTTTGGTCTGGTTCAGTGGAAGCTTAAAAGGGTGATCTCCGGTTCAAGGCTTTGGCGGTTCGGGGATTTGGGAGTTCATTATGCACTTCTTTAAATCACCAACACCCCCTTTCCCTCTTCTCACGATTTTCTCCAATCCGGCGACGACGGTGATGTGCGTAGATCTTATAATCTTTTATGTATGTTTCAACGCACATTCACATATTTTATTCATGATGGATTTATGCATTCTTACACTCTTTATCATGTTTACAGCATAATTACTCTTCTATTTCGGAGATATACTTTTTGTGTGCATTTGTGTTAACAGGGATGACTTTTGGAGCAAAAATGATGATCGTCGACGTATCGGGGAGCAAAGCAGAAGGCTAACCGACACTGGTCGTGTGATCCTACACGGTCGTGCAACACATCCATAAGAGAAGGAGAACATGGTCGTGTGACCCTACATAGCCATGCAACACATCCATAGGAGAAGGAGAACACGGTCGTGTAACCCTACACGACCATACAACACATCTAGAGGAGAAGGAGAGCACGGCCGTTTGACCCTACATGGCCGTGTGAAGCATTCAGAGCTAGAGAAGAACACCGCCATATAGACCTCACACGGTCGTGTCACTTGACCCGCAACCAAGAAGAAGTTGGTCGTGTGATCCCGCACGGTCGTGGCACGGGTCGTGTCGCACCCTTGCCCTACCCTATAAAAGGGGCTCTAAACTTCTTCTCGAGGAAAGAGACGGCCATTCGAAGAAAGATCACTTGGTGTCATTCCACGCTATCCCGGACCTCTGTTTGACGATCCGAGGGTGTCTTCATAATCACATCAACTCTGGAAGCAAAAGGTTGGATCCAAGGTTCACTTGACGCCATTGGATAAACGTTTCTCTTCCTTCTTTCTCTTAGTTTGAAATTGAATGCTACATATCATGATGTCTTTGGGCTCTCCTCTTTCATCTATGCAGTAGATCCATTGTTCTAGGATTAGGGAGTAGTTGTGGTTAAGGGTACGATGTAACAACTTATGTTTATGCCTTTTACCTTTTACGCGATATTGACTTGTTCTTGTATCTATTCTATTTTACATGCATGAGAATTGCTCGCGTTTGATTTACATGTAGATTTAATGTTTGTGTAGGGATTGCAAATCTCGTAGAGAGAGTACTTTAGATTGTATACCCAATGGGCCCTAGTGACAGTGGGGTAATTCGTTCACAGACGTCTAGAATATTCCCTTGAAAGGGCACATTAATTGAGATAGGAAAATGGTAGATCGTGACACATTAGTACACACCACAAGGAAACCGAACTCCAAGAATACTCCTCAAACCGAGATAGAATTGATGATGCTTGTGTTGTAAGGTGACAATGCGATATAGGTTCATCATTAATACTTAGATAGAATTGTTAGTTAATTCTTCTTGCTTGTTGTTTCTGTTGATGGTGTTATTTGTAGTGTAGAATGACAATGCATTATGAAATCATCGTTGATTGTTAGTTAGGGCTTTATTTGTTGCATTAGGTTTAGAGAACAACCCCCCCCCCCCCCCCCCGTTTGATTTCATTCGAAAACAAAGGTCTTTTCATTGGTTCCGCGAGAGAGATGACCTGGGTCATCTACTATACTGCCTTAGTGTAGGTTAGGGGTTCGGTTGATTATAAATTGTTAATTTGATTTGCACACGTGATATTTGCGTTCATATCATCGGGTGGTCACAAGCAACTCAAGGTCATCATGTGACAAAGTAACTGTTGTGAATCCTCCAATCTCTTCCATCTTCGCGTTTCAAATGCAGGCAAAATTTTCCACAGACAACGCTAAATTTGATCTTATCTAAAATCGGGGAAGCTAGTGCACTAGGTCGGTGGCTTTGATGTTGACTGTGAGAAAACTTTGAGCTAGAAGCAGAGAGCATTGAGTGATCCTACTGTCAAAAAAGAAAGCAGAGGAAATAAACAGCAGCAACTGGGCTAGGGAGGTGTCCCAGCGCAAGCACTCAGATGCTCAAGTCAAGCAAGTGGTTGAGAAGAAATGGAATGCAATGAACAGTAGCAATGAACAGCAGGCTCTAAATGTGTAATGTTGCATACCTACGTCTTTATGAGGAAACCCTTTATATAATGTTAATTGTCCTTGGTGCACTCATATCAATGTATTTTCAAAAAAGGACCAACCCTTCTAACATTCTAATACCATTCTAAAAATGGACTCAGCACCTCTATGACGAGCAGAGTAGAAACTTCCGTAAAACTTGCATAGGAAATATTCCCTTGATTCTCTAACAACCGTTACACAAAATGTCAAAAAAATAAATATTAAATCATTGGGTTAATGGACCCTTAATATGCTTAGCTAGTAGATCAACCGAGTCTCCTCTATAGTCCGATCGGATCTCATTTGCAGACACGGTCGGGTCGGATTGAGGAATGATGTCATTGTCAGGGAGTGGTTCTTTTCACCGGAGTGGTTCTTCTCCAGAGAGCTCTTCCCCTCTCCATCACTACCTTAGAAGATCCCCTTGTGGATGTGGTTTGCGAAAGCAAGGAGTGTCCAATAGAGGAGGAAGTCAGCTTCTTCTTCTTCTCCAGCAAGCTCTTTTTCGAATCCCATACTGAGTGCTGTGGTGAATCTTCTTGCAAACGTGGTTGTGAAAGCAGGAGACTCCAGCAATTCCAGTGTGTGTATCCATCTCTGGAAGAAGTTAAATCAATCTCAATGTTCATCTTCTTCTCCGACAAGCTCAGAATTCACCACAACGAACTAAGTGCATGTTGTGGAGGATTCCCTGAGGATGTGGTTGTGAAGGCAGACATATTTCCAGCAACCTCAGTTCATCATCTTTGGCAGAAGCTTCATTCCATCAAGTAATAGTAGCAAAGAGAGGGTGAGGATAGCATATTTTGTCATCCGTGATTAGTTCATTCGTCTGGTTGTTGTCCACTGAAGCTGGGGTTCTATCTCCGGGCCCTTTGTGTGACGGCAGAGGGTAGTTAATTGGAACAGATCATGGAAGAGTGGTTTGGTAACTTAGTTTGTTTTCATGTTTGATTTTGTAGTTATGTTCTTATGCATTTTGGATTGTTTAGATCTACACTTTGTTTAGTTTCACTTAGGCATGATTGTTAATCTTGTATTATAGTGTGACAATGTGGTGCAGGGTTACCATTTATGCATAGTTAGGTTTTGTTTATTGCTGCTAAGTTTGTTTAGCTCAATTGCATTTGTTTGACTATTGCTTTGCAACTTCAGTGGTTTTGATATCATAACTATTGATGATGATGCTTGTGTTGTAAGGTGACAATGCGATATAGGTTCATCATTAATACTTAGATAGAACTGCTAGTTAATTCTACTTGCTTGTTTCTGTTGATGGTGTTATTTGTACTGTAGAGTGACAATGTATTATGAAATCATCGTTAAATGTTAGTTAGGACTTTATTTGTTGCATTAGGTTTAGAGAACAACCTCCCCCCCCCCCAATTTGATTTCATTCGAAAACAAGCATCTTACCGTTGGTTCCATGAGAGAGATGACTTGGGTCATCTACTATACTGTCTTAGTGTAGGTTAGGGGTTTGGTTGATTATAAATTGTTAATTTGATTTGCGCACTGACATTTGCGTTCATATCATCGGGTGGCCACAAGCAACTCAAGGTCTTCATGTGATAAAGTAACTGTTGTGAATCTTCCAATCTCTTCCATCTTCGCGTTTCAAATATAGGCAAAATAATTTTCCACAGACGACGTCAAATTTGATCTTGTCTAAAATCGGGGAAGCTAGTGCACTGGGTTGGTGGCTTCGATGTTGACTGTGAGAAGACTTTGAGCTGGAAGTAGAGAGCGTTAAGTGATCCTACTGTCAAAAAAGAAAGTAGAGGAAATAAACATTAGCAACTGGGCCAGGGAGGTGTCTCAGTGCATGCACTCCGATGCTCAAGTCAAACAAGTGGTTGAGAGGAAATGGAATACAATGAATAGTAGCAATGAACAGCAGGCTTTGAGTGTGTAATGTTACATACCTACGTCTTTATGAGGAGACCCTTTATATAATGTTAATTTTCCTTGGTGCACTCATATCAATGTATTTTCAAAAAAGGATCAACCCTTCTAACATTCCAATACCATTCTGAAAATGGACTCAACATCTCTGTGATGGGTAGAGTAGAAACTTCAGTACAACTTGCATAGGAAATATTCTCTTAATTCTCTAACAACCGTTACACAAAATATCAAAAAAGAAATATTAAACCATTGGGTTGATGGACCCTTAATATGCTTAGCTAGTAGATCAACCGAGTCTCCTCTATAGTTCGATCGAATCTCATTTGCAGACACGGTTGGGTCGGATTGAGGAATGATGTCACTGTCAGGGACTCGGTCTCCACTTGGCCAAAGAGTCCGGTCACGCCGTATGTCTAGCATATCTGATCGAACCATAGGTCCGATCGAATAAACCACTGGGTCGAGATAATCGACCGAGTTATCTAAGTGACCTAGAGGACTCGGCTCTGAATGGCTCTAACACAGCTCGAGGTTCCCTCGATAGTCCCAAGTGTTAATCCCTTCTACCCAGTAGTCTTGACTTTGACTCTAACTTCGAGGGCCGCATCAGCATTCAACCATCGACATCCCAAAAACGTAACATCTATATTCATAAACTTACCATTTAAAATAGTCACTTATAATGAAGTTTAATAATAAAATAAAAAATATTATTATTTATTTTGCCATAAAATCTTCAAGATGGTAAAAGGCGAATATGCTTACCCCTAGTGTCCCCGTCAACCCGTCCCAGGACCAATACGAATGAGGTAAATTAAGAGCAGCTACTAGCCTTTGGAATAGTTACTGGCACATAGGGAGGGCTCTAACACAGCTTGAGGTTCCCTCGATAGTCCCAAGTGTTAATCCCTTCTACCCAGTAGTCTTGACTTTGACTCTAACTTCGAGGGTCGCATCAGCATTCGACCATCGACATCCCAAAAACGTAACATCTATATTCATAGACTTACCATTTAAAATAGTCACTTATAATGAAGTTTAACAATAAAATAAAAAAATATTGTTATTTCTTTTGCCATATAATCTTCAAGGTGGCAAAAGGCGAATATGCTCGCCCTCAGTGCCCCTGCCAACCTTACCCAGGACCAACACGGAGGAAGTAAATTACAAGCGGCTAGTAGCTTTGGAATAAAAACTAGCACATAGGGAGGGCTCTAACACAACTCGAGGTTCCCTTGATAGTCCTAAGTGTTAATCCCTTCTACCAGTAGTCTTGACTTTGACTCTAATTTCGAGGGTCGCATCAGCATCCGACCATCGACATCCCAAAAACGTAGCATCTATATTCATAGGCTTACCCTTTAAAATAGTCACTTATAATGAAGTTTAATAATAAAATAAAAAAATATTGTTATTTCTTTTGCCATAAAATTTTCAAGATGACAAAAGGTGAATATGCTCACCCCCAGTGCCCCTGCCAACCCTACCCAAGACTAACACGGATGAAGTAAATTACGAGTGACTACTAGCTTTGGAATAGAAACTGACACATAGGGAGGGCTCTAACACAGCTCGAGGTTCCCTTGATAGTCCCAAGTGTTAATCCCTTCTACCCAGTAGTCTTGACTTTGACTCTAACTTCAAGGGTCGCATCAGCATCCGACCATCGACATCCCAAAAACGTAACATCTATATTCATAGACTTACCATTTAAAATAGTTACTTATAATGAAGTTTAACAATAAAATAAAAAAATATTGTTATTTCTTTTGCCATATATCTTCAAGGTGGTAAAAGGCGAATATGCTCGCCCCTAGTGCCCCTGCCAACCCTACCCAGGACCAACACGGAGGAGGTAAATCACGGGCGGCTACTAGCCTTTGGAATATTAACTAGCACATAAGGAGACATTTACCTCGGCTTTGCTGAGATTCGAATCCTAGATTTCATGGTGGTAACATCTCATGTGCTAGCCACTAGACCGCCCCAAGAGGATTGTCAGCATGAAAGTAATAAAAAACAATTATTGTTTCATAACTTAAAGGTCGGTCAATTCCTTTCATATCAACCTGGAAAAAGTAAATATGGATGGCTATTAACACTTAGAATAGTGAAACATAATACAACTAAAATGGTTGCGGCATGTGCCAGAGTGAAATTAAATTGTTCCTGAGTTGCGGGAATAGAGGCTTCAAAGTGTCATTAATCATATGAAACGCTTTTGGGACAGTTATGTAGAAGACAAAGCCGTCATCACCAGGCACCTCGCCGTGCTCGCCAGCAATGTATAGAAAGAGTTATAGTGCTGCAATGAAATCCCATAAAAAGTTACACTATTTCTTATATGCGCCCGTAAAAGCTTGATTTGCCCTAGACCACCAGTGCAGTCTCCAAGTAGGGTAAACTCGCAAACCCTCCCGGTTTTGTAGAATGGTAGCTTTTTATCCTTGAACGATATATATCCCTCGTGATAACTTACCTTCTGCAATAGTACGATATGTTTGGTTGACAAATCATAGAACTTCCATTCAGCTTTTTTTTGAGCTGCATTGAAGGAGAACCAACTATCGTTATTTCTTTTGTCATAAAATCTTCAAGATGGTAAAAGATAAATATGCTCGTCTTTAGTAGCCCTGTCAATCCGTCCTAAAATTAACACGGAAGAGGTAAATCACGGACGGCTACTAGCCTTTGGAATACTAACTAGCACATAGGGAAACATTTACTTCGGCTTTACTGAGATTCGAATCTCAGACTTCATGGTAATAACAGCTCATGTGCTAGCCACTAGACCATCCCAAGAGGATTGCCAGCATGAAAATAATAAAATAACAATTATTATTTCATAAGTTGTCAAAGGCCGGCCAATTCCTTTCATATCAACCTAGAAAAAGTAAATATGGATGACTATTAACACTTGAAATGGTGAACCACAATATAACTAGAATGGTTGCGGCATGTGCCAGAGTGAAATTAGATTGTTCTTGAGTTGCGGGAATAGAGGCTTCAAAGTGCCATTAATCATATGAAATGCTTTTGGCATGGTGATGTAAAAGACAAAGCCGTCGTCACCAGGCACCTCGCCGTGCTCGCCGGCAATGTAGGTAGAATCGGACATGCCATTGAAGACATAGAAAGAGTTATAGTGCTGCGATGAGATCCCATAAAAAGTTACACTATTTCTTAGATGCACCCTTGAAAGCTTGATTTGCCCTAGACCACCAGTGCAGTCTCCAAATAGGGTAAACTCACTAACCCTCTTGGTTTTGTAGAATGGTAGTTTTTTATCCTTGAACGATATATATCCCTCATGATAACTTACCTTCCGCAATAGTACAATATGTTTGGTTGACAAATCATAGAACTTCCATTCAGCTTTTTTGAGCTGCATTGAAGGAGAACCAACCATCATGCGCAACTTATTAAGGTCCGTGCCTGAGAATATAGAAACTTGTCCCAAACAGTCGACCGCCAAAAAAGATCGGTGGCAGAAAGAAACATCCTCGTACTTGCTCTGGTCGTTCATCAAGTTCCAAGAAGAGCCATCGCCCCCCATGCGAAGCGAAACCAATGCCTTGCTGACTGCCGAGATGACGACGATGGTGCAATCCGTGCCGGACGATGGGCTAGAAGACATCGCCATCCGATGGATGAAGTATTGGATTTCGACATAATCCATCGCAGCCTCGGGATGAAGGGGATCAAAGCTCACGTTATACTGAATCCTCCTAGTGAACAAATCTTCAGGGGCCTCGGGGAGATGAATATGAGCACCGGTGAGGGGGTTGAGGAGGGAGATGCCACGAGAGTCATGTTGTCCATTCCTAACTCGAGGCTCTTGTTTTCTCTGAGGGCTGGTACGGAAATAGAGCATGATTTGCCATCGGTGAAAGAGATGTAGAAGAGTCGTCCATCGACTCGATCACATCCGGTTATCAGCCATGGAAGCGAAAGACGAAGATGATCAGGTTCGATAGTGATCGAACGCCATGTTTTGCAAACAGAGCGAAAACGAATATAATCCACGGCATCTAACCTCTTGGCAATAAGTTCCAATAGATTGTGGTCGATCAAATCCCAATTGACCGATAAGTCGTTATGGACGACAGCCGATGACATTGAGAAGAAGGCTTCTCAGCGGTGGGACAAATTTATTTGTATTACAACAAATAAATTTATAAAGAGGAAGAAGGAAGAAGATATGATGTTATTGACTTAGCAAAATAAATTTTTGAACGTAATAAAAATATATAAAATAACAGATAATGTTTATCAATAATAATTTATTATTTTAGGTGAAACATATTTTATTGACTTAGCAAAATGAAAATTTGAATATTAAAAGATAAGTAATAAAGGATATTTGAAAAGATATTGTATTCACTTAGCAAATAAAATTGTATATATTAAAAGATAAGTATTAAAAATTGATAGATAATATTTATCAATAATAATTTATTATTTTAATTATGTTAATTAGAATGATTCCTGTATTTAATAATGGATTTTTTTTTCCAACAATCAGGGAATTTCAAATTAACAAATAAAAAGGAAACCATTATTTTCCCAATGAAGAAATGAAGCAAACTACTCACTTTGCACTTTACTCCAATCAAATATTTCGCACAATTTCATCTCACATTTATTTAGGCCGGATAACATAGCTTCAAATTAATTGTTGATAGCCGGGGTAATAGTGGTAGAGTAGCATGCCCTCTTAGTTTATCATATATTTAAGAATTGAATCATAATTTTATTTTCTTTAATCGATGATTATCTAAGAACGCTAGGTTAATGGGTTGAAAATTTTTATAAAACTAATCGGTAAGTTGGATAAAAAAAAAATCTAACGTAACAGCTATTGAAGGAGTGGGTACAAAGATTTAGGGGTGGTAATTCAGATTAATCGAGTTAGGGTTAAGTTGGAAAAAAGAATTTAAAAAAAAAAACAACTAGAACCCAACCTGAATCCGAATATAATCTTAAATCCCTCTAAATACAAACCCGGCCATCTGAACATGATCTAAATAATCCGATTCAAAATTATTTTTTTAACTATTTTCTTTATAATTCTTTACTTTATCATTATCATACTAATATTAATATTGATATTGATATATAAAAGCATCTGAATTTTTAAAATAAAATTTTATTTAAATTCCAACAGCCGACTAAACACTAAATTCGGATCAATCTGATCCTGTCCTGAATCTAATCCAAAAATTTTCTATTCGAAAACCTTTCAATCAGACCCAATACCGAAAATTCTTAATTAGAATTCGATTTTTTTCAGATCGACTTGGATCATCGGGTCTGGTTTTTGTTTTGTTTTGTTTTGTTTTGTTTTTTTGGCACCCCTAATCATGACTTGTGCAGTTGTGCTATTAAATGGGTCCAAATACTTAGTGTGTCTAATAGGGCCAACAGCGATATAATATCGTCTTCGTTTAAGATTTCTGTCGAGAATCCGGCACCATTATTTAAAGCCACGGCAAATTCTCTGGTCCATCGATAGCGAGGGAGCGTTGCAAATCCGCTGGCTGCACTCTCGAAGTCGAGATAGAATCCTCTGGTCCACTTTTTATGGACTAAGGGATAATTCACAATGTAATTACGGTTGGATTGCAGCCGCAATTCAATCGCAATTGGTTGTGATTCCTCCCTAAGTTCACCTTCCCATCCATATTATACTTTAGGTCAGGATGTGCGATCGAAGGCCGTCCGAAGGTCGCCGACAATAAGCGGGTGATCAGGCTACCGAGCACCCAGCATTGAGCGGGGGCAATCTCCAATCCATCCCAACCCAAATTAATTATAACATGATTGGAAAGGTGAATCCAATAAAAAAATTAGTAATTAAATTACAACCGCAATCTGATTGATCAGAAGATCCGCTCTCCTCCCAGCCACCTCAGGTACATTAAAGATGCGGTGAGAGAAGCTTGAGGAACCGCTGGATGATTCTCGGTTTCGATGTCAGTGAACTTGTACATGCCCTGCCGACGAAATTTACTCACACAATTCCATCATGGTCATGGAATTCCAGGTATAGAAAAGAATTTGTACTTCAAATACAAATTGTTTAAGCAACGAATTGGGCTTAAACAATAGCATAAATCAAAAAGAAGAAAAAACAAAGGAAAGAGAGAAAAAAAAAAAACAAAAGTCAGTTATACTTCATATAATATGTCATCTTGAAGAGATTGATAAGTAGTAACACTGGATGAAATTTACAATCATGACCGAATATTACGATACTTGAAGAGTGACTTAACAAATATCGCAACAGACCGAATGATTCTTTGAAATTAGATTATACTTCCACATAATGTGTTTTTTAGACTTATATTTGTTACTCAGCTTAGTTTAAGAGAGAAAATATTGGAAATTAAGGAAGTCTTTGCTTAAAAATATCACGCTTATCTCGATATTGTTCTTCCTTAGAATCCAATGTCTAGGATCTCACTATAAATAGAATTCATATAAATTTTGCAATGGGTTTGACTAGGCATTTATCAAAATGTCATTACCCTTAATAATCTAATGCTGAGGATGTCGCTATATGATGTGGATACGGTTTAGAATAGAGGAGAGATTAGTGGAAAAGTGAGAGACAATTTGGTAAAAGCATGGTAGAGTTTTAAGAAGAGGGGATTGTAGCATGCAGGGGCACGGAGGGGGCGCGGTGTTTTGGGTTTCTGCTGCCTCTTCATGGATTTGCGCCGTCGCCACCGGGAAACGTCCTCCCTCTCACGATCTTCGCTGGCGCCGACACCAACCGCCGGCTTTCGCCTCCGCTCTTCTTCTCCTCACCATCGACTGCCACCTTTCCTCCTCTCCCACTCCTCCTCGCGACAGCCACTCCTTCCTCCTTCTTCTCGCGACACCGTCGTCGGACTCCCTCTCCTCGCTCGCGTTTCGGCCGCCACCTTCTGCTAGCCTTGGGACAGTCCTCGCCGAGGAGGATGCTCACTGCCGGATGCTCCCCTCCAGCAACCCTCTCTTCTTTTCTCTCTCGCTTCTTTGCCCCTTTTGAGACGGCCTCCGGCGACGATCGCCTACTTCCTTGCCCATGTCAACCGCGCTGGTTATCACCTCCTCATCTTCTACCTGCGTACGCACGCCACCCCCCTTTCTCACGCTCTCTGGCCTTCGTCGCTGGGGTTTTTTCCGCCGCCCACCTGCCTTCTCTGTTCGGCACTACCCGCCACCATCTCCTCTCCTTCTCCTCCTCTCGCCGGAGCTAGCCAAGGAGACACCACTTCCCCCTTACATGGACAGTCGGAACCCACACCCTCGCTACCGGCTTCGCCAGAACCTCCCCTCCTGCCGTAGTTCTCAAGCACAGGTTCGTCCACCATAGGCGTAGGCCCTATGGTGGCTGATCTGTTGGCCTTTTCGTTGTGCTCTAGCCTTCGCGCTAATTTGTACGTGTGTTATGTCCCGACCTTGGCATTGATCTGATTTGTGTGTCGTTTCTCGGCCTGCGTGCCGATCTCGTGTCCCGACCTGTGTACCGATCTCGTGTCCCAGCCTACGTGTCGATCTCATTTCCCGGCCTGCATGCCGATCTCGTGTCCCGACCTGCATGCCGATCTAGTGTCCCGGCCTACGTGCCGATCTCGCTTCCTAGTTCGCGTACCGTCTTCCGAATCCAGGCCACATTCGGCTCCATGACGCCAGACCCAGCTCCACATCCGGCTCCATGACGCCAGACCAGCTCCACATCCGGCTTTGAGTCATCTGCTCTCTAAGGTCACGACAACTCGAGCAGCGTCCCATCCGAGGGCACCCCCCTTGGGCCAGGGTACGTCTTCGTACTCGTACTCGTATCTCATTTATTTAATTATTATATTATAAGCTTAGCTTGTTACTCATATGTTCGTTGGATTCGCCTCGAGCCTCGAGGTACCAGCGACCGGGGGGACCCGGTCACTGGATGCAGGTAGCGTTGACCAGAAGACTTTTGAAGACTTAGTCAACACAGAAGTCATCTCAGCACACCCCCCTCCGGGACACCGCGACTCCGTCAACATCCTCGCCACCTCACCCGACGGTCCGTCTGACTCAGCTTCCGGACGAGATTACTATAAGTAGGATGCATATTGACTTTACAATGAGTTTAACTAGATAATAATGGATCGAGGCGGTGGCAAAGTATATATTGGGCGAGATGAATTAGTAGGTCAAGATGAGTTGTTAATTTGGATAATATAACTAGAATAATTCATCTTGTTTTTGAACAACATTAGATTTGGATAAAAATAGCAAAATTAAAGAGTATTCCAAAAAGACACCCTTAATTATCCATGTCATCAAAGAATATTTTTTTTTCAAAAATTCAAAATAGACTTCTTGAGTAATTTAATATCTAAAATACTCTTTTTATCTAAAAATTGATGGTTCAACTTTAAATAAAATATTCTTTTAATATATTTTTGTCTTAATTGTTATCTAAAATAGGGTGAAAAGTGACTAGGAGAGAGAAGAGGAGAGTGGCAGGGTTAGACATGCCAAGTAAGGTAAGGAGTGTTGACAGAGGAGGCTCGACACGTGTCGGTCTCCTCACCGCAACGCCGTCCGATCTCCGCGCCCCGCCTCATTCTCCCCATTCCCCAATTAATCCATCCCACCTCATTAACTGCCAGAATGATCTAATCACTTAATTATCTCCTTAATCACGCCATTATATAAATAGTCACTCTCCCTCTTTTACTTAATCCGTGGGTGAGAATATCAACATCAATATCAAGCCGCTCTGTTCCTTCCGGTGGTGGTTTTGTAATGATGAAAGGGACGGCGGCGGCGGCGGCGGCGGCGGCGGCGGAAGCGGGAGGCGGAGTTGGGAAGAAGGCGGGAGGGAAAGGAGGGGCGGAGGGGGGGATGAAGAAGGGTCCGTGGACGCCGACGGAGGACGAGGTCCTGTTGGAGCATGTGCGGCGGCACGGGGAGGGCAATTGGAACGCGGTGGAGAGGCTGAGCGGCCTGGCGAGGTGCGGCAAAAGCTGCCGCCTCCGGTGGGCGAACCATCTCCGGCCCGACCTCAAGAAGGGCTCCTTCACCCCCGAGGAGGAGTTCCTCATCCTCCGCCTCCATTCCCAGCTCGGCAACAAGTGGGCGCGCATGGCCGCTCAGGTACGTGATTTTAATTTCTTTGATTTTTTGTGCTCTGTTTTCGCACAATTTGATCTTTTCCGGCGATGCGCAGTTGCCCGGAAGGACGGATAACGAGATTAAGAACTACTGGAACACGCGGCTTAAGCGCCGCCAGCGCGCAGGGCTTCCTGTCTATCCGCCGGAGCTGCAAGACGCCTTCCGGTTTGACCGCCGCCATCTGCGTCAGGGGACGCCCCTGCAGCTGTCCGCCACGAACCACCACTCCCAGCTCCCGCCGCTGCTGGACCTCGTCAGCTTCTGCCCTCAGCCGGAGGTCGCTCTCCCGCCGACTAATTCGCTCCCCTGCCACTTCAGCTTCTTCGAGTTCCCGCTCCCGTTTTACTCGCCGGCGCCGACCATCCCCGCGTCGTCTCTACTCCCGGAACCCCAGATGTGGCCGTGCAGTTACGATGTCAATCCGCTGCCGATGGTGTCGCCTCCTCGTGCGCTCAAAATGGAGCTCCCTTCGAACCAATTGTACACCGATCCCGTCATCAGAGGCGGCGGCGGGTCCGGAAATTGCAGGCTGATGGAAGCGCTTCTGCAGGAAACGCAACTGCAGGACCCGGAGGATATCAGGACGGGGGAGTTGTTACCCCTGCCGGCCGCCGACGAGCAGGCTGTGAGATGGGGAGAGCTCTTCTCAGTCAGCGATTACGATTGCGGCGACGCCAACGCCGGCATCCGTATCAGGGAGACTTCTTCAGAGTTCAACATGGGTTAGTCCTCTTAACCTCTCTCCACTTCATTAGCATGATAGCCGAGTTGATATCGGGTGTTATTTAGATGTTTATACTATTTTAAATGTATCTCGACAAATTTTCTATTAATATGCTCATATACATATACGATGAAGATTAAAAATAAAAATAAAAAAAATAACTATGAGAGTTACAAATCAATTAAATGTATTGTGCATTTGATGTTTCAATCTTTTCATCTTAGCATATCTCTTCTTTGAGCAGGGAGCAAGAGTACCAGTGAAGCACTGAGCAATACAATGAAGGACATGTCTGAACTCTTGGATATGCCGGTGGCAGCGAATGCACAACTGTCAGTTGTTTTGAACGAAGGCGGTGCAGTCGAAGTCGAGCAGCAGTTGGATCCTTTGCAAGGCCGGAACGTCGACCCTTGGCCATGGAACAGCATGCCTGGAATTTGTTGAGAGTCCTTCAATGATATTCTGTTGCTGCAGTAGGTTAATTAGGTCAAGTGTTGGGGTGGCTGTTTAGTGTTGTATATATTGTGGCAAAAGATGATGATGCTCAACGCAAACATCCCTCAAGACCGGCTCTACAGTTGAATGAAGGGTGATAAATTAGAAATCGTTCTCATTATTCGACCCTTAATGTATGATGACAAATCTATCATTTGATAATCAACTCGACTACACTCAGAGTGGTTGTTTAGTGTTGTATGAATGTTATGGTGGATGTTAACTGTTGTGTTCATCTCTGTTCTTTGTCTTTTTCAATATGCACAGTACAAAAGAGTAGTAGTAACTGGTAGCTTACATCTAATGTCCTATTTATTTGGAAGGATAGAAGAGAGAAAGTATACATCTTTAATTTTATCTATGATAAAATAATGGATGGATAAATTTTTTTAAAAAAATCATTCATAGATTATTTTTTTATTATTATTTTGTCAGTATAAAATTGGTTAAATGAAAATAATCAAATCATGTGTCGTCTAGCTAGTCTTTGATTAAAATGATATTATTTCAGTATCGTGTTAATACTCTGCATGCACCAGTGATAAATTGGAAATTGAAGGAGGAAGAGATATATTAAAGGAATGATATATTATTTTTACTAAATGATATCAAGTTTTGATAATTTATTGAAATGATATATTTCAACTGTTTCTCTCAACATGATATAAAATTTAAAATCAGGCTAATACATATAATGTCTTCTTTCTTTTTATGCTTCAGTTCCTTCTTTCTCTAATTCTAATTCATTACCTGTATTATACATTGAAATATTGACATGATATTGAAATATTATCATACCAGTTAACGGCTAAAACTTCGGTTTGACATAAAATTTTAAACCATGGGTTAAAATAAACTTTATTTTCCTTGCTCGCTAACTTGTGGCCTCACTTGAATCTCTCACAATGACACCACAAGATCACTCACGACCTCTAAGAGGTCGCTTGCGACCGTGAGCCACGAGGTTACGACACCACAAGGTTGATCACGGTGCCATGAGCAAGGTAGTTCGCGGTCACAAGGTCGCAACACTAGGGATTGATCATACATTGGGGAACCGTATAGTAGGGATGTGTTGCAAGTGTACATGGTCCATGTATTTATAGGTCATAACTGAACTGGTCCTCGCAAGAATGGATCAGTGAACCAAGCTTTGAATGCAGGTATGGACCACAACTAGACATAATCCTAGCAAGTATGGGGCCATAAGTAGACATGGCCATGCAAAACCTGTATGGTTGTAGCCCATAATCCCTAGGGCCCAAGAGCCCTAGGGTTAAAGATATGGATATCATCAGCAATGGTAGGCAGATAAAAGAAAATCTAATCTCCTTTTTCTTCTTCTACCCCTTTTACCTATTTCATTGGCAATTACAAACTAAGATCATGACTTAGCCTTATTAGATAATCTCAATGCCCTATGATCGCGTGTTTACTCATGCATTATTACTTTCATCTCTAATCGGGACATCCACTTTAACATCTCACATGAAGGTGGAACCGTTTGGAATAAACGATATCATATTTTACTCCAATAGAGGTGGATTTCAGATGCATCACTTTTTGACAACATCGGGAGGAATGTTGATTAAATTGAGGTAAAGATGTTGAGAATGGTGAGCATTCAAAGGGACAATCTAAGCCTAAAATCTCTCCTGGTCAACAGGGTAAGTCTCTACTGGTTGGGCTGACACAGTAGTAGTTTAATACCTTGAAACTCAACTATATTCATTCCAAGACATCTACTTTACCTTCTTGCAGTAGGAAATGGGAACGCGGGCATGCCCACATTTCCTTGGGACAAAATGTCGCTCTTATCCTGATAATAAAGAATAGAGAATAATTCTTTAATCTATTATTTACTAAAGTCATTAAGCTTGTTTATACAAGTTGTCCAAACAATAATGGAAACATTAAATACAACATACAATTAAAACATAGTAATAAATATAATAGATTTGTAAGTATTATTTTTACTATTTGATTCATGTCGATCTTAATTGTTATGATGATCTTGATTGTGATGCTAAATATAATAAATCTTAATTGATTGAAATCTATTCAAGATTACTTTCTATTATTGTCATTGCCCCTCGATAAACTCAAAGGGAGTGCCTGAATGTTGAATTTAAGTACTAATTTGGTGAAACATTATCTGAATAATGACTTGGTAAATATATTAGTAATTTGATCTTTAGTAGAGATATAAGAAACTAAAAGTTGTCGAGTCACCACACGCTCATGAACAAAATGAAAATCAATCTCTACATCCTTAGTACGAGCGTGAAAAATAAAATTTGTCGTAAGATAAGTTGCTCCAATATTATCATACCAGATTTTGGGCGTAGCAGTTGGAGAAAAATATAATTCTGAAAGAAGAAATTGTAGTCAAATAATTTCTGATGTCGCATTAGCTAGAGCTTTATATTCAGCTTTAATACTTGAGTGAGAGACTATACGTTGTTTCTTTGAAGGTCAGGAAACAAGATTTTGCCCAAGAAATATGACATATCTACTAGTAGAACATTTATCTTCAGAAGATCCAGCCTAATCTGCATCACTATAGTCAATCAACTCTTGTGAGGACTCACGATATAAAAAAATACTATGTAGAATAGTGCCTTTGAGATATCAAAGAAGTCTCTTAACACCTTCCCAATGGTGTTCAATGACAGACACGATTGACAACGAAAGTAATATCGGGTCATATAATGGTGACATATTGCAGGGCGCTAACAATGCTTCGGTAGATCTGGGGTCAGCAATTGAAGAGGAGGATGAAGGTATAGTGAAACCACCTTTAATGATTGTTGTGGAGATAGGATGTGCACAATCTATTTTAGCTTGTTATAGAAGTCCAGTAATATATTTACTTTGAGAGAGAAGACAACCTTCAGAATGTGAGAGAAATTCTATGCCAAGGAACTTAGGAGCATAGAAAGTCGAGCAAAAGACGCAACTAATGAGAAGGATGGTATGGGAGAGAGCTGGCGAGCTCGGTGTGTCCGAGGGACGAGGTGCTGCGAAAGAGTACACTGGCGAACGAGAATGAGGCGCAAGATGTTTTCAAGGGACGAGAACCCGGAGCGAAAAAATGCTTGAAGGTTGGAAGTTGAGTTTGGGTGAGCCCTATTCCAGATGGCCAAGATCACCCAAGCAAGCAGAGCCGGAGCGGAAGACCCAGACCAAGGCGAGCAGAACTGGAGTGAAAGATCGGGACCAAAAGTCAACATGAAGTTGACTTTCTTAGTCCAGGTGCTCGGACTCGGATGTTTATCCAGATCGCGTTAAATGTGATCCGTTACGACTAGGATAAAGTTTTATCCCCCTCCAGACGCTTGGAACTCTTCTAGGCGCCCCGACCAGAATTATAAATACAGCCCTGATCCCAGAAACCTAGATAGAACACTTGTAAATAATTTCTTCAGTCTAGCTTCGTATTTTAAGTACTTCAATTGTTGTAAAGAGACTTCTTCGCCTGAAAGAGAAATTAATGTGCTTTCCACTTTCTTAGATTAACAATCTCCCCAGTTGTAACCAAGTAATTCGTTGTGCCTCGTTCTTTTTAGTTTCTTAATTATTTTTATGCAAGTGTTAATTTTGTTAAAGTTATAAAAGATCGAGGAAGGTTTTTCGTTGTAATTGCAAGGCTATTTTTACCCCCTCTGGTCGGTCGCCAAGGGTTCTAACAAGTGGTATCAAAGCCAGGACGCCTCAGAAGGACTAATCGCCGATTAAAGTAACGAGACGATGGTCAATGCAAGCATTCACTCACCAAATTTAAGGGAGACTTCACAAATGGAAACGCCGGATGGAGGTATTTTTAAAATGGATTTTGAAAATTTGTTAATAATAAAATATGGTTTTGTAGTTTTGAAAGACAAAGAAGAATATCAGTGGATGAAGGAGGAGCAAGTCGACTTCGTGGCAAATGGTAAAGCAGAGTTCAATTTGCTCAGCGTCCTTCCGCCCTAGGAAGTCAATCGAATCGGTAGCTACGACTCCGCCAAAGAACTCTTGGAGAAGTTCTAGAACTCCACGAAAGCACTTCGGAAACAAAGTTAGGAAGGCGAGACATCCTCCAACCCAGCTAACTGAAGAGAGTTGAAATTTCGTTCTGTTTAAATTTCCCTATACAAAAATTGTACAGGTACAGGACTATTCCTAGCAACCCGCATATTCGATCAGACATGTGTTTGATCAATTAAGCAAGTTCTTGACAGATCAAAGCACACCTTGATCGAAGTACAAGATAGCTGACCTCTTGTGTTGGTATTCAAAACTGATACAAAGAAAACTCGACTAATTACGCAGCGGAATTAAAGAACTAGTCGCACCTTTCCTTTGTAGCTAAAGACTTCTTGATCGTCTGTCGTATTTCTATCCTCTTCTTGTATGTCGTGTGGGCGACAATCTACCAAGACGACACCACCCTCCTTCTCTTCTCGGTTTCCAAACCACCGGCTACAAAAGGAGGCTCTAGGATGGGGCACCTTCTAATCTTTTTCCTTCTTCTTTCCTCTTCTTCCTCTTCTTCTTGCCGCCGGCCACCAATGGATTGCTAGGAAGGGGTGCTAGCCCTAGCTAGGAGAGGAAGGGGGAAAGGGGCACCAACCCTAGAGGGAGAGAGAGGTGTCCCGGCCACAAGCAAGGGAAAAGAGAATTAGCAAAATTAGAAAGTTTGATTTTAGGGGCCACCACCTACTCCTTTTTATAGACTTGACGTCGGTTACAAAGAAAGAAAAAATAACAGAATTTTGTATAGAAAAAATCTAAACCAAACTATGTTAAACCAAACCAAGTTTAACTAAACCAAGTTAAGTTAAATCAAACCAAGTTAAACCAAATCAAGTTAAATTAAACCAAACCAAGTTATGGATGGATGGATGCGAGACTTTATATAGATGGTACAACAGGGACCTAGAGGAGAAATTGGTTTAGGCCTCCTGATGGGCTTGGGCTTTCTGTGTTCGGCCTGAACACCCAACCCAAATCCATCAATAATAACTCATACCACTAAAGGGTTATTATTGAACTACCGCACCAATCCCATATTACAATATGTGCTCTTTCTTATCATGAGTGCGTTAATCTCCCCGTGTTTAAGATATCGTATGCCCGTTAATTAAATGAGTTACTGACAACTCAGTTAATTAACATCTAATTCCAAGAGTAGTACCACTCAACTTTATTATCATGCCGGACTAAGTCCACCTGCAGGGTGTACATGATAATCCTTATGAGCTCCTCAAGGAGACATCATCAACCTAAATAATTAGGGCACGGTTTCCTTCTATAATCAACAACACACCATATAAATAATACTATCTCCCAACTTATCGAGCCTATTGATTTAACGAATAAATCTCACTCATTGATAAGTTAAAGAAATAAATACTAAGTATACGTGCTTGAATTATATAGGGATTAAGAGAACACATCCATAATAGCAGAGGTTCTGTTCTTTTATGTAGTCAGTACAAATCCAAAAATCTCAAATGATCCTGTTCAATACACATATAGTGTACTAGTGTAATTTTATAGTAAAGACAGACTAATACCAAATTACACTACAACCGTACCAATGATTTGTCTCAATCCATCTTGGTTGTGAGTTACTATTTATAATTTATAAGGGGTCGATAACATGATCTTCTGTGTGACACCACACACCATGTTATCTACAATATAAATTAAATGGACAACTGCATTGACATATATATAAATATAAAATGTAAACATTTGACCAAAGTGATTCTCTTTTCAAAATATTTCAAAACAGACGTTCATACAAAAGCTAGGCTTATAGTATGCATCCCAATACTAACAAACCTACGGATGAACAATGGAGACAAGGTAGCGCAACCCCGAGCATGGATCAAAGAACTCATCACTCAGCTCAACAATCTCGGAGAATCAGTAACGAGCCGAGATTCAATCTGCTACGCGCTCAACGGCTTCCCGAGAACACCAGAATGGTCATCCTTAGTAGATGCATACTGTTGGACCGTGATCATTCGATAGAGGGAGGTGAATATCGATTCCAAAAATTCGTCGAGTAAACACAGCGGAAAAAAGAATAGGAAAAGAGAACACAGCTAACACAGTCGATTTACTTGGTTCAGAGGCTGTGTCGACTCCTACTCCAAGGTCCGCACACAAGGGTGCTTTCGTTGGACAATTACTAATAATTCGGAATCAGAGTTACAATGAAAGTACAGGAAATATTAGTAAAAAGAATACCGACAGAAAGTAAGAATTGAAAGGAAAAGCGCGTTGTCGGAGAGCTTTAGCAACGTCGCAAGGGCATAGGAGAGTAATCTGAGAATTTTGAGTTGTTTTTGAAGCTCCACCCCTGACCCTTCTTTTATATGATGCTCGGGGCGCCTGAATCCCTTCCGGGCGCCCTGGTGTGACGTAGCAGTCCCAACCAACGAGCTCAGGTGTCGACGCAGCGATCAGGATAGAGTTTGCCTCCGGGCGCCCGGATCTCTTCCGAGCGCCTGGATCCCTTCCGGGCGCCCGGACCTCTTTTCTCCAGAAAGTCCTTCTCATGTAAGACAAGGTTAGTCTGAGGTAAATATATAATGTATATTCTGCAAAACAACGTATTCACATAGTTTATAAGTTCAACATAAAAAGTATGACTTAGATTCCATTTTTCCAAGACCGAAATCTAGTCAAGATCTCGACTTAGAGTTCCGAAATGGTTCTAAGTCGGATCGGCGCCTAAGTTCCCTTCCCGGGAATGCGTCCTCACAGTCACTCCCCTCTAGTGACTTACCTTTACTTACCTGCCAGACGTCCGGTCAGCCCTTCGACCCGTCTAGACTTCTCGTCAGCTATCCGGTCAGCCCGTTGGCCTAGCTGGACTTCTCGCCAGCTATCCGGTCAGCCCGTCGACCTAGCTGGACTTCGTGCCAAGTGTCCGGTCAGCCCGTCGACCCTCTTGGACTTCGTGTCAGCTATCCGGTCGGCCCGTCGACCTAGCTGGGCTTCGTGCCAGACATTTGGTCAGCCCGTCGACCTGTCTGGGCTTCGCCTGCACACTCGGTCAGAGTGTTAGATCAACAGCAAAACTAACTTAACCTATTTTGTCATTCATCAAAAACTGAGTTAAACCGTTAATGCTAACCGCACCAACACATACTACATCTCTAAGGACTTCAAGGTAAGTACATTAGAGAATTTATTTTCTACTTTTGAACTTCACGAAACTCGATGTGCAGATTCTAAAGAATTCAAAAAGTCGAACAACAATCTTGCCTTAAAAGCTAAGAAGAAAGATCCTGACTCTGAAGCATCGATCGACGAAGATGAAGCGACACTACTAGTAAGAAAGTTTAATAAATTTATTAAAACTAATAAATTTAAATTACAGACGAGAAAGTATTATCGGAACAAAAGGAAGGTCCGATGCTACAACTACAACGAAGAAAAGCACATCAAAGATGACTGTCCAAAATTGAAGAATAAGGACAAGGAAAAGAACAAGAAGTCAGTTCACCCCAAGCATAATCTAAAAGCCACATGGGATG
This sequence comes from Zingiber officinale, assembly GCF_018446385.1. Lineage (NCBI taxonomy): Eukaryota > Viridiplantae > Streptophyta > Magnoliopsida > Zingiberales > Zingiberaceae > Zingiber > Zingiber officinale. The sequence continues at coordinate 135,551,522 of NC_056002.1, forward strand.
ACTCGTCGTCCTCCGAATTTGAAATCGAAACCTATGTTGGACTAGCCCTAATGGCAAACCATCAAAAGGAAGATGAAATCAGCTCAGAGATGAGCATCAATAAAGGGGGAGGATCATCAGAGGAAAGCTACGATAAAGGGGGAGCATCATAATATGAGGTAAGTCAGGTATGCGCCTTATCTCTTGAAAAGTCGTTTAAATTTATTAAGATTTTTTCCAAGGATTTAGTAAAATTAGAAAAATAAAATATAGACTTGAAAGACAATTAGCTAATGCATGCCCCTTAGATTTGTTTGATAATTTAAAATTAGAAAATGATAAATTCAAAATAAAAATCGAAAGTTTGAAAAATGAACATGCATGTTTGAAACTGAATAGCTTTCAAAAACTAAAATTTAGAAAGTATGAAAGGCTAAACAGGTACATTAGAAAACACCAAGGATAAATTAGAAAAGTCCCCAGAAGTTATGTACCTCTCAAATTTTTAATGAATCCAGTAGATAGGAACCTATACTGGGTTCCAAAATCATATTTAAGTTAACTATTTTTCTCGACTTAGGGTTTTTTAGAAAGAAGATTAAATGTTTAAATTTTTTAAGAGGCTTTGTCTAGAAGTGGTTGATGATCCAATAACCAAGAAGACCTAGTGCATCACCATAGCCTAGAAGTCAATTACTGAATTGAATGTTTAATTGACTTACTGTGAAGCATTCAACAAATGCTTCAATTTTTTTTGTTGTTTAGTCTAATCATTAAAATTTATTTAAGTTTTTTTAACAATCTTTTGAAATTATTTTTGTGAATTAGTTATTACAATGCAAATGTTTTAAATTTTACCAAAAAATTTAACTTTTTGTGAAAATTTTCTGTTCAACCCTTGTAAAAAATTTTTAAAAGAAGTTTTTTTCCCCATCGGCTTTAAAATTTTGAAAGTCAATTTAAATGCACCTCACTTTTAATGTGATTAAAAGGGGGAGTAGTAAAGATTAAGTCTAGGGGGAGGATAGTCTAATTTTGATTTTTAAATTTTGTACTTAATTTTTGTACTTGCAATTGGGGTAACTTGCAATTTTGGGTAGTACAATTTTAATTGTTAAATTTTGTACTTAATTTTTGTACTTACAATTTTTTTTGCAAAAATTATAATTGCTATTTAGTTATGGTTTATCCTAACTTAACTTGGGTTTGATCACATCAAAATGGGAAGATTGTTAATACTCCAAGGTAGCTTTGATGTAATCAACCAAGTCAGGTTAGGTCTTATTAATTTTTAACCCTGTGTCTCAGTGTGCAGGAACTTAGGAGCATAGAAAGTCGAGCAAAAGATGCACCTAGCGAGAAGGACGACATAGGAGAGAGCCGACGGGCTCGGTGCGTCCGAGGGACAAAGTGCTGCAGAAGAGTACGTGAGCGAACGAGAAGAAGGTGCGTGGCGTTTCCGAGTGACGAGAAGCCGGAGCGGAAGATTGCTCGAAGGCCGGAAGTTAGGTTCGAGTGAGCCCTATTCCGGATGGCCGAGATCACCCAAGGAAGCGGAGCCGGAGCGGAAGACCCAGACCAAGGCGAGCGGAACCGGAGTGGAAGATCGGGACCAAAAGTCAAAAGGAGGTTGACTTTCTTGGTCCGGGCGCCCGAACCCAGTTTGGGCGCCCGGGCTCAGATGTTTATCTGGATCGCATTGAATGTGATCCGTTGCGACGGGGATAAAGTTTTATCCCCTCCAAGAATTTGGAACCCTTCCAGGCGCCCCGACCAAAGCTATAAATATAGCCCTTATCCCAGAAGCTTAGATAGAACACTTATAAATGATTTCTTCTATCTAGCTTCGTATTTTTAGTATTTCAACTATTGTAAAGAGACTTCTCCGCCTAAAGGAGAAATTAGTGTGCTTTCTACTCCCTTGGATTAACAACCTCACCGGTTGTAATCAAGTAATTTGTTGTGCCTCATTCTTTTTAGTTTCTTAATTATTTTTATGCAAGTGTTAATTTTGTTAAAGTTATAAAAGCTCTAGGAAGGTTTTTTGTTTGTTATTGCAAGGCTAATTTTTCTCCCCTCTAACCGGCGGCTAAGGGTCCTAACAAGTATTTTATAATCAAAATAACACTCAACATGCTTTTAAAAATGACAAAAAAATATCAAAGAGATATAATTTTCTTTTCATAGGAAAAATACAAGTGAGCTTGCTAAAGTTATCAATAAAAATAGTATAGTAAAGAAAATCCTGATTTCAAAGAATAGGAGCAGGATCTCATACATCAGAGTGAATAATTTTTAAAGGAAAGTTAGAGTTGTGAGTAGAGGATACAAAAAGTAGTTATGAGATTTTGCTTTCATACAAGCTTCACATAAATAAGATGATAACACTAAAGAAGTTGGTAAACCAAAATGATTAATAATGTTCTGAACAAGATGTAAAGACGAATGACCAAAATGTGCATACCAAGAGAATTTGTCTGTGTGTTCTCCAACAAAGGTTTTGAGAGAGGTGTGTTGAAGATGATAAAAACCATTTTTAGTGTCCCCTTGAAGTAGAATAATTCCTATCATGGGATCCTTCACAAGATAATAATGAGAATGAAATTCAAAAAACACATTATTATCAAAGTAAGTTGATGTACGAAAAGTAAAATTTTAGTAATAGAAGGAACATGAAGCATGTTGAACATGCGAAAAATATGACCATATAAATGAAGGGATGTGTTTCCAATGTGAGCAATTTGCAAACCTGAGTCATTGCCTATTTGTACCACGTCAGGTCCATGATAAGACGAAGCTTTTGTAAGAATATCATACTCCGGTGTAACATGATGAGTCACTCTAGAATTTGGATGTCATCCTAGGATTTCAGAAATCGATGGCATTGCATTAGGAGGGATAAAGAGTGAGAGCACTCCAAAATGAAATGATTGAGTATTAGATTGCCAAGATGAGGGAGGGTGTCGATTTGATGATACAAGTCCTCCTAAAAAATTTGAGTCATATCTTTTATAACAATTTTGAGCATGATGATCATAGTTGAAGCAAATATAACAGCGTCCTCGACCTCTACTTCGACCTTAGCCTCTGAGACCTTCAATCTGATTTTGATGACCATGTTGGGGAGGAGGCTGATTATGTTGATCAGGTTGCGGAGCTTTGCTAATCATGTGTGCCGATAAAGATAGAGAATCTGACATCCTTTGAGATTATATTTGTAGAAGTCTTTCATAAGAGGATAGCATACTATGAAGAGTTTCGAGTGACACTTGATCAATGCGAGTCATCACACTGGGAATAATACTATCATATTAAGGATCTAAACCTGCAAGAACATGCATTAATAGTTCTGGATCAAAGACTGGATGCCCAATTACAACAAGATTGTTGGCAATGATCTTGACTAATTGCATATAGTTATTGATAGAGGCATCTCCTTGTTGCACAGACTGTAATTGTAGATGAACTTGGAAAACCCGTGCTTAAGAGTGGGATGCAAAAGAATGATCAAGAGTTTCTCAAACCAAACAAGAGGTGTTGAGCTCGACGAGCATGAGAAGTATATGCTCAATAATTGATAAGATTAATCAAATCAAGACGAATTGATCTTTCTTAAACCAAATAGTATAGGATGGAACATTTTTTCGAGGTGGGGAGAAAGTACCATCAACATGACCAAGTTATGAACATAAAGTAAAGGAAGAAATTGTAATTTCCATAGTAAATAGTTATCGTAGTCAAGTTTAACAGCAAAAGAGGGAACCATGTGAAAAGGAAATGATGTATTTTGTGGAAATGATGTATTTTGTAATGGCGTAGGGATCTCAGTAAAACTGCAAGATGTCTTTTTTTTTTGCACTATATTTTTGTTTTCCTTTTTTTTTTTTGCTCTCTGGTTTTTTCCCCTCCTTTTTTTGGGTAACAAACGGAGAATGGAGAAGGAAAGAGATGAATAAAACAAATAAAAAGCAAGTCTACCTTGCTACGATAGACATTGCTAAAGTTGCTGTCGTCGACGGAAAAGAGTTGATGAAATGAAAAGAAAAGTTATTGCTGTCAAAGCTACTGTCGCCATCATCGAAGTTGTCGAGATTGTCGTACTGTAGACGATGATATCAAATTAGCTTGAAGAAACTCTTGTAGCTGTTGTAATAAAAATTCGGAAGAAGAAAATTGGAAGCAAGAGAAGATGACTCTGATATCATGTCAAAACTAATAAATAGAGGGAAAAAATAGAATAGAGAATAATTTTTTGATATATCATTTACTAAAGTCATTAAGCTTAGTTATATAAGTTATCCAAACAATAATTAAAAAAATTAAATATGATATATAATTATAAAGTATAGTAATAAATATAATAAATTTGAAAAATATTATTTTTACTATTTGATCTTGATTATGACTTTTATCTTGATTGTGATACTTAAATATTAATTCAAAATTATTTTCAGATAATGTTTCAACCCAACTTTCACTATGGAGTTGGCGATTACTCACTTGACATCTGTTGCTGTTCTCTTGAGGAGAGGTATCATCATTCTCTATCCTTGCAGAATGTCTCAACTCCTTTGGCAACATAACCGACAAGCAATCTCTAGATTTCAAGAAGGCTCTGTGCCATTCAAGTACTAAGGTATCCCTTTAGCGTCGCAAAAACTGAGGCACTCAGACCATGGGACTCTAGTGGATTCTCTTATTGGGAAGCCCAATTCATGGTCGAACACACCTAATGCATATTCGGGAAAATAAAATGGAATCGTTCAGCATTATAATAAGATCTACTCCATATGTCAGTCTTTTATTTGGACAAGTATCCACCTATTTCCTTGAGTCATTGTTTGCTCACTGGAGGAAGAAGGAGACTATGACTTGCGTGACTCGAAGAAATGGAACAAAACATTGCTCTCTTGGATTTCATGGAACATTCAAGAAAATTAGGGCACATTTTCGATCAAATGGATTCACCATTTGATAGATATTTGATTAGCTTAGGATGCCGCCGTCCATCCATGCCCACCTTAAAAAAACAAAAAAGGGAAGGTGTTTTTTTAATTTATTTTTTATTATTTTAAGAATATTATATGTATTTAATATTTAAGATTTTTAAAATTTAAGAGTTTGATTATAATGGATTTGAACCAACAAATTTTTCTTCTAAAATTTAGTGATCCTGTCCGAGAGTAGAGGTGAGGAATGCTGGGAATATGACGCTCCTATTGACTGTGTGTGGACCTCCGACGAGACCAGCATATAAGCACAAAAGAGTCAGTGTCGAGCCAGGGAGTGGTTCCCCGGCGATGGTCCTCCGACGCTCAAGTCAGATCTTCAGCGAAGGCAACAAGCAAGCAAAGAAACGAAAATGACAGCGTAACTGTAGCTACAGTAGAATGCACATACCTCCATCGAAGCTTGGGGTCATATATATAGGGCTCTCGGGGGGTGTGCGTGCACGTCTCTCGAGGCATGCACGCATCTCAAAGCTCTCCCCCTGATAGGATGTGTCAGAAAAGTGTACCTGACATCATACCTCAACAATCCGAGCATATCTTGACAAGACAGTGGAAGCTTCCGTCGTACGATTTTCTACCTGATAATGCCACCGACCATGTTGTCTTCCTGCGACACGAGTCTCGAGGAGGTTACCAATTGATCCTACCTCTGTCTGCTAGTTGGCCGAGTGGGTGGGCCTCTCGGCCAACTTTTGTATGCTAGGGGGTCGAGCGGGGGAGGCCGCTCGGCTACTTCTGCTGTCTGGGTCGAGCGGGACGACCGTTCAGCTACTTCCATTGTCCAAGTTTGCTGGGTCAGGTTTGCGCTTTGATGGCTGTGATCTGACCTGTGGCCGATTCGGATGTCCGCCCGACATATGCCCAGCTGCTCGGCAAATGTCTTGCCGGTCAATACATGCTTTGGTGATAGTTTTGAGCGTCAGATGCTCGATATGAGATCAAGCTGTAATAACGTCGGACCAACCATTCCCTAGTCCAATCGGCAGATGAGGTCGCCCGATCGGGCGCTAGCCCGGGGCATTGACCGCCTTGGCTTTGACCTTCCACGTGGCGTTGACCTCTCTGCGGGGCGAGGCCCGACCTTGTCATCGGATCATTTAGGTTTTCCTCTTTGGTTACAGGGTTCAAAATTAAAAATTTTAGATACTCATAAGATATATTATATATATTTAGAATTTATGATTTTAGGATTTAGGGATTAGGGTTATAATGAGTTTAAGCTAATAAGATTTTATCTTGTAGAGTATAGAATTTAAGATTAAAAATTTAAAATACTCACATAGTATAATTCTTTTTAAATAATAATAATAATAATAATAAATTCTACAAAATTGATCCTATGTTCATGTTCATGGCTTTAGGATCTAATTTGGGTAGGTCCGATCAATTCTAAATCACCCTTTCACAAAAAGAGCATTTTGTAAATAAATAAAAATGTAAAATATTTTCATAATATTAAAATTTTAGCCGATTTGAATTTTTTTTCTTCATGTTTTCATAATATATTTTTAAGTATATTAATTTTAATTTAAAGTAATTCGAATTTTTCTATAACTAAACCGATAAATCTATATTATTTAAAAAATTTAAAATTTTAGTATTTTTTGAATGAAAAATTTTAGAAACTAATTGATAGTGTTGGTTAGTGATCTTATGTTTTATAATGAGTTTGTAAAAAATTTTATTAAATATTTAAAAAATAAAAAATTTAAAAATGTACTATTCTCGATTTATGCTATTAAATTTAGATCCCGAAGCATAATGCATTAAAAATATTTTAAAAAATATATTAATTTTAATTACAAACGAAACTAATTGATAAACATGAGGGGTATTTCATAAATATGGTATATATGATTTGGATATTATCAAAATTAGATGCGTAATTTAATTAATACTGAAATGGTTCTGTAAAATGACGTAAGATTTTAGCAGGTTTAAAACAATATCTAAACTTTGGGGGTCATTTTAAACTTTTCTCAATTTATCAATGTATTTATTCTCCAACCTCACGTGTTAAGCATGTGTCTCCGCTTCTCTATCCCCACCCTCTCCTGGGATAGCGTAATAAACACTCCTGGCCGAATCCTCGGTCTCCGACGCTCTCTCCTCGCCGCTCTCGCCGCGGGCGAACGAGGTCCGCTTCGCCCTTCCCACCGAATCCAAAGTGAGTCTCGCTATCTCTTCTTCGCCCTCCTTTCCGTCCATTGTATTCAATCTTTGGTTTCCATGCTTGTAAACCGTGGAATATCATCGATTTCTTGGAGTACGATCAGTGATTCCCTAGGTTCTTATCTGTTCTTTTGTTTTTTTTTTTAAAAAATCTTTTTGCCTTTTGTCGTTAATGGTATATTTGATGCCTCTTTTTTCCGGACGTTCTTGGTTTGCTTCGAAAATAGGGTTTTAGGAAGCCCTAATTTTTGTCACTCGTTTTTCAATCTTTAAGTAGGTTCAGCTAATCTTGGTGTTTCTTGTGTGGAAACATCTTGATTTCTTTGATGGACTGCAACTACAGTTCGTTGAAATTGCTCTTGTTCTTTAGGTCGCCAAGATCTTGATTGCATCTATTGTTTCTTTCCTGATGCATGTTAGTGACAAGAAAGTATCATGCCTAGGTATAGGACTGGGCCAAGGACCGACGAGTATAGTAGCGAAAATTGCAATCTGGATCTTAGGATCTTATGATCAAATTGATTGAACTCATCCAGTTCTCAAGTAGGATTTCAATTGGGCTAGGACTTTATGAACCTACAATTTGATCGTATGCCTATTTCTCATTCCTATATAGGATTTTGGTCCCGACAATCTTTAAGTAGGTTAGCTAATCTTGGTGTTTCTTGTGTGGATACATCTTGATTTCTTAACTGAAATGCCTATCAGGAATTCCTGAGGAAAGATGGGTTGTTTTTCTTCAAGTGTGTAGATATATCTGCTCCAACTAAAGGAAGTAGTGGTAGATTGATACTTTGAGAATATCTTTAATTGGAGTTGTAATTTAAAATGTTATCATCCTTTAAAATTGCTCAAGTTCATCAAGCCACCAAGATCTTGATTGCATCTATTGCTTGTTTCCTTGATGCATGCTAGTGACTAGAAAGTGTATCAAGCCTAGGTGTAGGACTAGGCCAAGGACCGATGAGGATTGTAGTGAAAATTGCAATATGAATCGTAGGATCTTATGATCTGAATTGATTGTATTGATCCAATTATCAAGTAGGATTTCCATTGGGCTAGGATCTTTTCTATGCCTATTTCTTATTCCCATATAGGATTTTGGTCTCGCCAATCTTGACTAGAGAGAATATATTTACATTCAATTCAACATTTTAAAAATTTACATAGGATAAACCGATAAACAATTTTTTTTTGTACGCGTCATATCATTTGAAAATATTTTCAATTATAAGGCTATAAGATTAATTTTATTTATTCTTCATAATATTGGAATGATATTGTTTAAAATGTTTGTATTAATACTGTATAATGGAAGTTAATATGTATAATAAATTACAAATGTCAAATACATTCTAAAATATTTTAATTTAATTGTTGGATCATACAATCCTATGGTTTGGACCATAATTTGTTGCTAGTTAGGATTTCAATCTTGGCAATTGCTGATGAGGTCTAGGTTTGGGCCCAACAACGATTGAATAAGAGTGAGTTTGCTCGTTGACTCTCACAACTCACTTAAGAGTGAGTTTACTTGTTACAACTGTACTTTGCCCAAGTGTTTTTCCTTTGGTTAAAACCTCAGTTTATCGGATGCACTAACCCACGATTTGCTTCACATGTCATTCTTCACTCGATCACTTACATAGTCCATCTTTTGCAACTCTTGTTAAAGCTACCAACTTAATGCTTCTCATCTTGCAGTCCATGTGCCATTTTTCACTCATTCACTTACATAGTCCACCTCTGGTAGCTCCCAACAAAGTTTTTTAACTTAATACTTTTCGTCTTGCAATCCCTTGGATGTCACATATTATCCTTATCTGGTCTTCATCCTTCCCCGCCAGCACTTCTAGCTATCCAACCAACGCAAACATAGTTGTGTCAAGTTAAAGTCCTTAACCTTCATGTGCGCTCTACCAAGTCCCTGCACAATTTCATCCACACATTAGTAGCACAAACAAACTTAACTTAAATTCCTTGCCAACATATTAAAACTCCTTGGTCAAACATGGGCACTTAAAGCACGATTGCACTAATAAATCGCCAGTTTACTTGTTGGCAGTTAGGGCAAACCTAACTAATGTCAATCGACTCAATACCTATTTGGTCGAATCAAACCCATTTGGTCGACTTAATCATGTTCAATTGGATAAGATCACATATGTTAACAGATAGTTGAATGGTTGACTCAAATCCATTCCAATTGACTCAAATGGATAAGACTGCCAATTTATATACTTGCTTTAATCAATTCAAACAAAATTTAGTCAACAAAAAGCAATCTAATTCTGACTAGGTATAATTCAAGCCTATTCAGTCAACGGAATATGCTCAGAGACTTTACTTGCTTATGCTTTTGTAAACCTACGTAAAGCTTTGGGATTGAGCTTGACATCAACTCTGACGAGAAACTCATTGTTCGTTAGCCTAAGGCATTCAACAAGACAAATAGCTCAAAAATACGAAGCATAAGATTAGAATTTTTACATAATTTGACAGTTCATTGTCTTTAGATTTCCACATTGTTGCAACTTTATATTGCTAAGAGTACACCTCTCGTAGAGAGGTCCCAAATCCTTTGGATACACCAAACCCTTAGCTCATTCTGTATGTTATTCTTCACTATGCCATGTCTACATAGGTCACTTCTTGTGTCTATCATTAAAGTCATCAAACTAACTTCATGCTCCTCATCGTGCAACCTCTCAGATGTCCATACCATTCTTCGTCAATCTCTAGTTAAACTCTAAGTCGTCAACTCGAACAGCATGGCCGCACAAAGTCAACTAAGATGATTCGACCTCATTGAATCACAATCTCCTCAAGCTTTATAAACATCCTACTAAATTTATATAAACTTCATGCACATGTCTTTTGCATATATCAAAATATTGCGGTTGAACCTGACCACTTAGGCCGTGATGGCACTAACATGTCTTAAACGATGACTTGATATCTTGCTTTATTATTTCTTGACTGGAAACAAATTGAAGGAGACTTGATGCTTATAGCATTAAACTCAGTTTTTAGAGTAATAATCATGCCATTTTGAATCAATCAAACAATTTGGGCCTACAACATACACTAGCAATGTTGAATTTAAGAGCTTACTTGGAAAGAATTGCCATTAGACGTGGAAGCTACTGTGTGTTCCATTCACTTCATTATAATCTTGAACTTGCCTTTTATATAACCTACATTTTTCCTATGGAGTATATATTTATCTATTTCCTCTTTTCTGTTCAAGAACAGATTCTGTTGTAATTTGATTCCCATAGTTCAGCAGCTGCTTTCCTTCAGAAACAAAAGTACAAGTATCAGGTTTTCACTTGAAATGATAACTCGGAGTTGTATTTGTTTTTGTATTTAGAACTGATAGTTTCCCTTCTTTAACATATATTATTCTATATAAGTTATAGTTCTTATAAGTTATTCTTGAGCAAGTTGTTTGTTAACCCCTGATCTTGTGTCTAGAAATCACAGGCAGAATTTTCATATGAAGGATGCACTTTATGTTAACTTTCTATTTAAGCATAAACAGAAATGAAAGTAATATTTTAGGTCATTCTCATCTTCTTACTTGTTTCACGATATAATTTAGTTGTGACTCTTCGACCAGTTCTGCTTTCTATATACATGTGATTGAGTTGTAAACTCTTTATGCCTCTATGGACACTATTTGGTCTTTGATGTCTACTTTATACAGAGGAGTGATTGCAAGTTGTTTAGGTCATCATTTTATTTGACAGGGAAACAGTTAATCTTTTGGATGCTACTTCTTAGTTCTTTGAGCTCTCTGCTATGCGTCTTGCTGGAAAAGTAGTGCTAAAAAAGTTATAAATGAATCTTATTCCTGTGCATTTAGTTCAAAATTGCAAAGAAGAGAGAGAGAGAGAAGGCTGTATCAAATTCTGAAGAACGAGCTAAAGAATCTGGACCTGAATGTGCATCTGAAAGTGTTGTATCAATCAATTCCTTCTGCAGTCCTTTGCAGCAACCATCCTTCACTTTGGAGAATCAAGCTGTATTGGGAAAGAGAAAAATAGTGCCTGAAGACAATCCAAAGTCTTAAGGACTGTGACGAGTACTCTAGCAACAAAATAAACATGGTGCCTGAGAAATCTGATACAAGATCTGCCATAACAGGTGTATCCAAAGGGGCCGCACTAGGAATTTGGGATGCCAAAGATGAAGGTACATGTGAGAAAATGGATTCCACCAAGACTAGGGAGTGTGCTATTACTTTGAAGGTGCTGATGAATCATCCTGTTGGCTGGGTCTTTAACCAACCTGTGGATCCAGTGAAACTAAAAATTCCAGATTATTTTTCTATTATCTCCAAGCCAATGGACTTGGGTACAATAAAACATAGACTTGGAAGCAAGCAGTATTTGAGCACTTCACAATTTGCAGCAGATGTAAGACTGACATTTTCTAATGCAATGCGGTATAATCCACCTGGAAATGAGGTTCATATCATGGCTAAGAAATTAAACAAGATGTTCAATGTGAAATGGAAATTATTGGAAGCAAAGTGGAAAAAAGAAAGTATGGATATTCCACTATCAGTGACAAGTATCATGGAGAGAAAGCAAGATCTCCAGAAAAGGTCCAGCACAATTTCTTTTTTGAAAAGGACCATGACATCTGCAGAGAAACTTAAGTTGAAAAAAGAAATATCAAAATTATCAGTAAAAGAAGTGCCACCTCGTTTGCTTACTCTCCTTCGAAGCAAACATATAATCAAACAAGTTAGAGACTTAGGTGAGGTAGACGTTGATCTGTTTGATGAAGGGACTTTATGGGAGCTTTATCAAGCTACAAAGAGTTGTTTTGATGCAACTGAGGTAATAAGCTGTTTGTGTCTCTAATTATTATTATCATGCCCAAGTTTCTCTGTTATTTTTTTACACAAGTTGGTTGTTTTTTTTATTTTCAGTATAAAACAAAAACTAAAATATTCCCATTTACTGAGCAGATGAAGAAATGTGCCGGTCGACCACCGCAAGATTCTTACAAAGGTGTGGCTGTCAGTTCTTTTGACATCATCTTCACTTTGGCTCATTGAAGCTAATTGAAAGATCTGATGTAGGCACACATGATGCTGTACCTCAAGCTAATCTTGTTGATAAGCCCATGAGCCCTTCAGCCTGCAAGAGATGTGTAAACAGGCCCACCTGCAATCCTTGTAATCACTTCAGTCGACCATCATCAAGCGGTGAGTTTCCAGTTTGTTGGAATCTCCATTTTATTAATTTTTTATTATTGGTCTTTTGACATCTTTTATTTGATTGGTTTAGAACTTGGTTCAGAAAGACCTTCAGGAGGGCATTTCTTTCCTCATTCACCTACATATGATGTAGTATGAATCTGCCACTTGGGTTAATTGATTTGTCACTTCTTTTAACAAATCAACTAATGATTTTCTTGCCATACGTTTTTATTAACTGCTGTCCACAGGATTGTAGAAGAACATCAATAGGTATGCATATTGATTTTCCTAATCTCGAATTCATTATGCAAATTTTATAATCTTACTTCAAGGGTGTCTCTTTGCTTGAGTTTAAATCGTGTATCCATATTTAGGCCATTATGTGGAACTTGCAGGTGTTGATCTCAGAAAGAAAGATACTGTACACTCCCATCCTCTTCCTTTAACTACACCTGGTATTGTTCTAGAAGGTTCCAATAGATTTCCTTCTGATTTTTGTGCTCTTCTTAGTCTTATTTTGTTTTTCTTCCCATCAAGCAGACATTGGTTTTCCTTATGAGGAACAATGGTCGCCAAGCAAAGCTCTGCGTGCTGCATCATTGAGGAGCCGTTTTGCAGACACTATTCTGAAAGCTCAGCATCAGTCACTTGTAAACGCAACTACCTTTATTCTTTTCTAGATTTTCGGATGTTTTAATTTTTCTTATTTTTCATTTTGTTTGGACTAATGTAGAATCCTACCTTTTGAAAAGTTTGATGCATTACTTGGTTGCTATCTACAAAATTTTCATTAGGGTGAAAAGGTGGACCCAGTTAAGTTGCAACAAGAAAGAGAGGAGATAGAAAAGCTACAGCAACAAGGTAAATTTTTTAAAATAAATACTTATGTACCTTTCCTATGAAAGACATGTAGATTAAGATTCATTAGCAGCCTCCATTTACCTTCTAAAATTCTACTTCTGTAACATCTTTTTTATTTGTTATCTTAATTTGTATGTTTGAGTGAACATTAGTGTCCGTTTATCTTAGAAGATGGAAGATAACTTACATGATTAAAACAATTTTAGAAAAATTTTATTAGTTCTTTTTTTTTCTATTGGTTGGTGGTGCTACATGGGTAAAGCTATACCGTCTTCTCCCGTAGCTTTACTTGCAAATGAAGGAGGGTGACTTGTATGGGAGTTTTGGTACCATATTGTGTCGTGTCAATATAATTTTGATATTTTTTAATATTAAATATATTAATTAAAAAAAATTAACTTAAATATTAAATAAAATAAAATAATAATAATAAAAAATGTGTGATCGCAGCACCCCGTGATCACCTCCGTGGGCTCACGAGGGTATTGCGATCCCATGCCGCAAGGTCACAGAGGCTTATGTGATCCTGTGGTGACCTTCGTAAGATCGCAAAGGTGACTGCCGGATTGTGAGGGCGCCTCCATCCCACGGCAGCCCACGGTGCCAGTGTTGGGCGGTGGGTGTGGGCAGAATGATAAATTTTTTTCGTTTTGTCTGCACTAGATGAAATTTTAAACTTTGGTGACTCGAACCTTGGTTATTCGGGGATGACGGACCAAAGGAAAGAGGTGCCCCTCATAGAGGGGAAGCTCGAGATAGTAGGGGTCATGAAGGAGTGGGAGAGAATTTCTTTTCTTGTTTACAGCGGGAGTCTTTTTCCTCTGAACTGCCCATATATTTTGTTGACTAGGAAAAAAAATTCATCAACCATAATTTTTCATCATGCCAAGTACTAAAATTTCCCCCAAAAAAATCAAGTGTAAATCATTTCCCCATAAAATTAGTGTATTTTCAATTGGCTTGGAAAAAAAAATTCCATTGACGGTCATTTTCAATGGCACCAAATACTGAAAAGTTCATGAAGTATTTTTGGTGAAATATACTATCCCTTTAGTGTAGCTTGTTTTTATTTGGTGTTTTTTCTTGTAAAATTCACTCTTGCAATCGTCCTATTCCTTGGAACAGAGAAAGCCAGGATCAAGGCAAAAATTAAAGCCGCCGAATTCGCAGCAAAAATGAAGGCAGAAGCCAAAGTGAAATCTCAAAGAGAAGCAGCACGCTTGGCCTTGCAAAAGGTATATTATTAGGAACTTCGAGTAATTTCACCTGTGCTACATTTACACCATCTTTTGTGTCAGATGGAGAAGACTGTTCAGATCGATAACAGTCATTTACTACAAGATTTAGAAAAATTTGGCTGGTATCTACCGCGCCTGTCTGATATGCCTCACGAGAAGTCCTACAATTTCGTTCTTGATCGTGAAGTACCGCCGCCTTGTCATTCGAATCCATTGGAGCAGCTGGGCTTGTTTATGAAGAAGGATGACATTGACGAGGTCGATGACTGGATCTCGGAAACTGCAATTGCCGATGTAGAGGAAGGAGAAATATATTTCGGATAGTTGGTAACAAATGAGAGCTCTCTTTTATTTTTTGATAGAAAATAATATGGCCATACATTTATTTCTTTTTAGAAGAATGCTCTACTGGTCAGGTGAAAAGGGAAGGAAGTGCTGTCATTTAGGGCGACTATGATTTTATTTTTTGGAGGTTACACGTTCGGTTGTCTTCGTCGTCACCATTGATAATGCTTTGAAAAGGCTTAATTTCAAGGTGAGTTATGCTGAAAAAGAGAGGAAAATAGTTGAGGGTTTGTAAAATGTTATATATATATATATATATATATATATATATAGTGCTTATTGTGTAGATTTATATTTGATACGATAGCTAGCTTTAGTTTTCTGTGTTGTTTACTCCTTGTAATACAGGATGAAGGAAAGCTCATTACAACAAAACACTATGCAAATATCAATGACAATTTTATAAGAATTTACCATATAAATGATATTTAGTGATGTATATTATAGTTATAATAATATTATATCATATTTATAATAATAATTTACTCTACCATTTCAACCTTAAAATCGTTGTCAAAGCAGAGCATGGATAAAATGAAGTAGGCAGTGGGCGATCACCCACAAATTATGTATCTGGCAACAATGAAGTTGCTAAGTAACATACTACCACCACTCGGTGGCAACCACAATCTTCTATATCATCATCAGAGTTCGAGTGTCGACACTCGAACAACAGCTAGGATCCAGCATAACACACAATCTAATACAACAAAAACTACTGGCAAAAGACTAGGAGGGGGGTTCATCATCTGAGAGCATTCACAAATGCTAGGAGCGACTCGACGTCCCGCTTCTCCGACGGATATTTGATTGGTTTAGACATCGTCTTTGGGAAAAACAAAATTGTAGGGAAGCTTTTCAGTTGCAGTTCTTCCTTTGCGAATGGCTTCTGATCACCATCAGCCTGGAACTTTCCTACTTTGATGCCCGAGCCAGAGAGTTTCTCCGCCAGCTCCACGTACGATGCTTCCATCGCCTGAATTAGAAACCAAACGTCAGTCAGTGATCGCTACCTTGAGCTAACATCGTGAACTTGATGAAGAAAAGTAGACCAGTGTTTCTTACTTGGCAGAATGGGCACCAAGGGGCATAAAGGACGACCAGCCATGGCTCCTCTCGCTTCTCGAGTTTCAGCAAATTCTCGATGCCAGGCCTGCTGAGATTGAAGATGGTGTTCGTCTCAAAGATGTCTGGTATTCCACCAACACCGTTAGATGTTACGACTCCATTGCCATTGGCAGCCGAAATTCCTCCCTCTTCCTTGAGGTTTCCCTTGTGGAGTCCACACTCCTTGGCCTTGGCATCTTCCCACCACCACCTACCTTCACGCTCATGCTGACCCGGCAAGACTGGTCTTGTGCAGGGCTCACAACCGATAGAGACGTACCCCTGTGAGTGCAATGTGTTTACAGGAACGTCCATGGTTCTTAGGAAATTCCACATATCTTTTCCATCGACATTTGCGACAGGGTTCCACTTTATCAGGCTACCGAGACCATCGACCCCTTCAAACACAGGGTCAACCTGTATGCACAAACAGATCAATTCGATAAGTTCAAACTCTGATCAGAACAAGCATGTAGCAGATACATCAAACACAAAGTGATTACCTGAACAACAGGGATATTGGCTCTGGTGCCAGGGGATTGATCCTTTCTCTGCCCAGTGATCCACGCGCGGAGGCCTTTCAGCATTCTCCTTAGAGGTCTCACCTTCCTCACCCGGCAGCATTCCTGGTGCCCATCTTCGTAAAAGGAGAAGAGGCCTTTGCTTCTGACAAGGGCATGTACTTCCCCTGCATCAGGAAACATGTACTCGATGTTGATCCCGTAGTGCTTCTCTACGGTATCAAAGAATCTGTATGTCTCAGGATTCAGCCTCCCGGTATCAAGGCTGAAGACTCTAAATGGCCGACCAGTTAATTTTGCATATTCTATCAAAGCTACATCCTCTGCTCCGCTGTTTCAAAAAAACTCCCGTGTCAGTTACAATCGTCTGTCTAAAGGTTTTCAAAAACGAGAATAATCTATGCTTCACACAAGAGCATAACAATCAAAAGCAAAAGATTAACCTTCTTATGCTTATCCAACAAATTGTTATCCTGATTCACCTTAAATCATAAATAAACAAATCATACTTTTTTACGGTGAAAGACCTTAAATCATAAACAGACGCATCATGCTTTAAAACCTTCATATATACTATAGTCTTCAGCAAGACAGCTGGGGAAGAGGACTCATTGAAAAAGTCGCCTCTATGCATTCTCAGCTCTTAACCAAGGTGATCTGAATCTAAGAGTTCTTCTATGCTGCCTGTTTAATCTCTCAAAGTGTTTGATTTGTTGGTTTACAGACATTCTCACCCCTGCCTTAAAACTTAAATTGCAGTATCATAGTTTATCAAAAACAAAAATATGAATTAGAAGGGAAAATAATGTTGTTAGTGCAAACTACAAACAATCAAACAAGTGTTGTATTGAATTTCATAAATAGTACGCTTGTGTAATTCGTGGTAAATTCAAACACAATCAATATCCAAAACAAAACCAGATCAGTAGATAAGAAATAACGCCTCTTAACCTGAAAGCAATGGCGATTTCATTGCCGAACATCTCCAAAGCCCGATCTATGATCTCCAGCGGAGAAGCGATCTCGAGCTCCTTATCCAGCTTCTCATAATCGACGGTGTCTTCCTCTCCCACTGCGGCGCCGGACGCTTCCACCGCCGCCGCGGCGCGGACGGCCGAATCAGCTCTGTTGGTAGGCTCCAAGGCACGGCACGGCCGCGCCAGCATCAGCCGCCCCCTGGGACGGACGGGAGCTGCCGCCGCCGCCGCCGCCACAACCGATGCATCCTGCCGCTTGACGGATCCAACTACATAGATCCGACAAAAAAAAAATCAAGAGTTTGAGAAGAAAAGAGGGAATCCACGAACGCACAGAGGCGCACGTACCTGACGATTCTCGGGAAACGATCGAATAGGAGGAAATGGAGCTGGGGAAAGCGGTAGCAGACGCCATTGTAGTAGCGAAATCCCTAAAAAAACAAGGAAGAAGCAGGGTTGTGAAGCTCCTCTGTTTGCGCTCGTGCCACGGAGAACTGGATGGTCGAGGGAGGAGTTAAATAGGAATTCGCCACGGAAGAAGAAGGGCGGTTTGGATTCAATGAATCTGGACGGAATTGCGGCCGATGCCCACTAGGGCATCCTGCGGCCGTGCTCGTTTTCGATCTGAGAAAGGCGACCTTTCGAAAAAGGCAACACCACAAGCTAATTTTTTTAATTATTAAAAAATAGGAAAAAAAACGCAGGGATATTTCGCGGAGGCGGACGAGGAAGAAGGTCGGACCCGTCGGAAGGTAAAATGCATGGCGTAAGTGCTTAAGTGGACCGGCAATTTTATCAAAGGACACCTCTAAATTTGCCAATTCTCTTCTATACCCCTGTCGTTATAAGTAAGGTAAATATATTAACGTGACGTTTGGTTTACGAGTTTGGGAATGAAAAAATGGATTCATTCCTAAACTTTATGTTTTGTTGATGGAAATGAAATCAAAATTTTGAAATGAAATCCAAAAACTTGGGTATGGATAAAACCCACCCTCCTTTGGGTTTTGATGGAATAGGAATGTGAATTAAGTTTTAGACAAAAATATCCTTAGTATATGTATTCAATTTTTTTTTTAATTTCACTCACTCTCCTTATTCTCTCTCATAATATTTTCTCTCTCCTTATTTTATCATCACACTTTCTCTCTCAGCATACTTTCTCTCTCCTCATTCTCTCATCACACATTCTCTACCATTTTCTCTCTATATTCTCTCCCATTATACACTCTCTCTCCTCATTTATCTCTCTTCATTCTCTTCCATCACACTTTCTCTCCTATTACACACTTTCTCCTTATTTTTTCATCATACTTTCTCTCTCATCGTACTTTCTCTTTCATCGTACTTTCTCTCTCCTCACTCTCTCTTAGCATACTCTCTCTCCTCATTTTAGATCTCATCACACTTTCTTTCTCTTCATTCTCTCTTATTACACACTCTCTCTTTATTTTCTCTAATCACACTTTCTCTCTCAACACACTCTCTCTCATTATACTTTCTCTCTCTCCAGTCTCTCATTTTCTCTCATCACACTTTCTTTCTCTTCATTTTTTTTCATCACTCTTTCTCTCTCAACCCACTTTCTCTATCATCATACTTTCTCTCTCCTCGCCTTTTCATTTTTTCTCATACTACTTTCTCTCTCTTCATTTTTTCCATCACTCTTTTTCTCTCATCATACTTTCTCTTTCCCCAATTTCTCATTTTCTCTCATCACAATGTCTCTCTCTTTATCCACTTTCTCTCTCCTCACTCTTTCATTTTCCCTCATAATACTTTCTTTCTCTTCGTTTTTTTTCTCATCACTCTTTCTCTTTCATCATACTTTTTCTCTTTTCAATCTCTCCTATCATGCACTCTCTTCTCATTTTCTCTCATCATACTTTTTCTCTCTTCATTTTTTCCCAACACATTTTCTCTCTTATCACACTTTCTCTCTCATCATTTTCTCTCATCATATGTTTCTCTCACATTTAATTTTCTCTCTCATCTAATTTTTTCTCTTATTTTCCTGTAAGGATAAAAAAGGAAATTTAGGTTCATTCCGATTGAAAATATTTAATTAACCAAACATCATTTTTAAGAATGATACACAAACTCATATCTATTCCCATTTCATAATACTATGATACCTATTCTCATTCCGATTACTAGGAGAAAACCAAACACCCCCTAAGAAAAAAAAAACTATATACTCTAGGTATTTAGTATTTATAGACACATATGTGAATTTTGATGAATATCCTATCTCGAAATTATAGATTTAAAATTGCCAATTGAAGATGTGACCGGGAGCCTTACCTTCACTTCCGTAATTTTTATCAATCTTCTGAGGTGCTTCATCATTTTTTTAATATAATTACTTAACAATGAGGTATTTAGCCCATATCATTTATGTCGTGGCATCGGGAACTTTTGCTAAGAATAGGGGAATCGGAGATGACTGCTGACTACTTGGTGGTATCTTTGGCTATTCAACTTTGCTGATGACTTGGGAAGTTTCACGACTAAGGATTTAAATAATATTCATGATATTATCGAATTTGAACTAAAAATTTAATGTTCATGAATGATTTAATTATTGTCCTTTCGGGGTGGTACGATGACTAAGACATAGGGTGTTATCACATGAGGTCTTGGGGTCAAAACTCGATGTGACCGAGCATAATCTCCTCCATGTCTTGGCCATTTGTGGATTGGTGGGGGTGCTGGGGAGCGAGCGAATCGCCTTTTGTCACATGAATAATTTAATTATCAAAAATAATATATATGAAAAATATTCCTGAATAATTTTATAGATTTTTTAATATTCCTTTCAAATCTAATATTTATAATATCTTAAAAATTATAGAAAATAGTATAAATTTTATGAATAAATAAATTTTTAACATAAATTCTAGATTTATTTTCAAAAAATAATATCATACTGCTTTTTAATTTTAATTTTCAAAGAATAATACCACAATCATATTGTATTTCAAAAATCTACATAATATTTAAAATCAACACTAGCTATTATACTGTTGATTTTTAAAAATCAATATGATATTATTTTTGAAATATAATATCATACCCCTATAGGATTTTATGGTTAGACTTCCGAATAATAGATTAGGGATTTAAAGTTTAAAATTTAATTACAGTATTATTAGAAATTTTTTCTTTTAGCTAACCTGAGAAGGTTGGTTGGATGAGTCTGTGTATTTTTTTATTTACTTAGATGGAAATTTTTGTAAGATTAGATTAATCATGCCAAATTCAATATTACATGATTAATACAATTATTAAAACTAGAGATATCTTTTAGATATTTTTTAATTTTAAGTGGGCACATAATTAAATTGTTGCTTTTAACATAATTAATGACTAGCCATTCATAACTCTAGCAGCGAGCTATGTTAATAAATTATTTTTCATAAAAAATTAATTTAATTTTTTTTCTATTAGTAGGCGTTTTCTAATTTTACCGACTCAAAATACTTATAAACATTTTTCAACATAGAAAACTTATGTATGATGGGATTGATCTCCATGTTATCCGATGAATCATTTTGAAATACAATATTGTTCGTTTAATACAATATTATAGTAATTGAGGTGGGTAAAAATATTAAAATTAGATGTATCCTTTAAATATTTCCTAATTTTAAGTGGGCCCATTATTAAATTGTTGTGGTTAACATGATGTTTTTTAATTAATAACTAGCCATCCATAACTCTATAAGCAAAGCAAACTATGGTACCAAATTTATTATATATACTAGTGTGATCGTGCACACGATACGTATGTAATATAATAATATATAAATTATTTGGATCTTTGAAAATCTGAATTATTTGGATTTTCTAATATCACCCTTATAAACCAAGAATTAATTATTTGCGTAGATTCGTCAGACTCATACAATAGTGACGCTAGAGAATCCCAACAACAAACTAATGTAACGGATTTTCCTATGTAAAAAATTAATTTAATTTAATATTATACTTATTTTAGTAAAAAAATAAAGAAAAGTATATTTTTTAACATCGTTGGCCTAAAATATTTATAGAAATTTCTTTGATCCTAGTGTTGTCAATTCTAAGATGTGAGACTAAAGAGAATTATATTTTTTTTATATAAAACAACTAGAGAAAATTAATGATGAGAAAAATTCATAATAATACGCCGCAGCTGAGTCTCGAACTCTAGATCAATGATTGTTTCACTTGTGGAATTACTAATAAACCTTGGAATTATTTTTAAAGTGAATAGAAAAAAGGATAATAACGTAAATTCATTTTAAACTTCACCAAAGTTAGTTAGTAAAGGGGGGAGATTTTTAATAAAATAGTAAGATATATATATATATATAGTATTAATTTATTATATATATATATAATATTAAATTGATAAAAATAGATATTATTTATCTTAATTAAAAGATTGATAAAGATATATTTTCTAATTTTACCAACTCAAGTTATTTATAGAAATTTATCGGCGTTATCAATATTAAGATGTAAGATTAAAAAAATAATGGTCATTTATATTTTATATATAAAAAATAATTAAAATAATAATAATAAATTTTAAAATTATTTTTAGTATAAAAAATTATTATCATAATTTAATTTTAACTACATCAAAATTAGGGTTGTAATCAAGCCGAGCCGAGCTGAGCCGAACTTTTGGATGTTTGAGTTTGGCTCGTTTATAATCGAACCGAGTTCGAGCTTTATTTAACGAATATATTTATAACTCTCGAACTTTTATCGAGCCTAAACGAACTTAATAAATATAAATTATAAATTTAAATATTCATTAAAACTAAATTATATATTTTAAAAAAATTATAATATTCTTGTTAAATTTTATAATTTTATTCTAATAAATAAATTTAATATATTTGTCTATTTTTTATAAGTAAAGTGTAAAATCTATAAATTCAGTATCAAAATTATTATTTTTTTATTTAAAAATTGATTCATGAGCTTCACGAATATGTTCACGAGCTAACGAGCCGAATATTGTGAAACTTGAGCTTGGTTTATTTATCTTAACAAGCCTAATTAAACAAGCTCAAACGAACTTTTATCGAATCAAGTTTTGAATAGCTCACGAGCGACTTGGCTCATTTACACCCCTAAATTCAAAATTAACTATTAAAAGCCAGATTCTAAATTAAATAATAATAAGTTTAAGGGAAAATTTTTAAAACAATCTCAGTCACAAATTATATAAAAGAAATGAAATCGTGGGTCCACCCTGTGGGGCGCACTCATGATTAAAAAATTGATCAACTTATTACGGTCTTTTAGTATTTTAGATTGTTTTAATCATTCTGTTTGTTTGTAATGTCGTGCCCAATAAGTCTCTCAGACTATTAACTTTAAATTCATTAACATTATTTAAAAAGGTAGATCCGCTACCTTAACAATCTTCTAGCATCGACCCCATAAATATAAAAGGAGGTTCATACAGGTACACAGATCATAAGTGCATGACGGGATAAACTTCATGTCGTCAGTTCCTAAGAATCGACCTCTGACTATTACTCCAGAGATATCATACGTTCATCGTATGCGCTACACCCTGACCATTTAAAGATTTTAAGCAAACTCGACTATCATTATTATTATATTTATAATTTATATTAATTTTTATTTATCATAAAAAGTATATTTTTTTATATTAATATATTATAAATACTAAAATTAAAAAAAATCATAAAAAATCTATTAAAAAGTTATGATTATTTTCCATATTAGTTGGTTAAGGTCCTCTCGAGACCACCGACCCCACACAACTAAATTTCATCCAACTATGAATTAACAACACTGCTGTATGTTTTTTATGTGTGTATTTTTTGTTGAGATCTTAGATGGCTAGAGGGGGGGTGAATAGCCTCTTAAAAACTTAAACACAAATTTCTACAAAGAAACTTGTTAGCACAGCGGAATTAGAAAACTAAAACAAAGAGGAAACAAACACACTAACACACGGATTTACGAGGTTCGGGGATAACTTGCCCCTACTCCTCGGCGTGTCCGTAAGGTGGACGACCCCTTGATCTTCGGTAGATCGCACCCCGGATAAATTCCGGCTAAAGATCCTCCTTCTCGGTGGAGTAACCTCTCCACAAAGTCTCAAGAAATATATATGTTAAAGCACAAGACTTACAGATCTCGGTGGCAAAGAAGAATGAACTAACGCTTACAACCACGCGAGGATCAGTGGAAACAGAGAACTCACAGATAGCAGTTTCTCACCCAAGAGCTCAAGAACTTAGCACACCTCAACGATCAACAGAACGTTTTCTTTTTTCACTTTCTTGCTTTCTTGTTGTTCTTTCCTCTCGCTTTTTACTGCTTCTTAAGCCCCTGTTCTCTGCTGTCACGGATCATGGTCAAACTGCACAGAATCATCGCTGCAGCCAATCCCTCTTCCTCCTTACCTAGTTCTCTGAACTCACACCAATGAAATCACAGTCTTCACTGGTGTCTTCTGAGCTCGAACCAATCACTAGGAGTCAAGCGGATCGCAGCCAGATCACACCAGTAGCCCGTTGATGCTTCAAATGCACCATGCGCCGCGAATCACAGCAGAAAGGCCATTTGTCGTATTCCTCTTATGGACTTAATTTGAAATTAGGCTTGGAATGATACCAGTGATCCTGCAAACTTAAAAGCTAACAGCACAGAGGGTTATATCACATGAATCAGGCAGATCAATGGAGGAATCGCGAAACAGTGAACAAATCTGATTGTGTGTGGATCGGTCACGATCGATCCATGGACCGATCGGACATATCTGATCGGTCCGCACTGTCGATCGGTCGGAGACCGATCTGCAGTGGATCGGTCTCCACCGATCCCCGCCTTCTTCTCTTTGCAATACCATCTCACGATCGGTCTACAAGACCGATCAGATTGCACTCATGAACTAGTGTTTCTGATCGGTCTGGCGATCGATCAGGAATCGATAGTGGCTCTTATCCATGAAACTTAGTTTCACCGGATCGGTCTGCCGACCGATCCATTGTCTTATGTATCACTGGATCGGTCGGCCGATCCAATGTACCATGGAATGTCCACTTAGGTCCCTCTCGACCTAGTCCGGAGAGCGAGCTACCGAGCCCTCTGGCCGTCGGTCGAGCGAGCTCGAGCCCTCTCGACCTGGTCAGGAGGCAGACTCGAGCCCTCTCAGTCCGAGAACGAGCTACGAGCCCTCTCGACCTAGTCCGGGAGCGGGCTACCGAGCCCTCTCGGCTTCGTCAGTCCGAGAGAGCCAGGAGCCCTCTCGGCCTGAGTCAGGAGGCAGCTACCGAGCCCTCTCCGTCGGGTCCGAGAGCGAGCTAGGCCCTCTCGGCCTAGTCCGGAGGCAGGCTCGAGCCCTCTCCGACAGTCCGAGAGCGAGCTCAAGGCCCTCTCCGACCTAGTCCGGAGAACGAGCTACCGAGCCCTCTCCGACTTCGTCAGGTCCAGAGAACGAGCTACCGAGCCCTCTCCGACTTCGCGTGCCAAGTTTCCAACTTGGACTTTTCCCTTTCACTTGATCAACCTTGATCATTAATCAAATCGAGTTTAATTAACATCTGATGCAAACTTAAATCAGTGTCAACATCAAAACAACAGCCAGGTCAGACTGTATCAACAATCTCCCCCTTTTTGTTGTTTGACAACACGATTTAAGTTTAGATCAGAAATGTTCTTATTTTCATAATTTTAGGGGAATCAAGATCCTCCCCCTAAGATGGATACATCACTAAGTCAATAACGGAAATCAAGATCCTTCCCGTTATCCTCTCCCCTAAAATCAAGCCTTCATACATCTCTAAACTTAGGTATCCTCTCCCCCTTTGTCAAACACCGAAAAGGTGCAAATGAGGTGACAAAACTCAAAAGGCTCCCCCTTAACCCATACTGTCTTTTTCTTAATGCACCTAGAGTTCCCTCTAAGTGTATTATATGGCAGTAAGAAAGAGATAAGATACAATCAAGTCATGGCATAGGAACAACATATTAATATGAACTGAAGCATAAGGAAAAGCAAGAAATAGACAAATGAATAGAAAAAATATATAAGTAGCATAAGTATCCAGGTCAGACAAAGATATCCAAGAAAATAGCGTCCAAAATACAGACAGGTAAAGTGACACACAGAATGTATCAATCAATATCCTCAACAGGAGGAACCTCATCATCATCTGTGGGAGGCACGTAACCCTGAGGTGGCATGCTGGAGCTCGAAGGTGGATGGCCCGAGAAATGCTGCGGAGGTGGGTAGTTGGCCATCCAGCCCAGAAGCAGCTGCTGCGTCACCAACTGCTGACTGCGTAGGTCACCGTAGCGCTGGTCGATCCGAACACGCAGTCCATGGAGCTCAGCAGACAGCAGCTCATCGTGCTGGTCAAAGCGGCTCTCTAGCTCAGCGATCTGCCAGCGCAGATCAGGATCGGCCTCATCAGCAGCAGGAGGAGGAGCAGCAACCTGTCGAGGAAGTGCCCGTGGTAACTCTCCCAGACCTCTCCCATCCTTCCACCGAACAGTCCCATTCTGTCCCAAGATACTGGACTTGGAAAATGCCCGTTTCCCAAGTCTGCAATCCTGTCTGACCATCTTCACTATCCTACCCTTAGACACATCTATCAGAAGGGTCTCGAGCCAATCTGTAATTATATGCCCATAAGGCATATAAATAGTGGAGCTGCTAGGCTGAGTATATGAGATGATCGAAGAATAGATGCTGGACATAATGTCAAAGTCGAGACGCCGACGCAACCCATAAAGCATCAAACAATGATAGGGTCGGATCTCTACTAGAGGTTTGGATGTGATTGGAAGAAGACAGTTTGTGACTATCTTAAAAAGAATATAGTCAGGGGCAGATAGTCGTAGGGCGGCAAAGGTGGGAAAATCAACATCCAACTCATCCAGTCCATCCGGTCTAGGGTGTCCAAAGAAATACTCATAGATAATGTCAGGTGATACATCAAGTGGAGGAGGTAATGACTCTGGTAAATCAGGATAAATGGGAAAAGGATCTCCTGAACACATTCGGCAACCTAGATACCCAAAGAATTCTATGACGGAGAAATCGATAGTTCTCTTAGCGACTCTGGTTCTATAAGCACCATCACTGGCCTGATGAAGATTGTTGTAGAATTCAGATACTAGGTCATAGTTGATGTCCCTTTCTAGGTAGACTAACGAGTCAAGTTTATAATAAGCCAGGGTTTCGGATACAGAGGGACAAAATTCATCCATGTACTTTCGATCCACAGATCGACATGGGAGTAGCTAGAATGTCCTCTGTTGAAATGCTTGTTCAAACTGTCGGTTCGGGAATCTCGAAGAAGAAGAAGGTTGAGGTTGGGAGGGTGCCTGAGACTTGGATTTCTCAGCAGATGACTTAGAAGTACCCTCACCGGCTGATTTCTTCCTAAATAGGTCAAAAATGGGACATGGTCGGGGCAAATGGGAGTCCACGGGAGCCACAGAGTCGAGAACCGAGACAACACACAGAGATACACTGTGAAAAGAAACTAAAATGCCAAAAATGAACAGATTTCGGGGAGAAAGGAAGTTACCTGGGCGCCATTTGAGGCTTTCGGAGAAGATGGAGAGAAGAGTCGAGACTGAGGAGTGGTTTGGATAGGATTTTCGGCGTGAAATGAGAGGACGAAGGATTGGGGAAAGTTAAGGATCGGATTGGTCATAAGATCGGACGGCTGTCCGAACAGGAGAAATCCTGACCGATCAGGGAACGTCCTTATCGGTCAGGGAGTGTCCTGATCGGTCGTGGAGACCGATCAGGGAGCCTCCTGATCGGTCCCCGGACCGATCAGAGGTGGATCAACGTGCCAGAGCCTCCTGATCGATCGTGGATACCGATCAGGGAACCTCCTGATCGGTCCCCGGACCGATCAGAGGTCGATCAGTAACTATTGATACGTGTCAGAACGCCTGATCGGTCTGCAGAACGATCAGATATCGAACAGAGAGGTGGAACTCTCCTGATCGGTCATAGACACCGATCAGATAGCATCCTGATCGGTCCCTAGACTGATCAGTGTCTGATAATCAGTGATTTCAGTCTCTGAAATTCGTATCGAAAGCTTTGAAACTTGGTTCAACAACTTCCAAGTTCAGAACCTAGGATCTGAAGAGCCCACAGATTATATTCAGTGATACCAATGAATATTTCCTAATGATGAGCTCTAATGATTTGGAATTATTTAGGGCTCGAAAATTTCAGACACTCCATAACAAATGTGTTGAATCTCAAAGTTTCAAAATCAGAGAAGTTTGTTTTGTTTGTTTGCTGAAACTATGGTCTATAGTGAACCAAGGTAATAAAACTGACTCAGGCTATCGGTTCAAAATATATCCTTGCTATGAGTAGTTACAAGTTTGTCAAAATATGTCAAAATTTCTTCACCAACTTGTCCTATTTTCAATCAAAATCAGGAAGGTATCAATCAAGGGTATCAATCAACACATCAAGAAGGTTAGATGATTTATAGACACAGGTCCAACCAAGATTCCTTGGTTGGAATATATGAGTAAGATCTAGGAGCCAAATACACATGAATTATGTAATGGCCTTCCCCATACTCAATTTATGTCTCTTCAACCTAATTATTCAAGGGATGCATGATACATTTTGAATAATTTGGTTGATCCTAGCATCTCACCCCATATTTAGCAAACAAAAATAATTTGTTAAACCTTATAGTTTGTGTGAGATGTCCCTAAGTTGCCCAAATTAATTCCCAATTTCTCTTGTAGTTTTAGTTGTCCTTATTGATCATGATGAAATCCTAATGGCCTATTGAGCCAAACACATCCCCAATTCTCTCCTTAAATGACTAAATTCATTTTCCGGAAGGGGTTTGGTGAAAATGTCGGCTATGTTTGACTTTGACTCAACATATGTGAGTGTAATGTCTCCCCTAGCTACGTGATCTCTAATGAAGTGATGACGCACTTCAATGTGTTTGGTCCTTGAATGATGGACTGGATTTTTCGTTAGGTTTATTGTGCTAATGTTGTCACACAACACTTGCACTCCTTTATATGAAAGTCCATAATCTTCTAGAGTGTGAATCATCCACAACAATTGTGATACACTCTCTCCCATGGCAATGTATTCAGCCTCGGTCGTGGAGAGAGCAACACAATGTTGCTTCCGACTTGACCAACTAATCAACGATGAACCTAAAAATTGGCAACCCCCACTAGTGCTTTTCCGATCCAATTTGCATCCAGCATAATCGGAATCGGTATAGCCTATCAAATCAAAAGACTCCGTACGAGGGTACCACAGTCCTACTCTAATTGTGCCCTTGAGATATCTTAGAATTCTCTTAACTGCAGTTAAATGAGATTCCTTAGCACAAACTTGATACCTAGCGCACATGCCCACAGCAAAAAGTATGTCCGGTCGACTAGCTGTGAGATATAGAAGACTACCGATCATGCTTCTATATTGCGTTAGATCAACTGGTTTTCCACTCTCATCATTGTCAAGACGAGTGTTTGTCGCAATTGGAGTGGATACTTCCTTAGAGTCACTCATTTTGAATTTCTTGAGCATCTCTTGAGTGTATTTCGTCTGATGGACATAAATTCCATCTCGAGTTTGTTTGATTTCAAGTCCAAGGAAGAATGTCAATTCTCCTACTAGACTCATCTCAAACTCACTTTCCATGTGAGAAATAAATTCATTCAAATAGCCCTTGTTATTTGAGCCACAAATTATGTCATCGACATACACTTGGGCTACAAAAATGTTTTCATCTCTACACAGAAATAGTGTTGGGTCTATTTGGCCTCTTACAAAATCCTTTTCTAGTAAATATGTTGACAACCTTTCGTACCAAGCTCGTGGTGCTTGTTTAAGCCCATAAAGTGCTTTCTTGAGCTTGTACACGTGGTTTGGAGCTTCGGTATCCACAAACCCGGGTGGTTGTTCAACATAGACTTATTCTTTAATAAAGCCATTTAAGAAGGCAGATTTAACATCCATTTGATAGAGCTTGAAACCTCTATGTGCAGCAAAAGCTAGCATCAAACGAATGGACTCTAATCGGGCCACGGGAGCATAAGTCTCATCATAATTGAGACCTTCGACTTGACTATAGCCCTTGGCTACAAGTCTTGCCTTGTTTCTTACAACTTCTCCCTTTTGATTTAACTTATTTTTGAAGACCCATTTAGTTCCAATAATGGTGGTCTTTTTAGGTCTAGGAACTAAGTCCCACACTTGGCTCCTTTCAAATTGACCTAACTCATCTTGCATAGCTATGATCTAATCAGGATCGCGCAATGCCTCATCAACTAATTTTGGTTCAATCTCTGAAATCAATGCGACTTCATTAGACTCATTTCTAAAGAATGACCTAGTCCTAACCCCTTGTTGGATGTCTCCCACAATTTGGTCTTGGGGATGACTAGTGGCTATCCTAGATTGTCTTGGTATTGATGGTGCCTTATGAATGGTCTCACTAGGCACAGGTAAGGACTCAATATTAGGCAAAGGATCAGATTGAGATCTTTGTTGCCTTTGCTCATCATCATCAGAGTCAACTTCGACTCTTTCTATGTTTCGATCATTCAAACTTAGCCTTCTAAGTTCAAATTGAATTTCTCCTACATCCCTTGATTGATCATTTAAGTTAGGGATTTCTTCAAAAGCTACATCAAAGGACTCTTCAATCAATTTAGTCCTATTGTTGTAGACTCGATAGACTTTGCTGGTGAGCGAGTACCCGACCAGTATCCCTTCATCAACCTTGGCCGAGAATTTTCCAAGATGGTCCTTGGTGTTCAAAATAAACACCTTACAACCAAACACCCTAAGATGTTTAATTGTAGGGGGTTTTCCAAACCAAAGTTCATGGGGAGTCTTTCCTAAAAACCTATGTATCAGGATTCGGTTTTGCACATAGCAAGCTGTATTTACAGCTTCAGCCCATAAGTAACTCGGTAGTGAGTACTCATTGAGCATACTTCGTGCAGCCTCTTGTAAGACTCGGTTCTTTCTCTCCACAACCCCATTTTGCTGTGGGGTCCTTGGAGTAGAGAACTCATGCCTATATCCCTTTTCTTGACAGAATTCTAAAAACCTATGATTTTGAAATTCCCCACCATGATCACTTCTAATGGTTTTAATTGTTGTTGATTTTTCATTTTCAGTTCTTCTACAAAAGGAAATAAAAATATCTATGGTTTGATCCTTAGTTTTCAAAAAGAAGGTCCATGTATACCTAGTAAAGTCATCAATAATCACTAAACAGTATCTACTTCCATTTAATGAAATAACACTACTGTAATCAAACAAATCCATATATAATAAGTCTAAGGCAGTAGTTGTACTTACAATGCTTTTACCTTTATGAGACGTTTTAGTTTGCTTACCCTTCTGACATGCATCACACAATTTGGTCTTTTGATA
The DNA here is from genome assembly GCF_018446385.1 of Zingiber officinale. Lineage (NCBI taxonomy): Eukaryota > Viridiplantae > Streptophyta > Magnoliopsida > Zingiberales > Zingiberaceae > Zingiber > Zingiber officinale. Next base: position 135,582,393 of record NC_056002.1, read on the forward strand.
CTTGATGCTTGGTAAGCCTCGCACTAACCCTTTGTTGACCAGCTTCCGGATATTCTTCATGTTCACATGAGTCAACCTCCTATGCCAAAGCCACGATTCTTCTTCTTTTGACATGAAACACTTAGCAAGAGCATTAGTAGCACTTTTAAAAGAAACTTGATAAATGTTATCTACCCTTGTGCCTACTAGTACCGTGTCAAGTGTGTCAATGTTTTTGACTAGACATTGACTCGAATGAAACTCAATTGTGTAACCCGTATCACACAATTGACTGACACTTAGGAGATTAAAAGTCATCCCCTTGACTAGAAGGACATTCTTGGTTTGGAGATATTCGGATATATGAATGTCTCCAACCCCTATAACCTTAAGGCTACCATTATTACCAAAGGACACATTACCTCTATTTTTGTTTTGAATGGTAGAAAATAGTGACTTGTCCCCGGTCATGTGCTTGGAGCATCCACTATCAACAAACCAAGTTGATAGACGCTCCCCCTTTACCAATTCCTACAAGACACGAAAGATAGATGTTTTAGGTACCCAAATCTTGGGACCTAATGCATCTACAATGAAAGACTTAGGCACCCATGCCTTTGTTACCTTCTTCCTAGTCTCATGAACCCTAGAAACATGCGATCTATGAAATTGGGTTCTTGACACTAAAGAAATAAAGCTAGACTCCTTAGGTTGGTATCCTAATCCAGCCTTGTTGTAGACCGCCCTTTGGGCATTTAGAATCATGTCTAGGGTCTTAGAGCTAGTTGAGAATTTTTCAAGCATTTTCTTGAGTTTCTCAACCTCACCCTTCAAGGCCTTGTTCTCATCCTCAAGGACCTCTAGATGTAGGTCATCAACCTCATCTTCCCTAAGGGCCCTCAAGTTTTTTACTTCTTCTTTTAATGATTTATTTTCTGTTTTTGATTTTTTAAGCAAGGTAGACAAATGTGTAATAGTCTTATAGCATTTTTCTAAGTGAGAAGAGGTTACCTCTTCATCATCCGAAGATGATGAAGCCGCGGCTAAAGTGCTTGAGTCATCACTCTCGGACTCGGACTCCTCCCTTGCCATGAGTGCCAATTGCCGAGTACTCTTCTCCTTCTTCTCTTCCTCCTCCGATGAGCTTGAGGAAGATTCATCCCAAGTGGCCTTGAGAGCTTTCTTCTTCTTGGCTCTTTCCTCATTCTTTTTGGCCCGTTCCTCCTTCTTGAGTTTTGGACACTCACTCCGGTAGTGGCCTTTCTTGCTACACTCATAACATGTAACATTAGTCTTATCGATATTTTGATCATTTGGTTTACCTTTTCCTTTGTATCTTAGGTTTCTTGTCATAATTCTCCTCACGAAGTTGGCCATCTCGCTTGATGATGATCCGCCTTCATCATCAGACTCGGAGGAGGATGTAGATGAAGAAATCTCTTTCTCCTTCTTCTTTTCCCTCTTTCTTCTCCCATCCTTGTTCTTTGGTCTTGCAACTAAGGCAATACCTTTCTCTCTTTGACCTTTGTTAGCAAGTTCATGAAGTTTCATTTCACAAAAGAATTCGTCTAATTTAACAATGGAAAGATCCTTGGAAACCTTGTAGGCATCTACCATAGATGACCACAAGGCATTCCTTGGAAAGGCTTTAAAAGCGTACCTTACTAGATCACGATTCTCCACGCGTTCATCTACGGAATGTAGACCATTGATGATTTCCTTGAACCTCCCATGTAGTTCACTTACCGTTTCGTTTTCCTTCATGGTGAGATTTTGTAGTTGATTCAAGAATAGGTCCCTCTTGGCTATCCGAGAATCACGAGTTCCTTCTTGGAGCTCGATAAGCTTGTTCCATAAATCTTTTGCACTCGAGAATGGACCTACCTTGACGAGTTGGTCCTTGGCAATCCCACATTGTAAGGTGACTACCGCCTTGGCATCGGCTTGCCCTTTACGAGTTTGTTCAGTAGACCACCTTGATGAATCGAGTTCCTTACCTTCTTCGTCCTTCGGTGGTGTGAATCCTTCCTTGACCGAGAACCACATGGAGATATTAGTCTTGAGGTAATACTCCATGCGGCTCTTCCAATACTGGAAATCTGCTCCATCGAAGAAGGGTGGTCTATTGGTGCTGAATCCTTCCTTCATGGCCATCTTCTTGCTCCTTAGGATGTTAGTCCAGATGAAGAGCACCAGGCTCTGATACCACTTGTTGGGATCTTAGATGGCTAGAGGGGGGGTGAATAGCCTCTTAAAAACTTAAACACAAATTTCTACAAAGAAACTTGTTAGCACAGCGGAATTAGAAAACTAAAACAAAGAGGAAACAAGCACACTAACACACGGATTTACGAGGTTCGGGGATAACTTGCCCCTACTCCTCGGCGTGTCCGTAAGGTGGACGACCCCTTGATCTTCGGTAGATCGCACCCCGGATAAATTCCGGCTAAAGATCCTCCTTCTCGGTGGAGTAACCTCTCCACAAAGTCTCAAGAAATATATATGTTAAAGCACAAGACTTACAGATCTCGGTGGCAAAGAAGAATGAACTAACGCTTACAACCACGCGAGGATCAGTGGAAACAGAGAACTCACAGATAGCAGTTTCTCACCCAAGAGCTCAAGAACTTAGCACACCTCAACGATCAACAGAACGTTTTCTTTTTTCACTTTCTTGCTTTCTTGTTGTTCTTTCCTCTCGCTTTTTACTGCTTCTTAAGCCCCTGTTCTCTGCTGTCACGGATCATGGTCAAACTGCACAGAATCATCGCTGCAGCCAATCCCTCTTCCTCCTTACCTGGTTCTCTGAACTCACACCAATGAAATCACAGTCTTCACTGGTGTCTTCTGAGCTCGAACCAATCACCAGGAGTCAAGCGGATCGCAGCCAGATCACACCAGTAGCCCGTTGATGCTTCAAATGCACCATGCGCCGCGAATCACAGCAGAAAGGCCATTTGTCGTATTCCTCTTATGGACTTAATTTGAAATTAGGCTTGGAATGATACCAGTGATCCTGCAAACTCAAAAGCTAACAGCACAGAGGGTTATATCACATGAATCAGGCAGATCAAATGCAGTGGAGGAATCGCAGAAACAGTGAACAAATCTGATTGTGTGTGTGGATCGGTCACCAGACCGATCCATGGACCGATCAGGACATATCCTGATCGGTCCGCAGCCTGTTTGATCGGTCGTGGAGACCGATCAGACTGCAGGTGGATCGGTCTCCACGACCGATCCCCTGCCTTCTTCTCTTTGCAATACCATCTCCTGATCGGTCTACAAGACCGATCAGATTGCACTCAGTGTGCTACTGAGTGTTTCCTGATCGGTCTACAGACCGATCAGATTACACTCAGTGTGCTACTGAGTGTTATCCATGGAAACTTAGTTTCACTGGATCGGTCTGCCGACCGATCCATTGTCTTATGTATCACTGGATCGGTCTGCCGACCGATCCAATGTACCATGGAATGTCCACTTAGGTCCCTCTCTGACCTAGTCCGGAGAACGAGCTACCGAGCCCTCTCCGACTTCGTCAGGTCCAGAGAACGAGCTACCGAGCCCTCTCTGACCTAGTCCGGAGAACGGGCTACCGAGCCCTCTCCGACTTCGTCAGGTCCAGAGAACGAGCTACCGAGCCCTCTCTGACCTAGTCCGGAGAACGGGCTACCGAGCCCTCTCCGACTTCGTCAGGTCCAGAGAACGAGCTACCGAGCCCTCTCCGACTTCGTCAGGTCCAGAGAACGAGCTACTGAGCCCTCTCCGACCTAGTCCGGAGAACGAGCTACCGAGCCCTCTCCGACTTCGCGTGCCAAGTTTCCAACTTGGACTTTTCCCTTTCACTTGATCAACCTTGATCATTAATCAAACCGAGTTTAATTAACATCTGATGCAAACTTAAATCAGTGTCAACATCAAAACAACAGCCAGGTCAGACTGTATCAACATTTTTAATAAAATATAAATAAAAAATTATGATCGGCACTTTGTTCTTTTTAAGATACCCTATTATATTTTATCTTAAGCACGGTTGGAGTCAATCCGGATGATCTACTTGAGTTATGAGCTACTTTGACATAGACATCAAATTACCTTCCACTTTTGTTCACTTTTTTTCCCCCCATTTTTCTATCGTAAAACCAAGTTTTTTTTTTCTATTTTTTACCGTCGTTGGACCCGAGCTACCGCCGGGGTACTTGTTCACTTAGCTCCGCCATTGATCCCAAGTATATCTTTACTTTCAATGTTGTTATACATCTATATTGATGAGTGTTATAATATTCACCATCCGATTAAAAAGCATGAGATTCACATGTCATATATACGTTATATTAACATTTTTATTTTCTCACATTCATTTTAACATTAATACTTATTATTTACAGATACTGTTGTCCATTCATTTAACTTTATTTTTATTATACATTCAATAAATACAATTTCAATTATATTTATCCAATTTAAATAATTATTATTTAAAATAAATAATAATAATAATTTTAAATATATTTTTACGTAAAATTAAAATATATTTATTTAAAATTTAAATATTATTATAAATTTGAAATGAAAGAGTACAATATATTAAAAAATTACACTTGCATAAAATTAAAATACAACACTTTTAATGATTATTATTGTATTATGACTAAATATGTTCAACTAAGTATGCACGAAGTTGGTGATGCACATGACTGTCACCTAGTTCGGAATTTGTCGGAAGATAATCATGAAATCCTCGATTTGAACCCTGAACGGGTTGTGCGGATGTTTCACCTTAATCGTTGTACTAATTTGTCACCTGACCTCACATCTTCAACAATCACGTTGTGTAAAATAATGGATGCTAATATAATATGTTTTAACTTTTTTTGTACCAACAATGAGCTGGACCTTTAACAATTGTCCATCAAGCTTGAACACTCCAAATGCTTGTTCAACATCTTTTCTTACAACCTCTTGTCTTTCTTTAAACATCCTCCTCTTGGGATTTTTCGGGCAAGGAAAAAGCCTTTACGAAAGTAGTTCATTCCGAATATATTCCATTTGTTAGATAATACCCCTTTGTATATTGAGTATTGTTGACCGTGAAATTAATCTCCGGGGCATTTCCTTGCAAGACACTATTGAATATGAGAGATTTGTACAACACATTAATATCGTTATGTGAACCTACGACACCAAAGAATGCATGTCATATCCACAAGTCTTGAGATGAGACCGCTTCAAGCACGATTGTTGGTGATCCATGGCCTCTTGTAAACTGATCTCTCCAAGTAATTAAATAATGTTTCCATTCCCAATGCATGCAATCAAGGTTGCTCAACATTCCAGGGAAGTCATGCCTCTTATCATGCATTTGAAGAAGACATTGAACATCATTAACATTTGACCTTCTTAAATATCGATCACCAAATAATTCAACCACATAACCGGAGAACTTGAAAAGACACTTGATGGTCATTGATTCACCCATGCATAAGTACTCATTAAGATGGCCGGCTGGGACACCATAAGACAATTGGCAAATCACAACCGTGCATTTTTGTAGTGGTGACAAGACTTTTCTTCTCACGGTATCATCCCTCTGCTGAAAATACGAAGAACTATGCGACAAAATAAATCTCTTTGCATGTAAAATCTTCTTTGAAATATTTGATCTGGATATATTGGGTTTGTGGAGAAATAATTATTGAAGAGCTTCACATGCTCGACTTCAAGATTTCTTTGGATTAACCTTCTTCTTCACCGCATCTCGTTATTACTTTGATATGCTTCAACATTTGTCGGCTTTGTTGAAGTATTAGTGACATTAGCTTATTCCTTGGATCATAACCTTCGTTAACAACTTCCACTAGGACTTTGTTTTCACTTTTCGAGGTAGAACTGGTGCTACTTGAATATTGAGACATTTTGGAGGAAACTAATTAAAGTCTATATTTAGAATGAAGAATTTTAGAACACAAAGTGTCTATTTATTTTTTTTCTTATCAACGGATATATTCCAACGACTACTTTCTAATAATCAAATTGTACATTAATTGTACATATATTACAATGATTATAATATAATGATTCTCATCAATTGATTAATTGAAAATATATTCCAACATATACTTATTTGGGTAGGTCACCTAATTTATTTATTTCTTCTTTCTAATAAAATATTTGATTAATTGAAAATTGTAATAATAAAAAATTAGATTAATTGAAAAGTTCAATAATCATAAATTACAATAATTGAACATTAAAAAAAATAAAAATTACATATTCCATCTCCCCCTAATCTCTTGACATAGATATTCCTGGATGATAAATTACTCCTCTATCTTTTGCGAAGTGTCCCTCGAAAGGATTGCATATTTCTTTAATTGAATTTTGACTAAGATAGCTTTTGCTTTTATCTTAGCAGTGTTTGCTTTGATCTCCTCAATTTTGATTTGTTTTTTTTTTCATTTCAACTTCCGTCATTTTTATGTTTGCATACTTAGTAAACTTTGCAAGCATATTGTCCAAATTTATTGTCATACCTTCAATGTATGATTTCATTTTGTCTTTTTTCCTTTCTTTTTGCTGCCTTTTGACCCATTGGACGAGTGTTTTCTTCATTTAGGTCTATATGTAGACTTGCATCTTGGTTAAAGAAGGTGTTGCTTGCCCCGACTCTAAGGTTCTTGCCTTTTTCATGCAAAAAGGTGATCAACGAACTGTGGAGTAAACATTGGGTGATCTTTTACGATTCTCCATACATGTTCAAGATTAAATACAATGTCATTATTTTCCTCATGATATTTTTCATACGCAAGCCACAATATGTCCTCATCATTGTGGCCGCTACGATACACACTATAAATACTATTGTAATTTGCGTTGAAGCGATATATCTTTTTTTATATGGTATTGTACTAGTACAATCATATGACACTAGCAATTCTATTGGGTGTACCTAGAGGACGATTCTCATTATAGTAGCTTACAATACATTTCCAGAAAGCATCCACCTTCTGATCATTGCCAATGATTGGATCAGCACTGATAGTAACAAACGATCTCGCTAAAATCTCATCTTCAACCTTACTCCATGTCGACCGCTTTCTTCTACCCGTAATGTCAAAATCCGCCTCCTCTAAATTTGCAAGTTCAATTATGGATTAACCGTCAAACAGTTGAATCTCTGGAATAAAAGATGGAGTAAACAGTTTATTTTCTGCTGAAGATATAAAAGGTATACCGGTTGCATGTGTAATAAATGGATAATTTGATGGATATGAATTATATAGATTTGGTAGATATGAATTATGTGGATAATTTGATAGATATGAAAAATATGGATAATTTGGTAGAATTTGTGAATTTTAAGAAGAAGAATTTTCTTCCGAAAACTGAGGGTAATTCACAAAATTTCTAAAAAATCCTTGATTATTTTCATCTATTTCAGAGGAAAATTAAGTGAACATTTTTAGACGAATTTGTTCATCCTGGCGCGCCCGGCTAGAGGGGTGGTTGAAGAGTTTGAAATAAGAGTTAGAAATAATCTATTACTTTTGTTTAGCAATGATGCACAATTTAATTAAACAAAAATAATTAACATAAAAACAATAACAACTTATAAAAACAATAAGTAAGAAAGCTGAAATTTTTACTTGGTTACAACCTAGATGGTTCTTAATCCAAGACAGTTGTAAAGCTCCACTAAAAATATCTCCTTCGTTGAAGGCGAAAAAGTCTCACACTCTTTGGAAAACTCAGATATTAATTAGTTAAAAATCGAATACATAAGTTGTAATTGAATTTCTAAGTCTAAGGTGTTAGGATCCTTCGTACGGAGGCTAGAGAGGGGGGTGTGAATAGCCGACCCCAAATCGTCGCGTTTCTACAAAATGTGTTAGCCAGCGGAAAATAAACACAGAAACGAAAGGGAAAGAAGACAAACCTCAAACAAACCGATGTAACGAGGTTCGGAGATAAACTCCTACTCCTCGGCGTGTCCGTAAGGTGGACGAAGTCTATCAATCCGTCGGTGGATGAGTCCCCGGAGAACCGGCTAATAAATGCTCCTTGTGGGTGGAGAAACCTCGCCACAATACTTGTAACAACAAGAAAGGAGTACAAGAAAAGCAAGAAGCAAATACAAACAACAATATGAATGCAACACTCGCTTGCCTTCTCTGTCGATCGGAGGCGATGAAGCAGCAACTTCACAGCCCAAACGCCGCAGCTGATCGACGACTGGAAGCTCACGCGAAGCTTCGGAAGCGAGAAGCTCAAACACAGAAGCAGAAGCTTCAATCCAATGGAAGAAGAAGAAGAAGAAGAAGTAGGCTCGCAGCAGCAGCCCTCCTTTTATAACCTGCGAAGAAAACGAAGAAACACAGAAGAAATCTAGCCGTTGCGTCGCAACGGCTAGTGCCTGGATCAGTCTGTGGACCGATCGGGCAATATGGATCGGTCCACGGACCGATCCATTCCCTAGCCTTCGCTTCGTTTCCTCGATCGGTCCATGGACCGATCAACCTCCCGATCGGTCCGTAGACCGATCAGCTTCTTCTCCCGAACTTCTGCGCCTCGATCGTTGTCGATCGGTCTCCCGATCGATAACCCATGAGGCTACTAGATGAGTTCGATCGGTCCGGTGACCGATCGGGCTATCCAGTGTATCACTGGATCGGTCCCCAGACCGATCCAAACTCTCAGGCTTCTACACCAACATCCGGTCAACCTTGACATGTTGGTTCATCATTCCTAGCATCTGGTCACTCCCTTGACCTGCTAAAATTCTCCACCAAGTGTTCGGTCAATCCCTTTGACCCACTTGGGCTTTCCTCTTTGTGTCAAGTATCCGATCACTCCCTTGACCTACTTGACCTTCTCAACACCAGATGTCCTGATCACCCTTGATCCATCTGGATTTTCCCTTGCCCGGCTTCACTCACCAGGACTTTCACCTAGCTTCACTTACTAGGGTTTTTACCTGGCTTCACTCACCAGGATTTCCAAACTGCCTAACATCCCAGTTAGGACTTTCTCACTGCCTGGCTTCACTCACCAGGACTTTCCAACTGCCTAACATCCCAGTTAGGACTTTCCCACTGCCTAGCTTCACTCACCAGGACTTTCCACACTGCCTAACATCCCAGTTAGGACTTTCCCACTGCATGGCTTCACTCACCAGGACTTCTCCGTGCCAAACTCCCTGTTTGGACTTTCCCCGTGCCAAGTCTCCATACTTGGACTTTCCGCGTGCCAATCTACCTGCTTGGACTTTTCCCCGTGCCAAGTCTCCGTACTTGGACTTTTCGCGTGCCAAGCTTCCTGCTTGGACTTTTCCCAAATCAGGTCAACCAGGTCAACCTTGACCTAAGGTTGCACCTACAATCTCCCAAACACCTATTCTTGTCAAACATCAAGAATACAACTCTCTTCTCGTCAAACATCGTCAAACATCAAAACACAACTCGAGTCAGGTCAACTCGAGTCAGGTCAACCATGTCAACCTTGACCTAAGGTTGCACCAACATAAGGGTCTTTTTCTAGCTACTAGAAAATGTTATTCGTAGCTTGAAGACACCTTCAAGGTGATCCAAGGTGCCTTCAATAGGATAACTTTTATTCACCGAAGATAAAATTTTATTTTCGACTAACAGTTAATGAAGGCGTCTTTAATAAGCTAGAAGGTACCTTCGACACTGCTCATGCGAGGTGCCTTCCAAGCCATTGAAGACGCTCTCCATGAGGCAGATAGTCTTTTAGTTGATTTTTGTCACGTGGGTGATGCTCTGGTTATCCGGAGTTGAGTTCACCCGAGCTAACTTCGACCTTCTCCACGAGTACGCTTCCTCCCCGGCTTCTCATCACTCGAATGTCACACACGTCATTCTTATCCACCGGTGTACTATTCCACAACTCCTCGTCCCTCGGATGCACCGAGTCTATCGACTCCTTTCCCATGCCATCCTTCTCGTCCACTCGACTTCTTGTGCTCCTAAGTTTCTGTACACTTAGACATAAGACATCAAATATAATAAGACTTAATTTAATTTGGTAGATCACATAAAAATTACGACGAGATACTTATAGGATTTAGATGTTTAAAAGATTGAAAAAGGTGAAGAGTATTTATAGATTTTTTTAAAAACTATCAGTTGAAATAAAGCCGTTGAAAAATTAAAATTATCCATTGAAAGATTAAAAACTATATGTTTAAAAGATTTTTTCAGTTTACCCATGTGAGGGTGGGCGAGCCTTGTATCCACGTGCACGCACGAACCATGAATCAAAAAAGTGTAAAAAAAAATCAATAAACGTATTAATTTCATTGAACGCGTACAATGTTTTTTTGGACTAATGCATATTATAAAGCTTTATGCATTTATTTTAACATCCTCATCCACATTAGAACGTTATATTAATCATCCAATACAGATGCTCTTAGAATAACTTTGGAATAATTACTATCTATCATTGTCCTTATTTTTATACTATTATATTAGTTATAACTAGCTGCTACAATGTATAATAGTTAAAAAATAATTATTATAATGTGTAAAAACTAATATAATAATGTTACAATATCGCAGCAACTATTTAAATATTGTTATCTTGATGATTTTTTTAATATAATAGTGTTAGTATTTATGATTTAAAATTTAAAATTTTAAGATTTAGAGTTTAAATATAACTGCATTACGCTTATACATGTTATTATTATTTTAAATAATTTTGATCAATTTAAAAAATAATTTTGATTAAAATGTTGAAGAATATCTTGTGTATAATAGTTTTGATAAAAATGAGATAGTCAATTTTTCTTATTACTGACGTTACCAAATAACTGTAATAACAACCTTAGAATTTCAGGTATTTTGGATATAAAATATCTAATGAACTTTTGGATTTTTTTAATAGAGTGTAATTTGGAGTATTTTTTTTTTATTTTTATCCAATTATTAAAAACCTCATGAGTCCCAATTATTCTTCTTTTCTAATATTCATAATTACTATAATATATTCTTGGGGTTAATTAATACCATTCCAGTACAAACGATTTTCTTCTTAATATCTTTTATTTTATCGTCGGCCAATGATCCTGGACCAGTCTGCTAATAATTACTATAATACGTTGAAATCTTATTTAATTTAAATAAATATTAGTTAATATTATATTATATTATATCAATATGAATCATAATTGCCAATGATTAAAAAATAATTAGAATTTTTTTAATAATTAATGAAAAGGTGCCCTTTAACAATTTTAATAAAAAAAAAAAGGCGCTTTCAATTTTTGCATTATTTTTTAAAATTTCTTCGTATTTGTTGACAAGTTGTTACATTGGCCTCTGAAAATTGTTTAGTCAATGTTCTCTTTGCTGCCGAGACATTACGATGTGAGCGTAGCAAATGCACCTTTGATGGAGTTGAGAGTGGATGATTATGGGTTTCTACGAAGTTACTTACAACCCAATTAGGTCATGTCTGTTTCTTGACAAATGCAATATTTGATTTACAACCCGTTCTAACTGTGTCACATGCTCTTTCCCTTATCAGTTGATCAGATTTTGTATGTTTAACATTGCGTATTAGATTTGTATGCCCTTCTTTAAAACATACAATTTGTTTCCACATCACTTTATTTGTTATCTTATTTTTCTTCCTTGTGTGTTATCCGTGAACTAAATCCGGTTTCTCGTGCATATTGGTTATAGAACGAATATGCCTCCTCTAGTGATGAGAATTCCATTCCAACTTTTGGTTTTCGATCATCTGCAACTTGGGGAATATATTCTTGATCATCAACTCTATTTTCTTCCATCAATGAGTTCTGGGAATGTCACATTATATTTGAGAACAGATAAGTAGATAAATATATAAAAACTACATCTTATTTCAATTTAAACTCAAAATTGCAAGTATTGAACCATTTGATAAAAAATACAACTTATTTCAATTTCAATTTCTAATATTTAATAATTTGTCAAATTTTTAGCTGCTTCAATAAAAAATATCTAATCAGTACTACTATCAGACTTCTAGAAAAATGATGACCAAATCAAATAGTAATAACAATAACTTGGTGGACCATGATATAGAAGGAAATGTTTTACAAATATCATTATGGTTGGCCCCTTAGTTGTACTTCAATCAGGCATTTTCAAAATAATATGCTTACATTAATCAAATTTCAGGAAACCATTTCACTTAGCATAGTGAAAAAAAAAGATGGGTCTATGTTTAAATGCAACAAATGGGAACCATATGCCTAAAGATATCAACAAAGAGCATGAAAAAAAAAATATCTCTATGTTATTAGAATATCTATCCGTGTACTAGTAGATTTAAATGCAACAATGTAGTATATACAAGTTAGCAAGCATGGGTCTCTGTTTCAATCAATCTTCATTATAGCATATTGGGAAGGAAAAAAAGATGTGTATGCATCAAATGAGAAGGAACTTGGTGGTGTTGAGAAATCCTAATAGCAAAGAAAATCCAGAATGCCTAATTCAATATTCAGATTGTTCAACAAAGAAAATCTCAAACCTAATTCAATATTCTGATTGTTCACAAAAACTCCAACAGGAGAGGGCAAGGTGATTCTGCGATCCCTAGCTTCGTCGGCGACTCTGTTAGCTTGTCGCCACGAGTCTTGGCGCACCGGGAGGACCTCGAAAGAGGGCGGCACACGATGCCGCGAGCCTGTCGTGTTTGTGGCGAGCTAGGGTAGAGTTTTTTTCCGCTGCGGCGAGAGAGAGAGCAGGCGCAGACTGCTGTGGCGGCGAGGAGAGGATCGCGAGGCTTCGGCGAGAGGTGAGGATCGCGAGGCCTCGGCGAGAGGAGAGGATCGCGGCTTCGGCGAGAGAGAGGATCGCGGCTTGCTTCGGTGACGAGAGGAAAAGAAAATAAGGAAAACTAGGAAGCCGTGATAAAAAATAACGAGATAAATATGCCACGTGAGTTGGTCCGTATGGTTCCGTAGAAAAAAGGTCCGTAGGATATCAAAACTTTATATATATATATATATATATATATATATATATATATATATATATTAAATAAAAAAAAGTTTTTGACCTATGTGAGGGTGGGCTAGCCTTGTATCCACCCGCACGCACGGACCATGAATAAAAAAAGTGCAAAAAAAAAAAAAATCAATAAACGTATTAATTTCATCGAACGCATACAATGTTTTTTGGGCTCATGCATATTATAAAGCTTCGTGCATTGATATTAACATCCTCATCCACGTTAGAACGTGGTATTAATCATCCAATACGGATGCTCTTAAAATAACTATGGAATAATTACTATCTATCATTGTCCTTATTTTTAGTACTATTATATTATCTATAATTAACCGCTACAATGTATAATAGTTAAAAAATAATTATTATAATGTGTAAAAACTAATATAATAATGTTGTAATATCGCAGCAACTACTTAAATATTGTTATCTTGACGAATTTTTTTATATAATAGTGTTAGTATTTATGATTTAAAATTTAAAATTTTAAAATTTAGAGTTTAAATATAACTGCATTACGCTTGTACATGTTATTATTATTTTAAATAATTTTGATCAACTTAAAAAATAATTTTGATTAAAATGTTGAAGAATATCTTGTGTATAATAATTTTGATAAAAATGAGATAGTCAATTTTTCTTATTACTGGCGTTACCAAATAACTGTAATAACAACCTTAGAATTTCAGGTATTTTGGATATAAAATATCTAATGAACTTTTGGATTTTTTTAATAGAGTGTAATTTGGAGTATTTTTTTTATTTTTATCCAATTATTAAAAACCTCATGAGTCCCAATTATTCTTCTTTTCTAATATTAATAATTAATATAATATATTCTTGGGGTCAATTTCATTCCAGTACAAATGATTTTCTTCTTAATATCTTTTATTTTACCGTGGGCCAATGATATGGACCAATTTGCTAATAATTACTATAATACGTACATAATTGAAATCTTATTTAATTTAAATAAATATTAGTTAATATTATATTATATTATATCAATATGAATCATAATTGCCAATGATTAAAAAATAATTAGATTTTTTTTAATAATTAATTAAAAGGTGCCCTTTAACAATTTTAATAAAAAAAAGGCGCTTTCATTTTTTGCATTATTTTTTAAAATTTCTTCTGCTGGCTCACTCACTCGCCACCTACTACTGCTACACAGAACATCTCTATCGCCGATTTAATTAATTAGGTGCTTAGGCTTCTTCAGCTTCGGGAGGAAGAGGTGGAGGAGGACGAGGAGAGAGAATGAGAGAGCGCTGCGCTGCTGATCTGATCAGGTGCGTCGGAGATAGGCCAGAGGGGGGCGAGAGTCGAAGGAAGAACTGAGGCCTGAGAGAGGAGAGTGAGCCAGCGGGATGATGCTGCCGTTTCCAATCCATCACCGTCCTTTTCTTCTCTGCGGCATTCTGTTACTCGGGATTTTAGCGGCTGCGCACGACAAGGGTACGATGAATTCTCGAACAAGTGATTTTGTTTTCCTTTTGTTTTTTTGTTTTTGGTTAAAGGAGAAGTAGGATTTTTCTTCTTTCTTTTCGATCTTTGTTTCTCCTTTTATATCGGTGATCTTTCTTCATCTCCGTCTCTGATGCCCCTGTTTTCCCCCAATTCGGCGTTAGGTTTTGTTTTTCCTGCTCGTATTTGTGCGATTTCAGGTGTTGTTCTGCACATGCCATTTCTCGTTTGCCAATTGAATGGAGTGAAAAACCTAATCTCGTATTTTAGTCGCAAGAGGACGGTGATGCTGATTTTGCTTTATCTTTAGTAGAGTATTATGCATGTTATGGTTGTGATTACTATTCTGACGGGCCTCTTTTTCTAAGCAGAACCCTATGCAATGCGCATAAGCTGCGGAGCTCGAGAGGATGTCACCACTAAGCCTTCCGATACTTTATGGTACAGGGACTTTGGTTACAGTGGTGGAAAATTTACTAATGCAACAGTCCCCAGTTTCGTTGAGCCTCTGCTGAAAACGCTTCGCTATTTCCCTCTGTCTGATGGACTGGGGAATTGTTATACTGTTAGCATGATCCCTCGAGGTTACTATCAAGTGAGGCTATTCTTTGCACTCATTGCAGATCCTGGTTTTGGCAATGAACCTATTTTTGACATCTCTGTTAAGGGAACTCAAATTTATTCGTTGAAGCCTGGCTGGAGCAATGTTGATGACCAGTCATTTGTGGAGGCGTTCGTATTTGTTACTGATTCATCCTTAGCTGCTTGTTTCCATAGCACTGGTCACGGTGATCCATCTGTTCTCTCAATTGAAATTCTTCAAGTTGATGACAACGCATACTCTTTTGCATCCCCCTGGGGTAAATGGACAGTGCTTAGGACAGCCAAAAGATTGACGTGTGGTTCTGGTAAATCAGCATTTGATGAAGAATATGGTAGCAGCCAATGGGGTGGGAATAGAATCTGGTTCGGTACTTCATCTTTTCCAGATTCTGGTCAACCTATATCAACAAATCATAGCATTAGTCAGACAGCTATTTCTCCCAACTTCTATTCAGAGAAACTTTATCAGTCAGCGATTGTGGGCGATGATGAACAGCCTGATTTGTCTTTCCAAATGGAGGTGAATCCGAACAGAAATTATTCAATCTGGTTTCATTTATCTGAAATTGATCCAAATATAACTGGTGGAGGGCAGAGGGTTTTTGACATATTAATAAACGGTGATATAGCATTTGAGAATGTTGACATTTTTCATACGACGGGAGGAAATTATGCAGCTCTTGTGCTGAACAAAACTGTTGAAGTAACTGGAAGGACCTTAATAATCACGTTGCGTACTATACATGGAAGTCATGCGCTAATAAATGCCATTGAGATTTTTGAGCTGATTCTAGCTGAGTCTAGAACTTCAGTGGAGGAAGGTAGTGTTTACTGAATTTCTGAAAACTCAATTTTAGCTGCTTGATTCTTACTTTGTGTCATCTAATCATGTTGATCTGATTAAACATTTCATCTTATTTCCCATTTAATTTTTCTTAGTAAATGATACTATGGTTGTTTGACATTTGTTTTTCATTCTCACTACAAGCTATGAATTACATGTTTAGTTAATTATGCCTGTCTAATTTTTTCCTGGCACATTTAGCCCATACTTAAGAATAGTGACGATCCAGATACAAATATAATGAGGTGCTCAAAAAATGAACTAAAAAATATTTTTTTTCTTTCAAATAAATATATCAAAAATAAAAGTATTGAATTGATAACTATAATGAAATAGATATAAAAATATGTGCATACCAATAAATTAATTATTTCTTGACACTTCAACTACTAGTACTAGGTCTGGACATACAAACAAGAGGAGACAATTGTATCCTACGAGTATTCATCTATTGAAAATGTTGTAAACTTTATTCATTTTCAATTATCGCAAACATATCTTTCTCAATGTATACTACTAAACTGTCATTCATCCACTCATCCCCCATCCTATTATGTAATTCAGTCTTGATAATTTTCATCGCAGAAAAAACCCTTTCAACAGAAGTAGTTGCAACTGGTAAAATCAATACTAACTCGATTAAACGATATACCAATAATAAAATTGTATTCTTGCCAGTTTCAATCATTTTTTTAGCAAGACTTCCCAAATCTTCAATCATAGAAAATTCACCTCGTACATTTTGAATGTAAGTCTCAAGTTGGCCCTCAAGTATTACACGACCAATCAATGAAAAGTCCTCCGGATAAAGTTCATCAAGCTGGAGTAGCTTACCAATGTTAATTGAGAAAAAGAGTCTTTTGGATCTAAGCAATCAATGCAACTAAGTACCTCTGTACTTGATTATGAAAAATGATTATTCATCTCTTGAACCATCATATCAAGAACCTAATATTGTAACAATAAAAAAGTGAATAAAAAAATACTATTAGAAAATTAAATTCAATAAAATATTTAGAAATAATACCTCGCAAAAAATTTCAACACGATAGTGTTACGCTCCGCAAGTGTACGGAAATGTCGCAAGTAATATAAAAGATTATCGTATCCACAGGGACTGGAATAAGCACTAGAAATGTCTCAATGCGAATTAGCTAAACAACTATCCAATTGTTTCAAATGCAAAGTGAAGGTAAACAAATCTAATATTAAAGATCAACAAACAAGAGTTTAGTGTTTTGGGTTATGATAAAGGGAGATTCAGGAGTTTCGGTTTCTTTGTAAGATTTCTTGAATGTAAATGGTTCACCAATTCTTATCCCTCAATTGCCAAACACTTGTAGAAAGTTGCCGGTTCTCTCTTGCAATAGATAACCAGCTAAGGACTGAGAAATGTATCTAAATATGATCAATTAGACGTGAACCTACGTTGTCCTTACACAGAAGCGCACCTATTACTATGCCTTCCTCGGATATCAACATAGAAGCCCACAACTTATTAATCTATCAAGATACAAGAAACTAATCACAAGATCCATCCTACTCTCTTGAATATTCCTATTTCCTCTTCAAGATTATCTCTCAAATGTCCTTACACGGGCTTGCACCTGTCACGTGGATCCCTCGGATGATCGAGTGAGAGTTTATCTTTACAAAGTCCACAAGAAATCCAAACAATCAATCAAGAATGAGAATTAAGCACAAATCACCATTAATCATTCAAGATCTAATTGATACAAGCAAGACAATGTCATTGAAACAAGAAATTGGCAAATCCATAAGAGATTACATCAATCCATCATACAAATACTCCCTTAATCCTAGAATACAAGATCTACTCCATGAATCGAGGAAGAATACCCGAAGAAATAAAGATTACAAGCATTTCTTAAATCCCCAATCCAAGAAACCAAGAAAAGGGGAAAAGAGAAAACTTATCTACGAAGAAGCCTCGTCTTCGGATCCAATCCTCGCTCCGGAGTCGAAATCGTCAAGAACTCCCCTCGAATCGCCCAGAAATCCTCCCAAGAATGGGAGGATACCACCAAATCTTGCCTTCTCCCAAAGGGGGAGAGATCCCCTTTCAATTCATGAAGGAGGGTTTAAATAGAGGAGGAAATCGGGCGCCACACGGCCCTGTGACACGGCCGTGTGAGATTCACACGGTCATGTCCTCTTCCTTCTCTGCCAAAGCTACACGGCCGTGTGACTCAAACGGCCATGACCCTTCTGTTCTCTGGAAATGCTACACGGCCATGTGGTGCACACGACTACCACCTGCTTGGCCTCTGGAAACCTCACACGGCCGTGTAGATCTACACTCAAGACACGGCCGTGTGAGATTCACACGCCATGTCCTCTTCCCTTCCTGTTAAATGGCCGTGTGTGGTACACGCCTGATGCTCTCTCCCTTCAATTCCTTCCAAGCTTGCCCGAGGACGATAATCTTCACCAATTTCGACTCCTGTGAAAAGAAAAAAGCGGATCTCCGAACCAAAAGAGTAAATATGCTAAAAGGAAAGTTGGAAGTATAAAAGTGCATAGATCAAGCATGCTCAAAGTATGTAAATGTGCGTCAAAACATGCATAAAAGTATATAAAATCTACGCACATCACACCCCCAGACTTAAACCTTTGTTTGTCCTCAAGCAAAATGCTGCAGTCTAAATTCATATGTTCTATAACACATTCATAAAACCTAGTGCACTTTCCTAACTCTATCAAAAAGTTTCATTAACAAGCGTGATCATGGAAACAAGTAAAGTATGGTTCAAGCATAAGAATCTTGTGCACAGTGTAAAAGTAACTCAACACCCTTCAAGTTTCAATCCATGTCCTAGTCAAGTCGTCATCAAATTTGAATTCCTAATGTTTCCAGTGAAAGACAAGTAACCAGTGATAGACACTTACTCACCATTCACTTGGTTCATATTTCTCAACTAACCCAAGGTCTCAAAGGTGTTCTCAATCTCAAGGGAAGCTAGACAGTCATTTCCCCAGTAACCTAACTCGGTCTCAAAGGGGTGACTTGCTAGATTCCACTCATGACAACTGTTTTTTATATCCCTTATTTTTTTTTTAATTTTTATTTTTATAAGTTTTTGCATTGTGCAAAACGTATTCACAAATGTACTTTTAGCACACATGTTGGGATATTTTGATTTTTCCAAATGAGCTTTAATGATTTGAGCCTCATCCAATAACCAAAATGAAAGTTAAGAAATCACCATGGAAACCAAGTACTAAGCAAACAAGATGAATCATGACTATTTCAATGACATCAACTATTCAAGCATCAAGCACAAGTGTAGTGAAGATAAAATCCTTAAGGTTGAACCAAAACTAAAACTCATCACCATAAGATTTTTAGCTTATTAATGCTTCCCAAGATAGAAAAAAGAACTACACAAAGTTTACTACTAGCATCATTCGAACATCATGAATCAAGACAATAATCGTGCTAACATTTCACTTGAATCCAAGAAAGCATATAAGTGAAGATTTGATGTTCTCAAATTTTTTTTTTTTTTTGCCATGATTATTTCAAAAACAAGCAAAATAAAGCAACAAGCAATGAAAATAAGAACCAACATGAAAAACTAACAAAAACTAAAAACTGAAAACCAAACTAAACAGTACATGACACCCCCCCGACTTAAACTTTTCATCGTCCCGATGAAATCAATATGGTGGAGGAGGTGGAGGTGGAGGTGGACGAGGGAAAGGAGGTCTACGACGTGGTTGACCAATAGGAAAACTAGGAAAACCTGGAATATCACCCAAGGATCTATGATACTCATATAAAGCATCTACTTGTTGGCTAGTAAGCATCATGCTCTGCATAAAATCTCTCATCCTAGCCTGATTAGTATCATAATCCTGCACAAACTCAGCCACTTGACCTTGAAAATTCCTCGTAAACTGAAAATGATTTTGTACCTCCCTAAACTGATCATCAGATAAAGAGAAGCGCCCCTCCAACATTTTTCGTTGGGCATCTTGCTGCTCATGAAGTGATTCTAGAGACGTACGAAAATCTGAAAAATCAAACCTAGAAGATCCCGTGCCATATGCAAAAGAAGGCCTAGCAGGCTCCATAAAACTAAAAGGCTGCGGGTGTCCAGATGACGAGGGCTCATGATGTGGCTCAGTGTCTCCAGGTATAGAAGGGTTATCCTCAAAATCTAACTCAGAAATTACCCAATTAGCCGGGTTACGAATAGTAGTTCGTTCAGGAAAAGGAAGGGGTAAAGGAGAACCACTCCTCCTAGGAAACGCGAAACCATTCTCATCCCGAACGATCATTTTCATAGCAAGACATGCATCAATGTCAATCATGTCATTACTATGAATTATTTCCAACCCATCAACATCAAGATTTAAATTATAAGCTATTCGGGTAATCAAACCACCAAAAACAATTGATCCCGATGATGCCCTAGCAGATCTTAATAAGGTTTGAACAAAATGAAAACCAGAATCAAATTCAACCTTATAAAGCATAGCCCATAAAGTATAAAGCTCTATCTTTTTAACCACCCCATCACTCTCTCCCCTACCAAAAATAGTTTTACTCATGACTCTATGTAGATACCTAAAGATGGGGTTTTGCATATGGGAGGCCTTAGCTCTTGAAGGCTCATAAGATTGATCTAACCCAGTTATTGCATTCCAAAAATGATTCCAATTAAACCTTGGATCAAACCTACGAGGGCTACCGGTGGTTAATCCAAAACAAGAATTAAAGTTACTAAATGCCCATAGAAATTCTTGATTCATTAGTCTAAATGAGATTTTTCCAAAATAATCATCTTCATTAGTAAAATGGACATCCAATGAACTTAAAAATTCCAAAACAAGACGAGGATATGTAGGCAAATGTGTGTACATAATATCACTCCAATCCAAAAACCCAATCATCAAATCTACATCTTCCCTAATTCCAAGCATATCAAGAACAGTTGGGTCCATATATCTAATACACACTATCTTTCTATTGACAAGAATTGCAAATCTAGTTACTTGATCATCATTTCTAAACACAATATTGAATTCATTGTCATTACCTTCGTTACGTGAAGTCCTTTTGCCTTTGCCCTTCACTGGTTGTTTTCCTTTGTCCCTTGATGACTCCTTCTCTTTGTCTCCACTGGATCCACCACCTCCTTTGCAAAGTTTCTTCAAAATGTTGGACATCTTGATGAGTTTAGATAGGGGAAGAATTATCTAGGGTTGGAAAAATGGAACTCAAAGAACAAAACTTCAAAGAGCAAAGATCTTAGGTTAGGAGAACAAAAAGTCCAAGTCTTAGAGAGGAGGAGAATCCGGATTTAAGAGATCTTGAGAGATTAGAGAGGAGTTTTTAAGAGATTGGGAGAGAAAGAGATGTTTTGGAGAGTTGGGGGTGTGCGGAACACGTCCAAGATCTGGCCGTGTAAGGTAGAAAGAAGACTTTAATAACTCTCCTACACGGGCCGTGCAGATCCACACGGCCTCCCCCTCTTCCTTCTCTGGATTCTTCGCACGGCCGTGTCTGGGACACGGCCTCTCCATCTTTCTTCTCGGAATTCTTTGCACGGCCGTGTTTGGGACACGGCCTAGACCTTTTTCTCCTCGGGATTCTTTACACGGCGTGTCTGGATGACACGGCCCAAGCACTTCCCTTCTCTGCAACCTTTGCCTGGCCGTGTATAGCACACGGTCGGGCTCTGTTTTGCACCTAACCTGAAAACAAAATCAAAAGAATGCATCAAACTAAAAGAAATTAAAATACAAATTAAAACTAACTAAAAGAACCCTTGGGTTGTCTCCCAAGAAGCGCTTGTTTAAGGTCTTTAGCTCGACCAAACTTGATCATTCACTTCTTTTCCTCGCCCTTGGAGGACAGATATACTTTTCGTTTTTGTTGGGAGATCTTCTCCCAACATCTTCCACCACATTGTCTCCTTCGTTTGGTGGCCTTCCATAAGGATGGAAATTCCATTCCTCAAGTTTATAAATGCTTGTCCTGCTACAAGCATTTAAAAGAGACGAGACATGGTTAGAGATATTAGATAAATCATATTCCAACCTTTCCTTACCAATTACCAAAGAAAGCTTATGATTTTTGACATCAATTATAGCTCCAGCTGTAGCAAGGAAAGGTCTTCCTAATATGATAGGAATCCTGGGGTCCTCTTCCATGTCCAACACGACAAAATTTGTGGGAATAACATTCCCATCCACCTCTACTGGCACATCTTCTATAATACCCAAAGGGTACCTGCAGGAATGATCGGCAAGTTGAAGTGCCATAGTAGTAAGTTTAATGTTTTTGAGACCTAATTTATTACAAATTGAATAGGGAATGAGGCTAACACTTGCCCCCAAATCACAAAAAGCTTTTTCAAAAAATTCTTTTCCTATGTTGCAAGGAATATAAAAGCTCCCTGGGTCCTTTAGTTTTGGGGAAGTGTTCTTCTCCAAAATAGCACTACATTCCTCACTAAGCGCAATTGTCTCAACCTCTCCTCTTCTTCTCTTGTTTGACATGAGATCCTTCAGGAATTTGGCAAATCTAGGCATTTGAAGAATAGCATCAATAAGAGGTACCTCTACACAAATTTCCTTAACTTTTTCTAAAAACTTGCCAAATTCTTCATCTTTCTTGAGCATTGTAAGTCTCTGAGGAAAAGGGACAGCTTTGCTCTGATGGTTCGGTGGAAGAGTCTCTTCAACCTCAATGGTACTCTCCTCATTAGCTTGAATCTGATTTGGTATAAGAGGAGAGAGCTCTTCTTCTTTTTGTATCCCTTTTGGAGCAGTCACTTGGGAGTCTCCCAAGGTCCGTCCGCTCCTAAGCTCAATTCTATTGCAATGCTCCATAGGATTCACATCTGGTTTTCCTGGAAGTTGTCCTGGTGCTCTGGATGATGAGGAAGCTAGTTGGGCAATTTGACTATCCTGGATCTTTTGATGCTTTTCAGAATTATCCATTCTCTGAATGAGCTTTGCTAAATCAAACGGATAATAGTATATAATGTGAACCCCAACGAGTATCTCCTGGTCGTTTTAAACTGATTTCCTGATTTTTTTCCTTTACCACTAACAATATCTCATTTCTCTAAACATTCTACAAGTCTGTCATGTTCAAGTTGTTTAAACGTGTCTTTTCTTTTACATGAAGCACCGGTAATATTCACAATCATAGTAACATATTGAAAGAAATCACTCACAATTCGATTGCTTTTAGCTTTTAGCAACTGCAACAAAAACTAGTTGAAGTTGGTGAGCAAAACAATGAACATACATTGTAGATGAATTTTCCTTCAATATGAGAGCTTTTAATCTATTATACTCACCTCGCATATTTGAAGCTCCATCATATCCTTGACTTCTCAATCTCGATAATGACAACTTATGTTTTGCAAACAATTCATCAATAGCCTTCTTTAAAGAAATAGCAGAAGTGTCAGATACATGCACAATAGCTAGAAATCTTTCAATAACACATCCATGTTTATTCACGTATCTTAAAACAACTCTCATTTGCTCTTTGACCGAAATGTCTCGACACTCATCAACCATAAGAGAAAATATATTATCTTTTATATCATTAAGAATGACATTTGTGACTTCAGCAACACAAGCTCATGTTAAATCCTTTTAAACTGTTGGAGACTTCATTTGATTGTTTCCAGGTCATTCATTGTCTTGGTAACCTCGTCATTTCTTTGGGTATACCACTTAATCAATTCAAGAAAGTTAACTTTATTTGAGGAACTTGATGATTCGTCATGTCCACGGAATGACAAACCTTGTTTCAAAAGAAAGCGTGTAACATCCAAAGTTGCCGTTAATCGAGTGTGATATGCAACCTCCATTCCACGCCCCTGTGCTTGTAGCAAACGTGACACACTTTGTTGTTGATTTTGAAAAGCCTCAAGTTGTATTCTTACATCATTGTGAGCACTAGCTACACCACCAACATGCGTATTAAATACTTCCATTGCTTTTCTCCAATTATTCATCCCTGAATTAGTAAATGCCTCATCTCCAGCTCGACATCCTCTATGAGAATTTTTAAAGAGATAGCACCAAAAACAAAAAGCTGCATCTTTTGATATGCTGTACTCTAACCATAGAAATTTTTTGAACCAAGTAACTTGGAAACTTCTATGCTCTTTACCAAAATATCTTTGGGGATAACTATGGTCAAATGGTTGACAAGATCCTCTAATCAAATATTCTCTTCTAATCTGATCTCTAATTGAAACATCAAATTCATTAATTGGTTTTTGTATCCCTGGATCACTAACAACATCATTCGGGTTGAATTCAACGCGAGAATATTTTTTCTTACTATTTCTTCCTTAGAAGACTCAACATTTTGTTTTAAAAATTTCTCCATAATATATGTCAATTCATCAAAACTATTGAATTATTGAATAAAAATAATATATAAAATAAATAAACATAATATGTATTATGTGTAAAAAACATCACAAACACACAATAAAATAAAATTAATGATAAATCAATACTTTTCAACTCTAAGGAAGGGGCAAGGGCTAAGTTTAGAGGCTCAGTGGGGGATGGCTGCGCGCTAACTTGCTGTGGCAGCAAGTCGGCTGGCGGCGGCGGCACCGTAGCAACACAGGCTACGATAGGCAATAGCAGTCGAGGCGAGCACTGTAGCCTACGGCAAGTGAGCTGCGGGCGAGGGGGCACCGGACAGGTAGGCGAACCACTTCCAGGCGGACCGCAGGTGAGCGGGCGAGCGGGCGAGCAGGCGCTGAGCAGATAGGCAGGCAGAGGCGAGCGACACTACGGTAGGCTGCACTGCGGTAGCGGCGGTCGAGGTGGGCAATTGAACAAATGTTTGAATAGGGTTATAAGTTATTAACGTTTTTTTTTTATTTCCTTCGTAACTTAAGCACAAGTGTTATTGGAAAAAAAACAGAAAAACAAATTTAAAAAAAAACAGAAAAACAAATTTAAAAAAAACAACAAAAGAGTCGTCTTCTTTACGACTCTTTGATTTCTTTTGCAGATTGCAGTGGAGAAAATGTGCACGACGTCGACAGGTGACAGCGAGTGCGATTGCGAGTCTATGACGCCGGACGACGGGTGGATGGTGCTGCTCGAGCTCGTCTTCCTCATCTGCTCACCACTACCTCGCCCCTCGGGCTGTAGCTCGGGAGCAAGGGGGTGCTTCCGCACACTCTCACACCCCCTTACCTCCGCCACTGCTTAAGAAGTTACTATTGGGTAACCTAAAACATAATGGTTAGCAACTCACTATCATATGCTAATTGCTATCGTACCTATTTCTGTTGAAGTAGGTCAAGCTCAGGATCAAATGATTACTCGTGACCCGATTAGAAGTATAAGAGCAAGAGCATCCACAGTGGAGATATTTCCCGTGTTGGAATGGGATATTGTTGAGGGGATTTGAAATCACCGGGCATAGCTCTCTCTCTTTTAACAAAAAAAGTAAAAAATAAAAAAAAAATTTAATGGTGGAATTTGGGATATTTGATAGGTGGACCCCATAAATATTTGATTTTGTGGGATATTTGATTGTGGGATTTGAGATGTTTGAGGAGTGAGGTATTTGATTGACGATGTGGATGTGGAGACCACAAATATTTAGGAGAAATATTTGGTGTTATTGTGGATGCTTTAAGAAATTTCACGCAACCAAATTTGATTTGGCCTAAACAATTTTGTCTTTCAATCAAGAAGTCAACATGAACTGATACATTAAAAAGTGATGCTTCATACCAATATCGGGAGGCCGGTGATACTGGCCTGCCTGGAATGAGCGTTATCACCTTTTGCCATAAAATAATAATATAATAATGGCTCCCACAGGTGTGGTGTAGTGGTAAAACTCTTAGAGGAACAATAAGACGAACAAGGTTCGAATCTCAAAAGGGATGAATATCCCTAGAGGTTGGCTACTGAGTGTGCATAAGCTATGTCCGGATTTATCTGCTAAGTGAACCAGGAGGAAGGCTGCCTACCTCCAGGATTAGTCAGGCGAAGCCTGGACACCTGGATTATCAAAAAAATAATAGTGTAGTAATGGACACATTTCCATACATGAGAGCTTCTGTTGTATTTAACTCCATTAAGTTAAGTTTAAAGTTTATATCTATTTCAGTTGCTTTCTGATGGAGCTTTAGGTTATTCTGAGTCCTTGCTTTATTGAATTGTGTAATATTTTTCTTCACATGAAGTGTCACAGATTTTTGGTGCTTTAATGCACTATAAATATTTGAATTTCAAGGAGTTAATTAAATTTCTGCTGGTCAAGTTCATCCTTTATTTGCATGAAATGGTAGTAACCTCTTAAATTTAATATACAAATGCACGAAGGCTTCTGACTTTTTTCTTTTTAGTGTTATTTTGTAAATTTAGTAAGCTAACTTGAGTAAAGCAGAAGGTAAAAGACAAGAAATTGAGTCAAATCTAGCTCTGATGTGCTAGGACACAAATGTGTGTGTGTGTTTTGACAATATCTGTCTTCTAGCTAATATATGATTGGACTTGTCAGACATTGACCTTGGCTCCTTAGATAAGACAGATAGTCAGATATATGTCCAATGGTATATTTTCACTTCACAAGGTAGTTAATAGAGTAAAATGTTAATTTAGCAAACCTTTGGGAATATTGGTTGGCCTATCAAATCTTTAATTGGAGCAAATGGTCAATTGATTTCAAGGTGATATCAAAATTGATACCTACAAGCAAAAATTGGGAAGTGTGATATACAAAACAATGTGGTTTCAATAGGAATTGAAGTTCCATTAACAATCTTGATATAGTGAGAACTATTGCCACAACACAACAGAAGTATAAAGATACGATCCTCACCTAGAGCAAAGTTACCGACCCTCATCCAAGCAAAAGAAAATTGGAAACTGTATTAACTCAAAAACTTGTTCATTACATGGGATCCTACCCCTTTTTATAATTAGAAAACATTACCTATTCTTTATACAATAAAGACCTTTTCTAAAAAACTCTAGTTATCCTAATAAAACTTGACTAACTCTTTCACAAAGAAATAAAATAACTTTTTAAAAGTTTCAAAAAGTATAAAAGTTAATGATTTTGACAATTTGAAAAAGGTGATTTTTTTCTTTGTTTGTCTGCAAATACTCTTCATATTTCCATTTAGAGGCATTAGGATCTTATAATAATTTTGGGTCAAAGGTAGTTTGACACTCATATTGGTCTATTGGTGTCTCAATGTTCAAGTGACATTTAATGCATTATTTAAAATATCATGTTGTCTCGCTCGGTACGAGCGAAACATTTTGTTCTGCCCGTCGACAAAAACTAGCACCAGCATGCTTGATGTACCGGGGCCGCGAAGGTGCCGTGCAGGCCTCACAACCACCGCAGAGCCCTCGTGCGGGCCTCGTTGCTACCGCATAGCCCTCACGGCTACTGCGGAGCCCTTGTGCAAGCCTCACGGCTACTGCAGAGCCCTCGCGCGGGCTGATTGCGGAACAACGAAACAAGAAAAAGAAACTTAGCTTTTAATTAAATAACTTACGTTAATAATTTCAATCAACTCCTAGCTATAGTTGAGATAATTTAAATAGGCTTAATGAAACCCTTATATATATAATATTGGAATCATGTCGGCATGGCACGGTACAATATGATATTAAAACCATATTGTTCCAGTCCACGATTGAAATCTCGGCACGGGTCGAGATTTTAAACATTGATTTAATGATCAAAATCCAGGCCAATGAACCAAGGTGATAATAATTTGCAAATGATGTGGATCAAATGGTATTTATTGAAAAATTCAGGGTGCAAACTATCAAAACAAGCAAACATTAGGGATAAACTGAAATTTTTTAATACTGTAAACTTTAGTACTTAATAATGGCAATGCTATACTTTTTTTGGGTTATTTCAGATCTCCTGGATGTTCCCAGCCTTTGATCAGTCCTGCAGCATTGCTTTTCTAGTTTTCTTCCAACTATATTTCCCCTCTTTATTTCAATATTTACATGATCTTTTTTTGAAAACAAAAAAAGTTCTTAAGTGATTTTTTAGACGACAGTGATATAAAGATCAGTGACAGGACATTACGTAGAAGACTTCATTTGTGGAAACTGTGTTCAATTGTGACCTTTTCTCTTTCAAAAAGGTAGATCCGTTATCTTAGCGGCCCAATAGTGCCGGCCCCACAGATATAGAGAGAGGTAAATGCAAGTACACAAGCCATAAGCGCATGGTAGGGTAAATCCCAGGTCATCAGTTCTTGAGAATCAACCCTTGGCCATTACGCCAGAGATGCCATGGTTCAATAGTTTTATATTGCATCTGAATGACTGATAACATTTTACTTCTATCGAGTATTACTTTTGGTTTTTGACTAAACACTGTTTGAGTTGCTGAGAAGATTTACATGAAAAATTCAACTTTAAACATTTCTTTTTCCATTAGTACTACATGAAATCACCTGTTTAGTAATCTCCTGATTGTATGTTATTTTGAGGCAGTTATATTATATGCTTAATTGATGTTAGTCTATAAATCTTGAATTGTGGAAAGAAACTTTGGAAACTAAATGTTTTAAACTAAGTTGAACTAAAGTTGAATATATGACACAACTTCAACTTAAAAAAGTGATAGGATAGTTATGTTAGCTGGGTACGAAATCCCTACAAGTGAGAGGATCAAATATTTTGAATATATTACTAAGAAACATTGATGAAGATATAATTAATACAATAATGACTGGGTGGTTAAAATGGGGAGGAGATTTCAAAGTTTGTGCGATCAATTGTGGTCCTCCTATCAAAAATAAAGACCATGGTAAGATTGTTTTATACTTCAAAATATTGGGCAACTATGAAGTAAACACTCGTAGTAACTTAATATAGTGGAGATGAGAATGCTTATATCTGTCAGGTAACAAGAAAAAATATTATTATACTAAACAATTATGTATAGTTTTAAATAGATGATGAAATGAGTCAAAATAGATTAAGTTTTCAAAAAACCAATAAACTTTATAGTTAGACAAGTTGTAATAATTAGGGTCAGAAGTATTGAATAGATGAAGACCAATGAAACTCCTACTTAACACAATTAGTGGTTTAAAAGATTTGGATATTTCTAGTGATCTATAATTTAATGGCAGGGTTAGATTGATGTAGTTGACTCCAAGTGGAACTCATTGTTTGATTGTTGTCATACACTATTATATTTGTTTTTCATTGTTAATCTAATTTTCTTCCTATGGCAATTTGTAGTGCAAGCTTTGGAAATTTTGAAGACTTCTCTGGGATTACCACACCGTTTGGGCTGGAATGGTGATCCATGTGTTCCTCAACAACATCCATGGAGTGGAGTCGATTGCCAATATGACAGAAAAAGTGGCCATTGGGTCATAGATGGACTGTATTTTCTCAACCTTATGAAGTTTCCATGTAGCTTTAAAGTGTTTACTTTGTGCATAATGTAAAAAATTAAAATAATTGCCGTAAATAGTTGTCTTTAAAAGTTTTGATAAAGAATGCGGCCCAGTAATTTGAAGCACACATTTTATGTTAATACCATATGCAAGCTGACATCCTTTCAGTAGGTAATATCTGTCAGTAATGCTAGCAATGAACAAACTAGATAGCCTACCTGTGCATCACACAATATATATAAAAGCTTATCCATGTTAATAAATTGTTAATAATTAATGCAGAATCTACATAGAAGAGTCAAAATAATTTTTCCCATCTTTTCTCAGTTGACTGTCAAAGTCATAGCTTCTCTGATTTTTTAAATAAAATTATTAGTTATTGTTGAGTTAACCAATCATAATATTCAAAAAACCAAAATAATCTATCTTTTTTCTTCCATCCTTGGTCATTTCATCCAAGCGACTGAAAGAAGATTCTCCATCTAAAGAGTAAGATTATTTGACATAAAGGGTTCTATCCCTAGATATGAAATGATGAAAATAATATGTGACAAAAGTGGTTTTAAACTAACATAAAATTATTATGAAGATTTGTGCAGAATAGCTAAAGTATAATAATGTTGGGTCTACTTCTCAAATACTTAACCCTATTTAACAGAATCATTAGAAACAAAAAAAAAAAAAAAATCAAAATCCTTAATTAATATATGACATTTTTTGATTGATCAATTTGTGATTAAGTGTATAGGTTTTAGCATAGATTAAAATTGACAAAAGGATCAGTCAAGCGGTAATATAACAGTGCAGGAGGATAAAAACTTATTTTGATGATTGCCAGTTGAAAAAATTATACAAATATCTATTGCTTTATATCTCTAGTAGAATATAATATTGTTGATAAAAAAATATTTTCTTCTTTCAATTCTTTCCAGAAAGACCTTGAGAGTTTGTCCAAAACATCTCTTCAAAAGGAAAAATAAGAATGAAAAGGATTCAAAAATTAAAGTCTTGCCTTTTTCATCTGTACAAGAGTTTCTACCTCAAATAAACTAATTCATGTACCAAAGAAAACATATACCAGTCTGTCAAAATAGTTTATGCTGATATAAATTTTGAAAGGTTGACAACATTTTATTTAGCATATGAATTAATTTATTTGAGAAATATACTGTTGTATAGATGAAGAAGGTAATATTTTATTATGAAAAAGAATCCTTGTCTTTCTTATTTTCTTATTTTTTTTAAATTGTTGATTTAGGTAGATGCTCGAGATCTTGCAGGATAAGAATTGAAAGTAAAAAATTCTTTTTTGTTAGGAGTAGGAATCATATCTACTTGAGATGTAATGCAATAGATTTTTGTGCATATAGTTAGAAGGGATGACTCTAATAAAGTGGAAGGAGTAAAGGTTAGTGGGACATTGGGGGACAACAAAGTATTAGTCAATTGATTTGAACATTTATGGTGTTATATTTTTATATTATGGTTCTTCTAAGTAAGACTAAGTATAATATAAATTCTCACTCTCCCTTTCTTTAGAAAGAAAATAAATTTTCTCTCTTCCTCTCTCAATTTGGATAGAAAACAGTCTCTCTTCCTCTCTCTCTCTATTGAGAAAGTAATTTATTTCTCGCTCTCCATTGCTCTCAATGTAGAAAGAAATCAATCTCTCTTTGTCTCTCGCCGTTTGAAACAAACATTTTCCTTATCTTCCTCTTTCTATTTGAAGAGGAATCACCTCTCTATTTGGAAGTCTTGCTGATGCCTCTCTTAGGTTTGGAAATTCCCTCCTATTCCTCTACGGGCTATAAAGAAATCAATCTTCTTTTTGGAGAAGGAAGGTGATCGATCTCCTTGCTATCTACATATTTTTCCCTTTATCTAAGCAATGATCATTGAGGCCTTATGTGGCTTGGTTTATTCAATATTGAATAATCAATTTGAATTGAATTCTCGGAGTCAACTTACTAGGCGATTGAGGATTTGGAGATTAATAATTTCTCCTTCTTTCCATTAGAATTTTCCTTAAATTTCATATGTTTTGTTTTAGAGCCAAGGTTTTCAGAGATCCTACCTAGGAGAGGAGTGGTCTATAGATTTTTATGGTAGGATTGAAGGGTACCGTAAGATCCTCTAATTTAATTAGAATATTTTAAATATTTGGCATTTGTAACTTATTGAATGTTTCAACTTCCAGACATTCCAATATCATAAAGCATAAAAATATAAAATTGTTGATATAAAATAATTATAAATTCTTAAAGCATTTTATCTTTACATATTAACTAGAAACTTAGCATCTTTGATAAGATTAATGATAATTATAAGATAATACTAGTTAGAGATGGCTTAATAATAGTTAATAAGGATTCTTGTACATAGGAGTTAAAAAGAATCTTGTAAATTAAAAACTTTATAAAATGATAACACACAAAAGATATTTATTGTAATAAATGTGGATAATTATTAAATGAAAATATATTCTAACTAAGGTTATTTGGATTGAAATCCTATGTAGGAATGATAACCAGATGTAGGGTCAAATTGTAGGTTTATAAGATTGTACTCTAATTTAGATCCTCTTTGAAATCATGATCGTTGAAGTTAATTTGGATCATAGGAAGTAAGATCCTAAGGCCTGGATTGCAATTTTGACTACCATGTTTTTAGCAATGATGTAAAGAGTGAGACACAAGGATTTTAGAAAATGTTTGTTGTCAATAAGTTTCCTTCTTAAGGTAGGATCCTACCTTTATTTATAGGGTGTTTGATGACTTAGAGGTCTCAATAGAATGCTTTATTTGATGAGGAGGATAAATATAGAGGGCGACCATTTTGTATGTGTTGGTGCAATTGCTCCCAAGTGGTTGGGTTTGGCCAGGTTGTTTTAATGTGTTTAACAAAGATTTTTAAGTTATGATTGTTTGTTGCACTAATGTGTGCATCTAAGTGCATAGAAACTTGATAGAGTGCATATGTAGCTCGCAGGACTCATGGAGTTGTCATGGTTGACTTGGACACTGTCAAGTTGAATGGATTGTCTTCTATGGCTCAGAAGCTTGCAATGAGGTAAACTTGAAGGTGATTGGTGAAGGATGGTTTGTAGCATCCGAGGGATCAAAAATTCTTAGCGAGGTGAATTCTTAGGCAACTCGACAAAAGGCCGAGTCAGTAGATGAACAATGAAGGATGACATGTGGAGCAAGCTTGGAGGGTTTGGTGCATCCGAGGCACTGAGGACCTTATGCAAGTTGAACTCGAGGGCAACGAAAATAATTGATAAGGTTGAAGACCAAATGTAAGAGAGCGATGAGAGATTACAACTGGAATCTAATCTTGGATTTGAGTCTTTGGGCAACATCATCGAGGGATGATGTGGTTAGCTAGGTAGGGATAGACTACCTAGTGGCATGAGCGAACCTTTGACCAAAAGACAATAGGGCTTGAGTTGTAGTTGATGGTTAAATTATATCATGTAGCTTTGAATAGATATAAGGGTATAGGCCAAGTGATGTTAGGATCTCTCAACAGATTTAACCGATTGGAGGTGAGTCTCCGTCGCTTGGAGTGTATAGTCGATTGAACACAGAGTTCATAGAAAATAATGTTTATGTTTGGACATTGGTCGATTGGAATTGAATCCAGTTGATCAGGTTGAGACTGGACTTGTTCTCTAGTTGATTGTCCAGAAAGTCATTGGTTGCTCAATGGCTAGAATTGCCTAAACAGTTGACTCGAGCTTGTACTAGTCAATTGGATATGAATAGAGCTATTAGAATCGGTTCTACATAAGAATTTAAGTGGTTTAGCACGGCAGGGCTAATTGATCATTTCATTTTGAGGGAAGAAATACTTGTATGAGGTTTGTTTTACCTCTGATAAAGGAGACATTCATATAGGATTTATAGAAGTGATTCACCTTGACGAATCAATTTTACATAGAGTAGAAGGGGGGCTTAAAACCATGTAAAACTATTTTTAACATTGTCTTTATTCTTATTGTTATATCTTACACTTTTGCTGCACAAATACTTGACACAACTAACCAAATCCACATACGAGCACCCTACAAAACTAATGTCTGGTTTGTCTTCGTATCAAAATTATGTTTTAGCATTGTCTTTATTCTTATTCTTTTATTTTACATTTTTGTTGCGCAAATACTTGACACTGCCAACCAAATCCATACATGAACACCTTACATAACTTGCGTTTGATTTGCCTTTGTATCTTGCAAGAATTATTATTATTATTTTGCTTATGTCAACTTGAGCATGTATTTGATGTGCATTAACTTATGAATGGGAAACTGTTTTTTAGCACTTTAGAGAAGATTAACAGATATATTCTCTTTTTCTGCAGAGGTCTTGATAATCAGGGTTTAAAGGGCTTCTTGCCAAATGGCATCAGTAAGCTGCGGCACTTGCAAAGCATGTAGGTCATCAATTATATAGAGTCTTGTATTTACTTTGATGATATGGTATAAAGTCTTGTGATTACTATAATCATATGGTATTCTGTTTCCAAATAACTCAATATATAACTTTTCAAGATCATTATTTTTGTATTCATTTCATTGTTGTACATTATCACATGATTATGTTGAATGATTTATTTTAGCATTAGCTTTGGCAATCAGTAAATTAGATGAATATTTTTATCTGCTTTTGCGTTATTTTTTATTGATGTTAAACTAAACAATGTTTCCCTCTTCCCTTCATTTTCTGAAGAAATTTGAGTAACAACAACCTGTATGGAGCAATCCCCTCCTCTATTGGCACTATTGCTGGTTTACAAACATTGTAAGTTAAATCTATCTGTTACAATTATTCTTATCAGTTTTTTACATTAAACATATTCTCCAAATAAGACATGTCCTGTATTTATATGGGACTATTAACAGTCATGAATTTGTTTTTGTTCTTACCATCCTATTGTTTGCTTTAATCTTGATTTTGAAGGCTGACCAACTCCAAGTTTTTAATATTCAAAACAATGTTGAAGTATTCTTAAATTCATGCTTATTTTGTCACTTATTCTAACATAATATTGCCTTTTTCGCAGTTCTTCTTTCATATTTGTGCTTATCTCATAACAACTCTACATTGACAAACAGAATTGCAAAACGTGGTACATAAATGCACCTATCTATACAAAAACTTGCGCTGGTTTCCCCTGTCACATTGTGATTTTTTTCCTTCCCTAAAGGGTTACCCAGTGAGTTGATTTGCTTAATAATACTACCATTCAGTTCACATTTGGGACAAACTGGGGTGTGATAATCACCGCTGATCAAAGGTTTCTTCTTGTCATCATCCAAGGAGGCACAAACTTGAATAATGCAATTATAACCAGCCAATAGATGCTCCAAGTAGATTGCATCTAGTCTAGACTTGTCACAACTTAGAATAATATAGATTTTGAGGAAAATGAAGGCAAAAGATATGCCATATTTCATTAAAAAGATATGTACAGGATATGGCCTAATGCAACACAGCTCAGAGAAATGTATTAATGAACCAATTTCTCCATCAGTCTATGACCTCTCTCCAATTGATGATACTACGGTAAACCATGGAATCAAATGCTGAGCCGTGTTGGTTGGCATGGACGGAGTTTAGTGTTCCGCATGCCGACGGACACCAACACTGGCATGGGTGTGACGACCTCGTGAGGCCGAATGATCTTGTGGCAGCCTCACCCGGCCATGAGTCCGACAAGCTGTGCCATATTTTTATTTTCTTTCTTTCTTATTTCTATTTTTTTTTTATTTTTTTACCATTAATTTCTTTCCCTCCCCCTTCCTTCCCCATTTTTTTTCCTCCGGTGAATAGAGATTAAGCACCTCTTTAAAGTTGTAGGAGACAGATTGATAGGAAAAATAGAAAAAATATATATTTTATATTTGAAAAGGTATTAAAACCTTATTGGCATAAACATGATATGGTACCAAAATCGTATCATCCCGGTCATAAATCAAAACACGGCACGTCTCGAAATTTTGAACCTTGAAACCTCGATTCAACTTCATATACAGTTATAATGATTTTCCTTTTCCATCTTGGACTAAACAAACAACATTGCTTAATAACAAATAATCAATTTAAATGCCATGCAATCTAAAAACTAGCCACAGGATACCTATTAGTCTATGTAATTTTAATTAGTTTATTGGTTTATGTGAGAATTAGCAAGCTTTCTATTATGGTGTATGCAGTTTCTCATTGCTGGTTTGGATTTTGTTTGGTATTCTGTTAAATACGTGATTCTTCCTTTATTATCAGTACTATTTTAAGACTCAAGTTAGTCCACACAACTGCATGTGAAATTTTCATGGTTAGATAAATAGGATTCTCCTGAAATTTGTCAATTTTTGCTATATTTTGTGGCCAATAACTTAAAAAAAATTAAACTAATATATTGTTGCACAAATTACAGGGAACTTGTCTAATCTAATATCTATCCATGTAAGTGGAGCTATGTACTCACGTAAATAGGCACAAACACCCATAAACTAGCTATATGAGACACTGGTTAGGACGGATAGAGGGTGTGGGAGTGACTAGCGAACGTTTCACCAATTGATATGTAAAAAATCTTGCTAATGACCTAGTAAGGACAATTCAATATAAATAAGCAGCGAACAATGAAATGACAAAAAACAAACACGCTAACACTCGGATTTAACGTGGCTTAGAACCTTCGTTCCTTCTCTGTGCTTTATGATACTTTGGTGGATCACTCTCGAATGCACCATTATGTTTTCTCCTTGGACAATATTATGAGGCGGAAGAACCTCTTACATGCTCTTGGTTGATTACCAGTGAAGTTCAAGGTTGAAGAGTGTACGATAAGGCTCAAATTAACCACAAATATGTCTTAGAACGATAGCCTTCAAACGTTCTCCTTGACCCCTTTATATAGCCTTCATTCATCTTCAGTTGTTGTTTAGTGTTTTGTTGTGCTAATGTCAATCAATCGCCCGAAATGCACCCTCAATCAACTCATGTACATTAGTTGTTAGTTCATTTGGCTGTTGTCACATAGTTCTTTCATATCAACAACTCTCTAGGTTTTTTGCTATAGCATCGGTTAACTCAATCTTACCATCAGTCGACTGCCATCACTCAACTGGTTCTTGTCATTAATTGACTAATCCCACTTTCCAATCTACACATCCACGAACAAAATGACATTGTCGACTCAAGTACATCAACTATTCTTGAGTTGGTTGCCTGATCGATTCAGTCACAATCAGTGGAATGGATGCTGTCATCAATTGACCGACTCAGACATGAATAAAAACATTCTATTTGTGGGCTAATCTACTTGAGTCAACTACTTAGTTGACTCAACCACCAGTCTATTGATGACACTCTTCAATTGATTGGATCGTCGGCTACGACCATCCTAATGGTCAAGTCCTCGCCTAAGTATCAATACATGTCTCTCAAGTCAAGTGTTTACCTTGTAGCTCCTTTGCCACAAGACCATCTTCTCTACTCGCCTCTTGGATAACCCGAGCCCTTGGCTTGCTTCACATGTCATCCATCACGCTTCATCTATATAGTTTGTCTCCTCTAGCTCAGTTGCACTCCTATACTCCTATACCTGTTTTCCTACAGTCATGCAACATAAACTTTTTTGTGCCCTAAAATGTTAGGTATAGATTGTAAATATTTGCAAAATTAATTGTATGAAAATGTTAGTATATAAAAAATTTAGCTGAATTTCATCAACATTTGTTGGCCTTTTTAAGAGCAAGGTTTGATCCTTTTAATTGATTCCATATATTCATTAATGCAACCACATGCAGTATGTAACTATTGCTACAATAGTTACATGTATGCTTACCAAGCCTTGTGAACTGTTGAGATGATTTTAGTACTCCATTTTATCAGTTTCTTTCTTGAAATTCCTGTAGTTTATGCTCTTGCCGCAGAACCTTGCCTACAATTAAGAGCAATACCTCCTATATGGGAAGTTTACACAGTTGTTTGAGATAACTG
Organism: Zingiber officinale; assembly: GCF_018446385.1. Classification (NCBI taxonomy): domain Eukaryota; kingdom Viridiplantae; phylum Streptophyta; class Magnoliopsida; order Zingiberales; family Zingiberaceae; genus Zingiber; species Zingiber officinale. Next base: position 135,619,756 of record NC_056002.1, read on the forward strand.
TTTTTTTTGTTTCTTATAATGATTGCTAAATGGTTTATCTTTGAAACAAAGACATTTTTAGAATGTAATCAGGATAGCAGCCTATGTCTTTCTTAGTCTTTGACTTGGTTAACAAATTCATTGATAATCAATTTATGTGAATATTGTCTGCAGGGATCTTTCATACAACCAACTCAATGCATCTATTCCTGAGACCCTTGGCCGGCTGATGTCTTTACAAATACTGTAAAAAGATAAGAATAATTCAATTTGTTGGTTCATCACCAATGTATTAAATACGAAATTTGTATTTTTCTTCTAGGAATCTCAATGGAAACCATTTATCTGGAAGAGTTCCAGCAAATCTTGGAGGACGGCCACTTCACAGGGCTAGCTTCAAGTAATAACTCCATTTGAGAAAATTAGTTCCTGATGTTTATCTATCTATGATGCTTTATAGTTATTATTATGCTGTTAGGTGATTCTTCAGAAACAATTTGTCTAAAATGTTTTTTGATTTCTTTTGAGCTAGAGACATATTTTGCTGCATATTGGCTTTAATAGGTTGCAGCAAAATACCTGCATTTTCAGTATGGAATTGCTAGGTAATCCCCTTTTTATTCATGTGAGATGGAGCCCATTCCATCCCTAAATGAGTACAGAGGGGCACGCTCTTAATATAAGCAGACCTAGGATGCCCCCTATTTGGTCATGTAAGACCAGCCATACTATGCTTAATTTGATTCACTTGTCCTAGAAGCTTGAGTGACTTGTTAACAACCCCCAGGGCGTAGCGCAGACGGTGGGCGCATGACATCTCTGGCGTAATGGCAGGGGTCGATTCTCAGGAACTGACGACTTGAGGTTTACCCCACCATGCGCATATGGCCTACCTGCATGTACCTCCCTCCATATCCGTGGGGCCGACACTAGAGGGCCGCTACGGTAGCGGATCTATCTTTTTTTTGAGTGACTTGTTAACAACCCCTAGGGCTGGCTCAGTTGGTAAGTGCATGGGATAATGACGGTAGTAGTTCAAAACTCGGCAGGGGATTTTATCACCTTTATGGACCTCTGCTCATGCACTTGTTAATTTGGGTTTCTGTTGAACTCTCTCTCAATGGCACGGGGTAGTCGTGAGGGAGCCGCTAACGTGGTGGTACCATGTTTTTTGAGTGACTTGTTAACAATTGCAAAAATCTATATATTTATATTGAACACTCTCCTTCTAGCAATTTGTGGGTGAACATATTGAACTTGATTGGATTCTAGTGGCCTTAAATCAACACCTGTTGGATTTGGCCCATTCCCATGCTTGTGCATGGCAAAGGAGCTGCGGGCATGACCTATCCATATCCATGACAGAACCCTATTCTGGGTTGTTTTCTGTCTTTAATACGGTGACAACTATTGGAGAGAGTTAATATTAACGTTTATAAACATGAATCATGATGACGCCTTATGGTGTGTGAAAAGTTTGTTAGATTGTAAAACTTGTAGAAAGATCTTTTTTTTTTATTTGAACAACTTCTTATGTGAGTGAGTGAGTGTTTGAGGTGTGATTTTTTTGTGTTTACTGTTGGTGTTAAGAGAAGACGTTAAGGAGAAAGAGATATTTTGCACACAATATTGTAGCTATTTATCTGTCCACATTTTTCTGAAATTGTTCTTGCACGTTATACAAGCTTGTCTTCTCTTGTGGAATAAGTATGCATAAAATCAGATTATCATTTTTGTTCTTTTTCTTGCGTATTGCTATTTATCATTTTGGTATGTTGGTGGAGCTTCTCAGTTGAACAAGGTGAGATGATTTTTGTCAGGCAGTTTTACGATGAGGTGATTTCATATTCTAAACTCATTAATACTAAATCAGCAGAGAAAAGTGTAAGCCATCAGATAGGGCCGATATCCATTGGAAGATGATGGAGACACAAATAGTCACTACTATCAGGTTATGCTTCAAAAATAATTTGGTGGTTAGTGAGGCCAGAATACAAGAGGTCGTGCAGAAGTTAGCATAGTGTCACTTGGTATGGTGGTAGTGGCATGGTGAATTTTGTCATCAAATAAATCCATCTCAGTAAAAAGTTCTACAAATTCATTTGGAAAAGGACAAAGAGCTGATGAAATATCTAATGCCATTACTTAATTTCTAGTTGCATAAATACTCAAGAATCAAGCTGTGTAATCAATTCCATGGTCGGCACGAATTATGACTACTTTTTAGACTAATAAAGATTGAAATGTCTCATTGTATGAACTACCTTTTCCGTTCCTCGGTTTTTATGCTATTTCCCTATCACATGGCTCTTTATAGCTTTTGAAGAAATATATAGTCGTCGATATGTTTGTGTGGTAATTGATACAGTATGCAATTTTCAATATTGGATGCTTACCATGGAATGTACAGTTTCACTGGCAATGCAGGTTTATGTGGGATTCCTGGGTTACGAGCCTGCGGCCCTCATCTTTCCCTCGCTGCTAAACTTGGAATTGCTTTCGGGGCTTTGTTCGGACTGCTGCTAATCCTCCTTTGTGTTCTTATCTGGTGGAAAAGAAGGGCGAACATCCTTCGCGCTCAAAAGATTGCTGCTTGTGAGTGTCTAACGGATTGCTACTCTCTAGTTGCCTTTCGTAAACTTGCTGTAACTTGAAACATCTCTCATTCTCTTGTAGCCAGGGAAGCTCCCTATGCCAAGTCGCGCTTCACACGAGATGTCCAAATGACGAAGCATCACACTGTGCAAGACCAAACTCGAACCAGCCCTGAGAGTGCATCCAACTTGCTCTCTTAGCCGCCGCCGCCGCGTGACGATCCTTCTTTTATCATTGTCATTCCATTCTTTGTTTCCCTCCAAGATCCTTTTTGACTGTGTTTCTTTGATTCAGGAAAGCAGTAGATTTCTCTTGTAGTCTGCTTGGGAGGATATTGTAGAAATCACTAAATTATTAAAGAAAAAGAGTCTAAAAAAATTCCAAATACAATTGTTCTTGAATCTCCTTTTCCTTTCTTTTCTTTTTCTTGAAATTTAATTATTTTCTCAGCTATAAGGTGGCTGCGAATTTATAGTTGACAACGTTGGGTTCGGAACCGAAAGACATATAATGAATCATAGATCTTTCGTGGTATATATAGTTTTACATAAAAATAATATAAAAACATACTTCGAGTCTTCGATAGGTGTCACAGACAGATAAGAGTCCCACGTGTGACTTTTCTAGTGGTATCCATGCGCACTAGATCACAAATTTGATACGATCCGTTAGGTGCTTGCCTCTTGAATCGACAAAGTCTTGGAAGCACTACCGACCTCTTCCGGTGGAAGGTCCACGAAGAAGAATCTGACGAGGGAGAAAACGAGATAAGGAATTCCACACTTGCACCTTTTCGAGGATGACTACTTATAGCCTCCCAAGAATACGAAGAGTTAAGTTCTTAATAAATTCATTATTTATGATCTTCATTAATTAGGAAGATGAAGAGTTATAGGTTTCATAAATTCTTCATTTATAACCTTCATTATGATAACTCTTCAAATTTTTCATTAATTATCATTATGATGACTATTCGAATTTTCCATTAATCATCATGATTATGACTATTCGAATTCTTTCTTATTTGTATCAAATAAATCTATATTTGATCTTGATCTCCACTAGCTTCTGATACCATTGTTCATGTCTACATGCTATGCGTGCGCCCCTCTAGGTTTTATACACGAAGGCAACGTAAATCCATACACAGACTAAGGTAACCGTCTAGCAATAGTTTTTAGCCACCTAACGCGATAAAATTAATATCAGTCATAAACTGTAAACCATCATGAACCGATTACTATGTAATTCAATCTCTTCATCTAAACCTACATCCTAATTAATTCGGTACATTATGCATCATTACCAAATTAATTGTTTTACTTGATTTCCAATATATAATAAACTTCTCTTGAATGATAAATCATTCCTCCCATGACCATGAATTTTGAGTCACTAATATCTCTATCAAGCGGCCAGGATGTTAACCCATAATCCAAGAGAGCGATGAATCCTCTATTGACTCAACACTATTCTCTCTACGCTTTGTCATACATCCAACTACCGTATTAATCACAATCCGATAAAAGACTACTTTTAACGGCGTCAAAGCACATAACTCCACGCATAGAATAAATGAAGGTCTCAAGTCAAAAGATCAGTTACACTCGTTTATAAAAGAAATAACCAATGATGCTTAATATGTGGTCTCCTCTTAAGCGGGTCGTATTCAGTGTACCTCTAAATTCAAGACACCCTCAAGTACAACTTGGAGATCCATCCCTCGATCTATCTCAATCTAGTCATACTTAGCGTTGATCTAGATATCCATGTCTCCTCTAGATATCTATCCGATCAAGGACGATTTTCAAATTAATATACACATTAATCTATGAGACTTTATCATTAATTATACAACAACAACAACAACCAAGCCTTTTCCCACTAGGTGGGGTCGGTTATATGAATCATTTTACGCCATTGAGCCCTATCTCTTATTATATCATCATCTATATTTAAATAAATTTTATCTTATTTTATTGTTGCTAACCAAGTCTTTTTTGGTCGTCCTCTTGCTCGTTTGATATGCATGTTTTATCATAGTTTCACATCGCCTAACTGTAGCATTTATTGGTCATCTAAGTACATGTCCGTACGATCTTAAACGTGTCTCTCGGAGTTTGTCCTCAATAGATGCAACTCCGACTTCCTCTCTAATGCTCTCATTCCTTATTTTGTCCATCTTCGTATGTCCACACATCCACCTTAACATCCTCATATCTGCAACTCTCATCTTATGCTCATGTGCTCGAGTCATAGCCCAACATTCAACTCCATATAACATAGCAGGTCTAACTGCGGTTTTATAGAACTTACCTTTAAATTTAAGAGGTACTTTACGGTCACATAAAACATCCGACGCTCCCCTCCATTTCACCCATCCTGCTTGTATTCTATGTAAGACATCTTTGTTTGTATTTATCATTAATTATATACGTACAAAAAAGTAAATAATTAATGATAAATATCTGTCTTTATTAAATAATTATCCATAAAATACATAAAGAGTGTCTTAGCATATAAGTGCACATCTAACCTACAATGTAATCCAAAAAAAAAAAAGGGGTTAGTTATTTCAGTAAGAGAATTGAATGTCATCTGGTTCCTTAAAATCCGAGCAATACGAACAAGAAAATCAAGATTTTAATTTCAAGTGGGAATAGATATTTTGAAAGTTGATTTTTGAGTGAGCATAAGTGATAGATTCCATCTATTATTTTAATTTAATTGATATGCTAATGTGTTAAAATAAACCAGTTTAATATTTTTTTATTTAACTCAGTTAATAATAATATACATAAATTATATTTATATTAAAATATATCTTTGACAGTAGTTTTTTTTTTTTTAAAAAAGGACCCTCATAGCGAAAAAGACTAACGTGCTGGAGTAAAAATATATATATATATATTCAATTTTTTCCAACAATACTTATAATTAGGGGACCCTAAGATTAGTGAGGAGCACACGGAGAGCGCCCAGGAAACATTCTTTCGACCAATCTGATTTAAAATAAGAGAAAGTCTGTCTGCGATTCCCAACCTTGTTCGCCTTCGCCTCGTTTCGCAGCCGCTGCGGCCGCCGCAAGACGCTTGCAGGCGTCGTCGTTAGGGAGTCGCCGTTAGGGATGCCGAAACGCTCGACGAAGGCATCCGCTGATTCTGCCACCGATCCAACGGGGGAGGTCGATGCCCTCTCGGCCGGCGACGGCGATGAGTCCTTCCTTGAAGACCAGAGAGAGTGCGACGAAGCGGACGAGGAGGTGGTGGAAGAGGAACGAGTGCAAGAGATCGAGGCAGATGAGGTGGAAGTAAAAGGAGGCGGCGGTGGCTCCGATTTGCCTGGCCACCACGACGATGGTTTGCCCCCTTTGTCTATCCTTCGTCTGTCCTTTCATACTGCCGATTACTGATTTCCCTCATTCCAATTATTGGCCTTTGAACTGCTAGAATGTATGTTTTAGTTTACAGCAAATGACAAGGAAAAGCGTGGAGATGATATTTAGATATGCAAAGACATTATATACCCTTCGGAAGAAAACAATAGAAATTAATTAATTAAATTGGTTTGATAATCGGAGGCTAATATCCCCTCCAAATGATCTTCTCCTTTTCCCTTTTCTGTGATTTCCTATGAGATAGGGTGTAGAGTCCTATCAACTTAGTATTAGAGCTAGGTTTCTCACCACCATCATCGTCGCTATCATCCTTAACACAATTGTTATTATCATCCCATAACATCAGTTATATCCTTTGCTGGCATCGGAATCTTCAACAACTCCAGCCTAAATCTACCAACATGGTTATGATTTTATTTTAAAAAACTTACTTTACATTTTTCTTATTTGTTTTTATATTAGAAGAATAAAAAGTATTATTAAAAAAAATATACTTGGCCAATTCTAATGCGATGACATTAAGGTTTCATATAGGCATAACAACAAAGCATCAATCCTATGAGACAAAAGACGAATTCCCTTATTTCGAGAGATGAAAGATTTTTCTCCTACAAGGCATTCTAGATGATTCGAAGGTGAAGATAACTTCTTTCATTTAGAAGGGGAGACTCTTCGATGGTATCAATTATTCTATTCATGCATGAATTTGCATCATGGGAGGAGTTTGTAGATGGTCTTCTCACCCATTTCATCCCTTAAGAATATGAGAATGCAGATGAGGTGTCGTAAAATATCATAATCGCTTTCTCCAACTCTTTAACCAAACTTGTGGTTGGGCAGCAAAAATTATTGAATACTTTTATTAAAGGGTTTTATCCTAACATCCAAAAAAGAAGGTTAAGATGTACTATCTTTGTATCGTAAAAGTTGAATAATCCTTTGCACGATTGCAAGAAGAAAAGAGCCTTGAAAAGAATAGAAAAATAATAAATTTGTGAGCAATTCATTGTCTGAGATGATTTGTGATAATATAATTAAGGTCGAAGTTCAATTGGAAAAGAATACTAGTAGAAGAGATATAGTAAAGGAACGAATGGCAAGATAATTATAGAGACAAGTTATATAAGAATATAATTTTTTATAATGGTTAGAAAGAATTCATCTATCACAATCATCGCAACACCTATATTGAATTCTTTGCTCTAAAGCCTCTTTGTGAGCGTATTTCATCCACAACAATCTCTATTTTCATCATTCAAGAGAACAAAGCAACAATATGTTGCCCTCATCAACAACATCAAGCAATTTCCATGGAACGACATTATTGAACTTGCTTCTACTCAAAGAAAGATGCTACAAGACATCTCCATATGCTAACTATTGCACAGTGTATGCATGGTGTAGATTATTCTTGTCATAATTTGTTGCGGAAGACTCAATGCAAAAGTCACTCTTCCAAAAGAAAATATTGGCATACTCATGAACTCGCAACAAAGGCCCAACACAATACACCTCATTGTCAAAGAAATTTTAGGCATATCTATTGGGGCTTCAGGCTCAAGGAAGAATCATAAAAGTATATTTGTCTATCATAACTTTGTCAAAAGGAGGTCTATGCAAGTTATTGAAAGAAAAAAAAAAAAGATTGCCTCGAGGATAAGGTTGTTTTGAAGGACGGTGGAATGATACAATCCCAAATAGGCATATTCAAATAACCCCTTCAAAATATTAGTTTTAGAATAGGTTGTTAGATTTATTATTATTAATTCTCTTTCAAAATATTATCCTTTAGAATAGGTCATTAGATTAATAATAATAATAATAATAATAATAATAATAATAATAATTATTATTATTATTATTATTATTAATTCTTGTGTTGACAAGATCTCTTATGTGCCTATATATAGAGACATTATGTAGCTTTTGAACGAAAGCATTAGAAATGAATTAATCAAATTAGTTTGATTGTTGGAGGTTGATCCCCTAGAAGTGATTATTCCTTTTCCCCTTTTCCTCTTTTCTCTGATATCCCATGAGATAGGACCTGGGGTCCTATCATTTACCTATCTTTCTTCTTCTCAATTTTAAAATCCCTTTCTTTTTGAATTCTTTTATACTGATTACTGATTTTCCTCATTCCTGAAGGGGAGCCTTGGCGCAACGGTAAAGTTGTTGCTTTGTGGCCAAAAGGTCACGGGTTCAAATCCTGGAAACAGCCTCTTGTAAAAAGCAGGGTAAGGGGACCCCGCATGGCGGGAGCTTCGTGCACCGGGCTGTCCTTTTTTATTGATTTTCCTCATTCCAATTATTGGGCTTTGAACTGCTAGAATGTATGTTTTAGTTTATAGCAAACGACAAGGGTTGCTTCCATAGCTTTTTGGTAGAACATTAAGGAGAAGGCAGAGTGTCAGGATGATAGTTGTCCAAATCCACTTGAACAACTACTAACAGGTCCTAGCTATGTTCATTTAGAGGAAGATGCACAATTCTTCAAAGCTGCATATACCCTTCTATCTGGCCTAACTATGGACTGTTAGGTTCAAGTCCTCACTTTCTTCCCTAGGTTTTATCATCTGGTTGCATTGGGCTCACTATTAAAGGGTTTTATTAGTAACCTTTTAGCACACAATAGGTTTTTGACTAGAATGCATAAACCTGAATTATATTCAATCTATTTGATCTTATCCATCTTAAGCTCAACTTGAAATAATAACACAAGTTAAAATTATAATAGAAATTATGCATTATGTTTTGCCTTCAATGTTGTATTCTAGGTCTTCATCATATTATACTTCACATTGCCACGTATTAATGAATATTTTATCATATCTTAAAATAGTCACAAATATTATTTTCGAGTGAAGACCCAACAGAACCCTTAATGAATTTCCTCTTTTATCACTTATTCCTTCCTGTACATCTTTTGTATTGAGCTATAGACCCCATTGATGAATAAGATTTCATAATACTTTTGTTAATGACATAGAGCTATAGTCTGACTTTTTGAACATTCTTTTTGATCCTTGTTTGAAGGAGAACTAGTGGTCCCATCTCTGTCTTCCTTCCCTCTCCCCATCCTTCTAGTCATTGACTTTCTTCCTTACCCTTCACTTGCTTTACATTTGATATCTCTTCAACCTTTCTTGCCATGCTCTTTGCATTTTGAAGTATTTGTTTGTTTCAAACATTGTATGAGACTATCGCTTGCCATTCCCCCATGTCGTCATATATAGTCTTTAGATGTTTTTGTTTGCACCTCTTTTTAGTTGAAATCTAATTGTTTTGTGTGTCATTATGTGTTCCTCTGACTATCAACCATTGGAACCAATTTGTAATCTTGCAGATGTGCAAATCATCCTTGGATCAACTGATCTATTAAACTTGATGTTAGTTGGAACTGAAACCTCTGCATTGACGGACATGTCGTTGGCATGTTTTAGTTGTAACTATAGTTGAACACCCTTATCATCTTTTAGGCCAAAAGTGCCATTTGTTGTGTGCATATCCAAAACAGCCTTGCGACCTTAACACTTTGATCTTTTGCCATTATTGGTGCAAAATTCAGATATTAACTCATTGTCAATTTGATGTGTCTGTTAAGACTGGACAAATCAGTGCATTAGTTTACTCTTTTATTTTTGATCCATTACATCTACATTTCTATATGCTGTCAAAAACCCTCATGCAATGTTATTTCGTGTTACCATGTAGGGGTGTCAAAAATGAACCCGACCCGATGACCCAACCCGAGTCGACCCGAAAAAAATCGGGTTCGGGTTGGGCATTTTCGGGTTCGGGTCGGGTTCGGGTTGGAGGGTTGGAGAGTAAAAGAGTCTCGGGTTGGGTCGGGTTGGGTTCGGGTTGACCCGGGTTGACTTAAATATAGGGTTTTGTGGATTTTTTTGGGGTTAAATCAAATTTTATTTTAAAAATTTAGATGTTTTTATGTATATTAATATCATGTTTGTATGATAATGATGGAATATTGAGATAAAAGTGAAGAATTAAAGGAAAAATAGCCCAAAAAAATCGTTTTGAACCGGATTTTCGGGTTATATGGGTCGGGTTCGGGTTGATCGGGTTGGTCGGGTTCGGGTTCGGGTTGAGGTGTTTTGGGTTGAACTCGGGTTCGGGTCGGGTTCGGGTTGGGTTAAAAAAAAAAAAAAAAAAAACTTAACCCGACCCAACCCGACCCGACCCACCCGAATTGACACCCCTACTTGCACATGGAAAAGCTATGGGACGTGGCTTCCTCCCTCTCTTTATCTAGGACCAAGGAATAAAAGAAAGTCTGCTCCTACAAGCGAGATATGCACACATATTTCTAGCCACTTCTTTTCTACTTTATCATTTTTTTTTTTTCATTTCTAGTGATCCCTAAAGTTGACTTGAGCGTCGGAATGGTTACATCAAGATCTACCTTAGCCCCCATTTTAATTCTCTTTGAATGTTGCAGAGTGGAGTTTTGAAGATCTTCCTTCTAATCCATCGCTAGCTTCCTCACGGGTGATTCCCTCCTTATCAAGGACCGTATTTAGTAGGCTTCACATACTAACACAATTAGTTTATGTAAAAGTGTTACTGTCAATAGATCTGGATCGATTCTCAATCGGTACAAAATATCCCACTGATTGCTTTAACCCCTCTTTGCATGTGCTACTTTTGTTGGGCAAAATTCTTCATGATTTATCTTCCTTTCAAACACTAAATGACTATCCCAGAGACGATTTCATCTTTTACTATCAAACGATAGGAGTGAGTTAGTTAAGGAATTATATGTCAAATGGACAGGATGTGTTACAAAAGGAAATAATTTGATTATGGAACTTGAAAACCCTTTCTCTTGTTTTTTCCATTTTCTTTTAATAATTTAAGTGTCCACCCTATTAATTTTAAAGATAGATGACCTTTCTCCTAATTATCTACAGCATAATTTATACACATTTAAAAATCGACCTCCTAAATATGCATCTTAAAATTTAAATTTAAATTTAAATTTCTCATCCTTTTATTTATTTTTCTAAATATTTTACTACTACATCACAACCATCACAAAAAATATTAGAATAAAAATTTAAATTGCTTTCTAAAAATAAATCGGACTTTGTTGGAATAGTTTAAAATTGAAGGGGTTATTGAGAAAAAGATCAAAGTCGAGGGTGAGGGTGAAGGCGCGCGTATTAAATAAAGTGCCAAGTTTGGGCCTTTCTCGTGTTGCTTTCGATGAAAGGAAGAAGCTCAGTCTTCGTCGGAATCGGATGGTGGAGAAAAGATGAAGTTCTGCAAGCGATACGAGGAGTACATGCGGGGGAGGGAGGAGGGGCTGCCCTCCGTCGGACTCAAGAAGTTGAAGAAGATCCTCAAGAGATGCAGCATAGAATTCCACTCCCGGCAAGACGGCGAAGGAGGCGCCGCATGCCCTAATAATTGTGCAGGTACTTATTATCCTCCAATCGATCCCTTTCTAGATAAGATAAAGGCCTAGTTTGTTGTTATCTTTTGAAAATTTGATTTTGTGCACTGCTATCGTGTTGTAGTTTGTGATGGCTCCTTCTTCTCCTCCCTATTGAATGAGATGTCGTCTGTTGTTGGTTGTTTCAATCAACGAGCACAAAAGTTGCTTGAATTGCATTTGGCATCAGGCTTCAAGAAGTATATATTGTGGCTTAGAGGTAAGTCTCTTCTGAGCCATGGAGAAATGATGCAAGAAGGGAAGGATCTAGTCGCTTATGGTATCATAAACTCCATTGCCATGAGGAAGATACTAAAAAAGTATGACAAGGTATTTAATAGAATTCACCACAATCTATCTATTAGAGTGCTTCTGACTTTCTCATCTGCAAATGAAATATTCACTTGCAATTTTAGATTCATTTCTCGAGGCAAGGACAGGCATTCAGATCTAAAGCTCCAAGCATGCATATTGAAATTCTTCAATCGCCATGGCTCTGCGATCTGATGGCCTTTTACATTAACTTGAGGCGAAGTTCAGATAAGAACAAGTCTACGGTTGAATTATTTGATGACTGCTTTCTTACTTTTGATGATGAGGGTAAACCGACACTGTCTTGCGGTCTCTTCGACTCTTTGAAGATTGAAATTGATTTGACGTGCTCAATTTGTTTGGTGAGTTGGTTGCTCTGTATGAGTTAGTGTATTCATCAGTTCAATTTTAGAAATTGCTCGATTATTATTTCCTGATATAACTTGTCTTTTTTAGGAGACTGTCTTTGACCCAGTGTCTCTCACATGTGGCCATCTTCTATGTTACATGTGTTGTTGTTCTGCTGCATCGGTGACAATAGTTGATGGCTTAAAGGCTGCAAGCCATAAAGCAAAATGTCCTCTTTGTAGACAGGTACACATTACTCCCAATTCTTGTCTTGTTATATGTATAGTAGAAAACCGAATTACTTGATGGATGTTGTTCGACTGATGAATTTCAGGAAGGAGTTTATGAAGATGCAATGCACTTAAATGAGTTGAATATCTTGTTGAGCCACAGGTATGTTTCAGAAACATGGCCTGCCTTTCTGCAATTGCTTTGCTGATGGAGATTTTCCCCTAATTTGTATGTCAAACAGTTGCCGTGACTACTGGCAGAAGCGGCTTGTGAGTGAAAGAGTTGAGCGAGTTCGTCTGACGAAGAAACACTGGGAATCCGTGAGACAAGATTTCCTTGGTTTCCAATGATCAAAACATTGTTTGTCAGTCAGTGATCAAATTGCTTTGGTGGAATTACTCTTGTACAAACCCTTCTTACCTTCTTGTTTACAGTTGTAAGTTTTCGGAACCAGATGATTCGCAGGAAGTCTCGTAGGTCAAAGAATAATGTAAATGATGCTGTTGTAAAATTTTCTGAAAGTGTATGTTTGATAGCTAAACTTTAGGATGCTATACTGCTGAAAGGTATTCTCGTGATTGGCTTGCTAGTAATGGTTTTTTGATGCATCTAACAATACATTTTCTATCTACTGTGGCAAAAAGTTAAATGAGGTTTCTAGCTAGGTAGTGAACAGTGAATGTCCATGTTTTTCTTATAACCAATTAGTTAAAACAAAATGCAGTGGAAAAAAAATGAAAACACAAACTAAACAGCTTGATTTAACATGATTCGGCAGCTGCATCTTCTTCTACACTACCTATCGATTATTCAGTTGGATCACCTCCGAAATATCTAATCACTTTGGAGTTTACAATGGAACACAAAGTAAGTCAAAGAAAATTACAATAAAGTTCTGGAGTGCTTGAAAATTTTCAGAGAACAGTATCCTTCAATCTCACTTCATCTTCCTCTTTTATAGTTGCGAATCTCGATTTGTTACCATTGTTGCCCGATGCTCGACAATCAACTGCCTAGTTGCCTCCAGTCGGCATTGCTGCTCCATCAAATCCTGTAGACGTTCTATTTGAATTCCAGTTGACTGCACTAATCAACTCATATTTTCATATCAATTGGCTAGACACATTAAGCCTGATACAAAAACTCCTGGTTCATACAGATGTTCGAATTTTGAATTCTCTTGGTTCATACAAATGTTCTAATTTCGAATCCTCACCTGTCAAAATCTATATTGAATGAATGCTGAAATTGACAAGACAACTAAGATATAGACGTTGAATTTAAAATCTGAAAATTATAGACAAGACTGCCTTCAATATACATCAATAAATAGAAACTTCTCTTCCTAAAGATATCTGGCACTATGTGACACGAGAGAACATTACTGCAAGATATCAGAAATTTATCCCTCACCAGCCATATGAAGAAAACTCGGAAAGTCTGCCATTACTCTCGTTTTCTATTAGTTGTCCAAGTACAAACACGACTTTACCGTGAACCTCCAAAGATCAAATGAACCTGTTGCGTTGGATCACATAGCCAATGTGATCTTTACGAAGACAATCAGGAGAATCATGTCATTCATTGATAAGACTGCAAATGTAGAGTCCAACAGTTAGTATCTCATTCAAATAGAAATAAGAAGAAAGAAAACATGTACCCACATCGAAGCTACTTGAAGCAATAACCGGCAGAGCCAACATCATCTGTTTCTTTCAGTCAATATGCTTATGCATACCTATGATTTTCTTGATAAACTGCTTCTCGCGCCTATAACTGTTCCATCGATAATATTATGTATCATTCAATACTCAAGTAGCACCACAGAAAGGTGTGGTTTCTTTCAAGATCCACAGAAGGCATAACAGGAGAAGGGGAAAACACGTACATGACTATAGATGATATGCAGAAACATGTGAAACCAATGGCTAGGTGTACAGGAAGAGTCTGCCAAAAGTTCTCCTTATCCAAGAGCACTCTCTCAGATACGAGTGTTATTATGCATGAAAGAAGTAAAATTTCCCATCCAGAAGGCAAGCACCGTAAAAGGGAGAATGAAGGAGAAACCTGTTCAATAAGTTACAAACGATCATTTAATTGACAACAAAAATTCTTACAAAATAATGTCAGGCCAACATTTTAAAAGATCCCACAAACCTGGAAATAGCTGTTGATAAATATTAAAGAGTATATTATCCTTGAAAACATATCTTAGTGATGATTAAGGAAAAAAAATCAATCCAGTTAATCCAAATGCACAAAGCAGTTCAATATTTTTATAGGACTAATTGGAATTAGTTGGATATTTGCTTAACATTTCATGAGTATAATGACTGAATTCCTGCATATACTTTGCAAATACAAAAAAATGAAAGATAGCATCTTTTAGATAACATTGGTATAATGCTAGAAGCATCTTGTTGCAGATCAGTCTATCCACATGATTTCACCACACTTAATAAGAAACTTATGGCTTAGGCAATATCTGCCTGGTAAGGCAATGCTGCATTGTCAATCCTCTCACATCCCCCATGGTCAAGCTCCCTACTAAGTAAAACTGCCTCATTTGAGCAGTAAAAGCCTATATTCTTTTGTGCTGTCATGCAGTGCACTAGATTGCAATTTGAGAAGAATATCCTTTTTCTAAGTCTAGAACAAAAGTTTAAACTACTTTGATCTAGGAGGGTATTCCCTTGCTCTTAAAAAACATCAGCGTGGACTGCAATTGAAATTTACATGCATCATCTCCTAAATGAAAGGTGGTATAGTACTGTTCAAAAAGGAACATTAACACATAATAGGTAGCACCTTTTGTCCATTTTACATTTGAATAAAAAAGTAATGCATCCAAGTGAGCAAACTGTCATTGATGGAGGAAATTCGTTATGAAGGATACTTAATGAATTAGCAGCAATTAAGCCAATTGCTCCAGCAGATCGAACCATGATGATGTTTAGTGCTACATAGATACCAGAGAATACAAACATTAGATTGTTTGACCTCTGAATTTGTCTCTCATTAGCAATTGCATGAAGAAAAGCTTCCGATGTTCCTACAATAAGAAAACTATAACCGTCAGCAAAATCAAGACTTAAGATATGAGTCTAACAATATCTAAAATATTCATATACAGGTTACACAATGTTGAAAGGTAAATAAAACCTTAGGTTGTGATGCTAGTACAAACTTTTAACGGTCAAGAAAAAGCACAGAAAAAAAAAGTTCTGAAACTTGAGCTGAGGCATATCTTAATAAATGCTCAATGAAGCTCACTGATGACAAAATTTAAGCAACCTTGTTGTGTGCCACTGGTTTAACAAGAATTTGCATGTTTATAGTGGCTATAATTGACTTTCCAGATGTGATGATTCTTGTTGAACAAAAGCAATAGTTGTTGAACAATAATTATGGACTGTCTATCCTTGTATGTTAATAAATATATGCCATGTGCAAATGATCATACTTTGTACTACTGGATTTTAGAAAAAGACAAAAGAAAAGGAGTGAAAGAAATGCAAAACATTAAAGAAATAAGTGCATAGCCACTTATAATTAAAATAACTTAAAATTTCTATCGAAATTTGTTTTTTTCAATAAGTACAATGAAGTATCAAACTAAATAAAGATGTAAATATATAACAGTCAACTCACTAGTGTTAGGACTGTAATAGTCCCCAGTAAGTTTTGCATGGCAACATTTTTCTTTTCTGTGAAGTTCAGTTAAATTAGCTATCTGAGTTGTGAAGGGCTTAAGCACAAGAAGGCGACGACATATAATATCACAGTTATCAGAATGTAGGAAGTGGAAACAATTCATTTGTGTAATAAATGAATTACCAACCATTCATAGCTAAGGTAACAACATAAAGGAAATAATAACGGAGAGCAGCTGGTGCTTCTCCATCACTCCATTTGCTCCCATAAAGAAGTCTTATCAGAGTATATGAATAGCTTGGACCAAATGCCATCACCAAAAGGCCTGCAACCATTAATAGAAAAACTAAAACAGCAGATAAGCACTACTAAGATCCAACTTAGCAGCTAAATTTGTAGTGTGGGAAAATTGAAGCACTTAACATGCAATAGATGCTAAGAGTTCATAAAGTATGAGGATTGAGGAAGATTATATTAGCGTCCACTCTACTGTACAACAAGTGTTGTACGAAATAAGCATTCTAATTTTCAAAAAGCTTAACTGTTGTCTTTGGAATCACTTTATGGTAAGCATTCATCTGATATTTGGACATGAAAAATGTGGTCCTTAAGCACATGGTAGAGATAAATTCACTTATTTGGATGGTTCATTTTTACAATTTCTCCTACAATAAGGCTTCTGATTTTTTTTCTAAGACATTCAGAAAAGTTCATTCAATATCAACATTTTCAGCACTAGTATGGATGATGACATCCATCTTAAGCTTACAAATTGACAAGATTATATGTTCCTACGGTCTTATATTGAATTCCTAATATTCCTTTATTTTACCTGGAAGATGAAAAAAGAATTTGATGCAAATACTAAAACATCAATCAGGTTAGCCTCGACTCCAGGAAGTGACAAGTTTTCCTCATTCAAAATAAAAACTGCTTTAACTTGAGTTTCTAAGGGGAAGGAAATTATCAACAAAAATTGGTCACAAACAGCATAGCGTTAAACAATTAAATCCGAACACTAATCAGAGAGACTAGAATTCACAAAAAGTAGCTGCAAATGAACTAGACCATACCAATCAACATAACAAGCTTGAGAGCTTCCATCAGGGAATTCCCTAACCTGACAATCCTTTGAGAAGACTGGCCTGTTAGTAAGGAAAGATATCTTACTTATAAAAAACTATAATCTTCTAATACAAAATTTAAATTCCTAGAAGTGCAAAGAGACAATTAGATGATATGTAAATCAATTCTCAAAAAGTAGCACATTTGTAAATAGTGAAGTATGGATATAATCAATAGCATGGTTTGAGATTCCATATCATGTTGGGAAGGGCAGTATTGACAAATTAACAAATTCAAATACATATCGGCATGGACAATTGCTTTGTGTTGATCATACCCAATGAGGATCATACCATATCCACATTCGGCATGTTTCAAAATGCATTCAAGTAATTTCTAGTATTTTTTTTCAGCATGTTTATTCAAAATTGTTTGCATTAAAAATGAATCGTACTAGTGAAAGATGAGGAAATAAAGAAGCCACGGAAGAGCTATTTTTATTCATTTTTTAATGAACGTTTAGGTGACCAACCTAGTTTAGGTAATTTAAGCAGATAAGAGAAGTGTTGAAATTTAAATTTTTATCAAAAAAAATTTAAACTTCAAAAGTATTACAATTATTATGAGATGTAGAATGAAAAGATGATTGTACCCATTAAAAGAGAATTATCCAATATGATCGTGTCAAGCTGAATTAATATTAAGACATAGTTATTAGAATAGATTTTATAAAATACTCTGCAATACAAACAACTTCATCCCAAAATTTATGCAAAACTGATGCATGACAGAGAAGAACTAAGGCAGTTTCAACTATATATCTATGTTTTCTCTCAACAAAGAGTGTTAAGATAAGAGACTCGATAAACAATTCCATAAATTTATTATTTTCATCTTTCCCACTTTCTGTCCAATTACTTTTCTAATATGGTATCAGAGTCATAGCTCTTCTTCCTTCACTACACGCAACATCACCAGCAATTAATCTCCTCTCTTATTCTTTTCTCAACATCCATCCCCTTTCCTTGCAGCCCTTCATCTCTGCACGGACATCAATCACTGCTCTCGAACTCGAGTGTCATTGTCTTATCTTGGAAAGGCTCAAATTTCGCTGTTGCAGTTTCCATCACTTCTGAAAACTAGTGTTTATAGTTCTTCCGCCGTAAGCAATGTTCAACAGGTTGGTGGAGTTGGTGCAGTTTTCCTTTTGACTTTTTCTAGCCGCATTACAATAGCTCTCTCTATTTCCAATTTTTTTCCCCTCTTCTTTTTCTTTCTTTTCCAGCAAGCAAAAAGGAAAAAAAAAAAAAAAACTTTAGCCTTTGTTCTTTTTTGCTCTGCCTGGCTCTTCCTTTCTTCTCTCCTTTTCTTTTTGCTTTTATCTTCTCTCCTTTTCTTTTTCCCTTTTGCTTTCATTTTCGATGTCAGATATTTGAAGATGTCAAATCTATCTCTAAATTATTGGACATATTGATATTCAATGTCCCAAAAGATTCGACACAACTTTCATCGATGATCCTTCAACTTTAAGACAATCAACTGTTTCATGTACTTATCCTAAAGTACTGTCGTCTAGACCTATTCTTGGTAAATCACTAGAGTTTTTATCTACTAAATGGTATATTGACACTGAAGCCAACTCATCATGTCATATTAGATTATAATATCCTTACAAAAGTACTGTTGTACTATCGTTCAAATATGGTGCAAGTAGGCGATAACTCAGGTTTACAAATTACTAATCTTGGAAGCACATACATTCATTTATCCGATCATACTTTTCACATGCGCAACATCTTTCATGTTCCATCTATTTCATAAAATTTTCTCTCCACAAGTCAATTTTGTCTTGATAACAAGGTCTCTTTGAATTTCATAATAACCATTATCTTATAAAAGATAAAAGAATAAATACAACCGTGTCTCATGATGGAATAAAAAATGTCCTTTACTATCTTCAAAATTCTTCAATTAAAGCTTTTACGGGTGAACACATAAATAAACCAACTTGGCATGCCCGACTTGGTCATCCTTCCCTTCATATTGTTCAGTCGATCATAAATAAGTACGATTTACCTACTTCCTTTACTTTCTCTATATCTCATTCTAGTAAGATCTGCATGGAATCTAAAAGTCATAAATTACCTTTCTCTTCATCCGACTGTGTTTCTAATTTTCCACTTGAACTAATTCATTCAAATGTTTAGTGCCCTACACCTAGTCTTACTGAAGTTTCCTATATTATATTACCTTCATTGATCATTTTAGTAAACATACTTAGCTCTATTGTCATTTTCAAAAACAAGTTGAACGATATTTTAATTGCAAAATACTTTCTCTTCATTCTGATTTTGGAGGCGAATATCAAGCACTTCATCGTCATCTTGTCTCTTGTTGAATTGTCCGTTGAATCTCTTGCACTCACACTCTAGAGCAAAATACCTTAGCTCTTCTCTATCATGCATCAGTTCCGCGTAAATTTTGGGATGAAGCCTACCTCATTACTCAATCACAAATGCCCTTTGGAAAAACTACACTTTTCTTCGATTTTTTAATTGTGCATGTTATCCGCAATTACGCCCCTACTCTAAACGCAAACTTGATTCTCGTTCATCATTATGTATTTTTCTTGGTTATAGTAATATGCATATACCAACTGAACGATTATATATTTCATGACATGTTACTTTTGATGAGTCTCTATCCCCTTTTTCAGCAGATTTTTCAATCCTCTAGCTACAGGTGGCACATTCCTATTACCACCTAATATTGTACCGGATCTAAGACATCTGATTTGTTCAACTTGAAAAGATATTAATATCAGAAGTGATGACATCTTAAGTCCTGCTCTAGAGCTCTATAATAATTCCCTTATACCATCGGAATCACCTCAAGTGGCTACTTCAACAAGAGCAAGATGCACAAGGGATAATATTCTGAACCCATTCCATGTCCAATCTCGGAAGCCTAACTAGCCAAAGATAATATGTTTTCTATATCTAGATCCTCAGATAATGCAAGCCCGTTGATCTACTTCATCATCTCCATTAACAAGTGACTTGGATGATGATGTTCCTTGTCGCATGGTTCCCTTAAGTGACATCTATGTACGATGCACACCAATGGCAACCCAATATCCTCTTCCACGAGCTCTAGTGACCTCTTCAAAATATGTTGAACCAACTTATTTTTTACAAGCAAACACGGATTCAAATTAGCATAGTGCAATGACTACAAAATTTGATACACTTCTTCGTAATGGAACAAGGAGTCTAATTCCTCACACTCCCTCTATGAATGTTGTGGGCTCTAAATAGGTCTTCCGTCTTAAGCATCGAGCTGATGGTTCTCTTGAACGGCACAAAGCTCGACTTGTAACTAAAGGATTTAGCAAACAACTTGGTATTGACTTCAATGACACCTTTAGCTCATCAAAATTACATCTGGCAGATTACTGTTGTCGATAGTTTAGTTCTAATTGGCCTGTACAACAATTAGATGTTTTTAATGCATTTCTTCATAGTCATATTGACGAAACTGTATTTATTGAGTAACCACCTGGGTTTATCCAGCCACAATTTTCATCTCATGTTTATCAACTAAAGAAATCTTATATATGGTCTTCAATAAGCTCCTCGTGCATGGTTTTATAGGTTATCTAATTGATTACAAACTTAAGTATTTTCTGGATTAAAGACAACTCTTCTCTATTCTACAAATATAATGATGGATCTATGATATTTTTTTTCTTATTTAGGTGGAAGATATTTTAATAACTATCAATGATCACAAGGGCAGCCCAACTGGATTAAGTCTTCTCGATTAAAAATTTCCTATTCAAGATTTAGGAATGCTCGTTTCGTCCTTGGTATTAAACTTATCATGCCCACATGATGAAGGACCCACATGATGAAGGATGTCTCCTCTCTCAAAACAAATATATTACTGGCTTATTCAAAGGCCGAAAATGGATGGAGCACGTTTGGTCTCCACACCAATTGCTCTAAACAATTTCTCTACATCTTCATCCTCTCTTGCTATGTCTGATCCCCAAATATATCGAAGCATTATTGAAACTTTATAATATGTCACTATCACACAACCTGATATTACTTTAAATCGTGCTTGTCATTTCATGCATACTCCTACTCAATAAAATTAGGAAGGTGTGAAGAATACGTCATTATCTCAAAGGTGGATATGCAATATTTCCGAGACGAAACCTTATATCATGGAATTCGAAAAAGTAACCTACAATATCTCGTTCAAGCACCGAGGCTGAATACAAAGTTATAGCTAATACAACGTCTAAAATTATTTGACTTCAATCACTTCTTTCTGAACTTGCGTCCAAAGTTGTATTAAAAATTTAGTATGACAATATTGGAGTCATATATTTTACAACAAATTCAATCTTTCATGCAGATACAAAACATATGGAAATTGATTTTTATTTTGTTCAAAAATGTATAACAACTCAACAATTATCTCTCCAGACACATCAACCGAAGCATTTTTTATAAAGATAAGGTTTCACCAAAAATCAACTCTAAATTTATATATTTTTATAGATTATAAACTCATTAGATTCATCCAAGATAAATTACCAAGGTGCATATTGTTTGCGGTTGAAATTGTTTTGTTTGGTGAGCCACATGGAGTAAATGTTAAGCTTGAATCATAACAAAAAAACACTAGAAGTAAAAGAGGCTTAGTAGAGTAAAGAGTGAATATATAAAATTTAAATTTAATAATATTAGACGTAGCAAGGAAATGGTAGGATAAGAAATAACGAGTTATATAAAATTGAGAACTTTAAGTATCTAGGATTGCTTTACAAAAGGATGGAGTAGTCGACATGAAATTTAACATTAAATACAAACAAGATGGTTGAAATGGAGAAGGGTGTTAGGTGTTCTTTGTGATCATAAGACACCTCCAAAACTTAATAGTTAAAAAAAAACGATTATGTAATATGAAGTTTAATGTTATACTATCAAGCGAGCACATTAGCAGATGATGAGAGTCACAAAAATGAGGATGTTAAAGTGGATGTGCGAATATACGAAATGGATAAAATAAAAAATGAGAACATTAGATGAGAAAATTGTGATATAAACATATACATAGGCAATCAATAAATGCTCAAATTAGGTGATATACGACCACATAATAAATACAGACATTAATCAAGAAAGAGAAAACCCATGAAGACTTGCTTAGCAACAATAAAATTGGGTAAAATTCTTTTAAATATAAATGAGTATATAGTAGGGGATAGAATCGAATGGCGTAGGAAGTTTTATATAGCTGACACCACTTAGTGGGATAAATGTTTGATGGTTGTTATGTATTCAAAATTGTTAAAGGCATATTTGATAGTAAACAAGAATGGATGAGGAATATAGGATTAAAACTTATTAGAGTTTAGTTTTGGAATCATGCCAAAGTGGTAACACAACACAATATACAAATTATATTATTATAGTCATAAAGTAGCTCCAATACGGTATGAGATTTTAAACTTTGGTCAATAGCGACTAAAATACTATAGAAGCAGCAAAAAAAAAACCTTGAGAATTGTCTATGTGACAGGAAGAAACCTATGGAAGCCAAGGTTGGCAACAAGGCCACCTAAAATTTTCTTCATCTTACCGCAAAAAACTAACAAGCTAGCGGGATAGAAACAATTATGGGAGCAAACTAAGTTATTTGTAAAAATCATTAACGTAATAGTGATAAATTATAGTTGTGCAACAAACCAATATGTGCTCCAGACCTTTAGCACATCTTCATTATCAATGATATAAAATTGAAACTGATACTTTTATCAATCGTATGCAGTTCATGCATTTCTGAGTTGTCTTGCTGGCAGAGGCAAGGATAATGGATAATGTCATCAACTCTACTGCCCAATATAAGTGAATGAAAACAAAAAAAGAATGAAAACTTGGAGGTATCAAATTATATGATCTTATACCATCTTTGGTTAGAGTAGCAAATAGTAGTGCTACAGTATTATTAAATTAAATCCAAAGGACTGAACATGCACAATATGGAACTCCCATCAAAATGGGTACTAAGGATCAAATATATGTAATTTCCTAAGGTTATTTCCAGAACACAAGGCCCTAAGAACCAAGGATCCATTCCAGTAGAGAACTCTCAACTGGAAAAATTGATGAGGCACCAAGGAACCAACGGACAGTGAATAATATGATTTTTTGTTATATAAATCTAGATCATAGATAATCGCAATATAATGGGAAAAAATGGTCATTGATGAGGTACTCAAGAAAAAAAATACAGTGACAATTTCAGTTTTGAAAATGCTGACCTGATGCCATCTTGGCAAATGTAGAAAAGGAGCTCTCCTCAAAAGGTAAAAATATCATTCTCACAACTAGACTTCCTGCATTATAGCTATGTTTAAAGGCAGCTTACATACCGATCTCAAATATTCAATAAAACTACAATGGGTACTAGACCTGCTTGTCAAGGAACTTAGTTTTTTTTTTATCAAGTAGATGAGTACCTAATTTATCAACTAGCCCATAAACAGCTTGGTTATATGGTGTATCCAACCATACTAGTACCATCTTTTCCCCTTCTTGTAGAATCAACTTTTGAAAAGATTGCCCAGTGAACAATAAGCACATCTTCAGAAGATAGTTGTCAAAGTAAAAGTTTGAAATTCTGACAGCATTTCAGGTTAAGATTCAACAATTATTATATTTGAACAGAATAATTATCAATAATAGAGCTTGCAAATGAAAATGTCAAACCTAAAGGGAAAAAGATCAGAATATCTAACAGTGCGGGAGAGCAGAAAATAAGCCCAGTAGCCCAACAAGAGGCAGGAACCATAGGAAGCTTGAGATAAAGCAAATACAATCCCCTTTTCCTGCAAGCATTAGCAAGAGTTTCTTAGAAAGTAAGGTGCAACAATGAGAAATAGCTATAAGGTACTTATCCTAAAATTGGTGCCAAATCAACAATGAAAAATACCATTTGAATATGATAACTTCAAAGAAGAGGAAGAGAAACAAAAAAAGTAGAAACATACAATGGAAAATAATGTAGGACCAAATCAGTTAAAAGGGGGTTAATAGATGGTTAACTTTTCTCAAGATTTTTTGCAAGGCTCAAAACATAAATATAATAGTCAAATTCAAGTATGCATGTGTCATCAAAATATGAAAATCAATATAAATGTAGCTGAAATAAATAAGAAATAGACATAATGCTAACACAATAATAAAATGAGATTTTGAGACCCTGCTTCTACTCAGTCAATAATGCGCCAAGTGTGTAACTGTCAATTTTTTACTAACTTCTATAAATAAAGTCTCTTGCAAAAAGCAGGGTAAGGCTGCGTACAATGGATCCTTCCCCGGGACCCTGCATGACGGGAGCTTCGTGCACCGGGCTGTCTTTTTTTTTCCTATAAATAAGGCAATGTAGTAAGCCTCTACAAATCGAGTATGATACCTCACAAACTAAAAACAGCTTGACCAAATCAATGGGACTTCACTCAAAGATAAGACCTCAAAAGCTAGAGAACTCTTTAAATGCACAAACCAACATGGAAATGAAATAGAAGACTCGACAAGAATCACAAGATAAGCATGAGAGCTTAAACAACTCCTCACAATCTCCCTAAGAGATGAAATGAAGCAAGCGAAAAGGAACACAGTTATTGATAGAGCTTGAATAAATGAATTGAAGCATTGCTCTTGATGTAAGCTCTCAGATATAATTTGAGCACTTGATAGCAAGAAGCACAACCAGAACCACTCTTCAAATAGTAACATTTTATTCCACAACTAGCCTTCTAGTCAACTAGCACTCCAATGCAGTCTAGGCAGACCCTTCGGTTAGTTTATAGCCTCATAAGCTATCCTACAGTCTGAAAATAAAAATTGTCGACAAAAGTAAGGCCACGAAACACAGTTAAGTCACGAGGCTTCAATAGAAATCAATCTCTAAGTAATTTAATATCTGCTTAGGCTATCAAAACATCAATCCATCAATCCACCCAAAAACAAACCCAAGGTTACAACAATACATTACATGGGTCTTGGGTTCTATCTTCAAGCTTCATCCATGAGTTCAAAGCTCCTCACAGTACCACACTGGATCTATGAAATCCATCATTTCAATTTCTAAAATCTAATAATAACCCTGCAAACTCAATTTAAATCATACAAAAAAAATGTTATGCATCATTTTGTCAATCCATCAAACATCACAGCTAGATCTAAACATCATTTTGTCTTAACAAATAAAATCTTGTCATGTATACCAGCATACTTTATATAGTTAATTATGTTTACTGCATATGTTATTGCATCATTATCTTCTAAGAAATCATCTAGAAGGAACTTCTCAAGATGTATTTTTTGAATTTGAAAATTATCAAACCTTGCATTCTAAGGTATAAGGTATCATTTCTGGAGTTATAATATCAAAACATAGTATTTACTAATATCATGATTGTTTAAGCATTTAAAAACATTGCCAAAGATCTAATTTGTGTAGGAAAAATCTTTTAAAGATCCTAGGAACACAAGTAAGACAAGCAGTAACATCGTGAGTAATACTCAAATGTCTTGTTGAGATCTATATGTATCATAGTTTCAAGTTCGGCATGGTCAAATTATACAATTCCATTAAATATGAAAACCCAATAGTGATCAACATGAATAATCTCTCATCCTGCTTATGCCATCATACCGACACTCGGCAAGCCTTGGCATATTTCGGCTAGGGTTGTAAATGAACCCGATGTTTGTCAACAAGCTTGAAGCTTGATGTTTGATTCAATAAAGCTTGTTTATGTTCATCCAATAATAAACAAATATACAAAATAATCAAGCTTGAACACTAGTAAGCTTGGTTCATTAACGTTTATGAACAATTTATAAATAAACTTATTTTTAACTTGTATAAAATTAAATTATGAATTTATTTCTTATTTTTTTTATTTAAATACATAAAAAAATAAAATTATCTATAAATTTTTATAATCTTAAATTATTCATAATATGTTAATAATAATAATAATAATAATAATAATAATAATAATAAGTGCTTCTTGTATTAGATAAACGTTTAACCTAATTTATAAGCACAAATATATTGTAAGTTGAGTTTGATAAAAAGCTCGAGCAGCTTGAGCTCGATAAGATTCTTAATAAACAAGTTTAAACATAGCCAAGCTCGGCTCGGCTACTTCACACCCCTAATTTCAGCATGTGGGAAGATGAATAAATGTAATTATTATTAATTTTAGCATATTTCTCCAAAATTCAAATTTAATTTAATTAATTATTTAATTTATATAATTTCAATTTTACAAGTAAACAAGTGTAAAATTACAAGAGTGAGCTTATATGAATTAATCTTAACAAAGATTGAAATAAAATTGAGTAAAGTCATTTTCTATTTCAATTAAAAATTGATACAAACTTATTCGAAGTACAAAATCTAAATGAAAGAGAATTAAAAACTAATCTTAAAACATGTTTAATACAATAAGATTTAATTAACCAAGTGTTAATTTTATTTTAACAAGTAAATAAACTAAATGAAGGGGAGCATTGATTTGACGGTAAAATTGTTATATGACCTTATGGTCACAAGTTTGAGTTGTGAAAACCACCTCTTGCAATGCAGAATAAGGTTGCGTATAATAAATCCAATGTGGTTCGACCCTTCCCCGAGACAGCAGGAGCTTCAAGCACCAAGCTGCTCTTTAAGTAAATAAACTAAATTAAAGATTGTTACAAGAATAAAAATGATCAAAATTCATCTAGGCATACTTTAATGTATGTCCCAAGTGCATTGAATATCAACACAACATAGTGTTAAGCTATACAATTCTAGCCCGTGACCAAAAGTGAGAAATAGAATGATACTTTAAACGCATGAGGCTATACAATTTTGCAGGTCTCATTTCAATTGAACATAAAACTTCAATGTTGAAGAAGATTTAAAACTTGATATATGCATATATTAATGGTCTTAATGTTAGGACCTTTAGGAAATTGCTAGAGAGGGGTGAATACTAATTGAGTTGCAAATTAAAACTTTCTGCTCTTGCAAATAACTTGATGACTTAGCCAAGTCACACAAATACAATTTGCAGTGGAAATGACAACATAAGGCAAGTCAATGTATCCGAATGCTAACAAGAAGATGTACATGATTCAAAACCTTTGTTCTTACTCCACGACCTATGACTCATCGGTGAGTCACACTCGAATGTCTACTATCTTTCTCCTTCTCAAATACCCCTTCTGGAGGTAGTGGTGAATTTTTAAGAGCAAAAATCAAAAGGTCACCCCTTTCATTGGTGTCGTCAAAAGGGTGTCTTTTCAAAAACAATAAAACAAAATAACGCCACATCTAATATTTTATCTCGAGAATACCCTTATTCCAACATTATTGCAGCAACTACAGGGCATAGCTGCTACTACATAGACTTGATCAAAATCACCCATTTAATTAAAATCGCTTAATATATCGTAGCAGCTACATATCATAGCTACTACAATGGGTAGCAACTATGAACCATAATTGCTACCACAGTATTTAAGTGATTTTGATTGAATTGAAGAAATTTTGATCAAGTTTGAGCAATTTTAAGTGAGTTAGTAAATAATATTTTGATATAAAACTATTTTATGGGTAACAATTTTGATCAAGCTGGAGCAATTTGACCACAGCTTAATTTAACCAAAGTTGACTACCACACGTAACAGCTGCAAGTCAGAATTGTTACAACTTGTAGAAGTTATGTCTCACAGTTGCTACAAGAGTATTTTCAAGATAAAATATTGGATGGGGCGGGCTTTTGATGATTAATGAAAAAGAGGTCTCTTTTGACAATTTCAATAAAAAGGAGCACCCTTTTGATTTTTGCCTCACTGAATGTAATTTTCTCGTGAGATGGTATTAATTTAGTGTAGTTGATATTGTAGTCAAATATTGAAGGTGCTAAACCTTTCATCAATATCTAAATTATTAAAATATAAAGAAGAGTTTACTAAAAATAGAGGGGAGACTCTCCTTGCTTAATTTATTTTAGAAAGGAGATATAATGAAAATGGGAAATTGTGACATGGCTCAACAACGATTTTTTTCCCTCAGAGGTAAAGGCACCCTTAGACATATCACTAATTCACAAGAAAATTAATCCACTAAGAAATCACATGATTAGAATCTTTGCCTCTCATGTAGAAGCAATTCACTACTCACATATACAAGTACAAGTCACAACCTCGAACAAAGGGCAATAAGCACAAAAAAAAGGTTTGTCTAAAGCTTACATCTATGGAGAATTCATGTACAAACAACAACAACAACAACCAAGCCTTATCCCACTAGGTGGAGTCGACTGTATGAATCATTTTACGCCATTGAACTCTATCTCCTGCTATATCATCATCTATATTTAAATAAATTTTATCTTGTTTTATTGTTGCTAACCAAGTCTTTTTTTAGTCTTCCTCTTCCTCGTTTGATATGCATATTTATCATAGTTTCACATCGCCTAACTGGAATATTTATTGGTCGTCTAAGTACATGTCCGTACCATCTTAAACGTGTCTCTCAGAGTTTTTCCTCAATAGATGCAACTCCGACTTTCTCTCTAATATTCTCATTTCTTATTGTGTTCATCCTCGTATGTCCACACATCCACCTTAATATCCTCATCTCTGCAACTCTCATCTTCTGCTCATGTGCTCGAGTCATAGCCCAACATGCAGCTCCATGTAACATAGCAGGTCTAACCAAAGTTTAAAATTTTAACCCATGTCGATGTTTCGGTCTCGGACCAGAACGACACGATCTTGGTACTGTATCGTGTCGTGACAATATAGTTTCGGTATTTTTTAAATATAAGATATATTAATTAAAAATAAAATATTTGACATAAATATTTAAAAAAAAATAAACAATATAAAAATAATATTTTAAAAAAGAAAAAGATATGAAAATAGATAAATAAATAAATAAATAAATTATTATAATTTTTAAATTAAAATAAATGAAATATAAAATTAATTAGATAATTTTATTAGGGTTTAATAAAGTCTCTTTAGATTATCTTCATCATAGCTAGGAGTTGATTAAAATAATTA
This sequence comes from Zingiber officinale, assembly GCF_018446385.1. Classification (NCBI taxonomy): domain Eukaryota; kingdom Viridiplantae; phylum Streptophyta; class Magnoliopsida; order Zingiberales; family Zingiberaceae; genus Zingiber; species Zingiber officinale. The sequence continues at coordinate 135,648,941 of NC_056002.1, forward strand.
ATCTAAGTTTAATTAAAAAAAATCTGAAATCTGACATCACTCGCGAGCTTACACGACTTCGGTGCTATCGCGGGTTGCGTGACCCCTCAGCCATGGCCGCGGAGATTGCGTGACTACTCTGGCGCTACCGCGGTGGTGCGGCCCCTCTGCAGCGACTTCAAGGCAATACATTGTTTCCCTAGGCACGTTCATACCTCTATCGAAATATCATCTGGTTCAACGGCTTTTTCATTGTGCATCTCATTTAAAGTTTGTTCTAATTTTGAAGTTTGAATTCTAGATAAAAATTAAAATTTCTATGCTCATTTGACCTACTTAAAATACCTAAGTTAAGTTGGTCATCTAAACATTTATTAAAAAGTTGATGAAAATACCTCTTCCACCGCTCTTTTATTTCTTCATCGTTTACTAATACCCTATTACATTCATCTTTAATACATTTTATTTGGATAAGATCTCGTCTTCTTTTCTCTCACTTTAGCTATTCTATAAATGTCTTTTTCCCCTTCTTTTGTATCTAATTTTTGATATAATCGTTCAAAAGTTTCATTCTTTGCTTCACTCATTACTTTCTTAACTTCTTTCTTGGCTATTATATATTTTTTTAAGTTTTTCTCATTCTTACAAATATATAATTCCTTATAAGCTATTCTTTTTTCCTTCACTTTCTCTTGTCCAAACATGAAGTTAAAAAATTGAATACAACAATGTATATAACAAAGACTTCTCTTTTAAAACTAATGGAGAAAGCAAGTTGGCTCACTTCAAGCTGCCAAACATATAAAGATATACCCAAAGTAAAAACTCTCCTCTCCCTCTAATGCATAGCCTACAATAGTTGTTGGCTCACCAGCTACCAATATTTGATGCAAAATAAAGTGAAAGCTAGATTTTATTGAAGGCGCAATATTGCATATATCGAACTGTAGGAAGCAAAAGTTAGTGCATGGCCCTAGTTAGGCGTGCCTATGTAAAGCTAGGTTACAATAGGGATGCAGCTCCTAAACATGTTTGGACACACTCACACTTGTGAAATGGAATGTGTGCTTAGGCCAACATGGCACCCCAATGAACTCATCAAGCCCACAAAAGAAAAGGGCAAAAAGAAAGATAGATAGGTGACTATAAGAGAAGACGATACAAAGAAATGAGAATGAGTAAAAACAATCGGGGAAAAAGGAAACAAATGAGTTTAATGTATTCTTCTCCATCTAAGTGAAAAGAAGCTTCACTTTGAATCAGATAAATCAGATAGAAAATAAAAAAACCCAAAAGAAATGGATATAAATTGCATTTTAGGTGCACCTCTGATAATGAAGTGAAAAGATTGAAGATGAGACAACTATCAGAAAAATTCTCTACAAAAAACAGCATGTTTGAAAGAGATACACACACATATAAATAAGATTAAGTTCACATAATGTGTTTTCTAATTTCTACATCTATAAATATTGTATAGGACAAGAGGAAAGTTATGATCTTACCAGATTAGGTTTTCTAAAAATCAGGATGTAGGTAGTCATACACCGTAGGAGAGTGGCTGCAGTTTCAACTATCAAACGTAGCTTAAGAAGAAGAAAATTTTGTGAAAGTATATATACAGGTTCTGACAATAACTCCAGAATACAGGCAAGTCCTGCCATATGGAAGATGTTCTTGTTAAAAACACCAGAAATAAGAAATAGACAGAAAATCCATCCATCAAATGAATTTCATAAATTATGGAAGCTTGAAAAGATTGGATATGCACCTCTTCTATGTTAATAGAAATTGTTAAAAGATGTTTACCATAATAATCATTGCTAGTTGGTCCACGAAAACCATACTTAAAAAAATAGAAACAATCTGAAATAAATTCTGAATAATTTACTGTTTCTATTTTAGTGGTCAATTTGAGGATATATGTTAAATAAGTTTTTTTTGTTGTGTCATTCTGTATCCTGTTCCTTCAAAAACCAAAGGCAAGAGAAATTAACACCATGAAGTATCTAATATCAAGAAAATCCATGCAATTTGATTGCCTTACCACTCACCCCAAAACTTAAGTGAATGAAAGATATGTAATTTAAAGGTTGATTTAGCAGCCACTCATGATCGAACTGGATGCTTGAATATGGCCCAAACAGATGGGGGATTGTGTTCTGATAGCTTGTCACTTACCTACTAGAAAACATCACAGTTTATAGATTTACACTTCAATAAATAAGCATAAACATACCAAACTATCAAAAATCAAGATAAGGATCATGCCCATGAGCAAAGGCATGATGCTCACAGGAAGATAAAAGGATCGTGATGGGGAATTATTCTCAATGAACAACCTTAGCTGATCTCTCACTACATTATATAAATGTTATTTATAGAGTACAAAGTATTACAAACACACCCTCATCAATTATATATTTATATATGGATCCCAAGACTCTAGCTTGTTACAAATGCATTGATTCCTAAACCCTCTTCATGATTTGGTCAGCAAATTTGCAATCTGCAACCTGCTAGCAAACTGATTGATCATTAGAGCTGGCAATCTCATTATATTGCGCTTTTTCTTTAATTAAATAAGAATCAATCTTTATATGTTTTCTCCTTCCATAAAATTCAGGCTTCGAAATGATGTGCATAGAGGTTTAACTATCACAGAAAAGTTTCATGGCTTTATAGGAGTAAATTCTACTTGATCGTAAGATGTTTTACCTAATAAATTTGTATATTACTAGGGTGATTTGTATATTCAAACTACACACACAATCTTGATGCTACAGTTGCCTGATGCTTATTTTTCCAATAACCAGATACAGAACATCACTATGGGAGAGTCTTGACGAGTCTACATCTAATAGCCTACAATCTAGACATAACCTTGATCGCTAACAATAAGCATTTCCCTAGAGCACTCTTAAAGTACCATAGGATTTTTCTCTAATTTTCAATAATCATGACAGATTATCTAGAAACTAATCACACTAATACCTAATAAGATGTTAGATATGGTGACAAAGATATTTTATCAAGTCAATGTATTTCCCTAGATCACTCAATGACTCCCCTCCTATTCCTAATCTCGTGTTAGAATCTGATAAGCTCGTCAAGCATATCTAGTAGCTGCTTATGTTGTTAAATGTAAATATCTCCCTGTAAATGAGTAATTTTTAAACCCAAAAAGTAGATGAGTAACATCTAAATCTTTAGTTTCAAATTGCTAATAAAAAAAAATCAATTGTGTAATTCCACCATATCACCAATACTAATAATGTCATTCACGTACACAATAAAAAGGATACACTTCCTTGAATAAGAGACAAGGTAGAAGAGTGAATGGTTTGTAACAATCCTATTTATGTCATACTAATGGAGAGTTGAACTAAACTTCCCAAACACTCTTGAAAATTGCCACAATCTGTATAATGATTTCTTTAGTTTACACAAGGTCAATCTCCCCTCATCATCAAGAGGTTGCTCTATATAAACTTTTTTCAAATATTAAAGAAAGGTATTTTTAAATGTCAACCTGATGAAGCAATCAGTAACAAGTTGCGGTCAGGGAGAGGAATATACGAACTCAAATAATCTTGGCGGCTGAAGAAAAAGTATCTAGATCATCAACTCCATAGATGTGTGTACCCTTTCACAACTAAACGAGCTTTGCGGTGATCTCTAGAACTATTAGATAACATTTAACTATAAAGACTCAGTGAAACCCATAATTGATTTCCATATAGTGCTAACATTCAAATGTAGGTGTAATTGGAGGTCGAAATAGGAAGGAAGTGAAAAAGATAAAAGAAGAAGATAACGCAATTATATAATCATATGGTTAAATTCAAATTTTATTTTTCAAATAGAATATACAATTTTGACATTATCTTATATGAAGATAGCTAAAAAATAATAACATTATCCCAATTCATTTTATCTTGTATTGAGCATACCAAGACGAGTCTGAGTGTTGGTATGAAAAAATACTCATAGACATGATTGACATAGTGGCATATGAGATATTATTTATGTTGAGTAATATCGAATTTTGGTATACTATCAATATGATATATTTCAACCATTTTGCTCAGCACGATATGAGATTCTAAGCCATGGAGAAAAGTATTCCTTAACATCACCACTACGTAAAACTTTGATAAAAGTTCTAATCTAGTTATATCATTAGAATAAGTGAGAAAAGTATTCATTAGCATCCTCACAACATATAACTTAGATAAAAGTTCTAAACTAGTTAAAAACTTTAGCATAGAAAGTGGAAAATATATAAAACAATTCAAATCAATCTTTTATTATGAAAGACCATACCATTTGACAATAGTCATTGATAAACAGGTAACAAAATAATTAAAAGCAAAAGTTGAATTGACATAGATGGTGCAGAAACATATTTATGAACACTCTTAGAAAAAGGATGACCTAACATGTTTACCTAATTGACAACACTCACAATCAAGGAATGAAAGACTATAAATCACTTCAAGTGGTGGAGATTAAGGTGACCAATACAATTATAGATCTAGAGAGGGGCGGTGCTGTTAAAAGACTTAATGAACGTGCAAACACATCCAACTAATAAAGTTCATAACGAAAATGCAAGCTTTCCAACTAATAGATGAGCCTTATATTATTCTATGTCAATCACTTGGTCGATCCTCAAATCTTAAATAGTAACAAATGTGAGATAAAATATGGTAGAACAATTTAGTAAGCTTGCTAATAGATAACCAGTCCAATGAGAATTCAAGACTATAAAATCCTGTATGCAAATGAAACATAAGTGAAAGGGTAGCATCATCAATGTATATGCTTAACTGATGAGTGAGACCCATTAGCTATTATGATACACATAGGGAACTGCATTGTTGTAAAATTAGAGAAGATGGATGCATTACCACAAATATACTTAGAAACAACCGAGTTGAAGTTGGAGAAATCTAGAATATTCTTCAATGACTTGACTGTGATGGTTAAAGCCATCTGAGTTAGTTGAGGATTACCAAGTTGAGCAGCATGGGTACTATAAATCGAGTGGCCAGGATAGAAATCATGCATGAGTAACTTATATCCTTCTAATGCACAAACTTTCCACAATAGGTAGAAACAACCTAGGTGTAATTAGAATAGAATACCAATGTCATCATAGCCTTGAGAAATTTCACCCATATAAAGAATTCTCACTTGTATCCATATCTGGTATCTCGAAAGATAACCATGGAAGATGCTCATAAGACTAGGATCAACTGACTACCATAGAAGAGCCAATAGTTGGGGATCCATCTACTCCCATAAAAGGTGAATGGACTCAAGGATCTCTGCAGCTTGAGTAGTGAGGTGCTTTATCTGACCTTAACCCATAATGTACACATGACAGTCATAGTCTAAATCGTATAATTACTACCATTGAACTTTTCTTATGTGCGAAAGGAATTCCACACTCAGGCGATAGGTTGACTAAATTAGAGCTCTTGTGTGATGGTCAATTTTGTTATCAAATAGAAGCAGTAGTAGTAGGATACATGGCAGCAACAATGCGAGTAGATGTAAGGAGAGGAGTCGCTCATGAGGAGAGAAGTCACTCACTAGAGAGACATCAACGATGCAATGGGTCATTTGTGACACGAGGAACTACTTGTGAAAGCAAGTGCACAAGTGGAGGGGTGGGAAGGATGTGCGATCTCACAGCTGTGTGAAGGTGAAGTGAAGGCAATGGGCTTGCACGGGCATTATGGTGAAACGATCGAAATGTATCATTCCAGTAAATTATTGAACCTCGATACAACAATGCCTCCTTCTAATACTTCATCTCTTTCCTCCTTCAACCGTCAATTTATCACTGGCACCATGCATTAGAACATTGGCACAATACCAAAACAATATCATTCCAGCACGCTCGAGATTTTGTTGAGCATAAACAAATACTCATGTAGTGGATGTTCAATGAGAAGGGATTAGTGATAGCTCTGATACCATGTAATAAGGGAATTATTCTCAATGAAACTATTTTATATAGATATTGATATAGAGTATTACAATCACACCATAATGATTTATGTATTTTTTCCAACCATAGCATTAAACATTTTGTGTCAGTCAACATGGGTAAAACATCTCATTCTACCCACTAATCAACATGTGGAATCGTTGGAGACTGAAACATTCTTGAGAACCTATTCGCAACGACCTTTGTTCATAACGAATGCCTTGATTCTTCTTTTTTTGCAACAAAGACTCGATTATCCCTTGTTCATGCCTCATTCTCATCATCCACCTTCACCGGCGACGACCTTCAATTGCAAGCCTTGATTCTTGCACGTTTGCAACAAATGCCTCATCTGCAACACACACCTCTCCTCTTTCTTGACCACAATGAACAAAGCCTCAATTCTTCCTCTGCCTTGATTCTTCTTTGCCTGCGACAAATGCCTCTTCCATGTCTATGGCGAAGCTTAAATCATTCCTCATTTGCAATTCCTCTTTCTCATCTATAACAAACGCCTCTTACTCATTTATGACAAAGCCTCGATTCTTCCATGACTACATCCACCTTATTCATTTGCCTATATTCTCTTCCTCCACCTCGCTCCCCGCAACTCTCCTCTTCTTCCACTTCCTTCGCCAAGGTTTGTGCTCACCATAGTCACCGACATCGGCATAACTGGCACGTCTCATTCTAGCTAGGGGGCAATACCCCAACTCATAATAAGATTTCAAACTTTAGTTCCAACAAAGGCAATTTTGTAGCTAAATATATGTTTGCAAGGTTTGAAATACCGATATATACCATTTCGACATATGAAATACTTCAAAAGATGGCTCTACTTCAGAATATCACCAAACATCGTCATGGTAGGTTAGCAAAAGAGTCTTTATCATAAGTATGATGGGATAAAACTAATTGATTTACGATGTTAGAGTATGTCCTCTTAGAAAAAAAAAAAAAAGAAAAACATTTCAATGCCTCTTTCTAACTAACTGACCTACAATAGCAAAAAAGTGTACCTGCCAAGGCAGCAAGGAGCACTAAGCCTAGGTGAGGGATATGAGCTAGCATGAGACAACAGTTGGCATTTGTTTCAAAGACAAAAAATGAGCTGACCTTAAACTTTCCACTGGTTTTAAGCTGGCTATGCTAACACCCTTTACTACTCCCCTTAAATAGTGTCACAATACCAACTCATACTACCACAACTCATGGAGTCATTCCAGGCAGCCATCAATACTAAGCACCATAATGGCATTTGGAATGCATATGTTTTGCCACATGCACATGGGCAGGCATCATCATTACTAAGTAACATAAATTATACTTCTAGTACCAGATTATCTAATAAGGGACACAGAAACAAGATGATTAATGTTGTGTATTTGATGAATCAATTATCAGAATATAGAATACTTTTACACTCCACTAGCCAAAGATTTATAATGAACCATTATGTACAACCTTACTGAAGAAAATAAATCAACAGAAACTGCAAAGTTTGCAATAAAATCACTCAAAATAATGCCAATTTTACAGTAATAGAGTTGGTTCATAAAATCAATCAACATCATCCAGGTACAAAAACAGTCAGTAGTTCAATGTTTTAAATGACAAGAAATACCATGGATCAATATAGCTTGTGCATATGCATCTGAAAAGGTGAGCTTCTGAAACCAAAACACAAAGAGACAGGCTGCAGAAGTAAACAAGATGCCAATTGGGAATGTGAGCCAAGCTACTTTCAATAATCTTGCAGCATCTTCTTCCATCGATGAATTATTGCTGTAATTTGGCAGAGCTTTTATTTTAGGTGAACAAAAATTTAATTAGAGAGAGAGAGAGAGAGAGAGAGAGAGAGAGAGAATAAAAGGTAGGAGCAATACATAACAATTCAAGATTTAGATATTTTTCTTTCCAAAAACTTCGTTAGCTAGAGATTTTGGTATTCAATGAAGTATCATGAAAAACCTGACAAAAATAATGTAAATACACAATTTACTCTTAGATCTATACAAGTTACTCTAACAGGCCCAACTAAGCAGGGCACCTAGTTGGTTCACTATGGACCAACTTTAGCAGATGAAGATCAATAAGTGCATAGTTTCACTTGTTAGTCAACTGAAGCAAAACACTACATACCAGTTTCGAAAAACCTAAATCTTACATGACATGAATACTATCTAGCATTACCATCCTTTTATATAAAGAAACAAAATAAACTTAAAGCTAATGCAAATATGGTTAGCTGAGATAATATGGCATGGGGAAATTTAACAAGTTAAATATAGTTACATTTAATTGCAATAGTAAGTGGTCTCTTTGTAACATCCAACAAAATTGGAATTCTTCAATCATCAGTAAATTCCAAATTGTACCAGTACATGAAAGAGATTGAGAAGGAAAGGATTCTAAATTAAGGATAATTGTAGACGAAGACAGCAGCAATTAAAGATAAGTAGTTCAAGGCATTATCTCTACAATAAAGAAAACATGTTCACAGAATGGCCTGATGGAAGGAAAGGCAATCCATGAAATGATATTATATTTGTTAATTAATTATATGATGGCATCTTAACAACAGACACCGATAATTTCATCTTGACAAGGTCCAAGCAGAGTGCCTTAAGTTTTAGAATAATGACAGTAGCAGCATCCCATTCTCCTCTATCTTCAAATTTTGTGGCTTGATAACATCCGCCTTTTCTTGAACTAAATGCATATCTTTAAGATTATCGAAAAGTTAATAAATCGTGTCTTTATTGATACAGAATCAATAATTTATTAATATAAAATTAAATAATACTAGATATTAATATATTATCTACTAATTTATTAATATAAGTTATTAATAATAGTAGATATCAATATATCGTATATAAAATAGAGTAGTAATCATAATATTGGGTTTAATCGAGAAGAGGTTTTTAGACAGTATTGATCAGTATTGTATTCTCTCTCAATCAATAGTAGCAGCTTCTGATTAACACTGAATGAAGAAAGCATGGATGTGTATTTGGTCTACTTACCGGTAGACCAAATGCACAACAGGATTACTTTTTTAATCTCACGACAAATCTTTGGCAATGAGGAGCTAAGATATTTAAGTACATAAGAACAACAAGCACTATCTTCCTCTCCTATATGTTTTTGCAAGTATTCAAGATAAAATGTAGAAAGAGTTGGGTAGAGTGGTTGAGTTTGCCAAAATCAACTTAGTTTGATAGAACCTCACCATATTTTCACCCTATTTGATCTATTTCATTCATTATTTGACAAGTTTAAATCAATTTAATCTATTTTCAAATGCAGTTAGCTCATTTCTAAGTAATTTCTTAGAAATTCTACTTTCTTCGCCAATGATAGATGATTGAATTCTCGGGAAAAATTGAATTAATCTATGCCGATACCAATCCAACTTAAGCAATCCATATATGTATTAGGCCACTTTTGACGACCATGTTCAAAACTATAAATGGGAGCAGATCCACCTCTCCAAGAGGGTGGAGTGAGGTCATGACCAAGTGGCAAACAAATATACACCATCACCTTCAGCAGTTCAATGATGTTCTCTCAATTAACAAATTGACATTTTGAACAATTTTATGAGGCTAAAATGGCAACTTTGACTGCCATTGCGTTTTACAAAGGAAAATATCAACTATTAGTGATTAACCTTTCTCTGCAACCTTATATGTTTTATCAATACTTATAAATATTTCTTAATTAAATAAAAAACCAATTAGATTGTTTCTGCTTTGCTTGGTGACTGCACTTAAATAATTTTACAGAATGAGACATGTTAAAAAAATGACTCCAAATTTATTTTTAGAAAAACTTTGTTCTTTCATGAATACGATGGATTTGGTCAAGATAGATTTTAAAGAAGAAACAAGAACCTTCCAACATCAGTGCGCATGCATGCCCGTCGAAAACCTTCCCGACTTAGAAACAATATGGAGGTAACAAAAAGATGGAATTGTACTGCATAAAGCTGTAAAAAAGATCATTAAGAAAAATTGAGCAAAAGAAAAGGACTAGATGAATAGGCAATAAAAACAAAAACTGGAACAATGGAGTAAGGTTGTTAACCATCGTACACATTCCTTGAACTAGACTATTATCCAATCAAGACAAAATAAAGGAAGATGACAACATTAAAACTTTTCAACATTTTATTATGTTAAGTGTTATTTTGTCATATACACAGGACATACATGTTTCTAATTGTAAAATTACATTAAAACACATAAATAAATGCTTGAAACTGGATATCTGAAAACTGTGCTAATGAACAGACTGTGCTAATGAAAATGCACTATTATGCTTGCACCTTTTTTATTCCTTCTTGATGCAGTGGCCGTCTAAGCTATAGTACTAGTGTCAATATTCATCCATAGATTAAACTAAGCTTATCAATCTGATAAATAAGTCCCCATGATTCAAAAGAACCAACTACATGAATGCCAAATTCCTCACAACATTGACTTTCTTATGCGGACATTTTAGTTAGTGTTTCTTAGCTCATCTGAAAAGACGAAATTGGCTAACATAAGGAGAATATACAGTGTGGTCGTCAGATCGAGTTGCTTATGCCCATGTTAATCTAAATAATAGTAATAAAAATAAATTAAATAAGAGAACTTGCATTAGGATGAGGAAAATTACAGCATAGTCCGCAGCAGTAAGGTGTCTCACGATCAATGAATTGAATATAAACGGGATTCCCCTCGATAAGAACTGCGTTGCTGAAACCAGGGGAACAGAATTTTAAAAAAAAAAAATACGACATAGAATGAGAAAGGAGAGGATTAGGTGACGAACCCATTAGATATTTGAAGGTGCGAGCTAAGTTATGTCGGGTGGGGAGCGTGGTGGGGGCGGTGGCGCTTCCAGGCGCGGCCTCCGCCGGAGATCCAGAGACGTCCTTCCCCATGGACCAGAGGAGGATAGAAGGAGCGTGGAGGGGAGGCAAGCGACAGAGGCGACTTCGCTAGGGAGGCGATCCGGGTTTAGGGTTCGCTCTGGGCTGCGCATCTCATTTGGACGGAGTTGTGCTGGTCTGCTGGACGGACTCCAAACGGGTTCGTCAAAATATTATTATCGGCAAAAAATTAAATAAATCATCGAAACAACACTTTTGATATATATATATCGATATTTTATCTCGATAACATCCTTACGCTAAAACTATTGGTAGTTAATAAAATGCGTAAAAACTACAAAAATAAGTCATTTTAATTCATTTAAAATAATTTTGATAAAAATTGTATTTGAGTTGGTAAAAAATATTTTAATATAATAATATTTATAATTTTTAATTTAGAATTTAAAATATTAGTGAAATAGTTAATTTTTGATATTGTAATCACTACTAAAGTAAAAATAATAATTAATCAAGTTGGATAACGTCGAACCTGGAATGATCAATCCGGTCCATAAAAATTTTCCATCGATCAATAGGATAAATTGAGAAGGACTCACAGCGGGTAGCCCAGAAACTCAGCATCTTTTAATTGTATACCTCATTTGAAGAAAAAAATCCTATAAATTTATCATATCTAGAATTCGAATCATAAGTATCTGGATAACAATATGTATTGCACTGTAATCCCAGGGCATAACCACTACTTAAGTAGCTTCTGTAGTAAATACCAAGTAATTTATGCACGTGACTAAACTCAAATCATAAACTTTGAACATAGGAATAATATTAAATTCTAAATTTTAAACTCTCAATAATATAGTAACATATTTAAATTTTATCGAAATTATTTTAAATTAATTAAAATTATTTTAAAATAATTATAATAATTATTAATTAATTTTTACACATTATAATGGTTACTATACGTTATACAACTAATCATAATTGCTATAATAACTTTAAAAATAAGGAATAATATTGTATCATATACTCAATAGTTACTAAATACTTACCCAGTAATTATTACAATACTACAAAATAAAAGATTTTTAGGAATAAAATATTTGATAGAATATTTTTTGTTGACTTTTTTTATATATGAATTTCTATAATTTAAAACGTCCTTTTCTTTTAATTTCTGCTCAATATTATTTGACCTCCTTGTGATGGAAATAAATGAATTTTTATCCCTCTAGTAATGTACATAATATATATATATATGAATAATTTTTCAAGAAAAAAATTTATAATCTATTATAAGAACCACGCATATTTCTAGTACCATCATATCCTTATTCTTATATATTATGAATATGTAAGTCATAACAATAAAAAAAATATTATATATTTCTTCCTGCAATAGTTGTATCAGTCATATCTGCAATGATGAAAATATGAAAATATGAAGAAATATTTCTTGATGATCAATCTAATATCAAACTCACAAAAAAAAAATAATCAATTATATAAATAAAACTAATCAAATTAATTAATAAATCTGTTAATAAATTTAGTTAATTTATCAAAAGAAAAAATTCAGATAATATGAAAATAAACCTACGATGACGTGCTACTCGAGAGAAAGGATATCACGATTATACTCATCGAGTTACTATCGAATGTCTGTACAGTATATGAATATGAAATATCAAATAAATGATAATGCAAAGAACTTCAATAAATTAAGAGATTACACCGTTAAGAAAGGAGTTCGAAGGGAATTCATTCCAAAGACGAACAAATTTGTTCGAACCCAATGATGAAAAAAGACAAAGAGAATCAAAATCAAAATCTTTTGTACCTACACTTCCGCAATTGCGAGGAAGAAGAAGGAAGGCAGCAGCTCCTATTGTTCGTGTATGCGTGAAATTGTAGAGATAAAGGGTCGTACATAATTTTTGATTTAATTAAAAGTCCTAATAAAGTAATGTGTATTTGGAGCTTTAATTAAATCAAATCAAAAATTTTGATTTAATAAACCATATGGACAAGCAATCAGGGGAAAAAAATTGTGGAACTTGGTAAAAAAAAATTTTGATTTTATTTATTTATTTATTTTTTTGTAAGATGGGTGGCGCTAGAGCCCACCTTAATTAGTCCTAGGGTGACTCCACCCATGCTAATGGCTAACATAAAAAAGTGTTATTAACTTTAGGTTTAGGAATTAAATTTTAATTTACCCGAAAAAAATATGTTCCTCATGTATTAATTATTATTTTAAAGACGAGTAGTCATTCGTTATTTATCTCTTTCATATTAATCCTAAAACGAATTGATGGAGGCGCGAGGGATGAGCACAGTTGCCTTACCAATAAGTAGAATTTGAATAAAATTCATTTCAAAATAAAATAAAAATGACGCTTATTTATTTCATTTGGATGGGATGAGAGGCCCTTGAGAAAGTCATTTTGATGCTTACTACGAACTGTATTTAATTTGGAGTGCATTTCATTCCTCGTGGTCATGTGAATTCTCCTCTCTTGGCGACGGGTCAACATGATCCATGACATTTGCCACTTGGAAGATGGCACCCCTCATGGAGTTTTTCAAATTTGTTTTTTCTACGAAAATATGCATGATATCGGCCGGTAAGCTCAAAATTACATAATTTGTTAAATTTTTAAAAATAATGAAAATAGTTAAATCGAACTTGGTGTTATAGTTACATACTTAAATTTTAAATGCTCTTACGGATTTACATAGTTGATATTTTATGAATAGTTATTTCAATAAATTTTGAGGTGATCCTTTCAGGATCGTTAAAATAATGATTTACTTTTGCTCCAATACTTAAATTTTAAAATTTTAAATAATTTTATATATATATATATATATATATCTTATTATTTTATTAAAAATCTTCCCCTTTACTAACTAACTTTGGTGAAGCCTAAAATGCATTTACTTTAATGTCCTTTTTTTTATTTACACTAAAAATAATTCCAAAGTTTATTAGTAATTCCACAAGCGAAACAATCAGTAATCTAGAGTTCGAGATTCAGCTACAGCGTATTATTATGAATTTTTCTCATCATTAATTTAGGTTGTTTTATATAAAAAAAAATATAGTTCTCTTTAGTCTCGTATCTTAAAATTGACAACACTATGATCAAAGAAGCTTCTATAAATATTTTAGGCCGAAGATGTTAAAAAATATATTTTTCTTAGTTTTTTTTTACTAAGATAAGTATAATATTAAATTAAATTAACTTTTTTCATAGGGAAGCTCGTTACAGTAGTTTGTTGCTGGGATTCTCTAGCGTCACTATTGTATGGGTCTGACGAATCTTACCCAAATAATTAAGGGTGTAATCGAGCCGAGTCGAGCCGAACTCTTGAATGTTTGAGCTTGGCTCGTTTATAATCGAGCCGAGCTCAAACTTTATTTAACGAATATATTCATGGCTCACGAGCTTTTATCGAGCCTAAACGAGCTTAATAAATATAAATCATAAATTTAAATATTCATTAAAAACTAAATTATATATTTAGGGAAAATTATAATAATATTATTAAAATTTATAATTTTATTTTAATAAATAAATTTAATATATTTGTTTATATTTTTCATAAGTAGAGTGTAAAATATATAAATTCAATATCAAAACTATTATTATTTTTATTTAAAAGTTGTTTAATGAGTTTAACGAACGTGTTCACGAGTTAACGAGCCGAATATTGCAAAGCTTGAGCTTGGTTCGTTTATTTTAACGAGCCTCATTAAACGAGCTCAAACGAGGTTTTATCGAATCGGGCTTCGAATAGCTCGCGAGCGGCTTGGTTCATTTACATCCCTACAAATAATTAATTCTTGGTTTATAAGGTTAACACTAGAAAATCCAAATAATTCAGATTTTTAAAAATCCAAATAATTTATATATTATTATATTATATACGCAACGTTTGTGCACGATCACACTAGTATATATAAAAGAATAGCATGCTAATTATCCATGGCTAAAATATCAAAAAATATATATATTTTTTAGACATTTTAAAAGGCATTTCTAAAAAATGATTGACTTATTTTCAAAAATCAATTTCAACTTTAACTTGAAAAAGAGGTTAAATGGATTTATTTTTGAAAAATTGTTAACTCTAAGTCATTAGATCTCCATTTTTGATGTTGTCGAGGGAGAAGAAAAGAGAAACAAGTTTAAGTTAATCGTAGCGGAGAGAAAAGCAATAAGTCTTTAACCTAAACAGAATAAATTTAGGGAGAGATTAGATGGCAAAACCTAAGATTAAACTATTTAATTTTTATACTAAGTTACGTTAATCTATATTCCAAGAAGACAAATAGAGTTGTGGCCACCTTGTGCAACTCTGGTTTTTCCAATTGCATCTAGTTGAGTGCCTTCTTGAAAAGGACATGTATAGAATTGCCCAAGCCAATGTGCACTTGAGCGACAAAATAGTTGGCCACGGTAGCTTGAATGACCAAAGTGGTGGCAAAAGATAAATGACCAAAGTGGCATTATGGGTGGGTGGTCACTCCCTTGTGGTCACAGGGCCTGGCCTATTGTTGGGCATGCCTCGGTCTTTGGAAGTCCAGCTAACTTCCAAGCTTTCAATGTGATCGTGCGTCTTGCAAGCCTTATTTGAATCCACATTTGTAGCTCCCCTGAGATCACATTAATCATGCCTCCTAGTTGGGCAATTCACATTTGACTCACTCATTCGAGATTTCTTCTTGTCGTGTTGAGGAGAAAGCTCTTGACCTTAATCTAACTCCCATAATTTTGTTAGTCTATTGTTAGGGACCTCGAATGATGGGGCACTAGCCCCCACTCATGGGTCGCTTCCCCTAGATCAAGAGTGACATAATTTGCAAGCTAACGACAATCACTCGCTCGATTACCCGATCCAGCATTTGACAATCCAAAATGGCTATGCCTATATTTTAATGAAATAAGATGAAACTATCGGATTGTAGATTCTTGGATCTTGTTGTGTACTCTTGAGGATGTTGATGTTGGAAAAATATGAATGGAAAAGTGATGGACAGAAAGAGACTTTATCATGAATGGGACATTATGACACCGAAAAGTGTAGGAGAAATAAGAGGTAATATAAGACACTCCCAATTGTCACCACTATAGGAAATCCATCAAAGAGTTTAGAGAAATAAAAAAAAACATAAATCTTGTAATAAGTTTAAAAGCATATAATATATTTTAATCTCAAAAACATCCTCTCTCCAACAATATAAAAAGATAGTCTTTTTATAAATGAGACTTGGAACAACCCTCCAAGATGAGTTAAATCCATTAAATGTGATTTTATATTTCCCAAGGCTTCATTAAACTAAATTTATATATTGGTTCTCAGTCGGCTAGCAAGAGGGGATGAATTGCTTTGAAAAAACAAACAGAACTTTCTCAAATTACAGCTTGATTAAGACAACTACTTTATTAGAATAAAATAAAATGCATAAATTAAAAAATGCTATCGATTTTTACTTGATTACAATCAGGAAGATTATTTATCCAAGATGTTCAAAGCACTAATCAAATTCTCCTTTTGTCGTAGGCGGAGAAACCTCTTACAAGTGTTGGAAGCACAGAACTTGAAAACAGATATGTTGTTCGAAGTACAGAGTGTTGTGTTAAACTACTGAGACCAAAGCTCTATTTATAGTCTGTTGGTTGAATCTGAGTCATCTGACATTTGCTGATGTGCCAGCTCAGGGCGACTGGAAGGGCTCCAAGCGCCTGTGTGCAGATAAAATTTTATCCACGTCGCAATAGTTGGTGTTGATAAAACTTATCTAGTTCGGGCGCCTGGAATAGTGGACCACCTTGAACAAGGGCGTGTCGAGGAAGTGGGGGCTCGGACAGTCAACTTCTCGTTGAATGTTCGATTTCTCTTCCGTTCGCTTGGGTGATTTCGATCATCAGGAATATGACTCATTCAAACTTATTTTTCGCCCTTCTCCTCGAGTAAGCTTCCGCTCAGGCTTCTGATCCCTCAGAAACGCCACACGCCTCCTTCTTGTTCGCTAGCATACTCTTCCGTAGTAGGACTGCAAACGAATCGAGTCGGCTCGAAAAATATTCGATTCGTATTCGAATTTATCGAATTTGAGTCGAACTCGAACATGTTCGAACTTTTTTTCGAGCCGAACTCGAGCCCAAATTATATCATTCGAGCCGCTCGCAAACCTTAATATTTATTAATATAAGTTAAATATATATTAAATAAATAAATTTCAAGTCTTTCGAACCTATTTTCAAGCAATAATTCAAATAGTTCGCGAACATATTCAAATATTTCGAGCTGAACTTGAACCCGAGTCCTAATTCGAACCGAACTCAAACCAAACATTTTAATGTTTTCGAGTTTCAAATCGAGCTTGAACTCGAATATACCTATTTCGAACCGAATTCGAGCCTTAAATTTTTCTGCATATTCGGCTCGATTCAATTCATTTACACTCTTATTCCACAACACCTCTTATCCCTCAGACGCACTGAGTCTGTCAACTCTCTCCTGTGTTGTCCTTCTCACTAATTGCGTATTTCACTTTCCTTATCCTGAAATGAAATCAAGAAAAAAAAATAATTAATTTTGTTTTTTCTTTTTCCTTATCCTCCACTTTCCCACTCACCCGTTAACTCCACTAACACAAGAAATGAACTCACGTTTTTTCTTTTCTTTTTGAGAAGAACGAATGGAGATTTGCTTTTTTTTCCCGTAGTGGAGGGTGGTGAGTGATCAGCTTTTGAATTAATTCGTCTCTTGTGAAGAAAAGAGATACGGCAGAAACAATTTGTTGAGTGTTTGCAAAATTCGGACAGCAAGCATTCTTCCTCTACTTAGAGTTTGGGCAGCCACATTTTCTCTTCTCCTTGAGAATTTCGGTAGCCACTCCTATAAAAAAAAGAAGGTAGAGATCTTCTCCCTCTCTTCCATCGAAAAGTCTCATCTCCTTATTGCTACTTCTCCTCTTCGAGAAGCATTGTTGCCTCTAACCTTCTTGTAAAATTTTGGAAGGCATAGCCCCTTGTTGAGGGCTATTAGACAACCCCTTGTGAATGGGTAATTAGGAAGCCCCCTCCTTATCTTCGAGGAAGTCATTTTGATCGTCTCGACGAAAAACGACACTTGATCTCTAGTACGATCAAGTGTTGGTAAGAGGACTTCAATCGTGGATCGGAATAGACGAAGGAAGTACGAGCTCATGACAACAACGAGAAATTATTTCGCTACAACTGGAATAGTTGGAGTCATTCCCAAACATAGGTTATTTGGAAGGTATGTTTATGCTTGTACATTGATTCAGGGGGTGCTTGGTTCATTGAAAGGAATGAGAATAAGAATGAGATTGATAGAAGTAGGGAATGGAAATGGGGGCTTTCCCATTCCCCTCCTTTTACTAGGGAATGACTCATTCCCATGTTTGGGGTAATGAATCCATGGGACCCACCACTAATCCCCCAAACCAAACACCCACTTTCAATCTCTTTCCCATTCCTTACTCTCATTCCATCCAACCAAGCACCCCCTCATATGTTTATTAATGCATGTGTTAATAAGTTTATTTAGGTTATGCTTAAATGATCTAATATGTTTATTTTAGATAGTTTAGCATGTCTAAATAAAATGATTAAATGAGCATTAGATGAATCAATCACATGATAGTTTATCTTTGTTATGTTTTTAGGATCTTACTTATATAGTTAGATTGTAATCCATGTTTAGATAAAGATCATGTTTATCTACGAACACTCCTTTGATTTAATTGTTAAATCACAAATAAAATTTTAAATTTTCACTGTGCATAGCAGTGTAGAAATATGATCATCGAATTTTTCGAATTCGCTTCTAACAACATACTCCCACCATAAGTTCAAAGCATTGTTAGAGGGGACTAATCTATTTTAAGAAAACTGCGTTAATCGCATGTCTTGACTTCTCTTTTTCCTAACTAGACGACCCATTCAACACTTGACCAAGTCGACAACTTCGACACTCAGACTTAATTGCTCAATAGTCGGTACTCAATCGACTCAATGGCTCGGACACTTAGACTTAACAGCTCGAGCCTTAGACTTGGCAACTCGGTCAACTCAGTGACTCGATACTCAACCGACTTAGTAGCTTGACACTTGGCCAACTTAGACTCGACACTAGATCGACTTGGCAAGAACATTCGACATCCCGACTCAGCAACCTAGTCGAACAACACTCGACTTGCCACTTGGACTCAAGAACTCAAGCCGCTCATATCTCATGGCACTCGGAATCACTTTGGAGCATTCGACCAATGATCATCCTACTCGAACTCCAGATGTCCAGATTAGCCTGATCAGCCTAGGCTAATAGCTTGAGATTATAGCTCAAGTCATATCGATAGATAAGTCTTGTTCTTTTTCCTATAATTTCAATTTAGAAAATTCATATTGTAAGTACCCCGGGTAAGTTTTGATATGATTAACATGTTAAGTTAAACCCTGTTGTATTTGATCCTTATGTTTAAGTGTGCAAGAACTTAAGAACATAAGAAGTCGAGTGGAAGACGTAGCTAGCGAGAAGGATGACATGGGAAGCGAGTCGACAGACTCGGTGCATCCGAGGGACGAGGTGTTGTGGAAGAGTACACCAGCAAACGAGAAGGATGCTGCAACACTTTCGAGGGACGAGAAGCTAGAGCGGAAGACTGCTCTAGGAAAATGCCAGAGTTGGGTTCGGGTAAGCTCGATTCTAGACGGTTGAAAGATCACCCAGGCGTGCGAAAGCAGATGGTCAACAAGGATATTGGCCATCTGACTAGTTGCCTAAAATATGAGTCACGAAGGAGCCTCAAATAGAACCAAGGCGCCTCTATGCCTCACTATGGAACGTTGAGGGTTGTAAACGAGCCGAGTCAAGCTTTGGGGTGTTCAAACTTGTTTGATAAGGTAATCAAGCCGAGCCGAGCTTAAAATGAATCAAGTTTTTAAAATGATTGTTCAATCTTGGCTTGGTTTATTTTTTACTAGCTTGAGCTTGTTTGAAGCATGGCTTGAGTTTGGTTCATTTAGATATTATCGAGCTCTCAATATAAGTTTGGCTTGAGCTTGGTTCGTTTAGATGTTATTGAGTTTTTAATTCAAACATATTTGATTGTTTGAAACTTTTAGTTGTTTGATTGGTTATTAAGCTTGATAATTTAAACTTATTTATTTATTTAATATATTAAAAAGAGTTTTATTATGAATAATGTTCTTGAACATTGTTCACAGACGCTGTTCACGAATGTTAATGAGTTATACACATATGTATTCAAGCTTGTTTATTTAGTTTAACGAGCTATTTAAGCTTATTTATTTAATTAATCTTGTATATATTGAACGAACATAAACAAGCTCTTATCAAGCTAAATACCAAGTTTGTCCACGAATGCTTGGTTCATTTACACTCCTAGGAACATTGCAGCGCTGGGAGTGGAGGTGTCTCGGTGCTAATGAAGCCGCCTCCCCACCAGAAGACCTGTTGCGACAAAGCACCGTTCGAGGCATTACACTAGATAGGATTTGTTGACATGGAGGTGCCTCTATGCTAACTAAGGCGCCTTAGTTGCCACATCAGCCAATGGTAAAAAGTGTTCTGAGCACTATAAATAGAGGGTCTATCCTCTAGCTCAAACACAACTTGAACAACAACTTTTGTAATTAACTCAGTCTTTTTCTGAGTTTTTAAAGAGTGTAACATGCTTTTCCGCCTTTAAAGAAGGAAATCTTTTAGAGTTTTTTTATCTACCTTAAATTAACAATCACCTAGGTTGTAACCAATTAAATTCTGTACCTCTTTCCTTTTATGTTATTGTTTATTTTAATTATTTGTGCTTAATTAATTGTGCATCCTTGCTAAAGAAAAAGTAAGAGATAATTTTTTAATTGCAAGCTATTCACCCCCCAACCCCCCCCCCCCCCTTAGTCAGCCTCTCTAGACCAACACATATATCTCCGACGATATATCCAAGAGTTGCAATAGTTGTGTTTCTCCACACAAATCTATAAAGCCCTCTCCTTTCATACATTGAGTGGTGTGTAAGGTAATAAAGGCTTCAAGACATCGGCTCAGAATGGCAGGTGATATTCTGCCTGCCTTTCACTCATCTTGATCGTGTGGACAACACCTTCTATTATTGTCATAATCATTGCGTCTCCTCTAGGTTAATAGTTTCTCTGCTCGATTGAGGAGCTTATTATAATTGCACAGAGGTCTCTTCACTAGGGACTGAAAGAAATCCTCACCTCTAAGGCCTATAAGAAGACACTAGTTAATACCTCCTAAGTTGGCGAGGGGGACCTTGAATTCACTTGATTGAACTGTTGAATATACTTCTAGAGAATCTCCTATTGGTTGCTACTCGGAATACCGTCCTAGTTCCCTTGTACAAAAATGTATACAATCATAGAACTATCCTAACTACCCATGTGCTCTACTGAAGTTAAATTTGGATTGCAAATGATGCTTAACATTATTAATCCAAATTGTCCTTCAGAAGTTAAACTTGGATTAGAAACGATACTTAACATTTTTACTCCAAGTTTAACCGATGTGATCTTCCTAAGTTAAACCATATTACAAAAGTTATCAAATATCTATTTCAAAGATCGGCTTCCAGGTTAAACATGGCGAGACACTAGGCCTTCTTGGGTATGGGATCATCCACCACTTCCTAGACAAAGCCTCACAAAGAAATCGGATATTTAACTTCTTGCAGTAAATTAGGTTTAACTATAGAGACCTCAATAGAAACACAATATCGAAACATGAAATTGAACAATAAAATCGATAACAAAAATGATAACTTAAAACCGTTAACCTCTTGTGTTTGGTTTTTCAAGATCTATACAAAAGATGAACTAGTCATGATGCGGAAAACTAATAACTAGTTATACCTTTTGTAACTTATAGACTTCTTGATCTTCTATTGTATTCCTTTTCTTTTCTTGGACGTCGTGTGGACGACGATCTTCTAAGATGAAATCCACTCAAGCTTCTTCCAAAGCTTCCAAGATACGACCACCAACTAACCTCTAAGGGATGCTAGACAAGAGAGCTTCCTTCTCTTCTTCTTCTCCTTCAAGCAACCGGCCACCAAGAGATCTCCACACAAGATGCCGTCAGCCACCAAGAGAGAAAGCAAAAGGAGAAGAGAAAAGGACAAGGGTCGGCCACCAAGGATTGGAAGAGAGGAATAGAAGATGTGTTATTCTTATGAGGCACCCCTCCATCTCTTTTATAATCCTTGGTCTTGGCAAAGAAGGAAAGTTTTAAACATAATTAAAACTTCCTTATATTCCTTGCCAATGACTAAAAAGGAAAGTTTTAAAACAAAAAATTAAAACTTCCTTTTCTTCTTGTCATGGTCGACCACCTCCTTGTGCTCAAAACAAGGAAAGTTTTAAACACAAAATTAAAACTTTCTTATTTGTTTCCGGTAAGAAATTTTAATTAAAAAATATCTCTTTTAAATCCCTTGTTGATTGTAAAAGGAAAATTTTATAAACTAAGATTTCTCTTTTAAAACATGTGGATGGTTACCAAAAAGGAAAGTTTTATAAAAAATTAAAATTTTTCTTTTAACTACAAATAAGGAAAGATATCAAACCTTTCTCTTAATCCTTTGTAGAAAGTTATAAAAGGAAAGATTTAAAATTTTAAAAACTCTCTTTTAAAACTATGACTTCCACAAAAGGAAAGATTTAAAAAAAAATAAAATACCCTTTTAATGTGATGTGGCCGGCCACCTAGCTTGGGCTCCAAGCTTGGCCGACCATATAACATAGCTCCAATTCTTGGCTTGGCCGGCCCTAGCTTGGGCTCCAAGCTTGGCTTGCCCGACCACCATAAGGTGGGTAAGAAGCTTGGCTCTAAGAGGATATAAGCCTTTATAAATAAGAAGTTACAATAGGGATCGAGAGGAGGAATTGGTTTTGGTCTCCCGATGAGCTTGACCTTCCCATGTTCGCCCCGAACACTCAACTCAAGTTCATCAATAATATCTCATTCCACTAAAGAGTTATTATCGCACTACCGCACCAATCCCATATTACAATATGAGCTCCTTCTTATCATGAGTGTGTTAGTCTCTCTGTGTTTAAGATATCGAATGTCCATTAATTAAACGAGTTACTGACAACTCACTTAATTAATATCTTGCTCCAAGAGTAGTACCACTCAACCTTATTGTCATGTCAGACTAAATCCACCTGCAGGGTTTACATGACAATCCTTATGAGCTTCTCAAGGGGACATCGTCAACCTAGATTACTAGGGCACAGTTTTATTCTATAATCAACAACACACCATATAAATTATATCATTTCCCAACTTATTGGACCTATTGATTTAACGAACTAAATTGCACCCTCTGATAAATTAAAGAAATAAATATTAAGTATACGTGTTTGTTATTATATCATGATTAAGAGTATACACTCCATAATAACAGAGATCTTGTTCTTTTTAACAGTCAGTATAAAAAGAACAACCTCAAATGGTCCTGCTCAATACACTCAGAGTGTACTAGTGTAACTTTATAGTCAAGATAAACTCATACCAAATTACATTTCAACCATTCCAATGGTTTGTCCCATTTCATCTTGGTTGTGAGCAACTATTTATAATTTATAAGGAACTGATAACATGATCTTCTGTGTGTCTTCTCACACCATGTTATGTACAATATAAATTAAATGAACAACTACAATTAGCATAATTGTAGATATTTGATCAATGTGATTTTCATTTCAAAATAAATATTTATACAAAAAACTAGACTTTTAGTATATACTCTAACATCTCCTGCTCTTACTACTTCGAGTTGAAAAAACTAAAAGTAGTTTATTAATATTATTTGCAACGGGCAAAATAACCCCCTAATGCTTAAGACAAAAAAAATGGTTTGAGAAGAAAAAGATAGATGTGTAGAAAATTGAGAGTTCCAAGTAGCCTTATTCTCTGCGTACCTCCCATTTCATAAGAAATATGCCTATAAAGATTGTGCCTACGCTTCTCTAAAATATGTAACCACTAATCTATTGTGGTCTCACTTCTCGGTTTAACCACCCTTGCCATAAGGCATAAATTACTTTGTCGTTATAGGTTGTGAATCAATACATACAGGCCAACATGACCAATTCAACAAGGATCAGGGTGATGGTTGAGTCAGGGTAGATGAGTCCAACCTATTTTAAAGAGCTCAATGTCATATTGCACGGAGACCCCGAGTGGCTGAATCACACAAGAGATTTGGTTTGCCGAGTTAGCAGGGGAGTTAGAGCCATTGGAGTTGATGAGGCGACAAGGTGCTAAATGCTAATGCAACTAAATGTCTAAGCATTCGAGCTAAGGCGCTCGACCAAGAACTGAGGTGCTCAAGTTGTTGAGTACCTTACATGCTTAGATTTATTGACGTCGTCAAAGATTATTCTCTCCGTATCATACCTAAAATAAAAATCCCAAAATTATGCATTTTTACATAGAAGCTCCTATTTTGATAATCGTCGCTTAAAATCGAACTGATTGGGCCAAATAGATCAAAAATCGAACAAATAATTTTTTTTTGAATCAACCAATTTTTTCTACGAAAATTGAACTAATCGAACTGATAAAATATAGATTAATTTGATTTTTGACCGAATTAACCAAAATTTTAAAACCTGATTCGATTTCAATTTAAAAAAACCAATATTTTATTTAATTAATAATATTTCTATTATTTTTAAAATAAAAATAATTAAATTAATATTCTTATTCGATTTATTTGGTTTAATTGGATTATAAAATTAAAAAAACCGAAATCGAACTAAATTTTTTAAACAATTGAAAATTGAATTAACCAAACCGAATTTCTAAATTCGGTTGGTTCAATACGGTTCGATTTTATTGAATTTTTACTCACTCCTTCATTTACTCTCCTATCCTTCAAATATTGTTCCAATTATTATCTCTCATCTAAATTTTCCATCTAAACTATGAATCAGTCGGACATGTTACAACAGTTATGAAATCGTAATTGTTACAATAATGATTTCGTAGTTAGTAGGTAAACATAGTTATATAGATATTGTAGTAGTTACGAAATCATAAATCGCTACAATGTGTGAATATTTTTTAACATATTAAGTATATGTTATAGCAGCTGTTATGAAATTGACACTGTTACAATGTGTTTAACCAATTTAGAATTTAAACAATAAATACTAATGGAAAAAATACTATAGCGTTTGAATTTTTTTATGCTTTTTTATTTTAAAAAAAATAGGACGACCTTTGATAATTTGGAAAAAAAAATGTTGGGCAGACTTCTTACTTTTGCCTAAATCTAAAATGGATGATTAGAATTTGATGAATTAGAATATTCTTTTAAAATCTTTAGGATTATTTTTAAAGATGTTTAAATAATATTATATTTTATGAGTCAATTATATATATATTTTATTTATTTTCATATATAATTATAAAAATAATACCTAATTAATTTTTATTAATAATATTTAATTACTTTTTTAGTTAAATAAATTTATTTTCCGGTCCGTCAGATTCTGGCCAGCCTAAAATGCGCATCGTGTAAAAGTTATTTCCTTCGAGTTTAAAGACGTTGTTCTCTCGTTTGAAACATTCAAAAAAAGGCACAATTTATTTATTTGGAGAATAGAAATTCATCAGACGACATAATTGAACGAGTCAAAGGCATTTGGATAAAGTAATTAATAAATATGAAAGAGGACATGAAAAATAATTGAACAAATCTCGCTTCTTCCGGCGAGAGACGCGGTCGTTCAAACAAGTACACGGCCGCTGGGCAAGTTCGCGGAAAGCCGGTCGGTCATGGAGGCGATGAGGCACGCCTCCACTTTCCTTCGCTTTCCTGCGCCGCCCGACATCAGCTCGCCTTCCTACGCGCTCGTCGTTCTAAACCAGCGCCTCCCTCGATTCGCGCCCGTACTTTGGAGCCACGGTGACCTCCTCACCCCTTTGCTTCCTCTTTCTTCTCCTTGGGATTCGGTTGGTGTTCGTATTATTATTATTATTATTATTATTATTATTGTATGTGTGTGATCAGCAAAGCTCCGTGTTTTTGCCGATGGAGGGGCGAATCGCGTGTATGACGGCATGCCCAATTTATTCCCCGAGATAGATCCGATGGAAGTGCGGCACAGGTTAGGGCTTTATATATCAATCCTTTCGAAATTTTTTGTTTCAGGTTCAAACTTTCTGTTCAATTTATGCCAATTAAATCTTCACTTCCTGAAAATCTGGTCTTATTTAGTCTTAGACCAAGATCTAGCTTGGTAGCTCAAGTGGAAGGCTTGTAGTTTAAAAAGAATTAGTTCGTCGCAGAACTTAGTTGAACTGAATTGTAAAGTACATTATCCTGAATAATTGGGCATACCTCTTTTGAAGTATGGACATTTATTTGTCTTCTTTCCTTTGCAGCCATTTGTCTTTTCTTTTGAATCTTGGCCAAGTCTATAAATCTCGATTCTCAATGTCAATAATAAGGCACCAATGTACTTACTTGATTCTAATGGTGATATAAGCTCGGATAGTTGGAAGAGTGATTTTTCCTCTTTCTATATTATATACTTTTCCATTTTCGCTGCACCTCTACCTTAGCCAAATTTTCTTCAATTTTAACTAAGTTAATTGTGATTTTCTATTTCATTTTGAAGGTACAAACCAGACATAATTAGGGGTGACATGGACTCAATAAGACCAGAAGTGAAGGAATTCTATGTTAACATGGTAAGCTCTTTTAAGGTTGTCATTATCATGGTTGTTAACATTTTATCACTACTGAAAGATACTGAACCTTCTGTTTGTCATAGGAAGCTCTAGTTGTCATGCTGTTTGGAGTACAATATATCTAAGCATAATGACTATATAAACTACAATGCCCTATAAATTCAAAACAATACATATGAGTATACAGAGATTCTATTTTGTAATTTCGTTCATGATTCCTCTGTTGCATAGTTTAGCATAAGAACTCCCTGCAGAGCTAATAAATGTTACTCAATGACATTAAAGTGCGTTTGTTTTATAGGGTGTCAAAGTAGAGGATGTATCATATGACCAGGACACCACAGATCTACACAAATGTGTTAATTATGTTTGTGATTCCATGGACGAATTGGCTAAGTCAAATGTGAGTAGCCAGCATGCCTAATTCTTTTCTTATTTCCACATATTTTAGCTGATGATCATAATTGTATGACAAATTACTATGATTAGATGCTTGTTCATTATTATGATTGATAACTTGATGCATCAATTAGTAAATGTCTAGCATGCTGATGAATTCATGTTCTGAATGCTAAACACATGCCTTCCATAGGCAAGGAATGAAATAATACCTTTTCTCTGAGCAAGTTCACCACATATAAGAAAACAGTAAATTGAATACATCACTGGGAAATGTTAGAGATATTAAATTAAAAGTGTTACTGATTCAGTTAGCTTAGTCCCACATCAGTAATTCTATATTTGGTATCTTATTGTGATACTATGTATATCCAAATAACGGTTACCACATGAATATGGTAAAAAAATACAATATTTAATGCCTCAAATTCTGCCACATACTAAAGCCATCTTTGAGAATAGTGCCTTCCTAGAGGGGTGGGGTGAATAGTGCTTTTTAATTTTTGAAAGTGATTTAGCATGGTTCGACCCCCAGGATTCTATTCCACACCCTATTGTTTCTATTCCACGCCCTATCTCATCAACCGATCATGGCTCAGTTGTCCGATGGAAAATTCCAATCGACTATGTTGTAATGCTAGCATGGCTCGTTTGATGAGATAATGGTTAGATATGTTGATGATAAAAGTGGAGCAGTTGATTGTTGAAGATTCTAGTCAACTGCTGCGGATTGATCAACAACAATAAACAACCAAACCAAAAGCTGTAAAAGAAGTTAGAGCGGGATTGAAGGCTAACATTCCTCGAGACATACTAAGCAAATTCCTAAGATTTGTTGTGCTATCCTTTAGTTTCGCTTATGTAATCATTCTCAAGTGTAAGACTTTCTTTTGCCCATCTTGGACATTCCTAGACCAATTCCTAGGCATGCGCCTATCTTTCTTGGATTACATACCTAGGCCCTTTTTTCACTTGCCTCTTCCTAGGTATAGTAGTCCTATCATGAATTCTAGTCATAGAGATATTGTAAAATTTACTCTAGCCTATCATAATACCTAAAGCCAAAATTATGCACGGGTAAATGTATATAAGTATCACCCCATACATAGAAGAATTTGAATTCAAATACAAATTAGGAGAGCATAATTTCTCCTTTACCTTTGTCTCTATCTTAGCACGAGTCCATTCTTCTTCCATCTCCTTGCTTCTTCTTTCCCTCACCTTTCTTTGGGCACTTTGTATGGTAATGGCCCTCTTCTCCACATGTGAACCAAATGATATGGTTCTTCTTCTTCTTCGAGGCATCTAATTTAGATAGCACAAATGTGCTTATTTGACTTGGTGCCAGTGGAGGTACTCAAGACTTGAGCCTCTAAGACTTCTTTACTTTTCATGGACTATCTTTCATTCCTTTAAGAGTTAGATGGTTCCCCACTTGATCCATCTAATATAGAAGGCCTAAAATCCTCATTGACTACCTCAACTTTTGGAATTCCATCTCTTCCTCTTCTACCTCTTGTGGAGCTTCATATCTCTTTTCACTTTCCTCCACTTCCTCTTTAATTTCATAATCTTGGCTTTTTACCTTTTTCCTTTTTCTTGGGATTCTTATTACTTGTTTCCATAGGTCCCTTGCATCTTTTCACACCTCATCTATCTTGTCCAACATCCTCTTGGGCACCTCCGATATTAGGAATCTCAAACCTTCTTATTCCCTTCATATAGCTCAATATGGTGCTCCGGCCAATCATTTCTTCGAATTCTCATTCTGGTTTTATCCAAAGGCCATGTATACTCCTCTTTCGATGTGTACACCATTTCTAAATCCATTTAGAGCCAAACTTCCATCCATCTCTTTCAAAATACAAAGGCTTCATAACATAGTAGAGGATTGTACTCTATCTTGGCCATCTTTTATTGCTTGGTCGGTGGTTAGTCCTTCCTAAGTCAGTTTCGCTTTGATATCACTTGTTACATCAGATACTGGAGCCAGAGGTGGTGGAATAGCGATTGTTACCTACAAATGTGATTCTATCGTCTCTTGCTATTCATTGCAAGGTTACAAGCACAATTAGTAAAGTGGAAAACACAAATAAGAATCACACTTACCACAATCGCAAATGGTTAAGCAACCCATAGTCTCCTACTCCACGACTTATGATCCAACCGACGGACCCCGCTTGGAAAATTATTGACTTTCTTCTTCTTGATCAATTACTGAAGGTGGAGAAACCTGTTACAAGCTTAAGAGTTACAAGGATTACAATGAAAGCTTAGAGCACTTGAAGAAGTTCTAACAAGACCTAACTAGCCCTATTTTCGCCAACTTTGAAGACTCCATCGAGCTTCTCTTTTATAACCTTTAATCCTCCAACATTGTTTCTCATCTGCTAGTAGTTGACTGTTTTGCTGATGGTTGTCTGGTTCTTGCAATCTGATTGTTATCGTGTAGCAATGGCTCCATACTGCCCAGTCGACTCAACCCGAATAGAACCATTCTATTTGCTAGTTCCTCGGGCCCACCATATCCTACTAAACATGAATTTACTTGGGTCACTATACCCTTCTAAACACACTCATATACTCATCTCTCGAGCTTGGTTGTTTACTGCACTGGATCATGTTCCATGTAAATCATGTGTTTGTTAAAAAATGAATGATATCATATGTTGGTGAGTCTGAAACTGTGCAAGGTTCTTACATTAATAGCTGTCCTCCATTCCTTGAAGAAACTGTCATAAATATTCAAATTTAATTCCTCATCAAATTTCTCATGAGATCAAAAGCTAGAAGACTTATAACTTTTTTTTTTTTTTTGCCTGTCCAGAACAAATAAACAATCTAACTACTGTGATGAGTATCCTGTATTTTGGGCTTCATTTTCTCTTCATACAAATGGAGATGCATACTAACATTATGAAAGCTCTCCTTTTGAGCAAGTCCATGGTAGTTTGTGTAGTGAGACTGAGGAAATTTGTACTTGTTTCAAGTAAATGCTAGTAGTTTGTGCAAATTTTCAATATCTTAGTAACCCAATCTATTCTTAGAATCAATTTGTTACAGCTGACTGAAGCCACATACTCATCACAGTTTTGCATTTTAATTGCTGGAGCTCTTGGCGGAAGATTTGATCATGAAGCTGGAAACATCAACGTATTGTACAAGTTCTCAAACATACGAATCATTCTTCTTTCAGATGATTGTTTGATCCAACTTCTTCCAAAGACGCATTGTCATGAGATCCACATCCAGTCATCAGTCGAAGGCCCACATTGTGGATTGGTTCCTATCGGTGCACCATCAGCCAGCACCACTACCACTGGTCTGCAATGGGATTTGAGTTACTATCTGATCATTAATCCTTTAATCTTTTATTTCATTTCTTATGACCAAAAAGTCCACAATACGGATTAGCATCTAACTAAATTCTAATAGAAATTTGGCTTGGTCATGGTTTATTTGCAGTTGACACAGGAATGAGCTTTGGTGGTTTGATAAGCACTTCAAACATTGTGCGCGAAGACAGGATTACTGTCAAGTCTGATACAGATCTTCTTTGGACTATATCTATTAAAAAGGATTTTTGAGAGACATCTTATGAATGCTGTTTTTCCGGTGATTATAGTTTTTCGATATCATCGATCAATCATAGCTCAGTCTGGCCTTGGTTTACAAGGGACCTGTGGCGCCGTATCATTCTAAATTTTTTGTAGTACAGACGTGGAACTGAACCACCTGACTCAGTTGGGGAGGTTCGCTCTAAATCATCTACAGCTTGAGATAATTGGACTCAATGCCGCAACCTAGTCGACTATCATCTATGAATCAATTCTACCCCAACTCCTAGCATCTTGTGGTAGTTTTGTTGGTAGAAAGTCCAAAGACTTGAAATAAATCCATCTACTAACTATTTCACTATAGGTACTACAGGTCTAGGGTATACTTCCACCAAAGTTGCTATAGCATCTCCTTTGCTAATCTCTACGCAAGCTTAAGCAATCTAGACAAACCCTATATTGAAACAAAGTCTTCCTAGGCGATGAGAGAAACTTCCAGCCAAGAGGAATCAGATTGAAAGCTTGCTCATTTTGATGATACACATAAGCTTTCCCTCAATTGGAAAGCCACCTTCTTAGTAGAGTAGGTGAAGATGAGAACATTTACCATTGAGAAAAAAGTGCAAGAAGAAGAGTCATACTTCTATCACATGATGTTCTAATTTGCTTATCTTTATAATGGTTTTACACATTGGATTTCGTTTGGATATTTACAAACTGATAATTGTGTTCGTTAGCTTAGTTTATAATATGTCATAGCTGAGGTTTAAATCATAGATACCTGAAGTCTCTAAAGGCCATAAATTTGGTCACTTCAGCCCTTACAAGCCCTTGATCGAGCAAATGGGAGGCAACGCTGAGAATCTAATGGTTGGAAGCACGCATGTGCTAATCAGGTCAGATTCGCACTTGATCTGAGGGTGTGAATCAACTTCAAGATTCCCCTATTGGATCCAATGGCGTAGTTCGACCATGAAGAAAAAAACTGATACAATTTTAATGGAGAGAGAAATCATTGCTTCGATGTTAATGCTGCAGATGTTAGATTACATGTGAATAATAATAGACTAATAAAATCTGCTTGGGATGTCCAATTAATTTGAGGATGATAGATATATTATAATCATATTATTAAGAATAAAAATCTCTCTCATTTCTTAATCGACTTGGCATAATCATTTTTTATTACAGTAATAAAGGAACAAAATTCAAATTAAATGTCGACTTGCTCTTGTGGTCCTTACTGCTTGCGACTTTTGATTCCTAAATCAAACATAGATAAATGATCACCCGCCAACTTGACAAATCTAGCCTACTTGATTTAGTCCCCACGTGTTCTCTCGGGATGATACGATGATTAAAATATGGGGTGTTGTCACATGAGATCTTGGGGTTGAAATTCGACATGACCGAGCATAACCTCCTCCATATCTTGGTCATTTGCACTAATGGTTAATAGCCACCTGTGATTTACCTCCTCTGTGTTGACATATGGATAGATTGACGGGGACGTTAGAGACGAACGAATCACTTTTTACCACATTGATTTAGTCCTCACGTCACGCAAACCACCATCAACATGATGCGACTACATCACATCAGAATTTTTTTTTAAAAAAATTGATCTTTTTAAATACTTTAGTAGTGCATTGAATCCATATATTTTTCTAGTAATTTCTTTTTTAAAAAAATATTAGAAATTTTAGAATTTTTTTATACCAATTGATTAAAGGACATATTTAAAAATACGGATATACTTAAAATTTTAGATTTTTCAAAGACTCCAGTCGATAAATATGGTTATGTATTAACAGTACCATTGTGATGTTAAAATTTAAAAAAAATCTAAAAGTTAAAAAAGCTTTTAAAAAATTACTCTATTTTAAATGCGACCTTTTATCAATTATTTTTTGTGTTAATTCACCTTGAAATGACTGATCCGGTAAAAAAAACTTTCTATTAAGGATTAAATTATTGGAAGTAATCTTTAAAAGTCGGTGTGATAATGAATTTTGATATTTAGGTAAAGGATTTAAATTATATTTATTTTTATATTTGATATATATATTTGAATTATGTAAATTTGCAGAATACATATATTTCTTATCTTGATGGCTTCGGCTCCAATGAAGAATGGTGCATCTGAGAGATCGTGTACAATATAACAAGGACAAGCTAAGGGAAGCACACTTCGAGGCATATGCAAAGGATAACATTAGGATAAGCCGTGGACTTGAATGCATCCGAGGGACGAGAGCCAAAGGAAGGAAGCTTGAATACAAGAGGTCAAAGTTGTAAAGAAGAGTCAAGTGAGTCATGAAGGTCTGAGTGTGAGAAAAATATATTCGGGAAGGGAAACCCTAGGTTTAGGATTTTACAAGTTGACTGGCGTCTGGACCAATCGACTGAGGCAGAGCACATAATGCTTATGTGCTCGACGACTAAAAGGATCAATCGACTGATGATAGTACCAGTAGACTGGTAAAGAGTCATTGACAGAATTACGAGTTTTGTGGAGGACTGTTGGCCAACACCAGTCGACTGATGTAAGCATTAGTTGACTGGTAAAGGTAAGGTAACAAGCTCTATATAATAGAGCTTGGGGTGGCTGACTTTGGTTGATAAAATTAGTAGTGGTTAACCCTAATCAGCAGTCATTAAAGTCTTCAAGTGTTCATTGTAATCCAAGAGGTCTTGGTTGATGTTATGGTGAGGTTTCTCCACTCACAAGGAGACTTGAGGTAGCCGAAGTTTGCCGGGGACTAATCCATCGATGGATAGGGATCACCCACCTTACGGACAACCATGGAATAGAAGTTTTATCTCCGAACCACGTAAATGATCATGTAACTTGTTTTGCTTCCTTTGTCTTTGTAGTTCTTTAGTTAAACTTCCTTTGTATTATTTGCATTTCCGCTTGAGCAACTAACCAGTGTAGAAAGTTAATGAATTCGGGGTAACGAGTTATTCAACCCCTCTTCTAGTCGATCATTGATCCCCAACACAAATAATTTAGGAAATATTATCGACCCAGCTATAGTTCATTAAAAAAAATCAAATCCCCTCGGATCGATCTAGTGGCTAGCGCATGAGGTGCTGCCACATGAGGTTGGGGTTCGAATCTTGACATAACCGAGATAAAGACTTGCTTCATGTACCAATCATTATTCTAAAGACTAGTAATCATCCGTAATTTATTTCTTCCGTATTGACCCTGAGACGAATTAACGGAATGCTGAGGCGAGCATGCCACCATTAAAAAAATTATCAATTAATATACTATAGAATAGTAAAAAGTGGAATCCATCACTACATTAAGAGGGTGTTTGGCTGAACTTATAAGCTCTCTAAAACAGCTTATAAGTTGTTTTGGAGCTTATAAGCTCTTCAAATTTATTTGGTAAATTTTTTTTCAAACAGCTTATAAGCTGTCAAAATAAGTTATTTTGGAGCTTATAAGCTGTTTTTAAAAAAGTATGGAAGACCCTACTTTTTTTTAAAAAAATCTTATTTTAATAATTTGTTTCTCTAAAATATCCTTATATAATTTCATAAATCCCCATCTTATCCTCCATAAATTTTTATAAGCCTAATATCTTTTTATCTCAGCCGACTTTTCTTCCAACGTTGTGTCATCTTCTCCACCAACACCTCTTTTTAATTTTCTCTCCCCCGGTGCAGGAATTCACCCAAAACTCTCTATTAATAAAAATCTCAAACCCTCTATTAATAGTTTTATATCCTTTTTGGTAATTTTATTAATAAAAAGATCTTATAATACCAAACGCATCAATATCTTTAAGTTGATTGTAATAAGTTCATCCAAACACTTTAACAATTTATTTTTAAAATAAAACGTAACAACTTATAAACTGTACAAACTGTTTTTAATAAGTTTAATCAAACATCCTCTAACTGATATCATATAATTGACCTCATAGTTAATTATTTACGAGGAAATAAATAAAAACAAATTTTTACCTCGATAAAATTCAAATCCTTATTCTAAAATCATAATATATCCATAAAAACCGACTCAATTCCATCCCGAAACATCAGTTAACCTACTATGATCACGTAACCAACGAGTGGTTCAAAATTTTCAACGCAGTGATATGATCATTCAATGCGCCTGCTTTTGCTGCAACCCAGCCACCCACGATCGATGCTGCATCCTTCCCCAGCAGCCGAGCAGGCTCCAGATTGACTCACCAATCCTGCGACATTGGCCAACTGGCAACGGCACGCCGTTCGATGAAATGGATCGAGTGCAGGGTCGACGCGCTGTGCGGTACTGCATTCATTTCGAGGGGCCTCTTCTGTCTTTATGCCCGGGACGGCCAGGCTGACAGCCAGGTCTTCGAGCGGAGCTGCAGTGGCGAAACAGTCCACTGCAGTTCGCCATGATTCAATAGACGCATAATGTAAGACCTGCAGACTAAATATAAAAGAGCAATGCAGACCCATTTGAAGATGGGAAATTTTCAAAAGTTTTTAAATTTCTCAGAACTTTTTCATTTTGCTATTTTCATGGACCAGCAATTATCATGGTGTTGAATTTCACACCATTGATTTTTAAAAATTCAAGATTATAATGATATTGTATTTTAAAAATCAATATCACTTTAATAATGTATAAATACATAATAGTATAGTGGTATTATTCTTCTAATACAACACCACATGAGAGAGGTAAAATAAGGAATAAGTACTTCATTTAGAAAATCTAAAAGTTCAATTGCCAAAATATAAAATCATACCATTTGAAATACAAATTGCTATCCAGTATTTTCAATGCAGAAATATTGAACTGACCTCGTCAAAGAGCCAAATCAAATTAAATTTTATATTGTTTAAATTTATTTGATAGGTAATCTAGTCGAGTCTAATCTAATTAAAATAAATTAAGTTATTGAAATGGTTGTTTAAATTTGATTTAATTTTTTTTATAAGTTTAAGTTTCAGTTTCAGTTTGAGTTTGATTCAAATTTAATTTGAGTTTGGTTAAATTTGACTTGAGTTTGATTTATTTAGATATTATCAAGTTTTCACTTAAATTTATTTAAAATTTTTATATTTAAAAATTTATTTCATGGGTTATTGAGCTTGAGAGCTTATTTATTTATTTATTTAATTATTTATTGTGTTGATAATAAATTAGTAATGAATACAGTCATAAATAATTTTTAGGAATTATTCATAATCTTTATTATTTTTTTATAATTCATGTATCTAACTTTTTTTGATCTGACTAATTCTGAAAATAATCAGTTTGACCCTATAAAATTTTTTTTACCATCCATCAAGGTAAATCAGCAAGCACAGATGGATTATGACGGATGACTCAACATCATAAATTTTTCATACTCCTTATGTATAATATGTTCTGGATTTGATTTGAACCCTCGTTGCCTACTAAGGAGAATATCAAACTTGTTTACTGACGTTTGATTTATTTATTGCCCAACTATTAATCAATCAAATGTTCATAAATAAATTTGAACAAATTTAATATTCAATACAAACTTTATTCTTTTAAGAAATTATAAATTATTCATAAATAATATTTACAAATAAAATTTATAAATATATGGATGAATAAAAATTTCATCAATATATTAAATAAATATTTTTAAATAAATAAATAAATAAATTTTATTAAATTTAATAACTAATCAATTAAGTTTGAACTGACGAATCAAACTTAAGATAAATTTGAATAAAGCTCAAATTTATAAAAAAAAAAAAGAAACTATGTCAAACTAAAACGACCATTTTAATGATTTAATTTATTTTAGATTCAAGTTAATTTAGCTTGATTATCTTAATAGATAAACTTGAATGTCATAAAATTTAATTGGATTGGACTCATTTTGAACCTTAAAGAAAAACAAAAGAATGATCACAATGGCATGGAGTTCCTGCTGTGTCCTAGGTATCCAAGTTATCTCTACTTGTAATAAAATATAGGGCAAGAGAACCTTTACTAATTTCAACTGAGGAGGTCCCTCACTAAATTGAAAAAGAAAACAAAAAGAAAAATCCTCCAGTTCTCTCTCTCAATTTTCCCTCCTGCCCACATGTGATTGACCATGGTTGTTGGGATAGATTTCTCACACATTCAACATTATGAACAGATAAGAGTAGTACATTATGTTGTCCCTTCGGGGTGGTGCGATGGTTAAAACATGAAATATTGTCACATGAGGTTTTGGGGTCAAAATTCGGTGTGACCGAGCATAACCTTCTCTATGTCTTAGCCATTTGCACTAATGGCTAGTAGCCATCCGTGATTTACTTCCTCCGTATGGGTCTAGGGTCTACCTACAGATCCACCATCGAGTAAACAACAGAAGTACCGATGGGTTTTGACCTGACATCCAGTATCATCAGTGGTTCGAGTCATATAGATATTCAAAAATACCGTGAGATTCAAACTATCGCACCGTGTCCCGGGAGCACGTCCATTCTTGATTCAAATTTCAAACACATGTTGCATGTGAAAATTGTGGCAAAAAGGTGAATACGTTCGCCTCCAACGCCTCCGTTAACTCGTCCCAAGATCAACACGGAATAGGTAAATCACGGACGACTACTAATATTTGAAATAGTGACTAACACATAAGAGAGGTATTTATCTCGGCTTTACCGAGATTCGAAACTCATATCTTATTATGACAATACCTCATACGTTAATCACTAAATCCATCCGAGGAGACCTATGTTGCATGTGAAAATTGTTGATCGAGATGGATGCTCTGATTGAGGATATTTGTAGATAAGAAACACATGTTAGAAAGTGCTAGGAATCCTCGGTGAAATTAAGTTAGATTCGCCTTCAGAAAAGCCAAAGGTATTCGAGAATATTAAAATGTACTTTTTTTTCTTTTGAGAGTACTAAAATATTTTCTTTGTAACTTTTTCAGAGTTGCAGATGTTGGATATTTATAGGTGATGAAGTAGAATAATGTCTCAGAAAAGATAATAATTTCCATTGTAAACTTTATCTAGTTCATCGGGCAACTAATTCGTTTTGATTTGTTCCTCCTCTTCCATAGAATATTTTGATTTGGTCGTATCGGTAGTGATGATAGTCTCTCGATAATCTAGGTTGATGACCGCTTATGTACTAGATATGGAACCATTGATCTCTTAAATAGATAGGGCTATAAATAAGTTAAGTTGAGCTAAACTGAATCAAATTTAATGATATTTAAGCTTATTTAATAAGATAATGGAGCCAAACTAAATCAAGTTTAAAATGAATTAAGCATTGAATTAGTTATTAAAACTTGACTTGATTTTTTTTTATGAACTTGAGCTTTGTTCAATCTTAGATTGAGATTGATTTATTTAGATGCTAGCTATTGAACTCTCAATTCAAACTTGTTTGATTATTTAAAATTTTTATAATTTTAAACTTATTTAAATAGTTATTAATGTTAGGACACTTTGACAAGCTAGAGGAGGAGGGGGGAGAGTGATTAGTTCCAATCACTTCGTTGATGATTTGTTGCAGCGGGAACTCGAAGCAAACGCTAACACTCTTGATTTTACTTAGTATCTATCTCCTTGAGATGACTAATCCAAGGGTCCACTCCTCCTCACTCACAGATACACTATGAAAACCTCTTTTGTGGAGGCAGAGAAGTCTCGTACAAACTCAAACACAAGAGTACACGAGAGGATACAACAATATATGTAACAAGAACAAGTAAATGAATACAACAATATGAAACCTTGCTTTTGATCTCTTGTTGATCTAGAAACGTCTCTTGTAGACTCGGAAGTGCAACAACACTTCTCACTTAAACGTCCAAGAATCGATGGTGAAGAATGGAGAAGAAGTATATCGAAGAAGTTGTGTGTTTGAATCTTCCTTGTCGCCTTTATATCCCGTGGATTTGAGGATCCAATCGATTGGCCTTACCCCTATTAGATATCCACATCAAATCCGAGCACATCCATAAGTCCAAACCTCGATATAGCTCTTTTTTCATCACTTAATCAATTAACTAATCAATTACAGATCTTCTTAATTAATCACTCAATCAATTATGAAACCTTCTGTTCGCTTGCGAGCTTCTCCTAATTGATTACCCAATTGATCAAGCAGCTTTAATCGATCACTTGATTAATTCAGAAGCTTTTTGTTCACTTGCGACCAAGTTTAATCGATTAGCCAATCAATTAAGTCTCTCGTGATATCCTCAATCGATTGGGATTCTTCCCAATCGATTCAGCAAGTGCAATGCACTGTGCTTTGCGAAATCCCCCTTCAATCAATTATCTAATCGATTGACTTTGGGGCGAATCGATCACCTGATCGATTCACCACGTGCATGTTGAGCAGAGATGCGCTCAATCGATCAACTAATCAATTAACATAACTCTCAGTTGATCACTTAATCGATTATCCAACCCTAACATGCTTAACCCAAGTCTCTCTCTTACCCAAACTCTAGTCAACCGTGACTTGTTGGGACTTCTCCACCAAGTGTTTGGTTAACCTTTTGATCCGCTTAGACTTTGTCAACTTCTCGTTGGACTTTCGATTATCAAGTACGGTCTTCCTTGATCCACTTGGGTTTTCCTTTTGCCTAACCGCAGTTAGGACTTAACCTTGCCAACATACGACCTCCCTTGACCCACTTGGACTTCCCTTTGTATAACCGTAGTTAGTGTTTTCCTTTGCCAACGTGTGTTCCTCCTTTACCTACTTGGATTTTCCTTACCAACGTGCAACTCTCTTTGATTCACTTGGACTTTCCTTTGCCTAACCGCAGTTAGAACTTTCCATGCTGACGTGTGATTCTCCTTACCCACTTGGACTTTCCTTTGCCTAATCATAATTAGGACTTTTCTTGCCAACGTGTGGTCCTCCTTGACCCACTTGGACTTTCTTTGCCAGCGTGTGATTCTCCCTGATCCACTTGGATTTTTCTTTGCTAACGTATGGTCCTCCTTGACTCACTTGAACTTTCCTTTACCTAACCACACTTAGGATTTTCCTTTGCCTAATCTCAAGTTAAGACTTTACTAGTTAAGTATCGGTCCTCCTTGACCTACTTGACCTTCCTCACATATTATCCGACAACATATTGTCCAAACATCGAAACTCAAGCTCGAATCCACTCGAGCTTAGTCAAACTAGTTAACCTTAATATGGTGAATGATTACACCAGCAATCTCCCAACAATTAAGTTTGATAATACAAGTTTGTTTATTTTTTTTAGAAAATTAATTATCATGTTGATAAGAGTATTATTGATGAACATGATTCATAAACTTTATTTATGAATATTATTCACAAACTTTATTTATGAATATTATTCACAAACTTTGTTTATGAATATTATTTACAAATAATTTATAAACTTTGTTAATGAGCATTAATAAGATGAAATCTATGTGTTCAAACTTGTTTATTTAATTTAACAAATTGTTCAAGTTTATTCATTTAATTAACTTTATGTGTATTAAATGAACATAAACAAACTCTTATTAAGTGGAACACTAAACTTGTTCATAAACATTTAATTTATTTACAACCCTACTCTCAAGGACCTGAGGAGCCAATTTCTAAAGGAACCCAACAATCCTTGATATCAACTTCTAAAAGAAATCAGTCCATGATGCCAACGCACCAAAGAAGTTGACTAAAAGGAGTCACCCTTAGATGTCAGGCTTTTAAAAGGAGTTAGTTTGCAATGCTAACTTCTAAAGAGTCATCCCATAATGATGATTTTACAGAGAAGTCAAGGTTCAAAGGTCGAGAGTGAGAGTAATAACCTCCAGAGTCAATCAAATCATAACTAACATAAATTAAGAGAACATCGGAGCTAATCAACCTCCAATGAGATTTACTTAATTCATAATACTAAATTGCTAATCCTATGTGGGATATTCAATTACCTTCGGACATTTCGACTTATACTCAATTATCTTGAGTCCACACTTTTAAGGAGATGCTTGCTTAAGATTCAAAGCATAAGTCATCATAACCAAAATGACTTTAATACCTGAAGTTGAAGGAAACTTACACTCGAGTTGCAATGAAATTTTCATTAACATATCCATGTATGTATAGAATCATATAAAGTCTCAAAGCAGGTCACTCAAATGAACTAGTTATTCTTAACTAGCATCCATGTTTAACTTTCGATATCCCAATGTCTTCAGCCAGTGAAGTGCATTTGCTTGGATAAACCAAGGTGTATAACATGTGCTAGTCTCTCAGAATCGATGATGCATGAACTTATTAATTCAACGACTAGGGAATATTTCAATACATTCATAATTACACATATAAAGATGCTCACTAATTGTGATCCAATCATAAATTTTCTCATGTTATGAATTGTATAATGGACATTTAGTAAATGAGTTTAAGATCAATAATATATATATTGTGAATGTACACTCAAATAGTAAATTTATTTATCCAATAAATAGTACATTATCTAAGGCGATTGATTACCTTTGGACATCTCGCAAATATAACATACTCTCATTTGACCTAATGTCAATCGCCTTGGCATCCAATACCACATGCTTCTACTTGACTCTCAAACATACTTTAAGGTTGAGGTTTTATCAAAGGATCGGTTAGGTTTATTTAGTAGAATTTTATCAATTTATATTTCCTTCCTAATGATCATCGTGATCATATGATAGCGACGAAACATATGTTTAGATCATTGATGATACATACGTTCCTTGGTCAGAGCAATGCCCCCATTGTTGTCACAGTGAACTGGTAATGCTTCAACAATGCCTAGAACTACACCAAGTTAAGTAAAGAACATTTTGATCCAAACCGCTTTCTTTACTATTTTAGAAGCTGCAAAGTTTTCAGCCTCAGTGGTAAAATTAGTAATGGTTTCTTGCTTGAAACCTTTCCAACTTATTACGCCTCCATTTAGAATGAATATGTATCCAAATTAAGACATGGAGTCATCCTTGTTCGTCTAGAAATTGACATCAGTATACTAGTGTATAACCATCTCCATATACTAAGAACGCATCCTTAGTTCTTCTCAAATACTTAAGGATTACCTTGACAACCACCAATGATCCACAATTGGATCTTATTGATATTGGCTCATGACACTAAACGCGTACGATACATGGGGCTTAGTACATAACATAGTATACATGATCGATCCTATAACCAACGCATATGGGATCTCACTCATGCATATCCTCTCGTCTTGTGTACTCGAGCACATAGACTTCGAAAGATGAACCTCATATCTCATGGGAAGAAAACCTTTATTGAATTCCTCTATGCTAAATTATTTTAGCATCTTATCTATGTATGTAGACTGTGAATGACTAAACAATTTTCTCGATCTATCTCTATAGATCTTAATCCCAAGGATATAGGTTGTTTCTCCCATGTCTTTCATGGAAAATATTTTGGACAATCAAAATTTAATTGACTGTATAACAGACACATCATTTCCTATAAGTAATATGTCATCAACATATAATACTAGAAATACGACCGCATTTCCACTAAACTTCATGTACATGCAGGGTTCATATGAATTTTTTGAGAAATTAAACTTTTTGATTATTTCATTAAAACAGATGTTCCAACTCCTAGAAGCTTGTTTAGTTCACAAATGGATCGTTAAAGCTTACATCGTATCTGCTACAACATGAATGGTAAGTCAACATGGTTTAATTCGCATTTTAGCAGCTACTAAACAGTTGCTATTATAACATATGTAATAGTTATGATTTTGTAACTACTACAACGCACCCGATTGATTAAGAATTTATGCAAGAGATAAAAAATGAGAATTGATATGGTGTTTAAGGCGGGCCCCTCTAGGATGGGTCAAAGTCTATGAAGTCGGCTGACGTGGGAGTCAAAATCAAAGGGTGGTCAACAACATTCGGAAAAAGAGAATGCCCTATCAGACCTTCGGGTTGGCCAGGCCTTGAGTTCCAATCTTGTGCGCGGATAGAGTGTTAAGCCAGGGGCTCGCCCGATCAAGCCCTCCGGTTGGTCGGGCCTCGAAGCTTGATTTTATAAACAATGATGAAGCATGGAGACAAGTATCAATTACCTCGACCGAGTGCTCTAGCCAATCAGACATAAGGCCCAATCCGACATGCTAAACACTTGGTTGCTTGTGGTTCAAATAAAGAAGCTTATTGAAAGCCGACTCGTTGAATGCATTCACAAGCATCGACCGGGTACCTCTCGGGAGTAAGGGTCGGTCGAACTATATCAATAATTCGATGAGTTGGTCAAAATAGTCTATTACGGGTCTCGTTTTTCAACAAATTAATACGTTTTTTAGCATTTTGTGCCATGGAGGACAGAGAATATTTTGCAGATAAATCTCACTTTCGAAGCTCTCCCAGCCTATCAAATCATAAAGATTTGCGGGCTCATTTTAGGAAAGGTGTCAAAGTCACTTTATGGTTTATCCTTTTTTTGGAAGTGATTCAAAATTCATGCATATACACAACTGTGGCATTATAAAAGGGAGTCTTCATCCACAGGCAAACGTACACGACACTAGATAATTTTATACGTTCGTTACTACTGTTGATTTCATTGTTCCTCTCCAATAGTTGATCACTGACTTAAACGTTGGAAAGTCAATGTTGGGATCCCTTCCTTGCCTCGGTTACTAACGCTCCCTTTGACATGCAGGACAACGAGAAATCTTCGTTTGGTCAACTTCAGAGCCACGTTCTCAGCTAGCTATCTTAATCGCTTTTAGACAGGATCAGGAATAGAGATAACTTTCGGATAGGATTAGGAATAGAGTACCAAAGGATAGTTGGGTAATTATATATGAATTATCAATAGGGTGGAATGTCTTTTAGATATGGATGACAATTTCACCCAAACCCGATGGAGGATCTGATATTCGACCCGAATGGAGGAGGGTATGGAAGGATTATCAATACTTGATACCAGATTCGAATACCCGATTAAATAATATATATACATATATTAAAGAAAATTTTCTTTTTCCAAAATCAACTTACTATTTTTATTGATATTAGGAGGAGATTATATAGATGTTTAATTTATTTTTTTTTAATTATATATATATATATATATATATATATATATATATATATATATATATATATATATATATATATATATATATATATATAATTGGTTGTTAATTTTAGTATATTTTTGTTGAATGATAATAATTTGATAGAAAGAATAAAAATTAGAACTATAGAAAATATCCGATCCTTTAATGCATATGAATATATCCATTGGAGATCCTATATCCGATAAGTATAAGGACGGAGGATATAGAATTCGATCCGAATCTGACTCGTTATCATCCCTACTTAGATAAAAAAAAATAATAAAGTGAGGCGTCCTTTGATGAATAAAAAAAAATAGGAGGCGCTTTTATTTTTATTTTTAGTTATTAATCACTTTATTATTCACTATACGCTTTGTATCAATTATTTTAAAAAAATACAAAAGTTATTCATTCGGTAGAATATTAAGATTGCTTAGATTTTAATTATTTCTCTTATTTTCACAAGCTAATATTTTTTGTTTGAATATGTTTTTACTATTTAGGAAGAGAAGAGAGATTTGAGTAAACACAATTATTATTTTTTAACTCAATGTAATTAGAAGTAATAGCAAATTAGTAATGTAAACTAAATTAAATTGATTATTTACACCTAATTTTTTTATTTTATTAAAAATAATTAAATATTTGATAATAATTAAAATTTTAAACTGATAAATACATTACCGATCGAAGCCCATGTGAAACCTAACAAAATGACTTTAGTTATCGTCATCAATCGGAATGCAATTTTTGAGCGGATGATTTGAGAAAGAAAAAAAAAATGATTGATTCGAGAAAGAAAAAAAATGATTAATCATGTTAGGTAACGTCGAATTCGAAGTGATTGGTTCGGTCCTATGAAAATTTTTCATTGGTCATAAGGGTAAATCGGGAAGCGCTCGCAGTGGACAACCCAAGAGTCTAATATCCTTTAGTTGCATGCCCCATTTAGAGGAAAAATTCCTGCAAATTTACCATATCTAGTATTCGAACCGCGGGTGTCTGGATGACAATCTGAATGTCCTATCGCTGTACCAAACCCCGTGGGCTGGATGATTCGAGAAAGAGAAACTAGACACAGTAAAAAAAATCTTTATTTTGCTACAAATTTTATGACGATTTTTAAAAAAAAAATCACCGCAAAATAAATCTACAACGACTTTATTATGCAATGAAATCTACGACAAAAAAAATTTCGTTACGAATAAGCCGTCACCAAATTTTGCGATGAAATAATGTA
This sequence comes from Zingiber officinale, assembly GCF_018446385.1. Lineage (NCBI taxonomy): Eukaryota > Viridiplantae > Streptophyta > Magnoliopsida > Zingiberales > Zingiberaceae > Zingiber > Zingiber officinale. The sequence goes on from NC_056002.1 coordinate 135,693,870, forward strand.
TATTCATCATAAAATTAAATCTACAACAAATTTATTTTTCATCGCAAAATTTATTATAAATTTATGCCAAAAAATGATTCATGGTAAAATTTTAAAATCTCAAATCTGTGATGAAAAAGCATTTTATCGCAAATTTAGGATGCTTTTTTTTGTCACTATAGTCGTTGCAAATTTGTATGAGAAAAAAACTCAAGTCAAAGAAAAAACATATTTTCAACACATAATTGATTTTTCACGTGTGGAAACAAATATCAAATATGTAGAAAATAGCTTTTTGTCACAGATTCTGAGACAAAAATATATTTTCATCACAAAATCTACGATGAAAAACTATCTTCGTTGCAAATCTTGATACACAGTAGAATTTACGATATATTTTCAACTAAAATTTTCATCACAACAATCATCGCAAAATGCTAATTTTTTTCAACAACACCTATCCATTTATTATATTTTATCTTGTATATAAATCATATTAAACTTGTAACGCCCCGGCTCGGGTGGGCCCCACTCGGAACGAACCGAGAACGCTACCAGAATTGCCCATCAGGTTGACGACTAGCTTTACAAACCACCGGAAATCCTTTCAGCGTGCTTTGTCTTCACTCGCACGCACCCTGGAAAACTTTTCAGGAGGTCACTCATCCTCAGATTTCTCCAAGACAAACACACTTAACTTTGAAGTTCTTAAGTTTTGGGTTTCCGAAAAGGAAGGTACACCTTGTCGATATGAATAGTACCATCTAATTTTTTAAGTCATACTTAACCAGAATCTCAGAACCGGGGTATTACAATCACCCCCACTTAAAGACACAACGTCCTCGTTGTGTAATGACGAATCACACCACAGACAAATCCCAGAATCTCCCTCGCTAGGTGGTGCCCTGGGTGCTCCTGCCATAGGTGCACTCACGGTCGCAAGGTCGCTTTGATACCATCTGTAACGCCCTGGCTCGGGCGGGCCCCACCCGGACTGAACCAGGAACGCCACCAGAATTGCCCATCAGGTTGACGACTAGCTCCACAAACCACCGGAGATTCTTTCAAAGTGCTTGGTCCTCACTCGCACACACGTTGGAAAACTTCCCAGGAGGCCACCCATCCTCGGATTTCTCCAAGCCAAGTACACTTAACTTTGGAGTTCTTAAGTTTTGGGTTTCCGGAAAGGAAGGTGCATGTTATCGATATGAATACTATCATTTAACATTTTAAGTCATACTTAACCAGAATCTCAGAACCGGGGTATTACAAAACTTATTTTTTATAAACATAAGAATAAACATTCCAACACATTCTATAACAATTAAACAATCTAACACATCCTACATAATAATTAAACAATCCAACACATACTAAATAATAATTAAACAATCCAACACATTATACGCAACAATTAGACAATCCAACTCATCCTACACTATAATTAAACAATTAACACATCCTACACAAAATTTAAACAATGGATTTGTCACCAAATCTGTGACAAATCCAATATTTGTACAGAATGGACATTTTTTAAAAAATAAAAAAAATATCCGAAATCGGTTGACGTAGAGGACTCGGAATAATATAAAATCATTTTCTATGTATTTCTCTAATTCTCCTGATTATATCTATACCTTCAAACATCAATTTGACCTAATATTTTGAGATTATTGATTTTTTTTTAACATGAATGTGTCTAAAAAATCTAATTCGTGTTTAAAAATTTACTAATCTTAATATATTATGTCAAATTGATGTTTGAAGCATAATTATAATCAAGAGAATTAGATGAACACATAAGAGTCAGTTTTTTATCATTCTAAACTGACTCTGGTTCATCAAGACACTTTTGTTTTGTTTTTAATTTTTGCCTATTTTGCGATGAATTCTTAAGTCGTCGTAGAGTTTGCAACAAATATCAATTTCATTGCAAAATTTGCAATGAATATGGAATTTCATTGCAAAGTTTGCAATAAATATTGAATTTCATCGCTAATTGACAATGAATTTTGTGACAAAATATAATTTATTTTCAATTTGTGATGAAACTATTTCATTGCTAATTAGCGATGATTTCTTATTTTGTTGCATATTTAGGACGATATTTTTTTTGTCCCTAAATTCATTTTTTTGTAGTGAGATTTGATATTAGCTAAATGGAAAACAAACTTAGTAAGTGACTAAAAAGAAGGCACAAGAAGGGGTGGAGTGGAGAGCAAATGGTGTGGGGTTATTGTATGGAGGAAAAGGTGGGGAGGCAAGAGACCGGATCCTCTGGTCCACTTGTGGCCGTATTGTGATTGCAATCCGGCTACAATTGATTGTGATCCCCTAAGTTCACCTTCCTATTTAGGTTATAGTTTGGGTTGGGGCAGGTAGCCGGAGGCCGCCCCCCAGCTCGACGCTTGGCACCTTGGCCACCCGCTCATCACGATGGCCTCCAGACGACCTCCGTTGCCTGCCCCGACCCAAACTACAACCTGAGTGAGAAGATGAACCTAGGGGGATCACAACCAATTGTGATTGGATCAAATTGCGACCACGATCCAACCTCAATCCTCTCCCAGGGAGGCGAGCGATGGAGTGAAGATTATTATTATTGGAATCTAAGCGCATCGAAATATATATATGAACATCAAATTTTTCTCTTGAATCATGGATCTCTTCGTGGTACATATAGTTTTAAATAAAATAACATAAAAATATGCCTTAAGTCCTCGATAGACGTGAATGATATCAAAAATAAATAAGATCCTTATGTGTGACTCCTCTAGTAGTATCCACGCGTACTAGATCATCAACTTGATACGATCTGTGAAGTTCTAGCCTCTTGGATCAACAAAACCTTTTAGAAACAATATCAATCCATTTGATGGAAGAAAGAGAGAAGTGAAAAAAGAGCTCTACCTTCAAACCTTCCCAAGGGTGGCTATTTATTGCTTAAAGAGTTAATGCCTCCATTATGATCTCCATTAATTAGGAAGATGAAGAATTATAACCTCCATTAATTCTTTATTTAAGTAGAATTATGGCTTCCATTAATTCTTCAAGGAAAATGAAGAGTTATGACTCTTCAAATTTTCCAAGAATCACCATGATTGTGTCTATCCAAATTCTTTACTCTTTGGATCAAATAAATCCATATTTGATCTTGATCTATTCTAACTTTTGATATTTTAGAATTAATTAGTAATCCAATTAATTCTTATTGATTAATTTTAATATCCACTAAAATAATCAATTATAGATAATGTTCATGTCCACGTGCTATGTGTGCGACACTCTAGGTTTTAACACGAAGGCAGTATAAATCCATACACAGACAATGTAACCATCTAACAATAGTTTTTAGTCACCCATCATGATAAAATTAATATTAGTCTTATATTATAAACCACCATGAATCGATTACAGTGTAATTTAATCTCTTCATCTAAGTCCATATCCAATTAATTCAGTACATTATGCATCATTACCAAATTAATTATTTTACTTGATTTCTAAGATATAATAGACTTCTCTTGAATGATAAAATCATTCCTCCCATGCCCATGGATTTCAAGTTACTAATATCTCTATCAAGCGGCAAGATGTTAACTCCTAATACAAAAGAGCGATGAATCCTTTATTGACTCAATACTATTCTCTTTATGCTTTGTCATACACCCAACTACTATATTAATCATAATCTGATTAAAGACTACTTTTAATGGTGTTAAAGTACATAACTCCACTTATAAAATAAATGAAGGTCTCAAGTCAAAAGATCAGTTACACTCGTTCATAAGAGGAATGACTAATGATACTTAATATGTGATCTTCTCTTAAATGGATCATGTCTAGTGTACTTCTGAACTCAAGGTACCCCCAAGTATAACTTGGATTTCTATCCCTTGATCTATCTCGACCTAGTCATACTGAGTATTGACCTAATCATACTGAGTTAGCAGTGAATTTAGGTATGGTCGTGAGAAGGTAGATGGAGTAGAGTTGAGTGAGGATAAAGTTGTTAGGTGAAGAAAGAATGATACAATAACCCATAGTCGTTATTAAAGATGGATTTGTGGCAATGCATGATCTTATCGTAAATCATTGCAAATACAAAAATTATACTACTTAAACCATAAACCATGCACAATTGTGATAGCAATATAACCAACTTGCCTAAATGTTGAAACTTAGAAATCATATTCTATCACAACATTGCAAATAATTATTGGCTAACCTTTAGCCTTTATTTCTTGTGATGGATGCTTTACACGAAGCAAAATCATTGTAATTAAGTGTCACAAATAGTATATATTCTGCCATGAATGTATGATGTCAGGTATGATAATAATTATTTTGTAGGCTAACAAGAGGGGAGATTAGAGGAGAAACGTAAGAAGAGAGAACTCCAAAAAAATAAAGAAAACTCATCAAATTTATAAGAAAAAGGAAACTTTGTTATTTAGAATAGAGAGGAATTCCTTAACACCTAAACATGACTCTTATATAGACCACAACCTAAAACCTAAATAAAGAAAAAAATACAATTAAGATATCTTAATTCTAATCTTTAAAGAAAGAAAATAAGTCTTTTACCTAAAAAGGAAAGTATAAATAATTAACATATCTTAATTCCAATCTTGTAAAGAAAGGGAATAGATCTTTACCCAAAAAGAAAAGTAATTAGCTGAATGACCTCAACTCAAATTAAGACGCGGATCACAAATCCTCTCTAATAAATATCAAGAATACTAAAATTACTCTAAATAATTAAAAAAAATCAAAATTACCAAAAATAATAAAAAGACACCGAAAAGGATTTAAACAGTGGAATTTGGGGCTGAAATTTAGCGATTATAGTTTCACCCGAACAAGCATAGGTTTTGGAATTCTGTACACGTGGTGACAAATTAAGTTTTATTCTAAGTGTCAAGTTAAAAGTTATGATCATTTAAAATTTGAAGAGTCATATTGAACTTCAACATGAGTTAGGCTTGTATCAATGTATCATGGTATTAATAGATTATTTGGCTCTTAACAAGTGTTCTTAAAAAAAAAAAAAAAAAAAAAAGAAGGAAAAACAATGTCATGCCACTAAGTAAGGTAGAAAATTAAAATAGCATCCAAAGAGCATCTCTCTTTTAACATTTTTTAAAACAGGCTTCACCCATAATTTAATCCTAAAATAAGACTCTACTTTCTATGTTGGAGTTGCTTGGTATAAAATAACACTATTTAGAGCTGCTTTCCCTCAAATAACTCCACCCTTTGTTGTTTTGTACAAAGCAACTCCAAAGATAATTTTCAAGGAGGGCTGGATTGCTTAGATAATTTTTTTTTTGCTGCTAAATAAGTACATTTGATAATTAAAGTTTTACATCAACAATCGTAAAAATACTAAAATTATATGAAAAAAAAAACATAGATTATTTTTTTTAAAAAAAATCTTTTACTGGAACAACGTCATTCCACTAAAGGATTCATCTTATATGACAGACGAAGAACATGAGCATGTTTGAGAGAGTGAGTTTTGAGATAAAGATGGTTTTCAGAAAGATCCAGTGCATGTGTAAAGATCCCTTGGCATCTACTCAGATCTAACACTTTATCCTATATGAGTAGCAACCTAATTAAGGATCCTTTTGTACACTAGCTACTTTCTATATATACATTTACAGTTCATTCAAAAAAGGAGAATATACAAGGGGAATTTCGAGTATGAAATAAAAAGTGAGGATCCCTTTTTGATTAATTTTAGAAAAGGAGCGTCCTTTTAATGATAAGAATAAAAAAAGTCTACTTTATTCCTCTTCAAATTTGCATACAACTGTACTCCCAGCTGAATTCTTTATCTTAAAATTAATTCAACTAAAATAAATAACTGCACAAAGGATCATTTATTCTAACAAACAAACAAAATTAAATATCTTCATTCCCAGTGGCATTCTCTGAATTAAAATTCATTAACGAAAATAATAATTGCACAAAAAAATATGGCACTGTGCTGTAGCTAGTTTGTGAGTAAAAAACGTGCGGATATATTTTGGTGCTCCACAGCATAGTGTTTAGTGTACTCTATGTATAAAGATGTACTGGCCAACAAAAGTTAAGGAGTTGTTTCTTTCAGATCATTGCATAAAAAGACAGACAAACTGTGACATGCATATACTTGTTGTAGATATATATCTTAAAGTTTTCAGGACTTAACCTTCTTCAGATCAATTTCATTCTTCCAAATCCTTAAAATTTAATCAGTTATAATTATATCACTTGATCTCTTGAAATAAGTACTATAGAATTGAGACTATGGCTGAAGTGTACAGCCTAATCTTCCCTAGCTCCCAATGTGCAGTATAGATTAATATATATTACATTGGTCGACATGAGTACTAGAGAAACATATTTTTAAATGAATTTTAATTTTCTTAGTATAGTACTAATAATAATTGTATGAATGAAATTTCCTTTATTACTTATAATTAGTGATCCTTTCATACAATCACAATTTTTCATCACTAATATATAGCACCTTAATTATGAACATTATATAATATGCAATCTTATCATACAAGAGTACTGTCATATATAAATCAATTAGATATATGGATAGACAAGGAGCATTATATATATCATCAGGATTTGCAATAAATAAAGCAACATTGTCATCATGATTTTAGCATCATGACTTAAGGGGGTGTTTGGTTAATGAGTTTGGGAATGAAGGAATGGAATGATAGTAAAAGATAGTGTTTGGATTGTGGGTTTGAGAATCACATTTTGAGAATGATTACCAGATTTATGGGAATCAACCAAACCCATATAACTTGATTGGTTTCATTTCCATTCCTATTCTCATTCCACCCTACTACCAAACTCATACCCATAGTCATTCCCATCATTTAACCAAACACCCCCTTAATACTCAGCATCATTATATATATAGAGAGAGATGTTTTTTGTTGTGAGCATTGAGAAATTTGAAGCATAAATATATAGTGCTATGTGTAGAAAGTGCATCTAGCTAGTTATGGAGAAGCACCTTTATGAATCTAATAAAATTGAAGAATTGCTGTTATAGGATATCACACTAATATTCAATACTTAACCATTTAATTAATCATCATGAGATTAAAGTTAATTTGTACAAGAATACCAAGGATGAATATGTTGTACTATATACTGAGCATCATGGAGCATGAACTAGTTGACATCAAGTTTTCCTTTTATTTTGTAAAAAACATGCTCAAGAATCCCTGCCATGAAGAAGAAATTAGATAAAACTATATATTGCCACTTATGTTTCACAATCTCTGATCTGTGCCTTTCTTTACTATTGTTAATCAGAAGATAAAAGGAAAATGAAAGAACAAAGGAAAAAAAAAATCATTGCTGTGGCTGCCATGATCAAGGAAAATATGCATTTTGTTAGGACATATATATATATCAAACATGAATTCTTCCATGGTATATATACCATCCACAGATCTAATATATTATATTGGTCATCTATAAAATATGAAAACTTGTAAAATATTTACTACCCTTTATGACATCAAAAATAGATGAAAATTTGTATATGTATTGTTTTGAACTAGCTTCATATTATAAGAAAAACTGGGCATAAATGGAATTCCTTTGTCAGACATGCATCATTAACTCATAGAAAGCAAATAAGTCAGTCACACAAGATCAAACAATATAATCAAGCACCAATTTTGTGGTCGACAATCAACTCGAATCGGATCGAAGAAGAAGAAGAAGAAGGAGTACCTTAATTAAAATTAGCTGGAAAATTAATTAAAGCAGTTGAGGCAGGCAGGCAGGCAGAGGGATCGGTAGCTGCTGGAATTAATTATTTCTATCCATGGGATGAAACGCGAAGGGAGCAGCACCGGCGGCGCCAGTTTGATCTCTGGCGGCGGCGGAGGAGGAGGAGGAGGAGGAGGCGACTCGATCGCCCTCCATCTCTCGGTACTTTTGCAGGTACCTTCTCATGGGCTCGACGTAGTCGTCGAATCCGAGGGCGTTGAGCGCCCAGCAGATGTCGTCGCCATTGACGGTCTTTCTCTTCTCCTTGTGGCACTTTTCGGAGGCCTCCCCGGTGACGAAGCTGATGAACTCCGACACGCACTCCTGCATCGTCTCCTTGGCCTCCTTGGAGATCTTACCATTTGGGGGCAGAATCTGCTTCATGATCCGCCCCACGTTGGCGATCGGGAGAAGCCTGTCCTGCTCCTTGATGCCGCTGCCGCTGCCGCCGCCGCCGCCGCCGCAGTCTTCGTGCTGCTTCTCATCAGGAGACTCCATGCTGCCTCCCTCCCTCTATGGTATCAGCAGTCACAGTAGTCAAACTCAAACCTGCCCATCAGGAAGGAGACGAACTCATACGTGCTCGCTCGCTCACTCACATACGTGTATATGTATACCCTTGTTAACTAATAATACCTACCTTAACCATAACCATAACCATAACCATAACCATGTGATGGTGGAATTAACAGGAGTTGAAGTGAGGAGATATAAATTAACCATGGTTAGGGTTTGGAAGATTCTCTTGTTATAACTTGTGGAGGTACATGGTAGGTAGCGATGGGTTAAAGGAGAGATTCTGGTCAACAGGAGAGGAGAGGAGAGGAGAGGAGAGGACAATTCAAAAGAGGCAGGGGAGGTGAACAATTATTGGGTGCAGGGAGGAAATGGTGGATGAGGAGCCAGCCAATGATTGGACCCCACGTAGCAATAGCAATAGCAATAGCAATAACAATAGCATTGTGGATTGGTCCCCTTCTTCTGCCAAAGCTTTCATAATTGTACTAGGCAGATCTATCACGTGTGCATGTGCGGCCTCCAAATACAGTCACTTATCCAAACTCTGGGTCGTTGGTGTTGGAGAGGGAGGGGAGTGTTTTTGAAAGTTTCAGCCCTCTTTCCACTCATAGATGAATAAATTAATGAGGGAGCTTGGCAGCATCACTCATGACATATTATTCACTCTTTTTTTTTATATATATTTCATATGGAAGAATGGATTACTAATCCCGTCTCTGAAAACTGAGAAAATAGAATTATCAATGTGATATTATTAGAATGTTGATTAAGTCATCATATCTTGAAGGGAAGAGTATGATGAATTGTCTTCTATGTTGATTAAATCGTCAAAAATTCTCTGGTTAACACTATCTGCAGACAGTGACCGGGTTGTCCCGATCTCTGTCACCCCGATGCTTAAGGCAGATCCCATGAATATATAAGGAACATGCTAATAATATAGTAATGAAATAAATAGAGAATGAGTACGATAACGTATCCTGACTCAGGGGACGCCCTCTGACGGAGCTGGTCGATCGATGAGCTAGTCGTGACGCTGATCGAGTTGTCATGACCAGAAAGAATAGATGAATGTGAGCTAAAGGAGTCGGATCTAATGGCACAGAGATGGATGTGGCAGGGATCTGTCGGCATGGAGCTAGATGCGGTCTGGATGAAGAAAAGTTAGAGCGGAAGACTGCAAGAGAAGAAGGCCGAAGTTGGTTTCGGGTGAGCTCAACTCTGGATGACGGAAAAATCATCCAATCAATTGGAGCAGTAGTCGGATAAAGTCAACTCTCTGTTAACTTTGTACAGGCGCCTAGACCAAGTCCAGGCGTGCCCTGACCAGTTGGTATCGAACATGCACTTTATCGTCAAGATGTTGTTGTAGATAAAGTTTGGGTCCACGTTAGCAACAATCCAGGCGTCTGGACTTATCCAAGCGCCCGAGTATCGATAAAGATTTATCGTCGCGCCATTGAAGAGCCATTGCAAGCAGATAAAATGCACCGTTGGGGGCATCCGAACCCACTCCAAGTGTCCGGAGATGCCATGTCCGCCAACAGATATTTTTTACCAGCAGATTATAAATAAATCTCTGGTAATCTTCATTAGTACAACATTTGTATACGAACTTCTAAATTTTGTTTTCATTTTCTCAGCTGTTAATTCTTATATGGGGCTTCTCCACCTCCGATTTTGATTGAAGGAATTTCGATAGTACGCTTCACTTGTCTTGTAATAGTAACCTCCCTGATTGGAAACCAAGTAAATCCGAAAGTCTCATTTTATTTTATGCAATTTATTTCTATTAATTAAGTGTTTGTCTAATTTAAGTCGAAAGATTGAGAAAGGGTATATTTGTAATTTTAGGATAATTTATTTCTATTTATTTTCATTGTCTACTTATATTTATCTTTATATAATGGATGGATAAATTTATGAATTCATTAGTGTATCACCTTGAGTTCAGGGACGGATTTAGCGGCAATGCAAAATCTGGAAGATCGTGAGGTACATGGTCGATAGGATCTACATGGAAACCTCAGATATTGAGTTGATCTACCTGAATTTTTGGATATGTCACAAACATAGAATTTTATTAATTGGATCAATAAAGTGAAGCAGATTTTCGACTATAAGCAAATTTCGGATTGGATGAAGGTGAAATTAATTGCTATCAAACTCAAGAGTCGAGCATCGGCATGGTGGGAACACTTGCGATACTCACGAGACAGACAAGACAAAACCAAAATAAAAAATTAGGAGAAAATGAAGTTATAGAATCAGACAAACCTATTGATGACATTCAGGATATTAACTATTCTAAGAAAGACTCTGTTTCAAGCTTGAACTTATCAGGTGCACAACAACAAAATAATTTTCCGGATCTTGATGAACCAGAATTTGTTTTGGAAGAGATAAAGATGACTCATGTAGCAAAGTTGAAGAGGAAGAACCTTTATTCTTGGGTTATGTTCAAGCCAAAGAGGATATTGAGGATGTCGTAGCTATCTTTAAGCATGCTGTGAAGGAGGAGGAGGCCAGAGCATTGATGCACAAAGATCGATTTTTATTACTATTTTTGATATTTTTATCTGTTTGTAATTTTTTTTTTGGTATTTAGAGTATTTTCAATTTGCATCTTTTAATTACTTTTTTAACCTTTTGAGCCCGTTTAAAAATTTTAGAATTGTCAGTCTATTAATATTTTTTTATTTATTTTAGAATTTATATTCTTTCTTGTAGTCCGTATATTAATATTTTTTTATTTAGGTCTTAGAATTTAGAGTTTATATAAATATCTATTTAATTATTTGAAGGATAATCTTAGGTTATTAAATAATTTTTTTTTGGAAAAATTTAAAGGACAATAATTACTTTTTTTTTATCTTCTCTTCAATTCTTCCTTCTCGTCATATTACAAATAATCTTTATCTTAAATTAAACTGGATAAGAATATGTCATGCCCATATAGTAGTGTAATATAAGGGTGGTGCAAGAAAACCTTAGCAACATGTTATTGTAACGTACTCTTTCTAAAAGAAAAAATAATTTAATTTTTTATATCAGATATTAAACTGATAAGAACATATACTACACTTGATCTTAGCTAAAAAGATTAATGGTATACTTTCTAATGTTAAATAAATAACATAATAAAAAAATAAAATGAATAAAAAATAATTAAAAGATTGAATATATAACAAATGAGAAATATAATTATCATTCCATATGCACCTAATAATAGTCTTCACTAATTATCAACTACAAATACAATTAATATTTATTTGAAATGATAATTGTTGGAACCAATGACATCGCTAGAGGGGGGTAAATAGTGATCCACTTCATTTGTGGCGTCAATCATATGCTTGTCTACAAAATGTTAATACATAGTGAAAATAAGATAAACAAACATAAAAAACAGAACGCACGTACGATACCTTGATTTTACGTAGTTCGAAATCCCAGTTTCTACTCCACGACCTAGCGTTAGCACCACTATAAAGTAATTCCAGCTAAAGACAAAAAAAAAATATAAATGAAAATAGCTATTTCCCTTTATAGGCTTCAAGTCAGGGCTAAAAACAACCTAATAGTCGATTGCTAGCTCTATGTCATAAGCAAACGCCGCTTTGTCCAACGGCTCTCTCTAGATCAGCATCGGGGACAACAGTCGACTGTTATACTACTATTAGTCAATTGTTGCATCAATAGTCAAGTTCTTGGATCAACTCAAAACCCTTATATTTGCTCCAATAGTGACAATTGTTAGTGAACCACTCGACTAATAACGACATCAATTGACTGATGTGTTTCATCAGTTGATTGATCATACTACAAATCCTCTTAAAACTCCTTAAATCCCAAAATCATTATTTAGAATTTGTCTACAAACCCTCTTAAAATCCCTTAAACCCCAAAATCATTATTTAGAATTTGTCAGTTGATTGTTATTTTATAGTAGTCGACTAATACCTCTGTTTTAGCTATACCAAAGCTAAATTCACACTTTTACTAGTATTTTGTTGATCTCAACTTATAGGACTTCCTCTGCCTAACATTCAGTTAATCTTGATCTATTGTGACTTCACTTACTTAGCATCTGATCACTCTTATCCCGACCTGTTGGATAGAGTGAGCGTTATTCGCCTACTCATCTTCCTCCATCAAGAAGGTAGGGGAATTGACCTTCTTCCATCGTCCTCCATTAAGAAGGAAGAAGAAGAGACCATCTTCTCCTCCTATAAATTCTTTCAAGAAATCATAATAAAAAAGGAGAGGTAGAGAACATCAAATAGTTGAAGAGGGATTTAGTTTGTGAACTGTGAAAGTTGTTCGCTCATTTGTAATTGCTCTTCCGATGACAAGCACGAAAAACACAGGATCGTCTGCAAGTTCCGTCGTTGGTACACTATATTGACATTGTTATTTTTAATTCTAGATGCTACAAATGATATACATGATGACTTATTGCAACATGTAATGGAATGACCTAAGGGACACAATTCAAAAGATAGTATGACCCAGTTCACGGAGTCAAGGGACATATTGAACGATTTGATTGTTTATTCTGGAAACTCGAGCAGGAAGAATTTTCAATCCTGAATAATTAAAGGATCTTGACTTTAATTTGATCATTGTTGGACATCCCAAGATGGTAGCACACCATGCATGAGGGTGCTATGAATGATGTATCTTATATTCAGAGTTGTGTGTGGAGCTATTTCATAATGTGAAGCAAGAGGATCCTGAAGAGTTTGAGAATAATCTAGAAGAGGATATGAATGTGAAACAAATGGAGAATCTTGAAGCTAGTCTGCCCAAAATTTCCCTAACTGAGTCTAGGATGAACGAGATTTTGTTAACCACTACATTAGTGTTTATCTTAGTAGGAATGATGTTATTTTATCTAGCTTATTAGAGTTAAGTTGTTGTTACTATCGCTATGTACTAATATTATTAGCTCATTTAGTTTAATAAAGTCATGTAGTAGAAATTATTATTATGTGAGAATAGTGTTATTTTATGAAAAAGTTATGTTATGTGTTAACAAATTTTAAAATGATTAGTTCATATTTAATTTAATGATTAATTAAATTAATGATTAGTTTATTCAATTTATTTTAAAACCATTAGTTCATTTGTTAGGATGTGCTTAATATATTGATCAATATTGATTAGAATTGATCATACAAATGATGAATAGAAACGTAGTTATCATTTGATTGTATAAACCAACTCAAATATATATTAAGTCAATCATAAATTATATACATATGAAATACATTAAATTACTGAATAATGTATTTATTTATGTAAGATAATGGCTACTAACAACATCATAGTTGAACTCAATAAGTGAAAAAAATTATATGGAGATAACTATAAAATATGACATTTCAAAATATAATATATATTCTTGAGGAATAAGAAGTTGTAAAGAGTGTAAATCAATTTATTGAATAATCTGTTGATGGTCTACAGTGTAGCATAAACATGATTTTGATGCCTATAAGGCATGGAAGAAAAATAACTCTACTATTAAAGAAATATTAATTAGTTATGTAAGATCCGACAATTAAATAATAAGGGTTATTGAAGTAATAATTTAATTAGAAATTTTAGGAATTTTTTAAATTTTTTTAGAATTTAAATGGAATTTGTATGACTCATTTAAGGAGATAAAAATATTGAGCTTAAAAAAAATTTATTTAAAATAATCTTATAAGTTGGAATTGATTTAGGAATTAAGTTAGGGTTTAATAAATTAATCCTAATTTGAACCCAGCCCTAATTCCTCTGCTAATGCCGTTTGCTCTCTTATCCCGATCCCCTCTACTTGTTCTTTTCTCATCAGCCGCCCCTTTCCTGATCTCATCGCGTCGCCCTACACCCGACGCCACTGCCGCCTCCCGATCGCAGATGCTGACCGCTCTCTCGTGAACCAATCGCCGACCATGGGAGGGCAGGGAGTGTAGCTTGCCGGCGGGCACCTCTTCTTTTTCCCCGATTCCATCTTCTGCCGATCTCACGCATCTGCGCCGCCCGACTCCTTCTCGATCTCACTAGCACATCACCTCCCAATCATTGATGTCGCGATTTCTTCACCGGGGCAGTTCTGCAGTTGGTGCCACCAGCAGTGGTGAGTGTCATGGCTACCACAAGGGTTAGCCTTCCTCCCTTCTCCTTTCATCGCTGGCAGATCTTTCGTTCCCTTTCACTGTCGTAGGGAATCCTTCGCCAGAGTTGCAGCGCGGTCATTGGCGATATCACTAGTCATAGCGGGCATTGCAGACGACCAGATCTATCCGTTGCACACCTTACACACTTTCGAATCCTCATACCAGTCACAGTGACCCCTTGCTGCTATTCTCGAGGTAAACAATCAACCCTAGAAGATGATTGAGTGATTGAACTATTCTTAGGGCTGATTTGGGGTATCTGTTTTGGAGGACAGCGACTTCACTTAGTTCGGCCACAGCTACTGGTGGTGGAGTTATCCGATCGTAAGTCAACAGAGGTGCATTCGGATTGGGTAAGTTTGGTTCGTTCATTTCTCTACTATGGTTAGTATGGAATTGTGAAGATCTTGGATTGAATGTTTGGTTAATTGATTTTAGAAATTTATTAAGTTGTATTGGATTAATTAAGGGATTGTAGATTATTAAGTTGTATTGGATTTATTTTTGTTATATGATTAAAATCTCTTCTATTACTCTGAACAATACAAAAAAGATAACATGACAAATATGGCCCTAGATTGCATGAATTCCTTCAGATTGCTATATTGCTCCATTTGTTTAATTTAATTGTTTGTCCTGGGTGTCTAACGATGTCCTGCCTTCATATGCTAATTGAATTCTTTTTATTTTTGTTCTCAGGAGATCATTCTGGAAATGAACCCTTATTTGGTCATAATGAGAACAACGAAGAATTATTCTCTGTTCTTAATGTTGAGATCAAGTGTTGGGGAGCTGTTTTATAAGAAAACAGCAAAGCTGGGCCTTCGTTTCTTTGCCACAGGCCTTATTCTTGGGAATTCGCACTTCCATTCCCTGTCTCCTTCAGATTTTTTCCTATGTAATAGAGCATACAGTGTTCTTGTGAGAGACTTTGTTCTTTGTGGTGGTTCTCAGCATGGCTTACAAGAATCAAAGGCTTTGGATCGATCATTCTACTCGTCAAGTACTTGTAGTGGAGAATTGCCTAAGTGTTGGAACTGTGGTGGCACTGCTCCAACATCTATCCCATTCTTGGCTTGTGAATCTTGTGGAAGTGTGCAACCCAGGAATCTATCTATTGATTTCTTCCAGATTTTTGGTCTGTAAGTTCTGTAGAAATTGTGATTTGTGTTTTAATGATATTATATTGATAGTTTTTAAAGTTTGTGACAGTATATAGCCCATACTTCTTTCACAAATTCAATAGAAGGATGGAACTATGTTCATGCTTTTCTCCTCTCGCCAACTTTCTCTTTTCAGATTTAGTCAGTCTTCAATCTTTGCAACTGTGCACTTTGTTGGATGATGTGAGGTCATCATAGCAATCATTTCTTTGATAAAAATATTTTTCTATATCTTCTAATTAAATAGGTTCTTTGAAAGCATTGAAGTTGCTCATATTTTTGCTGGGTACTAAGTTATTTTAATTAATGTTCTTTTGATTAACTGTCACACTTCTAAATTAGTGTTTTTGAAGAATAAGCTGTTACTTCTGAATGATTCTGAAAAGTTTCTAATATTTTGCACCTTTAATAAGTCTAGATATGACTATCTTCAGGCTGCTAGGATATCAATAGGACACGAGTGTTAATAGTTTTGTGTCTGTGTTGCATAAACTAGTGAATTGATAAAGTTCCTATAATGTAAGCATCCTTGGTAATGAAATTTATGAATAGTCTGAACTATCTTAGTTGGTGTTATGGCACTAATGCTGGTCTTTATCTGGGACAGTTTCTTTTTGTTATCCCAAGTTGTATTCCTGAAAATTGGTAATGAGTTCGTGATAATGATTTTTTCTTTAAAATATTTGGGTTGTCGTGATTTGAAAAGTTCTTTGGCCTATAAACTAATATAGAAGTGCCCTATAAATTGTTATGAAGCTTGTTAAAACTCATCTTGCACATCAAATTATTTAAATTCTCTAGTTTCCTTCTCTGTAGAGAAAGGTCACATGACATAAAGGATGATAATCTAGAAGGGAAGTACAAAGATTGGCAGAAAAAGTTGCACCCTGACTTGGTGCATTCAAAATCTGAGGTTGGAGGACATTTTTTTTATTCACTTTACTTTTACATTTAGCTCTAAATCCATATCTTTCATGATTTAGAAGGAAAAGATGTTTGCGGCTGAGCAATCAGCTCTAGTCATTGATGCGTATCAAACTTTAAGGAAGCCATTGCTGAGAGCAATATACCTGGTAAGCTTTGTTGCTTTGTTGTTCATCATGTACGTCTCTCCAATGTTGAACTTGCTGTTGTTGGTTATTTGATGAGCTTTTTATTATAGTTATTTTCATTGATGTGCTGAATACTTATCCTTTTTTTGGTAACTGAAATTAGATGCTCAAATTTTCTATTAATCCTTATTGTATTATTTCAAGCTAAAAGTAGATTGTGCTCTTCCATTGGTTGTAATTGGAAGGCACTTCTAATTACATCAATTTTTTTAGTATACTGATTAAATGGAGGGGGGTTGACCTTGAATATATAGTACTGCACTTTGTTAAGGCTGTGCACTATAATCAGAGTTTATGTGGACCTGGTATTTTGTTCAATCAGTTTGACTTAAGTTTTGACAAATTGAGCAGTAAAAGCTGATAAACTGTGTCTTTTTTTGGACATAAAGTTGCTTCACCTTTCATTATTAACCTCATACGGTATGCAAGACAGCTCTTGATATATAAACTCCAAACCCCAATAAATCATCCTAGATGTGATTGATCATGATGAAAGGACTAGTGTGTCTTCATGATTAAATCTTTGTACAAGCTGTGAATCAGTAGAGATGTGCACTCTATCAATTATTTATTCATCTTTCATGTAAAGCTCCTGCAAGATAGGATGTCTGCTGATTGCATACTAATAAACTCCTCGCTGGAACATGATTACAAGATGTACAAGGAGTTATTTTGAGTTTTGACTGTTTGATGTTCTCTTTGTGAACCTTACAATGACATGTTGAGCATTTGTTTAAGAAACACGAAGTTATTTCAATGGAAGGTCATGGCCCCTTTACTCTTGAAAACCTCTAGACTTCTAACTTGTATAATATCCTTTTGAATGGGTGAAAACGCAAAGCAAAATTTATGCTAAAGAATTTTTCTTTCCGTGTTTGGAATGCTAGGATCAAATTAATAATGGAGACCTGTGTCTTGTTACTATATTAAGGTTATTTATATGTTTCATTTTCTTTGTATTCAAGCTGCTTCTAGGATTTCTATTGAGTTCCTATTTTGTCCTTCATCCTTATTCATCTCGAAAAAGGATCACAAATATCTTATATGCTAATTTGACAGTTGAAACTGGGGGGAAAGCATGTGGATGAAGAGAAAACTATCACAGATCCAGAAATGCTGGCCGAGGTAAATTATCCGAATATCTTGGTTGAGTTTGAATGTCTACAATAGAGATTGCAGAAATATGTAGACGTTGTGGGTAGTTTGATGGCTTGCTCGATTCCAAGTTACTCTTTATTCCTATGGCTTGATTCTTTTTACCTGAAAACAATGTCATTGAATTTAATCATTACTTCTCTGCTACACTAATTGCAGATGTTGGAAATGCGAGAAGCTGTTGATGAAGCACATGATTCACTGACACTGAAGAAGATAAAGGCCGAGGTACTTGGTTGCTTTCATTTGTTGATTTGTTCTATGCTTCACAACTTATGAACCACATAAACATATACTTGGTTTGTAATCTAGGTCGAAGAAAAATTTGAGACATATTCTCGATCATTCAGCCAAGCTTTCACGAGTGGAGATTTTGATGATGCCATCGCATCAATTGAGAGAATGAGATACTATGACCGTGCTATCGAAGAGATAAGAAAGAAACTTTAAAATTTTCACCATCTTGCCGACTGCTTGTGATAGTGAATGCCAGAATAGTTATCACGGAGCAGTTTTCATTTGCGGCTGTGTTGGAAGCTGATGTTCCCGAAAAGCATCGAGAAATGTAGCGATAGGCCTGCTTCTCATTTTATTGGTGAATTTAAACCTTCTGTTTTCTTTTTTTTTTGTAACTCGAGCAGGGTACCACATACAATGGGTTTAAGTGCTTTGTTACAAAAGGAATAATCTTTGTTAACATAAAGTTTACCAAGATCAAAGAGCTATTATACCACTGGATTCCAGTTCCTTCATCACAAACTATGATATGAGAATCCATATTTATTATCTTTCATGAATAAGAAATTGTTCCCTATCAAATATGGCAATGGTTTGTTTATTTAAAAAAAATCTCATACTGTGTTGGGTGGTACAGTTAAAATGTATTGTTGTGATAACTACATACTGTGGTGACAGGCAATGACTTATACAACACTTGTGTAATTATATCAATGAGTCTTGTGTCATATTGATATTGAACATCAGCTAATAAATTTGAACCTTGGTTCATTAGTCTAGTCTAGCCTAGCCTGCTCTGTTCCATCTGATATCTTGTGCACTATAAGAATGCAAATTTCTAATGGAGATGGATCGATGTTGGCCAGTAGCTTGTACGAAGCTATGGAAATTCAAGTGTGTTCTTCTCTTGCAACTTGTTGGTCATGTACCGATCGCCACTTGGCCCTCTTGAACTTTCTTTAATCTCTCCAACATTTTTTTTTAAAAAATTTGCTTTTAATTGTTTATTTCTTTTCAAGTAACCTTTCGGTAGCCATAATGGGAGATAAATATTGAATAAAGGTTAAGCTCTGCAAAAGTCTTAAAATTTTCAGAAAATATATTATATATATCAAAGTCAACTTGTAGAATCATTTACAAGTTATTATAATTATGCGTGCACATCATCACTCAGAGTCTCACTATCAAGTTATTATAAAATTAGAGCACAAATTAAAAGGACATAAATTATATAAATTAGTAAAAGAGTGTTTTTCGACCCAATAAAATATTTCCACGACTATAAAAGTAAATTAGGATTTTTTTTTTAAAAATATTATAAATAGAGATCGAACTATAAATATTTATATTCAGGTGACAATTTAAATTCACTGTTAAGCACGTATTGCAAATTTGACCGAATGAGTATATAAATTTAATTTAATTTAATTTACAGTGTCGTCACAGAAGAGTGCGCCAGTATTATGCGGCAAGTTTCGTCTCTTCCGAGTGACACACGAATAATAAAAAAAAGACAAGTGTGTCTTTCCTCGGCGTTGATCCTCCTTCAAGAGACCGAGATCAATCCCGTTGCCTCGGAGCTTTGGAGTAGAAAACAGCGGACCGCGACGGAGCAGCTTGGACGGGAATCCGTTCAGTCGTAAATGGATCCAGAAATGACCGACGACCAGGGGGTGAGACGCCTTGCTGTATTCTTCCGGCAATGTTTCGGTTTCAACGCTTAGGGTTCTTGAATAATGCTACTGCTTCTTCATTTTGCTATGCCGGTTTATGTGTAGATAGCATCTAGTTTTGGGGGGGTTTCTGCCTTCTTTTTCCCCGTAAATGTATGATCGGAAAGGTGAGACCTTGTCGACTTTGCTAGTTATCGGTTCAGTATCAGCTCTTTTTGTTCAGATGAATGAATACGATTTGAAAAACTAGGAGCGGAGTGAGTTTATCGCTGATGTAAGCTTCATCCTTGGTCAGAAATGGGAAGAGAGCTGGCATTCTCTGATACTTCTCTGTCTCTTCCGTGGCAGGTATCAACACAGGTATATGGGAGAGGTTGTTCTTCCACTGGTGCTTTCCTACTGAGACCGGTGGCAACCATCCTTTTAGATGATTCCTTAAGATTTATACCATTATCTATCCGGCAGTGCATTTATAAGAAAGAATTCCAATAGGAGTCTGCTGAATTATATGTATCTGTTTGTTTCAAATATTTATTTCCTAGCTGCAGCATGTTTGGTACTTTGTGCTGTGTTTATTAGTATTGTCCAGTGTTCACACAAATAGTTTCCATCGTGTTCTGATAAGCCTTCATGTTGTGTTTATCTGCTTCAATGAATTACTGATTATTGTTTCTTTTTGCAGTTTAATCGAAGGAGCTGCTCTAGACGATTTCTTCTTCTAGCCTATCAGAGTTTTGGAGTAGTGTATGGTGACTTGGCTACCTCTCCTATCTATGTATATACAAATTCATTTTTGGGAAGGTTAAACGATCATAGAGATGAGGAGACAGTATTGGGTGTATTTTCATTGATTTTCTGGACATTCACCCTAATTCCATTAATTAAATATGCTATCATAGTCTTGGGTGCTGATGATAATGGTGAAGGTGAGACTTCAGACTTCTGTTCTTTCTTTTTTTTTTTTTTCACCCTTACTGTCTTCTCCCTCTTCTAGAGTTCATAATCATGGAATTGCTCACAGGTGGTCCTTTTGCTTTGTACTCCTTGCTCTGCAGACATGCAAAGATTAGTTTACTTCCTAACCAGCAAGCAGTTGATGAGGAGCTTTCAACATACTATAGGACTGGATACATTCCTCAGAATAGTATTTATTCCCCCCTAAAAAGGTTTTTGGAAAATCACAGAAACTTACACACATGTTTACTTGTCAGCGTTCTTTTTGGTGCATGCATGGTGATAGGAGATGGGGTTCTAACACCAGCAATTTCTGGTACACTACCACACTAATACACTTTTTTTGTCTAAAACAAATTATTCGTTCTCTCTATTCTCACTGTAGACTATTGGATTTCTAATTGCAGTTCGGTCATCAATTTCTGGTTTGCAAGTTAAAGCCGAGGAATTACTTGATGGTATGGTCTGGCTATTTGTGGCATCTTCAATAATCACTGAAAAATGTCAGCTATTTTTTTCCCTTTTCGATTTTTGTGTTCAAAATTTAAATCTCATTTAACACTGCAAGCTACCCTACATTATGTGTTCCATTACAATTCTTAGTACCTACCTACTTGAAGAGAAATAGGAAAAGAAATTAGGCGTGATTGAAAGGTTGGTTACTTTTGCAGATAACTAAGTTTTCTATCTTGCTAATTCTGTAGGAGTAGCGGAGGCCGGTAAGAGGGGGTGAATTGCTGTAGACAAGAAATAAAACTACCCTCCTCGGATTTCAACTTAGAACAAATGCAGTAGTAAAATAATAAAGGCAGAAAATAAAAACAGAAAATAAAAAGAGACTCAACAATTAACCTGGTTACAACCAAGGAGGTTGTTAATCCAGGGCAGTGAAAAGCGCACTAAGAAAATTCTCCTTTGCTGAAGGCGGAGAAGCCTTTTACACTCTAATGGCTCAGAACTACTGCTAGGAAATGATTACAGAGTTGAATGTAGAAGTTGTTGTTCATTTCCTAGCTCCAGGGGCCTTTATATAGCTCCTGGAAAGTCTATCCCGAGGGTCCAAGGCGCCTCCAACAAGGTTCAAGGCGCCTCCAGCTCGGTCAGCGGATAAAACTTTATCCGCAACACAAACGGTCAAAACTGACCTGTTGAAGGCGCCTTCAAGCTGGAGGCGCCTCCAAGCTGGCAGCTCATTTTCCAGCCTGGTTTCTTCAGCTTCCGACGCTCCGTTCTTTTGGGTGATTACGACCAACCAGAATAGGGCTCACCCGAACCCAATTCCCGGCCTTCCGTCCCGGCTTAACGTCCCTCGAACGCCGCGCACGCTCTTCACGCCCACCGGAGTACTCTTCCGCAGCTCTCTAGTCCTTCGGTCGCACCGAGCCCGTCGGCTCCCTTCCCGTGCCGTCCTTCTCGCTAGCTGCGTCTTCCGCTCGACTTCCTGTGTTCCTAAGCTCCTGCACACTCAGACACAGGGATCAAATACAGCAGGACCTAACCAACTTGGTTGATCACATCAAAACTACCACGGGGTCCAACAATCTCCCCCTTTTTGATGTGCATCAACCCAAGTTCAAGTTAGGGTTAAAATAGACATAAATAGTAATTTAAAGAAAAATTACTAAACTAGCATAATTTTTGCAATTAGTAAAATTGCAACACTTTTTATAGAAACATAAAAAATTTTAAAAATTTTAACTCTCCCTAAACTTGTACTTTTCTCTTCCCCTTTGATCACAGCAAAAACGGGGTCCTAATTAGAGAGAACTTTTCAAAACAAATTCTAAGTAAATGAATTTTCAAACAGAACTTTCCAGAAAAAATATTTCTACCCAAAATGAAGTTTTTGAAAAAAAAATTCTAAGTTAAAATACTTTTTGAATTTTTTTTTAAAAAAAATTCTAAGGATTTTCAAAAAAAATTTCAAGTCGATTAAATCTTTAGAATTTTTCCAGGAAAAAAAAATATTTCTATAAATGAATTTATAAACAAAATTTTCAAAAATGTTTGATTAAACTTTCAAAGCATTATTTAATTCTAATTTTTAAATGTTTTTTCAGAAGGTTAATTAAACCTTTCATTTTAGTATTTCAACTTCCAGGTCGTGGCAAGGTACTAGGCCTTCTTGGTTATTGGAGCAACAACCACTTCCTTGACAAAGTTTTATAAAGAAATTTACTGTTTAATTTTCTTCTCTGAAAGCTCTAAGTCTAACATTTCAACTAAGATCAAATATTATGATTTTTAAATTTCCATTTTAACTTCTCATAAGTTCTTAATTCACAGTTTTTTAGAATTATGGCAAAAAATATTGAGCATGCAAAAAATTGTACATTTTCTATTGTTAGTTTGTCAAAATCTTTTAATTGACAAATTGTGTCTTTTAACTCAATATTCTTTAATAGTTTTTCAATTTTTAATTTAAAATATTCTTTCGACGAAATAATTTGTAATTCACGAAAACCTTTTGGCAATATTTCAATTGAAGCAATTAATTTGCCAAGAGGTGGAGACCATACCTGACTTACCTTGTCGGCAGTTGATTCTCCCCCTGTTGAGTTGTTTTCGTCTTCTGATGTTTCTCCCCCTTCATCGATGCTCATTTGTGATGAGCATTCTAGGTCTTCAAGTTGGAGTTTGGTTACTGGTTCTGTCTCGGCACTTACCTCAGTTTCAGACTCTTCTGACGTTGGATCAGTGTCCATCGAGGAGTTGGATTCAACTTCAATTTGTTCTTCGTGGAGTTTTAAGAACTTTTCCCAAAGTTCTTTTGCGCTCTTGTACTTTCCGACTTTGTCGAGATCTTCATTTGGTATTGTGGTTAGAAGATGAAATTCAACCCGTGCATTTGCCATAAACTCGTCACGTTGCTTCTCGTTCCAGAGGTATTTCTCGAGCTCTTCTCCGTTTGCTTTCTTTGGTGCTTCATAACCAGATTTCATTATTAAATAAATAGAAAAATCAGAGTTAAGGTATACCTCCTTCTTTTGCTTCCATGAAGCAAACTCTCCCTCGAATGCAAGTGGGTAGTCACTGTCTCAGGCCATCGTTTTGATCGTTGTGCGTCAGTCGGCGGTTAGTCCTTCTGAGCGGTCTGGCTCTGATACCAATTGTAGGAGCAGCGGAGGCCGACAAGAGGGGGGTGAATTGCTGTAGACAAGAAATAAAACTACCTCCTCGGATTTCAACTTAGAACAAATGCAGTAGTAAAATAATAAAGGCAGAAAATAAAAACAGAAGATAAAAAGAGACTCAGCAATTAACCTGGTTACAACCAAGGAGGTTGTTAATCCAGGGCAGTGAAAAGCGCACTAAGAAAATTCTCCTTTGCTGAAGGCAGCGAAGCCTTTTACTCTAATGGCTCAGAATTACTTCTAGGAAATGATTACAGAGTTGAATGTAGAAGTTGTTGTTCATTTCCTAGCTCCAGGGGCCTTTATATAGCTCCTGGAAAGTCTATCCCGAGGGTCTAAGGCGCCTCCAACAAGGTTCAAGGCGCCTTCAGCTCGGTTAGCCAATACAACTTTATCCGCAACGCAAACGGTCAAAACTGACCTGTTGAAGGCGCCCTTCAACAAGGTTGAAGGCCTGTTGAAGGCGCCTTCAAGCTGGAGGCGCCTCCAAGCCTGCTGGAGGTGCCTCCAAGCTGGCAGCTCATTTTCCAGCCTGGTTTCTTCAGCTTCCGACGCTCCGTTCTGTTGGGCGATTGCGGCCAACCAGAATAGGGCTCACCCCGAACCCAATTCCCGGCCTTCTCCTCGAGCAGCCTTCCGTCCCGGCTTAATGTCCCTCGAATGCCGCGCACGCTCTTCACGCCCACCGGAGTACTCTTCCGCAGCTCTCTTGTCCTTCGGACGCACCGAGCCCGTCGGCTCCCTTCCCGTGCCGTCCTTCTCGCTAGCTGCGTCTTCCGCTCGACTTCCTGTGTTCCTAAGCTCCTGCACACTCAGACAGCAGGATCTAACCAACTTGGTTGATCACATCAAAACTACCACGGGGTCCAACAAATTCTACTTCCCCAACTGCTGGATCTGCCACTTATTGCTTGTCCTCCCTTTGTATATTAGAAGTAAAGTGATACAATTTCATGGTAAAGGATAGCATAGGGCATGGAAAATGCAAATTTATGATGTGATTAGAAAGTTCCTAGTCAATGATATGTTAGTTTTTAGTAAACTTTGAAGAGATAAACAATTGGTGGTATGAAAAACTACAATGGGAAGCATTGTTATTGCAAATTCAAAAGAAAAAGTGGGAGATGAAGGAAAAGTGGTGGGATTCATATCGTTTTTTTTCCCTTTGAAACTAATTCTCCACTAGTGGTAGATAGTTGAAAAATCATATAAAGGAATACCTTCACTTCTCATTCATGGCAAAAAATTGGAAAGAAAATAATTAACGTAACTTTCATTTTCTATCCTTCAGCTAAACAAGCAGATAAACAAGAAGAGGAAAAATTAATTATTTTTCCTTCAGTCCAATTTTCAATAATTTTATTTTTTCTATTTTCACTTCTCCATCCTTTCATATAAATATAGTGTGAGAGTAGGGGTTAGTAGCTTCTGAAACTCTAATCAAGTTTAGATTATGTTAAAATTTATTAGCTAATCACTTATTCCAAACACTTAGGTTGTGTTTAGTTGGGGGTTATCTTTGATAACCTTGGTTATCCATCCAAAGTTTTCGGAAAACCTCGGAAAAGTGAGGTTTTTCTTGATTCCGGAGTTGGCCAAATTTTTTGGCCAAAAATATCCTCCAATATTTACACTTTTGGACAAAAATACCCCTAATATTTTTATAACAAAAATTTAATTTTAAATTATAAAAACTAAATAAAAAATAAAACATGATATTTTATTTAAAAAATAAAGTTATATATATATATATATATATATATATATAGAGAGAGAGAGAGAGAGAGAGAGAGAGAGAGAGAGAGAGGAAAGTTTAAAAAAATACTAAAAAAATGTAAAGTTCAAAAAGAAAAATGACAATCGAGAGTAATACAATAAAATATGAAATTAAGTTATACATTAAACCTCTAAACAAACAAGTTTTTGTTGCATTATCTAGGTTAAACCAAACAACATTAAATTATGTTTTGTTCTTCATAACCTTGGTTATATGATTACCTGGTAATCATATAACCAAGGTTATACATGATGACTTGAACCAAACACACCCTTAAAGTATTAGAAAAAAGCTATACATATGTATTTTCTTAATGCTACTTCACTTGTGGATGAGTAAACTTCATTTCAATGATTCACACCTAGGAATTGATGGGATTTTTTTAAACACATAGTAGGATTTTAATCTAAACCTCTTATTTGACATCATATAGTAATTAAGACAAGTAAAATAATATATTATCTTTCAAAAAGGACATGCACATGCTGTTTTCAGCTTGATATAGAAAATTAATTCTATCTAAATAATTTTTTTCCTTCAAAAAAGCATAGGCATAAGAATAGGAATGTCTTAAACTAATTAGATTTTGTATTTTAGCTAACACTCCCCTTTATTTGTGCCCAATTTATTATATAAATAAGAGAAACTCTCATAAGCAAAACATAAACAAGACAAATAATAATAATAATAAAGGAGAAATTTATTCTACAACAGAAAAGTTAGAAGTATCTGTTGATGTGACAAAGTTGCGCTACAATAGTCAAATGAACTAGAGGTTATAGTGGATTCGAGTTGATTGAGGTAATCGTTGGTAGACTAAGCAGAAGTGATCCAGAATACTATGGTAGATCCAACTAATTGATATGAGAACAATAACTGGAGTTGGAGGAGATTGAAGGCTATAAAAGGAGAACCAAGGGAGCGTTTGAAGGATAACGAAATACTAATTGTCCTAATATATTAAACCTTTCTCTTGTATTCCATGTAGCCTTTCTCTAAGCTCTCATTATAAAGCTTGTTGTAAGAGGTTTCTTCTTCTCTGGAATTACCCGCTAAGGAGAAAGATAGTGGATTTTCAGGAGTGACTCACTAACGAGTCTTAGGTCATGGAGTAGGAATGACGAGTTACATGCTTCACTAGTGATTGATATGATTTTAATTCTTAAAATTTTAGCTGCTTAACTTTGTTTGTATGATCTTGCTAAGGCATTAGCAAGAGTATAAGAAGTTTAATTTACAGGTTAATCGCTATTTGCCCCCCTCTAATTATCCAACCATCTAACACAATGATCTTAATAAGCCTTACACCTTCCAAGGCAATAGGCTAAAGAGGCTCAATGCCTCTCTGAGGTAAGATGCAAGGACATGTCCTTCTATCTTTCAAGGTAAGAGTCTTGTGATACAATGCCAGGGGTAATTCATACTAATATTTTTTGAGTTCTCAAAAGCACTCTTTCTCTCCCTGTGGAGTGTCTCTGATGCAATACATAAAATTGTATTGTAGAAAAACTTGCTTTGCACATCTCAAGTAGTAGTCGAAGTCTTCAGCTCATGTGGCTTGATATAGTTGTCATGATAGTACCTCAAGGCACAATCCAAATTAATAGGGAGAAAGGGATCTCCCTGCCTCAAGCCACTCCCTCCTCTAAAAAAATCCATAAAGTCCTCCATTGATGGATATTTAGAAGTTGGTTGTGGTCACACATTCTATGATCGAGGCCACAAATTGGGATGGGAAACCAAATCCAATGAGAGCATCTTGAAGGAAATCCCATTATAAAAATATACTTTGTTATAAAAATTAAATAAACCTAACATTTTTTATTTTAAAATAACAATTTCTAAACTAAATTCTATTGCATCATCCTCATTATATGTTTTGACAGTAAGGAGCTTGTTTGACAAACATTGAGACACCCCAATTCAGATCAAACCCACCACCCCTACATTATCATTGACAAATCCACCAAACATGCTGAATAGGATGTCGTATAGTGTTTAGTGTTGTTGTAGGTGGATAAAAAGGGTTGGGCTATTGTTGGATGTCATTTTTTTTTATATATATACTAGGTATCCAGATCTTACAACCAGACTAATCCTGGGGTAGACGTTCCGGCCTCACATTCTGTCCACCGAGTAAATTGGGAAAACGAGTTGGCCTACAGCTTGGTGGCCTAGCACACTAGGTTTTCAAGCACTGCAAGTGTCCAAAAATGTGCTACTGGAGAATTGAACCCTCAACGCCGATGTATCCGTCATGCCTCTTGCCAACTTGTCGTGTCCTAGTGGGCAATTGTTGGATGTCCTTGTTGCTTATGTGGGTTGTTGAAGGACATTGAAGAGCTTGATTTAAAGGGAGCATATGGTGGACGCAAGCTTCTCCAAAGGTGACATGCAGGATGGATTTGAGAATTGTTTAAGGGAACAAGAAATACAATGTCCGTGTACAGTCATTATTATTACAAGCAGAGGGAAACTTGGTTATTGGGTGATAAAAAGGCAGATGTGCTATTGATGAGAAAATGCATCTACACATTTGTGCGTAGGGTGAGGGAGAAGAAGGACGAAATGCTACTTTCCAATGAGAAATCTTTCAGTGGGAGGCAAAGATTTGACACAGCGACATTTTGCATGTGAGGAAGAAGGGTATAATTTTGTGCTACTTATGGGAAGGGAGGAATCACATTTGTGAGGGAGCGAGGCCTTTATTAACCAATAAATCCTAACTATAGTCCTATCTTAACTGAACTTGTTCAAGCTGGTTCAACACTGGTTGAGGCTTAATACCATCAGTCAAATTTGATTCAAGCTTAGTTTGAGCCCAATGCAAACTCAAGTCAATCTACAATTGTGTAACCCTTAAGAACCTGACCCCCAATTGAAGCCAAATCAGGCCCAATTATCCCTAAGCACACTGGCTCTGTCAATTCAGCCCCAATTATACCCCACTTACAGCTGACTACGCTAATTAAATATTTGAATATAACATCTCAAGTTTTCAAACCACTTCTAATACAGTATCTTTTAATTTACCTCCAATTGTGTTAGGTAATGTTTTCTTTTGTCTCCCTCTATTCATGACACCAATTATTAATAATTAATTCTATTGAAGAAAACATCACCATGTTCTTGTGAATGATAGTCATCATTTGTGGCTTTGGAGTGATTACTAGTACTAACACCTACAAAATTTCATGCTTTGATAGTGTCACATTGAAGCTATTGACTTCAAAGTTTAGTTCCTAGAGCTATTATTCTTTTGTTTAAAAGTTTTTATTCGTCTTCTAATCGCACAGGTGAGGTGGTATTCATTTCTTGCATTGTGCTGGTTAGCCTTTTTGCCTTGCAGCACAAGGGAACCCAGAGGGTAGCCTTCTTATTTGCACCTATCGTCTTCCTTTGGCTCACATCCATAGCTGTTATTGGCTTATATAATACCTTTTATTGGAACACTAGAATATTATATGCTCTTTCTCCGCATTATATTGTCAAGTTTTTCCAGAGTACTGGGATAGACGGTTGGATTTCCCTTGGAGGAATAGTTCTTTCAGTTACAGGTTCATCTCAGATGAATATATATTTTTTTCTTTGCTGAATTGTGTTCTCCATGTATTTTTGTATGGGATGATATATGTCTTTTGTATATTGTTGTGCAGGTACTGAAGCTATGTTCGCAGATCTTGGTCACTTCAATACTGCATCTGTTAGGGTAAGTTGCCTGAGTAATCAAAAATAATGATCTGCTGGAATCCTTGTGTTGAGAGTAAGTATCTAGATAACGTTGGAAATGACAAACTGATGTCTGATATTTACTACTCATAATTTACTACTCATAGGATGCTAGGTTTCCATATAAATTTAGCTCTTTCTTTTGTTTCTCTTTGAGATGTGCCGTGGAGCAGATTCATCTATGGTTATCATTACAAATGGATTATGAAAAAGAACTTAAAAAAGGCAAACTTTGGTAAAGTTCATTCCAACCTTTGATGTTAAAGTAGTAAGAATTTTTTTTCCTTTTATGAGGTCCAACAATCTTTTATCTTCTCTATTGTCATTGTAAATTGAAAATCAACAATCATTGTGTTCAAGAGAGAATCATTTATGGTTTCTTTAGATTAAAATTTTTTTTGTTTTTGTTGGAAATTGAAAATTATATTAACCCTAAACTTGTACTATACATGGGATTCTAATCCCTTTTTATAGACTGAAAATACGAATTTTTCTTCATAAAATAATTGACCTTTTAAAACTGATCTAGAAACCTTAATGTGACTTTTATTAAAAAGTTTACAAAATCATGTTTTGCCACTCTCCTCCTCAAGTTGGTAAATAAGTGTTTATTATTCCTAACTTGGATACAATACTTTGAAAAATTATATGCAAGTTGTGCATGTGTAGATACATAAGGGGGGTACAAATCAACTTGTTATTTAGTTTCTTCCTCATGAAATGTTGTACTGGATTGTGGGTTATCACAATAAAGTCTCATTGGACCATCCCATTTAATCTTCAGGTCTTCTAAGATGATCATTTAACCAAAGTAGTCCACAAGCACCTCGAGTCATTACTCGGAATTCTGCTTCTACACTACATTGTGCCACTATATCTTGTTTGTTGCTCCTCCATTACCGGCAAGAAAGGTGCAACATCTATTGGCTGACCTTCTGTCAACCACTGACCCACATAATCACTATCTGTATATGCCTCTGGCACTACCGTAATACTAAATAAGTTACTTTCAAATGGGCTTCTTCTGGTTATACATGAATTGACTAATCAGACTTATCGCATATGCTATGTGTGGTCATATATGATACATTCCCTTATTTAATGTGGCATATTCCTCTGACATTCCAAGTTTATCTACTAGAGTACTTGTTAGCTAGCATAATGTCTTTCTTATTTCTTTAAGAAGATCCGTAATATATTTTTGTTGAGAGATAAAAATGCCTTAGAGTGCGTTGCCTCGATCCCAAGAAAGCATTTAAACCTTCCTAATACTTTGATTTCAAACTCTTTTTTCCAAACATTGACCCATAGGTTTTCTTTCCTTATCATCGTTTCCAATCATTATTATATCATCAATATACACTAAGAATGTTGTGACTTCCCTTGAAGAAAAGTGTTTAATAAACAATGTGATCCCCTTGGCTTTATGTGTACCTTGTGACAATTATAACTCTGGTAAATTTGTCAAACCATCCTGATTACTTAAGTTCAAATAAAGCTTTCTTCAATTTACAAATAGTATGAGCATCTAAATTATTTCTATATTCTAGTGGCACCACTATATAAACTTCTTCCTTAGTTTTCCATAGTGTTGTCAAACGGGTCAACTTGTGGCGGGGCGGGGTGGGCCGACCTGCCAAAAACCCGTCATATGGCAGGGCCCGCCATCCCGCCATCCTGACAAGTTGGGAAATCCCCAACCCAACCTAAGGCAAGTTGCGAGTTAGGTAGGCCAGCCTAGAGTTTGCCAAAAAAAAATAAATAATATATCGAAACGGTTAAAATTTTTAAGTTTGGATTATAGATTAGGCGTGTCAAATCTACAGGCCCATTGAGTTTTCCATTTTTGTTTTAACTTTACAAGAACTTTTTTTTCCTCAACCCGTAGCCAACCCGAGCTCACCACGGGCTGACCCGCGCGGGTCGGGGTCAGCCAGGTTGGCCCGCCGGGACCCGCTTTAAAATGGGTTGATAAAATCTTAGCCCAACCTGTTTAAATTATTTAGCAGGGCGGACCAACCCGACAATCCAACCCAAATTGATGGCTCTAGTTCTCTTTGCACAAATACATTCTTCATGTGAAATTGTTGTGACTCTTGACTATAATTAGTTGTCAATAATAGTAGAATTCTAACAATATTCAATTTTGCAACTAAAGCAAAAATATCTAGATAATCAATCCCAAGGTTTCAAGTATAGCCCTTAGCTACCAGCCTTGTTTTATACCTCTTTATTGATTGATTCACTCTATATTTCACTGTATAGACCTATTTACACCCTACAGGTAGATTTCTTTCTGTAAACTTTACTAATTTCTACATTTTATTTCTCTAATGTCTCCATTTCTTCATGGCTCGTTTCCATTTCTTATTGGATAATGCCTCAGATAAAGTGGTAGGGATGACAATAGCGTTCAGTTTAATCAAGGCTTTATGTGATGGTAAAAACTGTTGAAAAGATTAGAAGTTTGTAAGAGGATATAAAGATCGTTTTGCACATTCTCTAGTTCCTTTTCTAACAGCAATGAAAAGATTTTGATTCTCATCACCTACATGAAATTCAGTTTCATCTTACAGTGAAGAATTACAAATTGTTACCACATTCTCAAGATCTGAGTTGAATTCTTTGAATTGCATTAGTTCAAGGATAGTCATCTTCTTCCTTGAGTCTAAAACATTGATACCATGTTGAAAATTGTATTAGCTCCAAAATTATATAACACATGGGATTCTAACCCTTTTTATAGATTGTTAAGACGATTTATTCTTTATAAAATAGTATTTTTCTAATAAAAACCCTGAAAATTCTAACAGACTTTTCTAAACAAACTTATCCAAAAAAACCACTTTTATATAAAACTTAAATCATGTCTCCAGACTGTTTTTTTTCCTTACAAATACTGACTTGACAAACAACCTGGAGTCCTGCTATAAATTTTCTGCCTATTCATGTATTTGAATTTTACTCTCCCATTTGTTTTTAGAATACTACATGTTTTATTTCACATGAATTGAATAACTGCTGCATTCTTCCAAAATTTTGATGTAATTGGACGAATAAATTAAATCACTATCAACAAAAGATCTTTGATCTTTTCTTGTATCACTGGTCTAAGAGATTATTGTGGAGAAAATCTTCTTTGACCACATCCTAAATTATTTATGCAAGTTGCATTTGTTGGTGTTTATCCATGTCCAGTTGTAACTCCATCTATGCAGACTTTTGATACATTGAATAAAAGTTCTTGTTTACAAATGTTTGAATATCTGTGAAATATTTTCTATCTGGAATTTGTGGAAATATTTGTGCAGGTTGCCTTTCTCTTTGTCATATATCCATGTTTAGTGTTGCAATACATGGGGCAGGCAGCTTTTCTTTCTAAAAATATTTCCGACGTAACTTACAGCTTTTTTGAATCTATACCAGGTAAGTTTATGCAGTGATTGCTACTCTGCAATTTGCCTAAACATGAATATTTACAATCACATTTTTAATTCTTTTTCTTGCAGAACTAGTTTATTGGCCTGTTTTTGTTCTCTCCACTCTCGCTGCTATAGTTGCTAGTCAATCGGTTATCACTGCCACATTCTCCATTGTGAAACAGTGCCATTCATTGGGGTGCTTTCCTCGTGTCAAAATTGTACACACGTCAAAGTGGATCCGTGGCCAAGTATACATACCTGAAATCAATTGGATCCTTATGGTTCTTTGTCTCGCTGTGACACTCGGCCTTCGCGATACAACTGCTATAGGAAATGCTTATGGTAAGGTTGTCTAGTTCCATTGCTCAGTGTGATTTATTACAAATATGTCATTTGGCCAAGTGCATCTCTGAAAACATATATCTCTTTTCATTTGCAATTTCGATCTGAAGTTACTAGTTTCATAAATTGTGAAACAATAATTCTTAATGTCATTTCAGGTGTAGCAATCGTCACTGTCATGTTTGTGACCACATTGTTGATGACTTTGGTGATTGTTTTTGTGTGGCGAAAGAGAGTGATATTTGCACTATTCTTTCTCGCTTTTTTTGGGCTTATTGAGGTTGCCTATCTATCCTCTTCGCTCGTCAAGGTTCGGCAGGGAGGATGGGTGTCTTTTGTTCTCTCCTCAGTCTTTATGGTAGTTATGTATGTGTGGCACTATGGCACCTGCAAGAAATATCTCTTTGACCTACAGAACAAGGTGCCGATGAAATGGATTCTCACACTCGGTCCCAGCCTTGGTATTGTTCGTGTACCGGGAATTGGACTCATTTACACCCAGCTGGTTACAGATGTACCTCCTATCTTCTCCCATTTTGTGACCAACCTTCCTGCTTTCCATCAGGTTCTTGTATTTGTTTCTATCAAATCAGTACCCATTCCATATGTTCCACCGGGCGAACGCCACCTCATTGGACGTATCGGCCCCAGAATGTACAAAATGTACAGGTGCATCATAAGATATGGTTACAAAGATGTGCAGGATGATGGAGATAACTTTGAGAATCAACTGATATCGAGCATTGCCAAGTTCATTCAGATGGAAGCTCTGGAGTCATCCTCTGAGAGACTGGTTTCATCTCCAGAAGGAAGAATGGTCGTTGTACCAGCTACAAACACTTGTGGTATTGATTTGGTTATCGGAGATTCTAGCGAGAGTTCATGTTGCTCTACCTTCGTCACAAACGGAGAATCAACAATGCTGCAATCTATAGAGCCACTATATGAGGAGCAGGAATCCACCCAGTCAAGCAATCAGCGATCAGTCCAATTTGAGTTGTCTGGACAAGAAAATATCAATTCTGAGGTCAATTGTCGACGAGTCCAATTTGAGCTGCATGGACTAGAAAATACCAACTCTGAGGTCAAGGAAGAATTGGAGGCACTGTTGGGAGCTAAGCAAGCAGGTATTGCCTACATAGTTGGCCATTCTTATGTGAAGGCCATGAAGTCGTCATCGTTCTTAAAAAAGATAGTCATCGATTATGCCTACTCTTTCCTCCGTAAAAATTGCAGGGCTCCCACTGCCGCATTGAATATCCCTCACACAAGCCTCATTGAAGTGGGGATGATCTACTATGTTTAGGATGTTCTCCGTATAAAAGTTTAGTAAAATCCTTACTTTTGGGGAACAAATTAATGGAGAAGTTCTCTCAATGAAATCTTAGTTGCTAAGACTAATATGTTGTGTGGATAGTTTTTTGTGTTGCTAATGTAATTGTAAAAAGTTACTACCTCTTATGGTTTTGAGTTATAGAAGCTATTTCGATGTAGGATAAGATTGTGTATAATATATCCAATATGATTCAAGTTTTCTTAGGAATCATGCATCGATGGAAGCTTCGAGCTCATAGCACTGAGCCTGCCCTTTAATGTAATTGTAAAAACTTCCCTTATAGCTTTTGATGTACTTCTTCATGGTAATTATGCCTCACTTCTAGTTATCTTTGGTGTTTTGTTAGCAACTGTATACTTAAAATATGGATTTTTATTTCAAATAATAATTTTTGATTCATAGGTTGTTGCCCATCATCTTTGATGCTCATTTTTAAAGGGCTTCCTTGTATGGTTGATGACTATGATAGACTGAGCGATTTAAGGTAGATTGTTGGTTCGGTCTTTGTCATTGTCGTTGTCGGCTTCGACCATCTTGTCACGGTCATCTTGCAATGCTCTCCATTGAGCTTGGCCTCCATTCTGAGATCATGCGTCCAATTGGATTGTGTTGATACCGTTTGGTTGCCACTAATGGCTTGTGACTCCTTTGGGATCACAGGTGATGATCTCTTTGTCAAGTGTAGAGATGGTGTTTTAACTTGTGCTCACAAATCCCTATTCTATTAATCAACCATAATACATTTCTAGATTAGATAAAATGAATTTGATGATTATTTTGATCAATTGAACATAATCTTCCTTGAACAAATGTATTAAGTCGGTCTCAAGGCTATGGCGCGATAGTAATATTACACTTGAGGAGTTCATAGTACTTGTGATGCTATGTTATCCGCTATGATCCATATGTACTTGATGACTGGTGAAAAATTTTTTAGGATCAGATTGGTCTCCAAGATTAATCAGATAGTAAGAATTGAATACCAAGAAAAAATAATTCGAGACCCTTGTTAAGTGATAGGAGTAAAACCCATAACACAAAATCAGAATTAGCGAAAGAGTATGTTCACCATATTTTAAGTTTACAAATAAAAAAAAAAGGGTTTGTAAACTCACAGTGAACTGAATTCAAAGAGCTTACAATTGAATTAAAAAAGTTAAACTTTAAAAATCCTTCAGTTGAACCTTTTGTTGACCTTTTAAAAGAATCCTCTGATAACATTTTAGATGATCCTATTAATTTCCAACTTGATAATGACAAAGAGAAACTTAAGCATGATGATATTGGAATATAAGGCACTGATTTTAAAATTAATAACAATTTTAAGATTATTATTAACACATGTCCTTATGATTTTCAATCTCACTAATCAGAGTGTTAATTAGTTGTTTTATTTATTTATATTCACAATTATACTGAATTAATATTAGAGACACTCATTGACAAAAGGACAGTTCGATGTATGATTTTCTTGCAGTGTTGAGTCCCAGAGAAGCGTTGGACCTATGAGCCCAAATGAATTGAATTGAGGTAAATAATGTGAAAATATTGATATTTGATTTTAAGTTTGAAAAATATATGTGATATTCGAATTTGATTTGAAGTTCGAAAATATAAATAATTTTGACTTAATCTTGATTTAAAATAAAATTTGAGCTCGAGTTCGGTTCAAATTGTTTTGAATCTTAATTCGAGCAAATCGAACTACATTTCAAAAATGACTTATATTCTAGTTATTCAGACTTTAATTTGAGTATATTTAAATTAAAATTATGCACAAATAATTAGAGTTCTGTTTGACTTTGGCTCACAAGCGACTCGTGAACAATCAAATACAATATTATGAGTTCGAATTCAACTAAAAAAAATTATCGAACATATTCAAGTTTAGCTTGTATTCAATAGTTTCAAATATAAATCAAATATTTTTCAAGTCGATTTAAAAAACTCACGAACAGCTTGATTCGTTTGCATCCCTAGTCGGACTATATTTTTTTTTGATAATCTAAGTATTCAGCTCTATGAATTGACTATTCTTAGAAGTGATCGGCTCTACAGAAGTTTTTCACCAAGCATTAGGGAAAAATCGAAAGCACAAATGGCAGGCGGCCTAGCAGTCGATCATCCCAAAATTTTCATCTCAATGGAGTAAAATATCCTGTGGTGCACCACAGCTAGGAATAAAACCATGACTGCTTGTGAAACTATATGGGTGCCCTGTCACTGCATCGTAGTCCAAGACGGTCGGACCTCATTAACCCTAGAAATGAAATTGTATTAATTAGAAATCATTATATAGTACCCCTAATGGTAAATAATATGCCCCCGGGGCTACGGTGCAATGAAAGGGAGTCAATTGTCATCCAGACACCCGCGTTTCGATCCTCAACTATGGCGCATTTGCAGGGATTTTTCCTCCAAATGGGGTGCGCAATCACGGGATGCTAGGTTTTTGAGTTGCCCACTATGAGCACTTCTTTATTTACCCTGGTGGTCGGTGTCGCCCACTATGAGCACTTCCTGATTTACTCTGGTGGCCGGTGGAAAATTTTCTAGGGTCGGGCCGGTCACCCCAGGTTCGGTGTTATCTTGTTCATCATTTTTCCTAACGATAAATAATATTTTTCTATTAATGAATTCAAATTGTCTAATATTATCTAATTTTCATAATCAATTTATTTATTTATATTTTTGATAATCCATGTATCTAGCTCTCCCAATTAATTAATCCTAGAGGTGATCACCTCGACTTGACTATCGAGTTGGGTTTGAACCTTAGATGATTAAATAGCCTAATTGCTGCACCATAATCCCGGGTTTTTTTTAGTTGACACTAGGTATTTAGCTTTTCGAATCGACTTATCATAGGGGTGATCGAATCAGCCCCACGGATGTTTATGACTGGCCACCAGGGTAAATCGGGAAGCACTCATGAAGGCCCATTCAGACAGCCAACATTCTTAGGTCCGCTTCTCATTGGAGAAAAAATCTCTTGTAGCGCGTCGCAGCTGAGATTCAAACCTTAGATCCTTTGGTTATTTGTTGGAGGGTCTAACCATTTCAATATTGTCCCAAAGCCCAAGGTTTTTATAATTAATTCATAGCGAAATTGATTATAATGTCTATTTATTTAATTTATCAACATTAACCATCATATTCATATTAATTTTCAACATTATAGAAAAATCAACATTTTACTAAACCGCATAAGTAAGTTTCGATATTACCTAGTAAGTTTTAGTATATTATCTATATTACATACCCAACTTTTATAATAGTCAAATCATGTAATATATTCCCAAAATACCCTTACTCTTTCTTTACAGGTCCATCACTTAGTTTCAGATAAACTAGTTAATAAATTTAAAGAACTCGAAATCACTTCAAACTTCAAAAAAAAATCAATGTACTCTTGAAAATCTTTTTAATGTATTTATTTCCACAAATCGATAGTGTAAATTGAGAGCAATGGATTTTTAATCTTACAAAGGTTTAATAAAATTTATCACAAACTAATTATAAGGTCTAGGACAATGATACTCGCTAACCAACACCACTAATGAGTTTTTAAAAGTCCTCTTAACAAAAAAATATCAAACTTTTAATTTTTTGAATGGTGTAGGTTCATCAGTTAGTTTTGTCCAAAATTGATTGATAGATTTAGAGAACTCTGAATTATTTCAAATTAAAATCAATGTACTCCCGAGAGTCTTCTCAATATGCATGCCCTCGTATTTAAATTCAATAGCATAAATTGAGAGCAATGAATTTTTAAACTTCTAAAAGCTTGATAATTGAAAACCTTCATAAGATATTTATGCCTTCATATTTGAATTCGATAACGTAAATTGAGAGGAGTGAATTTTTTAACTAGAAGATTAAAAATTTGGAGATATGCTCTCACTTGTATTCACTACTCTCGATTTGCGTTATTAAATTTAGATCCGAGTGCAAAAATACATTAAGAAGGTTTCCAAGATAATATTAGTTTTGGTTTAAAATGATTCTGACCAAGATAATATTAGTTTTGGTTTAAAATGATTCTGAATTATTTAGATCCATCAATCAGTTTCCTTTCCACTATCTGTCCCAAGGCCTTATGGAAGAAAATAAATCACGTACTAAGCGACCTCCTAAGTGGAAGAAACTTATTCCCCAAGAGAATGATCTCCATGAGATTCGAACCTTACTCGTATGATATAAATCTACCATCCGGTACCAACTCAGTTATGTCTGTGGGATAATTTCGTCATAATACTGAGGAGTGATATTTCGGGAAGACGATATGTGATGATTTGAGTATTATTGGAACAAAGGTAAAACTTACATCTTAGCAGACTCCTCCAGGTGGCCCTATACTATCTAAAAAAAGGGGTAAATCACATAGATATTTGCTAATATCTCTAGCATAGCGACTTTTTACATGAGAATGTTAGACACCCAACGAGATATTAACTCGAAGACCTATTGGAGCAATCACATGTATAGTTATCAATTGTGTCTGTGGGGACATGATTTGAATATTATTGTAGCAAAAAGGTGATTAAACTCATCTTAAGTATCCCTCACAGTATGTAAAGAGAGATAAATCATGAGATAAGCTTATAGCATAACACCATTCTTTATTCTAACAACTATATGACTCTATCCAACTAGAATTGATCAAGTGATTTGAGAATTATGAAAGTTAGAATGTTTCATCAGGAGCTCAGATCTTCTGAATTCACAAAAAAATTCCTTCCGTAATTTACATGTTAGATTACTGTCAAAATTCGATCAAAATTAACTGTGACATCCATTGGATTCACCTTTCTTTGGGTCGGCTTCTGTCGACCCAAACTGGTGGGAATAGGGGTGTCAATTCGGATGGGTTGGGTCGGGTTGAATTTTTTTTAACCCAAACCGAACCTGACCCAAACCCGAGTTCAACCCAAAATACCTAAACCCCAATCCGAACCCGACCAACCCGATCAACCCGAACCCGACCCATATAATCGGAAAATTCAATTCAAAATGATTTTTTTAGATTATTTTCCCTATAATTCTTCACTTTTATCTCAATACTCTATCATTATCATACAAACATGATATTAATATATATAAAAATATCTAAATTTTTAAAATAAAATTTGATTTAACCCCCCAAAAAACCCACAAAACCCTATATTTAAGTCAACCCGAACCTGACCTGACTCAACACGAAAATTTTTTATTCTCCAACCCTCCAACCTGAACTTGAATTTTTTCGGGTCGACTCAGATTGAGTCATTGGGTGGATTCATTTTTGACACTCCTAAGTGAAGCTGAACCCAAGATTCACAGTCAATTTTGGCCTGATTACTGACCACACTCCTCTCCTCCAAACGTCTAACGATCAAACCCTTCCTCCTCCCACTCCGGGTCTCCGCTAGCCCCTCCGCCCTCTCTTCTTCCTCTTCCTCTCCTCCTCCTCCTCCTCATCGGTTCGTGCCCGCATCGCTCTCCGACGGCCCTTGACAGTGCCGGTCCTCGATCCATTCGTTGCTGACTTCACCACCGTCGTCTCCCTTCAGGCCTTCTTTTGATTCCTCTGCCGCTGCTTCTCCAGCTCCATATTGTGGTTGGAACAAGAGCCGGACGTCCATGGCGACTCGAGATCCGTCGATGATTTGCTGTTTTCGGTTACTTTTTCTTTTGTTATTTTCAGTCCCTTTGATTGCTTCCTCTTCATCCTGGGCGAGCATG
Source organism: Zingiber officinale (assembly GCF_018446385.1). Taxonomy (NCBI): domain Eukaryota; kingdom Viridiplantae; phylum Streptophyta; class Magnoliopsida; order Zingiberales; family Zingiberaceae; genus Zingiber; species Zingiber officinale. Next base: position 135,734,099 of record NC_056002.1, read on the forward strand.
CACCACAACAATTGGGCTGTCTTGGTCTGCACCTCTCGCTACTGGTAATTTAAACACGAACTCGATCCCTCTTTTGTTTCCTTCCTTTTACTCGTTCTGTTCCCTTCGAGCATTGCACTCGTGATTTTAATGGATATTAAGATCTATGACACTTTTGTTCTCTCTATCTGTGTTAGATAACTTACCTCTGATGCAAATAAGGTCTGACAGCGAATCTGGTTACCCAGGTTGGATAACCCTAGTTGTGATACCTAAGCTCGTCATTGTTGGAAAATAATTCCATTATTTATGTTGCCTCCGGCCCTCCATGACTAAGAGGATGGTAACTTTTACATGGAAAGATGCAAAAGCTAGAGAGGCTTAGTATGCGTAATTACACCAATTTTATTTCCTCCATGACTAATGCAGTGCTGTATAACCGAATGACTTGAATATAAAGGAATTTGTTATTTGAGTCTACAGCAACTGAATTGATACCTTTACATGGAAAACATTTCAAGTAAATGGAAATGTTGCTGGTAAACTTTTGAACTTGAATATCAAATATTTGCTAAATTGCTTTTCAAAGGATGAACATTGTTGTCCTGGTTGCTATTGTTATATTATCTTTCACCATCTTTATTTTTTAACATGAAGACAGAATCTGTAAGAGACATGAAAATATTAGAAGTCTGCATAATTCATCTTTGGGAGGAAATATTAGTATTGTTTAATCTTTTTACTGGGAATATGAAGAATTAATCTGCATCATCACAGGTTTCAAATTTTCTTTCTGCAACAAACTTCCTAGATATCATATTGAGATTAATTCTTGTAATTCTAAATTGGAGGTAGAAAGGTACTTTTTCTTCGCAAGTGGGAGCAACTGATTGTATGAACAAATATTTGTCAGGCATGTAATAACCGTCTCTCACATTTGACGATGTTGATAATGTACCCTCTAATTTGCTCACTGATCAACATTCTCTGAATTGCTTGAACCACTTAAAATGCTGTCATTTTTCTGTTTTTTTACTGTTTCTGTTAATTTGACATGTTGCTATTGTGTTACTAGGTTTAACTATCGACATATGGCGAATACTTTATCTCTATACAGGTTAGTTGGAAGCGTACCATGCCATAGGTTAGAGTGATATGTTGCTATGGTGAGTCAACAATTTATTCTCTTACAGGACAGTGAAGCGATTAGGAATTCCAGATGAGCGAATAATACTCATGCTTGCTGATGATATGGCTTGTAACATGAGGAACAACTACCCTGCCCAAGTTTTTAACAATGAAAATCACCAGCTTAATTTGTATGGGGACAATGTTGAAGTAAGTCTCTAATTCATCTTCAGCCCTATTCTTGGATCTTATCTTGCCATCAACAGGATCTATGCAAACTATTGTGCAATTATTGCATTTTTATGCTTGACTAGCTGATATAGAAATATTTTGCCTGTTCAGATGACGTCGATTATCCATTCCATATTCTCTACTTGTTTCTTGATCTTATAAATTTTTTATAATGACTTCAAAGTTATTGTTGCCAATCAGTCTGCCTAGGTAGGCTTTGTTTTATCCTTCGTTTTGTATCTTCTCCAAATGGCTGTTCTTATCTCTGGTACTATTGTTAAAAAGGGCAGTCTTTGTGTAGGCTCTTGCTAATGTGAAATGTTAGGTTGGTTAATCTACATAATTTTTTATTCAATGCAGAGAGGTTGCATTTTGCAACAATCCTTTGTGTTGTTGCATTTGAAACATTACTTGTTTACCAAGGCTCACCCTCTCCAATACTGGATGCAGGAATTTATTTCAATGCTATTTTTTTTTCTGTGAAACTTGGATCCACAGTAAAAGAAGATTTGAAAAGGCTAATTTGGATCCTATAGAATTTCAATGTTCAAATGATACTTTTGTTCTTCCTAGAAATCTTTGGAAACTAAAGTTAGTTCAAGTTTTAAAGCAGATACACATACATAAAGGCAAGGTTTAAAATTTCAATCCGTGTCGAGGTTTCGATCTCAGACCAGAATGATATGGCTTTGGTATCGTATCGTGCTGCGCCGATATAGTTTTAGTATTTTTTTATTTATATATAATAATTATAAGATAAATTTATTTATGGTGCATATAAAAATAAGTTGTATATTGATTTTGTATAAGTTCTCAATTATTAAACAATTTAACATTGTTAGAAAAAATAATTAAAAATAGTTTTATTTAAATAAAATTAACATATCAATAACTCGAATTAAAATGGATCTATCTATAATAATAAGTATATAAGATATTACTTTATATATAATAATAATTATATAAATTAATTATTTATTCATTTAATTAATTATTAATTAAATAATATATATTTTAAATAGTAAAAATATCAAGTAAAAAAATATAAAGTAATAAAAAAATATCAGAATATAAATATTATTTATTAGTTTTTTAATAAATTTTTTAGAATTTTTAAAGATTTTTTATTTTTAAATTTTAAATGAAATTTAAAATATTACAAAATATTAAAAAAATATTAGAAATTTTTAAATGAAATTTAAAACATTTAAAAAAAACTAAAATATTATTAATAAATTTTATTTAATTTATTTTAGTTTTAAATATATTTTTATATATTTTATTAGGTTAATTTAATTAGGGTTTATAAAAGCCTGTTTGAAATATCACACATCCTTAGAAATTATTTAAATTAATTAAATAAAATAATTATTTATCGAAAAAAAGAAAAAAAATGCGATCGCACGGATTACTCACCTGCGATCGCGCTTCTGGCGTCGCCAGAAGGGTCACCGGACGCGTTTGGTGGCGCCAGCAGGGTTGTCCAGCGATGCCTTCGGTGAAGTAGAAGACTTCGCGCGACACCTTCGGTGCCAAAAGCATCGCGGGACTCTTCCGGCACCGCCGGAGGCGTCCCGTGACTCTTCCGACATCGCTCCCGTGACTCCTCCGGGACTGTTGGAGATGTCTCGCGTCTCCTTCGGCGCCGCTGGAGGCGTCCGAGACTCCTCGAGACGGGGACGCCTCCTATGCCGGTTTCGGCCGCCCGGCGGAATGATAAAAATCGTTCGCGCCGTGCGGCATGGAACTGATTCCTTGCATAAAGGGACTTTCTTTGGGGGGAAATTTTTTCTTTCCTTTTGGACAGAAGCTAATGACTAAAAGATACATGAAGCAACTACAGAATTGTGGATAGGCTTAATGAAATGACTGACTATGTTGCCGTTGTTTGGCTTACAAATTAAGCCTTGGCATGTAATTATCTTCTCTACACAAGATTGGATTCTTTTATAATACAAATGAGAAAACAAATTCTAAGGCTTCTTTTTCCATATCAACGGAGATCTAGATTAAGGACAACAGTTATATTTTGACGTATCTGGACTTATGAGTCTTTCCATCCTTTTTCTTAGGGTTGTAAACAAGTCGAGCCGAGCCAAAATTTGGGATGTTTAAGCTTGTTTGATAAGGTAGTTGAGCCGAGCCGAGCCGAGTTTAAAATGAACCAAGCTTTTGAAATGAGTGTTCAAGCTTGACTTAGTTTATTTTTTATGAGCTTGAGCTTGTTTGAAGCTTGGCTTGAGCTTGGTTCGTTAGATGTTATCGAGCTCTCAATTCAAGCTTGGCTTGAGCTTGGTTCGTTTAGATGCTATTGAGCTTTCAATTCAAGCTTGTTTGATTGTTTGAAACTCTTAGTTGTTTGATTGGTTATTGAGTTTGATAATTTAAATTTATTTATTGTATTTTATTTTATTTTATTATTTATTTAGCATATTAAAAAGAGTTTTATTAATGAATATAGTTCGTGAACATTATTCATGAACGTTGTTCACGAACGTTGTTTATGAACGTTAATGAGATGAACACATATGTGTTCAAACTTGTTTGTTTAGCTTAACGAGCTGTTCAAGTTTGTTTATTTAATTAATCTTATGTATATTGAACGAACATAAACAAGCTCTTATCAAGTCGAACTCCAAGCTTGTTCACGAACGCTTGGTTCATTTACAACCCTACTTTTTCTAGTGGGATGCACCTAATCCCTTCTAGAAATTACTTCCTTATTGTTTCAATTATTTTTTTTGCAATTTGATGTTTCAGAGTTATTACATATTCAAACTTTTGATTTTATTTGAAACTAAAATGACTTACTTTTCAGAAGGCAAAATTTCTTGCACGGTTTAGTGATCTAAAGATAATTGATAATAGACTAGTGATTGCTTTTGGAAGTAGTTGTAACTTAGACTTGATTCTTACATCAGGATGAATAGAATATCTTCAGACAAGTGAGTTGGTGATATGAATAAATAAAATTTGAATTGGTAAATTTAATGTTACATTTTGGTCTAATATAACTAATGAGTGCAAACATTTCCTTTTAAATCTTAGGTCGATTATCGAGGTTATGAAGTCACGGTTGAAAATTTCATGAGAGTTTTAACTGGAAGGCATGACCCTGCTGTACCAAGATCGAAACGTCTTTTAAGTGATGAAGGTAGCCACATTCTCTTATATATGACAGGCCATGGAGGGGATGAATTTTTGAAGTTTCAAGACTCTGAAGAACTTCAGAGCCATGATTTAGCAGATGCAGTGAAGCAGATGAAAGAGAAAAACAGGTGAGGAATCATAGTTATTTTATTATCTATTTATGCTAGCATCAGGTTCTTCTGATTCTAGTTCCAACTTTCATGTATTTTTAATATTCAAGAAAATTTTATATCTTGCAGTCAACTAGCTTGTTTTCTCTCATAGGTTATGCTTATCCTTTTGTTGATATTCTTTTATTGGTTCCAGCAATAACTCATCATAGTCTCTGCTCATCTTACCAGATTCAAGGAGCTGCTCATAATGGTTGACACCTGCCAAGCTGCAACTCTTTTCAATCAGGTCCTCTCGTCACTGATGTAACTTTTACTGCAATAAAAAATTCAACAATTTATGCATTATTTTTAATATAATTTTATTTTTATTTTTATGTTTTTATCATTTGGATGCTTTAGTTCAAAATTGTTTTAAACACAAAATCATTTCTTGGATATTAGAGTCAACATAAAGGATTCTTTAAAGACCAATGGAGTCTTTTGAAACTCACGTGATGCACTTAAGAAGAGATCAAAACTATAGCATTTAGTGCAAAGGTTGAAACACAATTTTCCGGAAGTACCATACTTGATTGTGGGTGTTCTCACTGAACTTTGATAAGAAAATGTAATTCAAAATGTTCTCTTGATTCATGTGATTCTGCAGTATTCAATGCTGGCTTCTGGTTACAATGTTTAACTACCAATTTACAAGAATGTGTTCTCATTGATCTGGCCAAGGCTCTCCTCCTACAACCTATCACTATCGTTGACTTCAATCTACAAGAATGTATGCACCTCTCTAGTCATGTTGTCACTGTTCTCAAATTAAAGCATACCATGCTACCAGCCATGCCACTGCATGTCAATCCTGCGAACAATTTGAATATTCATAGATAAGACAAGCTTTTGTTTTTTTTTTTAGAGTTGGCACCAGGTATTGACTAATTTTAGGACGACCGGCCCAGTCCCATGGAAGTTTTCCACCGTTCGTCAGGTAAATCGGGAGGCACTTGTGGTGGTCTATATCCAGACGGCCCGCTTTCTCAGTCATCTTTTGATTTGATGTTGGATGGTAATTCAGAACGTCATTGCAGACATTTTGTCAGGCTAATGATTGTGTAGATCATCCTGATTTTGATGTGTTGTATGTTCTGGTTTAAGTTAGTAATCCAATTTTTTTTTACGATGTCTGATCATCTATCATCTTTGATTGTGTTAGTTTTAAATCGAATATATCTGCAACACCTTTGGTTTAAGTAGGTGGAGTGTTTGATGTAGTAATTGCTGAACCATTTCCTTATTCTCAGTTTGTATCTATAGTTATCAAGTTATAGTGCTGGTGCATTCACTCCTTTAATTCATTCATTGACATTTGCCTAAATTCAATGTTGGTTGGCAACCTAACACAACCCTCATCCTTTTTCATCCGGGCTTGGGACCGGCAACTGTGATTTGTATTCATTCCTTTAATTGCTGTACTTAAATTTTTGTATAAATATTCCTCTATGGCCTCAATGAATGGAAACACTATTTCACCAATTCGGCAACCTTAATTAGCATCACAATGGAGAAAATATGCTAGTTGGGACTTTTAATGCTCCTTGACTTAATTGATGCTGAAGAAGGGATTCCAAATACAGGAAGCCTAAGAATATCAGGAACCATCTTCTCAATATTCTAGAAGCTGAGCTGCTTCCCTCAGCAGTGTCATTCCCTTGTTCGCTTTCTTTCAGATGGCATGTATATGTGAATTTTCAAGATCTGATGGTACATCCTCAAGCCGATTGGAAAGTGTTGTTGACCCTTGCACGTTCTTGCTTGTGTAAATTTTGGGTTTGATATTCAACATACTGAAAAGATCATGGTTTTATTTCCTGTGATAAGTTTTTGCAACATATTACTACTGTCACTAACTGATGAGTCCACTGTGGTGTGACAAATTTTTTTTGCTTGTCTTCCTTATGGTGACTATTTTTATTAAAAATCTGTAAGCTAAATTCCATTGAGTAGATAAGTGGGTTAGTGAATAGAAAGGAGGATTAAGTTACTACAGTGGGGATGACAAATATGGTTGTGGCTATAACTAGATTGTGATAAAGATGATTTCATGTAAGACACTTCATTTTTGGTTTTACCAGACCCGATATGCTCTTTACACTATGCATTATTGCCTCATGATTGTGCAGCGACATCCGTCTTAGATTTTGGTTCTTCTATGTCCCAATATCTTGCATATGGTTATGCTTTTTTACCTGCATTTAAGCATATTCTCATTGTATGGAATCTGGCATGTATATTTATTAATTCCATTCCCATTTTGGTTATTGATGATATTCCTGGGTTCTGCAGCTTCAATCACCTGGTGTTTTGGCTATTGGTAGTAGTATGAAAGGTGAAAATTCCTATTCTCACCATCTTGACTCTGATGTAAGAACAAGTCTTCTACTTCCATTTGGTATTTATAAAGATTCTTTGCTATTTTACTACTTTTCTTACATCTTAACTTCACTCTTGTCACTTGGATAGCTTCGACCCCTGTCTAATTTTCTGTATTCTTGTCACAGATTGGTGTGTCAGTAGTGGATAGATTCACTTACTACACCCTTGCTTTTTTTGAGAAGTTAAATATGTACAGTAATGCATCTTTAAGCAGGTATGGAACTTCTTCCATGCTTTCTGAAACTCTGGTAATGCTTATTTTTATCCTGCAAAATAACCTTAGGCTAAGATTATGCTTTTCTGTTTGGGTCTATGATAGTCACGTAATTTCTTTTTCTCATTCATAATTTTAAAAATGACTTCCTACCAATGTTTGAAGTGCAAAGTTGTGTTTGTCGGCATAGGTGAAATTTATCATTCTATCCACTGACCAACATATGAAACTCTCGGCATTGGCATCAACACACCGAAGCAAGAGAAGTCTAAACAAAGGGAAAAAAGAAATAAAGAAGAAAGATCGAAAGAGAGGAGGAAGAAGTTACTAGGGGAGAAAGAGGGCACGTTTGCATGATTGTACCATGTGTGGTTGCTGCTGCAAGCGGCAAATACCACAAGGCCTTTGGGATGTGGGTGGTCATGGACAGTGAGCGACGGACGACCATGTGTAGCCGATTGGTGGCCACAAATGGTTGACAATCATAGGGGATTGCCGGATGGGAAGGGGAGTAGGCACAATGGGTGTTCGCGGATGGTATTCGTTAAGCAGTCGTAAGCATGGGGCGGGGGTATAGGTGGGGGGTATACATGTTGATTTTGAGTGAACAAAGACAAGAAAGCAGAGAAACAAAATGACCAACACTAAAATATTTGAATAACTAAATAATTTCTAACGTTAAAAAATACAACCTAATCTTAATCATCATATGTATCTAATAAAACTTTATTTAACCTGAAATTATACCATTATAAAACTCAAAATAATAATTTCATTTAATTTAACTAGATATCTAAAAGATTATAAAAAATAAAATTTAATTAGATATCTAAAAATAATTTTAAATATAAAAAAATAAATATTATTTAATATTGGGAAAGTTTTTTTTTTTTTCATATTCTATCAGTTGTAATGTTGGAAGATTAATTATGATTGCAATAGATGTGAACTCATTAGACAACATTAACTTATTTTCAGAAAATTCTAATTTCAAATTTAATTTGATTATATCAAAAAATCTTAAATCTGAAAATTTCAAATTTTATTTAGCTGAGTTCCAATTGAATTTCATGTACTTAATTTTTAGAAATTTCATGATTACAAATTAACTTAATTACAAAATTTTAAATATAGTATTCCATTCCTCAAAATTTTAAAAAAATTGATTTTTTTTATTTCATAATTATAATTACATAGAACCAATAAAATTAAATTAAAATTCAAAATTGTTTCACCTAATCCAATAGTTTTTTTATTTAGGATTTTATTAGGGGTGTTAAAAATGGATCCGACTCACCAACCCGACCTGAGTTGACATGACAAATATCGGGTTAGGGTTGGGGGTTTTTGGATTTGGATCAAATCGGGTTGGACCCGAATTTGACTTGGAAAAAATTTTCGGGTTCGGGTTGACCCGGGTTGGCTTGAATTTAGGGTTTTAAGGTTTAGAATTTATGATTTAGCATTGATTTGATATTTTTCGTGTCGACTTGGGTCAGGTTGGCGGGTCGGGTTTATTTTTGACATGGTTTAGACAATTAAACTCTTAATTTAAATATTTAAACCCATGTCGATTGGATTGGTTGAGTTATTCTAGTTGGTCGGGTTATCCGAGTTTGAGTTCGGGTTTATAGTTTTCAAGTTGGTTCGGGTTCGGGTTTAGGTTTAGGTTCAGGATGAATTTTGTTTTTTTAATACCCTTGCTTCAACCCGATCTAAATCCACCCGAATTGACACCCGTAGGTTTTATCATACTAAATATAAAAAATAATATTTAATGCTAAGTTCTTATCAAATGCTTATACATCAATTTCACATAATTACATAAAAATAATGTATTAAAATGAAAAAAAATTGAAACCCTATCAGCACGACATGATATTGTATCAAAATCATATCATTTTGACCTGAACTCCGTCATGGCTCAATTCTCACCATTAAAACACTAATCAGCTTATTGAAAGGCAATTTTGTTTTCCAGAAATCTATACAATTATGTTTGGTACCCCTCACTTCAGTCAATAATTAAGATTTCCTACTCTATTCCCTTATCCCGATGCAAGATCCATTCTGATTGATATGTTTACTCAAGTGGTCATTAACCAATGCCTTTCATTTGAGCCATAGAAATTTTTTCTTGCGGTCATGTTTATTTTCTCTAGCTGCTCCATCATGGAGCCCTATGATTTCACCAAGGCAAAGGAATCAAGGGCGTCAGATTCCTTCTCTTTTATATCAAATTATTATCCCATGGAATTTTGTTGTTTATATGATTACATATTTATTCCACTGCTAATTCTATTGCATTTTCACATAGTAGAAAAGAATATATAATTACATATATCAACTTGCCTATTGCTAACTGTTTTGTTTTCAGCCTTTTTAACTCATATAACCCTCGCACGTTGATGTCTACGGCATATTACAGAATGGATCTCTATCAGCGACCATTGCCTGAGGTACTTGTCAAAACATCCAACTTGAATATACATTGCTATGAATGTTTTTCCTAGATTCAATGTGACGGGATAGGTTGGTGGTTCATTGCATTCATGGCCAAGAAAATCCATAGTCGATTCATCTAATTTTGTTACAATGATGTAAAGGTACCTGTCACAAGCTTTTTTGGCTCGGTCATGAAAACAATTCACACTGATGCAGCCTATATGGGTTTGTCTATTCCACCAAAAACTGAAGCTCAATTTTTGCCGGGAGATGGTGGGAATCACCAATTGAGAATTGAAAATGAACCTGATCTGGAGAAAGATGGTAACAAGCAAACAAAGGTATTTTCCTCCGGCCTATGTTTTCTGTTTGAGGACTGTATGTAATAATTCACAATCAACAGGAATTGCATTGTATTTACCACGAGTGGTTGAATCTTCTACAAGAGAGATTTGAGAACACAGACGCTGAGTTACTCTTCAGATATGGTTTTGGGACTATGGTTTTCTTGTTGACAATCTCTACTTGGCTATTGGCATAATCATCGACTGATTTGCATTTGACCTGATTCATCGATCTGTCTGCCAGAAACCACAACAATCACCGATATTCAAATTCAAAGCAAAGGGAGATGGAAATTTGCGTCAAAATGTCCATATGGCAGAATGACAATCCAATCGCTGTTCTTCTGTTGTAATGTTTTGAATTAGATGAACTTTTGCACCTGTTAAAGGAGATGTTTGTTCCTGAAAACAAATGATGTAAAATGACTTTCATGAACTTCACTTCAAAATCAATCCACATGTTTTGTTTGAATTGACTTCATGAATAAAGTATAGATCTGTTTTTAAGCAACATCTTGCCATAAGCACTAAATGGTTGTAGATCTGTGTTTATGCACAATAGATTGTAAAGGTCTTATATGCAAATATGATTCAAAGCTTAATTTGAGGTTCACAGCCAGATGAGAAAGTTGCATTGATTCCGGAGGGGCTAATTGAACCTTGTTTAGATCACCTGAGGCGGTTCCACTTAGGTTGAGATAAGATTGCATGGCATTTGAATTTGCTTGATTCTAAGTAGGGGTGTAAATGAACTAAGCCGTTCATGAGTTATTCGAATTTCGATTCGCTAAAAGCTTGTTTGAGCTTGTTTAATGAGGCTCATTAAGATAAATAAATCAAGTTCAAGCTTTACAATATTCGGCTCGTTAGCTCGTGAATATGATTGTTAAACTCATGAATAAACTTTTACATAAAAAAATAATAGTCTTGAGATTGAATTTATAAATTTTACACTCTACTTATGTAATATAGAGGTAAATATATTAAATTTGTTAATTAGAATAAAATTATAAATTTTAATAAAAATATTTTACTTTTCTCTAAATATATCATTTATTTTTTTAATCAATATTTAAATTTATAATTATTAAGATTGTTTAAGCTCGATAAATGTTCAAATAAGTTTGTGAGCTATGAATATATTCGTTAAATAAAACTCGAGCTCGGTTCGATTATAAACGAGTCAAACTCAAATATTCAAGAGTTCGGCTTGCCTCGATTACACCCTTAATCCTAAGGAGGACTGGTGTTGGTTGTTGAACTTGCATGAGATAGAGGTAATTGGTGAAGGTGAATATGGTGAGCTGCCTTTTGTTAAGGATCGGTTTGGTTGGAAGTTATCCTCGGTTAAGTGGTCTCAGTTGTCGAAGAGAGTATGAGTTGAGGTGTGGATTGAAGAAGGAAACTAAGGAGGAAAAAAATCGCCAAGGAAAAAGAAAAGGAAAAGGAAACGGGAATGCCTTCTCCTTAGCTCACTTATCAAGTAAATTCAGAGTAGAGCTTGTGCACGCTCAAAGGATTATAGTGATTGCAACATGAACAGCTATATTGTTAAACAATTAAGGCAAGGTTCCTTGTTGAGGTTGAAAAGCTAAATTCCGGGGGTTGATGTTTTTCTTCCTTCACCTCCCTCAACTCCAATAAAGTTTCCTTTGGATAAAGGGCCTTAAATAAGGCAAGAAATATGACCTCTTAAATTGTAGAAATATTAATAAGTGAATTACTATTTAATTCTTAGTTATGGTAGACTTAGGACATTTTTCTATAGTGGAATGAAAACTTATATATATAGTTAATCTAGGGCTTTGAAAATGTTCCACTAGAAAAATTTCTTTGTTGAAGGCGGAATAACCTCTTACAGACGTTGACAACTCACAAAAAAGACTGGGAAGTAATTACAAGACTTGTAGTTAAGTTGTTCTTGAATTCCTAGCTCCAGGAATTTTTTTATAGCCTCTGGAAAAACCTATCCGTTGTTTGGAAGCGTCTTCAAGAGGATCCAAGGTGCCTCCAAGAGGATAAACTTTTATCCTCAACTTAACTGTAGTCATTGCTAATAGATAAGCATGGTTAAAGGCTCCTTCAATAAACTCGAAGATGTCTTCGTACTACTCATGTGAGGCGCTTCCCAAGCCATTGGAGGCGCCTGTCATGAAGCAGATAAGCCTTCCTTGTGAAGGCGTGAGGGAGCCTCCAAGCCTCTTGGAGGTGCCTTCCATGAAGCAGATCAGCTTTTGGTTGATCTTCTTCGTGAAGGTGATGTTTCAGTTAACTGAAGTTGAGCCCACTCGAACCCAACTCCGACTTTTTTCTAGATCAGACTTCCTCCCGGCTTCTTGTCCATCGAACGTTGCACACGTCCTTCTTGTCCACCGGTGTACTCTTTCATAGCTTTTCTTCTGTCGGATGTACCGAACCCGTTGACTCACTTCCCACATCATAGTACTTCTCGTCCGCTGCGTCTTCCGCTTGACTTTTTATGCTCTTAAGTTTCTGCACACTTAGACACAAGGTATCAAACACAAACATAACCTAATTTAACTCGGTTAATCATATCAAAACTACTATAGATACTTACATACTGATGGAGTGAGAACGAAGTCGGTAGAGTAAGCCGGAAGGACTTAGTGCATTTGAGGGATAAAAAAGTGGGAGAAGATCTGCTCAAGTAAACTCTGCGAGATGAGTTCAGTGACCTTGTAATTGAGATGAAGGGTAGAACGTCAGTTTAGGCATATTAATTTTAATAAACTTGAGTCAGAGTTTTAGGAGACCAAAATAGGATTCTTGATGACCATAACTCCAGTCGATCGAAAATGAATTTGGTCGACCAATGCACACGAGAAGTATTTTTCTTCTTTGAACAGGTTTATAATTGGCCGATTCAGGAGAGGTCCTGTCGGTCGAAAACGGATTCAATTGATAGAAATACATGTGGAGCATGATCTGGCTTAGATCCTACTTCCTCCGTATTAATCCTGGGGTGGATTAGCAGGGGTGCTAAGATAAACATATTCGTCTTTTGTCATCATGATCTGACTCGGATCCGAATGAGACAGTCAGAGATCCACTTTGATCAGGACTTCGAGCAATCGAAAGGGATCTAATCAACTGAAAGGATGTCAAATCAATATTAGTTAAACAAGATTTGTGGATGAAGCTAACAGAATGAGTCAGCATGATTCATATGACCAGATTTCGATGATACTACAAAAAGGATGCCCTGTCCCTTCCTCATCAATGATCTTCCTTTCTTGTTCTTTCTTTCTCTTTCTTGATAAGAATATAAAATAGGATTCAGATGCAAAGTAAAATACTAGTTTTTTTAAGCATCAAGTTGATTCTTTTTTTATAATTATATAAAGTAAAAATTGACCATCTTAATACTATTAAGTAAATCTTTATAATAAAAATATATGAAAATTATTATTGCATTAGATTAATTTTAATGATTATAGACAAAATGTATTCACATTTGTTATGATTAATCTTTTGAAGTTAATTATTTCAATTATATTATGAGACCATTTCTTCCCTTTAAAATAGGGTTGAATAATTTAAGATATAAAAAATAATTTTAATTTTTCATATGAAGTAAAAAAGTAAAAATTGTTTATGATGATTTCCTTAAATAAAATATTTGAACTTTAAGTTTTTTTAAAACATGATAGGTTATTTGATAGTGATGGTTTAGATTTATTTTCAGAATTAATTTTTTTTTTAAAATAATAAAATCAAAATTAAACAACAACACTTAGATATTAAATTTCATACAAAAATAATATTTTTTCCATTACATTGAAAATACTACTGACAATATATCTTAAATAATATCTCAAGATTAGTATAGCTTCGAAAAAAAGAAATTTTAAAGTTAAAATTAATAAAATCTTATTTATGTTCAATAATATCTTATTAACTTTGCTTATGACGGATCAGTCTGTATAAAGGAGGAGAGTTACGTTAGGTTGTCAGCAAGCGTTAAAACTATGACAAATGTTCAATAAATAGATTCATTAAACTATTGTGCTAGTGTTAGGTTGTTCTCCGGAAGGAATGTGTTATAGGATCCGACTGTAACGTTTCGACAAGGACGACTACATCTCTAGAATTCGGATGTAGTACTAAATATACAAGAGTTTGCATTGGAGGGTCCGACTATAACATATCGGCAAGGACCACTACATCTCCATGAGAACTTGGGTGTAGTGTTAAATAGGCAAAAGTTCTCACACCATAGGTTGGATTTGGAACATGAAACATAGGAATCCTCACTAGTAAGTCAATGGAGGTAGTGGATACGATGATTAGGAAAAGAATTAATATTTATATTAAACACTTACTAGTCAATCGTAGAAATTTTATCGAGTATATAACATTTATATGAAAATAAATGAGAGTATTAAGAGCGTCATCTTAGATAAAGCTCTAAAAAAAAAAAAAAAGTATACTTCACCATATATTCAAAAATATATCTTAAATATTCTTACCAACCAAGTGAAAATCAAGATTCGTAAAGAAATCGGGTATGCAAAATTCTACATTTTAGTTGATGAAGCAATTAGAGATACATCTAACAGGAAGCAAATGATTATTGTATTAAGATTTATGGATATTGATAGTTTTTTATAAGAGCATATTTTTGTCATTATACATATGACTGATACAACTGTTACAATACTTAAGAAAGAAATATCTGTCGCTCTTGATTGTTATGACTTGCATATCCACAACATGGGGGGATAAAGATATACTGGTGCTAGCAATATGTGTGACTTTTGGAATGTATTACAGACTCTTTTTTTGAAAGATTGTTCATGCTCATATTATTTATATTATATTATTTTTCTCATTAACTTCAACTAACATTAACTACAACTGCTAGGATATCGAGTATCCTACTAGATCCTTATTATTTAGGCTCATGCCTAAACGTTAGTGAGATTAGACCTTCCTGCATATCATTACATTGTTATACCTTGTTGACCATTATCTCTCATTCGTGGTTGAAAGAGTCATCAGCAACCGTTGTCATATTCTATCAACCATTGTCTTCCATCCATAGTTGAGAGAATCGATAGCGAGTGTTGGTATATTCCTTATTGGAACCTTGACACCGCTAGAGGGGGGTGAATAGCGTCTCACCCAAATCATCCACTACAAGAAAAAAGTCAAACAACAACGGTTTTTCACCGTTGTCGTAGGCCATTTTGAACTATTGTTAACGGCCGTGTTGTTAAAAGGGGTGGCAAAAGACAACAGTTTTTAACCGTTGTCTTTGAAGGCAAAGACAACATTTTTTACAACGGTGAAAAACTGTTGTCTTTTCCTTCAAAGACAACAGTTTTTCACTGTTGTCTTTGAGCGTCTACCTTTAATAACAGGGTCTTCAACAACAGTTTTAAACTATCTACGACAACGGTGAAAAACCGTTGTCTTTTTTAGAAAAAAAATAAAAAAAAATTAATACACAATTTTCCAATATTATAAATCATTCAAAATACTAAATTTCAAAATAAAATTTAATATACAATTTTCTAACATTCAAAAATAATATTTATAACATTCTGAAGAAATTTCATAAGCAACCAACAAAATTTCATAAGCAACCAACAAAATGATAACACTTTTAAAACAAAGGTAGAACAATATAACACAAGATTTTCTACTTAGATGTCGGTGAAGAGGAGGGATTGCAGCTCCTAGTGCTCCTTAATTTGTTAAAGTCTCTTCATTTTTTTAGCTTGCCGGCATTCTTCCTAATACTCTTGAGGACACCTAAAAAGAGCAGAATGAAATTATACAATCCTGTGCACAAGAACTATGTAATTCTAAGTGGTGGATCATGTCTGTCACAAGTTCGCCACTAATTTTTTTGACCATTATGCACAGATTGTAGACAAGCATGAAAATAAGCAGAACCATAAATATAAGCGAATAAAGGATACCTTTCAATCTTCGAAATCTTCTTTTCTGGTTGGCCCGTCTCCTTTTCCTCTCTTCTTTTGTTAACTCTGCCTCTTCTTTGATGTTTCCTTTTCCATGAAAAATCTCCTCAGGGGCAAGCATAGCCGCATCTGAGACGACCAATGGAGCAACCTGCAAAACCATTGTATTTCAGTGACTCGAAACTGTTTTTACCATAAACTAAAAGACAACTCCAAAAGATATTTTTACCTCTTCCATTGCTAGAGCAGGTACATTGACTTATATAGACATATCCTCAATAACCTACATCATAACTTATGGTCAATCAAGAAATAAATACTAAAATATGAAGTCACAAGAATATGAAGTCACAAGGAATACAAAATATGAAGTCACAAGACTGAAATACTAACTAAGATCAATAAGTTGTCAAATTTTGTATCAATGATGGATTCCTTCTGAATTGAGCATTAAGCTTCATTCCAAACAAAAAGAGAAAAAGAATGACTGTACAATAGGTATTACCTTCTTAATAGAGAGAATTAAATTGTGGATGAATCTAGGTGCAGCGCAGTTGATTCCAATAGCAACGACTTTGTTGCATGAATCAGCCAGAGAAACACATTCAGCCATAGAATCTCCACTAACAACATTAATCCCATCCTTCGAAGTGAAAGAAAACTAAGCTGGAATTTTTGTGTCACACTCCAAAAGAAGTTCAACATATGCCTGTAAAAGAAGTCATAATTAGGATCCACTAAAAGGAACATCTTGAGCAAAATAAGAATCTCAAGTCTAGGGTTCCACTAAAATCAAGCTTCTTAATATTTGCAGTAGATTCTTGTAACAAACTCTGTTCTGAATTTCTGTTTTAGCTAAATCCTATCCAAAGCCTCAACTATTTGTGCCACTTTACTCTTTGGTATTGAGTACCCCAAGTACCTAAATGTGCAACGAAGGAAGAGCAGGAACCATTGCTTAGCTCTACAAATACATCAAAAGATACTTGAGCTTCAAGTTTATTTGGAATTGTTTCAAAAGCAATTATATTAGCTCCAGCTTCAGAAAGAACCTCAAGCCTTCTCCTGTGAAAATCTTTGACGATTTCCACAGTAATTTCTTGGCCATAGTTTCCACTACAAACAGAACAATCACATGATCATCTAATGAAGACCTCCATATCATACTGTAGTCCCGAGCAGCATTAACAAGATGCACCTGTACTCAGAACCATCTGCTAGATATGCTCCATAGCTTCCTATTGATGCAGCAACCAACACAGGACGCTGCTTCAGGTTGACTGCGCCCTCACTGAATCCATAGCTTCCTATTGATGCAGCAACCAATAGCAGGAGGAGGGGGGCACGATTTTTACCGTAGCCTTCGAGGTTCTATAAAATTCACAACTCGCTATAGCATATTTATAAATTATAGAAGCATAATGAAACGATCCTAAAAAACCCAAGATACTACAAAATACACTACAGAGGTGAGAGTGGCACTGTTCCGAAAAGCAACGACTTGTCTCTTTGCCCTCCCGCTTAAAATGCTTGGGGGGGGAGTAAGAGTTGTCAGCAAGAACGCGCAAGTTATGATTCTGACAAAGTAGATGTCAGCTTAGCTCTAGATCAATATAAATGAAGAAAACAGACAGTACAAAGAAGTAACAAAATCTTCCTCTTTTCAAAGAAAGAGCATAATGCAACCAGAACAATACCAAACAAGCATACCTATGAAGAAAGTGGCTAATCTTTTGAGACGACTGCACAATATATAACGTGTTGACCCTTATCCTCCACTTGGATCCTTCCACACTTCACAGCATTTACCTATCCAAAGTAAGCAAGGTTCACACCTCACCATGAAAAATCATAATTTATAGCAATAGAAGAACAAACGCTTCCTCATCAACAACACTGATAGGGCTTCACAAAATTTAGTCACGAACCCTAACTAATAGTCAAAAAAGAGAAGGAAACTCATTCTGCTTGTCATTATCAGAAAGCCACTGCATGTATAAGAACAAGAAGACAAAAAAAAAACATTTTTTTGTAAAATACATAATAGTCATAAGGGCGCCTTTGAACTCCTCCTCAAAGAGATCCACAATAGTCTTGCCGGCCCACCTGTTCTTAACCTATATTGACTCAAGCGTTAGCTCAAACTTACGTGAAGCATCAAAATGAAAGAATCGAGCGAAGAAAAGGATACAGGTCTATTTTGTTTACGTGCTCGTCGTCCCCCTCATCATCGAGATGGACCGAAAAAAAGATCCAGCATCCATCACTATCTGAAAACAAAGACAGTTTTTTAAGTCATAAAAACTATAATGGAAGAAGAATGATGGTACAAAAGAGCAAGTTAATCACAAAAAGGGCAAGATAAACTAGTAGATTGCATGTCTGTTAAGAATAACACTTCTATTCTTGATGAGCAAAGAATTCATCTAACAGTATACTCACTGCCGCACAATACAGGACGCCCAAATGCTAATTATTAACAGATCAGCAATCAAGATCAATTGTTTAGGCAATCGGAGGATAGCATCAAAATTCATCTATCTTTTACCCTAAATCTACGTTCATCAGAAGGAGTCATTGAAAACAACCAAATGGGATCACCCTCCATGAAATCCAAAACATGATTCAAATCAACATGAAAGAAAACTGAAGTATTTGTGGCTCATCAAACAAAATCCGACTACCTTAAAGCTAAACGAAGCATGGGGTTGGATCGCTTCTGTCTCAGGCGTGCCCTTTTAGGAAGGTAGGGTCGCCGGGGGGGGGGGGCACCGAGGAGGGCGGACTGCTGCATCTCCAGATTGTTGATCTGCTGCTCTCGGTCCATCTCGATGATGAGGGGGACGACGAGCACGAGGAAAAAAAAAGGAGAAGGGGCAACAGGTTTAGGGCTTGGAGAGGAAGGAGGAAAAAAAACGTGAAGTAGGTGAAGAGATCATAGGTTGGACGAAAATCCTTAGGGATTGAGAAGGTAAAGGGGGGAATGCGGCGGCAAAAAATTTCGAGGAGAGGGAAAGAAAAAACGCGGCGGTAAAAAATGACGAAGGGAAAAAACGGCGAAGGAAAAAAAATAAGGGTATTCAACAACACTTAATAGACAACGGTTTTCAAAAACCGTTGTCGTAATCCTAAAAAAAACGCACATAGACAACAATTTTCAAAAACTGTTGTCATAGCAATTAAAAACTGTTGTCGTAGACCAAAAAAAACATAAATAGACAACGGTTTTTAATATCCGTTGTCGTAAGAAAAAAAAACTACTAAAAGACAACAGTTTTTATTAAAACCGTTGTTAAAAGGTAAAAAGTCAACAGTTTAGCATAAAACCGTTGTCGTTTGAGTGCTGTTGAATGAACATTTTCTTGTAGTGGTCACTTCCTATACTTGTTAGTACGCAGCGGAAAACAAAATACAAATACTAACAATAGAAAACAAATCTAACACATTGATTTAACGTGGTTCGGAGATAAAGCTCCTATTTCACGGCTGTTCGTAAGGTGGATGATCCCGATCCGTCGGTGGATGATTCCCCGGAGAACTTCCGGCTAGCTCACGTAGCTCCTTGTGGGTGGAGAAACCTCGCCACAACCTTGTACAAGCACGCTAGATCACTTGGGCACTTGGAGACTCTAATTAGGATTAACCACCACTAATTTCGTCAACCTTAACCAAGCTTCCAATGCTTGGTTATATAGGCCACAAGTTAGAAAACCCCGCCTACCAGTCGACTGCCAAAACTAGCAGTCGACTGCTCTCTGTGAAAATTCGACTGTTACATCTCAACGACTAGATACCAGTCGACTGCCAAAACTAGCAATCGACTGCCCTCTGTGAAAATTCGACCGTTACATCTCAACGGCTTGATACCAGTCGATTGCCAAAACATGCAGTCAACTGCTCTACACTGACCGAACGAACAGAACCATTCTGTTTGCACCAGTCGATTGCGTGGTCGACTGTACCAGTCGACTGCTAAAACATACAGTCGACTGCTACAGTACTGCTGCAGTAAAACCCTAGAGTCTAGGATTTGACCGTCGAGTACATTCGCTCAGCACTCATCCTCGTCCAACCAACCTAGACTTAGCCTTTTAGCCTCCTCCATCAGCCTTGCGTCCCTCGGATGCCTCCCCATCCTTCACGTCTTGCCTTCTGGAGCTTCCATCGGCCTTGTCATTGTTGTCGAGTCTTTCTTTGCCAAGAGGTCGCGCATCTGGGACTTCATCCATTGTCAAGTCACACTTAGACTTACGTTGCCAAGACTACATGCTTGGACTTACATCACCAAGACTCATCCTTGGACTTTTCTCCTTTGCCAAGATCACACTTGGACTTTCCTTGTTGTACCTGTATCCTACACACTCACATTGCATATCAAATTACAACAATAATCCTAACTTAAACTTTTGCCTAAACATCAAAACCTAGGGTCACTAGATTGCTCCAACACTATCTACCATTGTCTCTCATTCGTGGTTGAGAGAGTCGTCATGACCGTTGGTATATCTTGTCGACTATTGTCTCCTATTCGTAGTTGAGAGAGTCATCGGCGATCATGATATATACAACTACCCACAAGACATTCATGGTAGCGAGTTCGCGTGCAGTTGATAACTAGATAGCTACGTATATACCTTGTCTGCCCACAAGATGTATGTGATAGCGAGTTTGCCCGCAAACAGTGATTATTTACTTATCCTGATTGTCTGCGGGACCATTTGTGGTAGAGCTCTTCTCCTACAGTTAGTGCTTGTTATATGTCTGTTATATATCAGTCATGTATTTGCTCATACAGATTTAGATGTATTTTATGCACTTCTGATTTATTGATTATACTTGGTTGAGCAGGTTAGTGGACCGTTATGTTATTGGTCATGTTTTTGGATAGTAGGTGATTATATTGATGCTCTTATTTTATAGTAAGTATTTTACTTGAGACTGTTAGGACCAAAAGTAGCTAGAGGGGGGGGGGGTGAATAGCTCGTCGCGTTCGCTCGGTGCTTGACGTTGCTCGGCGTTGCTTGGCGTTGCTTGTTTCTTCAAGACTATGCAGTGGAAATACAAAGAAACAATCACACAACGCTAACACGGTTGGTTTACTTGGTATCCACCTCACAAGAGGTGACTAATCCAAGGATCCACACCAACACACACACCCTCCACTAAATAAAACTCTCCTTTATGGTAACTACCAAGGGCGGAGAAGCCCTACAAGACTCAATACAAGAAGAGAAGGAAAGGATACAAGAAATACAAGCTTACAAGCTTACAATGAGTATAAACCCTAACCCTAGCTTCTCTTCTTGGCTTTGATCCGCCTCTTGACTTGGAAAACTTCCAAGATCCTTCAAGAACTGGCGATCTGAGCTTTGTGAGTGCTGTGGAGGAGTTGGCGAGAAATCTGGAGTGAATCGGAGAAGAGATTACCGAAGGAAATGAACGCCTGCGGCCTTTATCGACGCCAACGGTCGGATCCCGATCGATTCGAATGTTCCCAATCGATCGGGGAGGCTTTGGATCGATCCACGGATCGATCCAGAGCGCCTCTGTGCTCTGGAAAAGCGCCTGGATCGATCCACGGATCGATCCAGCGCTTATCGCGCAAAGCAGCCGCGTCCCAATCGATCCACTGATCGATTTGGACATCTGGATCGATCCACGAATCGATCCAGAGGCTCTCTGTTCGCTAGGAAAGGCCTGGATCGATCCACTGATCGATCCAGCACTTGGTTTTTGCCCAAAACCAAGTCCCAAGCCTCTCAAACCAACATCCGGTCAACCTTGACCTGTTGATACATCATGCCTAGCATCTGGTCACTCCTTTGACCTGCTAGGACTTCCCACCAAGTGTCTGGTCAATCCCTTTGACCCACTTGGACTTTTCTCTTCGTGCCAAGTATCCGGTCAAACCCTTGACCTTACTTGGACTTCCATCAGATGTCTGGTCAACCTTGACCCATCTAGATTTCCTCGTGCCAAATATCCAGTCAATCCTTTGACCTACTTAGACTTCCCAACACCAGATGTCCAATCATCCTTGATCCATCTGGATTTTCCCTTGCCTGGCTTCACTCACCAGGACTTTCACCTAGCTTCACTCACTAGGGTTTTCCATCTGCCTAGCTTCACTCACTAGGGCTTTCACCTGGCTTCACTCACCAGGACTTTCACCTAGCTTCACTCACTAGGGTTTTCCTTCTGCCTGGCTTCACTCACCAGGACTTTCACCTAGCTTCACTCACTAGGGTTTTCACCTGGTTTCACTCACCAGGACTTTCACCTAGCTTCACTCACTAGGGTTTTCACCTGGTTTCACTCACCAGGACTTTCACTCTGCCTGGCTTCACTCACCAGGACTTTCACCTAGCTTCACTCACTAGGGTTTTCACCTGGTTTCACTCACCAGGACTTTCACTCTGCCTGGCTTCACTCACCAGGACTTTCACCTAGCTTCACTCACTAGGACTTCCCTGTCAAGTATCCGGTCAACCTTGACCTACTTGACTCTTCTTCAATCAATTTCTTATTGTCAAACATCTAAACTCAAACCAAGACTCAGCTTGATCACCCAGGTCAACCTTGACCTGAGGGATGTTGCACCAACAATCTCCCCCTTTTTGATGTTTGACAATACCACAATAACACTTACAATACCACATGTAAGTTAGGCTAATCCTATAGCCTCAATCTTCATGCCACTAGGTAATGAACATATAAATTAAGCTCTTCATTCTCCCCCTACGAGGGCACACTCCCTCTAGGTAATGAAAGCCTAACTTACACCCATTCATAGGTCCTTTCATTCTCCCCCTATTGGCACACATCAACCCATCTTTGGGCACACATCAACCCATGCCCCAATTTTGGGTACACATCAACAAATCCATTTGTTGACGACTCTCCCCCTGAAGAGTTACTCATCATTGTTCACAACATCACTCGTTGTGATCAACACGATAATGAAGGTCCCATACCCTTCATTTATCCTTAACTTCTCCCTCAATGTAGACAAATGCCCATCCTTGAGCATTATCCACTTGAAGCCACTTGAACAATGAGGATATCCACTCCCCATTAAAGTTCAAATGCTCAACCTTGAGCATGTTCTTAACGGAAGGTTGACCACCTTCCAAAGTTCATGAAAAATAATTTTCATGTCTTTAAAGAGTCTCTCCCCCTAAAGACATGGTTGTAACTTCTGTCATTGCACCAACAATGACTTGGAATCCCTAAACCTTTAGGAAACCCAAATTTAGAAGTTTTGAGGTTCAAATACTCAAAATTTGAAACAAACCTCAACCTAAACTTCAATGAAGCCTTCCTTAACCAATCCATCCTTGTTTTCACATGAAAACACCCTTTGTGTGTATACAAATATATTTTAGGGGTTTGAAATGGTTACCTAGACTCAAAGAGGTTCAAAGATGCTGAAATCAAGCCTTCCCAGCCAAAATCAGCAACTTGGATCGATTGGAGTTGGGTTCCAATCGATTGAACCTTTCTGAATCGATCCACTGATCGATTCAGACTACCTGGATCGATCGGCTGATCGATCCAGCGAGCTTCTGCTCGCGGGAGTCTTGCCTTCTGAATCGATCCACGGATCGATTCGGGCACTCCAATCGATCCATGGATCGATCGGAGCTCTGATAGTTGCTGAAATTCCATTTCAGTCAACTTCAGAAACCCCTAGAAAATTCTACAAAAATCCAAAAATCATGAAATTTCGTGTAGACATTATTTAGGGCATACTTAATCATGGAAAAATAGCTTTCTATGAAAATACATCATATTTTCAAAGATTGACACAAACTCGAAAACTTGCAAAAACTTTAGTGTTTTTCTTCAAGTTTGTGTCTAACTATTCAATGGTGATTACTATCAAAAGATAGCCTTCACCAAGGTTTTCCAAAAACATTTTAAAAACATTTTCAAAACCAATATCCCATCATGTTCCTTGGGCATAATGCACATGACTTGTACATTAACTTTCCCAATGATGGGAAAACACATAACTATGTGTTTTGATGAACCTAAAACTCAAAAGAATGCACTAAATCAACATCTTGAGTTTTGTTCATCTTCCTAACATCTCACTTGTATCTAATGTACACTAAAACACGGACAAGTCACCTTATAGTCCTTGTGAGATGTGGGATTTTGATTTTTCCCTAATCTAGGGATCATGCATATCTATCTAGGCATTCTAGAGATATTAGACATCCACCTAGGATGTCACTCGTTAATAAGTGTTGTTAAATGCCATTTGTCCTTAATTACAAGGAATTAAACTTAATGCATGATAATGTTATGACATACATCAAAATAAAATAATTTTCAAAAGAAAAATATTCTATAACTACATGATGTATGAATGTCATGACATGGTATTTTTGGATTTTTCATAATAAAACATGAATGCAAAACTAGACATGATGTCATGGAATATGATGGGCAAACAATCATGGCAAGATTTAACATAAATAAAATATACCTAGATTAACTATCTAAGTATCCTTAAAGTCTTAGCTAAACTTACAACTTAAACCTAGATTGCCCTAAAGTGCTTCAAGAGAATGCCAAAGCCTAAATTGGCATTTCTAATTTCCTTGATTTAATGTATGCCAATTGAAAATAAACATGTCCTCAAATGTTGGCATATTCCATTTTTCCTCAAGAGTGATTACATAAATCAAGGCCCGGATTGCCTTAAATTTCCAAGAGAATACCAAAATCCCAACTTGGTATTTCTCAAGGTTTTCCCAATTTGTGCCATTTTAAGATAAAATCAAATTTTCACCATTAGACACATTTTACTCTTTCAAGGAGTAATCAATAGGTCCATTTCATTTTCAAAGGTTAACTAAAACCTTGAAAATGCTCCTTGAGTGTCAATTTCCTCAAAGTTGGGTTAACTACCCTTCTAATCGGAGTTGACACTCTCTAACCCATCTATGGGGTAGAGAAGATGCTCCTAGGAACCCAACACCTATTGGTGCTCCTTGGATGCTCTAGGTATTCACTAGGGATAACTTCCCTAGATATCTTCCTAGTGACCTTGTTGGGCTTCTTAGAAGCCTTGGTCACACTTTCTAGGTCAACTCTAGGGATTTCTTCCCTTGTGACCTTCTTTGTGACCTTCTTTGACTTCTTAGAAGTCTTAGTCACATTTGTTGCAAAAATACTCTTAGGGATATCTTCCCTTGTATCTTTGACTTGACCTCTAGACTTAGGGTTTCTTCCATAGCTATATGGAACCCTATGATAACTAGGCACATCCTTTTTAGCTTTGGGTTTGTATCCCAAACCTCTATAGCCATTGGATGACCTTTGTGCTCCTAGCCCTAGGTATTGCTCATTTTGCCCTTTAAGGATATTCTCCATCCTTTTTAGGGTCTTTTCTAGTTTGTCAAGTCTTGACCTCAAGACTTGATTTTCTATCATTAAATCCTTAGGTTTTGGTCCATGAGCATTTTTGATCTTGGGCATGTATCTATTTTCCTTAGTGTTCCCGCCCAAGTGTCTATCTACCTTCCTAACCTTAGGTTGGGTAGTTTTGGCATGTAGGGTCACATGTTTTTCCTTAAAGCCCTCATGTTTTCTATTCTTATGGTAAATTGCATTAAAATGATAAAAGTTAGAACTATCATGCTTTTCACCATAATGTAAGGGGGTAGGCTCAATAAAAGATACATTCTTCTTTACCTTGGAGGCTCCCCCTTGACTAGTGTCTCCTTGAGCCTTGACCACCTTATTCCCCTTGGGGCATTGACTTCAGTAATGCCCCTTTTGATTGCAAGAGAATCATATAATATGCTCCTTGCTCTTCTTTGTGTTGGGGATGATCTCCTTGGGCTTCGCCTTGCCCTTTTGTGCCACTTGGCCCTTCTTCTTGGCCAATTTAGGGCACTTGCTCTTGTAGTGTCCATTTTCCCTACACTCAAAACATATTATATGATTTTTATTTTTAATTGAAACATTTATACCTTTGTGTGTAGGGGTGACATCTTTTCCTTTGGATCCGGAGGTAGAAGCTTCCTCTTGATCGGACCTTGATTCCCCTCCATTTGTTTTTTCTTGACTTGTGGAGGTAGAAGCTTCTTCCTCCCCTTCTTCTCTTGACCCGGATGTAGAAGCTTCTCCTTCTTCTTGATCCGGTGTCACCAAGAATTGCTCCCCCTCAATCCTAGAGGTGGAGGCTTCATCATCTTGAATATGAAACAAGGAGTATGCTCCCTCCTTGTTCCCTTCGTTGCATTCCCTTGAGGATGAAGCTTCTTGGATTTCTTCTTCTTCGGAGGTTGAGCATCTCTCAACCTCGGAGCCCTCCTCTTGGTCTTGCTCCAAAGAGTCACCCTCTCTGGATACTTCTTGCTCTTGTACAGTGGAGGGGATCTCTTCATGAAGCTTGGCCAATTTGCTCCATAATTCCTTTGCATCTTCAAATTCTCCAATTTTGCAAAGGATGGTGCTTGGCAATAAATTTACCAAAAGCTTGGTCACTTTATCATTTGCCTCGCACCTCTGGACTTGCTCTTGGTTCCACTTGCTCCTCTTGAGAACTTTACCCTTTGAATTTCTTGGAGTCTTGAAACCTTCCATTAGAGCAAACCATTGCTCTATCTCCATCATAAGAAAATTTTCGATTCTTGATTTCCAAGAATCGAAACTCGTAGAAGTGTATGGTGGAGCCACCCTTGTGTCAAATCCAAGTCCATCTTGGAATTGCATCTTGAAGTTGAGCTTGATAAAGTCTTGAACTTGAAGAAATTGCTCCAACTTCTTCACCCTCTAGCTTTTCTTGATATGCTTGACCTTTCCGGCGATGATTCCGGTGAAGAGCGGCCTCGCTCTAATACCACTTGTTAGGACCAAAAGTAGCTAGAGGGGGGGGGGGGGGGTGAATAGCTCGTCGCGTTCGCTCGGTGCTTGGCATTGCTCGGCGTTGCTTGGCGTTGCTTGTTTCTTCAAGACTATGCAGCAGAAATACAAAGAAACAATCACACAACGCTAACACGGTTGGTTTACTTGGTATCCACCTCACAAGAGGTGACTAATCCAAGGATCCACACCAACACACACACCCTCCACTAAATAAAACTCTCCTTTATGGTAACTACCAAGGGCGGAGAAGCCCTACAAGACTCAATACAAGAAGAGAAGGAAAGGATACAAGAAATACAAGCTTACAAGCTTACAATGAGTATAAACCCTAACCCTAGCTTCTCTTCTTGGCTTTGATCCGCCTCTTGACTTGGAAAACTTCCAAGATCCTTCAAGAACTGGCGATCTGAGCTTTGTGAGTGCTGTGGAGGAGCTGGCGAGAAATCTGGAGTGAATCGGAGAAGAGATTACCGAAGGAAATGAACGCCTGCGGCCTTTATCGACGCCAACGGTCGGATCCCGATCGATTCAAATGTTCCCAATCGATCGGGGAGGCTTTGGATCGATCCACGGATCGATCCGGCGCTTTTGCTCGAAAGCGCTGGATCGATCCACGGATCGATCCCGCACGCGCTAAGCAACAGCGTCCCAATCGATCCACTGATCGATTTGGACATCTGGATCGATCCACGAATCGATCCAGAGGCTCTCTGTTCGCTAGGAAAGGCCTGGATCGATCCACTGATCGATCCAGCACTTGGTTTTTGCCCAAAACCAAGTCCCAAGCCTCTCAAACCAACATCCGGTCAACCTTGACCTGTTGATACATCATGCCTAGCATCTGGTCACTCCTTTGACCTGCTAGGACTTCCCACCAAGTGTCTGGTCAATCCCTTTGACCCACTTAGACTTTTCTATTCATGCCAAGTATCTGGTCACTCCCTTGACCTACTTGGACTTCCATCAGATGTCTGGTCAATCCCTTTGACCTATCTGTATTTCCTCGTGCCAAGTATCCAGTCAATCCTTTGACCTACTTGGACTTCCCAACACCAGATGTCTGATCATCCTTGATCCATCTGGATTTTCCCTTGCCTGGCTTCACTCACCAGGACTTTCACCTAGCTTCACTCACTAGGGTTTTCCATCTGCCTAGCTTCACTCACTAGGGCTTTCACCTGGCTTCACTTACCAGGACTTTCACCTAGCTTCACTCACTAGGGTTTTCCTTCTGCCTGACTTCACTCACCAGGACTTTCACCTAGCTTCACTCACTAGGGTTTTCACCTGGTTTCACTCACCAGGACTTTCACCTAGCTTCACTCACTAGGGTTTTCACCTGGTTTCACTCACCAGGACTTTCACTCTGCCTGGCTTCACTCACCAGGACTTTCACCTAGCTTCACTCACTAGGGTTTTCACCTGGTTTCACTCACCAGGACTTTCACCTAGCTTCACTCACTAGGACTTCCCTGTCAAGTATCCGGTCAACCTTGACCTACTTGACTCTTCTTCAATCAATTTCTTATTGTCAAACATCTAAACTCAAACCAAAACTCAGCTTGGTCACCCAGGTCAACCTTGACCTGAGGGATGTTACACCAACAGAGACTGCATCCTTTAATCTCCTTATATGTAGTATCATACACTATCTTCTTATATCCACTGAGTTGTTGTACGTATACTCACTACCCTTTGCTTTTCTTTTGACTTTTAGGTTAGCAATTAAAGAATGTGTTGTGTCGCTCAAACGTCTTGGCTGCCAGTTCAACTCGAGTTAGATTCTTCTTTTGGAGTTGATTTATTTTTTGTTCCACTATCATGGTTTATTATTTTCTTTCCCTGATTGAATTATTGAGGTTTTGTTATAATATTATAATTGTTATCTTGTGTAGTTTAGTATGATCACATGTACATGCATACATATACACATCAGTTTTTATGAGTTTAGTGATTTTATATCGTATTAGTGTTTGTGTTGGCTTAAATTGGCTTGGTATCGATTATTTTCTATATTGCCACTAGGGTACTGTCCGATTTGGCCAATAAGTATACCCTTGGAGTATGACATTATATCTATATTGTTTACTTATATATTAAATATAATATATTTATTTAATTAGCAGGTTGATTCACCATATTTTAACTCTTCCTGTTTGTACAGCTACAACGAAACGAGCATTTTGAGCTAGTGTTAAAAAAAGGCGCTAGGCGATAGATGGGCAGTTGCCCTCCGCCTATCACTTGGGCGCTTAGGCTGATTTTTTTTTCAAGAAAACCCTGTCGAATCGATCAATTGATCGATCAGGCAGGGTTTTCTCGACAAATAGAACCGTGTTAAATCGATCAACTGATCGATTCAACACTCCGAATTGATCAGCTAATCGATTCAACACTCCAATAGATCAGTTGATCGATTCAACACTCCTAATCGATCAGCTGATAGATTTGGTAGGACTTTGTTTGTCATAGAATCCTTTTGAATTAATCAGATGATCAATTGATCAATTTAACATGCTTAATTGATCGATTCGGCAGGGTTAGTTTGTTGTAGAATCATGTCGAATCGATCAGTTGATCGATTCTGCAGGATTCTGCGACAATGCAGAATCCTCAAACTGATAATATATTAATATTAATAACAAAATACATAATTTGATCCCAATAGATAGATAAATAGAAATTGAAATACCAGAATAGCAAAAGTATACAAACTAAAAGATCAAAGTTCAAACTACAAATAGAAAGTCTGAAACTGACAAGAAATACAAAATATAGTAAAAGTTTTCCCATAAATCATAAAATAACTTATATAATCTCCTATATCCCTAATTCTTCTTCTAGTTCATCTCCATATTTCTCCAATACTTCCTCTGTATTGGATTCAAACTCAAAATCTATGACATCATCTTCATCTTCTTCATCTGATACAAATTCTTCTTCGTGAAGTTCTCTAACATCTTCAATATTTGTCTCAACATTTTCATTTCCACCATCAACAATTCATCCTTATGCCATAATTGCTTCATTAGCAAGTAGCACATCTACTCATTTTTCTTCTTATCTTCTCTTTTTTTTATGATCTTGGCATTGAATTGAACATAGACTAAATTGTTCAACTTTCCAGTATCTAGTCTATTTCTTTTCTTTGTATGGATCTACATTAAATAAATATATTAATTATTAAGTAAATAAACAATAAGTCAATAAGTAATTACTAATTAAGTACTTTTCCCCTCAAAAGTACTCTAATTTCTCTCACAACTGGAAGAACTTGTAGTTAAAGAAATGATTCTTTTAGTCGTCTTTTGTAATTTAGGTGCACATGTCCAAAAAGATGCCACCATCCAACTAAATAAAAATTGATCAAACAATAACAATAAGCAAAATTAAGAAACAGCAAACAATGAAACAAATAATAAAAATAACAAAATAAAGTACTTAGTTCTTACTTGGATCGTATTTCTCATCATTTTTTATGCATCCAATTATAGTCAATGATCTTCCAAATCCTCCCCCGTCCATTTTGTTGATATACTTAAACAACTCTACATTTACTATCTCACTTTAGCTATCAATATCATTGGAAAAGAATGCTTCAACACAAGTGAATAAGCCATTTGTGACCACTTCTTCACTTCCTATGCTCTGGTCATTGAAGGAGTAATAAAGATTCAAGAGATAGGCCACCAAATGTAGTGGACTATTAAGCCGATTACGACTTTTCTCATCAATAATATCAATAATCGGATGATAGTGAATCTCTTGATTTTTGAATGTCACTTTAATCGCCTCTCTCGCTCTAAGTAATTCTCCATATACAAAACCCATAGATGGCTTCGTATCCCCATCAACAAGACGAAACAACTTAACTAAGGGGGCAAACACCTTCAAGTAAAAACTTACTCCATTCCAAAAAGAAGCACTCATAGTGGTATTATGTGTTGCATTTCCCTTTACACTTTTTGAATGTTTGCATGCATTCCATTCTTCATTAGCAACCATAGATCTTAGTTCACTTTTTTTCTCCATCAAGCTTTGCAAAGTTAGAAAAACAGTTACAAACCATGTTACTCCCAGCCTCATTATGTCCTTTTTTTTAGTAAACTTTCTCATCATTAATAATGTCTTGTGATGTGCATAAATAAAGATTGCCAAGTTCTTTGCCTTCTCAATCACGCCTTTGAATTTTGGTTGGTTCCCAATTCCTTGAAACATAAGATTCACGGTGTGAGTTGCACATGAAGTCCAAAATATATGTGGCATCTTCTCCTTCAACAAATCTTTTGCCGCTATATAATTCGAAGCATTGTTTGTTACCACTTGAATTACACTTTGGGGCGCAACTTCTTCAATATAATACACTTGCCCATGTATTCAAATATATAATTTCAAGCATGTGCTTCATTTGATGCTTCCCTAGAAGAAAGGAAAGTTGTGCCTTCTTTACAATTGACACACAAATTAATGATACTTCTTTTTTTTTTTTTGGTCGGTCCAAGCATCGGTAAAAACTGAGCAATTATTCAAAGACCATTCTTTTTCTTGCTTCTTCAATAGGCTTTTAGTTCTATCTACCTTTTCCTTTAATAAGGGCTCTCTTAATAGGTATTGAGTGTTGGTGCAATTTCCAGTAGGTCAAGGTTGACCTAGTTGACCAAGCGTAAACCTTGGTCATGGTTTCGATGTTTGACAATACAGAAAGACATGTAAACATGGACAATACAGGTGCAGTTGTCCATGCGGAGAGATACTAATCAGGGTCTGATCAGGTTGGATGAAGAAGAGTCAAGTAGGTCAAGGTTGACCGGATACTTGATTGGGAAGTCCTAACTGGGATGTTAGGCAGTCGGGAATTCCTGGTAAGTGAAGCCAGGTGAAAATCCTAGTGAGTGAAGCTAGGTGAAAGTGAAAGTCCTGGTGAGTGAAGCCAGGCAGTCGGGAAATCTTTGTGAGTGAAGCCAGGTGAAAATCCTAATGAGTGAAGCTAGGTGAAAGTGAAAGTCCTGGTGAGTGAAGCCAGGCAGTCGAGAAATCCTGGTGAGTGAAGCCAGGTGAAAATCCTAGTGAGTGAAGCTAGGTGAAAGTGAAAGTCCTGGTGAGTGAAGCCAGGCAGTTAGAGAAAGTCCTGGTGAGTGAAGTTAGGCGCTTGGGAAAGACCTGGTGAGTGAAGCCAGGCAGGGGAAAGACCTAGTGAGTGAAGCTAGACAGTTTGGAAGTCCTGGTGAGTGAAGCCAGGCAAGGGAAATCCAGATGGGTCAAGGTTGACCAGACATCTGGTGAAAAGTCCAAGCAGGGAGCTTGACACGGGAAAAGTCCAAGTATGGAGACTTGGCACGGAGAAGACCAAGTTGGAGACTTGGCACGGAAAGTCGGAGAGGGCTCGGTAGCTCGTTCTCCAGACTGTGGTCAGAGAGGGCTCGGTAGCTCGTTCTCTGGACCGGACGAAGTCGGAGAGGGCTTGGTAGCTCGTTCTCCGGACTAGGTCAAGAGAGGTCTCGGTAGCTCGTTCTCAGGACCATTTAGGGTTTAGGGCTGGAGCTCTAAACCTGGATCGGTCTGGTGACCGATCCAGAGTGTCCTGCTCTCGATCGGTCCAGTGACCGATCGATAACAAACGAAGGGTAATTCTGTGAGTACCGATCGGCAGGAGATTGATCAGCAGGAGTGAACTGGTCTGGGGACCGATCAGCAGGGAGTTTGATCGGTCTCCACGATCGATCGAGACGCAGCCACCTCTCTTACAGAGGTGGGATCGGTCCGGGACCGACGAGCGACACCTAATCGGTCTCGGGACCGATTAGAGGTGCCTGACCGGTCCTTCAGCCTGATCGGTCCATAACTATCCGTTGGCTCACAACGGTCTTCGTCTTCTGTCTTCTGGCTTCTTCTTCGCAGGTGGATGCGAAGAGGCTGAGGGCTTCTCAGAGGTACAACTTCTTCCTTCTTCTTCCTCCTCTGAAGTGAGCTGCTGTTCTTCTGAAAGTTGTGCTCTTGAGCTTTGCTGAGCTCCGAAGCTTCGTGTGAGCTTCTTCGACTGAGTTGCTTGTTGGCATTCGTCCGTGAAGTTGGTGCTTCATCCGGGACTTCAGTCGACGAGAAGGCAAGCGAGTATTTGTACATTCATTGTGTGTTTTGTTCTTGCTCTTCTTTGTATTTCCATATTGCTGTTACAAGCTATTATGGCGAGGTTTCTCCACCCACAAGGAGTATTTATTAGCCGGTTCTCCGGGGACTCATCCACCGACGGATTGATAGGGCTCGTCTACCTTACGGACACGCCGAGGAGTAGGAGTATCACCTCCGAACCTCGTTACATCCATCGAGTTTGAGGTTTGTCTTCTTTCTTTTCGTTTCTACGGTTTCATTTCCGCTGCGCTAACCCTAATCGTAGGAAGAAACGCGAAGAATTTGGGGTCGGCTATTCACACCCCCCCTCTCTAGCCGAGTACGACGATCCTAACAAGTGGTATCAGAGCGAGGTCGCTCTTCGTTGGATCAACACCCGGGGGAGGACGAGCTAGAGAATGGAGTTATTTGGAGAAGACGTCACAATTTCACCTTTCTACGATCGCGACGACTTCGCGTTTTGGAAGGTAAGAATGAAGTACTTTCTTATGACTAACCTTGAAAATTGGAGTTGTGTTCAATTAGATTTCAAGCCTCCGATGGACAAGAAAGGAGAAACCCTAGAGAAGAAGGAGTGGACCAAGGAACAAGTCCACCAATCCCTAGTCAACGATGAGGTATTGAAAATTTTTGAATTTTCTTTACCTAATGATGTTTTGTGTAGGATAGGTGGATATAACGATGTCAAGGAGTTGTGAAACAACTTGGCAAAGTTCCATGAGGAGAACTCCACTTCAAGTCATGAAGAGGAGTCAAGTGAGCCAAGTAGCTCACTTCATAGAGGAATGGATTTAGAAGTTGAGGGCCACTCAACATCTAAAGAAGAAGAGGAGGAGAGTTCTTCTTCAAGTTCGGAGCAAGAAGAAGAAGCTTCTACCTCCGGAAGGGATGAAGGAGAGAGCGTTCATCCATCCTCAACTCTAGGTAACTCAAGTCATTTAGTTTCTAGCAAATTACACATAATGTGCTTTAAGTGTAGGGAATTTGGACATTACAAGAGTAAATGTCCAAAGAGGGTTAGAAAGACTCCACCGGCGCCAAAGGTCAAGGAAGCCGGAGTCCCAACACGCAAGGGTAAGGAGCACGTGGTGTGCTTCCAATGCAAGCGAAAGGGACACTATAGGAGTCAATGTCCGAGGGGGAGGCAACCTCACAAGGACAAAAGACCAAGCACGTCAATAGGGGGAGCGAAGGCAAACCCTAAGGTAACATTTAAGTCTCACTCTTGCAATAAGACACATGCTAGTAGTTTTGTTGCAATTGTTAATAATGATAAGCATGTTAACTTTAGGAACCAATATATGTGCTTAGGTGCTAAACATGTTAGCCTAGGTAAGGACAACATTAGAAATACCAACCCTAGGATTAATTCATCTAAGGTTAAGGAAAATCTAGGTAGAAACCCCAAAACAACTAGACACATGCCTAGGAATACCTCAAAGAAAAATGAAAAATTAAAAATTGAGGTATTAGAGAAGGAGAATCAAGTCTTGAGGTCAAGACTTGATACTTTGGAAAAGGTTCTTAAGAACTTGGAGAAGTCATCTCTAGGGTTTAAGGGTCAAAAACCAATATCCAAGGACAAGAAAGGTTTGGGTCACAAACCTAAGTCCCAAGTGGTCAAGCCCACTTATCATAATGTTCCATTCGATTATGGAACAAAATCTAGGGCTAGGAAGACCATCACCAAGGTTACAAGGGGAGTCACCCCTAGAGTGGATCTTGATGAGTCCCAAATGACCAAGGCTTTAAAGCCTAGGAGGGTCATTAGGAGGGTTGCTAGGGAAGACATCCCTAGTGAATATTTAGTGAGCCCAATGAGCTCCAATAGATATTGGGTTCCTAAGAACGTGATTCCATCACGCTAGATGGTTTAGGATGTGCCAACCTTACTTGAATAGGTAGTTAACCTAATCATGGCAAAAGGTGGCACTTTAGGAATTTTCAAGGTGTAATCAAGCCTTGAAAATGAAGTGAAAATTATTCCTAAGATAATTAGGATGTGCCAACCACATTTGAGGAATTTTTCTAGAGTCAATCTAGTTGGCACATAGTGATCTAAAAGTCTTGAGGATATGATTTTAGGTCTATTACACTTAGGAATATAGAATTTATGGCAAAATGATCAAAACTATCAAAAATGGCAATTAAGGCTAGAATTAGGTATTTTCTATACCTTTATATATTATTTGCCATATGCCATGTCATGACATCATACTTAATTTATCATCATTTGAAATGTCATGATAATGCTTAGGTTATTTATATGTCATGCTCTAGTTAAGTTTCATACTTTATGCCATGACATCATGACATTGGCACATGTTTCCATTTATGATACTATTTTATGCCATGTCATCATCTTTTGCATGTATAATCAATTAAATTGATTTAAGGACAAAAACACAACTTGATATGGAGATCAAATTGTAGTTTAGAAAATGCATGAGAACTTAGCTTAAGATGACCTAAACCCATATCTCACATCAAAATTGACTTGGATGTGTTTGATACACCTTAGATGTGTGTGAGATATTAGGATTATGAGTTAGGATCAAGGTGCATAGTTCTTGTACCTAGATGAGCCTAATTCGAAATTGAGGATCATAGGGAAAGCTTGTGTACAAGTCATGTACATTTAGCCCTAAGATTGTGATCCTAAATTAAAGGGTTTAAAATCATTTTAAAATTGATTTGAAAAACCTTGATGAAGCTTTTCTAGTGATAGCATTCATCACTGAACAAGGTGATACAAAGATGAGTTAACTTTGAGCTATTTCAAAAACTTGTGAACTTTGTATCAAGATTGAAAAATGGAAGTTATTTTCATAGAAAACTATTTTTTCTTGATAGTATATGTTATGAGGAATGTATCCTCAAAGTTTTATAATTTCTGGAATTTTCTGGAATTTTGTAGGGGTTTCTGAATTTCGGAAGGAAATTCAAAAACTAATATCAGAGGTTGTAGACCGATCAGAAGGGAGTCTGATCGGTCCAGGCAGTTGTGGATCGGTCACTGTGACCGATCCAGGGAAGACCTGATCGGTCTGGTGACCGATCAGGGCGTGCTAGTTTCGACTGTGCTGTCTGAAATTTCTGAAATTTCAGCAATGAAGTTGGTGTTTTGGATTTCTAAAGGTTTGAAACTCTCTAAGACATTGTTGGTGCAATGGTCAAGGGGGAAGTTGACCTTTAGGGGGAATTTTACCTATTGTCAAGGGGAGTTGACTTTTAGGGGGAGTTTTTACTCCTAAAGACTTGAGTGATATAGGATTATCACTAAATTGACTATTGACATTAGTATCAAGGGGGAAATTAAGGGTTTCAATGAAAGGTATGGGACTTTCATTAGGAAGAAACTCTTGACCTTGATTCACTCTTTTTGATGTGTGTCAAAAAGGGGGAGAATGGAGAATGCCTAGAGAATGTTCAAGGAAGAACATTAGAGTTAGTGGGAGAGTTTGTTGATCACAACGAGTGAAGTTGTGAACAACGATAACTTACTCTTCAGGGGGAGAGTTTGTTGATGTGTGCCAATAGGGGGAGAATGAAGAGTTTAAGTTAGGCCTTCATTATCTAAGAAGGAGGTTGCCTTTTTAGAAGGAGAATGTAAGGTTGTAACTTATGTTTCATTACCTAGTGGCATGAAGAAAGTTGAGGCTATTGGATTAGCCTAACTTAAAGGTATTGTCAAACATAAAAAAGGAGGAGATTGTTGGTGCAATTTCCAGTAGGTCAAGGTTGACCTAGTTGACCAAGCGTAAACCTTGGTCATGGTTTCGATGTTTGACAATATAGAAAGACATGTAAACATGGACAATGCAGGTGCAGTTGTCCATGCGGAGAGATACTGATCAGGGTCTGATCAGGTTGGATGAAGAAGAGTCAAGTAGGTCAAGGTTGACCGGATACTTGACTGGGAAGTCCTAACTGGGATGTTAGGCAGTCGGGAATTCCTGGTGAGTGAAGCCAGGTGAAAATCCTAGTGAGTGAAGCTAGGTGAAAGTGAAAGTCCTGGTGAGTGAAGCCAGGCAGTTGGAGAAAGTCCTGGTGAGTGAAGCTAGGCGCTTGGGAAAGACCTGGTGAGTGAAGCCAGGCAGGGGAAAGACCTAGTGAGTGAAGCTAGGCAGTTTGGAAGTCCTGGTGAGTGAAGCCAGGCAAGGGAAATCCAGATGGGTCAAGGTTGACCAGACATCTGGTGAAAAGTCCAAGCAGGGAGCTTGGCACGGGAAAAGTCCAAGTATGGAGACTTGGCACGGAGAAGACCAAGTTGGAGACTTGGCACGGAAAGTCGGAGAGGACTCGGTAGCTCGTTCTCCGGACTGTGGTCAGAGAGGGCTCGGTAGCTCGTTCTCTGGACCGGACGAAGTCGGAGAGGGCTCGGTAGCTCGTTCTACGGACTAGGTCAAGAGAGGGCTCGGTAGCTCGTTCTCAGGACCATTTAGGGTTTAGGGCTGGAGCTCTAAACATGGATCGGTCTGGTGACTGATCCAGCGATACGCCTGAGTATCTGATCGGTCTGGTGACCGATCAGATAACAAACAGAAGGGTTCTGTAAGTCATCTGATCGGTCTGGAGACCGATCAGCAAGGAGTCTGATCGGTCTCCACGATCGATCAGCAGGGAGTCTGATCGGTCTCCACGATCGATCAGAGACGCAGCCACCTCTCTTACAGAGAGGTGGGATCGGTCCGGGGACCGATCAGACTGGGGCCTGATCGGTCTCTAGGACCGATCAGAGGTGCCTTGGACCGATCAGGCTTCAGCCTGATCGGTCCGGAACTATCCGTTGGCTCACAACGGTCTTCTGTCTTCTGCTGTCTTCTGGTTTCTCCTTCGCAGGTGGATGCAGGTATAAAAGAGGCTGAGGGCTTCTACAGAGGTACAACTTCTTCCTTCTTCTTCCTCCTCTGAAGTGAGCTACTGAGCTGCTATTCTTCTGAAAGCTGTGCTCTTAAGCTTTGCTGAGCTCCGAAGCTTCGTGTGAGCTTCTTCGACTGAGTTGCTTGTTGGCATTCGTCCGTGAAGTTGGTGCTTCATCCGGGACTTCAGTCGACGAGAAGGCAAGCGAGTATTTGTACATTCATTGTGTATTTTGTTCTTGCTCTTCTTTGTATTTCCATATTGCTGTTGCAAGCTATTGTGGCGAGGTTTCTCCACCCACAAGGAGTATTTATTAGCCGGTTCTCCGGGGACTCATCCACCGACGGATTGATAGGGCTCGTCCACCTTACGGACACGCCGAGGAGTAGGAGTATCACCTCCGAACCTCGTTACATCCATCGAGTTTGAGATTTGTCTTCTTCCTTTTCGTTTCTACGGTTTCATTTCCGCTGCGCTAACCCTAATCGTAGGAAGAAACGCGAAGAATTTGGGGTCGGCTATTCACACCCCCCTCTCTAGCCGAGTACGACGATCCTAACATTGAGTTGGAGGACGATAACCCGAGCTAAATTAACCAACCGCTTCCGCAAACCTCTTGAAATTCCCATCCAACATCATTTGAATTGCGCTTTAAAGGGGTATCATTAATATCTGACATTGAATTAGATGCTTCAGAATATATAATACTCGATATTTTACTACTTAAGTAAAAAATTATCAATATTAAACTATCAATTTTTTAAAAAAAAACATTTGAGTAACTTATCATGCATTCAAAAAAATTGAGTTAAGGGTTTTAAGCAATGGTTATCACTTATCAAGCTTTCAAAAAATTAATTATCAATTTAAGCTAAGCAATAACATACTAGATTTAATAACATACACATAAATATACAATTAAATTTCATTAATCAACTCAAACCCAGAATATTAGACTATTAGTACTAACTTGGCAGAAGAAAAAGCGCTCTGACCTAGCAGTTAGGGTTGCTTTCCCTGTGTCATTGGCAGCCTTGGCTAGTTACGACGAGCTTCGATGGCTGTTGTTAAGAAACAGGACAAGGTGCTGGTGGCTATTGGTTGGGATAAAGACAACAGTTAGAGCCTAGAGTAGCAACTAGGGCTGAATGAGTGAATGGTCGGCTGTTAGAGAAGAAAATGGAAGGGGAGGGAAAATAGAAAGAGGTGATGGCTGCTCGAAGAGGAAGAGACGGTTGGAGGAAGAGGCGGCTATTGCGAGGCGAACGAAAACCTAAAATTTGTTTAAAATGGTTTAGAAATCAAAATATAAACTCGTTTCATCACCGCAATTGATTGATAAAAACTCATCAATCGATTCGACAGTCATTTGTTTCTCGCAAAACTCATGTGAATCCAATCGATCGGAGCTGTTCAATTGATTCAGTAGACTTCTATTTCTCGCGAAAGAAACTCATCTGAATCGATCGACCGATTGATTGAATACTTCTAATCACCAATTGATTCGGAAGGCTTGTATTTCTTGCGAAATTCATATGAATCGATTGGTCAATCGATTAGAAGTATTTAATCGATCGAACAATTGATTCGGCAAACTTTTTCTTTTTTAAAAAAAAATCTGACACCTCGCTCCTAGCTGCCTAGGCGGCCGCCTAATGCGGTAACGCCTACTGGCGTCACCTTGGCAAAAGGCGGGGCGATGGCCAGCCGAAAATTTTATTAAAACAGTTCTTCATAACCAGATGAAAAAAAATAATTTAGCAGATTTTATGATCATACACGCATTGAATAAGAATTTATTGAAAAAATTAATTATGATTTAATAATGAGTGAGTTCGATTCCAACAAAAATAAAAATGCACAACTTCATAGAATTTTTACTTCATACTTTTTAATACATTGAATATTAAATATTTCTGTTCAATATTTTTAGAAAATTAATAATCACATACTTTTTTTATTTATATTTTAAAATTAATTTATTATATAATTGTATTAATTAACTCTTCCCATACTGATTTGTTTGTCGAATAAATTGTTTTCACAAACTGTGGTACCGATTAATTGCCAACTGGGTAAAACCAATCGCAACACGTCCTCTCCTTTGACGTCCAAAATTGCTACTCTGTTCCAAATTCTGTTGTTCTCGTGTCCTTTTATTGATCGGACGGTTACGACATCCGTATAATTTGGATGATATCTTTAAGATATAATCTAATTCGTCCGATCAACAAAAAAACATCTCCTATCTCTCCTCAGCCTACAATTTGATATAAATCGTTGCAGTTCGTTCCAAGTGTCCCTCCTACCTTACCTCCATGGCTGTTGCTGGGGACGAGGAGGTGTCTCATAGCCATGGCATGCCTCCTGCTTCAACCGCGCAAAATCAGAAGCTCGACGCAGGGGCGCTCTTCGTTCTTAAGTCCAAAGGTCGTCTCTTCCCCTTTTTCTTTCTCTTTCTTTTTTTTTCTTTTTCCCCTGAAAATTGAAATCAAATCAGTTGATCGATGTTGGTGGCGGTGGTGGTGCAGGTTCGTGGCTGCACTGCGGGTACCATTTGACGACGTCGATCGTCGCGCCGGCGCTGCTGAGTCTGCCGTTCGCGTTCGCGGCCCTGGGTTGGGCGGCCGGCGTGGTGTGCCTCGTGATGGGCGCCGCCGTCACCTTCTACTCCTACAACCTCCTCTCCCTCGTCCTCGAGCACCACGCGCAGCTCGGCCGCCGCCAGATCCGCTTCCGCGACATGGCCCGGGACATCCTCGGTAACTCACGCTAAAATAATTTCCTCATTTATCTTTAGTATCCACAAATCATTGCCGACCATAACACTAGAGAAGCAAAGTCAAACCCAAAAACGAATCATATCAAGAAGAAGGATAAAAAAGAAAGACAGTTAATTTGTTTCTTTGTTTGGATGGAGCAGGGCCACGTTGGGCTCGTTACTACATTGGACCCGTCCAATTTGCGGTCTGCTTCGGTGCGGTGGTTGGCCAAGTTCTCCTGGGTGGACAGAGCATGAAGGTGCGTGATTTGTTAGTCAAATAAACAGAACGTATGTGTCTAGTGATCGATGGGTTTCCTGACTTGAATCAGACCATTTACGTGATCGCGAGACCGGATGGGACGATGAAGCTCTACGAATTCGTGATCATATTCGGGGCGTTCTTGCTGATCCTGGCGATGATCCCCTCCTTCCACGCTCTCCGGCACATCAATCTCATTTCGCTCGTGCTGTCCCTGGCTTACAGTGCCTGTGCCACTGCAGGCTCTATTCATGCAGGTATAAACTGGAATTGAAGTGCTTGGTCGCCTTTTTGTTTATAGGATCAACTAAAGTTTGATTAAATCAAATTAACTGATGAAATTGATGGAGGTTAAAAATTATGCTGATTTTCACAAATAACACCAAAAATCAATTGTGTTAAAATCAGCATCACATTAATAGACGTTGGGCTTTTCAATTAATTTGATAGAAAATTTAATTAATTGATATTTTATTAATTCGATTTATTTAATTTAAGTATAAACAAGAGGATCCATTGATTAACAGGGCACTCTAGCAATGCTCCAAGAAGAGACTTCTCTCTCCCAAATGATAAACAAGATCGCATCTTTGGAATCTTCAATGCCATCGCCATCATCGCCACCACCTACGGCAACGGCATCATCCCGGAGATCCAGGTACTGAAACTTCTTGCGAGCGAGATCACCCATAAAGCTTAATTCTCAAGGGGAAGATGTTCTTGGCAGGCGACAGCAGCTCCTCCAGTGACAGGGAAGATGTTCAAAGGCCTTTGTCTCTGCTACACAGTCGTGGCTGTGACGTTCTTCAGCGTGGCGATCTCGGGTTACTGGGCATTTGGGAACAGAGCCGAAGGCTCTGTCACGTACAATTTCATGCTCGACGACGGCACCCTGCTGGTCCCCAAGTGGTTCCTCACGATGACCTACGTCTTCATCCTCTTGCAGCTGTCGGCAGTGGGAGTGGTGAGTGCTTGCAGGAATCAGAGTTACTGAAATTTGAATAATTTGTATGTCAAATATAATAAATTCTAATTGATTGAAATCAATTAGAGATTATTTTCATTATTGTCATTACGTTGCTGCAGGTGTACTTGCAGCCTACGAACGAGGTGATCGAAGGCCTGTTCGCAGACCCAACGAAGCCTCAGTACTCCGCCCGCAATGTCGTGCCGAGGATCATCTTCCGCACGCTTTCCATCGTAATCGCAACCCTCATCGCCGCCATGCTTCCGTTTTTCGGCGACGTCAACTCGATCATCGGTGCGTTCGGTTTCCTGCCACTCGACTTCGTCGTGCCGTCGGTTCTCTACAACCTGACCTTCAGTCCCTCGAAGAGAAGCTTCTTGTTTTGGCTCAACGCCGTCATTGCTACTGTGTCATCGGCGTTGGCGGTGCTCGGCTCCATCTCGGCCGTCAGGCAGGTGGTGCTCGATGCCAGAACGTACAAACTTTTTGCGGATGTCTGACTACATAGAGGATGTACAAGTAAGAAATAGCTGTGAACTCATGGTCTTCATCATTCTTGTAACACTAGTGATTGCAAACATAGCTGCTACAATAAATAAAGACAATTATTCAGTTGGTTTCAACTATACTTGCTAAAAGAAATGAATTCACTGATTGAGAGAAACGAATTCTCTCAATTAGTGATCTTGACTTTACCTTGTTTGTCCCATGATCGTCGCACTACTACCACCATGTTGATGCTTAGCTACTGATTTTAATGACAACAAATTTTACTTTCACACGATCAAACACTTTCTCATAATAAAAAATTATCTTCACTTCGTTAATCCAATCAATGAATCTCTCGACCGGTAATGTGCCAGAAAACTTGAAAAGATCAATTAGAAATCTGATATCTCATTGCCTTACCACGGCTTTCATGACCATGATAGAGGTTTTCAAAAGTGGCAGCAAAATTAGGATAAGGGAACTTATGACATTTAAGATCTTCCTCCTCTAGATGCTGAGATAAACTTTTTGTATCTATAGATTTGTAAGTATCTCATCTTAGGTGGTACGATCATGGTGCGAGGCTGCCTCGGCCGAAACCTACCTGTCACGACCATGATGACCATCGATCTAAAGAGCTCTGATACCAATTGATGTCGGGCGAGATAGTGATTATCCTACGAGCTATTGAATACATCACGCATAAATATCGGAAGCAATCTTTTACAACCTGTTGATTCGAAAAGGAATATCAGGAAATAGAAAAATAATCAACACTATTGAAAATACTATTAATTTAAAAAACTTCTTCTAACATCAACTAACAACATGCTTATATAGACCTAAAATGCTAACTTGTAAAGAAAGAAAATAAATCCTAACATATAGAAAAAATTCTTAACAAACTAAAAATCTAAAATATTATATACGGACTCAAAGACAAAAATATAAAAGATAAAATTAATTCTAAATAATAACTATTCAGATCCTCTTGCAATATGACATATCATATACTCGTGATGTTTGAACCACTCGTAATGATGGACTGTATGCCATGACCGATCTGCGCTTTTCAAATTTAGTCTGATGGCCGATAAAAAACTTATGTAAGGTCAGGCTGGTCACGGCCAGTATTAATGAGACCAGCGGCGTAGCCAGAATTTACAATCAGGGGGGGCGAATTCAAGCTAACCATGGCACGCTGTTGAGGTCATGCCTGATCTCACCACCTCGTTGCAAGGCCGTAGCCCAGACAGACAAAACCTCACAGCGAGGTCGCGGCCAAAGCGAGATCTCTCCCTGTGACACCGCTGCCAAGCTATCGCTAAGAGAGGAGAGGGAAGGGGAGAAGATCGAGCATACCGATGGGACGATGCATACTGGTGCTAGAGATCGAAGAGGAGAGGAGAGGAACGTGCTAGAGATTGGAGAGGTGGTCGATCAGAGAGGAAGATTTTAGGGCGCTGGGAAGAAAAATTGAGAATAAAAATCTTAATTAGAAAATTAATTAATGATGGAAACTTAATTCAATCACTAAAATAGCAACGGACACTTAGTTTGTTGATTAGTGACCATAATTTATTTCGATTTCTAATTAGCGACGGAAATTAAATTTCATCACTAATTGTGAGTTTTCTTGTAGTGAATTACATGATGAGTTGCAATAAATGATATGATTTAATTGATCAAATTTTTGAAGGCTCCCAATGAAATTAATCACCTTCATACAACAAATCAAACAATGCTTGACTAGCAAACAAAAATATAAATATATGAAAAATTAACATTATATGTTTTTCCAACACTTAAATTCTTAATTGAAAGAAATAAAGCAAGAAAACTTTACCTTAATCAAAAAGCGTTTGCTGTGGAGTATCGGCGAAGCGACGATGACAACGCTGGCAGCAAACGATATCAGTGCTAGTGATAGCGGCGTTCAGCGATAACAACATGGACGACAACGACATTAATGTGCGGCGGAGGATTTTGAGGGTAAAATTAGGATTAGGGAAAGGGAAAGAATAAAAAAGGGATTATAAGAGGAAGATGACCACGGGAGTGAAAAAAGGAAAGGGGATTAGAAGGAAGAAGAAAATACGGGAAGGGAGAGGGGAAAAAGTACAGGCAATGGGAGAGAAAAAAATATCGAGAGAAAGAAAAAAGTTGGCTGAGAGAAGAAAAAAAGGTTTGGGTTCTCTTATTTATTTTAATTGAACAATTTGTAAAAAAAATCTTGATATTTTTAGAATTTATAATTAAATTATTTTTAAATAATTTCACTGTATTAATTTTTTTCCCTAAATTTCA
Organism: Zingiber officinale; assembly: GCF_018446385.1. NCBI lineage: Eukaryota > Viridiplantae > Streptophyta > Magnoliopsida > Zingiberales > Zingiberaceae > Zingiber > Zingiber officinale. The sequence goes on from NC_056002.1 coordinate 135,778,734, forward strand.
GGGGGGGCGGCCGCACCCCCTTGGCCCTATGTAGCTACGCCCCTGAATGAGACCGTAAGAATCGAATACTGAATTACTAAAAAAATTAATAATGTTACACAAAAGTCGACAAGCTCTTAAATGTGAAAGAGATCAATACTTTATAGTGCTGGTTAATCAAATGTTGCAATATTATTATGCGGGGTCAAATGGGCATACTAACTGACAATTATCTTTAATAGTAAATGGAAGTTTTGTTAGACAATTGATCCTGTCGAGAATCTGGGAAGACGGGGATGCCCGAATGACGTGTCTAGAAGGTTGATGGTATCTCCATGACCCGGATAGTGAGCTGTCTTCTAGGTTGACCGAGTCGTCCGAAGTTTTCTGGTCAACAACACCTGCAACCAACGACCGGGTTGCCTCGATCCCTGGTACCTCGATCTCGAGGTGGGTTCCGCGAACATATGAGCAGCCAGATAATAATAGAGAAACGAATGCATGAATAAGGAGTACGAGAACGTACCCTGGCCCCCGGGGGGTGCCCTCGGATGGAGCGGTGAGTCGGTCGCGCTGCTGATCAAGTCGTCACGACCATGAAAGATAGATGAGTGTGTCAGCTGAGGAGCTGGATCTGCCCTCTGAGAGCCGAGCGTAACCTGAATTCGGCAAACAATAGGCCAACTAGGAGATACTAGCGACACATTGACCTAGAGATGACGTTGGCACGCAGGCCAGGATATAATATATGCACGCAGGTCGAACACACCACAGCGGCTCGCAAGCCGGAATACAACGGTGGCTCACAGGCCAGCACAGTACCAAATCGGAGGATGACAACATCTGTGGAATCTATGGTGGTCGTGGATCGGCTGGTGACTATCGTTGTAGGTGGCATCGGAGGGCGACGAGGGGCACTAGAAGTGGCCGCGATGACTGCGGGACTCGGCGATAGCAGAGGCTACTGAACGCGACGGCAAAGGCCTCTGGACGTGGCAGGGTGGCCGCTGGACGTGGCGGTGACAGTGACCGCTGGACTCGATGGCGGCAAGGGAGAAGTCGTAGCTGTGAAAGGCGCTGCGAGGAGGAGGAGTGCAGCGGAGATGTTGCTGCCAACATCAAGGTAGGCTGCGTCCGGAACCCTTCGCCAGCGGTAGTGGCGTCGGCACCCTCAACGTCTCGGCGGAGGAAGGGATGAAGGCTAGGAGTGGCGACACCCGTGACGTTGGCGGTGGCAGGGAAAGGCCACGTGTGTGGAGCTCCGGCCGGTGGCAGCAGCGGTGGCAGCATCCAGAAGGAAATGATGGCGGCGGCGCGGTGCCTGTGTCGCGAGGAGGAGGAGAGCTGCGGAGTTGGTGGTCGGCGAAGGTCGGCGTCGCTAGGAGTGTGGAAAGGGGGATCCCTCTTGGCGGCGGAGGCCCCCTTTCCTCCCTCCGTGAACAGTGCTTTAAGCACTAAAACCCTAAATCCCTTAACCCATTGAAGGACGAAAATGCCCTTCCCTTCCTCCCTAATCCCTCCTATGTCTTAAGCTACATCCGCATCAACAATCTTACTAAAGATTGTTGTCGAAGATCAAGTGATAAAATTGTAGAATAAAATTACTAAATATAACACTTATCTTTATCCTTAGAGATAGTCTTTATGTGTTGAATTCAAGACGTCACACTGGAACGTTGAGCTGTTAAGCTATTTGAAAAGACTAAGGGCATCTCCAATGCAAGGTTTATGAGAGGTTTGTAAAATCAAAAAAGATGAATAAAAAGTCTTGAACTATTATAGAGGTGAGGTTTGAGGCTTGTAATTTAAGAGCAGTAGTGAAAACACAAACCTGCTCTTTTGTGTCAAATTTGATGCAATATGTATGAAGTCATGCAACTCATGCTATGACATGGATCATAAGAAAGCTCATTTAGAGCTTTAACTATGGAAGATATTTCAATGAGCTTTCATATTGTTGATGTGGCATATTAGGATCTTGAAAAAAAAAACTCATTTAGAGTTTTAACCATTGGAGATGCCCTAAGCTTGTAAACTGCCTAGGAAGACTAAATTGCAGAGTGTCTGAGCTAGTCGAGTGCCTAAGCTGTTGAATCCTTGAGTTGGCCGAGTGTCCAAACGTTGTTGAGTGTCCAAGTGTTGTGGAGTCCCTGAGCTGGCCGACTGCCCGAGTACTACTGAGTGGCTCGAGTGCCAACTACCAAGTGGCTTGAGTGATGGAACTCTCGAGTGGCCCAAGTATTGATTGTTGAGTGTCAATGGCCGAATATCAATTGTTGAGTGGCCTGAGTGTCAACTATGGAGTGACCTTGGCTACCAGGATTCATAAACTCTTTTACTTAGCCTGGATGTCTAGAGTTCGAATCCTGGGGAAGGTAAAAAATCCACTATCATGGGTGGAAAGTCCTAGTGAGTAACGGTACGACCAAGGGTCGTCGGTCGATGACATTAGAGGTCGTCAAATGAGCCGACGACATAAGGGGCCGCCAGTGGGTCGCCGCAAGGGCCGCCCAAGAGGCTAAAGGGTCGGGTCGTTACAATAAAAAGACGCCTTTTATTGTAACGACCCGACCCTTTGGCCTCTTGGGCGACCCTTGTCCTTTGGCCGTGTCGTTACTCACTAGGACTTTCCACTCCTGACAGTGGATTTTTACCTTCCTCGAGATTCGAACTCTAGACCTCCAGGCTAAGTAGTAGAGTTTATGAATCCTGGTAGCCAAGTGAGTGCCGAGGACATAAGGGCCGCCACTTGGCTACCAGGATTCATAAACTTTACTACTTAGCTTGGAGGTCTAGAGTTCGAATCTTTGGAAAGACAAAAATCTACTGCTAGTGGTGGAAAGTCCTAGTGAGTAACGACACGGCCAAAGGGTCGTCGGTCGACGACATGAGAGGTCGCCAAATGGGCCGACGACATAAGGGCCGCCACAAGGGCCGCCCAAGAGGCCAAAGGGCCGGGTCTTCACAGACCTAATTAGTCGAGCTCCCAAGTGGCCTAAATGTCCGACTACCGAGTGTCGACTGTCAAGTGTCAATTACTCTAACTATTGAGGTCTATGTTTGACACAATCATCTTGAAATAGATTATTTCCCGCTGACAGTGCTTCGAGGTTATGTTGGACGAATGTTTTACACGGTACAACTATACTACTGTGATCACAATCAAACACTGATTATTTGTAACAAACGAAACTTATACTCGACTGATATCACAGAAAAGCAAAATAAAACAAAAAAAAAAGATTTATCGAGTGTTTTGTTCAACAGAGAGGTGGAGAAACTGGGGGATGAAGTTGGTTGGAATATTACTCGCATTACTCTTGTTGTCAATTAGTTTCCTTGTCACATTATCTGCCCAAGGTAGGAGCTTTCTTATATACCTCACGGGTATCATCGTTTCATTGCAAGAATATTCTTCATAGTGATCTACCAAGTCAGTATAATTAGATCGTCCCATTACACTTAGTTCTTGGGATTTCTAATCATCATAATGGGGTTTCTAATCATCATAAGTCAGGTTTCCTTTGCACCAACTTATTTCATAATTAAGCTTAAGTGTCATTCCTCTCAATGAGCTTGCAGCTAACTATCCATTTAAAATTTTGGTTAACGGATTTGTCAGATTATCCTTTGACTTTATATAGTCAATAGTGATAATACCAGTGAGAGTAGTTGTCTAATGATATTGTATTTGCGACATATGTGTCTAGATTTATAAATATTCAGATGTCTTTGTGTTCGTCTAATAGCCGATTGGCATCACAAATTACTGGCACAAACTTTGGCAAATTATAAATATCTTCTAAAAAATTGACACAACCATTTAACCTCTTGACCACACTTATTAAGGGTTTCAAATTCAGATTCCATTGTGAATTGATTTTTTGCTAAGAAGATTTTTGTAGGATCGAATGAGTGCGATAGAGGGGGGGAGGGGGGGGGGGGAGTGAATATCGCGCTTTAGAAATACTTTTCTTTTCGTATTTTAAAGACAATCAGAATATGCAGTGGAAAGTAAAAGACTCAGCTTTGTTACTTAGTTCGAAGCCTAGGTCGACTCCTACGCCAAGGCTCGTGATCCTTAATCGCACCGATGGGTAATGATGGACCCCGTGGTTGTTTTGATGTGATCAACCAAGTTGGTTAGGTCCTGCTTTGTATTTGATCCCTGTGTCTGAGTGTGCAGGAGCTTAGGAGCGCAGGAAGTCGAGCGGAAGACGCAGCTAGCGAGAAGGATGGCACAGGAAGGGAGCGGACGGGCTCGGTGCATCCGAAGGACGAGAGAGCTGCGGAAGAGTACACCGGTGGGTGAGAAGAACGTCCGCACCGTTCGAGGGACGTAAAGCCAGGACGGAAGACTGTTCGAGGAGAAGGCCGGAAATTGGGTTCGGGTGAGCCCTATTTCGGTTGGCCAGAATCACCCAAAAGAACGGAACTTTGGAAGTCGAAGCAAAGAAGCAAGCTGGAAAAGCTGCCAGCATGGAGGCGCCTCCAGCTTGAAGGCGCCTTCAGTCCTTGTTGAAGGCGCCTTCAACCAGGTCAAACTGACCGTTTGCATTCGGATAGAGTTCTATCCGATCACTCACTTGGAGGCGCCTTGGACCTTCGGGATAGACTTTCCAGGGGCTATAAAAGGACCCCTAGACCTAGGAATTAATCATCAATTGTTCTTTCAACTCTGTAGTCATTCCTAGCAACTTGTCTGAGCTTTCCATTGTGTAAAAGACTTTTCCGCCTTCAGAGAAGGAGATCTTTTCAGAGCGCTTGTCTTCTGCCTTAGATTAACAACCGTCTTGGTTGTAACCAAATAAATTGCTGAGTTCTTTTTCTTTATTTCTGTTAAGTTTAATTTTTAATTATTGCTATCTTTATGAGTTGAAAGACGAGGAGGGTATACTTTATTTTTTCAGGCAATCCAACCCCCTCTTGCCGGCCTCCGCTGCACCTACAGGTAATCTACTAAAATCCTTCTTTCCGAAATCCTTGGAAAGAAGCAGATTGTACAAATGCAAATAGAAGATAGTAACAGACTACTATCTTCTTTTAAATCAAATACAATACAAGCTTTAAATGATTACACCGACAAGAGTAGAAGATGAAGCTCGGTCGACCGGATGGAGTAGCTTGCTTGAAGATATGTAGAAGACTTGTAGCACGAGTAGCTTGCGCAGAGATGAACTTCGAACCGATCAGATTGTGTTACCCTGCGTTGGATCTCGAGCTCTCTTTTATAAGAATCGTCGATGTTCAGTCGACCGATCCCTGGGTTCGGTCGACCGAACCCGCTCCCTTCCTTCTTCACTAAGATCTTATCTTCGAGCATTAACTAATCTTTAATGGTTCGATCAACCAATAACCTTGTTCGATCGACCGAATGGTGAACTTCCCATCTCGTCGAGATTTGTACTTAATGCTCCATTAATGCTTTCAATGTGCGGTCGACCGAACCTCATTTTTGGTCGATCGATCATGCTGTGATACCATGTTTGTGAGCCTAATCCGTTTTGCCAATTTTGCTTGTTCGATCGACCGAACCTTCGTTCGGTTGACTGATAAAATGTCTTTTTCGGCCGACCGAACCTCTTGTTCAGTCAACTGAACCCTTGGTCAAATGAAGGTTTCTGAGTGTTGGATGTGTGGCCGCTGACAGAACTTGATTCTGAGTTCTGAGTCAAAAGTTATAATCCTTTGAAGTTCAAGGGGTCATATGATTCTGCAACACAAAGTTAGTTCGATATAACAATAATATTCCTGCAAAATAAAGTTAGCACAACTATATATGAATAGTAAGGTGCATGAGTAGTATTAGACAGTAGAACTGTCTTGATCTCAACTTGGAAACCTTTCCGATTTCTTCAGTTGGATCAACGACCTTAGGTTGTTCCTAACAGGAACACGACTTCATTGTCGCTCCTCCACTTGCTTACCTCGACTTACCTGTCAAACATTGGTCCTCCATATTTGTTTGGACTTTCTCTGCTTAGTGTCTGATCACCTGAACCACTAAGGCCTTTCTTGTAATACTACATTAGCCAGCAACAATAATAGTAATACAGAATGCTATGGTAAAACTAAACTTAGAATCACCAAGATCCTCCAATCAACCTTGCTTGGAGTTCACTCCTCCAAAATTTCTCGTTACCTAAGGTTATCTTCCCCTAGGATTTTTTCCATCTGGCTTCACTCACTAGAACCTAAGGTTCCCACCCCCTAGGGTTTTCTCCACCCGACTTCACTCACCAAGACTCAGTATTCGGCTACCCAGGGATCAGGTCATTCAGACATATCCACCTGGTTTCCATGATCTACCGAAATTTCCTTTGCCTAGCCTACAACTAGCACTTCCCTTGCCTAACCACAGTTAAGACTAATCATTCGGTTGACTTCCCACCCTTGCCTAGCCACGACTAGGACTTCCCATGATCAAGCTCCATTAAACTTATTTAAACATATTTGTCGGACATTAAAACTTTGGAGGTCGATTGCACCAATAATTTTCACTACTGTTCCAGGTGCACCTATCAAGTTCAAGACCACAATTCAAAAGTCCATCTCAAGTCACCCTTTCGAGCCAAATTGGTCTCTCGATTTTCCTTAATTCTTGCATTTTGAGGATTTCATGTAATCATTCTAATCACATTAGCAATATGTCATGAGCTACACATAGCGCGTTCGAGTTTGGACCACGAGCACGACCAACAATGGTCCATGTCAAAGCCATGCAACAGACTAGATAGAGTCATTATGCAATTGACCAAAGTGCGTCTAAGCTTCGACCACTAGCATATGGCCCATGTCCCAAGTCAAAAATTCCTTAGTTGTTCTCTTCGTGATATGTACATTATACAGCGAATCAGCAAGGCAATTAAGGATATAGCTCTGAGAAGGAACTCAGAATGGTTCCATACGTTCATAGCACTATCACCTTGGCCATCACCATCATCCTTAGATTGCTTTAGGAGATTTCTCTGTCAATAATCAAGTCAAATTAAGTATGGTAAAACATAAGTTCATGGTTTGTTGTCACCACTTGAAGTTCAATCCAATAAACTTCACTAACTTCTCTCCATGATTGATTGGAATCGTCATAGCGCATGTAGAAGGCTTGCAAGTGTTGAACTCAAGTTACCATGCTAGGAACTAGGAAGGCTGAGCTGCATGAGAAGATTGAGCTGCTGAGTGCCTGAGCAGCCGTGTGTTTAATGCACCGAGTGCCCGAGCTAGCACAGTGTTGAGTGGGCCGAGTGTTCGAGTTAGTGAGTACTTGAGCTTATAGTTAGACTTGTTATATTATATCGGATTAAATGTTGGATTATATCTAAGCATGCAATCAGAAGATGAGATTCGTAGAGATGAGAATAAATAGAATAAGAAATGATAGCATTAAATAGAATATCATAATTGGACATATTGAAAATAAACTCCAAGTCATACATTTAAGATGAAATCAACATAATTATGACCAATAAATACTTCAATTATGTGATGTGAAACTATAACAAATACACATATTAAATTTAATTATGTGATGTGAAACTATAACAAATACACATATTAAATTTGAAAGAAGAAGAAAAAAAAACTTGATTAATAATAATAAAATAAAATAAATTTTATTTAAATATATATAATATAATATAAGATAAAATTTAATAAACTAGAAGATCCATAAAATTGACCCCATAACAGTATCCCTATTAATTACTCTAAACTAAATTTTTACTTTACATTTTTATATTTAAAAAATATCTATCAGCTATCTCTAATTATTTTTTTAATCGAATTCATCGTTGAAAAACCAATCGTTTCATAGAATAGAAAAACTATCATAAAATATTTTATTTTATTTTTTAAAATTTCACCGTAAATTCCGTCACCGACTACTGCACGAAGAGTTAGAATATAGAGAGTAGTAAGCAGCAGCACATGGTCCGCCACCTGCTCGCAGCCTCTGCATGTGCCTTTGACGCTCTGCTCTCTCCTGCCTGTATAAAGCAGGGCAAGAGAAGTCACTCTTGCACAGTCCCAGTCGCAGGCCACCGTACAAATCAGCAGCGGCACCACCAATCACTGACGTTTAAAACGATGCACTCCCATGGCACGCCACAAAGCAGATTCACGGAGCACGCGAAGGGACGAACAATACGTTAATAACTTAACCAATTAAATATTTTTTTTATAAATTGAATGGACTGAATTTTATTATAGAAGTTAAATAAATTTAATTGATAAAAATAATATCAGTAATTAATGATATAATAATATCGATTTGATTTGATTTATTTTTAAATTATAAAATTAAAATAATCAATTATTTTTTTTAAAAAATAAAATTTTAAATTAAGATTATTTCAATGATTACTTGATTTAATCAAATTTTTTATCACACACGGACTTTAAAATCCAGAACCTTCTGTAGCTAATAGCTTAGACTATGAACTGCGGAACCTTCAATAGCTAATACCCTTATTCCTACAATGCACTGGAGTTTTTTAATGTACATATCTAGCTCTTCCTTTTTGAACCAATTAATCAGTCCTATAATTTTTATTTTATCAATCATTCAAATAAATTTAAAAATTACAGATAGATCTGGGCAGTGGTATCATTAATTGTTCAAACAGTATAGGTGTATTAGATGTTGTACGTGAGTTTCAAACTCTCATCGAATTTCGATAAAATTAAGATAAATATTTCTTTTATATATTAGTCATTATTTCAAAGATTAATAATCGTTCATAATTATCTCCTCCGTATTAACCTTGAAACGAATTGATAGAAATGCTAAGGACGAACATATTCACATTTTATCACCATGAATTTCAAACTCTCATTGTACCAGAGTTAGTCATCTCCTTGACAACACATTCCTCTATATTCTTTTTTTTTAATGTCGTTGAAATCTTTTATTCTTTAAACTTTTTTACTTATATTTTTTTCCTAATTTTATTTTTTTAATTAATTTTATTTATTATGTTTTTTATTTTTTATATAATTTTTAACACATATGAGAATTTGTGTATTTATTTTTTTAATTTTATTTAAAGTTTATTTAGTTTTGATTTTTTTTATTAGTTTTATTTTTTTCATAAGTTTTATTTGTTATTTTTTCCATCAATTTCTTTATTTAAATTTTGACAAATGATGAAATCTTCCATTCCTTTTAAATTACCTCCCTTTAAATTACCTTATCTCATTCTTAACACGTGTTAAAATCTCTCTTTTCTTTAAATTACACATCCTCTAACTTTGATACATGACACATGTTCATGTTAGAAGGTTGATTTCAGAACAATCGCTGCATTAATTGGGTATAGTGAATGATCTTGTTCGAAAGTAAGTGAGTGGAAAGTTGGGAGGTGGTGGCTTCACTGACCGGATATACACCTTGCTCCGCTCTACAAAACAGATGATGTCAGTACTATGCCAGGGAAGTGGTTCCCGCATTGACCTTCCAACGCTGAAGTCAGTCATCGAAATGTGAAATAAAAGCATAGCAATAGTAGAAATATGCAGAAAAAATAGATCATGCGTACCTCGTAATAATAGAAATATGTGTAAAAAGTATACTATACGTATCTCCACTGATGATGTATCTCCCTTTATATAAAATTCTGATGAACGATATAAATACTAAAACAAAACGTGGGCCAGGAAATAACAATAAGGGTAAATAATATGATGTGACAGGGGAAGGGAATTTGTAAGGATAGGAAAAACATCTCTCCAAACAATTTTTTCTACCATCAAATAAATTTAAGAAATACAGATGTACTATCCCACCATGCCGGTGGGCCTTAGAGGACAAGACCCCATGCACAGGAGATCGGATCGGATCAGAGATCAGGTAAAACCATATCGATGCCTGTCCCGCATGCTCTGACGGTCTGAATCCAGAGAGTCCCTCCCAGTAAGACATCGCTTTCAGCTTCTTTCCTTATTCTCTTCGTGGAATTAACACCCCCCCCTTTCTTTATTCTCCCCAACCAATCTCAATATCAATCTCAAGCGCTTGCAAGCGCGTGGAGACGAAGGTGCACCTGCAACAGACAAATAAAATCGGCCTTTCGAACAAATGGGCGCTCACATCTGGAACTGGAAGCCAGACACTACCGTCAAAAGCATTCAATTCGCGGCCGGCCAACTATTGAATGAAGACACTTTATTGATAATACACACCGGAACGTCGCACTAGTGTAGCTGGCAAGAAAAAATGCCTCTTTAATTCGACCACTGCTCTGCAACCGCAGCCCTAAATGCCATCCGAACAGTTCCCATCCATGCTCCAGCAAGTAGAATATGAGACGGTTGGCTAGCTAGCCTAGCCAAACTAGCCTCATTTAACACAAATTTGTTGATGTACGCATGAATTTTAACGTAAAAGGCGAGTCTAACCAGTTTTCAATACGAGTGAATTTTGCATCGAAAGATCAAGAATCCCCGAGTCAGCGGAACGAGTTAAACTAGTGTGGTTGGTTAAACTACAATGGAAACGATCGACGTGATGATGAAAAAACAAAACAAAAAAAAAAAAAAGTAATTAGAGGAAGATGAAGCACTCGAGGGAGACGAGGGGGTTGTCTAGCGAATCCTTCGCCTCTCCTTCGTTTCCGGCCAGGATGTCGCCGGCGGAAGCGGCGCCTTCGCCTCCTGCGCACGTTTTCCTGTCTCCTTCGTCGACTCCGAACTCCTTCTTCGGGTCCTTAGCCTTCGCCGAGAAAGCCGGCGGCAGAGGCGGAGGCGGCACCCGGCATTGCTCCCCGCTCTGCCGCAGCTCCGCTAGCCGCTTCGCTGCTGGGGACACCGACCGCCTCCCGGATCTCTCCCCCGGGTCCCTTTTGGCCGCGGGGACGTTGCCGCGGCTCCTCGTGGGATCTCTGACGGAGTTGGTTCTCCCCACGGAAGCGGTGGGGTCGGGCCTCCTCGCCGCCGGGGACGGAGAGGACCTCCCGCTGACGCATCCGACGGAGACGCTCCGGTCGCGCCTGGAGCCGAGCTCTCCGGAAAGGGAGCGTTTCCTCTGGTGCTTGGCCGGCGAGCGCTCCTCCCTCCGCGCCCTCCTCTCGCCCTCCGGCGCCAGCGCGCGGCACCGCTTCTCCGCCGGGGTGGCTGAGGCGGCGACCAAGAGGGTTTCGCTCTTGGTGCTGACGCTCCAGGCCTCGGAAGCGTCCTCGGATCTGGCGTCGTCGATGGGAAGGGGCACAATGCCAGGGACGGAGAGGGGCTTGTCGAGGATCCGGGCCTCCTTGCGTCCGGCGGTCAGATCCGAGTTGGCGGGCCGCGGCCGCGGCCTCGTCGGACGGGGCGTCTCAGAGAGGACCTCTTTCACAGTCTCCTCAGCGTCGGGCTCCGGCAGCGGTGGATCCCTCGAGGCAGCAGGCCTGGCTGGCCGTTTGGAAGTAGAGCTGAAGCAGCCGCCCATCCTCCTCCTCCTCCTCCTCCTCCTCCCTCCGGCTACAGCAGCGGCATGGGGCTACGCATTTTAGGTTTCAGCGGAGACGGAACGGAAGGAGGGCGAGTCGAGTCGTGACTCGTGATGGAAGAAAAGCTGCGGAGTTGAGATCTCTGTCTCTCTTTTTATTATATTATTCTTTTCGTATAAATTATTATTTAACCTTTTTTTATTTGAATTTTTTATGGGAGTGGTAGGCGTTATTTATTTATTTATTCGAGTGGGAGAGTAGGAGGGAGATGGGTTTAAATGCAAACGGCATGGCTGCAGACGGCCGCATCGTCATAAATGCGATTGCTTTAAGCGAAAAAGTTCTAAATAAGTCTTGGTCTTCCCATTTTGGCATTTGCCATCCATAGTCCCATACCACATAGATACATCTTCTCAATATCCAAAAAATATATTTGATTAACATGTTTAGTTAAAAAAATATAATCAATTTTAATCATACCCCTATTTTATGGTGATAAAAAATGAATAAATTTATTTTTAACGTCTCCGTCAATCCGTCTCAGGACCAACACAGAGAAGGTAAATCACGGACGGGTACTAGCATTTGAAATAGTGACTAGCACATAAGGGAGACATTTATTTTGGTTTTACCGAGATTTGAACCTCAGACCTCACGATGATAACACCTTATGTGCTAACCACTAGACCGTCCGAAGAGACATCATACCCCTATTTTATGAATAATCGATTATTATGTAACAATCGAGTTCATTTTTAAATTTACTATGTTCAATTTATGATCAATACCTATTACCCATTACTCATAGTCTAATGCTAAGATCATTATTCAACTCTATTTCTGATCTCTTTTTGATCCATTTTGTAATTTGTATATTAGATTATAATCATAATTCGGTCAAAATTGACTTCGACTATATTATAATTTTGAATCAAGTCAGACAACCTTAATGGATGGATTGTATGGTGTCGAGTAGGGGGTGATCTACCCATCATTGGTGACCTTCAACTTTTTGGCTCAACCTAAAATTATAACTTAGATGGGAAGGTGAATAAAGGAGATCACGGTCAATTTTGACCGGATTCCGACCGCGGTTTAATGTGCAAATTGCGAAAGGGATCCGTAAGGACTAGAAATTATGGATAAGAGAATCTAGACTCTAAAAATATTTTAAAATTGTGTCAATTTCAAAACCACAACCCTCTATGTAAAATATAAATTTATATCTAAGGACTTGATTATATTCAGAATTAATAAATATAATAAATTTTGTTTGAAGTATTTCTTCTTAGATTATAATGAATTGGCAATATTTGTCGAGGGTCTTAGAAATATCAAAATATCTTCAACCAAGGTTATTATAGTCTCCTAAATGTAAACATGCTCTTAAATTTGAATTCCACAACCTAAATTGAGAGATATAGATTTTCTAAAATTTTAACAATCATAAAATAATTTGGCATAGCCTCATTAAAGGGCTAAGCTTGTCATACTTACTCATCAACACCATCAAAGGGTTTCTAGGATTCCCTAGTTCTGACCATGTCAAGATGTTGAAATTCTTTAACATTGTAGGGTCATTAGTGAATTTTGCCTAAAATTTGCTAATGACCTTAAGAACCTCATAATCGCTTCAAATGAAAACTCTTGAGAGTCTTCCTGAGTGTATTACGTAATGACCCTGATGTGGTGGAGATGACAGGGGTCATTTGGCAAGACTCGATCAATGCAGGGGTCATGTGGCATGCTTTAGGACTTAGTCAACACAGATATCTAGGACTTAGTTAAAGCAAATATCATCAGTCTCTGACCGGCCTAATCAATTTGACTTGCCAATTCGATCTTACTTGCCGAGTGATCCAAGTTGTCGCACTGTTGATTGAGTCGATCTGACCTACTGATCCAATTCGATGTCTCTAGTTATTGACTTCTCGATCTCCCGACATATTAATCAAACTGTATTATCGTGATACAGTATCAAATAAATTACATAACCCCTCTATACTAATATAGTATAGGGATGACTTAGATAGTCTCTAATAAGGAATGTAACGATCAAATTGTTATTGGTTTTAAGGTTCAGATTTTGATATTGCAAATGGGGATTTGAGTTTTAAATCTAAAACTAATAATTGAAGAGCTATGCAAGTAATTAAAACCAACCTACCTACGATTGCGACGGAATAAAAGAAACACAAAACATTCAACAAACTGAAAGCATTCAATGAAAGATAATCTAATCTAACCAATGTGCATCCAAATAAATAACAAGAAATAACTGTTAGGATGTATATTAAAAGTCTAACTTTTTATAAATATTTATTTTGAAATAAGAATCACATTGGTCAAATGTCTACATTTATGTTAAATGTAGTTGTCCATTTAATTTATATTGTAGATAACATGGTGTATGATGCTACACAAAAAATCATGTTATCAGTTCCTTATAAATTATAAATAGTAACTCACAACTAAGATGGAATGGGACAAACCATTGGAATGGTTGTAGTGTAATTTGATATTAGTTTATCTTAACTATAAAATTACACTAGTACACTATGTGTGTATTGAGCAAGACTATTTGAGAAAATTTCTTTTTATACTGACTACATAAAAGAACAAAACCTCTGTTATTATGGATGTGCGTACTCTTAATCCTGATATAATAACAAGCACATATATTTAGTATGTATTTCTTTAATTTATCAATGGATAAGATTTAGTTCGTTAAATCAATATGCCCGATAAGTTGAGAAATAATATTATTTATATGATGTGTTGTTGATTATAGAAGGAAACTGTGTCCTAGAAATATAGGTTGATGATATCCCCTTGAGGAGCTCATAAGGATTGTCATGTAAACTCTGCAGGTGGACCTAGTCTGGCATGACAATGAAATTGAGTGGTACTACTCTTAGAACTAGATATTAATTAAGTGGGTTGTCAGTAACTCATTTAATTAGTAGGCATTCGATATCTTAAACACAGGGAAATTAATGCACCCATGATAAGAAGGAGTCCATAATGTAATTTGGGATTGGTGTGGTAGTTCAATAATAACTCTTTAGTGGTATGAGTTATTATTGATGAACTTGAGTTGGGTGTTCGCCTGTTCGGGACGAACACAGGAAGCTCAAGCTCATCAGGAGATCAAAACCAATTTCTCCTCTCGGCCCCTGTTGTAGCCTCTATAAAGCCTTGTATCCACCAAGTCCACTTCTTACCTAAGTAATGGGCCAGACACATCCTTACTTAGAGCAAGGGGGCTGGCCAAACATTAGCTTAGAGCCCAAGAGGTGGCCGGCCAAGCCATGTTTAGTGTCCAAGCATGGGGTCGACCACACCATTAGAACTAAAGGGAGATTTTATTTTTTGTTAAAATCTTTCCTTTTGTAGTCATTCATGAAAGAATTTAAAAGAGAAATTTTAATTTTAAAATTTCCTTTTATAGTCATCCTCATAGTTTTAAAAGAGAGTTTTAACATTTTAAAATCTTTCCTTTTATAGCTATCTAACAAAAGATTAAAGATAGATTTTAATTTTGTTAAAATCCTACCCTATTTGTAGTTATCTATAATGTTTAAAAGAGATATTTTAATTTTGATAAAACTTTCCTTTTTTGTAACCATGATTTAAAAAGAGAAGTTTTAATTAATCTTTCCTTTTTGTACTTGTTTACATGTTTTAAAAGAGAGAGATTAATTTTAAAACTTTCCTTTATTGCCATGTACAATAGGAAATTTAGAAAAGAGAGATTTTAATTGTTGTTAAAATTTCCTTTTTTAAGGGGAGACCACAAATAAGAAAGTTTTAATTATGTTTAAAACTTTTCTTTTTTGCCATGACCAAGGATTATAAAAGAGAAGGAGAGGGTGCCTCATGAGATACACAACCTAAGTTCCCTCTCTTCCTAATCCATTGGTGGTCGGCCCTTCCCTCATCTCCTTCCTTAAGGACCGGCTACAATACTCATCTTCCTTCTACAACCGCCGACACAAAAGGATTCCATCCAAGCTAGGGCCGGCTGGTTTGCTTCCATAACCTAGGGCTGGTGGACTTGCTTGGAGCTCATCTTAGATCCCATTGTGGTCGGAGGTATAGAAGAAAGGAAGAAGAAGGTGGCCGAATGCTTCGAGGGGAAGAAAAAGAGAAGGAAATTTCCTATTTTGGTATCCTTTGGTGGCTCGAGAGTCTTGGAGGAAAAGAAGTGGTTCGAGTGGAATTCATCTTGGTAGATCATCGCCTACATGACGCCCAAAAGGAGGAGAGGAATATAACAGAAGATCAAGAGGTCTTTTATCTACAAAGAAAGGTACAACTAGTCTATTATCCCGCTGCGTACTAGTTTGTTTTCTTTGTGTGGATCCTGAAATACCAACACAAGAGGTTATCATTTTTAGATTTTTTATTTCGTATTTTGATTTCGTGTTTCGATCTTGTGCTTCTATTGAAGTCTCTTTAGTTAAACCTAGAGTTACTGTAAGAAGTTAAATATCCAATTTCTTTGAAATGCTTTGTCTAGGAAGTGGTGGATGATCCCATAACCAAGAGGGAATAGTGTCTCGCCATGTTTAACCTGGAAATCAATCTTTGAAATAGATATTTAATTAACTTATGTAATATTGTTCAACTTCTGAAAAACACATAGGTTAAACTTGGAGTAAAAATGTTAAGTATCGTTTCCAATCCAAGTTTAACTTCTGAAGAGCAACTTGGATTAATAATGTTAAGCATCGTTTGCAATCCAAGTCTAACTTCAGTAGAGCACATGGGTAGCTAGGTTAAGTTCTGTGCTTGTACAAATTTTTGTACAAGGGAAACAGAACGGTGTTCCGAGTAGCAACCAACAATAACAACATAGAGCAATTGAATGAAATAAGCATGATGAAAACTAAACAAGTGAAATGCATTAATTAAAGTAGCAAGAGGGTAAGTGGCATTACAACAAACACGTAACAAGCACAAGCACTAAACGAAACTAAGTACTAAAGATAACGTGGAGATCTCTCCCTCCAATCGGATGATGGTAGATGCAAAACGAGCCAAGGACCTGACTGCTTGCGAACTGAGTGGAAGCATCTCTCCCAACTAGCACGAGTGCTTGTTGGTGGCGGATTTCAACGGTGAAGATTGGAGTGCCTTTCCCAACCAGCACAAGTGCTTTGACCCACATGGACTTTTCTCCTCTTGTCAAGTGTCTGGTTTTCTATGACCCACAACCGTAACCTGCTGGGACTTTTCCACCAAGTGTTCAGTCAATCCTTTAACCTACTTAGACTTTTCTTCTCATGCCAAGCGTCCGGTCCTCCATGACCCACTTAGACTTCCAAATACCAGGTGTCCAATCAACCTTTGATCCACCTGGTTTTTTAATGCATAGCTTTACTCATCAAGACTTTTCACCGCATAGCTTCACTCACTAGGATTTTTTCATTATGTAGCTTCACTCACTAGGACTTTTGAGCTGTCTACCTTCATTCAGCAGAACTTTTTAACTGTATGATTTTACTCACCAGGACTTTCCATTTGTCTGTCTTCACTCATCAAGACTTATCTTACTATCCAACTTCATTTATCGGGACTTCTCATCTGCCTGCTTCACTTACCAAGACTTTCTTTACTACTAGACTTCACTCACTAGGACTTCTTACAGTAAGTGCCCAGTTAACATTGACCTACTTAGATTTTCTTCTTCTGCCAACCACTCCATTGGTCTTGCCCTTGCCTAACCTTCAATTAGGACTTTACCAATCAAGTGTCCAGTCAATCTTGACCTACTTGACTACTCTCTCATATCAAACTTGTCAACCTTTGACCAGTGGAGAATTGTACCAACAATCTCCCAAATAGACAATTGCACCTACAATCTCCATATCTTGTCGAATATCAAAACTCAAGCTTGAGTCAAATTGGTCAATTTTGACCCAGGGATAATTACACTAACAAAACATAGGCTTCATTAACACATCTAGTAACCATTTGTCAACTAACAAATTATTGTAAATTGGCAGCCATGTTTGCTATGAGTTCTCTAGCTTCCTCAACCAAATCACCTCCACTAGTGGCATCCACCATATATCTATCCATCAATATAAGTTTATTTCATAATTTACCTCCCTCACATAACCTAAGGGTGGACTATAAAGGATGCCTAGGTGAGCATAATCACCTTTTGTCGCAATGTATCTATCCATCAGCAATAATCCTTCATAGAAATACTGGATAAGCAACTAATCACTGATTTGATATTGAAAGCAGCTAGAATAAAGTTTCTTGAATCTCTCCTAATATTTGTTGGGTTTGCAAGGTTGTAAATATAGTCCCACATTGTAAAACACATGGGAAAGATCATGGGTTTATAAAGAGAAAAGATATCTCCATTGGCATAAGGCCTTTTGGGGAGAGCCCAAGAACAAAATCATGAGGGCTTAGGCCCAAAGTAGACAATATCATGCAATTATGGAAATATCTAAATTCTTTTCGATCCTACAAGTGGTATCAAAGTCCGGATTGCCCAGAAGGTTTAACCACTAACTGTGCACAACAGTCATGGTCTGATTAAATCATGTGGGTACAATATTACCTCGAACAAAGAAAGTGGGGGCTCCTATGTTCGAATTAAGAGGACCAGACACCAGATAAGGAAATCCTAGTAGGTCGGGTGGATCGAAGGATAGGAAGAACTGGTGGGTAGAAGGATCGGACTTGGGACAATATCATACAATTGTGAAGATATCTAGATTCTTTTCGATCCTACAATATTTATGTAATGTGTATCTTGTGAGTTGTTGAATACTGTAAATATTCTTTCGGATGGCTGCAGTAAATGAAATAGGAAAGAATCTCACCAAAAATATATTTTTTTTCATCTTGAGCCAATTAGTGATAGAACCAGAGGGCAGATAGTACAACCAATCTATTACTATATTCGCTATCAAAAATGGAAATACTAGAGTTTGATGTCTTCCACCATATGTCATTCGATTTCATGGTTGAGCGCACTACATGAAATTTGTCTATGCCTACTAGGATCCTCACCATCAATACCATAAAATTTCAATAACAAATGTATGATTTGTCATAATTCAAAGTTCACATCTAACACAAGGTGACAAAAGGCGAATACACTCATCCCCAGCGCCCCCGAAATTCACATCTAACTCAAGATACTGGATGTAGAAGGGTTGATAAGTCACACCTGGTGCGCAAAGTTCTTTGAGAGTGCTATTGTTATTATTGTTCAACATATTGCTTCAAAGATATGAGAAAACAAGTTACTACAAAAGATCCTGATCAAATACTGAAATACTCAAGAAAACAAGATGAGAAAACACAAGAAACACACCAGACAAAACAAATGCACACAATAGAATTAAGACACCTAACCATTTTTAGAATTTTTATGACCATAAGCAAAAGTTAAACCGAAAAATGAAATGAAAAATTTTAAAAAAATGAAAAGTGTAAATGATGGAATATGACTAAAATAGCTCGTTATTCATGGTGAAGCAATGAGTATTGGTCCCTACACCCTTTTCCATCAACCTGCAAAATTTGAAGGAAATTGTAGATACTAAAAAAAATTTGTCAATCAAAAAAATTAAGTAGAAAAATAGAAAAACAAAAAAGCAATTCTACAATTATCAAACACCAGTAGTACTCCCCGATAATTGTGCTATTTTAATCTGATCATATTGTTGTGATACAATATCAAATAAATTACCGAACTCCTCTATACTAATATAGTATAGGGATCACTCAGATCATTTCTCACAAGGAATATAACGGTAGAATAATAATCTCAGAATCAAATTATTATTCATTTTGGTGTTTAGATTTTGGTATTGCAAATAAGGGTTTGGGTTTGACTCTAAGACTAATCATTGAAGAGCAATGTGAGTAATTAAAACTAACCTAGTTAAACTACAATTGTGACAGAATTAAACAAACTCAAAGCATTCAACCAAATATAATATAATCTAACCTACTTGAATCCAAATGAATAATAAGAACATAAAGCAATTGAACAAAATAAGCATGATGAAAACTAAACAAGTGAAATGCATTAATTAAAGTAGCAAGAGTGTAGGGGCGTTAAAACAAACATGTAACAAGCACAAGCACTAAATGAAACTAAGTACTAAAGATCTGAACTAGAATATTTTGGCTTCGTCTGTAGGAACATTTGGCAAAAGGCAAAATCACTCGCCCCCAGCGCCCCCGTTGCACCCGACCCAAGGCCATCACGAGGGAGGTAAATCACAGTATCCTGAGCGAGCATGTGGCAGGTGGGGTGAGTTGCACAAGGACCGGGGATTTATGCCTCGACTACCCTGAGTTTCGATCCCACGACTTCATTTGGCAAGCATCCTACCACATACCAACTCGGATGACCTGTGGGGTCACATCGTCTGTAGGAACATGAGATGAGATAAAGACGTTGAGGTCAAAGATTTGAAGGAAAAATTAGCAACGATCATTCTGATGATCTTCTTCAATCATCCAACCAAAGCATATCCTCCGATCTAATCTAATCTATTGATTTTTCTCATCGTATATGTTCTAGAGCAATCTGGAGCATCCATTCAAGATCTGAGCACATCTCTCCCTCTGCACCGATGCTTCATCTTCTCTGGGCTCCGCCCCATCCGTGATCTTCCTCGCAAGGTGGAACGGGGTTTCCCTTCCAGCTCCAGCGATCTTCAAGGCACCTTCATTTCCGATCAGTCCATCTGAAGCTTCCAACAACATATCCAAGATTCGGACAGCAGATCCACCTCATTTCCCTTCCATTTGTGGCAATCCTACAACAGCCTTCCTCCAACAGCAGCCTACATGCGGACAGCTCCTTCCATTCGAGATAGCAACTCTTCATCCATCAACAAGCTTCGATATCTTGATGAGTTAGTCCGAAAACTTGATGTTGGTTGATCTCCATGGTTGATTGGTTGTATGAGTTGTCAATATGTTGATTTGTTTCATTTGGTTCTTGAATGATTGTAGTAGAATTTTAGCTCCCCATGGTATAAATTTCATGAACACAGGCTTAATTGATTGACGTGTGTAAGGTGTTGGATTAAATTTCCCAACATTACTTTAAGTTGATTGTTCATTTGGTTAACTAGATGGATGAGTTGATTGGGTGGTGGTTATGGGTAGTTCAATGTTTAAGATGTCATGCATTTGGTTCAATTTGGATGATGCTTGAAAGGTGTTTGTATAAGTGCCCAGGGTTAGTTTTAAAATAATCAATCGAGTTAAGGTAGACCTTGTGTATTTGATGTCATGTGTCTGAGTGCGCATGTACTTAGGAACACAAAAAGTTGAGTGGAAAATGCAGTGAGTGGGAAAGATGACACGAGAAATGAGTTGATAGGCTCAGTGCGTCCGAGGAACAAGGAGTTGCGGGAGAGTACATTGGTGGATCGAGAAGGACATGTCCAGCATATCTGAGGGACAAGAAGTCGGGGAAGAAGCTTGCTCGAGGAGATGGTCGAAGTTGGATTCAGATGAGCTTAATTCCATATGCCCGGAGCATCACCCACGCTAGCAAAGTCCGAAAAGGGTCAACCCAGAAGTTGACCTTGAATTGTTGAAGACTTGAGGACTTGAGGTGCCTCAGTTGTGTGGAGGCACCTCGGATGGCCAGATTCACTTTTGCCGCAAATTGGACTGGAGGCGCCTCTGATGGACCAGAGGCGTCTTGGATGAATAGTAGCCAAGATGCCTTCAGCTGATTGCAGACACCTCCATTAAACAATAGTCCTTTGCTGCCATTGCGACTAGGATAATGTTTTATCCACTTGGAGACGCCTTAGATGTCTTTGGAGGTGCCTTCAATACCACATCACAATATCAACTTTTTTCCAGAACACTATAAATAACACCCTAGAGCTAGGAATTCAACAATATGCTATGTACTCATTTTCTATATTCATTTTTTGAACTTTCAACTATTATAAGAGGCTACTCCACCTTCAACTAAGGAGATCTTTTTTAAGCTTTTATTACCTTGGATTAGTAACCTCTCTAGTTGTAAACCAAGTAAAAATTCTGAGAGCGGATCCTCTGGACCGCGCTTTGCTGTCCAGAGGATGCACCACTTCATTCATTGGTCCATTTGAATGGACCCCATCAATTAAACATGTGGAGTCCATCCAAATAGACTAATCATCATTTGTGGTCTTGCGGGCCAGGGGATCCCGCCTAGTAAATTTTGCGTCTCGTACTTAATTCTTTTTATATCATTTATTTTGTTTAAATAATTAGTGTGTCCTTGCTAAGTAAGTAGCAAGAGAAAGTTCTAAATTTTTATTGCAAGCTATTTACCCCCTCTAGCCGGTCCACTTGATCCAACAGTTGATGGAATGTTTCTTAGATTTTAGTTTGGTAGTCCCTTTAGTTAGTTGTTTGCGTTGCTTTGTTAATGTTGAATCCATTATGTTTGTGTCCTTCCTTTGAATGTAATTTGGATAGATTAGCTTAGATTTTGTTACATGCTCTAGGCTTCATTAAATGTTTCATTTCATTATGTGTTTACTCGATGTTGCTTACTATTTCCATGAATTGATTAGTGATCATAGTTTAGTTTGCTAACCTTTTTGTTAGTTGCATTGCTTTCCATTTATTGTTTCTAGCCTTAACATTTGAAAACACAAATCCCAATTTCAAATAAACTGATCCTAAGATTTATCATGTATTATCTACATTCTTGGTGAAAGATGACCCGAGTCATTTCTATACTGCATTAATGTAGAGGGGTTTGGTACTTAAATTGTTTGAAAATGTGTCACGACAATATGCTTATTAGGCAGCCCCTTTCTTTGCTACAATAGGGATGCTACCATAAGGGGGTCTTCTCCATGATTGTTGGTATGCTGTTAGAATCGTCGCTTTCTCGACGACTATTCAAGAGCGGCCTAAGCCGTGGCTTCCTTCGCATGGTAGGCAACATCCTCAAACAGGCCATCGTCCAATGCACACGATGCCATCCCAGATGTAATACCATCAACATCTCGGCTAAGGATTTTCCTCAAGAGATCATCTTCAATTCCCTTAGTGAGGAGGGCCTTGGCTTCCATATTTATTATCGTAACATGCTCCTCCGCATGATCGACTGAATCAGCGTATTTTGAATATTGCTAACACTATTTTACTTTATTATTTTATATTTATAAAGGCTAATTCGATATTGGAGGAAAGTCTTAGTGGATCAAGTCAATCTGCATTAAGCATAAGAAGTCGAACAGGTTAGTTAGACTAAATGTTTGGTAGGTATGTAAGGTTAGTCCTAGAAAGGTCTTTCGTTCTGGAATGCAGTGAAAGGCCTTTCGTTCTGAAAGGCAGTGAGCGTGTGTCCTAATTAGGACAACCTTAGATATTGATCCAACTGAAAAAATCAACAGAGGTTGTCAGTCGAGATCAAACAATCTTAACTGCCAAGATTAACTCATGCATAGTCATATTGTTTTTAACTTTATTTTACAAGACCATTATTAATATTCTTGTTGTGCTAACTCTATTTTGCAGAAAACGGAGAAATGGATTTACCGAAGAGTTCGGTTCACCAAATAAAGTGATTCGATCGACCAATCCAAGTGGATAAGCACAGACAAATCTGTATCCATGCAGAGAAGGAAATAGAGATCCAATCATCTGATTAGGATGATCAATCAACTGAACAAATTTGGAAAGAACAGAACGGATATGATAGGATTGAAACAGTAAAGGAAATTATAGGATCCAGTCAACTGGACAGGGTTCAATCAAACAGAAAAGTAGATTTCACGGAATCAATCAGATCATATCATAGCAAATAAGGAAAGAAAATGGACCAGTAGTTTGATAGAAGGTTCAATCGACCGAAAGGTTTCAGTCAACTAATCGATTTTCAGTCGACCGAACAAAACCTATAAAAGAAGCCTTGAGATCTGAGGCTCAACATCAATTCTCTTATCGATCAATGCTCTGTTTGTGCAATTATTGTCACTGCTATGCCAAGAGTTTTTCAGATAACCTATGAATAAATTCTACTTCTACATTATCAGGATAATTTACTTGCATTTATTGAAGGATATAGTAGTGTATTACTATCTTCCTCATATCTTGTACAACTTTTCCTCCTTATGCGAAAGCTTTTCGGAGAAGGGAACTTTAGTGGATTGTCTATTCAGAAACGATCTAAGGGATCGTGGATTTTGAAGTAATAGTCTTAGACTATGAACCAAGTAACTATCTGAGTCTTCTTTCGTATTTATTTTTTTTGTTGCATATCTACTCTATTGCTTATTTTGGAACTACAATTGCATCTACTATCGCTTGCAGGTTCTCAATATGATGGGCAGAGGATCTCTATGCAACAACGCGAAGAAGGTGTTCACACTAAGTACTACCCATATTGGCATAGGTTGCTCCATTGGATTAGTCACCTCATTTGTCAGCGGGTCAAGAAGTTGTTAACTTTGGGTGATGAAACCCCAAATTGATTCAAGAAGTTGTTAATTTGGGTGATGAAACCCCAAATTGATTCAAGAAGTTGTTAACTTTGGGTGATGAAACCCCAAATTACATTCACTTTCTCTTGTTATCATCTATTGTCAATTTAATAATATGGAGTTTGCAAGGCAAATGTTTGCTGTACTGCTTGATCTTTTCGGAATGCTATCAAATTGCTGGGTTTCCATTACTCAATGATCTGTCATCCAATGCTATATGCTTCATTGTTGTTACTTTAAAACTCCTGATGAGCTCAATGTGACTTGATTCGTATAATGAGAATCAACAAATAATCTCAAGGAATTCTCACTAGCAAGATAAATCTCTACGTCTCATTGTCGCATTCATCTTTTATAGTCTTAGATAGGATTGGAAAGCTTTTACTGAGCAGTGTGCTACTAAGCATGAGGTTGTTGGTGTTCTAAATGTAATTTTTGAATCACTTTCAACTAACAAGTATAAGTTGTTATTTGTTTTTCAATTTATTGAAGAAAAGAATGAACTCTCTAATTTTTCTTCTGTCTAACTTACAAAGCTACAATAAAGCAGTGATATTATCCTCACAGAGTGCCTAGTTAACTTAAGGATAGCAGATATGCTACAATGAGATAAAGATCAATTTTCGACGGATATATATCCTCAAGAAAAGTGTCGCCTACCCTCTATTAATTTTGTAGCAAATTCATTTCTAATTTACATAGATCTAAAATGAATTTTATTTCCGTCTAAAAATCAATCTCTAATTTATATAAATTTAAAATAGATTTTTTTCTGTCTCAATTTTTATTAAATTTTAATGATTTTTTTATAGAAATTATACAGTTTCATATTCTATTTGTAATCTGTATTTATTTTTGTTTGTAAAATTTTATTTAGAGTTTCGTCTCAAATTCATTTCAAATTTCATCTCAATATTTTTCAAATATTACATTTTATTAAAGTAAAACATATTAGTAATTTTATAGTAAATTCATCTTTGATTTACATAGAGTTGCATATAAAAACTTTTCTCTATCAGGGATAGAGTCACCTATAATAAATTTTTCTCTGTCTATGATAGATTCACCTACGAAAACTTTATTTTGTGGATAGAGCCGCCTACAAATACTTTCCTCTGTCTGGGCTGTCATGGACAAAGTTGCATACAACAAACTTTCCTCTGTCAGGGACAAGGCCATCTACAACTATTTTCTTTCATTAGGAATAGGTCTGCCTACAACATACATTCCTCTATTAAAGTCAGAGCCACCTACAACATTTATTTTCTTCCGTTAGGGATGGGGCCGCCTCCAGCAATTTCCTCCATCAAGGATAGAGTTGTCACTTACTCTCCCGACTCATGAGTTTTCGTTGTAGCCTTATTAGGGAGTTGCACTTGTACACCAAGTTCTATTGCATTTATTTCATTTTTTGAATATGAATTATAGCTCTTCGTTCCAGCTCTACCTTGAGGTGCTCCACCTTGACGGCTAGCAACTCTATTTCACCCCTCTTCCACTCCCAGCATCTCAGCCACATGGACCTTGACATCAAGTACCTTGGTGTCGTTGATGGGACAATTTCCTAGTCAGTCAGGTTACACCTTCCTTACACTAGACTTGAGGAGGATGCTTGTGATGGGTGGAGACAACAAGGACCATGTGGCAAGACTCGGTTAAAGCAAGGGTCATGTGGCAGGCTCCAAGACTTAGCTAACGTAAATATCCTCAATCTACAACCTCCCTAAGTCGATTTGACTTGTAGGGCCAATCTAAATGCCGAGCTAATCCGATCTACCAAGTCGATTTGACCTCCCGAGTTGTAAACTGCCCAACCTCTCAACTTCCCGACCTCCTGGCATGCGAAGGGGTGTAGCAATTACTACACTGTGGTTATAATGGTACTCTTTAAGAGAGTGTGTCCGTTGGACTTCTCTCCAAAAGGTATGCCCTTTGAACTTCTCTCCCTACAAAAAAAAAATGATAATCTTAATTAGCCTCACTGTCTATCTCTGGGGGTGACCAGCCCGGTCCCACAAAAGTTTCCCACCGGTCACCAGGGTAAATCGGGAAGCGCACGCGACAACCAGCTTAGAAGTCCAGCATCCTTTGGTTACACCCCTATTTGGAGGAAAAATTCTTACAAATATGTCGTAGCTGGAGTTCAAACCGCTGGTACCTGGATGACAACTATACAAGATTATATGATAATATGCTCTAAGGGAGTCAACTATCATCATCCTATCTCATGTCATTTACTTTACTATGTTTTACTCTATCATTTCTCCGTTTTATATTATTTGAATCTGCATGATGACTCAAGCATCAAAGTCACATCATCACCGGGGTAACTCCTAGTGAGCCCTATAATTAGAGCGGTCAATTTTGAATGGGCCCGTTGGGTAGACTCGCTCTGACAAATAATTTAAGTAGATTGGATTAAATTTTATCAACTCATTTTAAGGTTGGTCCAAGCAAGTTGACCCACCTAGGCTCGTGACCCACGTGGGTCAGCCCGTGGTGGGCTTGGGTTAGCTTGTGGATTGAGAAAAAAATTCCTCTAAAATTTAAAACTAAAGTGGAAAATTCAACCTTAAGAATTTATTTACTCATGGGCTTGACCCGTATGATCCACAATCCAAACTTAAAATTTGCAACCTTTTCTATTTATTTTTTGCGAGTTTGTGGGCGAGCCCACCTAACCTGCAATCCACCTTGGGTTAGGTTAGAGATTTTTCAACCCACCAGGATGGCGAGCCGACCCTTCCTCACCGCTATATGATAGGTTTTTGGCTAGTCGATTCGCTCGCCATGGGTTGACCTGTTTGACACTATCTATGATGCATGTAATTCTCTGCAGGAATCGACCAGAGTCAACTATGCCATGAGAAGAAAGCGGGGAGAAGGCTTCAATGTCATTGCTCTTTGTTATGGGGCGATTTCTGACACCACGTCATTGCGATGAGATTTCTTAGGTTGAAATAGGCTCTAAAATAATTCATCTTCTATTATAAAATATCCTTAACCATCACCCATCCCACCACCACTTTTAAGAAATTAAATTCGGCAATTTACCAAAAGGCGTACTACTGTTAATGTATTTACCAAAAAGCGCATCACGGTTTTGTATTTACCAAAAGGCGGAGTTTACCAAAATCAATTCCCAGATTACCCCTCTGGCTAACCTGGCAACTGTCTTTTTCAAACATATTTTTCCAAGCATCCAAGCCGAAAGTAGAATAGAAAAATAATTTGTGGTTCGGATACACGTCTTCTCACCGTCGCTCTCCCTTCATCCCTCTGTGTGGTGTTATAAACTTGAAAGAAAAAAAAATATGAACCCTGCGCTTGCCATTACTGCTCGTGGTGGTTGGCGATTGCAATAGACCAGTTAGGTTTATGGCATAATTGCGTAAGAGTTGCTAGAGGAGACCAAGGACAAATTAAGTTAAGAAGGTCAGCCGAGAAGGACAAACTTCTTGCAAGAGGGAAATTAGTAAAAGCACACATTTAAAGATTTAGACATGTATGTATGGATTTTTTTACTGTAAAATAGGGTAGTGAAGGTAAATAAAAAGTACACCATTTGTGTGTGAAGGGTGGCAGCAAAAAGTGATTTTATGGTTAATTTTGGTTGTGTGGGGAATAATATTCAATAACACCTGAATTATGATGTAATAGAAGACTTAATCGATTTAATTCATGTTAGTTTTTGACGTTGATAGTTAAGTTTGGCTAAAAATTGTTTATTTATGGTTTAGGGTTTAGTCAGTGGTGGTCCTAGTTTACAAGAAGTATCTGCTTCAAAAGTGATCTGATATATATGATATCAGGCCCACCTTGGGCCTGATATCGATAATGTATTATATGGTTAAAATTTTGCTTTTACATCAGACCCTTCCTAGTTTGAGCAAAATTACAATTTAACTACAGAAAAAGATTATGTAGTTGCAAATTTACTAAAATAGTTTGTAATTTATTTATCAGGGATGATCATATAACTGACGAAATTCTATCTGAGATATGGAATACTCTTGATGCAACTTCTAGCATTGGACATGCAGATAATGTAGGAGAAGTATCCAGAACAAATATTCCATCATCTTCACAGTATAGTTGTGTGCATAACACAAATAGAAATACAAGCAGTAATTTCACATTTGATCTAAATGAAGAAGCTAGTATTCAAGAAGATGAGGTTCTGAACCCGTGTGCAACACTTGTTGATTACTATCAGCCTAGTTGGAGTGAGGAGGAAGGGTATTATAACCGAAATGGAGAGGAAATGCAATGCAATACAGATGTACAAGAATTCTTTGCTGATGATATGCAGATTGAACAATATGAAATATCTCAAGAGCAGTATAGTGACTTAGAGGAGGAGTTCCCAATAGCTGATGATCCATATATTCTAAATTCTCGATTGCTCCAAAGGCCAATTGAAGAGGCAACAGATCAGCATGAATTTTTTGTAGGACAGATATTTCAGTCTCGACAAGAGTTCAAGAATCAACTTGTGAAGCATGTCATGGTTAAACATATGAGATATAACCCAGTTGACACTAGGAAAAATAAAGTAAAAGCTGTCTGCTTCAATCAACCGTGTAAGTGGAGAGTAGTTGTGTAACGACCCAATTTTCCCTATTTCGAGTTCCAAAAGTCCTTAAAATAATTTAGAAATGTTATAGAAATATTCTAGAGATTTTTAGGAATTTTTGGAGTATTTTAATGTAATTTTTGGAGTTCGTTTGGTATTTTTACCAAGAGGAAGAAGTTTCAAAAAAATAAAGAGCTCCAACCGAGGTTCGACCCATAGACCTCGGACAAGTCATAAGCCTTAAGTGAAGCGAGATAACCAAGTGTTCCACAAATATTTCATGAGCAAATAGGAACTCAATTGATCTTAAGTCAGAGTTAGCCTTAAGCCATAAAAGGGAACAGAAAATACCAAAATAAAGGGCTGAGGCAAGGTTCGAACTAACAACCTTTGACTCAGCCAAACCTTTACCTGTCCAGGCTAGCCAATTGTTCCGCGGGTATTTTCTGATCAAAGTAAGGGCGGAATTAATTTAAGTTATAGTAAAGAACAGAAATAAAACTCAAGTTATAAGGAGAGGACTTAAGTTATTTCCCGTGACCTAATTCCTTCTCACCTCTTCTCCTCTTACGCACGCGCGGCGCGGCGAGGCGATTTTCTGCTCTCGGCGGAAGAAAGGGCGACGGAGCTAGGTTTCCTCCCTCTGGCGCCGGCTAAGGGTTTTTCCGGCCGGTCTTCACCGTGCGTGATCACCTCAACGAGGAGAACTCGAAGACGCGAAGAAGAGGCCGAGATCATGAGTTTCTCCGAAGCCCTAGAAGCTGTCTCTTACGGTTGTAAGTGCAAGAACAAGAGGTGAGTTGCTACTCACCTGCAGTAGGAGTAGTTCCGCGATTTTGTCTTTCTTCTTTGCTTTGCTTTCGGATTCTTGTTCCTTCTTTAATTTCGAAGCATGTTGACCCTTCAGCCCTTTTAATTGAGTTTCATGTTCAAAATTCTAATGGTTGTTACCTTAATGGGCAGTTCGGTTGCACAATGAGAAGGGTAAGAACAGTTTTCTGGAGTTGCTGTGCATCCGGGTTTTTTTTTCATTTGTGGACAGTAAGCATAAAGATATGTTGCATGAGGTTTGGTTTGTGCACGTCAAATAAAGCAATGCAGATTTTATTAAGCTTTTACTTTCATGGTACATACAGTAGGCATGAGAGAAATATGTAGCAGTGCAGTTGCATCTCCTTAAGAATGCACTTCCTTTGGAAATACAGTAGGCATGAAGATTTTGATATGCATGTTTTAATGTAGATTTGTAAGCAATCGTTTTAGTTTTTAATGCAAGTTTTGTGAGCAATCAACTTAGTTAGTATGCAGAATTTTATAGCTTGAAGAAATGTAACAAGTTTTACATAAGTTTTTGAATCCCAGCAGGTTTTAGCTTGAATTGTGCTATTTAGTGGGCACGAACAACCTTAATCCAAGAACGTAGTGTTGGCTTTCTTGCTATTTAATAAACATGAACAGCCCTGTTTAGTAGCATTAAAAATTTAGTTTTTCTTGTTTATTTTATAAGCACGAGCAGTTTTTTTAATTGCTGTAATGTGAGCATATGCAGATTTCATTAAGTACTAGTATGCAGCTTTTATTAATCTTACAAGTGCAGATTTTATTAAGTTTATAATGCAGAAATTTATTAATAGTATGCAGGAACTTATTAGTAGTATGCAGATTTGATAAGTATAGTATGCAGACTTTAATAAGTAGATTTTTATAAGTATAGCATGCAGATTTTATAAGTATAGTATGCAGACTTTAATAAGTAGATTTTTATAAGTATTGCTTGCAGATTTTGATAAGTATTGCATGCAGAATTTCAGTTTTAGAATAGATTTTTATTAAGCTTATAGTACAGAATTTTTGATTAGCATAATATGCAGCATTTTATTAGCATAGCATGCAGAATTTTGATTAAGCTTGTATGCAGATTGTTTTTAGTTAAGCCTTTCGAGTTTAGAATTGTTTAAGCATATCAGATTTAGAATTTGCTTAAACATTTTAATTTAGTAGAAGCATTCCTTTATTGGAATT
This sequence comes from Zingiber officinale, assembly GCF_018446385.1. Lineage (NCBI taxonomy): Eukaryota > Viridiplantae > Streptophyta > Magnoliopsida > Zingiberales > Zingiberaceae > Zingiber > Zingiber officinale. The sequence goes on from NC_056002.1 coordinate 135,809,228, forward strand.
ATTAATAAGAACAAGTATTTTACTTGAACAAGTATAAGAAAAATAAAGAAAAGAAAGAAAAAGGCCAAGGCCTTAAGTAGATTCCAAAGTCAAGACTTTAGGGATTTTGGCACACGAGGTGCTTATTAAAATGCCAAGACATTTAAAGAAGAAGTAAATAAGATAATAAGTATTTTATTTTTAAAGGGCATGTACCGGACACAAGGTCCAAGGGATGAGCTCCAAGTTGCCCCTAGGCACAAGGCCTAGAAGTATCTTAGTAGTTTCGGGATTAGCTACCTCGATTCTTATTAAGAATGCGCGCAAAGTGGTACAATGCCGGGCCCAAGAGAAGTTGATTACTATTTTGAAGTATTAAAAGTATAAGTTTTTGAACAAGTAAAAATAAGTTTTACTTAAGAATAAAAGTACTAAAGAATAAGTTTTAAACAAGTGAAATAAAAGAATAAATTTAGAGTAAATGAAGTAAGTTTCACTTTGTTTTAAAGATCATCAAGTTTAGCTTTCTTTTATGCTAGCAGCTTTTACATGTTTAGTTTCTTACATGTTATTGATTTGCTAGTTGATGAGCATGTTTAGCTTTATATGTTAGCATTTTAGTTAGTTTGCTTTCTTTATTAGTTTATGAGCATGATTAGCTACACATGTTTAGTATATTAGTTAGTATACTGTCTTTACTATTTATGAGCATGTGTAGTTATACATGTTAGCTTTTCTGTTAGTTGATTTCTTTGCTATTTATGAGCATGAGTAGCTTTACATGTTAGCATTCAGTTTTAGCATTTTTTTTATTTATATACATGCATATCGAGTTTTTGTGAGTAGATAGCGCTCACTAAGCTTTATGCTTATAGACTGCATTTCCTCCTACTGCAGAAAAAGGAAAAGCTAAGGTATGAAAGGAAGACGATAAGGTGGTGGTGATGAAGGTGTGTGATGGCTGGACTATGGAGAGATCATGAGTTTGCTAAGGAGTTGTTAAAACTTACCTGATTAGAGTTTCCTTTTCTTTTCTCCTTAATGCTATGATGAAGTTGAGATTGTAATTGAGTCTATTCCGCACTTTGTTATGTTTTATTGTTGGAGTATTATCTGTTTACTATTGCTAGAGTAGTTTCATTCTTCTTATTGAGTTATTATACTGCGTGGTTGAGTGATTATATGTTCCAGCCGCCTGTGGCTGAGTATATATTATTTGTATTGTTGATTTGGTCACCGGTACAGGGGAGATTCTGCTGAAATTTTTCGGTAGGGTTTCCATATGATTTTTTTAATCATACCGGTTAAGTAGAGTTAGTAGTCAAGTAACGGTCATCCTTAGAGTGTAGTAGTAGTAAGAAGGGTGGTCGTTACAAGTTGCCAGGGGGGATGTCGAGTTCATTGTTACGAAATATATAAAGGAACACCAATGTGACACCATTAGGGAAAGTGCTGATCATCAAGCATGCTCTTCATCCTTTGTAGCTTCTTTTGTTGAAGAGCAATTTCTTGCTAATGAATAATACAAGCCAAGTATGATTATAGCAGATATAAAAGCCAGGTTCGGAGTGACCATATCCTACAGAAAAGCTTACATAGCTCGAGAGAAAGCGATGAAGAAAGTTGTTGGAGATTATGATCAAGCATATAGAGATCTTCCACTATATCTGCGTGAGTTAAGAGTAAGGGATCCTGAAACCTATGTTGCACTACACAGGAATGGGGATAATCAGTTCCAACGATGTTTTTGGCGTTTTGGAGCTTGTAGGAGAGTATTCAGGTCTTATCTGCGTAAATTAATTGGAATTGATGCCACACACCTAAGAGGCAAATATCCGGGTGTGTTGTTGATGGCTACATCAATAGATGCTAATGACAATGTCCTCCCAGTAGCCTTTGGAATCGCTGAAGTTGAATGTGGGTCTGCATGGGAGTGGTTTCTGGATTATACGAAGAGATTCTTTAATGTTGATCCAGAGTCAATGAGTATAGTATCAGATAGACATCGTGGCATTATAGCAGCAGTTAGGAAAGTCTACCCTACTGCCCATCATGTTTTTTGTTGCCACCACATGTCTTGCAATATGGTAACAGATACTGGCAGTAGGTCAGGTTTAGGGTTGTTTTGGGCAGCTGCTCGAGCAAACACAACACTACAATATGATCTCATAATGCAGTCCATGCTTGAAAAACATCCAGATTCTCATAAGTGGCTTCAGAACATTGACCCTAAAAGATGGGCTAATGCACACTTTAGTGGGAGAAAGTACACAATGCTAACCACCAATTGTGTAGAGAGTTTAAATGCTTTGTTCAAGGAGACGCGTGAACTTCCGATAAACAGGTTAATTGATAATACCATAAGAAAGGTAGCTCAATGGTTCTGTAACCGTAAGGAGGAAGCGTCGAAATGGTATGTAGCGTTGACACCTCATGCTACCAAAGAAATGCAATCACGGAGGGAGAAAGCTAGACGATATAAAGTCCACCCCTACTCTCAATCCGAAATGGAAGTAGAGACATGGGGTGCTTCATACATTGTTGATTTGGAGAGGAAATATTGTAACTGTGGGGAGTTTCAAATTTCAGGATTGCCTTGCTCACATGCAAATGCTGTCATAATTCATCGGAACATGGATACACTCCCATATTGTGAGCATTACTTTCATTCACATAATTGGAAAACGACATACATGGATCGTATTTACCCCTGTCGAAGCAAAGAATTTTGGCCTAGGGGTGTCAACAACATTATAGTGCTATGTCCCCGTAGCCTTGTGCAGCCTGGTAGGCGAAAGAAGGCAAGGATCGAGTCAAAACATAATGGGAAGGTAAAAATCAAATGCAGCAGGTGCAAACAACTGGGCCATAATCGGAGGACCTGTAGAATGCCGCCAGCCCCTGGATCTTGACTGAATTATAAATTGGAGGAGTTGAGGCATATGTTTTGTATGAAGTACATAAATAGGTTTGTAAGATAAACAGTTGTTAAAAGTGATGTTTCTGTTATATACGTTTATGGAGTATTTAGTTTGTGTTACAGTTTTATGGTAGGTATGAGAAGTGTAAACCATCACCTGCAAGGCAGAAATAATACTTCACACCATATCTCCATTGTGTCAAATAAAAATGCGATACATTTTAATTCAACAGGAAGGGTTCGTAATTTTAAAGTCACATTAATATGTAGTGAAATATAGATGTGTTAAAACATGCACAAAGGGAGTGTAGTAATCCTTGCAAAATAAGATAGGACAGCAGTTCTAGGTCATTGAAATGGGGTATAAATATGTTTTGACACCAGATATACCATCTTCCCAGGTAGACCTTCACAGGGGACTTGATTTCATGTAGATCCAAATAGGGGAAGGCCATCAGTGGGTTTAGGTCAAAACTCACTGATGGACCTTGACACCTCTGATTGGATCCATTTCAGCTATAGTGGTATTCTGGAGTTGCAAGGACTCCAAATATGCTGGCAAATCATTATTTATATATCTATAGGTGCTGGGAAAAAATAATATAAAATCAGGCTTCGTTAGGCCTGATATGCTTGGATATCAGGCCCAATGTGGGCCTGATATGACTATCATTTAATAAAGCATTATTCTATCTCCCCCTAATATAAACAACAAGCATTCTTACAGGTGCCTGATCAAAATAATAAAATAACATCAATTTTAATAGTCACCTCCCATAGGGTAGAAAAGAAAAGTTGTGCAATGTTCCGTGCCTACTGGCACGGAGCCATACTTCCTAATCCATGGTGTATAAATTATGTTTGACACCATAAATACCATCTCCCCAGCAAGACCTTCACTGGGGACTTGATTTCATGAAAATCCAAGTAGGGGAGGGCCATCAGTGGGTTTTGGTCAAAATCCACTGATGGACCTAGACACCTCTGATTGGACCCATTTCAGTTCTAGTGGTTTTATGGAGTTGCAAGGACTCAGAATCTGGTGGCAAATAATTATTTAAATATCTATAGGTGTTGGGAAAAATTTAAAATACAATCAGCCTCCGTTGGACCTGATATGAGTGGATATCAGGCCCAACGTGGGCCTGATATCCAAGCATATCAGGCCCAAAGTGGTCTTGGTATGGTATCCTTTCTTATAAATTTATACTATCTCCCCTTTTCTATAAACTCAAAATGTGCTACCATGCTCCTTATGAAAAAATAAATGGCAACTGGCACGGAGCCATACTTCCTAATCTATGGTGTATAAATTATGTTTGACACCATAAATACCATCTCCCCAGCAAGACCTTCACTGAGGACTTGATTTCATGAAAATCCAAGTAGGGGAGGGCCATCAGTGGGTTTTGGTCAAAACCCACTGATGGACCTAGACACCTCTGATTGGACCCATTTCAATTCTAGTGGTTTTATGGAGTTGCAAGGACTCAGAATCTGGTGGCAAATAATTATTTAAATATTTATAGGTGCTGGGGAAAATATAAAATACAATCAGCCTCCGTTGGGCCTGATATGCTTGGATATCAGGCCCAACGTGGGCCTGATATGAGTGAATATCAGGCCCAACGTGGGCGTGATATCCAAGCATATCAGGTCCAAAGTGGCCTTGGTATGGTATCCTTTCTTATAAATTTATACTATCTCACCTTTCTATAAACTCAAAATGTGCTACCATGCTCCTTATGAAAAAATAAATGGCAACTGGCACGGAGCCATACTTCTTAATCCATGGTGTATAAATTATGTTTGACACCATAAATACCATCTCCCCAGCAAGACCTTCACTGGGGACTTGATTTCATGAAAATCCAAGTAGGGGAGGGTCATCAATGGTTTTGGTCAAAACCCACTTATGGACCTAGACACCTCTGATTGGACCCATTTCAGTTCTAGTGGTTTTATGGAGTTGCAAGGACTCAGAATCTGGTGGCAAATAATTATTTAAATATTTATAGGTGCTGGGAAAAATATAAAATACAATTAGCCTCCGTTGGGCCTGATATGCTTGGATATCAGGCCTAACGTGGGCCTGATATGAGTGCATATCAGGCCCAACGTAGGCCTGATATCCAAGCATAGCAGGCCCAAAGTGGCCTTGGTATGGTATCCTTTCTTATAAATTTATACTATCTCACCTTTCTATAAACTCAAAATGTGCTACTATGCTCCTTATGAAAAAATAAATGACAACTGGCATGGAACCATACTTCCTAATCCATGGTGTATAAATTATGTTTGACACCATAAATACCATCTCCCCAGCAAGACCTTCACTGGGGACTTGATTTCATGAAAATCCAAGTAGGGGAGGACCATCAGTGGGTTTTGGTCAAAACCCACTGATGGACCTAGACACCTCTGATTGGACCCATTTCAGTTCTAGTGGTTTTATGGAGTTGCAAGGACTCAGAATCTGGTGGCAAATAATTATTTAAATATTTATAGGTGCTGGGAAAAATATAAATACAATCAGCCTCCGTTGGGCCTGATATGCTTGGATATCAGGCCCAACGTGGGCCTGATATGAGTGCATATCAGGCCCAACGTGGGCCTGATATGAATATCATTTAATAAAGCAGTATTCTATCTCCCTCTAATATAAACTCCAAGTATTTTTACAGGGGCCTGATCAAAATAATAAAATAACATCAATTTTAATAGTCACCTTCCATAGGGTAGAAAAGAAAAGGTGTGCACTGTTCCGTGCCAACTGGCACGGAGCCATACTTCCTAATCCATGGTGTATAAATTATGTTTGACACCATAAATATCATCTCCCCACCAAGACCTTCGAAGGGGACTTGATTTCATGAAAATCCAAGTAGGGGAGGGCCATCAGTGGGTTTTGGTCAAAACCCACTAATGGACCTAAACACATCGGATTGGACCCATTTCAGCTCTAGTGGTATTCTGGAGTTGCAAGGACTCAGAATCTGGTGGCAAATAATTATTTAAATATCTATAGTTGCTGGGAAAAATTTAAAATACCATCAGCCTCCGTTGGGCCTGATATGCTTGGATATCAGGCCTAACGTGAGCCTGATATGCTTGGATATCAGGCCTAACGTGGGCCTGATATGAGTGCATATCAGGCCCAACGTGGGCCTGATATCCAAGCATATCAGGCTCAAAGTGGCCTTGGCACTGTTTCGTGCCAACTGGCATGGAGCCATACTTCCTAAGCCATGGTATATAAATTATGTTTGACACCATATATACCATCTCTCCACCAAGAACTTCACTGGGGACTTGATTTCATGTACATCCAAGTAGGGGAGGGGCATCAGTGGGTTTTGGTCAAAATCCACTGATGGACCTAGACACCTCCGATTGGACCCATTTCAGTTCTAGTCGTAATCTGGAGTTGCAAGGACTCCAAATCTGGTGGCAAATAATTACTATCTCCCCCTTTCTATAAACTCCAAATGTGCTACCATGCTCCTTATGAAAAATAAAATAAAATAAGATCATTTTTTAAATTCACTTCCCATAGGGTGGAAAAGAAAAGCGGTGCACTGTTCCGTGCCAACTGCCACAGAGCAATACCTTATTAGAAAAGGGATTTAAAGAAGGTATTTAGTAACCATAAATTTAATTTACAATAATTTTATTCACCATAAATTTAAGTTACACAAACAGTAAATCATTACTAGAATAAATTATTACAATTGTTCACTATTTCTATAGTTTAAAGTTTTTGTCAAACATGATTTTGTGTCCAAGTCTAAATCTATAAGCTCTCATATCAGCTTGTACAAAGTTTGTAGATCTCCGGAACATCAAACTCTCTGCATAGCGCATTATAAAAAAACACAATCCAACCTACAAAACAAAAGCACAATCCATCATAAAAAAGGCAAATAGAATTATTATGGAACATACACTAATACTTATGATTTGCTTTGTGTGGGGCCAATAACTTGCATCGTTTTATACTCTCTCCCGAAGAATGGTGCTAAACCTTTATGCCATATGTGATAGTATGACCAGTTCAGCTCCTTAAAAAACAACACCTACAAATATCAAACCATAGTAATTAATACATAAACAATGATTATTGGATATAAGAAATTTGTTACTTACAGTTTGATTAAAAACAGAAGTGTAATTTTCTGTGGTGCCAAGAGAGTTATAATGAATTATTTGACGTTCCTCCAGGTCCATGACCATTAGATGCCAATGATCATCTTGGTTATGTAGAGGACAAAAAATATATCTAATGTCCTTGTCGTCATCAGTTTTTGCAGTTTGTTTCAATGCATCCACGTGCATCATTCCGAACAAGTCCTATGCAAATAATAGAGCTATTATGGTGACTGCATCCAATATATATTGTAAACAATTTACAATGAGATAAGGGACATACTGGGAATCCAACCCCACAAAATATGGATGGGTGGTATGGTGAGTTAGAGTGTTTGGCTTCATTAGCAAGAATATTCCAATAAACATTTATGCAATCCCCATTGGTATATTGTGTCCAATCAAATATTGTCATAAAAGATTGCATATCTAAAGAGAAATTATCATTTGCCCATATTGGTTGCACCGTCACCCTACACACAAGTATACAGTCAATGGTATTTAATAAATTAAAAATAAAAAAATATCATTAAACTCCAATAATAATCCTTTGTTGACATGTGGGTTAAGAATTTAGGTTGGCAACTACGTTACCTTAACTAACTGAGCTTCAACAATGCATCGGCTATCACATCATCTTTGCTCTTTTTAAAAAATATTTTCGCTTGCTGAGATAATTAAAATAATACTATGTCATTAAGGATTATAAAATAACAACTTACCTACTCTCGACCGTACCTTCAATATTTTGGTTTTTGACCTTGTTAATTTCCTGACATTGTGTTTCTATCTGTGATGAACTTGAATTTTCTGTCTTTGATGGTGTAGGAGCATCTGGTTCGACACTAAGAACAAACTGTTTGCCTTTTTTTTTTTTTTTGTGCATTGGGATATCAACCTTCTCTGGGTTCTCTTTCTTTTGGGGCCTACCCGAAAATTAGTTGGAATTATAGGCAGATTAGGGTCTATGCCTTCTGATGCTGGGTCTATGCCTTCTGATGCTCTTGGCTCCCCTGATATGCTTTGTATGACTTGTTGGAGCTCTTTAATTTTATTTTCGGCATCAGCTATGATTTTGTCTTTTACAGTTAAAATTCTGTTATCCACGTCAGAATTTATAGTGTCAGCCTTGTTGCCACTCGTATCCCGTTCTTTACGCAGTTCACTTATTTGTTGATCCTTTTCTTTAAGCATAGCTTCCATATCAGCAATCACAATATCCTTTGCTACTACTAGACTATCTTTTTCTTCTATCACCGTTGCCAGGTTTTTATTAGCTTCCTCCAAACTTTGAGAAGCTTTATGTAATTCTTGCTTTAAACTCTCAATTTTGTTATCCTTTTCCTTGCACAAACTACAATCTACAGTATCGTCACACTGGAGTTGGCCTTCTTCGGCTTGATGTAAAGATCCTTGGCCAACCAACTCAAGATACTCAGATGGCTGAGGCCGGTTTGGTAGTAAATTCAACTCTGATTCTGTCGGAATTAAATCTACTAAAATTTTATCTGCAGTTACACGGTCTATCATTTTTTTTACTGTGTCAACATGATAGTTAGGCCACCTCCATCGTAGTATTCTTGGCAATTTTTCTGGATGGTCTGGATCAATAATGCTGATGTGCTCACACACTTATACCTACAATATGATTATAAAAATAATTCATAATCTTTACACATATCTTGATATATATGTAATCAGACTTACAGCTAAAATATTTGAAAATCCCTTTAGCAAGGGGGCCTTGGGCGTTGCATCAGCAACCTGTGGTTTTGGTCTTAATGTAAGCTCCAATCCAATGGAGTCTAATTGTTGAGCCATGAAACTGTATACTGCATTGCACCAGTTAAACCTAGCTAAGTTGTCAAAATCATCAACACAGTCAATTAGGGAGAGCACAGGTATTCTGAGAACACTGCTACTCCCACAAAACAGAACAGTTGTAAAAAAATACAGGATAAAAAGTTGACAGTACAGCTTGTCATTTGATCTAGACTTCCTAATCAGTTTCTCTAAATGTTTGGCAGAACAATCCGATTCGCGGAAAAACTCCATGTACAGTGCGCTTGAAGCCTCATTTAAATCGAGACGAACCATATCTCCATTGTCGGGTAGGCCAAGAATCAGTCCCACATCTACCTTTGTAAAATTGAGCTTCTTCCCATGGAAGATAAAGTTTTTTTCCTCATGATCCCAGTTATCAAACATATTTTGTACCCGAGCTCTTACAAAAGAACTATCAGGGAGGTCGAGGATCCACGAAAAAGGTGTGCCTCGAATCATCTGTTCTTGTTCTGCAGTCGGGTTAACATAAGAGATAAACTTTCTGAAGTCGCAAATGGTACTTTTCCAGTTCATTCTTTTAGTTCTTCCTCTGTTGACGTAACTTTGATAATTTGGTCGATCAGCACACACACTTGTCGAGACTTCTTTTGTTGCCATTGCGAACCTAGGTACTGTATAACCACACCCAGAAAAATAACTCTTAGTTCCCGTAATAACGACTACGCTCTTATTCTAACACACCCACACAAACCCTAGGTTAATCGGTTATAAAAAGCTTAACTAAATGAGCAACTGACCTACGTACGGAAATGATTCTTGAACGCCGGTGAAGGAAGAGTCACGCCTGGACCGGAGCTGCGTAGAATGGCTTCGAGAAGAAGATGAAGACCGAAGCAGGGGAGTGTACGCTTTTGCAGATTTAAACTTGGGCCTGATATCTCATTATTTTATTTTATTTAATCACCTCGATTTATGTGTAAGATTATTTATTATTATTTTGAAATAATACTTTTTATAATATCAACCCCCACGTTGGGCCTGATATGCACTCATATCAGGCCCACGTTGGGCCTGATATCCAAGCATATCAGGCCCAACGGAGGCTGATTGTATTTTAAATTTTTCCCAGCAACTATAGATATTTAAATAATTATTTGCCACCAGATTCTGAGTCCTTGCAACTCTAGAATACCACTAGAGCTGAAATGGGTCCAATCCGATGTATCTAGGTCCATCAGTGAGTTTTGACCAAAACTCACTGATGACCCTCCCCTACTTGGATTTTCATGAAATCAAGTCCCCTGTGAAGGTCTTGGTGGGGAGATGGTATTTATGGTGTCAAACATAATTTATACACCATGGATTAGGAAGTATGGCTCCGTGACAGTTGTCATTTATTTTTTCATAAGGAGCATGGTAGCACATATTGAGTTTATAGAAAGGGAGATAGTATAAATTTATAAGAAAGGATACCATACCAAGGCTACTTTGGGCCTGATATGCTTGGATATCAGGCCCACGTTGGGCCTGATATGCACTCATATCAGGCCCACATTGGGCCTGATATCCAAGCATATCAAGCCCAACGGAGGCTAATTGTATTTTAAATTTTTTCCCAGCAACTATAGATATTTAAATAATTATTTGCCACCAGATTCTGAGTCCTTGCAACTCCAGAATACCACTAGAGTTGAAATGGGTCCAATCCGATGTGTCTAGGTCCATCAGTGGGTTTTGACCAAAACCCACTGATGGCCCTCCCCTACTTGGATTTTCATGAAATCAAGTCCCCTGTGAAGGTCTTGGTGGGGAGATGGTATTTATGGTGTCAAACATAATTTATACACCATGGATTAGGAAGTATGGCTCCGTGCCAGTTGGCACGGAACAGTGCACACCTTTTCTTTTCTACCCTATTGAAGGTGACTATTAAAATTGATGTTATTTTATTATTTTGATCAGGCCCCTGTAAGAATGCCTGGAGTTTATATTAGGGGGAGATAGAATAATGCTTTATTAAATGATATTCATATCAGGCCCACGTTGGGCCTGATATCCAAGCATATCAGGCCCAACGGAGGCTGATTGTATTTTAAATTTTTCCCAGCACCTATAAATATTTAAATAATTATTTGCCACCAGATTCTGAGTCCTTGTAACTCCATAAAACCACTAGAACTGAAATGGGTCCAATCAGAGGTGTCTAGGTCCATTAGTGGGTTTTGACCAAAACCCACTGATGGCCCTCCCCTACTTGGATTTTCATGAAATCAAGTCCCCAGTGAAGGTCTTGCTGGGGATATGGTATTTATGGTGTCAAACATAATTTATACACCATGGATTAGGAAGTATGGCTCCGTGACAGTTGCCATTTATTTTTTCATAAGGAGCATGGTAGCACATTTTGAGTTTATAGAAAAGGGGAGATAGTATAAATTTATAAGAAATGATACCATACCAAGGCCACTTTGGGCCTGATATGCTTGGATATCAGGCCCACGTTGGGCCTAATATGCACTCATATCAGGCCCACGTTGGGCCTAATATGCACTCATATCAGGCCCACGTTGGGCCTGATATCCAAGCATATCAGGCCTAACGGAGTCTGATTGTATTTTAAATTTTTCCCAGCACCTATAGATATTTAAATAATTATTTGCCATTAGATTCTGAGTCCTTGCAACTCCAGAATACCACTAGAGCTGAAATGAGTCCAATCAGAGGTGTCTAGGTCCATCAGTGGGTTTTGACCAAAACCCACTGATGGCCCTCCCCTACTTGGATTTTCATGAAATCAAGTCCCCTGTGAAGGTCTTGGTGGAGAGATGGTATTTATGGTGTCAAACATAATTTATACACCATGGATTAGGAAGTATGGCTCCGTGCCAGTTGGCACGGAACAGTGCACACATTTTCTTTTCTACCCTATGGAAGGTGACTATTAAAATTGATGTTATTTTATTATTTTGATCAAGCCCCTGTAAGAATGCTTGGAGTTTATATTAGGGGGAGATAGAATACTGCTTTATTAATTGATATTCATATCAGGCCCACGTTGGACCTGATATGCACTCATATCAAGCCCACGTTGGGCCTGATATCCAAGCATATCAGGCCCAACGGAGGCTGATTATATTTTAAATTTTTTCCAGCACCTATAAATATTTAAATAATTATTTGCCACCAGATTCTGAGTCCTTGCAACTCCATAAAACCACTAGAACTTAAAAGGGTTCAATCCGATGTGTCTAGGTCCATCAGTGGGTTTTGACCAAAACCCACTAATGGCCCTCCCCTACTTGGATTTTCATGAAATCAAGTCCCCAGTGAAGGTCTTGGTGGGGAGATGGTATTTATGGTGTCAAACATAATTTATACACCATGGATTAGGAAGTATGGCTCCGTGACAGTTGCAATTTATTTTTTCATAAGGAGCATGGTAGCACATTTTGAGTTTATAGAAAAGGGGAGATAGTATAAATTTATAAGAAATGATACCATACCAAGGCCACTTTGGGCCTGATATGCTTGGATATCAGGCCCACGTTGGGCCTGATATCCACTCATATCAGGCCCAACGGAGGCTGATTGTATTTTAAATTTTTCCCAGCACCTATAGATATTTAAATAATTATTTGCCACCAGATTCTGAGTCCTTGCAACTCCATAAAACCACTAGAACTGAAATGGGTCCAATCAGAGGTGTCTAGGTCCATCAGTGGGTTTTGGACCCACTGATGGCCCTCCCCTACTTGGATTTTCTTGAAATCAAGTCCCCAGTGAAGGTCTTGCTGGGGAGATGGTATTTATGGTGTCAAACATAATTTATACACCATGGATTAGGAAGTATGGCTCCGTGCCAGTTGGCTCGGAACAGTGCCAAGGCCACTTTGGGCCTGATATGCTTGGATATCAGGCCCACGTTGGGCCTGATATCCAAGCATATCAGGCCTAACGGAGGCTGATTGTATTTTAATTTTCTCCCAGCACCTTTAGAAATTTAAATAATGATTTGCCACCAGATATGGAGTCCTTGAAACTCCAGAATACCACTAGAACTAAAATCGGTCCAATCCGAGGTGTCTAGGTCCATCAGTGGGTTTTGACCAAAACCCACTGATGCCCCTCCCCTACTTGGATATAAATGAAATCAATTCCCCTGTGAAGGTCTTGGTGGGGATATGGTATATATGGTGTAAAACATAATTTATACACCATGGATTAGAAGGTATGGCTCCGTGCCAGTTGGCACGAAACACTGCACAGCTTTTCTTTTCTACCGTATGGAAAGTGACTTTTAAAATTAATGTTATTTTATTATTTTGATCAGGCCCCTGTTAGCATGCTTGGAGTTTATATTAGGGGGAGAAAGAATAATGCTTTATTAATTGATACTCATATCAGGCCCACGTTGGGCCTGATATGTGTTAGAGTGTATACTAAAAGCCTAGCTTTTGGTATGAACATTTATCTAGAAATAAGAATCACATTGGTCAAATGTCTACATTTATGATAAATGAAGTTGTTCAATTAATTTATATTGTAGATAACATGGTGTGTGGTGTTACACACAGAGGATCATGTTATCAGTACCTTATAAATTATAAACAGTAGCTCACGACCATAATGGAAAGGAACAAACCATTGGAAGGTCGTAGTGTAATTAGGTATTAGTTTATCTTAACTATATAATTACACTAGTACACTTAGAGTGTATTGAGTAGGACCATTAGAGGTCGTTTCTTTTATACTGACTTTATAAAGAAACAAAGACCTCAGTTATTATGGAAGTGTGTGCTCTTAATCCTAATATAATAACAAGCACATATATTTGATATTTATTTCTTTAATTTATCAATGGGTGAGATTTAGTTCGATGAATCAATAAGCCCGATAAGTTGGGAAATGATATCACTTATAGTGTGTGTTGTTGATTATAGAAGGAAACCGTATCCTAGTGATCTAGGTTGAGAATGTCCCCAAGAGGAGCTCATAAGGATTGTCATGTTAAACCCTGCAGGTGGACATAGTCCGATATGACGATGAAGTTGAGTGATACTACTTTTGGAGCTAGATATTAATTAAGTGAGTTGTCAGTAACTTACTTAATTAGTGGACATTTGTTATCTTAAACACAGGGAGACTAACACACTCATAATAAGAAGGAGCCCAAAATGTAATTTGGGATTGGTGCGGTAGTTCAATAATAGTTCTTTAGTGGAATGAATTATTATTGATGAAATTAAGTTGTGTGTTCGGGGCGAACACGGGATGCTTAATTTCATCGGGAGACCAAAACCAATTCCTCCTCTCGGTCCCTATCGTAGCCTCTAGTATATAGAGATTTATACCCACCGCATACCCACCTTCTTACCCATCCAATGGGGCCGGCCAAGCTAGCTTGGAACCCAAGCTAGGGCCGGCAAGACCAAATGGATGAGCCAGGTGGTAGGCCAAAGATTGGGTCCCAAGCTTAGGTGGCCGGCCACTAGAATATTAAAAAAGATTTTTATTAAAATTATTTCTTATGTAGATATCATGATTTTAAAAGAAAGTTTAAAAATTAAAAATTTCCTTTTATAACTTTCTACAAAAGATTAAGAGAAGAGATTAATCTCTTTCCTTATTTGTAGTTTAAAAGGATGGTTTTAATTTTTGGTAAAAACTTTCCTTATTTGTAAATCATCTACATGTTTAAAAGAGAGTTTAAAATTTGTAATCTTTCCTTATTTGTTGATTAAAGGTGGATTTTAAATTTTAAGAAAACTTTCCTTTTTAATCATGTTCATGATTTAAAAGAGAGTTTAAAATTAAATATTCTCTTTTATAAGTTTCTACAAAAGATTAAGAAAAGATTTGATATCTTTCCTTATTTGTAGATTAAAAGAGATTTTAATTTTTAGAGATAACTTTCTTTTTATCCACATGTTTAAAAGAAAATTTTTAATTTATAAAATTTCCTTTTTATTAACCAATCATGAAGGGATAAAATTATTGGAGAAATTTTTATAAATTTCTAGAAACAAATTAGGAAGTTTTAATTTTTGTTTTAATTAAAACTTTTCTTGATTTGTGGATTGTAGGTGGCCGGTCAAATAAGTTGGAAAAAGTTAATTAATTTTTTTCATGGCAAAAGAATTAAGGAAGGTTTTATTAATTTTTCCTTATTTGCCAAGACCAAGGATTATAAAAGAGGGGATAGAGGAGGCTTCATGGTGAACAACTCTATTCTTTTTCTTCCTCTCTTTTCTTCTTTGGTGTGGCTGGCCCTATTTCTCTCCTCTCCTCTTGTTGGCCGAAACTTATCTCTTGGTGGAGCTTTTGTTAGTGGCCGGATCAAGGAAGGAGAAGAAGGAGAGAAAGCAAGCCTCGTTTCTAGCATCCCTTGGAGCATGGTGGTGGTGGCCGAACCTCTTCATCCTAGAAGATGTTTTGATGGCCGAAACTTGCAAGGAAGAAGAAGGTACTTGGTGGTCCTCATCTCGGAAGATCATTGCCCACACAACGTCCGAGGTTAGAAGAGGAATACGGTAGAAGATCAAGAGGTCTTTCTAAAAGGTATAACTAGTAATTTTTCCTTTCCGCATCATGCTAGTTATTTATGGAAATAATACCAAATACAAGAGGCTTACGATTCTAGTGTTTCGAATTTGTTTTCGATATAGTGTTCTTTTGTTTTTCTTTTCCTTGTGATTTGATTGTTCTTTTTGGTTAACCTAAAGTTATTTTAGGAAATTAAATATTAGCTTTCCATAAAAGGTTTTGTCTAGTCGGTGGTGGTTGCTCCCATATCCAAGAAGGCCATGTGCCTCGCCACGTCAGTACTGGGAACCAATTATGGAAATTAATGTTTAATGGAATTAATAACTTAAGGTGATTTGGGTCGAACGTGTTAAGTTCCGCAGGAGATCCAAGTCTAAACCTAAAAGAACATATAGATTAAGTTTTGGATCAAAAGTGTTAAGTTCCGCAGGCGATCCAAAATCTAATTTAAAAGAACACATGGTAGCTAGGAAAAGGTTCAGACCTTTGTACAAAATTTTTGTACAGTGGAACCTCTAGGTTTTCCGAGTAGCAACCAACAATATGCCCTCATATCAGGCCCAACGAAGGCTGATTTTATATTGTTTTTTCCCAGCACATATATATATATATATATATAATGATTTGCCACCATCTTCTGAGTCCTTGCAACTCTAGAATACCACTAGAGCTTAAATGGGTCCAATCAGAGGTGTCAAGGTCCATCAGTGGGTTTTGACCAAAACCCACTGATGGTCCTCCCCTACTTGGTTCTACCTGAAATCATGTTCCCTGTGAAGTTCTAACTGGGAAGATGGTATATCTGGTGTCAAAACGTATTTATACCCCATTTCTAATAAGGTATTGCTCCGTGACAGTTGGCACGGAACCTAGTGACGTGCTCTTGAAACCGACTGTTGGTCCGAGCCTATTTGATTTTTTAAACAATCCCAACCGTTACCATGTTTTCAGTTTTGAGAAGATAGAAATGGTGTGCATTATAACTTATATACATTGTCTCTTTCTGCTGATAAGCACCAGCATTGCATTTTGTATATTGTGATTTATATTTAACTAATCACTATGCAATATTATTAATATTCCAGTGACAGTTTCTAATCTTCTCATACACTACATACCACCGTATTATACAACAAAGACTACATACAAAGATATTAAAAGTCCTACACTACGTAATAAGTGTATTTACATTCTATACAAGTTTTTGCCTTACAAGACTGGATATTTAATCCAATGTTTTAAAATACTTATCCCTCAAAATTGCTACCATTACATCAATTCTAATCTTTTTCATATCTCCTTGTTTGAAGTCCATCTTCATATCATATAGGAGACATCGAATGTATTGCATCACAAAGAAGCCACAGTCAACGCTGTAAAGAACAACAACATTTTAATTGTCAATATTTTTTTATCAATTATTTATATTCACACGTTGTGCTCAATTTACCTTGCTTGTTGTTGTGGACATTCAATTGTGCGAGAGACCCATCTATCAAACGGATAATGCCTTTCAAAGTTTGGATGAATAGCAGCAACGTGCTCACGACTATATAATTTAAAATCTGATACCTAAAGATTGAAGAGGAAATTTCCATTTTCCATCAACTAGCATTTATATTAAAATACAAACCTACACATTATTATCAGATGCTCACCGCTGCTTCAAATTCATATTTGTATTTACTTCCACTTGCAAGAGAATTGTACTGATTGAACGTCATTGATTTGGTGTCCACCACCAGCAAGTGGAAGTGTGCATTATCACTGCACAAAGGTATAAATATATACCTTACCTCTTCATCTCGTCTATCCGTCTTTATCATGTGTTGGAAGGCAAACTTACTTGACGATTTCATTAATGACTACAAATATGCAAAGTCATACATACATAACCAAATAATAAAAAGAATTCTATTTTTTACTATAATCAAATCAATTCCTTACTGTGAAGAATGTTGAACAATATATTGACTTGTTGTATGTGCTTCCAGACGGGAATGCCCCCCTAAATAAAATTTTACAATACGTGTCGATTACATCCCCTCTTGTCAACATTTCTCCATTCACACCAGATAAAAGGGAATACAAATTTAAACAAAAGGGTGGTTCCTCCCAAACTATATCATTTGTAAACCTACAAAGTAAACAAATCACAGATTATTTTTACAAATTTCTTTTTGATAACCTTAGCCCAAATATGTAATCAGATAAGCATATATTATACTTTACTATTCAACTATTTAATTTACATACTTTATTTCCTCCAAGGCTTTTAACAAGTACGTCACCTCTTCGTCTTGTTTTTTTTTCTTGGAAGACTTAAATTGCTTCTTCACATACTATGCATACAAACAAAAAAGGCAATTAGATAATCCATTATATCTAACAAATTGCAAAGAAATTTGCATATATCGTCTTACAGCAATTGCTTGTTTCCTCATTTTGTCATATTTGGCAAACATTTCTACATCCTTGTATGCCTCTTCATCAGATTTGTCTTCCATCAATTGTACAATATTAATTTCTTCTTCCATTTCATCCAAACCTATTTTTCCTTTCCCCTTGCCCACAACAATATATTCTTTGACAAATTTTTTTCCTTCTCCTATACTTGTAACTTTTTCCGCAAGCTCACTTATATATATATTTCTACGCTGCCTCTTAGGTAAAGTTTTGAGCCACAATGGACTATCAATTGGAGTATCCGTGTAATCATAGCAACTTCTGTCACGTCCTCTCCTACTTCTTGTTGTAACACCTACAGGTTCAATTTGAGGATCGTCTACAGGCTCGCTATATTTTAAGTAACTCTTTCACCCTCTCCTTCAATTGCATGTTCTCCATTGTTAGCTCTTTATTTATGTTTGCTTGAATAATGCAATTACAACAATCCTTATTAATCTGCCTTCCTCCTACACTGACTTCAATTTGTGATGCCTCCATTGCATGTGGACTGTCATCAACACCAACAAGGTTCTCAACCAATGATCTTTCATCTTGGTTAGGGATTAGGTCAATCACAACCTGTAAGAATATTAAACCACATGTTAAAACCATACTTTTTAACCAAACTATAGTCAAAGTATTCTAAATTTACCTCTTCAGATGAAACTTGGTTAATCATTTCTCTCACCTTACTAATATGTGAAGGAATATTCCTCCACTTATTTATTCTGGCTCCTTTTATTTTGTATGGTTTTTGGATTGGAACATGCTCCAAAAACCATGCCTGATTCACCATGACAAGAGTTAACTATTTTATAATTGTTCGCAAAATATTAAAATTTTTCACATAAATTAAACACTTACTGCCAAAACACCAGCAAATCCCTTTAGATAAGGGAGATTGGTGTTAGCATGTTTTGTCTCAGTTGATGAAAATATGTCCCCAATCTTAGGTAATTGTGGAGCCATAAATTCATGGATTGCTTCAACCCAGTTGAATCTATCAAGATTCTCAAAATCATCTACTATATCTATAAGACTTAACGGGACCTTATATGTACTAGAAGAAAATAAGACACAAACAAATATATACAAAATATAGAATTTGCAAAATAATAAAACATCATCTTCGCCTTCAACGCGATTGCCATAAAATTTAAGCAACTCCTCAATTCTTGATCTAGTAGCTTCTTTTTTGTTTGAGAAGTAAGTTAGAAAAAGGTCACTGGATGCTTTAGCTGAATCAATCGAAATTGAAGCTCCTCGGTCTGTAATACCGAGCAGCAATGAAACGTCTCCTCTTGTGAAGCAAACCGGAACACCTGACCAAGTTAAATTATTATTAGACTTCTACCAACACATACAAAAGTATTAGGAACACCGTGGACATGATACAATGTCATATCAAGCACTGATACTCCATCGTATCAGCCCCACGTTTAGCAAAAGCTTAAATTTTACCATACAACTACTTTGTAATTAAAATATAAAATTATAAATTGTACCTGAGAATCTAAAGGTTTGACTACTTGAATCCCAATTTTCAAATATATTTACCAAAATCCCACGGATGTGCTGCATATCTTCTATGTCCAAAAAAATACGAAAGGATGACTGTTTGATCAGCACTATGTGTCGGTCATGTAAAATAACAGAGCCTCCATGCGTTCCTTTCTTCGTGGATGGTTGAAAAAAACTTTTAAAGTGACCGAGGACACTGTTCCAATGCAGTTTCTGTCCAACATCAACTGAACCCTATACTTTATAAAAATAAAAAAATTTAAATCATACTAGTTCAGCTTCTTAATATCACAGAGTTTGTAAAATGATAACCTTTACAGCTAATTGATGTGGAGAGGATGATAATTCACCCGATCGACGTCTTTGCGCCATTATGATACTAGCTGATTAATGTAATGTAAACCCTAGAATCCTTCACTGATGGCTCACGAACACTCCTGGTTTTTAATTAAACTGAAATGCTAGCTAGATGCCGCTTGAGAAAAACTCGAACTGATGGCTCACGAACACTAAACTAGGGTTTCACAAGACCGAGCTGCACTCGCATGTCACAAAGGAGGGAGGTACCCTAATGATCGTTTTTTTTTAATATCTAAGTTTTTTAAAAATGTGGTTCGGATGCCTGGGAAATGATGACTGATCAGAGGAGTTGGCGGTAGGGTTATATTTGGTAATAACCATCACTTACCTGCGTCTTTTGGTAAATACAAAACCGTGATGCGCTTTTTGGTAAATACATTAACTGTAGTACGTCTTTTGGTAAATTGCCGAATTAAATTATAATTATAATTTCATTTAAATATTGCAAATTGAAAAAAAAATCTTATAAAACTAGAATATAATTTTAGAAGTTATATAATATATTAATATCATCTTTTTCTTTGTATTTTCACAATTTAATTAAGTCTATGATGAAACTTAATTATTATAAAGGGTGAGGAGAATGTGAAGGTGGGAGGTGAATATTTTACAAAGGAGAGACTTGGGTTAGGAACCATAAAAGAAGATAGCTTTTTAGGATAAGGCAACTCAACAAGGTCAAGTGGTATGTATTATAACTTAGTGTGGCTAAAGTGACACATTAGTGGCTTAGAGATCCCTAAAAATCAAAAAAATATTTCTTGTGACAATCGATGGACTACTAAATGAGAAGAAATGAGGTAATATTAAAGTAACTCTGGAGCATGATTTGGTATGACTAAGCTGGCAACGCGATGACTCAAAGTTCGTAGTAGAGAAGATTGACATAGAACATATGAGGGACTATAAGACAAGGAACATTGAGATAACATTGACAACACCTAGAGAGAAAGTAAAGTATGTAAGTGGAGTGTGAAAGATGTTTACGTGGAGTGAACTCAGGGCTCAGATGCATCCAAGGAACAAGAAACTTAATGAGAGACAACTTTGGTCATGACGCTGAGTTGTCGAAGGTAAGTTCTAGTGTTAGTTTTGAGAGATATATATGGGAATGTACTATTAGGAAAGTATATATCCCAATTTAAGCGTGAGATTCAATCATTAAGTAGATCATAATCAAATTTTAATTGATGGAAACTGAATCCAATCAATTGAAGAGCTTAGTCGACTAAGGAGTATATTGGTTAAAGGGGCACTAGACGATTGAATCTAAGATTTTAATATATGACAAAGAACTTAAAGTTAGACATATGTGATTTGATTTGTATGTCAAATTTGCAAATGTAAGTATTGGTAGCTCAGATAGATCAAATACTAAACAAAAAAAAAATACCTAATAGGTAAAGAAGATTGGATATCTAACAAGGAAGATCTTCAGATATTGGGCAAGTATTGATATGTCAAGTGAACTGAATACCACACAATGAAGATTTAGTAAATTAGGGAGATTGGATATTGGGCAAATAAGAATTTTTGATGAGTTGGCGAAATACTAGGTAAAAGGTAAGTATTTGAAAGGTTCTTCTAACAAAAAGGTTATGAGGCAGAGTTGGCTCTAGGCATAGGTCATTAAAGACTATGCCTAGGGCTTCAATTTTTATTGGGGTCCATTATTTTTAATATATTAAATTTATTTTTTAAGAGAATGGAAAAATAGGACTCACTTGATAAAAGATTTATGCGATCTCATTCTCTAAAAATTGGGATAATTATTTTTAATATATTAAATATATTTATATATATATATTTTAAGAGAATGAAAAAAATAGGGTCATGTGATTAAAGATTTGTATGATCAAAGTTTCGGATTTTGCATAGATCTCATCATGGTTCCAACAAATATATAGAGTCATAAGCTTTTTTTCAATTATGCATGTTATTTTATAAGATTTAATTTATTCCTTTTTAATATCTCTCAATCCTAGCAGTCTCTTGTTACGTTTCTCTTTCATTGGTCACGCTTTCTCCTTGATCAATAAGAATATGAATTAGATTTTTTTTTATCTTATTCATACAATGCAAAATACTTTGTGTTACTCTTGCTCGTTAAGATTGGGAAAGAGAAATCACACCTAACACTATCACGTTGATCTTGTTGGTGCTACTATTCTCCTTACTTGATTAAATTCAAATGTTGATGCATTTGTCCGTATTGTGTTTGATCGAAATGGAGGATTTTATTATTTTTTAGAAATAACAAGTTAGATAACTCTATCATTTCGCTTCCTTGATAGACATTAAGTTTAACTTTTATTTAGATGTATTCACAATCATAAGTTGTTCGATTTCTCCTTTGTCTCCATTCTATCATTTACAACTATTTTGATTTAGACGATGAGAAATATCATTTATTTTTTCTTTTGCTCTGTACCTTAATAAGCTCTCGTTTAGTTCTTGATAAATGATAATGACTGGTTTACTCTCTTTGTGAATTTATTTGTTTAAGGATTGTATTGAATTTGTCATTTTGTACATGTGTTTTTTATTTATTTGTTTTTGTGCTTCGATGAGTTGAGTACGGGAGCATGTTTTTTTCTATTGTTGTCCTATTACATTGTTTTTATTTTCTTAATTTTATTCCTTTTTATAAAATTAGACATACTTTTATCTTTCTTCATTTTTAAATAATTTTGAATACATTTATTTTCGGCTAAGTGAATTGTACACTTATCATCTCTTTAAGTTATATTATTATATCTAATAATAATAGACTGTTTAATATCAATATTTCTCTAAATTAAATTGTCAAAACTTGAATATGACCATTTAATTAATAAATTTGCATCTCAAATAGTGATAAAATTAAATTTTATATAAAAATTTATTTTTTAAAATTAATATTTTAATTTGTTAAAAAAAAAATTAAACCATCGTTTTGTCCCAAATTTTAAAAATTTGTTCATCCCAAATCCGAATAAAAATGGGCAAAAAAATTTTTTTCCTACTAAAGGTCTCAAATAGCCTTGAGCCAGCCCTATGAACTTATATCTGTTATATCTGGGACGTGGTTACACCCTTCGACTAGGCGCTGACTTGATTTAGAAATCACTACATTCTTCAAAGTCAAAATCAATCAAACAGTAGATAGGTAGTCAGCTGATGTGTTATTATATTTTATTGTATGTGTTTTCTACTAACTATGTGGCTTATTGCATCACAAAGTCATTAACATATCATAAAAGATAAATACGTTTGTCTCAATATTTTCATCAATCTATCTAAGATTAATACGAAGGAGGTAAATCATAAATGATTACTAATCTTTGAAATAACGACTACACATAAAAAAACTATTTAACTCGATTTTATCAAAATTCAAACTTCAAATTTTATGATGATAATACTTTATACGCTAATCACTAAACCATTCCAAAAAAAAAACTCACAAAACCATTAACATGGACCAGTGGTCACTAGTCAACGTCGATCCATAGTCACCCTAATAATCACAGTCAAAAATTGTCAACGACTAAAGTCGGTCAACATTGATCAACTAGCTAGAAGTCAATATTGATCAACTCCCATCGACAATCACAAGGTTAATTGATGGTCACCAACAATGACATGGATAGTCAGAATCTAAAGTGATAGTGATTAACGACCAACCACCTAAACTAGGTCATAAAATTAATCAGAAGCTAAAGCGATCTTTATTCATCCACTTAATAAAATTAAAATTTGAATGAAACTCGCAACTGCAATAAAATTGCCCTATTAATTTTAACCCATTACTAAAAAAAAAAAAAAAAAACCCACCAATATATCCATAATTTAACTCGAATAGAATACAAATATCTAAATAAAATTCATATTAAAAAATGTTAATAATTACAAACATTTATATATATTAAGGGGTCTGGATTGATCTAGGCCACACACGACTGAGGTATAGATATAATTCAAATGCCTCAATTGTAAAATTAGATTTTTTTTTTTTTTCTACTGAGCCGCCTAGATCAATCCAGGCCCCTCAATATATATACAAATTATTTTTTTTTGTTTATTTTTTTAATCCGAGATTAAGCTAAATAGATTTTATATTTAGAGTTTAGGGGTTGAGTTATAGTATTCAAGTTAAAAAAAATTAAAACGAAAAATATTTTAGGTGCTTACGGGGTATATATTTAGGATGCCTAATGTTGGTGCAGTTGACATAAATAATCAAACATGAGTTTTAATGAATGACAAATGCATTAAAATTAGATGTTATGTTTGTCTAATCTGTCTATCAAGTGTGTAGTATTGGAAGCCCTTTTTCCTCGGCCTTCATCTCTCAGATGCACATGAGCCCACCACTCCTCTCCATATATACATCCTTCGCGTTGCCTTGAAGTCCGTTTCCCTCAGCTCCACTCTATTGCTCCTCGTCCTATGGTCTCTCGGATGTCTTCCACATCATCTTTCACCGTTGCAAGTACCAGAGCTCTAGGATGAGCTTCCCAAACTTGATTACACCAAGCTCCTCATGTGTGTTTCACTAAGCCCTACATGACTCAATCACACATATCAAATCAATATGAAAGCCTAACTTAAATTTTTTTGGCACACACATCAAAACCATGATCGTACTGATCAATCCTAGGTCGATTGCACCAACAATCTCCCCATTTTTGATGTTTGGCAATATGTTTAAGTTAGACATAAATAATACTTGAAATATCGATAGCAAAATGTAAACATTGAATCATAAATCCAAACTCCCCCTTAACATATGCTCCATCACTTAATTTTTTAAGTTTTGCACAAATATAAGTTTCTAACTTAAACATTTCCATTTCTCCCCACGATCAAAAAAAAAAGTGTTCCAAATAATCACACATATTATGGCATCAAATTTTGGACTAAGTTAACAAAAATCAACTATTGAAAATACAGAAAAATATGAACCGGTCGATTGGTATATGATACAGTCAACTAGTACATAAGCAGTTCGAATTTCGGCTTTTTAAAGTCAACTTCAAAAATACATAAAAATTTCTAAAAATTTTGAAAAATCATGAAATTTTGAAACATTTATCTTTCAAGGTCCTCTATCAAGGAAAAATATAATTTCATAAAAATTCAAAATATTTTTGAAGTTTTGACAAAAATTCAAAAACATTAAAAACCACTCAAGTTTGTATCAAGTTGAAGTTTTGTTTCATATTCATATGTTTCAAAATAAGTGTACCACGATAAATAAAACATAGAGTGTTTTCAAAATATTTAAAATGTCTTACTATGATCTATGGGCAAGATGCCCATTAATTAAACATTTGCTTTCCCCATAGTTGATTTATGATTACTAAAAATTTAATACATTTCATAACCTATCAAAAAGTCATAAGCGCAAGTGAATTATGAGTATCATCCTATCATCTCACATTCATGCCTAGGATCATAAAGTAAGTCATGCTTATAGTTTGTTGTGAGATGTAATGAAAGGTAGTGTCTACTTAGCCCTTCTTATCATAAAGTGCTATCAAGGCTAAGTGTTCCCCTTAAGGTCTTAAGTCAACCATTTTTAAAAAATTTAAATATGACTTCAATGGTTAACTAACCCAAAAATCCTCTAACCCTTGAATATTGACTTTAGTACTCAATAGAAATTCTTCATAATTGGGTTAACCAAATACTCCTTGGGAATCCATTTTCTATCTATTGTCTTTGTCTTGGGTTGTCCCTTAGCAATTAGACAATGATAAGACTTTTTATTATTGGATTCCTTATAACCTAAACTTTTTTTGTTGAAACTTACCCTTTGGCTCCCAATGATCATGCTTAGGGTATTGAGCCAATTTTAAATTTTTTTAAGGGCATTGGTAAGATATTCTACCTTTTCCCTTAATTCTTTATTTTCTTCTTCTAAACATAAATCATTTAAACTAGAAGTAGCATACATACCAGAGGAATTATTTAACTTAAAAGACATAGATTCTAATTTTTATTCTAGCATGCTAATATCATGTTTCAAAGATTTGTTTTTCTTTTTAGCCTTAAACAAATCTTTATTTGTACTTGTAATAATTTTCACTAAAGTTTGAGTGGGTAGATTATATACCTCACTTACCGAGAAGTCCGAATCTGATGTTTTCCCTCCCCCTTCACTTGAGCTCCCTTCTTCTTTTTCACTTGAGCTCTTTCCTTCTTTATTTTCGGAAGAGGTGGAGGCAATATCATCAATTCCCATTAAACCAAAATGGGAAATATGGTGTTCTTCTTCCTCCGACAATGATGGATCATCTCAAGTCGCCTTAAGATTTTTGACTTTCTTCCATTTTTCTTTTGTCTTCTTCTTCTCTTCCTTCTTCTTTTCTTTTTTCTTCTTTAGGAGAGGACATGTATCCCTCATATGTCCTTTTTCTTGGAAATTATAGCAAATGATCCTCCTTATCCTACTTTGGCTCCTTGAACTTCTCCTATCATGAGATTTGTTAGTTGATTTTTTTTTAAATGTTCTTCTCATTTTTCTTACTATATACGCCTCTTGATCACTATCCATTGAGACACTTGATTCTTTGAAGTCGGATGATAGTGGAGATGAAGACTTCTTCTTCTTGCCCTTTCCCTTGTTTGCCACAAGAGCTACTCTTCTTGATCTATGTGCTTCTTGATCCAACCCTTCAACTCTAGTTTCGTGGAGCTCTATTATTGAAAAGAATTCATCTAGAATACACTTCTCTAGATCCTTTGAAATGTAGAATGAGTCCACTTGGGAAGGCATTTAGGGCTTTCATCATCATGTCTTAATTTGAAAGTATCTCACCTATACTTGTTAGTCCATTAATAATTTTCTTAAATTTAGAATGTAAAATTGATATCTTTTCTCCTTTCTCAAGCTTGATATTGTTGAGTTGAGATCAGAGAAGATCTCTTTTTGCTAACTTTGCTTCCGATATCCCTTCATGAAATTCCACTAGATTTTCCCACAAGTCTTTAGCGTTTGTGTAGTTTCCAATCTTAGTCACCTCTTGTTGGGGAAGAACACTTAGGAGGTGATGCATTGCTCTTGAGTTTGCTACATGCTCTTCCCTTTGCATCTTGCTCCATCTTACTTTCTCAATTAACTCATTGTTTTGATCCCTAGGCATCTCAAAACCATTTTCTATGATTAGCATTATATCAAAGTCGGTTTCAAAGAATATCTCTATCCTCTTCTTCCACTAAGTGAAATCTCCTTCGAATTTCGGTGGTTGTATGTGTTAGTCAGCCATCTTGATAATATTGCTCTTCTTGGTGATTAGTCCGTTGAAGGACGTCCTTGCTCTGATACCACTTATTGGAGATCAATGACCGGCTAGAAGGGAGGTTGAATAGACTAGGTCACCCCTCATTACTTTCTTTTCTACAAGAGGATTAGTGTGTAGCGGAATATACTAAAACAAAGAAGGCAATAAAGAAAAAACACAAACTCTAACACATTTCCTTTTACGTGGTTCCGAGATTGCTTGCTCTTACTCCATGGCTTGTCCTTGAGGTGGATGAACCCTTAATCCTTCGGTGGATGAGTCCCTGGCAATCTTCAGCTAGAGCTTACCCCTTATCAGTGGAGTATAACTTCTCACAAAGCTCTCTTCCTCTTATAAGATGGAACTTAGGTTTAGGAGAAGCTTTGGGCAAAGATTTAGAGGTTATTCAATGAACATCAGTAACTGTTGGAACCCCAAGGTTGTTTTGGTGTGATCAACAAGTTAAGTTAGGTCATGCGTTGTTTCTAACCTTGTGTCTAAGTGTGCAGGAGCTTAGGAGCACAGGTACTCGAGCGGAAGACGCAGCTAGCGAGAAGGACGGCACGCTGTGCGTCCGAGGGACGAGGTGCTGCGGAAGAGTACACCGGCGGACGAGAAGGAAGTACGCGCGGTGGTTCCGAGGTACGAAAGCCGGAGCGGAAGATTGCTCGGGGAGCAAGAGACGCAGCTAGCGCGAAGGTCGGCACGGGGTGCGACCGAGGGACGAAGTCTGCGGATGAGTACGCTGGTGGACGAGAAGGGACACGCGGTAATTCCGAGGGACGAGAAGTCGGAGGGAAGCACGCTCGAGAAGACCGGAAGATGGGTTCGGGTGAGCCCTATTCCGGATGTCTGAGATCACCCAAGCAAGCGGAGTCGGAGCAGAAAGACCCGGACCAGAGGCGAGCTGAACAGAGAGACCACGGACCAAAAGTCAACTGGTTGACTTTTGGCCGGCCCAGAGGACTTTCACAGGATCGAGCTGACTCGATCCAACCGCTGGGGATAAATTATCTCCAGGCGCCGGAACCCTTCCAGCCCCCACCAAGGCTATAAATATAGCCCTTGGTCCGAAGCTTTCAACAAGAACGATCATTCTGTTTCCAAACACTTGTATGCTTTAGTTGTAGTTAAGCTTCTGTTTCTGCGCTACAGTAAGAGGCTTCTCCGCCTGAAGGAGTTTTTGAGCTTAATCTTCCTTGGATTAACAACCACATCGGTTGTAACCAAGTAAACATCTGGTGCCTCGTCTTTTCTTTTATGCCTTTATTTATCTGCTTAATTCATTTTACAAGTGTTAGCTTAATCGTTCGAGGAAGGGTTGTTTGTTTTTAATTGACAGGTTATTTACCAACCCTTCTAGCCGGCCCAACGGTCAGTGGTATCAGAGCCGAGTACGCCTCAGAAGGACTAACCGCCGTCTGACGTAACAAAAACGATGGCCGGAGCTAGCAACTACCCACCTGCATTCGAGTGGGAGTTTTCCATCTGGAAACAAAACATGGAGATATACCTTAACTCAGATTCTGATATTTCTTTAATAATGAAATTTGGTTATGAAGAACCAAAGAACACGAACGGAGAAGGACTCGATCTACGCCTCTGGAACGAAAAGCAACGTGAGGAGTCTATGGCAAATGGGCGGGCAAAATATTATCTTCTGAATGTAATACCAAAGGAAGATTTCAAAAAGGTCGCAGATTATGAAAGCACAAAAGAACTTTGGGAAAAGTTCTTGCAGCTCTACGAAGAACCTTCAGAAGCTGACACCTCAATAGACACCGAGCCACCGACAGAAGAGTCCGAAATCGAGGTAAGTACTACAACAGCCGAAGTACATCCCGAGATCGATGAAGGGGGAGAATCTTCGGAAGAAAGCAACTCGATAGGGGGAGAATCAATTACTGACAAGGTAAGTCAGGTATGGACTCGAACCTCTGATCAATTGAATGATTCAATTGAAGAATTGCCTGAAAATTTTTGCGAATCATCGAAAGAGTTTTTTATATTAGAAAATCAATTGTCAAACTTATTCTGCAAATTTGAAATATTATCGAAAGAGTTCTTCGAATTTCAAAATATCTTAACAAAAGAATTTTGCAAGTTGGAAACTTTGCTAAAAAACTTTTGTGAATCACAAAGAAGTTTTTCGAAAGAATTATGCAACTTAGAAATATTATCGAAAACTTTTTCTGGTCCTAAAAATTTGGAATTACAAATTACTTTCTCGAAAGAGTTTTGCAATTCAGAAAATGAGTCATCGAAAAAGTGTTTCGGATTAAGAAATCTATTATTAATAAATTCCTGCAAATTAGAATTTTTATTAAAAAATTCTTGCAAATTACAAAATATTCTTTCAAACGAATTTTGCACATTGTCGAAAGAATTTTTTATAGCGTCGAAAAATTTTATCAAGTTAGAATCTATGCTATCGAAATATTTTTGTGAACTTGAAATTCAAAAAATAATAGAAATTAACATGATACAAATTGTTGCATGTTTAATATTTTTTGCTTTAAATCTGAAAAAGTGTGACTTAAGAATTTCTGATAAATTAAAATGGAAATTTAAACCTTCTGATTAAAGCATAAAATATATAAATAAATAAATGCATAGAAAATTTCTCTTTATGTTATTATTTCTCTGAAATTTTCTTGCATAAATCTTTCTGTTTAGAAACTTCATAATCTTGATGTCGAATGACTTAGAAATTTGTCTTGACTTAGAAATATTTCCCTTAAAATTATTGAAATATAGTTTCAAAAAAAAATTTTTGTGTCAACCCTTAGATTTCGTTTGTACCCCATTTTTATTGTGATCAAAGGGGGAGAAGGGAAAGTATAAGTTTAGGGGGAGGTAGAAAAAATTGAAAATTAAAATTTAGAAAGTTTGAAATTTAATTTTTTCTATCATGTTGCATGTTATTGCAATAAACTGTTAAATTTCATATCTATTGTTGACCCTAGCTTAACTTGGGTTGATCACACCAAAAAGGGGGAGATTGTTGGAACCCCAAGGTTGTTTTGGTGTGATCAACAAGTTAAGTTAGGTCCTGCGTTGTTTCTAATTTTGTGTCTAAGTGTGCAGGAGCTTAGGAGCACAGGTACTCGAGCGGAAGAAGCAGCTAGCGAGAAGGACGGCACGCTGTGCGTCCGAGGGACGAGGTGCTGCGGAAGAGTACACCAGCGGACGAGAAGGAAGTACGCGCGGTGGTTCCAAGGTACGAAAGCCGGAGCGGAAGATTGCTCGGGGAGCAAGAGACGCAGCTAGCGCGAAGGTCGGCACGGGGTGCGACCGAGGGACGAAGTCTGCGGATGAGTACGCTGGTGGACGAGAAGGGACACGCGGTAATTCCGAGGGACGAGAAGCCGGAGGGAAGCACGCTCGAGAAGACCGGAAGATGGGTTCGGGTGAGCCCTATTCCGGATGTCTGAGATCACCCAAGCAAGCGGAGCCGGAGCAGAAAGACCCGGACCAGAGGCGAGCTGAACCAGAGAAGAGAGCACGGACCAAAAGTCAACTGGGTTGACTTTTGGCTCCGGGGCGCCCGGAACTATCCGGGGCGCCCGGAGCTGTCCGGGGCGCCCGGAACCATCCGGGGCGCCCGAAAGGGACTTTTTCACAGGATCGAGCTTTGACTCGATCCAACCGTTGGGGAATAAATTTTATACCCCCAGGGCGCCCGGAACCCTTCCAGGCGCCCCGACCAAGGCTATAAATATAGCCCTTGGTCTAAAAGCTTTTCAACAAGAACGATCATTCTGTTTCCAAACACTTGTATGCTTTAGTTGTAGTTAAGCTTCTGTTTTCTGTGCCTAAACGCTGTAAGAGGCTTCTCCGCCTGAAGGAGTTTTTGAGCTTAATCTTCCTTGGATTAACAACCACATCGGTTGTAACCAAGTAAACATCTGGTGCCTCGTCTTTTCTTTTATGCCTTTATTTATCTGCTTAATTCATTTTACAAGTGTTAGCTTAATCGTTCGAGGAAGGGTTGTTTGTTTTTAATTGACAGATTATTTACCAACCCTTCTAGCCGGCCTAACGGTCCTACAGTAACCTCCTTCATGCCCCAAAGCTCCTCTTAAATAAAAGGAGAGAGTTGAACACAATGTCAATTTATCTCGGTACAAGTTAACTAGTCCATACACCAGTCAACTGGTGTAGTCGTTGGGCACAGCCAATGGCTCTCAGTAGAATCTGAGATTCTGCGAACGGTCACTAACGACCTTATAACAGTCGACTGGTGTTAACACCAGTTAACTGGTCGCTGTTGGCTGAGCGAACAGAGAGCTTCTGTTCATTAGACTAGTCAATTGGTTCATGTACTAGTCAACTGGTCCCGGTTATACACTCACATTCATCCTCTTCGGAGTTGCCCTTTGAAGCCCTTCTTCCTCGGCATTCGTCCCTTATATGCACACGAGCCCACGACTCCTCTCCATACATCCTTCGCGTTGTCTTGAAGTCCGCTTCCCTCGGCTCCACTCCGTTGCTCATTGTCCGGCGGTCTCTCGAATGTCTTCCATATCATCCTTCACCGTCTCAAGTACCCGAGCTCTAGGATGAGCTTCCCAAGCTTGACTATACCAAGCTGCTCATGTGTGTTTCACCAAGTCCTGCATAACTCAATCACACATATCAAACGACGAAGCGGCTCCGTGTTTGCAAACCCGCTCTGTCAATGAAGGGACGAACCGAGACCAGATATCCTGGTCCATAAAAAAGTGGACTAGGGGATGGTCCACTCTCAATTGCGGTCGGATCGTAATTGTGATCCGGTTGTAATTGGTTGC
This sequence comes from Zingiber officinale, assembly GCF_018446385.1. NCBI lineage: Eukaryota > Viridiplantae > Streptophyta > Magnoliopsida > Zingiberales > Zingiberaceae > Zingiber > Zingiber officinale. Next base: position 135,840,991 of record NC_056002.1, read on the forward strand.
GATCTCTTTATGGGTTCACTGCCCCCCAATAGATTATAGTTTAGGTCGGAGGGGGCGACCGGAAGCCATCCTCTGCTCAGCGTCTGGTAACCTAGACACTTGCCCACTTCTGACGACCTCTAGGCGGCCTCCAGCCGTCCGTTCTTGTTAGGACCGAAAAGTAGCTAGAGGGGGGGGGGTGAATAGCTCTTCGCGTGCTCGTCGTCGGCGTTGCTCGTTTCTTCAAAGTGATGCGCAGCGAAATACAAAGAAACAAACTACAACAATGCTAACAATAGGATTTTACTTGGTATCCACCTCACAAGAGGTGACTAGTCCAAGGATCCACGCACACACACACACCTCCACTAATAAACACTCCTTTTCGGTAACTACCGAAGGCGGAGAAGCCCTACAAGACTCTCAATACAAGTAGAAGAAAGGGTAGTAAAGAATAAGCAAAAGCTTACAAGAGATGTAGTAAAAACCCTAGCTTCTTCTTCTTCTCGTTGCAACTCGCCTCTTGACTTGGATGAACCTCCAAGAACCTTCAAGAACTGGCGGTGAGGAGCTTAGAGAGTGCTGGGGAGGAGCTGTGATGAATCTGGAATGAATCGGTGAAGATATGCAGAAGGAATCGCACGCCAACAGCTATAAACGACGCCAACGGTCGAATCCCAATCGATTGGATTGCTCCCAATCGATCGGGGAGGCTTTGGATCGATCCACGGATCGATCCAGTGCTCTTCGCTCGATGCGGATCGATCCACGGATCGATCCCGCGCTTATCGAAGGAGCGTCCCAATTGATCCAGCGATCGATTGGGACCTCCAGATCGATCCACGGATCGATCCGAGGATCTCGCGAGGACTCACCGGATCGATCGGCGGATCGATCCAGATCTTGGATCGATCCACGGATCGATCCAGATCTCCAATCGATCGATCGGAAAGGCTTTGGATCAATCCACGGATCAATCCAAACCTTGGTTTTTGTCCAAAACCAAGTCTAAAGCCCCCTAAACCAACATCTAGTCAACCATGACTTGTTGGTACATAAGACCTAGCATCCGGTCACCCTTGACTAGCTAGGACTCTCTCACCAAGTGTCTGGTCAATCCCTTTGACCCACTTGGACTTTTCTCTTCTTGCCAAGTATCCGGTCAGTCCCTCTGACCTACTTGGACTTTTCTTTCTCGTGCCAAGTATCCGGTCAATCCCTTTGACCTACTTGGACTCTCACCAAATGTCTGGTCAACCTTGACCCATTTAGATTTCTCTTGCCTGGCTTCACTCACCAGGACTTTCCCAATTGCCTAGCTTCATTCACTAGGTCTTTCACCTGGCTTCACTCACCAGGACTTTCCCAATTGTCTAGCTTCACTCACTAGGTCTTTCACCTGGCTTCATTCACCAGGACTTTCCCAATTGCCTAGCTTCACTCACTAGGACTTCCCAATTGCCTAGCTTCACTCATTAGGTCTTTCCCCTGGCTTCAATCAACGTTGCATTGTCAAACATCGAAACTCAAACTAAGACTCAAGCTTGGTCAACCAGGTCAACCTTGACCTAAGGGATGTTGCACCAACAGTTTTGACCCAAACTATAACCTAATATGGACAGTAAACTCACAAAGAGATCACAACCAATTACGAACAGATTGTAATTACGATTCAACTACAAATTAGAAATGAACTATTTCATAATCTAATTTTTTATAGATCAAAAGATCTTCCCTCAAAACAAACCTCTCTTATATCTCTCCACATCACCACCAGTAGAAACTCGAAAGAAACTCCTACTGAAGATGCTCTAAGAAGTTGGATTCGATTTTTTTTAATCTCTTTCTTCCTATTATTGGTGGGGCTAAAAGAAAAAGCCAAAAACCTCTCATCCATCGGAGATGCTCTAGGTCCATGGGCCACTTGGCAGTTTATACGTGGAGTGTCCAATACGCTGAGGAGCTCCGATACACATGTGACCGACGGGGACACCAAGTCCCGTGCTGCAGCTTCCTTCAAACTTTGGCCCACTATTTTTCCAAGTCAATTTGGGGAAATAACGAACGTTCCTAATAGATTTAAAGTAAGATTGCCTTTTGTCCAGACGACTTTGAATGAAGTCGAAGAGAATTCAAATGAGAATTTGACATCTAGCTACTTAGACTTATCGAATTTGATTCCATCTACATAATTTACTCAACTTCTGATCAACTAAACAACAATATGTTCCAAACCAAGTACAATCCCTCTAAGGATACGTTTAATTAGAAATTATTTTTTATAATTTTAATTATTCATCTAAAGTTATCAATAAAAATTTTATTTGATTTAAATAATCGATAATTCTCGAGTAATGTTTCATGCTCGATATGTCAGCAAAAGGGGTATGCAACTAGAAATCAAAAAACCTTAGAAAATTGAGGTTTTTCTTGATTTCGAGGTTAATGAATTTTTTTTACCCAAAATATCCTCGGATAAGAGAAAAATATGACAAAAAAGAAAAACGTAAAAAATGGAAAATATTAAAAAAACATTAAAAATAAAAAAAACCATTAAAAAAATTTAAAAAAAAAATTGTAAAAAAAACTTTAAAAAAATTTAAAAAAATTTAAAAATAGGAAAACATAAAAATAATTAAAATAGAAAAAAATTAAAAAAAAAACATAAAAATAGAAAAAAAACATTAAAAAATAAAAAAACCATTAAAAATAATAAAAAATTGTAAAAAAAACTTTAAAATTTTTTTAAAAAATAGGAAAACATAAAAAAATTAAAATAGAAAAAAATAAAAAAAAATAAAAAAACATAAAAATAGAAAAAAAATTAAAAAGAATAAAAAATAAAAAACATTAAAAAATAAAAAACCCATTAAAAATAATAATAAAAAATGTAAAAAAATTTTTAAAAAAATTAAAAAACATAAAAATAGGAAAAAAATTAAAAAATAAAAATAATAATAAACGTTAAAAAACATTAAAAAAAATTGCAAAAAAAACATTAAAAATATTTTAAAAAAATAAAAAACATAAAAAACAAAAACAAAATAAAAAATATATATATAAAAATAAAGAAAAACATGAAAAAAATAAAAAAATATTGAGTTTAAATAATAATAATAATAATAATAATAATATTATTATTATTATTATTATAATATTATTATTATGTATAGTTAGTTTTGTAACTGAAGGTAATATAGTAAAATATTAAATTATGTTATTTATTAAAATTTTCAAATAAATAAGTTTTGATTATATTATTTATTTTAAATCAAACAACATTTGATTATGTTTTATTCCTTAAAATTTTGATTATGTAATTATTTGATAATTACATAATTAAGATTATATATATGATAATTTAAATTAAACTCATCCTAATAAATAAGTAAAAGATCTAGAATTTTTCTTTCAGAATTTAAGAATATTAATTATTTAGATACATCTTCATAAGCGCTTCCTGATGCTGAAAAATCAAATGATGATGATATTTATTTTGTTATTTTCTACACTTGTCCCTTTCGAATAATTAAAAGCAATCACTTTATTGGAAAAAGAAAGAAATTCAAGAGCAGTCACTTTATTGGAAAAGAAAGAAAATTCAACGGAGAAATGTCAACACGGCCGTTAGTGTACGAGTATTAAATAGTATATCCAAATCCACCATATTTGAATCGAGTGCAATAACTGAGGTTGACTTCACTTTGTGCCGACTTTAGATACACATCAATGTGGATGTGGATGCTTAGATGGCGCTGATAATAAAACAGCCTATATGGTTAATTTCAGTCAACCAAAGTAATATTTTAATCGACTAAAGCTTAATCAGCAAAATAATAGATTAGACGAGACAATCTATGTGCTTAATCTAAATGGGCCATGGGATCAAAATGTTAAGTTTGTTTTAGTAGTTTATTGTGAATAATTTTTGATTTATTTTGATGATCGATAAAAATATTCTATAAGATCAGATTGATTATCTTAAAGATAATTAATAGTATTACAAAGTAAATAAAAGAAAAGTAAAGAAGGAGAGGATTTTTACAATAACTTTGAGAGTTTTGTTTCCTCTTCTTCATAGATTGTTCGAAGTTGAGTGGAGAGTACCATAGAGCTTGTTGAGCACGAACACTTGTAGTTTTTTGCATGAACAATACCCTCCAAGGACTAACTTTCTCATTATATATTTGCTTAGCTTTTTTTAATATTAGTTCGACTGATTTCTTCTACTAGTTGATTGATTTGGTCGCGACTAAATAACAATTTCAGAACCTTCTGAAATCCTCAATGATTTTGTCGATTTTTCAAATGTCAATTGAATCGATTTGTGCGTCAGTCGATTGATTAGGCTAATTGAGTGACTAGTAAAATTGATTCTTTTCTTGCTTCAGAAACAACACACTAATGACCTTGCACAATCAAATTGATTCACTTTTGTTCGGTTCAGAAATAACATCAATCGATTGATAATTCTGTTCATTCAAATAAATTCATTTCTGTTGGCATCCTTGCTAAGCAAAAAAAAAAAAAGATATTATTTTTTTCTAAACTTTGATTTTAAACAATTCATTCTCTTCTTACCGGCCGGGACAACACAAGTGAGATTTTTTTTATTTTGCTCTAACTTAAGTATTGTCAGCCATTAAAATTATAATTCTTGAGCTATTATATAATAAATTTATGAATCTTTGACAGATATCTAAACAAAATATATAGTTGTATTATTAGAGTTGACATAAGTCATGAAATAGAAATCGAGAATTCTAAATTACCTAAAAGGTTGTGGTTTGTGTGTATTTTGTTAGGTTATAATTAAAGTTCTATGTTTTCCTATGGATCGGACTGACCAGACGCTGTTTCATCCATATAGTTGACCAGATAACGATTCCTCCAATCGGTCTATGTATTCTCTTCTCACTCGGATGATGTGGTTGAGCCAAGTTGACCGTCTTAATTTTGACTTCCATCGTGACTGTTGAGCCGTGCTAGATGGACTCCTCCTAATTACCACCGTATCGATATTTTTTATATTTATTATTTTATATTTTCGACTACTGATTTGATCAAAAGCAAACAAAAATTACTTAGCACTTATTCAGCTCTCTCTAATCGCATTGCACTATCCTATAATTTAGTTCTTTATAATGTTTCAGGACTTCTAATCTCTTATTTAACATTCAATCACTCACTATCTCGTAGTACTTTCATCATTTGGACTTCACCTACTAAATGTCAATGTCATGTCAACATTGATTTACTTAGGCTTCCTTCTTATCAACCCTCTATTAAACTCCAAACTATTAAAAGTTCAACTGATCTTGACTTATACTTTTAACCCGTGACGAATCGAGATAAAAAAAGAAGAAGGTGTTTAAAAAAAAGAATTGGAGCTTGTTTTCCTTCTCGTTACCCCTCGGATTACAACATACTGATAGAATTTTTCATGAGCAAGAGGATCCTCAAGCACACCCCCACTCTCCCTAGATCCGCCATTGCCTTTAACTATCAAAATTTTAATCAATCTTGATTTATTTAACATACATTTTTAATCAACCTTCATTTACTTGACATATTGTTCGATCATCATCTAATATTTTAATCAAATTCTATATTATAGCAATTTTTAATAAAATTATATGTTCATATATATTGTAACATTTTTTTTTAAAAAAAACTACTATAACAGATAAGAGTATTTTTAGATGAAATAATAATAATAATAATAATAACTGCTTTGATTTTTTTTAATGAAAATAATAATAATAAACATCCTTTTAATCTATTTTTTTCCTACAAACAAGGGAAACTTTAGGACTCAATGGATAACCTCGAGCCCACAAATTTCAAAAGTAACTCAAGCAGCAAATTGAAATTTTGCTTTCTTTTATTATTAGTTCTTAACAAACTCATGGGTCATTTAATTAGTAAAGTGCAAATAGCTTGTACTCGACGACAATGACTCCAACTCGGTGGAGGTATAAACAACATTATCATATGATGCGGAGATAAAAATTTACGTGGCACAAGTTAATAATCAAAATATATATCGAAATTAAAATGGTCAAGATAAAGTTCAAAAAAAGGCTAATCCAAATATAGGAGTGATTACATCAGTCGACTAGAATGATGCTGTCCGGTCGATAAGAAATTAGTCCAAGCAAACTTCCCGTCCGGTCGGATGTGGTACCGGTATCAGTCACGCGAAATCAATGTTTTAAAAAGCACGAAGCGCGACGAAGCGTCGAGTCCAAGCTTCAAGCTTTATAAGCTAATTAAGCGAGCTTAGGACAATTTTAAGTGTAAAAAAGTGTTTTTTATTTTTAAATAAAATTTAATTATTTTAAACAAATAAATAGATCAAATAATACTTAAACATGATAAATTTAAGGTTCATGCATAAATTTCTCACATGTTTAGAAAGACAAAAGTCACAAAGTTTATAATATCCATTCATTTTCAGTTTTCACAATAAAAGAACATAAAAAAATTAGATATTATCTAATTCCTTGTCTGATTCTAATTTGATCTTCTCAATTTTTCTCGATAGCAGGCAGATAGGGGGTTTATGGCAGATTATGACTTTTCTCTGAGAGACGTTGTGTCTCTTCGTTTTCTCTAATTTTTTTTCCTTATGTTCTTTAAAAATTTACAAATCAATTAAAATTATAAATAAAAAATTGCGCTTAAGCGCTATTAATCGCGCTTAAGCGCACTTAATCATGCTTAATTTGGTCAAACATACTCTGACAACTTTTTCCCCCGCTTTCGCCTGCTTTTCTTCCTTGCTTTGCGCTTAAGCGGCGCTTAATGACGCTTTTTAGAACACGGTGCGCAATAATAAAAGAGAAGATTAAAGGTCTTGAGGAAGAGAAAACAAAGAACAATACTTCATCTGTCATTAAATACACAGAAGCCAAAACAAAGATGTTTTCTGTAGATAATCAATATCATTAAACAAGGAAAGATGGAAGATCACTAAGAAAGGTATAAAAATAGGTCTGCCAAATATAAGTAAAAGACAAGAAAAATAAATCTCGCTCTCTATCATTTTTCATTTTCCTTCATATATTTTTAACTTCGAGTGTCGGAGGGTCAACGCTAGGAACCTCTTCTCTGATTTTGATTTTGTTTTGCAAAGAGAAGTGAAGTCATCTGGTCAACAGAACTACTATATCTCCCACTTTCCAGCTTCACGCTTAGGGCAAGATCTAATTAACTTATGAAATGTAATAAATCAATCAATTTTCTCTATTAGATTAGCACGATAACCACACGAAGAAAACTAGAAAAGTGTATGTAGCCATATGCTTTTTACCATGCATCCCCTTAATATTAATATATATATATAATGATCATTTTCTCTGTATTAATGTAAAATTATTTATCTCTACTGATCCGGCGGATAGAACAGGGGGCCCCCGTTCTGAGAGGTCGCCGCCACGTGGAAGTCAAAAGGCCAGGTGGACCGGGCGGCTGATCGGAGAAGGTTGGGTCGACCTCCCGGCCAGCCGGATAGGAGTCGGGATACCGGCGCTCGAACGAACAATAATGAGGGGCCGAGCGGAAGTCATGCTTGGCCGAAGATATAAGGTAACATAGCGCTAACAGTCCTTGCATAGCACCCTACCAAAATCTCCCCAGCGTATCAATACCAACGGCAGGTCGGACGTGCCGTCTGGCCGGCGCGTAAGATGAGGGTCGTCCGGACAGCACTCCCCGTCCAGCCTGCCGGACGGACCCACCGGCCTGTGGTAGGTAGAGAAAGACAAGAATATCTTATGCCAGCTGTCAAGCCCTAGGGCTAGGCCATACTCCTAGTCTGACAGCTAGGTGTTCTCCTGTCCCATCGAAGACGTGCTTGGACTGTAGTAGTATGGCGTCAGGTAAGCTTTCTGACAGACACATACCAAGGTATGGGCTGCGGATACGAACGTGCCTCGGTGGACGTGCAGGAGCTCCTTCACCACTCTATATAAAGAGCCTCATACTTCGCCGGAGGTACGCGTGGAACACCTTTGGAGCCACTTTTTTCCACTGCTTGCTTGCCTGACTTGAGCGTCGGAGGGTCGCCGCCGGGAACCCCTTCCCGGCTCGACTTCTATGCAGGTTCGCCGGAGCTTCGTGAGACAAGCCGGAGATCTAGATCGGCGACTCGGAGAGCGCAACGTGCCCAGCGTCCGTTGATTCAACATTCGGACAGGATCAATTTGGCGCCGTCTGTGGGAACGCTCCTGCATCCGAACGGAAACAATGGACGAGGCTGGACGACAACACACTGTGACGCTTTCGACAGAGGAACTCGACGCTCTGATCGAGATAAGGGCCGCCAAGCTTGTGGAGCAAAAACAGAAAGCAACAGCCGAGCGGCCGGAGCAGCAAGCAACGTTAGCGTCTGGTGGGCGAGCGGAAGCACCGCCGACCACCGTTGCATTTCCTCTAGCCCTATTCCGCACCCCCGAAGCCACAGCAGCTCATAGAGATCGGGGATCTTCTTCGGATGAAATGCCTAGACGAGATGACAAAAAAGGAAAAGCCCCCCGAGCGGATTCATCGCCCGAGCGGATTAATCGCCAATTTTCAGAGGCCATTTTAAGAGACCCCCTGCCCAAGCACTATGTGCCTCCGACGATCGGCGAGTACAATGGGACAACCTACCCGGATGATCATCTGGGTAAGTTCGATAACACAGCTACTCTCCATCAATACACAGATAGAGTAAAGTGCCGAGTTTTCCTTACCACTCTCTCGGGATCGGCTCAACAGTGGTTTCGGAGGCTGCCGGACGGATCCATCACAAGCTTCAAGGACTTCTGAACGGCCTTCCTCCATCATTTTGCAAGCAGTCGGCGCTATCAAAAAACCAGCGCTAGTTTGTTTGCCATCAAACAAGAAGCCCGTGAATCGCTCCGAGCCTACATACAGCGGTTTAACAAAGTGGCCATGGATATTCCAACGGCCACCTCGGAGACCATGATGAATGTCTTCACACAAGGCCTAGTGGATGGGGATTTCTTCCGATCGCTCATCCGAAAGCCGCCCCGAGACTACGACCACATGCTACATCGGGCCAACGAATACATCAACGTGGAGGAAGCGCAAGCGGCCAGGAAAAAAGAAATTCCAACCGAACGGGCTCCTCCTTCTGAGCTGAAACAGCACGCCGCCCATCAGCCGCCCAGAGGACCGAGGGCCGAAGCAATCCTCTCCCCCCATGCCAGGTCTCACGTGCAAGAGGTAGCCGCCACCCGGCCCAAGCCAAAGAAGAAATGGACCCCGATGTTCTGCTCCTTCCACCGGACAGATACGCACAACACAAGGGATTGTCGAAGTCTTCCCTTCGTGGCTCATCCCGTGCCCCGGAATGGCGGCCGACGGTCTCCCTCAGTCGACAGGCGACAGAGAACTAATGAAGCCGATCGGACGAGAGCTGATAGGCAACAGCAACAGACTCCCGATCGGCATCGTTCTCCAAGGCAGGACAATCGCCGAACGTCAAGAGAACGGTCCTGACCGCCCGCTCGGGAAGAAGAAAATAGAAGCAATATTTCCCGAGGCGAGATCAACATCATAGCTGGTGGGCCGACCGGAGGAGACTCCAACCGAGCCAGAAAGGCGAGCGTCCGGCAGCTCCAGATCCATGCAGTCGGCTGTAGCCGAGATCGAGCGGAGGGACCCGAAATCAGTTTCGGGCCCGGGGACTTGGAAGGAGTTGAAGTACCCCACGACGACGCTCTGCTCATCAAAGTGGTAATAGCCAACTATACTATTCACCGCGTATTTATTGACACAGAAAGCTCGGTCAACATCATATTTAAGAAGGCGTTCGATCAACTACAAATTGACCGAGCCGAGCTACTGCCCATGACAACCCCGCTCTACGGGTTTACGGGCAATGAAGTCCTGCCGGTCGGGCAAATCCGGCTAGCCATCTCATTGGGAGAAGAGCCGCTCAGGAGGACGCGGACAGTGAACTTCGTGGTGGTGGACTCTCCCTCATCCTACAACGTCATTTTGGGACGACCGGCGCTCAGCGAGTTCCGGGCGGCCATCTCCACCTTCCACCAGAAGATCAAATTTGCCGTCGAAGACAAAGTGGGAGAGGTACGGGGAGACCAACTGGCAGCTCGGCGATGCTACATTGAAATGGTCCGAGCAGAAGCAAGTTCAGCTCGGAAATCGCCACGGATTGAGGTGAATGCTATAACTGAAAAGCCTCCCTCTTTAGTTTATGAAGAAAAGGAGGAAGTGCAAATACACCCGACCCGATCAGAGGCCACGACATTCATCGCGTCCGATCTAGAGGCAAATCAGAAAGAGGAGGTGATCCAATGCCTCAGAAGAAACCATGATGTCTTCGTCTGGTCGACACATGAGCTGCCCGGAATTTCACCAAGTATTGCGCAGCATGAGCTCCACGTCCGACCGGACGCTCGGCCAGTCAAGCAGAGAAAAAGAGATTTCAGCGCCGAGCAGAACGCCATCATCCGGGCGAAAGTGGAGAAGCTTCTGGAAGCCGGCCATATACACGAGGTGCAGTTCCCGAGCTGGCTGGCGAACGTAGTATTAGTCTCCAAGCCGGGCAACAAGTGGAGAGTATGCATAGATTTTCGGGATCTCAACAAAGCCTGCTCGAAAGACTTTTATCCTCTGCCCCGGATAGATCAGCTAGTGGACTCTACGACCGTCTACGAATTAATATGTATGCTCGACGCTTACCAAGGCTATCATCAAGTGCCGCTCGCCCGTGAAGATCAAGAAAAAGTCAGCTTCGTGACGGCCGACGGCACATATTGTTATAATGTGATGCCGTTCGGATTGAAGAATGCGAGAGCCACCTATCAGGGCTTGATGAATAAAGTATTCAGAGAGCAGATCAGGCGAAATCTGGAAGTATATGTGGACGACATTCTCATCAAGACCGTCCGAGCGGCCGATCTCTTCAAAGACATGGAGGAAACCTTCCGAACGCTGCGCAAATATGGAGTCAAGCTAAATCCCCAGAAGTGCCTGTTCGGAGCAAAAGGAGGGCGTTTTCTGGGATACATAGTGACCGAGCGGGGAATCGAAGCAAATCCCAGCAAGGTGAAAGCTCTACAAGACATGCCGCCTCCAAGAAATACAAGGGAAGTGCAACGTTTGATCGGTCGGATAACTGCTCTGTCCCGATTCATCTCCAAAACTGCCGACCGGAGCCTCCCTTTCTTCAAAATCTTGCGCAAGGCCACTAAGTTTCACTGGGATGAAGAATGCGATCGGGCGTTCGAAGACTTAAAGGCATATCTGAACTCACTCCCGGTATTGGCCAAGCCGACTGCGGGTGAGCCACTTTATATGTACTTGTCTTCAACCGAGCATGCAATCGGCTCGGCGTTAGTGAAGGCGAGCGAAGAAGAGCCCGTGTATTTCCTTTGTCATATTTTAAAAGATGCTGAATCTCGCTACACTGGGCTCGAGAAGCTGGCTTTCGCTCTGGTCCTCGCCGCTCGGCGACTTCGCCCATACTTCCTGGTGCATACTATCATTGTCAAGACCAATAGCCCGCTCGGGCGTGTATTACTAAATCCCGAAGCGTCCGGGCGGCTCATCAAATGAACGACGGAGTTAAGTGAATTTGACATCCAATACCAGCCCCGCTCGGCGATAAAAGCGCAGTCCTTGGCGGATTTCGTTACCGAAGTACAAAGGCCGGAGCCCGAAGCCATGTGGAAGATATTTGTGGATAGATCATCCACTAGGCTCGGGAGCGGTATTGGTGTATTATTGTTGTCTCCCCAAGAAGAGAAGATGCATCTATCCGTCTGTCTGGATTACAAAGTTACAAACAATGAAGTAGAGTATGAAGCCCTCATAGCCGGCTTGCAGGCAGCTCGGCATGTTGGCACCGGTCGAGTAACGCTTCATTCGGATTCGCAGTTGGCCGCACAGCAGCTCTCTGGCACTTTTGAAATTAACAACGCCCGGCTCAAGCTCTATGTGGAAGCCTTTGAGAAGCTTAAAGCCAATTTTAGAGAGGTCATTGTCCAGAAGATACCCCGAGCAGAAAATCAAGCGGCTGATGAGCTAGCCAAACTCGCAAGTTCAATAACGCCGGTCGCCATTCAGCAGCCGATCGAACAAGTATTGTTGGTGGCGCACGTTGACCGGATGGAAGGCCTCACGTTTCCAAGCGACTGGCGGACACCCATCACTGAGTTCCTCCGCTCGGGCGCCACACCATCCGATGAAAATGAAACCCAGCTGCTAAGGAGGAGAGCCGGTCGGTTCACACTCATCGGCGATCAACTTTACAAGAAGGCTTTCTCACGCCCTCTGTTGAAATGCGTGAGCTCTGAGGACTTGGCTTACATCCTCCAAGAAGTGCATCAAGGATCATGCGGAGGACATCCGGGCGGACGATCGCTGGCCAAGAAGATCCTATTGGCCGGGTACTTCTGGCCCACCTTACAAGCAGACGCCGCTCGAACAGTGTCGACGTGCCTTTCGTGCCAGAAGTACCATAACTTCTACCACCGACCGGCAGAGGAAATGAAGGCATCAACAGTTTCATGTCCGTTCGATCAATGGGGAATGGATATTGTTGGTCCATTTCCAATGGCGACCGGGCAGCGAAAATTTCTGCTAGTGGCGGTCGATTATTTTTCCAAGTGGGTGGAGGCCGAGCTGCTAGCAAAGATCACCGAACAGATGGTCAAAAAATTCATCTGGCAACACATCATCTGTCGGTTCAGCATCCCTCGCCGATTGGTTTCTGACAATGGGCGGCAATTCACCGGGAAATTGCTCGAGGACTGGTGCAAAACCTATGACATCGAGCAACACTTCACGTTCGTGGCCTATCCCCAAAGCAACGGTCAAGCTGAAGTAGCCAATCGGGAAATTCTTCGTATTCTGCGCGCTCGGCTTGACCATTTGGGAGGAAGTTGGGTGGATAAAGTGTTGGGCGTCCTATGGGCCATCCGAACGACTCCAAAGGAAGGGACGGGCGTCACGCCGTTCCACCTAGTGTATGGCGACGAAGCGGTCATCCCTGTTGAAGTCGGCGTTGAGTCCGCTCGGATCCAAAATTACGACGAAGACAACGCCGAGCGGAGGAACATGGAGCTGGATTTGGTTGACGAAGAAAGAGCCAAGGCGTCCGTTCGGCTGATGGCGTACCGGCAGCGAATGAAGCAAAACTACAACCGCCGCGTAATCCCCAGATTATTCCAGGTCGGCGACCTTGTCTGGAAGAAAGTCAAGCCGGTCGGCGACGTCGGCAAGCTGGAGGCACCGTGGGCGGGCCCCTTCAAGGTTATTGAAAAGCTCCGCTCGGGCGCTTATTATTTGGAGAATGAAGACGGGCGCCAGCTGGACCGACCGTGGAGCGCGAATCATCTCCAGCCTTATCGAGTTGGGTGAAAGGTGCACTGATGTAACTCATTTTTGTGTATATTCTAGTAGCCCATGTCCTTGTAATGCAGGAAGCAGAAATGAATTAAAGGATGGCTAGTGTGTTCGCCGAGCGGCTGTGTTAAAGATTAGCCTTTAAGGCCATCGAGCTCCGACGTTAAATATCGAGAGACGAGCCGGCGTCTATAAACGTCCGAGCGGAAGACCGTCGAGCTCCGACGTTAAATATCGAGAGACGAGCCGGCGTCTATAAACGTCCGAGCGGAAGACCGTTGAGCTCCGACGTTAAATATCGAGGACGAGCCGGCGTCTATAAACGTCCGAGCGGAAGACCGTCGAGCTCCGACGTTAAATATCGCGAGACGAGCCGGCGTCTATAAACGTCCGAGCGGAAGACCGTCGAGCTCCGACGTTAAATATCGAGAGACGAGCCGGCGTCTATAAACGTCCGAGCGGAAGACCGTCGAGCTCCGACGTTAAATATCGAGAGACGAGCCGGCGTCTATAAACGTCCGAGCGGAAGACCGTCGAGCTCCGACGTTAAATATCGAGAGACGATCCGGCGTCTATAAACGTCCGAGCGGATAGTCATCCACATGATACATTCTGGCGGTAAGAGCCGACCGACGACAGAGCCTGTTCTTGAAGGCCAACATACGTCCGAGCGGCTCGCTTAACAAAAATATATGAAAAATCCTATGAGGTAAGGTGCAAAGCAATAGATGGTTAATAGGAATTAAAAATGTGAGCACGTGAACGAGTGACGTTCGCGCGCCGAGCGGCTACGCAGTTGCATGGCGAAAGACTTTTTGAAGACAATCGGCTTGAGTCCATGTTAAAGTATGAAGCCGAGCGGAGGAGTTTTAAAGAACACTTTAGACATGACGAGAGGAAAATTTCTTGCCAAAACAAAAGTTGAATGAACGGAAAAGATAATCTATTTATGCCGAGCACTGAGCAAACCAAAAAAGTTACAGCAAAAAATAAGTTTGGCCGAACGGCAAGGGTACAAAAAAGTTGATGAAAAACACTCCTCACGCGTCAAAATCAAAAGGGCATCAGGAATGGCGCCCATCACGGTAGCCAGATCCTCTGGGGGGATGGTCAGCTCGGTGGGAAGGTGGCCCTTGGTCTTCAAGTGATCCACAGCCGCCTTGATCGCCTCTTCAAAGGTGAGGGAAATCTTGTCAGTAAATTTCTCCCCAAAGGCATCCGAGCGGACGAATGCCTTCCTCACTTCCTCAGAGCGAGCCGACTCCCCCTCCTGATACTCTTTGAGCGCGGACTGGAAAGCATCGTTGGAAGCATGGAGAGCCTTTAAGTCTTCATCAAATTTCAGCAGATCGGCCGAGCGGCTCTCCTTCTCGGTGGTCAGAAGGGCATCCAGATCCTTGATGCGTTGCTCTAGCCCTCTGATCTCCACCTTCATACGGTCCATGTCGTCGATGGCCTTGCGCTTCCGAGTGGTTGCCGTCTGGATTTCTTTATCCCGTTTTTTGACCACCGCTTCAAGCCGAGCAACCTCGGCCGCCAGATCGAAAGCGCGTTTCCGTTCGGCTTCTAAGAGCTTTTTGCTCTTCTCTAGAGCAGCCGTGGATTGCCCTTGGTTCGCCTCCGAGAGCTTGAGTTTTTTCATTTCTTCCTCCAGCTCGGCCAGTCGATTGCTAACCGCAATCTGCTCTACCCAACTCTGCGAACAAAGGCAGTTAAGCTAAAAGCTAAAAGCTAAAATAAAAAATATCAGTAAAGCAGAAAGGCATACCCCGGTCGCCTGCTGCAGGTTGCTGTCCCCTAGCTGACTGGGGGACATAAGCGCGACGCGTACGCGTGCGTCCTCCCAAACTTTGGCGAGCGGACCGGTGAGGGTGATTTGCTGTTCGGGAGCCGATGGCCGATCGGCAGCCAGTAGGTATTCCTCAGAGGGAAATCTGAGGACCGTTTTAATCACCCTCAGGCCGCTCAAATCATCTTGAGATGCAGCAGCCTGGCCAGAAGACTCGCCGATCGGACCCGGGTAGTCGCCCAGTCGCCTAAGGCGACGTAGAGTCCGAGAGGTGGAAGGTTGAGCCTCAGCGATGGTCGGCGGTAAGTCAAGTTGAGTTGGAGTATGCTCCGAGGAGACCGCCTCAAAAACTGCAGGAGCATCAGTGCTCCGCTCGGAAAGCTGCTCCCTTTGTGAAGGTTGTGAAGCAGCTTGCTCTAGCCGACGGCGCTTTCGAGTCACCAAAGGTGTCTCGTCGGCTGACCGGCCTTCCTCCTCGCCCTGGGCGGATGTTGTGATATTGATTGCGGCTTCGTCAGTAAAGGCACGGGCAGCCGATGCCTCGGGAGCAACTTGAATTCCCTCGCTCCCTTCAGTTGCAGAGCCGGTCGGAACTAAACCCCGTTCGGCTACCTCTTTGTCCTTTACCGCCTCAATATTGGCGGCTTTCAACTTGAGCTTTTCGGTTGCCTTAGCACGCCACATAACTTCAACTGCAGAAACAGAGAACAAATCAGTTAGCACAAAAGAAAAAGGGGGGGATAAGAATTGCTTACTCATGCTACAAGGCAGATCGGCTTGGATGGGAGACAAGCCAAATATGTACATTACTCCCGGAAGGAGCAACTTGTCGATATCGTAACGTTGGCCGACCAGCTGGTTCGCCGCATGAAGATACGCCGGATGGCTCTTGAATTTGCCGAGACCCGGCTGATTCGGCATCGCCGTCTGCCACTTCGTGCGGAAGGTCGGCCGCTCGGGTAGACGCATAAAAAAGAAATGCTCCTTCCAATGCTTATTGGAGCTCGGCATGTTGGTGAATAGGATGAAACCCGACCTAGATTGAAATATGAAGGTCCCCCACTCGGATTGTTTTGGGTAGAAGAAATAGTGGAAGATTTGGGGGTCCAAGGGGATATCATTCAACTTGAAAAGGACTATCACCCCGCTCAGCAACCTAATCGAGTTTGGGACTAATTGGCCGAGCGGGACGCGAAAGTGGTTGCAAATTTTGATAATGAACGGATATGGAGGAAAGCGCAGCCCGGCCAAAAATTGATCACGGAAGAAGCAAATGGTGCCGGGCGGCGGATCATTGGGCCGATCGGAAGGAGTGGCTACAACTATTTCGTGGTCGGCCGGAATTTCGTATGTTCGAATGAGACGCAGTGCGTCTTCTTCATCGAATCGGCTCTCCATAGTCGTATACCAGATAAGGGTGGAATCGGGTAGGGACCCGTCCCATAACCATCTTACCCAATTCCCGTCCCGATAAAAATTGGGAATCAATTTTTTTCCCGATCCCGTACCCGACAAGTGTCGGGACCCGAATGTTCGGGATCCCGAATGTTCGGGATCCCGTCGGGTAGGGAGATGATATCCCGAATGTTCAAATATTTTTATTATACAGTAGCATTTTGGGTTCAATATCAGTTCGATCGAATAATAAGAGTAGATTGCTTGGAATAAGAAGAGTAGATTGCTAGGAATAATAAAACCAGTGAAAGCCTCATGCATCTGCAAAGCTTGACACGGCAGTGGGTAGCACTTCAATTATGATTTTAACCTTTGATACTAAGTATACACAGGAGACATCATTTCAAAAACAAAAGATGAATCTCACCTCGCTAGGGATCTGCCGACCGTAGAACGCAGAACTTTCGGAGACATTAAGTTTGTAATCAAGAAGTGTGTGGACATATACTGAATACAGCCCCTCATGGCCTTTGAAGAATCTGTCCCACAGTTGCACTAAGGGCAGAGGCCCTCTTGTCATGAACATGAAGGCCACCTTTGGCACCCTTTGAAATGGATACTCTTCCATCTTCGGCACCATAGAAGCTCTCCAGAATATCTCTTCATCTGTCATACTATGCATCAAATGCTCAGGAGTCACAAAACTCTTGAAGCTCAAAAACTCCTTATCACAGTTGGCCATGTACATTGTACTCGGGAAAAAGATTTCGGTCTGTGAATTGAAGGAACGGGTGAAGCGACCACTCGCTGACAAGCCTATGACGACCCCGTCCATGAATATGACCAGAAAAGAGATGAATTTGATCAACCCAATAGACCAGTTTTTCCTCGGAGGGCAAGGGAAGAAGTCAGCCTCATCTTCATCTGGTTTGCTCCTCAGCTTCATCTTTTCTGCTCTAGCTAATCACCCTTTTCCGATCAAAGGAAGATGCTCGAACAACAAGCTGAATTTCACACCAAATAGAACAATCCACCGAATCTCCCGACTTAAACCCTAAATCCTCCCGGGAAAACTATCTAATGAGACGGCGAGGGATCGAGAAACCCTACGAAATCATCTACCAAATATTTGCGATCCAATCCTCCAAAGATGGGATTTTCTCCAGAAGGAATCACGAGACGCTCACCAGCAAGCCAATTGTTCGTCATTGCGCCTCGATCCTCAAGCAGCCGCCTTCCTGAGCAACGATTCTAGGGTTCGCACAAGGACGAATCGAGAAGTGAATGAGAATTTGAGAATTGAGATGCGTAACAACGGAACCCTAGTTTGCTACTTTACTGAATTACTGTTTAGTTATTTTTCTATTTTTCTTTTTATGTTTTTTAAAATCATACTGCAGTTAAAGTTTGATATTTTAATTTTTAAACCTATTTTTTATATTATTTTTTTAAAAAAAAGTTGAATTAAAAATTATTATTAATATATTCGGGTCGGGTCGGGAAGCCCGTCGGGTAGAACTTTTGTACCCGATCCTGTTCCCGATTTTAGTCGGGTCGGGAAAAATCCCGACCACTTGGGTCGGGAAAGATTCGGGTCGGGAAAAATTCGGGACGGGAACGGGTTGGGAGTCGGGAAGGGTCGGGAATTATGTAAAAAATTCCAGCCCTAATACCAGAGACCAGGAGCGCCGACGGTAGACGTAGAAGTACTCGCCATGGTCGAAACAGAAACGATAATCGACAGAAAAACTAAAAGAAAATGCCGACAGAATGCAAAAGGAAGCAATACAGAAGGCGGGTAGCTGGAAAGGAAGGCTTACAAGTACAAGGAAGATCGAGGAAAGGGAGAAGATGGCGAGTGCACCAAACAGGCGGTGAATAAGGATCGCCGGAGCAGAAGGAGCGGCGTGAAGATGAAGGAGGATGAAGCAACAGTGCGGCGGAAAATGAGTCGCGAGCTTTATATCGCCGCCCGGGAGCGACCTCCACCGTCCGATCCTGGTCGTGAAAAACGAGGTCATCATCCAGCCGTTCATTTCAAACGGCGGCTGTCCCATCGGAAGTGACGCCACCGCCATACGCTGACAAACGCACGATCGCCACGTGTCAGTTGGATACTCACTACAAGAAAATTAGTCTATTGTGACATTTTCTTGACAACACTTATTTTATAGTGTCGTGATAAACACCTTACAAGGACACTCATCAAAAATATTTTTTTTATAAAAATAAATGTCAAATTAGACTTTTTATCCTGACATATTTGATAAATGTCCGTAGTAGTTTATTAATTAAAATTATATAACTAGTTAAACTCATAAACCTAATTACTTGCCCTAAACCCTCTCCTCCTCATTTCTGCAAGTAGCCGCTCGTCACTCACCTTTTCCATTTCCACACGCCGCCGCTCATCACGAAGTTTTCTCTCCGCAGCTGCCCCTTTTCCTCTCTGCATTGCTTCCGCATCTCTTCGCAGCCGACCCTTTTCCTCTCTGTCTCGCCTCTGCATTGAATCGCCTCCACATCTCTCCATAGCCGACTCTCTTCCTCTCCACATGGCCTCGGCATCGTAGGTGGTCTTTCCTCCGTCGCACCTCCTTTCGTTCCTTTCCCCTGTAACATAGTATCCACCGTCTCCACTACATGCCTCCCTCTTCACAGCAGCAACCTCTGCAGCAAGCAAGGTACCGATATACATTCCTTGATCTTACATGATGTTAGCTAAGCTCTCCCTTGTCACCTGAGGACAACATGCTTTCTTTTCCTTTTCATTTTCATGTTATAATTCTATATAAGTTTTAGTATCCCCAAACTATAGAGTTTATTGTAAGACCATGTGTGATGTTGTTTATTCTTGTGAAACTTTCAACTGTCGTGAAAGCTAATGCCTCAAGTATTTGAATTTTGCATTTAATAGGATTCCCTGGGCAATTAGAGTGAATTGCCTTCACCTCGATCATCCTATATTTGCGTTGATACTTTCCCATGTGTTATCTAACTTAACCGAGGATGTATTCTATCCTTAACTGTCTCGTGTTAGTGGTATTGGGTTTAAGTAGGATGTATTCTATCCCATCTTTCACATCTTTAAAATCAAGCTAGAGAAGTTCAAGGCTAATAATGGTATAACAGAGGTCCTATTTTCTTTTGATTCCTACCAAGTTGGATAAGGAATTTGCTGCTCCATCAACTTGCATACCTTTTTCTTTGTGTTTGGACCTAGACTATAACTTACTTTCTATTTCATTCTAAGCAATTGTTGAGTGATGAATGGTGGTAGGGTGGCATGGATAGTGTTTTTGTCTGAATGTATTATCATGATTCTTTATCTTTTGACATTGTGTTGTGCTATGTACATTGATTCGGCCTAATGCAATCCTTTTCTTGTTTTTTCATCCTACTTAAAATTGATATTGGTGCTTTCAATTAGAAAATTCTAACTTAAATAATTATCCATATGGATAGTTATTTTTTAATATAATTGCATTAATACTATAACCTCAACTTCAATTAAGTAGATGCCCTCATTGGGAACTCAAATATCATTTCAGTTTAAGGCACACCATTGTTTGAAAGACTAATCCATTTCTTATAAGTCAAATTTAATTTAAAAAATAGAGGAAAAATACTAGAATTGGAGAAGATAGTAAGGCCACTACTGGGTCAAACCTTAATGCATCCATAATATAGAGTTTATTGTTGTCAGAATTATATAGTATTTGCACAAGATATAGACTTATTGTTGTTAGCTACCTATACATGTGCAATATATCATGTAGCATATGAATTACAACACTTGCTAAATGAGTTGAGTACGGTGGATCTTCAAATGCTTTAGAGAATGTCTCTTATAAGCCTTAAACTTTGATTTTTTGGATTGGACAGATTTATCTAGCTTTTGCTATTAGATTGGGATGAACTTGAATATGAAGGAAAAAAAGGGGCACCCTCCAACACAAGCTGAATTATTCTAGGCTTGCTTCACTCATGCCAATGGAAGTCCCTCAAGTAATGTTGTAGTCGAAAGATTAGTAAGTTATTTTATACTCTTCAACTTGTACCAAAAATGATTTATTTTAATTATCATTATGTATTTAATAAATATCAACATGTCATGTTTTGATAAAGGCTACAATGAATGAATTAACAAATGAACTTCTTGAAGGTTCTAATGGTCGAGTGAATCAAAATGATATATTTGCTAAAATCATGGTACCAGATAGACCTAGTCGAGTACATATGCTTGGTGATGGTGTTAGTCCATCTGATTTATGGGAAGAAGTTTCTAGTCATGGCACATGCAATCGACTAGTGATGGAACAACAGACAAAATTAGAAAAAACAAATGGATGTGCAAATTAAAATGCAAGACCAACATATTACAATAATAGAAGTAAAGATTTTTTTATCAATCAAATCAGAATCCTCTTTCAAATAGCAATAATAATCAACACACATCACCAAGTAGTAATTCACAAATTTTATTCCTCATCGTCAACTTTTTCCAGTAAGCTTTGTTTAATTTCATTTTTATTGTCTGTTTCACACATCTTCAAACTCTTCAAACTTTTATCTCTGTTGCACTTTTATGTAGACTGAATGCTCTGTTTTGATTAAAAGTGTATTTGATTTAATGAAAATTGTGATAAAAGGTATACTCCTTGTCATGGATCCAAATACTATAGCAGGGAGACAAACACTAGGACTAAATTGGTGTGAAGTAAGAATACAAGTTGTCCTAGAACCAGAAGAGAGTTTTAATTGGAACTTATGATCTTTTACAGAAATTTGAGGATATACTTGGAGAAACGATAGCTTGATCTTTCATCTAGTATAATTTTAACCTTTCATTAAATTATTATTATTTTTTATTTATTGTGTTATTAGAATTTTAAATAAATATGAAATATATTTACAGTTAATAGTAAGCGAAGATTACTATTAGGTGAATATGAAATAATACGTTATTTTTCTCGTTTGATATGATATTTAATCTTTATCATTTTTTTCTATTAACTTTTTGTGTATATTGTTTTTATTTCACTAATACAAATATATTCATTATATTTGCAGGTGATAGGTACTTGGATTTTTATCAATCAATATGATGCTTGCAGAGATTTTGTCTAGTTGAGTTTTTATTTGATAAGACTCTGTTAATTCTAAAACTTAATATTTTGAATGTAATGGGTAGTTAGTTTTGGATGTAAATGGCTCGTTATTAGTGGGTATTTGTAACTTTGACTCATATTTATTAAATGAATTTAGATTATCTATTTGTACTTTAAATTGTATTTTATAAATTTTTCTATTCTAAATGGTGGATGAATTCTAATGATGTGTAATTTATGTTATATATTCTAAATAAATATTAATGATAAAATAACTTATTATAATAATATTTATTAATGTCATTATAGATTGGTTAATGTGATATTTTAAAATGATCTTATAAATTATCTTTAGTTATACTTTTTATTGTCATTTATAAAAAAAATATAAATATCATAATAAATAAGTTTTTGTGACATTTAACTTTGTCCCTATATAATGATAATGTGACATACATAAATGTCCTTAAAAAAGACTTTTCTTGACATTTTAGAGTGTTGTTATATCTTTAAATTGTGACACTTTAAACGTTAGCATTGATGTTGTATAATGACATTATAAAATGTCAGGAATGTGAGGAGGGTCTAAGACGACATCACTTTATAGGGCGTTTTATTAAGATGTCACTAAAACGTTAGTGTCACCATAAATATACTATGAGGGCATTTATGTGTGTCACAATAAACTAATTTTCTTGTAGTGACTGGTCGCATTTAATGAGCGCCCCTTACCATGCGCAGCACACGTGATGGGCAGTAGAGAAGAAGGTTCGGCATAAATTTCAGGCAATACAAGGCACGGGCAAGATACAGCCGAACGGATGAGCATCCCTAAGCCTGGCCGAGTGGATTAATGTAGCGGTCGTTACTCAGTCAGATCGGCAGTCCAGTCAGTCGGACTTCGCCTCCTTCGACTAGACTTGAAGGGGAGGCAAGTGATCCGGCGGATAGAACAGGGGGCCCCCGTTCTGAGGGGTCGCCGCCACGTGGAAGTTAAAAGGCCAGGTGGACCGGGCGGCTGACCGGAGAAGGTTGGGTCGACCTCCCGGCCAGCCGGATAGGAGTCGGGATACCGGCGCTCGAACGAACAATAATGAGGGGCCGAGCGGAAGTCATGCTTGGCCGAAGATATAAGGTAACATAGCGCTAACAGTCCTTGCATAGCACCCTACCGAAATCTCCCCAGCGTATCAATACCAACGGCAGGTCGGACGTGCCGTCCGGCCGGCGCGTAAGATGAGGGCCATCCGGACAGCACTCCACGTCCAACCTGCCGGACGGACCCACCGGCCTGTGGTAGGTAGAGAAAGACAAGAATATCTTATGCCAGCTGTCAAGCCCTAGGGCTAGGCCATACTCCTAGTCTGACAGCTAGGTGTTCTCCTGTCCCATCGAAGACGTGCTTGGACTGTAGCAGTATGGCGTCAGGTAAGCTTTCTGACAGACACATAACGAGATATGGGCTGCGGATACGTGCGTGCCTCGGTGGACGTGCAGGAGCTCCTTCACCACTCTATATAAAGAGCCTCATACTTCGCGGGAGGTACGCGTGGAACACCTTTGGAGCCACTTTTTTCCACTGCTTGCTTGCCTGACTTGAGCGTCGGAGGGTCGCCGCCGGGAACCCCTTCCCGGCCCGACTTCTGTGCAGGTTCGCCGGAGCTTCGTGAGACAAGCCGGAGATCTAGATCGGTGACCCGGAGAGCGTCACGTGCCTAGCGTCCGTTGATTTAACATTCGAACATGATCATCTACTAATTAATAATATCACTCTTAAGTGCTGAGAGTTACTAAACAACTGCTAATCTCTATAATTATTTTATTTGGAAATCAACCTACGTGGTGTGAATATATATAAACACTTGGTTTTTTTTTCTTCATCACGGGTCAACAATTGACTATGCTGAAAGCTACTTGATGACTAGACCGTGCATCTTCCATTTATCCCTTAGCACATGCATGACTTTCCAAGTCTATCATGTCATTAATATTTTTATTTTATTTAAAAAATAATAATTTAGATGTTTATATTTCGCCGACAAATTTTAATTTGAAAAGAGACGATTTTTTCTTAATTCGTATATGTGAAATTATATTATATTTGGACAGTATGGAGTTAGCGCATAAGTTACTGTGAATTTAATATTTGGGATCCGAATTTTGACATAATTAAAGTAAATATTTTTTTATATATCGATCATTATTTTAAAAGGGAGTAATTATTCATAATTTATCTTTTTTTATATTAACTCTAAGATGAGCACGTTGGAAACGAATACAATCATCTTTTATCAACATGTGTATGAAATTAGATCGATTTTTAATAGATACGGAAGTCCCATAGATTATCAATATTATTGTTTCCTCGGATAGATCTAGTGACTAACGCATGAGGGATTGTCTTAATAAAATATGGTATTCAAATTTCGACAAAATCGAGATAAATACCTCCTTTATGTGCTAGGCATTATTTCAAAGATTAATAATCGTCCGTGATTTATTTTCTCCGTGTTAATCCTCATATGAATTGATAGGGACTGGGAACGAACGTTTATATATATATATATATATATATATATATATATATATATATATATATCTGGTAGAAGTCGATATTGAACCGTCTAAGACCAGCGTTATTCCTACAGTAGATCACATGTGAAAATAGCGGCGGATTCGCATGCATTTACACCTATTTTTCTAGGTTATTAATCTTCCTTATCCTGATTGCTTTTTCCACTTAATTTATAATTAATTTGTTACATTACATTAACAATTAGTCCATTGAAAGAGATGTAACAAACCCGTGTTTGTTGACAAAAATAATAAAAACTAAAAGAAGATCTTAAATTATATAAATCATAAAAACATATTTTTAAAAAACTCCATATTTTATCTTGAGAATATCTTTTTACCAATATTATTATAACAATTATAGATAATTACATATAAGCTACCGAATAATTACTATAACATTATTCATTAGTTGTTAATAGTATTGTAGTAATTTCTGGGATTAGGGTATGCTAATAGAATATAAATTATCATCTCAATATTTACGATTTGATAATATTTGTAGAAATTTTTCCTGAACAACACATCAAAGGAAGTATGCTTTTGATTTTTGATTTTTATCTAATAAAAGATAGCAGCAATCTCTGCTTCACTCGTTTCCAGCTGAGGATCATCCAGAAACAGAGTGTAAACAGAGCATGGATGAATGGATAGATTTAAATTAAATGTCCGGCTGTCCTTATCCTTGAAAGAAAGACTAGTCAAATAGTATATCAGTATTAAATAAGTTTCAATTTTTCTGGTTCAGACTTTTGAGATCGATCCACAGATATTTTTTCAATGTGTCTCAGTCTATAAATCCCTCTCGATCTTCATCTTCTCCTCAAGCAAGTAATCATCTAGAAGAAACCAAATCCCCGCCATGGCCGCCGGCGCCTTCCTCAACTCCGGGTCCGGCAAGGACTATCCCGGCAACCTCACGCTCTTCGTCTTCGTCACCTGCGTCGTCGCCGCCACCGGCGGCCTCATCTTCGGCTACGACATCGGCATCTCCGGTGCTATATCGATTGTCTCATCAATTAATGAATTAATTAATTATGGTAATTAATGGAATTGTTCGAGTGGTAATCATGGTTAATGAATGAATACGTGAAGGGGGAGTGACGTCGATGGACTCGTTCCTGAGGAAGTTCTTCCCGGAGGTGTACCGGAAGGAGCATGCGGACACGAGCACGAACGAGTACTGCCGGTTCGACAGCCAATTGCTGCAGACCTTCACGTCGTCGCTCTACCTCGCCGCCCTCGTCGCCTCCTTCTTCGCCTCCCTGGTCACCAGGGCCTTCGGACGCAAATGGTCCATGCTCGGCGGCGGCGTCACCTTCCTCTTCGGCGCCGCCCTCAACGGCGCCGCCCAGAACGTCGCCATGCTCATCTTCGGCCGTATCCTGCTCGGCATCGGCGTCGGATTCGCCAATCAGGTAGATTAGATACTCTGTTTTCTTAGAAACGGTTGGGGGAAATCAGTGATTGATTGATTAATTATTCAGTCCGTGCCGGTGTACTTGTCGGAGATGGCGCCGGCGAGACTTCGCGGCATGCTGAACATCGGCTTCCAGCTGATGATCACCATCGGCATCCTGGCGGCGAACCTCATCAACTATGGCACGGCGAAGATCAAGGATGGATGGGGATGGCGCGTCAGCCTCGCGCTCGCCGCCGTCCCCGCCGCCATCATCACCGTCGGGTCCATCTTCCTTCCCGACACGCCCAACTCCCTCCTGGAACGCGGATTCCCCGAGGAAGCCCAGCGCATGCTCCGCCGCATCCGCGGCACCGACGACGTGGGCGCGGAGTACGCCGACCTGGTGGCGGCCAGCGAGGAGTCGAAGCTGGTGGAGCATCCGTGGGCCAACATCTTCCAGCGCAAGTACCGCCCCCAGCTGACCATGGCTCTCCTGATCCCCTTCTTCCAGCAGCTCACCGGAATCAACGTCATCATGTTTTACGCCCCCGTCCTCTTCCGCACCCTCGGCTTCGGCCGCAACGGCTCCCTCATGTCCGCCGTCATCACCGGCCTGGTCAACGTCTTCGCCACCCTGGTCTCCGTCTTCACCGTCGACCGCCTCGGCCGCCGCAAGCTGTTCATCGAGGGAGGCACCCAGATGATCATCAGCCAGATCGTAGTGGGGACGTTGATCGCCGTCAAATTCGGGACGAGCGGCGAGGGGAACCTGTCCAAGGGGTACGCCGCCGTGGTGGTGCTGTTCATCTGCATCTACGTGGCCGGTTTCGCTTGGTCGTGGGGGCCGCTGGGGTGGCTGGTCCCCAGCGAGATCTTCCCGCTGGAGATCCGGCCGGCGGGGCAGAGCATCAACGTGTCCGTCAACATGCTCTTCACCTTCGCCATCGCGCAAGCCTTCCTCACCATGCTCTGCCACATGAAGTTCGGCCTCTTCTACTTCTTCGCCGGCTGGGTCGTGATCATGACCATCTTCGTCTACCTCTTCCTGCCGGAGACCAAGAACGTGCCGATCGAGGAGATGGTGCTCGTCTGGAGGGCCCACTGGTTCTGGGGCAGGTTCATCGAAGGCGCCCCTACGCAGAACGGCGGCCGCCTCCCCAAGGACCCCAACAGCAACGTCGAGATGAACCCGCCGGCGCCGCGAAGGCAAAAGCAGGGCAGCAATTTCACGTTGAATTTGGGAATTAGCCTGTGAAAAAGTAGAAAGAAAGAAAAAGAAACCACAGCAGAATATTATTAACTATTAAGAAAGGGGACGTACCAACTCATTAAATTCCTCTCCTCCTCCTCTTTCTTCTCTAGCCTTAATTGTTCTTCATCTGGAATTAATTACTCCTTCATATATTGAAGTTACAGGATATTAAGAACAAGAAAAATCTATCATTTTTTCTCTCTTTATCTATTTATGGATGCTACAGGTCCCTCAAATTTAAACTTGCCGTGTCATACATTTATATCAATTTTACACACACACACATATATATATATATATCAGTCAACTTTGACTTCATTCTAGACGGGGGTCAACCAACACCAATGAAGCAGTCCACATGGACCTCTAGGATAATTAGGCTAACCATTTTTTGGATTTTGATTTTCTTTTTTTAAGAAAGATTACTTCCATAAGTTCCTAGGTTATTATGAAATCTTTAGTTTCACTCTGGATGTTTAATACACCGATCCTAGGTTATTTTGGAAGTTTCGTTTCATCTAGATCTCTAAGACACCCATCTCTGGAGTCTATTTACTACTAATTATGTACCCTCAAGGAATAACTGAGCCTGTCATCACGTGGTAAATTTACCTAAAATGGACATATATAGATTGATTTCCAATCAAGTCAGTATAATGAATCTTGATCGTCGGTTGTCGGAGGAGATTTTTAGCGTCGCACGAATTTTTTTGGAGCACCGAGCAGAAGAGAAAGTTCTAGCAGTTGTTGTTCTGAAGCTCTTGATCGAAAGCCTTTAAATAAGTCCATTGCAGGCGTCTAAAACCTCTCCGAGCGCCTGGACCATATGACTCGACCAATCGGCGCACTCTACATCAGCTTATGGACCATTTTTCGGGTCCGGGCACCTAGACCGAGTCTGGACGCCCAAACCACCTAGGCACCCTTAGCCTGCACGGATGGGCCTGGTCTGGGTGCTCGGACCCCTTCTTTTTCAGCTTCTCCTCCTATAAAAAAAGGTTAGTCCAAACAATCAAAAAATATATTTTACCCAACAAAACAGGGTTAGCACAACATAATAAAATGTGTGTATTAATTAGATCCTATCTTCACGAGACCAGAACCTAATCAAGATCTTAACTTAAGTTATCGAAATAGACCTAAGTTGGATCGACACCTACAATTCTCTCAATGGAGAATGCGTCCTCACTGGATCTCTCCTCCAGTTGCTTACCTTCACTTACCACTTGCAGTCACTTGACTTGCCTTTAACCCACCAGGTCTTCCCGCCAATTGTTAGGTCCGCAGACCTAACTGGACTTCTGCCGGTTGTCAGGTACTGTTGACTCAACCGGACTTCCTGCAAAATATCGGGCCTCGCGGACCTATTTGGACTTCGCACCAGCTATAGGGTCCCGCGGACCTAACTAGATTTCAGCTTTGCATCAAGTCCTTTAGACCAGTTAACTCCTGCATACTTAGTAGAAAAGTTAGACAACACAACACTCTAACTTTAGACCCCTTGTCATTCATCAAAATATGAGTTGGATCATTAGTGTAAATTGTACCAACACCTAGGCTTAGAGTTTGTAGATAATGACCCTCTATAAATATTAAACGTTGGTGCAAGAGCACCATAATCAAACTTATGTTTTAATATTGTCAAATGTTCAAGTTAAGTCTTATTATTATTTTATGAATTGATCAAGAGTGCAGAAAGCTCAACTTGGAAAGTCGTCCTAGTAGGTCAGCTGGACTCGATACTAGGCAAGGAAAGTCTCAACAGATCGTGGAACCAGACAAGAAGTCTAGATGGGTCAAGTGGACCTGACATCTGACAGGTGGATTCGATATGTTTGGAAGACCCGATATCGAGTCAAGTGGAAGTCCTGATAGTCAATCCAATATTAAGTTGTTAAGTCAAAATATGTTTGGAGGACCCGATGTTTACCAGGCGAGTTGAGGTAAGCTACTAGTGGTAGTGCACTGAGATCGTGTACCAGTAGGAACAAACCTTATGTGCTGATCTAACTGAAGAAACCAACGAAGGTTTCTAAGTTGAGATTAAGACTGTTCTAACTATCTTAATCATGTATACTATATTTGTACTAATATTATTTTATAGGTTTATGCTCTAACTCTGTTTAGCAGGATAAATTTTCTAATCTATTTTTTGCAAGATCATTCTATTGATGGAAAAGAGTGTTCAATTAACGAATCCATGAAAAACTAGAATATAAGATTCGATCTAGAACGAAAATGGAATTTTCAGTTTCGTCGACGGAAAAGAGTGTTTAGTCGACGGATCAACATATTTCCAAAATTAATCAAGATTCAAATTAGAGTATAAAAGGTAAAAAAGATATTCAATTGATGGAAAGACTTTGATCCGTCGAGGGAACAACGAGATTTTCGGGATTAAACGGATCAGATTGCAACAATTAAGGAAAGATCAGAGATCAATCGACGGATAGATGGATCAATCGACGAATAGGTTCAATCAATGGAATCCTTTATTAGTCAACGGAATAAGACCTATAAAAGAAGTCTCAAGCTTCGAGCCAAATAAAACTTCTGCCTTCTGATTTTCTGTTACGCTCATTCATTGCTCATGCAAGCTACGATTACTACAACGTTGAGAGGCTTCCAACAACCTACACTTCATCTTGTATTCATTGGTTATTGGTATATTTATTTTACTTGTACATTATATTCATATTTGTAATATCACTTATCATTTAATGGATATCTTGGAGTATGAGTTGTGAAAGGATCCGAACCAAGTAAAAAATAAACTTATCTTAATTTTGTCTTCCTCGTTTCACTTTATTTCGCTGTGTATTGTAATTTTATGAAAGAAAATAAAGGATTTTAAATCAAATGAGATTCACCCTCTCTCTCATGTTTTAGGATCCCACATTAACGTAGTCTTAGTGTCTAACTTTAATTTTACTTCTCATTTGTAATTATTGTTTCATTGGCTATAGATCAATTTAAGCGTTAGTGAAACTTTATTGAACCATTATGGTGCCATCTAAACACTATCGTTCATTGAAATGGTGAATACATGAAGAGCTCTGCTTTTACTTAACATGAGTCGTCGCTCACCCAATGTCATTACTAGTTGCATGTCATCTTCGCTACTCGCTCACACTCCGTTTGTGATAAGTCCTCATTTGACTGGGCCTCAATTGATCACTTCCCAGGTAGTGCTAGTGATGTGTCTGGTCGACTGATCGTCCACCCACTATTGGGATCATGGTCATAGTTGCAATAGCAACCTCCACCATAAGAAGCCCAAAGTTAGAGCTCTTCCTTCCTTGTAGATTTCCCTTGCATAAATAGCACTTAGAGCTCTTCCATACCAAGCATTGGTTCAATACGTACCTTTAGAGAAGCCCCAAAGCTATCCATTAGAAACAATGTTTAACAATCGTAGCAGAAGAGTAAGAAAAGTGCATCGAGCACACAAAGAAGAGAAGAACCATTCTAAATGTAGTGTGGGTGAATCTTGATCTCATCCTCTCTGTCTTTCCAGAGCAAAGATTGATGCCTCCTTCGAAAGTAAGATTGAGATGCCTTTTCACTGCTCAAGAATATATGTTTGAGGATGGCTAATGCATTCAAAATCCGCCTCCTTACGGGATGTCTATGTTAAAGCTTCCTTTGATGATATGAGTGAATTTAGGTGAATTAACACGCATCAGAGGGTGTCGTAGATGTCTACACAGTCCCTCCAACCTTTAAGTTAAACTCTAGTGGTAGAGCTTAAGAGAGAAAATGAAAGATATAGTGAAAGAGAAGACTAGAGAGAGTGAGGATTGAATCTTCTTACCATTGCTAACGTTACCTCTCTTAAATATAACTGGTTGTCTACGTTATAAAATCCGTACAAGTTAATATTTTCTACAGTTCAGGCGCTAACATACTTGCATCTTTTGTCTATTTGACAGTTAGTTATAAGTTAATCTCATAATTTACTTTTCTTTACGTAACCTAGAGGTAGACTGTGAGGTGAACGTAATCATCTTTTAATACAACTAAAGGTGCTTTCTTAGTTTTGTGTTGGTTGTTTTTTTATTATGAACCTTATTTTATTTTCACCCTTAAAATTTCATTTTGGCTTCGACAACCTATTTCTTTTGCACTTTGCACCTTTTTAAGTTTGGTACTTTTATTGCATCCATATTTTTTTTTTTTTTTTGACAAAATCAAAGAGTGTCCTTATTTTTTAGACATCCCACTTTGATTTTCTTTAGTAAAAGGACATCTGACCCCAAAGAGCACTCCATACTACTGTTCAAAACATTTTTCCTTAACAATTTTATTTTTGCAACATGCACCTTTTCTAACTTCATAATGATTAGAATTGTTAAAATCTGAATTAAAGATCTATCAAACAAGATAGCTTATTTTTCAATCATGAAGCTATATGAGAAACTTTTCTTTCTTCCCTTGAATAATCACATGTTTCTTCGTCAATGGAGACTTTTTTGTGCCAATAGAAGACTACACACAATAAATTCAGACGTTGTCATTTAGAATTAACATCCTGGAGTATGTTGATTACAACCTTACAATGATGGTCAAGGAAGAAATCTTCTTGCTTGAACTCAATAACCTACACTTTAATTCCTATTTCTACCGGTAATGTCATTCTTTTGATAAAACATTTTTACTTTAGAATTTTTAGAAAAGAACTTTCATACTTCTCCCATGGCAAATGCCTTGGCCAATCTATCAATACTAGAACTTAGTGCCTTAGCTTGCTACTAAGCAGTCTAGCATTTTCATATTTTCAGTAACATTGATGTCATGGACAATTATAAGAACATCACTCAGAGCCTTCTCTATGTCCTTGCTCAAGTGTGTTGGATCAGAGGATGCAACGTACATCTTATAAGAAGTGCACCAATACTTCTATGGAAATCATCCAGGCGGTTGTTCGCTAGCTCGAAAGATTCTTTTGGCCATACTTCTGGCCAACTCTCCAAGAGGACGCTGCTCGAACAATAGCCACATTTCTATCCTGCCAAAAATATCACTATATTTCGTACCGATCGATCGAAGAGATGAAGTCATCCACGGTATCTTGCCCGTTCAACCAATGGGGTATGGACATCGTGGGATCATTTCCCATGGCGACGGGTCAATGAAGGTTCATGTTCGTTGCTGTGGATTACTTTTCAAAATGGGTGGAGGCTGAGCCCTTGGCAAAGATAAACGAGCGGATGGTCATCAAGTTCATATGGCAGAACATCCTCTGTCGGTTCGGCATCCCCTGCCGGCTCGTCTCAGATAACGGGAGGCAGTTTGTGGGTCGGAAGCTCAGGGAGTGGTGCGAAGGTTATGTCATCTAGCAGACCTTCACCACAGTCCCTTACCTCCAGAGCAATGGCAAGGCGGAGGTCACAAACTAGGAGATCCTCAGAGGCTTACGAACTCGGCTGGACCACGCAGGAGGTAACTGAGTCGACGAGCTCTCAAGTGCCTTGTGGGTACTTCGCACGACTCCAAAGGAAGCGACTGGCGTAACACCATTGTAGCTGGTGTATGGAGGAGAAACGGTGGTTCTTGTAGAGGTTGGAGTAGAATTCGACCGGGTGTGACTCTACAACGAGAGAAATGACGTGCGAAGGTTAATGGAGCTCGACTTGGTGGATGAAACGTGGGATAAATCGACCGTTCAGCTAATGGCGGCTTACTGACAACGGATGAGGTAGAACTACAACAGGAGGGTGATCCTGAGGTCCTTCCAAGTTGATGATCTGGTGTGGAAGAAAATCAAGCTGGTCGGTGACATCACAAACTCGAGGCACCATGGGTGGGACCTTACAAGGTCGTACAGAAACTTTGCTTGGGGGCCTATTACTTGGAAGACGAAAACGGGAGACGACTCGAGCGGACGTGGAGTACAAATCATCTCCAATCCTACAGACTCGGGCGAGAGGTGCGTGAGCAAATATACATGTATTTATTTATATGCTTTATGGATGTAGGATCAACATGAATAAAAACCAAAGCTTTCCAGACTCTTGGGTCGACCAGGCCAAGTTAAAAGTCGAGCGGCGACTATAAACCCCTGTCTTCATCAGTGATCGAGCGGTAACCTTAAACTCTTGTCTCCATCAACAGTCGATAGTAGCTAACGGAGACTCTCTTTAAAGTAAGAATTATTGCATGTACTTCTCTTTTCGTTGTGAAAGATAATAGAGAAATATTGTTGGTAGTTACTACCAGTGACCGAGGTTGAATTAGATTTTTTTTTCCAGTTAATTTCAGGTATATGGGTCAGCAAATTAACAGGTACAATGAACTAGACCTAATAATTGCATAAGGTTTTTCAAACTTGTTGAAGCTTTAGGCGAATACATAATAGAAAGCTATATAATATCAATTGGACCTTGAGCATAAAAACATTAATTAGCTTGCTGGATCAATCAGTTTAATTGCAGGGATAATAAAAATTAAGGAAGATACTTTTGAACATCTTCAATATATAGGGATTAAATACTTAAAGGTCAATTGGGTGCATTATATGTCCACTGTTAGGATACAGATGATACCCATTTTAAATAGAAGACTCAGTAGCAAATAACTAAACATTTGTTTTATCATCTAGCAAAATCAGAGTGAAACATGTCCAAACCATTGAGTCCCATTTTTTTTTATGGATGTGGGTGAGCACGCAGCATATCAACTTCAGATACTGTCTCAGCCTATATTCAAATATTTGAAGTGAAATGGAGAGATGAGCTTAAAAGGGCATTTGGGAATGCAACAGCTTTCTTGTCAAGACATGATCTACAAAGAAAACACAAGCTCTGATAAGTTTTTGATCATGTACCAAGCTAGGTTTGGTGTGTTCTGATCGCGCTATTGAAACTATGAGTTTTTTTTTTTTTTTAAATCATAGACCATGATGAGTTTTTGATCATGGACCAAGCTGAGTTTGATGTTCAATTTGTGGATATGGTTGTGAAACTTGATCAGTTTCTGGTTTAGGCAAACCTACGTTTGTTTAGTTTCTGATGATCTAGCAAAGTGAGTTTAACATTCAGTTTTTGATGATCAATTTCTGGTACATGCATTAGTTTTGCTATACTAATTTTGTGTTTGATTTCAATTTTGATCTATTATCAGTTAAAATATCATTTTTTTTTTCTAACACTAATATGTCTGATGTATCAAGTGTATCAATTTAGGGGTATCAAAAATGAACCCGACCCGACGACCCAATCTGAATCGATCCGAAAAAAATCAGGTTCGGGTTGGCCATTTTCGGGTTCGGGTTGGGTTCGGATTGGAGGGTTGGAGAGTTAAAAATTTTCGGGTCGGATCGGGTCGGGTTCGGGTTGACCCGGGTTGACTTAAATATAGGAGTTTGTGGGGGTTTTTTTGGGGTTAAATCAAATTTTATTTTAAAATTTTAGATGTTTTTATGTATATTAATATCATGTTTGTATGATAATGATGGAGTATTGAGATAAAAGTGAAGAATTATAGGGAAAATAGTCCAAAAAAATCGTTTTGAATCGGATTTTCGGGTTATATGGGTCAGGTTCGGGTTGATCGGGTTCGAGTTTAGGTGTTTTGGGTTAAACTCGGGTTCGGGTTGGGTTAAAAAAAAAAAAAACTCAACCCGACCCAACCCACCCAAATTGACACCCCTATATCAATTGTAGTAAAAATGATTACGCTCATCTCAGGCGCCGTTCATAGTCCATCCTTAGATTATATGAAGGAAGATAAATCATGGGGTTATATCAAGTGTATCAATATGGCAAAAGCGATTTGCTCGCCCCCAGCGTCTCCGCAAACTTATCCCTAGGCCAATACGGAGGAAGTAAATCACGGGTGACTACTAGCATTAGTGTAGGTGGCAAGCATGCTTGGACACGTCGAGTTTTGACCCCAAAATCTCATGTAACAATACCCCATACCTTAACCACCGCATCGCCCCGAGGGGAGTTTATATCAAGTGTATCTATGAAAATGATAATTTCAATTAACCTAATTGACTATTTCTGAGGTCCAGCCCCACGGAATTTTTTCACCGATCACCAGAGTAAATCGGAAAGTGCATGCTTCGGCCAGCCCAGAAGTCCAACATCCTTTGGTTATATCCCCATTTGGAGCAAAAATTCCTACAAATATGTCGTAACTGGGGTTCAAACCGTGAGGACCTAGATGAGAACCTGGATGTCTTACCGCGACACCATGACTACTGGTCAAGTATATCAATGATCTAATAAAATTGTATAAAGCAAACACTTGCCATAGAAATAGCTTTGATTTATAAGAAACAACTTTGTATCGTTGGTTTTGAACAGTTGAGATGATGCCCTGAATAATGGAGCAATCAGGTGAATGAAGGAAGAGGAATTTTTTGAGATAGAAAATCTATCCTTCCTTCTATAAAAGAAAAAGAGAGTTAAAGGATTTCATAGGACAAATTCTAAGTATCTAAGTGTGGTGACAGTGTATGTTTTGTATGCATGCCCCCATGCTTATGCAATTTAAAGTTGAGTTTTTTTTTTAATCTTAGGAGATGACAATCATAAGATTAATACATCTAAATCGATAAATTATATTATTTGTTTATGGTTTTGTCATTTGAATATTGAAAAATTTAAAAACAAGACTAAGATAGCAGTCACCTAGACATGTTTATGGAGTGAGCATATTTAGGGGTTTGGTGTTAAGACATGTAAACAAAGACCACCTAGATATGTTTATGGATCTTTAAAGACATGTAAGTGCCTTCGGGCATGGTACAACGGTAAGACGTTAACCAAATTATTCAAGTATCCATGGTTCAAAATTTTAACTATGATATATTATAGGATATCAAAATCTGAGGTCACGTAGAAAAGGAATTCAACACATTCTTGATCCATCGAGGCTGTAAAAATGTTCCATCAGCATAAAAAAAAGAAAAGCCACAAGAACATAAAGAACGGCAACAGGCAGCACAGCAAGATACCACCATGTATACACTTTCACATTTGCCTTGTGATGAATTAGTCCTCTCTGATCTTTTTTTTCAGAATAACTAGAACAAGAGAAGAATAAATTGATAAAATCCAAGAACAAAAAAGAAAAGAAAAGAATATCTTTAATGAGGGCGAGAGGCTTTAAGGGATTATTAGAACAGAATCATGTTCCATGCAAAAAGAAACTTTCAGTGCTGTGGAGCACACATAGCAACGTTCCACATGCCATTTAGGCACCATGAGAGCTCCCACTTATATGAAATGCTAATCAGCTGCATCCCATCTCCAATGATTGCAATTTTAATTGCATTGTTGCCGACATCGCCATGGAAGACATCAAATCCGATTCGTGTGTGTTCAGTCAGTGTCAACAAGCTCTTCCACTTATCGATCCACTTCTGTTGACGTCGTAGAGATATCTGTCAGGCTAGGAGCAAAATTACAATGGCAATTCCCAGAGTGCTCAAAGCTGGCACCATCTGCAAGATAAGAATGGTTACAGCAATAAACACAGGTTACTCATGGAGATACGGATGAAAAGCAAAAAGAAACCAAGAAAATAATTGGCTTAATGATTTTTTCTGTGGAAGTTTAGTACATTTCGATACTCAAGCGAGAAGATATTGTTTACCTTGAAACTCGAAGATAACATAGGTGGAAGATATCCATGCAAACCGATATTATAAACAGGAGTGCCATCAGGATAAAATAGTCCGTAGTTTCTTTCAGAAGTTGGCCCGGGCTTCAAGTCTTCATTAAACAATGCAAAGACGTATACATCTACAGGAACATAAGGATTCATTGGAGTTCCCTGTTTCATGGCTATCCTCTGTAGCAAATTACCATTGTACTTCGCAGCATTTTCTGGTGTCGCTCCTATCTCTTCGGAGTCCCCTCTAGAAGGCCATCCAGTCTCAGAAATCCGGACTTCAATATCAGGGTATCCCCATGCTCTGACAGCAGCATAAACCGCATCAATCTGTGCATATAGCATGTTGTCATAGTTCAGATTTGTGAGTGCATCGGTAACTCCTGCATTGGGTTCAAAGAGGACATAGTCTAAGGAGACAGTTCCAGCGTTTTCTTTGTATGCAAAATAAGGGTAGGCATTGATGAGGAAGGGTGATTTTGTCATTGAATGGAAGTTAAGAATTGGCTGGATATAAACTGCTAGGTCTTGTTTGAATGAGCCTGCTGAAGGAGGGTAAGAGTTCCCTAACATGTCAAGGGAATGAGCACTGGTGACATTTACCTTTTTATCCAATCCAAGAGAAACCAAGCCACGGTAAACTGATTGCATGGCCGGCAGAAGATTTGCCATCAGAACAGTATCATTTCCTTTGAAGATTTCATTTCCAACGGTTATGCAGGTGATCTTAGTAAAAGGAAGGTGAGGCAGGACATGCTGTTGGAGCCATCCAAGTGCTTTTGCTGGATCAGTCATTGTTGACACATTCTCGTTGCCAATTCCTATTACAAACTCGATGTCAGTATTGATGAACGCACTAAGAACGTTCTGATCAGCGTCATACAGCTTTACTCTGCTGATGTTGAGGGAACGTAGTAGGCTTGCAACTCGATTTGGGGAAGGAAGATTGTTGGCAATTTGCCCATAATTGATACCTACTGTGATGCCAAGAATTTGGATAACTTGACCTGTAAAGATGAATGTTATTCCATATCACAGTTCATAAATACAGAAGTAATCATTCTTTTTGTTTTCTTTTTTGGAAAAAAAAAGCAATGAAAAGGGCAGAGACGAGGGAGATTCTAAAATGATGCCAATGAGAATAACAAAAGCTTCCAGCAGAAAGGAATTGGCTCGTGCCATACAATCTGGTTGCATATACACAAAGTAAGGCTCTCCTTAACAATGAATTTGACAAAGCAATCAGGATGAATTTACAAATGATGAGAAAACTCAACAAGAAATGACAAAGTTTTTGGTTACATTCCAAGACTTGATAGGGCTGCTAGCATTTCAAAATGTTTCGCTTTTAGGAAAGTGCAAACATTATGCTTCCATGTTGCCGTGTGCTATGTATTCACCACAGATATGAAAAAACTACAAAATATGAAGGAAACAGATAATGACTACATCCAGAAAACCTTTATCAAAAAGGAAAATTCTGCTCTCTTTCAGAAGAAGTTTATTCCCTTTAAGGAGTAAGAACTTCTGCACTTTATACGTCTTTTGTGAACAAGTGAACCAAGGGAGTATTATATATCTCCCCTCTAACAATCATAGGGTGATTCCAAAATTTATTGCTTTTAGCCTGAATCCCAATCTATTGCTCAAGCTCCCAATAAGAAATGCTCTATTATGTAATCACTCACTGACACATGCAATTTGTACTCCCCATGTGCATGCATAATTTGCTGAAAGTTATGTTAAAACTATTTAATCTCTCTTCCAGAAAACCATTTTAAGCTCATTTATCATATCAGCTGAATTTTATTAACATTTTTTCTCTTGTTCATTGGTGACACAGGAATCACTCACATGGTCATGTGATTGGGCGGTGCATAAGAGTACAACACTAGATTTTAAACACAACTCATCGCATCCCCTGACAATTTTTAAATGCTAACCTTGGTCCCCACAGCAAACATGGGAATGATGGGATCATTAAACAAAAAGTGCTAGATACATTATAATCACATCAAACTAAAACCCAACTAAATCGAACATAATCTCCTCCATGGGAGCAAAAGTTGGAGTCTGTCACCTTAGCAGCCCCTCTAGGTTGGGCCCACACTCTCTGGAAGCTGTGAGCTTAGCGGCCTCTCTAGGACAGCCCCACACTCTCTGGAAGGGGTAAATCAAAGGGGAGCATTTGTCCTAGCGCAGTGACCTTTGCATGGGGGAGGTTAGACACCCAAGACATTTTGCACCCATTGGGAATTAATCCTAAGAACTATTGAAACAACCACTTATGCAAGTATCAACTGCGCCAACCAGTGGAGGTAACATAATCTCATCCATTGGAGCAAAGGTGAAGTTGTCACCTTAACGGCCCCTCTAAGACATCTCCACTCTTTGGAAGGGGATAACTCAGGGGGCATTTACCTAGCGTAGAGACCCATGCATGGGGAGATAAGATAACCTCATCCATGCATGGATCTTATAAGGAAGGCACCAAGGATGCATGTGGTTTTTGTCTACACCTAGTAAACTAATCTCGTTGCTCATTCTTGGACAGAATCACAAACTACACAGCAATCATAAACATATTCACCAAAATTGCCCATGAATTCTCTGATCCAAAAAAAAAAAACCTATATTTAAGAAGTTCTAGAACTCATCACTATCTGCCAGCTTCTCCAGGGCGAAATCGCATCAATCTCTCTCTTTTTTTTTTTTTCTTTTTTAAAAATAAAAGAAATCAATATGCTAAAATTATGGCTAAATGATTTGGGCTAAAACACTCGACGTGATATAACACAGATAGAAGGATATAAATCAAGAAGAATGGACCTGAAAAGAGGAGACAAAGGAGGAAGCATCCGCTCGTCCGCTTCGCCATTTTTCTCCAACTCGATCCGCCGGTAAACTCCTTATCGATTCGAATCTGCTCGATGTACCGAAAGAAAGAGGTGGAAAAAGTTGAGCTTGGCTTCCCAGACCCTCTCGCTCTCTTCTCGCTTGCAGTTATCTAGTCACTGCGCTCCAACCTCCTCCGCCATTGATGCATTCCTTCGCCCTCTTAAATGGGATTCTCGTGCGAACTGCTCCTACCGCACTGGCACGACAGACACGTGTGCTTCACTTTCCTTCCGAAAAAACCCGTCGCCCGCATCCCACATATGAAGCCCTCGCTTTTAAAATTCGAGGGCATATTAGTCATTAAGCACACGCATGACACGCGGCTGAGAATACGTCGCTGGAAGGTGTCGGTGACGAGACAGCATTCATTGACGCGGCTCCTAGTGGACACCCCACGGTTCCGTCCCCCACGGGATGCCCGAAAAGTTCGCTCGTGACTTGCACCACCATTGAGTGATGGCCCCCACTATTGACTGCCGCGTCATAAGACGAGTACGGTATCAGGTGGTTAGTCGGGGACGTGAACCGGAGACAGCGAAGAGTCGTTTGGACGTCCAGGTCTGCAGTAGTCTCTGGGGCCCATGACTGTGGTGACTTATCCGGCGGGTGCACTTGAGTGGACGCAGAGAAAACCTTTTACACATGACGTCATCATTTTTTTTTTTTTGTCCCTTTTCAATTTACATGTTTATTTATTTATTTACAAATAAACAAAAAATTAAAATACCCTGATAATTTGTTTTTTTTTCTTTTTTATCATAAATTAAATATTTTTATGAAATCACAATTAAATATAAATGCTTGTTTGTGCAAAATGCCTTTTTAGTTTGATATTTCCTTAATATTTGAGTTTTTTTAAATGCAAAAATTGAAAGGGACCCGTTTTATTGGAATCATCAACGACGTCCTTTTACTTTTGCATTAAAAGATGATCACAACTCATCATTCCTCCGGTAAAATGACATTGTTGACAAATTTGATATATCCTATCATATCTTTCCTTATATCCTGAGTATCTATATTAATAATTACTCGTAATTTAACTCTTTCGTGTGTAACATTATCTTACTATTTTATTAAAGAGTAAATCTTATTGACCAGAATCTGGTTAGCTAGAATTTTTTATCTTCCAATCATAATACATATATGTACATGTATGTAATTAATATATACATATGATATTACTAAAATGCCCTTGTATATACATACATGCATGAATTCTAGCTGACCTGGTCATTTAGCATTACCCTTTATTAAAAATCTCTCCCCTTTACTAACTAATTTTGATGAAGCCTAAAATAAATTTATGTTATTATCCTTTTTTCTATTCATACTAAAAATAATTTCAAGATTTATTAGTAATTCCACAAGCGAAACAATCAGTGATCTAGAGTTCGAGACTCAGCCGCGACATATTATTATGAATTTTTCTCATCATTAATTTTTTTCTGGTTGTTTTATATAAAAAAATATAATTTTCTTTAGTCTCACATCTTAGAATTGACAACATTATGATCAAAAAAATTCTATAAATATTTTAAACCGATAATGTTAAAAAATATACTTTTCTTAGTTTTTTTACTAAGATAAGTATAATATTAAATTAAATTAATTTTTTTTCATAGGAAAGCCCGTTACAATAGTTTGTTGCTGGGATTCTCTAGCGTCACCTTTGCATTATTGCACTATTGCATGGGTCTGACGAATCTTATCCAAATAATTAATTCTCGATTCTGAACGTAAGGATAACACTCGAAAATCCAATCAATTCGGATTTTCAAAGACCCAAATAATTCAAATTTTCAAAAATAAGGTATTTTACCCTAATAACTCTACTTTAGTATTTTAATGCTAAAATACTTTAATTAATATAATTTCATTATAAAAGGTCAATGTCATTTTAATGTATTATTTTACATGCACGACGCGTGTGCACGATCACTAGTATTTAATAACAACTCTTTCATTTTTAAAAAGTTTAGCAATTTTTTTAATTTTTTACTTCCTAAATATTATATGTCTATACTTAATCCTAGATTCTAAATCCTATAAATACTAAATCTTTTAAAAAAAATAATATTAGATCCTCATGAAGTGCAACATAATATTTCCCTATATATATATATATATATATATATATATATATATATACTTCTGTGAAAGAACTCGATTATATATTTGATGCATGGATTAATTAAGGTGGTTATAGAGAATTTTTTACATATATTTATTTATAAAAGGCTTTTAGAAACAAAAAATATACTTGGTAGTGCAAATCAATTATTTAATTTTTACAAATGAATAAAAATATGAAACAATGTAATAGATTTGGAATAAGCTTAGGTCAATAGGTCATAATTATATGCCCCACTTTACACTAGCATATCATGCTATCAACTCTATTGAGCTTTCCTATTTGAGCACTCCGACCTCTCCTTTTCAAATTTAGGAAGTTGTATATCTTCTCTAGACAATCATTACTACCAATGCGATTATTAGCTAAAAAAATGGATCTATTATCTTATTTTTAATACTGACTCCACGGATAAAGAGGAAGGTAAAATATAGATATATATACAGGTGTTAGATGTATAATGAGATAAACTCCAGATTGTCAGTTCATAAGAATTGACATATTAGATAATTTGTTATTATTTAATAAAATATAAATATCATTGACTATTAATATGTTAAAATAGTAGTTAATTACTATTTAATAAAAATTTATATGAGTAATAATGCTATTTATGGCACCATTGCATTTCATAATTTTTTAAAAATACATAAATAAATATTTATTGTTTGATTATTCTTATCATTTTAAAGAGAATTATGCATGGATAAATAGGCGCTAGTTATTAATTTAATGGGTGAGCTATCAAAGTTGAAGATTTTTTTTTTTTTTTTTTTTTGCATCTTATATTATATTATATATATTCCCTTGTCTCTCCTCTTCCTCTTCCTCTTCCTCTTGGAACTTTACGGCCACAAGAGATCTGTATTATATTAGTCTAAGGATAGATTGGTAATAATGTTAGAGTCAAGCGAATCACATAATTCATTCATTCCATTCTTACGACCGGACTAATTTTGGGATGGACGGTTCGATTCCAATTTAACATTATCAATAGTTTAATCTTTGCGTAAAAATTAAATCTTGATTATTTAGCTAGAAATGTATCTTGTTTCTTACCACCACGAGCATACACACAATCATCGATCCATCTGAACAAACTTTAAAGCAGTGGAAATTAAATAAAGAAGGCAGAAGCTGAGGAGGACCCTTCTTTTTGAGCATATATGTATCTATCCACCTTTATATATTCTCAACTCTATCCATCATGCTGAATTGAATGCATGCGTTCCATATTTCCTTTAATTTCCTACTAAATAAATACATGCAGCTCCCTCCAATTATTGGATTCTCCTTCTTTCGGTGATATATATATGTATGTGATATATTCATATATTCTTGAAAGGGAAATCAAGGATCAATATTTGGTGGGTTACTTTAATTGACTCATCACTTAAAGGGGTCAAACCAATCAAGTGCCAATGGATCTTAAAAAGAAGATCAATATAAAATAACATATATATGGACTTGGATAAGACCTTTGCATTAGTGGTAATCACTTATGATTAAGTTTATTTAAATTCTATTTTTTTTTCACTAAGTATATGATCCGACTAATTTTGAGGTGAACGGTTCGGCCTACATTCCAACGAAGTTGCTCTTGAAGCGAGGTTGTGTAAGTTAAGGAATCACAATCTCATCATTAATAATCTAAGCACATACTAGCTCTAATAATTCCACTTGATCAAAGAGTTTATCAAATGTAGAGACATCAATATCAAC
The DNA here is from genome assembly GCF_018446385.1 of Zingiber officinale. Lineage (NCBI taxonomy): Eukaryota > Viridiplantae > Streptophyta > Magnoliopsida > Zingiberales > Zingiberaceae > Zingiber > Zingiber officinale. Next base: position 135,884,254 of record NC_056002.1, read on the forward strand.
CAATAGTAATATTGTTGATCCCCTTACTATAGTGTGGTCCTAGTAGGAACATGAAGGTCATGTTTAATTAGGGTTGTAAATGACTCAAATATTCATGAGTAAGTTTGGTGTGTAATTTGTCAAGAGTTTATTTATGTTCATTCAATATATATAAGGTTAATTAAATGAACAAGTTTGAACAATTCATTAAACTAAATGAATAAACTTGAACACATATGTGTTCTATGTTGGTACCGATGATATCATTAGAGGGGGTCAATAGCGATTTGCTTCAATTGTTCGATTTTGTGTGCTTGTCTGCAATAGATTAGTACATAGCAAAAAGATAAACATAAAACAAAATACAAGCACACAATAAATTATTTTTACATGAATCAAAACTCTTAGTTCCTACTCGATGCAATTTCCTCTAATCAAGGTTGACTAACTCGAGTTGAGTTTTGAATATGTTTAATTAATATATAGTTGTTGAAGAAAGCGATATGTCAAATAGAAAGAGAGATTGTTAGAAGAGGAGATTATTGGTGCAATTAGCTTCAAGTCGGGTTAATCAAAGTTGACTTGATTTGGTTGAGAGAGAAGTCCAAAGGGATCTTGATTGACTAAACACTTGGTACATAAAAGTCCAATAGAGATTTAACAAGGATAAACAAATAGTGCAAGGTAGGGAGGGTGCAAAATAGGCAAGCTAGTCACAGAGAAGATGATTGCATTGTGTAGGGGGAAGATGTTCTCGAAATGAAATTGTCAATGCTAGGAGTCTTATAGTGGATATGACAAGGTTCTAAGAGATGATAAATTAACGATGAAGTGATAGATGGAGTAACTATTGAGAATTAAACTTTATTTTTAGAGATAAAAGTTTATGAAGATAGAATCATGAGGTGACAATTATTGATGAGAGTTTGTGATAGGATAGAATTTGATGAGGTGTCATGAAAAGGATAAGAGTCTCGTGGAAATAGAATTAAAAAAAATCTAGATTATTAGTGCTTATCCAATAAGCCTATAAATATGTATCCTTTTCAATAAATGAAGTAAGTTGAGTTTTGTTTTATTCCCCTCTTCTTCCACGTAGAGATTCTCCTCCTCTTCCATTTTTTTCTTCCATAATTTCCTTTATGTCTTCTCCAATAATTTTTTTTTTCCAACAAAGTGGTATCAGAGTCATGTCAATGCTTCCTATCTCTCGTCTTGCTGATTTGAAGTATGGTAATTGGAGTATCCAAATGAGTGTCTTACTGGAGAGCGAAGGCTTGTGGGATATTGTTGAAAGAGGCTATAAAGCGCCTCAAGAAGGAGTTGACCAAACGGAGGCATAGAGGACAGCAATGGCGGAACAAAAGAGAAAAGATAAGAAAACTCTTTTCTCTATCTATAAAGCTCTTGATGAAGCTACTTTTGAGAAAGTAACCAAAGCTACAACTTCCAAAAAGGCATGGGAGATCCTACAAGTAGCATACAAAGGTGATGAAAGAGCAAAAAATATTCGTCTTCAAATCCTGAGAGGGGAATTTGAATCGTTGGAGATGAAAGAGTCCGAAAGTGTATCAGACTACTTTACAAGAGTATTGGTTATTGTCAACCAATTGAGAAGAAATGGTGACGACATTGAAGATAGTCGCGCCGTAGAAAAAATTCTACGCTCGTTGGAGCCAAGGTATGACTATGTAGTTGCGGCCATAGAATAATCAAAAGATGTGAAAGAAATGAAGGTGCAAAAACTATTAAGCTCTCTACAAGCTCATGAAGCAAGAATGGAAAGAAGACGGAGAGAGCCTAGGAAGCAGGCTCTACAAACCAAGCTCGCGATTATTGATCAGAAAGAAGAGTCAAAGACCGAAGGTTCACAAGAAAACGACGGTGGTCATGGTGACTTCCGTGGACGTGGCCGAGGTAGAGGCCGTGGCAAGGGCTTTGCTCGAGGCTAAGGAAGAAGTAAAGACAACAATCAAGGTAGAGACCAAAGGTATGACAAAAGAAATGTAAGATGTTATACTTGCAACAAATTTGGACATTATGCAACAGAATGCTGCTCTAACAATGTGCAAGGGAATGCTAATTACGCATCAAAAGAAGGAAATGACAATGATGTAGTTTTGCTAGCAAGAAAGGATGGAGATTCCACAAACAAGAATTTGTGGTACCTAGACTCCGGGGCAAGCAATCATATGTGCGGGCGTAAAGATATGTTTGCCAAGTTGGATGAAACTGTGAATTGGCAAGTATCGTTTGGAGACGCATCCAAAATCCAAGTAAGAGGCGTTGGTAAGATTCTCATCAAACTTAAAGATGGAGCTCACACATACATCACCAATGTTTATTATGTGTCTGACATGAAAATAAATATTATTAGTCTTGGACAATTGCTTGAGAAAGGTTTCAATATGCAACTAAAAGATGGTAGTCTTCGTTTGAGAAAACAAAACAAATTTATTGCTCATATTCCTATATCTAAAAATAGGATGTTTTCTCTTAATATTAAGCATGTTACTGCAAAATGTTTAAGTGCATGCATAAAGAATAGTACATGGCTATGACATATGAGATACAGGCATGTGAACTTCAGAGCTCTAAAGCTTCTCTTAATCAAAGGAATGGTGAATAGGTTTCCTCATATTAATGTTCAAGATGATATTTGTGAAGGGTGTGTTCTTGGTAAACACCCTAGAGCAAGTTTTCTGAATGAATCGCACAACCGAGCTAAAAAGCCTCTTGAACTCATTCATATAGACATATGTGGGCCAATCACTCCGACCTCCTCTAGAGGTCGTCGATATTTTCTAACTTTTATTAATGATTTCAGAAAAAAAAACTTGGGTCTATCTTTTGATGAATAAACACGATGTTTTTGAGAAGTTCATGGAATTCAAAGGATTGGTAGAAAATCAATCCGGCTATACTATCAAGGCAATGCGGTCAGATCGTGGTAGTGAATTCACCTCAAAAGAATTTGAAAAATTCTACAAAAATCATGACATCTGGAGGCCTTTAACTGTACCTTACTCCCCTCAACAAAATGGAGTTGTTGAAAGGAAGAACCGAACTATTCTTGACATGGTTCGAAGTATGTTAAAAACAAAAGAAGTGCCTAAAGAATTTTGGATCGAAGTCGTAAACTGTGTTGTGTATTTGCTAAATAAATCTCCTACAAGGAATCTAGAAGGAATTACACCTCAAAAAGCATGGACCGGATACAAGCCATATGTATCTCATTTGAAGATTTTCGGGTGTATTGCCTATGCACACATTCCGGATCAAAGAAGAATGAAGCTTGATGACAAAAGCTTACCTTCCATTTTCATTGGCTCCGATGCAAGATCGAAGGCTTATAGACTCTATAATCCAGTGAATAGAATAATTATCATAAGTAGAGATGTTAAATTTCAAGAAGATGATGCTTGAATTGGAGCACTAATATGGTGATGATTCAAGAAGAAGAACAAGTGAAGGAGAAAGAACCAACTCCACCACCGTCGCCTACTTCTTCATCATCCTCGGATGAAGAAAATCCTCCACCACAAAAGACAAGGAGTCTTCAAGAATCATATGAGGTGACAACTCCACTTAATCTCATTTGTCTTTATGCTAATGAAGAGATTGTATCTTTTGAAGAAGCTATTAAAGATAGCAAATGGAAGAAAGCCATGGATGAAGAGATGAAGACAATTGAGAAGAATGAAACTTGGCATCTTACTACTTTGCCCGATGGCCACAACCCCATTGGTGTGAAGTGGGTTTATAAAGTGAAGAAAAATGCTCAAGGAGAAATAGAAAAGTACAAAGCGCGACTTGTGGCAAAAGGCTACAAACAAAAGGCCGGCATTGACTACGAAGAAGTGTTTGCTCCCGTTGCCCGAATGAAGACTATAAAGTTGATAATCTCTTTAGCCATTCAACTCAAGTGGCAAATATTTCATATTGATAACAAATCGGCAATTGCATTGGGGAAGAATCCTGTATATCATCAAAGAAGTAAGCATATTGATGTTCACTTTCATTCTATTCGCGAACATGTGAAAAATAAAGATGTGGAGCTAGTCTATGTGAAGACTAAAAATTAAATTGCTGACAGCTTTACAAAGCCACTCAAATTTGAAGACTTCAACAAAATGCAATATTTGCTTGGAGTCACAAAATCAAGTTTAAGAGGGGGTGTTGGGAATTAATATTCTCTTAAATTCTCTTTCTTGTTAATCTGCAGGATAATCGCTATCCCGTCCAATGTCAGCTGGTATTAGAGCGGGCATGTTTCGATTAAGGAAGTCGAACATCAGATCCAATGGAAGGTGGGTGTGGTAGCGATCGTATTAATAGGCAGGTTTCAATTGAGGAAGTCAAGTATCGTGATCGTAATGTTCAAGACATGATGATGATTGAAGATCTACAAAGGCAAGTTATAGATTTAACCCAACGTCTAGCGATGTGAAATCTTGATGATCGTGAGATCTCAAATTGGGAATCTAAGTCTACCTTTGGGAATCCATATCACCATCAAGCTACATACCGGGAATGCCTTGGTCGGGAGAAGTCTTATGGGGACCTCGGTTTTCAAGTTGACTTGCCTAATTTTCTGGTATGTTATAAGTAGAGGGCTTCGTTGATTGGATCAACGAAGTGGAGTAGATCTTTTATTATGAAGAAGTACCTGATCATGTGAAAGTAAAATTGGTTATCATCAAATTCAGAGGCCTAACATCAACATGGTGGGAGCACTTGCGGTGATCACGAGACAGATAGGGCAAAGCCAAGATCACTGATTTTGTTCCAAGACTATTAGATTTCACAATGGAGGACGGTAGCTTCAACGCCTAAAATGATAAGGGCAAATTCAAAGATGATTTAGAGGAGGAATTTGACCGAAAGAAATTGAATAGGAATCTCGTTCTTAAATTGGAGAAGAGACCGAGGCGAATAATTATCCAATTTATGACAAAGAAGAGACCGAGTAAACTAGCGAGCTAGCTAGTATATGACGAGAAGATGATGGCTTTAGAATCAATATTGATGAAGATGAAGAGGAGAATTCCGAAGAAAAGTGCAGCGATGTTGTTGTACTAGAATAGAACACAGAAATTATGCGCTAAGGACTGACAATTCTCAAAATGTCTAGAAAATAGTTATGATGATCAGATTATGCTAAAAGGTAATGACAATTTGTTACAGGAAAATCTTAAACAAACCCTAAAAGCTACTTCTTTTCAAGGGAATTCTATTAATTTGGAGCAAGAGTTAGACAGAATGAGCGCAAGATGTGGTTTATGGCTCTCCCCCTATTTGTTTCGATCTCCCCCTAGAAAATGAGTGCCATGAATTTCGAGACATAGCTGAAGCGCATGAAGGTGATGATAATAATCTTCATATGATTCAGGAGTGTAATGACTATAAGTAGATTTTACTGAATTAATGTCAGATGATCAGATACCACTTGATATTGCTATAAATTTGAAAACGAATTCTTTCAACCCGAGATGCAAGAGAATCCAAATTTCTTTCAAAAGTACCAAAGACTCGAGAATCTTTACTCAAGGAAATAAGAAGGTGAGATACTTGTTATGCTGACTAGACAAGCTATATAATGCAAAATAATGACGTGGTAGAATTTACACAAATGTTTGATGGATTTTGGAATTTGGTACTCGAACGGCGCTGGGTGACAGAAAACAATTGGGATCTGCCAAGAACTCAAAAATTATATCAAAGAATAACGTCCTAGTTACATTTTCCTAACGACCTGGGATAGACAATTTCACATGTTAGTTATGAGAAAATGGAGTCTGACCTAGAATTCTCAATATCCAGATACAGCATGGTCGGCTTTCTTTAAAAGTTCAACTTCAATTCTGAAAGGTCATCCATTGGAATTTCAAGGCCGACTAGATCTTGATCTTGTAATGCTTCTTCGTCGACATTCAACCAGGATGCAATATCCTGGCCTTGTCCGCCCAGGCCTTCAGCAACATCTAGTTCATCAATGGGGTCTATCCCATTAAGTGGAAGATTTGTAAAGATACCATCATCAAATTCTTTAGACGAATTCTGCGCCCTGTTACTTGAACTTTGCAATTCAACTTCTTGATCAAATTTAGCAATCGAACTATTGACCGTCTCAAATGCCTCACGCAATGCTGGTGATGTGACGCTGTCTGTCTCTGTGACTCTGCCAAGGCCATTTCCTGAAGTTGACAACTGAGCTATCTTTTGCTTAGGTTTTGTCTTCAGTTTGCGTTCGCCTCTACCGCTGCCTAATGATGGACGACCGGCTTTAGCAGTAGAGCTTCTTCCTGATGCGTCTTTATTCTGTTCCTGGTCTCTTTCACTCTTTTTCCATTTTGTACTAGTTGCCAGAGAATGAGCATGAGTGGATAGGGATCTAGAAGCAGCGCCTGTGACATCATCTAGAAGCACTTCCTTCTTCCTTTTAGTAACAGCATGCTCACCCATCTGAGGAACACTTTGATATGGATCCGACAGACCTCGGTCCATCTTTTTACCAAGTCCATGTTTCACAGTCGTTAGACCTGAAATCCAAATAACATAGCCCATGTTTCAGTCGTTAGACCTGAAATCCATATAACATAGTCCAAATTTTTTATAACCAGTTTTCCAACACAGTTAAAAGGGAAAGAATACTCTTCATGACAAATTACCACAGGATGAAGTCTTTGGCAACAACTATGCAGTCAATAGACCATTCCCTTGGGGCTTCTAAGTTTCATTCCAACTAAAGGCCACAAAAACCCCACTCAAAATAAATGATCATAGAAACTCAAGATCAAAATGTATGTATTTAGTTCATTAGCTGTCTGTGGGAGGATGATAGATGCTACATTATGCACTTCAAAATTCATGACCAATAACAGAAATGCAAATATTGCATTAACGTCGTATAAAGGCACTTGTAGATACTAGAGGACCGCCAACATACTATTATGTTTTAGCTCAGCCATTCAGATCCAAATCCAAGGCTCAAATGGTCAACTGTTATTGTATACTGTATTTCGGCATGGATCAGAGTCGCCAGCCTGCATGCTTAGAACATGATAGAAGTGTTGGATTAGCTGCTAGACCAGCCTTCTGACACTAAAAGGGTCGTCAAGTAACAAGTGCATGCATCAAATGATGCACTCTAACACTGTCTTATGGGGCATGCTAACTAAACAGTCAACACATGCAGTCTTAGCATGCTGAGACTACTAACAAATAAACAACAAACACAATGGTTACATCATATATCAAGATAAAATAAAAATGATGTGAAACATGCAAAGAAAAAAAAATGCAACAAAAAGGGGTTTATGACAGTCATGAAACACTGCAGATAAGATGCCTAACAATGTTTCTGATTGGAGAAGAATTATGAAAGCATACCTGTTTGCCGAACACCAAATTCCCCACTGCGCAAATCCACATAACTATTGGAACCAAATCCATCAGTATGGCTAGTGTCAATGTTGTTTGGAGGCCCTGACAAGAGAATATCCCGTAAAGTTGATTCACTGAAGCAGCTTCGACCAGTTTTCTCAAATATATGGCATCTCTCCAGTGTTCGTTTAGCAAAGGCCATTGCAAGTTGTTTTGCAACCTTTGTAATTCCAGCCTTATGACTTGAACTACCTCGACCACCCTATTACAGACAACATGTCACTCAACTCCAGATAACATCTCACTAAGATGGTTCAAGAGTGATACTTGTTGCTTGAGCTAAAAAAAATGCAATTAATCTACAAAATAGAAATCATTTTGAAACAAGAAAATAAATGAATAAAATGTTGCTAAAGAACAAGCTAACATACATGAATCATAAGTTATGACAGAACCAAAAAGGTCAAAGAAAACTGACCAGAGGAACTTATAGTTGACAGTAGTATAGATACATTACAAGGTAATACTAGCAATAGATAGTATTGAAATTAAACTCATATGCTGCAATAAGGGACTGGGACATTTCCTTGAGAGCAGCAAGGTGCACAAGGGAATTGTGTGGTAAACCATACTAAAGACCCACATCAAAATCAGATCACAAAAGATCATCATCAAACACATTAGTTGTCAGCTATAAATTTTTATTCTTCCATATAATTGGTAATTTCAAAAATTAAATTATGCTTTATATCATTGAATAATATGTTCTTTGGTCACCCTCTATTCTTTACACAATCTACTCTAATAGATTCAACTCACCAAACTATACAATCTATCACCTTTGAGCATGACTATCATCCCAACCCATTTTCTCTCGTTTTATCTATTGGATCTATAACTAATCGCTCTCAAAAGCTCTCAAATGTTAGTGATTTTTTTTTTATAACTTTGACCTCTTCAATAACTTCATACATCAACCCTTTGTATTTTCATATCTCTTATATTAATTTTTCATATTTTGCTATCTAATAGTCCTACACTTTGATGCATAGACAATTCATAACAGTCTTACAGAACTCTTATCCTATGGGCACTTGATTTAAAAGGACACTTATATGTAACACTGAAGAAAATGTCATCCAAGTCAACAAAATTGTCCAAAATGATCAATAATATTGCAATATGATATTCTCAGAAAATGACAAAGAAATGAAAGAAACTGTATTCTATACTTGCAAATCCCTAAAACATCTAGGGTCCAAGACTAAAAGAACGTTTACAAGTAAATAACATTTTGTATTGATGAATACAATACAACATAATTACAGACAATCTAGAAATTAGATATGGACAATATTACCTCATGGTCAGTTTCAGGCCAGTCAGATAAACTTGCATCTACCTCCTCGGCAAAATGTATCTGTGAGAAAGGTGCGTTCAGTAATAAGAAACTTTGAACCACAGTGAGATCAACAAATGTTAACATATTGTTGCTAGTAACAAAATCAACACCAACCTGATGCTTGACAAAAGATATTTCCTCCAGTGTCAGAGATGCAAAAATAGGTTCCATTTTCTTCCAGAAAGAGCTGTTAGAACAGGCATTACCTGCAAAGCAAGAAAAAGCAAATGTGCAGCACAATGAACCATAATGTAAATCCACTTGATACTGGAAGAAAATATGTCTAAGATTAAACCTACAGCTAGCACTGCGAGCATCATTTGCAGATGCGAGTAAATCATCACGATCATCAGTTGATGTTCCTACATAAATTAATCAAATAAGAAGCCCAGATGACGATAACGAAATGGAAAACACCAGATAGTCACTAACTGGCATCGAATATGGAACCTGCTGATTCTGAGGACACACTCGTCATGATTTGTGGACGTGCATAAGCCTTTCGGTCAGACATCTTCTTTGAAGGAGGGCGACCTATCCTGCTGCATGCAGTAATTGTTTGATTTAGTAATAATAAACCAATTCACAAGTAAAGTAGGAAAAAGATTTTCATTCCTTCACAAACCTTTCACTCCTTTCAGGACCCATCTTTTTGTTCTTTAGTGGTTTATTTGCATCAATACTTTCCATTTTCTCCTTTGCTACTGGTAAACAAGCTTTTGACTGTACTGAGCTTCTCCCACTCCTTCCTTGTCTCCTAACTCCATCTCCAATCTCTTCTTTTGGAGGAGTCTTGTTCTTCTTTGTAGGCAAAAGAAAACTTGACACCTTAAGTGATGTTTGTGCACCATCTTCTAGCTCAAAACTATCATTTCCCTTATCCTTAAACTTGCTTTCAACAGCAGCTGATTCCTCACTTTCTGACAATACAGCAGGAGAAAGGACATTATCATGTTTCAGTTTGTTGGGTATGACCCTAGGAACTAAAAGCCCACTGTTGTCCATTGTTGTCATTCTAGCTCCAACCTCAGGAGTTGGGTATCCTTCGGCTAAAAATTGAGCTTCATCCAAATTGGAGACAGGGGAAACTACATTAACCCTTCGGGTTCTAGAGATCTTTTGTGGCCGCTGACCAACCCATTGAGTTACAGGGGGAGATGATGATTCATTAGGTATTGGTCGTTTGCGATTGGCTACAGTTGAAGACTGAACTTTGCTTGCGCCAGTACCTTGTTCCCACCCATCAATGTTTCCGGATGAACGAAGAAAACTAGGTGATGAGTTCATTGAAGCACCTAAAACTGTTCTAGGTCCCCTCGATGCTTTCCCTTTTACCAAAGAACTTTGATTTCCAGCTTGACCATCATCATGAACATTTAGCCTGTTATCAAGATACACCAAATTAGACTTACTGCATGTTGAAAAGGGGAATGGAGAGTAAAGAAAAGGAGGGAAAGTTTATTTTTTAAAAAATGAGAGCAAAAAGTCACTGCCTTCTTCCGAAGCCTTAAACATAAATTTATATGGAAACAATATTCATCTGAGAACTGATATATAATACAATAAAAACCTACTTATTGCCGCCTTTATGCATGATTCGTTCATTGTCAACTCCACTAGAAAATTCTCGCCTTTCATTAGGAACAGAGCCACTCTCTAGCTCAATCTTAGGTGTGCCACGAGAGTTAGAAACACTCGGTTGGGAACAGCCATCCATCTTGTTACTTACTGTGGTTCCACTAGACAAGCCAGGTCTGCGAGATGAAATTCAAAAATTTTGTAAAGTTTTCTAAATCCTGCTAAAAGGAGAAACAAAATTATGTAAAAGAAAAGGATAAAGACAATATTACCAATTGGCACGAATAAAATTTGACGCTTATTTGATACAAAAATTCTTTTCTTTTTCATTATTTTAAACTCAGATGAAGCAGCACATACCAATTTCAAAGTTTAGATCAGAAGAAAATGCACAACTCATGAAAGCAACTATGATCTCAATTTTCATCATGTTAGGTAAAGTTCACCATACTTCTAAGACATTCTTTTTACTCTAATAGCCAGAACCATGAAATTAACAATGTCAAATATGAATTTTAGCCTTTTCAAGATCTTAAACTCTTTACTCAAAAGTAAATAAACAGAATATCAACACCTTAGATCTTGCAGATCACTAAATGCTCTAATGTACTGAAACATATAGGATACCCATATATCAATACTTATATTTAAGATAATAACAGAAATCAAAGTTCCAAATTAGCTAATGTTCATTCCTGCACTGACAGAAAAAGAAATAAAATATATTGAAATTGTATATTTTGCTTAATATCAGAGCTGAAAACAACTTTTGCACAACAAACTTACATCCAAAACACAAAATTTTAGTAAGAATATAATAAGGTGAACACATCGGAAATCAATAACAATCAGAAACGAAACATATAAGTTGCAAGAAAACAGGGAATGGAAAAAATGAAAGAAAATACATATCAAGCAGTCTCCATAGAAATTTAAAAAAAGAACAAATTTTCTAACTATTTAAAAAGTTAAAAATTTGTAATCATTCCCTTGTCTAGGTAACCAATGCAAGAAAAAAGAAAATTTTATGCACTTGAAAATAATTTGTTACATATAATAATTTGCCTTTACAAAGACACTGTAACTTTCTTCTCTATATAAGGTGTATATAAAGAGCATAACTAAACTCTGGAGACCACTTTCAAGTTTATTCAAGTTTTAGAGATTTCAATTTTCATATTGATCCCTATGAGAATCACTAATAAATTGGTTAACTTGCAGAGTACTACATTTAGCTGCAGAACTAAATTGGTGGAAAATCATTTGCATTAAAATGCAAAACAACTACTTCCTAGAAGGGTTAACTCTTTATGTTTAAGACCTCAATTGGACTCTTCAAAGCAGTTATACTTTAGATCAGAATGAAACTATATGCTCAATCTTGCTAGCTAACTAGAGCACAAATCAGTTTTAAAGAAACCAAGATGTAGCACCAGACCATCTCATTTTACCAAGGATGTTAAGCTTGCAAAATAACGAAACAACTTACAGGGAATCCTCCATGATAATACCTGAAAGAAATGGCATCAGACGATCGCATGCGGGATTCGTTGCTAGGTCTCTGTTGTATCGACTTAATCTCTCTATCACTTTCCATCACTCTATTAAGGCCAACAGAACGTTTTCTTTTCATTTTTTTGTCCCATCCATCACCCATTGGAGGGAGTCCACACATCTTGTCTTCTGAAGGAACAGATCCTCCATTACAACCCCGAAGCATAGTTTTATCCTTCTCAAAGAGCACATTCCTATCCTTCTCGACCACACCTTGCCTTGGTGGAATTGCACCACGAACTTCTGACTGATGGACAAAAGGAAAAATGCCATTTTCTAACTATCACAAGTTAGATCTTCATACTAAGTATCACAAAGCAAAATAAATGACAACAAATGTATACTCAGCATAATTATTCTTAGAAATAGACCAAAGACATGCATTATTAGAGTGATATTAGACACAAAATATCATAAGAAGAGAATCGGAATTAAGTTTTAGCAAGTCCAAGTCTTCAGAAGAGGTGTAGCCAATAATGTTTCACAAGTCCATTGATAACACATTTAAAACATTCAAGTCCAATTAGTTATCATTCTTTAAACTTTGAGAAGTGAGAAAGTCAATAGCTTAAATCCACAAAAAGCATTGAGAGGAAATACAAACCCGTACTTCCGCCATCGAGGAGCGAATACGTTTGTTAGGTATTGCATTCTTTCTGTCCTCCAGTCTAGGACTTGCGAGTTCTGTTGGACTTTGATGAGTCTGATTTCCCATCTTCATTGGATTTGATGTGCCTGACTTCTCATTTGACTGATCCATTCTTTGTCGTTTCCGTGAGACCAAATTGCGATATCTGTCCAATTTCATAGCCAAGTCTTGAAATGACTTTGATCTCTCCCTGGTAAAAGAGTAGTTAAGGCTCACTGATAACTACCATCATTCTATCTTACAGAACTAAAGTAGTTATTCAACTTTGCATGAAAAGTTTGGTGCATTTTTCCATCATTAACAATCTAACATGCTAAATATACAATAGATATGATGGTTGAATATTTTTTGTTCATTTTAAGATAATTTCAGTCCAAACTATTTGCATGTATAGAGTGAAATAGTACAAGGTTCGTCCAAACTATCAATCATAGTACATATGGTGCCTTGTAAGATACATGAAAGATATGCATCAACAAATTGTGAGATAAACTATCTCACTGTCAATGAACGAAGAATAGGAAGAATACCGTGCTCTGTTTGATGACTCATATACACTGCCTTTCAAACGCCTTAGATCCTCTGGTGCAATGGGAGGGACTGGTTTTGACTGTGCAGATCCAAAAGTGTGATCCTCCACTGTGACACCCAAAACCCTTCTTATTTCTCCAGTGCGAGAAAACCTTTGCTCACCCCATGAAAATGTATCTAATGGTAAATATTGTGACACTGTTGGTACTTCTGATGAAGAAGCTGCATTTCGCAATGTACCAGGACCTGCAAAAAGACTTCTGTTCTCCATGTTCTCACGGAAGCTTCCGGACCTCTCCAAACCAGGAGGTAAATGTGTCCCACGCTGCCCATTTTGATAGGCGGGAGGGAAGTTTGTTCCATGACTTCCATCCATACTGCTTGAAGTTGATTCCATCCTCGTACTTCCCGCCATTTTCATCCTTAACCAACCATAAAAAGCTTACATCCACCTCTCCTTCCTATGAATGCACTCTCCCATCTTGTTCACGCTACTAACATCTCAAAACAAATTCCAAAAACCATAGTGTCCGGGATTTCAAAATCAACGACCTGCAAAATCAAAGTTGAAGTAAAGATCGAAAGATTTCCCGTTTACTCCAAATAAAACCTCGGATAACACTACGAAGAGAAAAGGCGCTGATAATGACATGAAACTCGACAACTACAGACTAAAGAAGGGAAGCCACTAAAGTGTAAGATACACAAACCCTTTGAGTAGGACAATTCATACGCATAATACCATCAGCTAACACAATGATAATAAAAAAAAACAGAATGAACAATTCAATTAATCACAGACAAACTCCATGTGACGGAAACCGAACGAAACCCCAAATATACAATTCGATTCAAAAGTAGAAACGAAATAAGTACACTAGAACCATAAACTAAAGGGAATCCTGACGAAAACCAGTAACAAGCGAACAACTCGAGCTAAATTATCGAAGCAAAGTTACGAAGTCGTCCAGTTAATTCATTGCAGCTAAGCTCAAGCTCGAAGGAATATAGATGGAATAAACAGGAAAACCAGCAATCGAAGCCAATCAGCAGCTCAAACAAACTAATCTTGCTCAAGGAAGGGAAGAACCCTAATCGAGGAAGAACCCCGCGATCTAGTTCATGGAATCCCTACCTCTTGCGCCAGTTGCAGTGGCTATCCGGCGATCGGTCTAGTGATCTGCCAGCATTAGGCGATCGGAAGCGATCGGAACGGAATTGGGCAAGACGGTCACGAAATCGATAGGCAAGCGAAGACCGAAAACGTCCGATACAAAAGGGATCGGATAAATTGGAATTGAAATAGGAATATGTTTTCGGTAAATATGTCGCTTTACGAGAATATTTTAATCTAACCCCTAAAAGTAGCAAGTTTCTCAGTTTGACCCATTTATTTTATTTGTCTATTTTTTTTTTACAAAAAACAGGGAACGAGTAGTTGTTAATGACCCCGAGATCGTACAAAAAGATTCTTGTCGATAGAGAGAAAAATGTATGTAAAAATTCATAATGGTCAAAACATATTGAACCTACTCACTTAAATGCTTGCCGATATATCACCATCTCTATGGGTATGAGATGTTTGCTATCATTGATCATTGCTGAGATCTTAAGGTTAAAATTTAGTATATTTATACCTCTCATATTTTTATCATGTATACTAATGGTTAATAGTCATTTATGATTTACTTTCTCCGTATTGACTTAAGGACGAATTGGCGGAAGCGTTGAGATGAGTGAATCACTTTTTACCACATTAGATATTTTCTATTAGTGCAGAGTGGTAAAATATTTAGAAAAATAAATAAGAGGATCCAATTTTAAATTTTAGTAGGACGAATATTTTAGAGGTTGGTCTTTAACGGAGTATTTGGGAAAAGATGAGGGAAGAGGAGGGAAGGGTAAAGAAGGGGAAGAAAAACTTTTAACATTATTTGAGGAGTGAGCTAATGAGGTAAAGGAGAATGAAGGGTAAGTGTTAACCTCGGTGAGGGAAAAAGACGTCGAATTCCTTACCCTCACAATCGGAGTGCAAGAAAATGGAAGGGAAATCTAAAAAAAATATTTTAACTTTATCCCAATCTTGAAGGTGTCAACAGCTATTTCCGTGAAAAAAAAATATTTCCGTGAAGGTGTTGACAGCAGTGGGTGAAGGCATAGAAGATGATAGCGATGTAGTCTACGAGGGCGATGGAGACGAGAGTGACAACGTCGATGCCGACTACAGTAGGAGGACTTGCTAAGGTCTTGTGTATTGGATTTTGGAGGCAGTTGGGAGGATCATTTACCATTGGTAGCTAGAGTTTGCCTACAATAACAGCTTTCATTCGGTTATCCAGATGGCACCGTTTGAAGCGTTGTATGGTAGGCCTTGTTGAACACCCACCCTCCGGATGAGGTTGGGGAGGCCCAGTTGTTGGGACCTCATAGAGCTCAGCATGAGGCAGAGTTGGTCCGTACTATCAGACGAAGGATGTCAGAGGCGCAGGACCGCCAAAAGAGTTATGCAAATCGGAGACGCAGACCCCTGGAGTTCTCTACTGACGACCATGTATTTCTGCGAGTTTCACCCACGAAAGGGGTGAAGATATTTGGCCTCAGAGGTAAGCTAGCTCCGCGATACATTGGCTCTTTCCAGATCCTGGAGAGGATTAGAGCAGTAGCTTATCGGCTGGCACTACCACCGTCCCTAGCAGGCGTTCACGACGTATTCCACGTATCTATGCTGAGGAGATACGTATCCAACCCGACACATGTGCTGACAGATATCTCAGTTCCCGTTCAGCCTGACGTCACTTATGAGGAGGTTCCAGTACAGATTCTGAACCGGAAAGAGCGTCAGTTGCAGAACAAGACTATCCGCCTGGTTAAAGTCGGATGGCAGCATCATTCGGACGAGGAGGCTACCTGGGAGCTCGAGGATACGATCCGAGCTCGATACCCCCATCTTTTCACTTGAGGTATGTGATTTAATTTACCATTCAACATTTATACGCTTTACCTGTTGTTAGTATTTGTTGGTGGTAGATAACGAAATTTGGGGACTAAATTTTTATTAGTAGGGGAGAATATAAAATATCGAAAAATGGAGAATAATGATAAGGAAATTTTTCAAAATTTTTAAAAAAATTTCTGAAATTTTTCGGAGACCGTATGGCTTCAGTTACAGGGATAAATTTTGGGTCCCGGGAAAACCTATTTTAGCTACCCATTTAAGCGAGGAAATGTTGATTTCTTTTTATTTCTATTTCTTTTTCCTTTTCTTCATTTTTCGTCGTTTCCTCCTCTTTGCTCGCGATGCCTTCTCCTTGCTATGTTATAGTCGTTCTCTCCAAAATCCGCCACGCGACGGTTTCCTCGTGATTAAAGCCGTGGCCAAGGGCTTCATCCTCTCCCTCGCCGCACTACTACAAATTGAGGCTAAGACATCACCACTAAAGTGTTGTTTTTGGCCATATAAATATTGCATTATACCTAAGGTAACGTTTTTCATTCTATCTTATCAGGTCCTGTCATGTTAGATATAATGTAACGCTTTTGTCATTTTATGCAACACTTTCTTAAACTGTTGTGATATATACCAAAGGCAACGCTTGTCTATATGCAACACTTTTTTCTTCCAGCGACAACACTTTTTTTTTGTTACTCTTAAGCTATTACAACACTTTTTTCTATTAATAGCAACACTTTTTACAATTATTTTAACCCAATAATACAACACTTTTTTCATTAAATGCATCACTTTTTATTAAACTTTTCACCTCTTATACACATCACTTATTGATACATATGCAACACTTAGATTTGTATTTTATTTTTAAAATGTAGCACTTTTACCGGTTAACAGTAACACTTATTTTTTCACCAATATATTATTGATTTTACAATTTTACTATCCAATCAAACACATTTGTACAAAATATATTATTCAAAAATATGATCATTGTATTACAAAAGTTATATCACACGATATTCTGATTAAAAATTTTACAAAAACCCAACAACTAGCATCAAAAAATATACATAAGTCATCAATTAATACTTAGCTTCATGAATTCCCCCCCAAAAAGGCAACTAAATATATTCATTTACAAAAAGCCAATAGATGGTAATGTGTGGTCGGCTTCATTAATCCCCCATAAGTCATTTGCCCATGCATTGAACGTGCCCACCAAAAAAGATATAATAATGTCCTGCTAGTCATGAAAACAAAAAACAACAACACACATTAATCAGTAAAGCACGTTACACAACATAAAGAATATATAAAGAAACAATTCAATTCTGCCAATAAAGATAAACATACCAATGCAGTTTCAATATTAAATTGGACATTAATATTGCACATACTAAAACCAATAACAAGCTATCAACAAATTTAAAAAAAAAAAAAAAATCAACAACTCAAGATGATAAGAAGAGGAAAAACCTTTTAACTGAACAAGGAAAGGGAGAACTTAAATGGAGCTCAACCAAGAAAAAAAAGTTCTTTCAGTACTTCAAAAGCTGTCAAGGCATGCCACTTTCCAAATTTTGAGGTTACCATTCCTACAAATTATTAGAAATTTATCATCCTCATGCAAAAGTAGCAATCTCCAAAAGTACTGCCAAGTTAATTATTACCAAATTCATATAAATTTGCAAGCACGAGCAGGGAAGGAGTATGTCTATGCTACTAAAGTTTCAATAGTGGAATCACAACACAAACTCTTTGCTTGTCTCAAAAAACATAGAAGATTAAGCAACAAAAAAAGAGAACTATGAAAAACGTAACCCGACAAACAAACCATGGAAGAATCTTTTTTTCTGCATTTCTTGACAAATCTGTGCAAATTGCAATGGAAGATTTCATGTGTTGCAACTTGCAATGATGACAAAATATCAATTCAACAATAAGAACGTCATGAACCAAAGATAATACATTAGTCGATGGGCATGGTGGCTAAGATAGAATAAGATAATAAAGTATATCACTCATCAATTTACTAATGCAGGAAGAAAAAAAGCATCATGGTTTCAAACAAATTATGCCCTATAAGAAAAAAAGGTAAGTGATTTAGGAAAAATAATTTCTTTCAATTTCGGAGGTAGTTTTGCAAGAAAATGGTTACTTTCAATTTCCGGAGGTATAAAATACACTAGAGTTTTGCAAGAAAAGGTAAGTGACTTGGTAATTCATGAATTGCCATGAAATGAGTTTCCAGCATTTCATAAGGAAAGATAATTGCTATTACAACAATGTAAATTAATATAAATTCCTTGAAGTTAACTATGCATAAGTTCCTTAACGTGACCATGACTGTGAGCATACTTGAAATAAACAAATTCCAAGCTCTAAAAGCATATTACAGATCATGAACGCCACCTTCAACATAATTTGGAAGATAGAAAATCATGATGCGAAACAATCATAGCCAATTCTTCCAGACCAAAATCTATCAATTTTCATGTATTTCTAAATATATAGTAAGGCAGGATTTTCTAACAGCAGAGAAGTTATAAGTAGAACAATCATTTTCTACCTGCCTGTGTCTTATCAGGCAAACATGGCATGTAAATGAAAGATTTGAAGAGGAATAGGCAATCCACAAGCTGGACGGAAAGTAACCATATCTTAAGAAAATACATAAACTAAAGAAAATACATATAAAACTATAACATACCTTAGGAAAAATATTTTCTTGCAATTTTCCGGAGGTAGTTTTGCAAGAACCTTCTGGACTGTATATCATATGCAGTATTTAAGTCTCAATGGTTTCAGACAATATGATCAAATACCTCATCAGTGTTCAATCTAAAGTTGTGGTATCATTTTACATAACTCATTTCATAAATCTGAAAATAGAAGATCCAACCTTAGAAGAAAAACAACATAATACAAGAAAAATAATGCAAGAGGAACAAGGATTGGGAAAAAAAGAAGCTTGAGAGAGCTGGAAAAACACAATACCCTTGGTAGCAGTCCAACGACAACAAAATACAAGAAAAACAAAATACAAGAAAAACAAAAGCAATTAAACTAAACAACCTTAACAACGATTAACCAAAACTTAATTATGCATAAAGTTAAACTTGTACCACATTGTCACCCTATGACACAAGATCAACATTCATGCATAAATGAAACTAACCGAGTGCGATAACAAACAAACTATCATGCATAACAAAACTAATCAAAGTGCAATAACAACAATCAAACATCAATAAGAAAATAACACAATTAACAAATAAGTAAATCAACTAAGCTAACCAAACCCTCTTCCGCGATCATACACCAATCGACTACCTCCACCGTCACATGGAGACCCGGATTTGGAACGCCAGCCCCGGTGAACTGTAACACAACTACTGAATCTCTGATCTACAGCTCCCGATGGCACAAAGTTGATAGTTTAGCTGAAATAGGAAATAAATTGCAGCATCAACAGAAACTAAATAGAAATCAAAAAAGAATTTGCTCTGCCAGAATTGCATACACCACTGAGACTGAGGTTGCTGGAATTCCTGCCTTCGGAACGCCGTCCACGGGAGTTCACCACAGCATCAGCCTTGGATTTGCTTTAGTAAGTTTTACCGGAATTGAAGAACAGAGGCTGAGCTTGAAGATGATGAGCTTCTGCCAGAGTTGGATGCACCACTGAGGTGGAGGAGACTTCTGCTTTCGGAACACCGTAAACAGGAGAACACCGTAGCATCCACCGGAGAAGATGATGATGAATCGGCCGACTTCCTCCTTGGAATCTTCCGCTTTCACAACGCCGTCCGCGGGAAGAACATCCACTGAGGAAGGGATGGAAAGGGATGCCTCACCGGAGGAGAACGCTCCACCGTCAAGGATACCCTAATTTTGAGCTCACTGTGCCGTCGCTGCTCACAGAGGTCCACCGAAGATGCTGCTGTCCATTGCCGGATTGAGGAAGATCGCGAGAAGAGGAACTTGGGTGTAGAGGACCGGCTGGCGGCAGTGAAGAGAAGAAGAGGTACCGCCGGCCGGAGAGAAGAAAAGAAAAGAACTGTTGTGCCCTAGTCTCCGCTGGAAATCGCGAACAGAAGAAACGCGAGGAGAATGGGGGTGAAGCACTGTGCCGTGCGTGAGGAAGAGGTTTCTTAACGGGTTGCCGGGTTTGGGTTAAGGAGGTGAGGAGTTTAGTAAGATCCGGATCCAATAAGAGAAGGAAAATTGAGTTTTTGAAATTGGGCTTGAAGAGTGGGCTTTTGGATTGGGCTTGAGGATTGGGTTTAAAGAGTAGGCTTTTGGATCAAATTTGAATTGGAGCTCCACTTCTTAGATGAACTCTTGGATGCTTTGATCTCAATAAACGGTCCAGATCGTTTTAAATCAGAATGAAGGGTTGGATCACTCATATCTGAATTAAGGAACAAGATCTCTCTAGATCAGGATCAACGGTCCATATTGATTCAGCTTGATCTGCTCCATTTGACCTCCAAATCAAACCAAATTTGATCCGGCTCGACCCTAATTTATGGCGATGAGTTTAGGAGGAGAAAAGGATCAGAAGATTAAAACCTAACGTAAATCATCACCTAAGTTTATATATAAAAAAATGTCAAAAAAATTTACCCCAAGTGCCTAATTAAAGAAATTGGCAACACTTTAAAAAATGTTACATATATAATATAAAATTGTTTCATTTTCTTATAATTATTGCAACACTTATAAAAAGTGTTGTATTTATACAATAAGTGTTGCATTTTCTTATATAGGCAACACTTATTTAAAGTGTTGCAAATTTTTAAGAAAATTTCTTCTGTTGTAACAGTTTATAAAAGTGTTGCTTCTAAAGTGATGCCTTACCCTCAAATTGTAGTAGTGCCGATTCCCTTCCCAATCCTCTTTCCCTTCCTCGCGTGCCCTAGCCATCGTCGTCGCACGGAGCAGCACCACTCCTCACCGTGCCCTAGTCTTCTCTTCTTGTGCTGCCACCACAGCTGACGCCGCACGAAGTAGTGCTGACCCAACAACGTCATCCCTGTGCCCTAGCCGCCGCTGCTAGGACGAAGCCGACACAACTCACAGCCACACCCCAAGCACCGGCCGCCGACAAATCTCTGTTGCCCTAACCTCTGCTCTGCCACCCCGATCGCCGTTGTGCCCTCTCGCGCCGCTGCCTTCCTCAACCAACTCTCCGCCGCGCTTACCTCCGATCATAGTCGACGCTGAGCCCTAGCCTCAGCCGACCTATGCTTTTTCCCCCTTCTCCTCCTCCTCACTTCTGTCGACGATTTTGGAGGTAAGTGCCATACCAAGTTATAGTTGAGTTTGATCTCTGTTCTTGATCTTGATCCTCTTCTTAGTTTCTGATCTAGTCACGGTTGGGGGCTGTGAGGGAGAGGAAGGCTCTGCTGTGAAGTATTCCGACAGCAACAATTAGGGTTTTCGGCCTGAATTTCGGTCAAGCAGCACTGTTCTAGAAGGGAAATCAGAGATACAAGGGTAAGTTGTTTGGTAGAAGTGGTGGATTAAAAGATTAATTTGTTGTTTGCGTTTTTAGGATAATTGTGTTGTTGATAAGCAATTCCACCTTGCTGCAGCCACTGGATCCGGCAGCAACCTCCTCTAGCAGTGGGTAAGTACAGATTTAGGTGAGTTTTTATGTTGAATCTGTGATGGATTATGTTATAGTAAGTTCTAATTAGAAGGTGGAACGATTAGGGTTAATGAAGTTAACCCTAATTGATCAATGGATTAGAATTTAGTTTAGTTAATGAATGCATGATAGAATTAGCTAAACTAAATCTTGTGACACAGGACTTTAACGCGAGACGAGCATCTCGACGTCGGATTTGGACTGGTTTGGACCTTTCTATTGGAGGCGGATACTTTGACTTTATGTCATTTGATATGCATAATAGTATTTTTAACAAATAGCAATGATTATTTTCTTATCTGCTTCGGCTGGTTACTATCCGATCTGTTACATGCTTGTTTTGTTTATTTGTTATGTACTTCATGTTAGTACCTACCTGATTATACATGCCTATAGAGGTAGTGACACAACCATGTTTTTATTATGTTCAAGACTTAGATTTTGATACCTTATCTGACCTGTGTACCTTGACCATTGATTATGTCAATTTGTTTTAGGGTACACATTATATATATGGATAGGTTCTGGATATTTTCTATGTTTAGTGTCATGCACCATCTCGCATGATTGCATGTTGTACGATAGTCGGCTCCATTGTTGTTGAGCACATCGCCAGTTACATAGATCTGCACACACCACCACTCATGGGTTTGTGATATGTCAGGCAGGTGTGTGGCAGTCCTGCTGTTAGGCTCCGCTGGTCCGGTGATTCACGTGGTAGCCAACAGACAGTTCTGCTCTGTTAGGCTCCGCTGGTTTAGAGACGCAGCGTGGTAGCCGGCAGACAGTTTGCTCTGTTTGGCTCTGTTGGTCCGCTCATGTGTAGTGTGACGCAGCGTGGTAGTCGGCAGGGATCCCTCCTCTGGACTGGCTCAGGGAGATGAGAGCATTGAGCTCCCCCACTTATGATTTAGGGTAGGAGGATGGATGTACTCCGACAGCATCCCGTCCACTCGGTCACTCATCAGGAGCAGTGACGACAGAGTGCACGGTTGTCACAGCCCTATTCACTCGGTCTCACCATCGTGTGTGAGATGACTGACTGCATCAGGGGTGACCAGGACATGTCATTGGCATCATATGCATGATGCAATTATTGCTTGTGTTTGCTGTATTTATTTGTTGTATATTGGTTGGATACATATGTTTGACATGCATGCAGGATTTTGATACCTCTCGGTCTGACGTCCTTGTTATACTTATACCCATGTTCTGGTTAGTACAGTTTTTTCATGTTTATTTCAGTTGCATTTATCATTCTTATATTAGGAGATTGTACGCATGATTAGTGCTAGTTGTTGTTTTCTTTATTATGCATATCAGTAGTTACCCGCTGAGGAGTTGACTCACCCCGTGAATATTTACTATTTTCAGGTTGAGGTTGTCCGGAGAGTTCCAGTTGTTAGTCCCCTGAAGATTTAGAGAGGATATATTTATTTGGTATTTTGTTATGTTTCTTATTGCACTATCTGGACTGCTATTAGTTTACTTTACAGATATTGTCGATGAGTTTTATTTGGATTTGTTTTACTACATGTCTGCCTAGACGGCAGAAGAGGTGAGTTGATGTTATCGTCAGATTTGAGTTTTATGGGTGTAGTGGAGTAGGACATCAGTTTTGTGTTTTATGGGTGTAGTTGAGTAGGGTTGTTTTTGAGTCTTCTTATCACTGTTCTAGTTTGTTAACTATTAAACTGCATGAATGTCTATGTGTTGTATTTTATTATTGTTATTGTTCCGGTCGTGTTGGCCGAGGTATATATGGCCCTGAGGGCAATGTTTCATATTGTCACCCGTACATGGGAGATGCTGTCGAAAGTTTATTCGGGCAGGGAGTACCTGGAACATGACAATCTTGGCTACCAGGATTCATAAACTCTATTACTTATCCTGGAGGTCTAGAGTTCGAATCCTGAGGAAGGCAAAAATCCACTGGCCAGGGGTGGGAAGACCTAGTGAGTAACGGCACGGCCGAGGGTCGTCGGTCGACGACATAAGAGGTCGTCAGTTGGGCCGCCCAAGGGGCCGAGTCGTTACACTCTAGATCAAATGATTCTCAAGAACAACACAATATTGGTCAAACATCAACTGGACAATTGTAACTTCTGGTTCAACACATCAACTGGACAATTGTAACTTCTGGTTCAACATGATTAAGAGGTCTAATGAGGATACATCGTTCCCAAGGATAATGCGGTCTTATGTTGTGTAAGGAAAATTTTACCAAAGGTGTTACAACCTTTGTCTTTTATTGTGAAGGATATTCCATCATTGATTATGGGAGGAGTTATGGAAATTATTTCTAAGTGAGATTGAGACCTTGAAGTGTTTACAAATACTAGAAATATAGTTAAAAAAAGCTAACTAAATAAGATCATCTATGATGATTGAGAAAGAGAATGCAGGTATTGATCAAGGAATGTTTCTCAGAAAAAAAAACAATATTCATCAATCCAATTTTGTTATGGAAGATGAGAATTGCATATCAAGATAATGATAAATGCTTGAGAAGTTTAGGATTATTCAAATAATTATAAGGGGAAGTTGTCCTCAGACAAACTACAAGATTGTTAGTGTGTGCACTTATGTGCCAAGACACTCCTTATGTATTTTGTGGATAATTATTTAATAAAGGCAAGAATTTATCATTAATTATTTACTTTTCTATATGTATATGATTAATGATAAAGTCCCACAGATCAATAGGTATATTAATTTGAAAACCGTCCTTGATCGGATAGATATCTAGAGGGGACATGGATATCTAGATCAACGCCGAGTATAACTAGGTCAAGATAGACCGAGGGATGGATATCCAAGTTGTACTTGGGGGTGCCTTGAGTTTAGAGGTACACTAGACACGACTCGCTCAAGAGGAGACCACATATTAAACATCATTGGTTATTCCTCTTATGAACGAGTGTAGCTGATCTTTTGACTTGAGACCTTCATTTATTCTATGTGTGGAGTTATATGTTTTGACGCCGTTAAAAGCAGTCTTTAATCGGATTGTGATTAATACAGTAATTGGGTGTATGACAAAGTGTAGAGAGAATAGTGTTGAGTCAATAGAGGATTCATTGCTCTCTTGGATTAGGAGTTAACATCCTGGCCACTTGATAGAGATATTAGTGACTCGAAATCCATGGTCATGGGAGGAATGATTTATCATTCAAGAAGAGTCTATTATATCTTGGAAATCAAGTAAAACAATTAATTTGGTAATGATGCATAATGTATCGAATTAATTGGGATATAGGCTTAGATGAAGAGATTGAATTACACAGTAATCGGTTCATTGTGGTTTACAGTTTATGACTTATATTAATTTTATTGCATTGGGTGGCTAAAAATTATTGCTAGACAACCACCTTAGTCTATGTGTGGATTTACACTACCTTCGTATATAAAACCTAGAGGTCGCACGCATAGCACGTAGACATGAATAATGGTATCGGAAGCTAGTCGAGATCAAGATCAAATATGGATTTATTTGATACAAAGAAGAGAGAATTCAAATAGTCATAATCATGATGATTAATGGAGAATTCGATGAGTCATCATAATGATAATTGATCCTGTCCGAACTATGAGTTGATGAAAGCTGGGGACGTGACGCTCTTTGCTGGCTTCGTATAGACGTCGGGATGAGATGGACCTCCGGCGAACCTGCAACAAAGTTGGGCCGGGAAGGGGTTCCCAGTGACGACCCTCCCACGCTCAAGTCAGGCGAGAAGAAAGCTGGAGCAAGACAATGAGAACTGTGGCTACAGTGTGGATGATTTCATACCTCCGCTGAAGCTTAGGGGTCCTTATATAGGACCTTGGGGAGGTGTGTGCGCGCTTCCCGA
Source organism: Zingiber officinale (assembly GCF_018446385.1). Taxonomy (NCBI): domain Eukaryota; kingdom Viridiplantae; phylum Streptophyta; class Magnoliopsida; order Zingiberales; family Zingiberaceae; genus Zingiber; species Zingiber officinale. Next base: position 135,909,793 of record NC_056002.1, read on the forward strand.
GGTGTGCACGTTTCCCCAAACATACCTCAAACATGGATGTCAGAAAAAGCATGTCCGGCGTCATTCCGCAACCATCCGAGCATATCCCTGACGAGACATTGGAAGCTTCCATCGTACGATTCTGTGTACGGCCTAGCCGTCGACCACGCCGATTGCCGACGGCAGCTGTCTCTAAGCTGATCTCCCCAGTTGTCCCTTTTGTCCTTTTCTGTCTTTTGTCTATTCCTAGGTCGGGCGAGCCGGTCGCCCGGTGCTCCAGGCGCGCGGGGATGTGAGTGTATCGGATCGAGCGGGAAGACCCCGGTCATGTGCTCGGATGAGATTGCGCCACCTTGATCTGCGACTCAGCTAGGCGGCTTGGCCGCTCGGCACAGAAACTCCTTTACCTTGCGTCGGAAACCCGGCCTATGGTCGAGTTGTCTTTCGTCTAACCTGGGAGATTCCGCTCGGCAGGACTTTAGGGTCGACCCTCTTGACCTTTGACTCGTACGTGTCACTGACCTCCTCCTGGGCGGGTCCCCCGTCCTTACCACCAGATCAATAATTAATGAAGAATTTGAAGAGTCATCATAATGAAGGTTATAAATGAAGAATTTATGGAGCCTATAACTCTTCATCTTCTTAATTAATGAAGATCATAAATGATGAATTAATTGAGACCTTAACTCTTCGTATTCTTTGGAGGCTATAAGTAGCCATCCTCAGAAAGATGCAAGAGTAGAATTCATTCTCTCCGAGTTTCCCTCGTCAAATTCTTCTTCGTTCGGAAGAGATCATAGTGCTTCCAAGGCTTTGTCAATCCAAGAGGCTAGCACCTAATTGATCGTATCAAGTTCGTGATCTAGTGCGCGTGGATACCGCTAGAGGAGTCACACCTGGGGCTCTTATCTATCTATCTGCATGTGATATCATTCACACCTATTGAGGACTCAAGGTATGTTTTTATGTTACTTTTGTGTAAAACTATTTGTACCACGAAAAGATGCATGATTCATTATATGTCTTTCGCTGCGCTCCGATTCCAACAGCCCTCACTGTGATAAAGATGAAAAATACTCTATGAGTGGAAAGGTCGTAAACCTTCCTATAGAGCTAAAAAAATGAATGGTGAACCAATAAATGTGGGAATATTTAGCTAAGGTATAAGTATCTCATTTGGGGATGAATGAATTACATAAAAATGCATTGATATGTGCCAATGATCATGATACACTATGGTAGCCAAGAAGCTATAAGACAGACACTAGTGTCAAATAGTAAGTCTTAAAATATTTGTCAAAGACTTAACATCATTAAAATAGTATATCTCTAGTCATGAGATTTCTATTGAATATGGAGAATCGTGTGAATTTGCTAATTATAAATACTTGCAGTAAACTATCTATTTAAGGGAATGAGTTTAAAATCCAATATTTGAATGTAGTAATGGTAACTTAATCATGTTGATTAGAGATTCCAAGATCATGGCTCAAAAGGGGCAACTAAGTTAAAAGACTCAAGGCACCTAGTAGTAATTACTTCAATTCATTCATGGAGACAAAAAAGTGCTACATACAAAATAGGTAGAGGATAAGCAAAAACTCTTAATGATTTCTATATTATTTCGTAAAGGGTATAATGAGGTATTGTAGATACTCTTAATAAGAAATCATCTATATAAGTGTAAAGTGAGGGTCTCTTCAAAATTATAAGCACTTATGAATTCTCAAATATTGTCAATGATCAAAATGAACATGACAGAGAACTAGTAGAAGTCTAAGAGTTATTGTGTGAGTATGATTGCAATGGTCCGAGTAGGCGAGCAAGAGGGAGGTGAATTACCCTGAAAGAAGGTTAGTACTTCTCTCACTTATGGAACTTAGCAAGGAACACACGTTTAACAAAAATTAAAAACATACAAACAAAGTAAGAGACAAAAGAATTTACTTGGTTTGTAACTAGAGAGTTTACTAAATCAAAACAGTGGAAGCTCAACTAGTAGATCTCCTTCGGTGAAGGCGGAGTAACCTCTTACAGACGTTAATACTCTAACAGAAACAAAGAATAAATTCAGAAATGAAAGTACAGTGTGTTGTTTGAATGAAGAGGACTAGAGCTCTATTTATAGCTCACTAGTCGAAATATAGTCGTTGATGACGTGGCAGCTCTCGACACTTAGATCAAGTCCGAGCACCTCCACCGTGGCGCCTTATTTGCTTCGCAACGACTTCGTGATAGGATTTTCTCACTACCCGGGCGCCTGGACATGGTCCAGGCACCTAGAGTTTTGCTTGTGTGGACTCCGAACGTCATCCTCGCAACAACATCTCAATGGGGCGCCTAGAGTCCGGGCAGCTAGATAAGGTCTAGGCACTTGGACAAGTCAACTTCATGTTGACTTGTCCGGTTGTTCCGGTCACTTAGATAATATGGTCATCCAAAGTTAAGCTCATCCGAACTTAACTCCGACTTTCTCCTCGAGCTGTCTTCTGTTTTGGCTTCTCGTCCCTCAGAAACATCGCGTGCATTCTTTTTGTCTACTGTTGTACTCTTCTACAACTCTTCGTCCTTCGGATGCATCGATCTCGTCGACTCACTTTCGGTGTCATCCTTCTTACTCGCTAGGTCTTCCGCTCAATTTTCTGTGTTCCTAAGTCCTTGCACACTTAAACACAAGGTATCAAATAACACAGAATCTAACTTAACATAGTTGGTCACATTAAAACCAATCCAGGATACTTACAGATTATCTTGGTTTACAACAACGGCTAAATAATTCAAAACATAATTCAATGGACAACCAAGTAAGTCTGAACATAATCTACTATAGAAGGTTCAAACCATAAGCTATCTCTTTCGATGCAAGTCTTTTGCTATAACTCTTGTTTGAGACTTTAAATTTGTCATACCAGAAAATTGATGTTTGTAACCAATAAATCAAATATGAATATAGATGACTATTTTATAAGTAGATCATTTAAATTAATTTCTCAAATGAATGAAAAATTAAAATCTAAAATTATTTTAGTAATGAAAGGTTGATCTAATATAATTAATTGAGCGAAAATACTGACTTAGTACATTATTTAGATTCATTAATGTGGATGCGTAAAAGCTAACTCAAATATTCACCATTCAATTCACTTGAAAAAAAAAAGTAAAACAATTGAAATTAATTTTCAAATTTTAGATGCAAAATGAATTAATCAATTATTCTATATTAAGTAATTAGTTAAAAATAATTGATTAATTGATTAATTAATTAATTAATAATAAAAATGACTCTTCATTTTGAAGAGAAATCATTAATCTCACTCCTCAACGGCTCAACTCACGCAACACTTCAATATTTTCTAAGACAATGTTAAATAATCTGACTTTGTTTAATAATTTTTAGGATTATTATTAAGCATATCCAAGTAATATAATATTTTTATATGTCAATTATTTGTTTTTTGACATATTTTTATATTTAATTTTTAAAAATAATACCTAATTAATTTTCATTAATAATATTTAATTAATTTTTTAATTAACTTAATTAATTTTTTTAACTAGATAAATTTATTTTCTGACCGGCCAAACCATGAAGATTTACCGTATTTTCTATATTCTCAATTATTCTATATTTTCAAGTTGCATGTAAAATATTTTTAATTTTTCATTTCACACCAATATTTATCAATAAATTACACACTGCGCTTCTAATATCAGTCTACTGATCGAATTATGTTTTAACCCTATGGTAAATTTTCTTAACCTGCACCTTAGAGTTCCAATAATTATAACTTGCTCCATCAACTTTATACATCTTTAATTTCAACTTAAAATGGTTAGACCATTCTAGATTTTTTATATTTTTCTAATATTCTTTATCTTTTAATTATTGATTAAATATTGGATATAGTCTATGAAATTAAATATTAGACTATAACGATACAAATAAAAGATGAGAATCATAAAAATAAAAAAAAAGAATGTTGAAATGTTCAAGTAGATATGTGAAATGCGAGTATAAATAAAATAAAAAAATAAAAATATTATAGCAAAAAATAACATTACATCTATAAAGAAATTATCTAAAATACATATTTAGGATGTAACAAATATATACTAGAATGAATAATAAATACTTCAATAACATAAAATTATGATAAAAACACACATTAAATAAGAGAAAATAAAAAAAACTTAACTAGTAATGATAAAATAATATAAAATTTATTTAAATATAAATAATGATATAATATAAAATAGAACCTAATAAAATATAACACTTAGATTATTATGATTGTATTCTTCCACAGCATTTGACATTAACTTTTTATTCAATAAACATATTTTTATCAAAATTACCCTTACCCCTCAACTATATATGTTATAGTTCTAAATTATCTTTAACATGTTAAAGATAAATAATAATTGTTAGCTACTCGAAGGCCTTGCAAAGATTTCTCACTACATCAGAAAAACAATAATTTTAACGACTAGAATAGCATACTTGGCAAAATAAAGTTATCATCTACTGTCCAGGTGACAGACAATCACAAAAATGCAAGATCTTAACAACTTCCATAAGTCCTGAAAGAAGCCCTCCCAACTCACCTTATGTGGACTGAAGTTCTTCAGTATCATATTTATACAAGAAACTGAAAAGCGATTTTAACAAAAATATATTCATTGCATCACTAAGATACGGAACTGCTTTTGCGAATAGGAATGTGGTTTTCTTTTCTAAACAAAAGATGTCTGACAGATAAACCGCTAACTAGCCTTAACTGACCATTTTCAGGTTCTGTTGGAAAGCAAAACAGATAAACCTCCTGGTATTCAATCCAAATTGAGTGGGGCATCGGCGATGGCCTCAATATCCTTCTTACTCTTAACCATACATCGTTTCATTGTTTCTGAATCAAGCTTAGGCAGATCTTCTGCAATTGCCATGTATCCATAAAGAGAAGGGAATTTCTTAAAGCAAGCTTCCCCTTCATTTGTTGGGTTATTTTTGCTGGTAGACCCCTGAAGAAAATCTTGTCTGCCATGATGATTTTCTGCAAGTCGTTTGTGAAGCCTCTCTGCTTCTTGCAGCCCGGAAAAAGTTGGGAAGAACTTGATGGAGAACACACTTTGATTGGATGGGTTCCCTTTACAAATTGTTGTTTTTAATACTTCAACCCCCAATTCTGTAATTCACAGACCACAAGTATTAAACGCTACAAAAAAAAAACTAAAGGCTTTTCCAGGATCAACAAAAACTAAAATAAATGGTGCATGTAACAAGACTATTTCTTTGTTTTTCATGTAATGCCATGTTTCTGGTGTTTTCCCATCACAATGGATGATGCATTTAGTCATATCTATGTGGTTTCCATTATTTATTTATAAGAGAACCAAATACATAATCAAATAACTTTTTTTGAACAAAACTATTGGTCTCGATAAAAAAAACTTGCAGGCATTCATAATGATCTCTAGCTAAAGCTGTAGCAATATCCAGCTTTAAGAGAAGTGAAGGAAAAGGTGATTTATAAAACTAACCTCTCAGTATTTCCTGTATCCCTTCCGTAGACAGGACAGTATTCTTGTTATTGAGGGCCTTTTTCCCAGTGGAGTTATTATGGAAAATAACAACTGGAGGCCAGAGAATGAGGTCCTCTTTCAGATTCTTAGCTTCAGGAGCAGCAGCAGACTGATAAGTCCTTGCTTGGTCAGGAGCCACAAGCCAATTCCATCCCATAACAAGACAAAGTGCTTTGTGAAGACCCAAATGTTCTGTCTTTAAACCCACCTTGCCAGAGTGATAAAAGTGACTCACCAAGCTGTGTGTGTCAGGAAACTTCTCTGACGTACTGGATGAAAAGGGGAATAAAGGAAAATTGTTAAAGGCAATACAACAAATAGGTTATAGCATATTCCCTATCCATCTGAACAATGGCAAAAATTCCTAAATTCTGTTCTTCTAGTGTTCTCTCCACATCATGTTGCTAATGGCATTTGTTGTGTGACTACTATCATTCATAAATGAATGAAATGCTTGTACTAGAATAGAAGAATTATATTATATATGTAGCTTAACCACACCAAAAGGTCAGATCCGTCTGAACAGAGTTACTTCCATAGTTTGTACCCTAAATAAGTAAACGAATAATTACTGACAGTTCAAAAATCCTAGCATCATGATTATCGACATCAATATGCAGAAAATCTCAATGAAACTACCGTTACAATAAAAGAACTTGACGAAACTGTTGAATTCCAGGTGTAGAGGTAAAATCTGTCCCAACTACTTGGTGTCATCTTCACATATCTTCTCCAGTCATTTAGCTTTGTCACTTACCAATTGAACAAAAAGGCCAAAAGGGGGTCAGATGAAATCATAGAATGAATAGAAAACAAAATCATGAACTTTGACACCGAACCAAACTCAACCAGATACGCTGTCCCAATTATTATGCAGCCATCCAAGGTTGTGACCCAGAGTCTCACTATTAGATTTCCTTATTCAGGATGGAAAGATAAAATTTTGCATCCAGTACGGACATGTTTTTTTGTGGTACCAAAAAGTATCACATTAATAACAGCCAGAATTTTATATGGCATCAGAAGGCGAATATTACATCATGGTGGCATGATATCATTGGAAAGGCAATGTTGTGAAACTACATGGAATACAACATCTACCATACCAGTTGTGTTTAGAGTGTGAAGTCCAGATTCAAGGTGTTAAGAATTTTCTGGAACAGCATAAATAAATCATGTTATCGATACACCAATCTGAAAGAAGAGTGCAAATTTGTGCTCATATTTAGGTGATGAATGTCCAACTTAAATAGCTGTCTTCAAACTACTCGCTATCCTATCTAGTGACTTGGACATACATAACAATAAGAACTCCAGAAAATTTACACTTCTATAAAGAAGTAGCAAGACCGATCAACTTAAATAGCTGTCTTCAAACTACTTGCTATCCTATCTAGTGACTTGGGCATACATAACAATAAGAACTCCAGAAAATTTACACTTCTATAAAGAAGTAGCAAGACCGATCAATCACTACCATCGACATAATTCCAATTTGCCACAACCAATCTCCACAAAACAAAACTTTGTTTAACCCATATTGTGTTAATAACAACCAAACTCCTAAGGAAAATCATTTGCCACAAAAAGTCATCTCTCTTTTTTAGTGGATGGCATCTCTTTTTTAGTGGATGGCATTACCTAGATCCAATAGGTATATCACTTTTTTTGGCTTCCCTCCAACTAAAACAAAATACTGCAAAACCTTAATCCTTATCAAATAGAAGGATAAGCCAACAGTATGCTTATTATGCATACTAACTCCATTCAGTTGCAAGAAAGGTATTTAAGTTAAAGATACTAATACCGGAAAGCAATTGATGATATGTCAATCAAGTACTTCTCAGTTGAAGTGGGACCAAGCATTCAACTTCCAGTAGGCTACCACAGATTAAGAAGACAGACCTGCCACATATGCAGCAAAGATGACTCTCATTTCCTTGCTCGCGATATCTCTTAAGTTGCTGCATATCCTCATTCAGCAACTTAAGAAATCGAAGAAAGGACTTGTGGACTTGCTGCTTAAATTCTTCAGAACCTTCAACTGGATCCCTCTTTCTTTGTGTCCTAGTATCATCAGAAACATATCTATCATGAGCAGGACCTTCATGCCGCTCTTCTAGGTCCTTCTTCCAAGATTTGTGGGATTTGAAAAATTCCTGTCTTCTCTCAGAATTATATGAGCCATGAGCTTCTGATGGACCAGACCTGAGTCGTTTTTTAATGTTTGTACCATGTCCATGTTTAGGATGTCTGAGAGTTTCTCCAGCAGTCGGCCAATTATCAGATCTAGACACCCTATGAGAAACTGTTTTATATTTGCTATGCCCAATAGCCATGCGCTTAGATTGCATTACCTCTTGTTGTTCATCCCTTCTCTCTGACCACATGTTACCAGTAGCACCTGCTGAGGAAATTGATCTAAAGGCAGTTTGATTGTTAGAAACAAGGCTTCTTGGATCAGGTTCACTTATGCGAACATCAGAAACAAACTGTTTTCTAGTTATTCTTTCAGATGGCAATTCATAAAGATCATACATATCAGCTTCCCTCTGTGGCGATTTGATAACCTGTCCATATACATTCACTCGACGACCATAATAAGTAGGACTAGTAGGCCTTTCATTGTAACTATTAAGACCAGCAACAGACCTTAAAGCATGTGTTCCTTCAACAGTAGCTAATTCATGAACTCGTGATGGTTTTATTTTGTATCCAGAAGTATGCCCACTAGAAGAACCTTCCAAAAAGTCAGCCTTAATGTTCTTAACCTCTTGATACTCCAACTCTGCATCTTCGTGTAAATAATATTGTTTATCCCAATGGCCACTTTCACTTGTAACATTTCTTGAAGCATCCAATTCTCCAATCCTACCTCCTACACGATCCCTGAAAGATAAGCCTATCTTGTCGTGATGGTCACTATGAGACCTCCATGGTATTTTTTCATATATCTCATCTGAAACAAGAAATCTACGATTACTTAGCTCTCTCTGGCTAAATCCGTCAGGTTCAAAGTACTGAGGATCCATTTGAGCTGGACTAAGTGGGTTCCTTCTCAGTGGTTCAGAAATCTGCATTTGAACATACCCAATCCTGTCAAAAGTGTCATTTATATACTTGTTTGAACCATCTCTTAAGTAACCATCTGAAGGTTGGTGAGGGTGATCATCATACAAGCTCAACATATCATTTTTTGAAAGATTGGATGATGAGGCACCACCATAGGACCTCAACGATGGAGTTGTTGCAAAAGATGCATCACTAGTATATGCTTTCACTCCATGTCTCTCATCGAATGGATTTCTCAGTCGATCGTGGTAGTCACGGAACCCCACATCTAATGGCACTCTATTTCTTCCTGTGTACTCTTGCTTGAGCAATGCAGCTTCAGTTGAGAAATTCGCATCTTCAGGCAGTGAGTAGAAAGTTTGGGGCGATCCATCATCCCAAATAAGCCGCTTTTGATACAGCATGCTCTGGGTTTCAAGCCCCAAATGTGAAGCCCCTGGAAGACCATTGTCATTCAGGAGATATTCTTCATCTTCGATCATGTGAGACGTTTTTGGGTTAGAGGACAGCTCTGGCTTCAAATTGGAGTCATTTGACAGCATAAATCTGTGTGGTAGTTCATAACCTTCCCGCTGATTGGGTGAGTGCAAGTAGCGACGATGGGGAGTTGATGTGGGGTCATTATGGAGCTGCTTCCCATAATCAGATCGCCTAGAGGCATAATCCCTGCGATCTGTCGAGGAGCTCCGGCGGATGGGGGGTGAGCGAGGATGCCTATCCCTGCTCGAAGGGCTTAAGCTGATTCGATGGGGTCGACGTATGAACTGATCATGATGCCAATCAGATCTATGGTCCTTCAAGTTGCCGGCTTCGTTGGCAGACATATGCGGCATGTCCCGTCCACCTCTAGCAGGCGCTTCGCGGCGCATCTTCTGAGGAGACTGCAAGAGAAGTAGGCAAAAAGGACGGAAAAGCACTCACGGCGTGGCCAAAACCGATCCCTTTCTCGATCAGGCAGCGAAATCCACCAGAAGAATTATTGTAGATCGGGGGATAGCACTTGGGGAGGGCAAATCACAGGATACGAATGAATTCATGGATTACATGAAAAAAAATTGAGAAAGAATGTCGAAACCGTGTAGCCATGTCGGAAACCTAAGCCATCCTAACCCTAAATTAATCGAGACTGGAGGATTCTTGGCACCAGAGTGGATCAAGGGTTTTATCAGATTCTGACCTTGGACGTGTAGATCCCAAGCACCATGTCGGAAGCCTCGACAACAACCACCGGCGGCGATCCAGGTGCTCCTCACTGTTCGTGTGGTCGCTTCGGCTCCGCCGCAGCTGTCATCAAAGACCGCCGAGAAGCTAGACGGCCTTGTTTAGTGATATACCCAATTTATAGTCTTGGTGGTTGTTTAACACAACGACACCCATGCTCTTTGTATTTCAAAATACACCCCTCCGAAATATTTGTTCAATTTTATAAATTTTAACAAAAGATGAAACTTTTTCCCGTTCTTTATTCTGACAGCAGCAAAACTGCAAAACTACCGGATTTCTTTTTCTACTCTATATTTATTTAAATTACATTTGTTAGTTTTAAAATGAACAAAAAAAATCAAAAGGGCGTCCTTTTACATTTAACCAATTATTAAAAATTATTAAATGAACTTGCTGTCATATATTTTATCCAGAATGTCCATTCTTTATATACAGTGTTTAGGTAGGATATCCTCATTTAACATGTGAGCCCATTTAACATTGATTTGAGAATTCATCGAGTCTTATCTAATCTTATTAAACAGATTGATTTAATATTTTAATAATTAAAATTATTATTATTTTTAAAATAAAAAATAAGTTAAGAAAGAATTTCTGGCTAGAATATGTCATTTGATATATTTAAGATCTATTTTTCTAATTTAGACTCGTACTCAGTTCGAGCTCAAGTCAAGCCTATGTAATTTTTTCAAGCTCGAGTTAACATGAGCTCGAGTCTAAGCTCGACTCGGCTCAACTCGATTACAGCCGTATTCATGATTACACCTTCGAGCCGAGCTTGAACTCATTTAACACTTGCTCGAGAGTTCGTCGAGCCTTGTCGAACTTTGTTAAGACAGATTAATTTAATATTTTAATAATTTAAATTATTATTATTTTTAAAATGAAGAATAAGTTAAGGAGGAGTTTGTGGCTAGAGTATGCGAGCTTGACTTGAGCTCGAGCTTGAGCTCAAACTCACAAGCTCGATCGAGTTCGAGTCAAGCCTATGTAGTTTTCTCTAATTCGAATTGGCATGAGTTCGAGTTCGAACTCGCCTCGACTCGATTAGAGTCCTAATCATGATTACACCTTTTAGTGATATATTCGAAATTTAGAGTTTAAGAGTCGGTATTTACGATATTGTAACAGCTAGACTAGCTATTACATTAGAGTAATTTTATAAATTTAAAATGATTTGATGAATTTAAATAGTTTTGATAAATTGACGAAAGATTCAATTACCATGGTGCAATTTGCTACGTCCCCTCGGGGTAGTGCGATGATTAAAACATGGGGTGTTGTCACATGAAGTCTTGGGATCGAAACTCAGCGTGACAGAGCATAACCTCCCCCATGTCTTGGCGATTTGCACTAATGGCTAGTAGCCACCCGTGACTTACCTTCTCCGAGTTGGCCTAGGGACGGGTTGGTGAGGGCGCTGGGGGCGAGCGAATCGCCTTTTGCCACATGATGCAATTTGCTACTATAAATAATTATTACAATCTTTTAAAAATAGTTTTCAATCAACTTAAAGCTATTTTTATGAAATTTAAATAATTTTGATAAGTCTCAGACAAGAGGGGATAAATTACCCTAAAAAACACTTCTCGAGATTTTTGATTTTAATTAAGACAAACACTTTAATGAACAAAAACTATATTGCATAAATTAAAAGAAGCTATCGATTTTTACTTAGCTACAACTGAGGAGATTGTTTATCCAAGATATTGAAAACACTAATAAAATTCTTCTTTTGTCATTGGTGAAAAAGCCTTTTACAAATGTTGGAAACACAAAACTTGAAAACAAGATTGAAAATCGAAGTACAAAAAATGTTATGTTAAATCTTGTGCACCGGGACTCCTTTTAAGGTCATTGGTCGAAGTGACTGTTTGATGACATGGCACGAGCAGGACGCTTGGACCCGATATAGGCACTCCCAGCTGGGCACCTAGTTGGCCATCTCAATCTGCTTCGCAAGGATGAAGGGATAAGAATTTATCCACTCTTAGACATCTGGACTACTGCTGACGTGAACACAAAGTTGATCCACTGAGACGAAGCGTCCTTTCGGCACCAAAGTGGTCCAGGTGCTAGATAGGTCAGCCATGAGTTGACCGTCTGGCACCTTCTCCGGTCGCTTGGGTGATCCTCTGGCTTTCCAGAATTGAGCTCATCTAAATCCAACTCTCACATTTTCCTCGAGCAATTTTTCACTCCGCCTTCTCGTCCCTCGGAAGCAACGCGTGCGTCCTTCTCGCTCCACCAGTGTAGTCTTCCATAGCTTCTCATCCCTCAGATGCATTGAGTTTGTCAACTCAATTCTCGTGTCATCCTTCTCGTCCGCTACATATTCTGCTCGACTTCTTATATTTCTAAGTTTATGTATACTTAGACACAAGGATCAAACACCATGAGACCTAACTTAACCCAATTAGTCACATCAAAACTTATCCGAAGTACTTACAATTTTTTTCTTTTTGATGTGCATCAATCTTAGTTAAAGTTAAGGTAACATAGACATAAAAAATTTATTTAATAGAAATAAATTGACATGAATCAAGCAATTTAAGTTCAACTAAGATTTGCAAATAAGTCCTAACTTTACCCCTCTAATTTCTTCTCCTTTGATCATATTAATAATATGGGTAAATATAAAAATAAATTTAGAAAAAATTCTAAGGGATACATAAACAGTGTCTAAAACTCGGAAAAAATTTGGGAATTATTTTTTGAATATTTGAATTTTACGACTTAAAAATCATGTTTTGAAAAAATAATTCTAAAATCAATTTTATTATTTGAAAAATTCTTAAAAGTTTTGTTATTGTCAAATGCAATAATCCAGAATGGTGATAAAATTTTTAGTAGTAAATAAGATTAATATCAGAAATTATAAATTATTTTATCCAAAAAGATGTAATTTTCCAAAAAAATATATTTAAAAGTAGACTTTTGAACTCAAAAAAATCTTATACCTATTTCTAAGTATATTAAAGAGAGAGTACTGAGTATATAAAAAATTAAATTTTCAAATATTAACTTTTAAAAAAATAATATTAAAAAATAATATTTTTATAAAAAAAATTATAGAAAATTAATTAACAGTCAAAATTTAAAAAAGAAATTATTTTGATAGAGGACATAATATTTATCAGGTAAAAATAAATTTTTCAAAAAATAAATCTAAAAACTAATTTTAATTATAAAAATATAATTTTTGTTAAAAAATAATATGGTAGTTAAAAAAATTTGAAAATTATCCTGTTAGTAGATAATGTTTCCATTTTTCACAAATAAAATTTGAGCAATAAAATAATTGATTTTACCAAATAAGAATAAATCAAGTAAAATAATTTACTAGCATGCATATAAAATTAATTTAGTGAGCTAAACATAATTTTTTATCTAAAATAAATTATTTGGATTAATCAAATATTTTCTAGAAATTAATTTTTATAAAATATTTATAATTTAACCTTTATGGTATTAAGGTACCAATTAAATCTACAATAATTTTTAAACTTTGAAAAGAATTAAGATTTAGGCATGCATTATTTCTTTTCAATATTTCTATTTATTCTTTTAAGTTTTCATTTTTAAGTTTTAACTTATTAAAATCTTCTAATCGACAAGATTATCATTCTATGTTTCTAATTGATAAGAATTTTTAGAAAGTATTTTAACAAATTTATATAATTTATCGGGAGGTAAAGATCGTATCTTACTTACCTTGTTGATCTTATTGTTTGATGCTCCCCATCCATTGCTGCTTCCTTCTAAAGTAGCTTCTCCTTCGTCAATGCTCTCCTCGAAAGTGTTTTCGTCTTCAGGTAGGTATTCGACTACTAGTACTGTATCGGTGGTCTCTTCGGTCTTGGATTTATCTGATAACGAGGTGATGTCCATCAAAGAGTCGGATAACTAAGTAATGTCCATCGAAGAGTCAGATTCTTCTTTTCTTGGTTCTTCATGGAGTTGCAATAACTTTTTCCAAATTTTTTTTGCACATTTGTAGGCATCAATTCTTCCGAGTTCTTGAGTAGATAACACACTCAGAAGATGAAACTTGACATTACCATTTGCCTCAAATTCATCGTGTTGTTTTTTAGTCCAACGGTGTTCTTCGAGTTCTTCTCCATTCTTGTCCATGGGTGTTTCAAAATCACATTTAAATGTTAATAAAATATTAAAATCAGTTTTAAAAAAAAACCTCCATGCGTCTCTTCCAAAACGTGAACTCCTCTCGAACGTTGGTGGATAGGTGCTTGGTTCGGTCATTTCTTTGTGTACTTCAGTTGGCGGTTAATCCTTCTGAAGCATCCTCGCTCTGATACCAAACATACTCTTCTTGAGAATTTTGACTTTAATTAAGCACTTTAATAACAAAAAACTATATTGCATAAATTAAAAGAGGCTACCGATTTTTACTTGGTTATAACAAGAAATATTGTTAATCCAAGACGTTAAAAGCACTAAGGCTACGTTTGGTTGGGTGTAATGTAATCTAGCTTGTAATGTAATCAAATTTGTAATGTAATGTAATGTAATCTTGATTACATTACTACGTTTGGTAATGTAATGTATGTAATCTTTGATTACAAAGGTGATTACATTCTTTTGTTTGGTGTCCATTATTTTTTATAAGGAATGTAATTTATATTATTATCAAATGACAAAAATATCCTGTGACCTCTATCGGCGGTCGCCACACCTCTGCCGGAGTTTGCGGCAGCCATCGACAACCAGCTGCCGCCGCCACCGTCGGTCGCCGCAGCAGGCCACCGTCTTCGACGACCGGTGGTGGGCGGCGGTCGACAACAGACTAGGGGTATATTCAACATTTAAACTTTGGTGAAACAATGACCTCGTAATGTAATCGGATTACATAGCATTTGTTTTGTAATCCAGATTACAAATCTTCACTACCTTTTGTAATCCAGATTACATTACATTACAAGTTTTAAATCAAACCAAACAAAATAATCGACTTTATAATGTAATCTGGATTACATTACAAGATATATTACAGACTACCAAACGCAGCCTAATAAAATTCTCCTTTTGTCCTAGGCGGAGAAGTCTCTTACAAGCGTTGGAAACACAGAACTTGAAAACATAATTGAAAATCGAAGTACAGAAAGAAAGTGTTATGTTAAATCTTGAGCACCAGAACTCCTTTTATAAGCTTACTGGCCGAAGTGACCATTTGATGATATGGCACGATCCAGGCACCCGAACCTGTTCCGAGCACCCCCAACTGGTCGCCCAGCCGACCTCTCAATTTACTTCGCAACAGTGAAGGGATAAAAATTTATCCACTCTCGGGAGCCCAGACCATCTCGGGTGTCTGGACTCGCTGCTAACATGGATCCAAAGTTGATCCACTGCGACAAGGCGCCCTTTTGGCACCAAGTGGTCCGGGCGCCCGGATAGGTCAGCCATGCGTTGACCGTTTGACGCCTTCTCTAGTCGTTGGTTCCTTCTCCGATCACTTGGGTGATCATCTAGCCTTCCAGAATTGAGCTCACCTGAATCCAACTCCAACCTTCTTCTCGAGCAGTCTTCCACTTGGGCTTCTCGTCCTTCGGAAGCTCCACGCACGTCCTTCTCGCTCCACCGGTGTACTCTTCCGTAACTTTTCATCCCTCAGATGTACCGAGCCCGTTGACTCGATTCTTGTGTCATCCTTCTCGTCCATTGTGTCTTCTGCTTGACTTCTTGTGTTTCTAAGTTTTTGTACACTTAGACACAAGAATTAAAATACCATAAGACCTAACTTAACCCGATTAATTATATATATAATCAGATTTTTATGTTGTCGTAGTTATTCAATAGATAAAGGGTAGCCCAGTGCACGAAGCTCCCGCCATGGGAGGTCCTGGGGAAGGATCCATTGTATACAGTCTTACCCTGCTTTTTGCAAGAGGCTATTTTTAGGATTCAAACCTGTAACCTTTTGATCGCAAGATAACAATATAACCGTTGTGCCAGGAGACCCAAGACTCCCCTTCAGTTATTGAATAGATATTATATATTATAAAAGCTACTTAGTAATGCTACAGCAACATTGAAAAAAAAAACAGAGAATATTTTTCATAAAAAAACATCTTATGAGACCTCTTTTTGATATTTTTTTTTTAAAAAAAAAACAAGGCTCATTTAACGATTTGTTAAATGAGGGGGGCAATTTTTGCCCTTTTAAAATTTTTTAATATCTTAAATTCTTGTCTATTTTTCAGTTACATCTTAAATTATTGTCTATTTTTTCCTTACATCTTAAACTCTTGCCCGCTGTCGTTATCTTTCAATTTCCTATATTTTAGTTATGGCATAAAAATATATATGAATTTTTAAAAATATAGATCCGCTATACTAACGGTCCTTCAGTGCCGACCTTACGAATATGAAGGGCTACATTAACGGTCCCTCAGTTGCATGCCCCACAGATATGGAGAGAGATACATGTAGGTACACAGACATCAGACGCATGGTAGGATAGATCCCAAGTCATTAGTTCCTAAGAATCGACCCCTAACCATTAGGTCAGAGATGTCATGCGTCCACCGTCTATGTTACGCCCTAGGGACAGAAAATTAAATATTTTCAATCTTTTAAAAAATATAGCTAAAACTATAAAGTTAATTTTGAAAATTTTGCACTATGAAAATATGACATATATTTTTGGTTAGTACACTAAAAATATAGATCCTTGGTCCACTTTTTTATATTAGGGGATAGTCTATAATGTAATTATGGGTAGATCATAGTGGCAATTTGATCTCGATTGATTACGATTTCTCCCGGGATTCACCTTCTCATCCTATAAAAAAAATCTTTACTTCATATTATTATCAAGGAAGAAAATGAAAGAGTGGGGAAGAAATATTATCAATGAGGGAGGAGAAGGACGTTCTTTGATAGTATCATCGATAAGAGAGGAGAAACGTACGGAATCACTGATAAAAAAAAGAAAGGGTAAGAAGCACCGACAAAGAACGACTAGACTTATTATATAGAACAGTGTTAGCTAATTACAAAATACTATTATAATAATAATAATAATAATAATAATAATAAATACATCAATTAAAAAAAGAATTATATTTAATGAAGAATAGAATATTATATAAAATTATAGAAGACAATTAACGAGTAAATAAGGATAAATGTAAGTATAAATAGAAAGCTTGATAATAAATTAATTGATAGAGTGCAATTAATGAATTAGCCTGACATTTATGAACATGTATGCTATAATTAATTAATATTAATTATCCTAATTTAATTTTTCCAATATCTTCAATTAATTAATCAATAGGCTCAATAAAATTATGATCCTATACATAAGTTTTAAGGCCTCTTAAGTTAAAAAATAGAAAGTAGAGTTGATAGTATATTGTTGAAGATGAAGTACTTTGGTGATTATGAAGTAGGGTAGAATGTATTAATAAGAATTCTAGTTGTAGTTAAAAATTATGTAAAAATAATTAGACATTTACGAATGAGAAGTGATGCGGTGGAGTTCTATAGTCCTATGTGCCCCATAGAATATAAAGTCACACTTAGCTATCAGTCAAAGTCAAGATGTCGTATATGATGCTCATAGAGGGTCAAACTCATTATAAAAGGAACTAAAAGTTGACTCCAGTAAGCCAGTACATTCATTCCAAAGATGCAAAGTTAAACAAAGGCAATGCAGTTATTGCAGCCCCTGTCTCAGATCCCAATCCTGACACCTTCCTTGGCTTAGCCTCAAATCCTGACACTCCTTATGGCTTAAATCTCAAGTCCTTGCACCGGTTCTCAATCTCGACTCCTAATCTTAACACTTTCCTTGGCTCAAATCCAAGTCTCGGCGTCATCTCTCAGTCTCGACTTTAACTATCGACTTCCTCTCAATCTTTGCGACAAACTCCATCTCAATCTCTGCGACAGACTCCAACAACGGACTCCATCTAAATCTCGGCTCCTCTTAATCTCTATTTCAGCTATCGACTTTCTCTCAGTCTCTGTGACATATTCCATCTTAGTCTCGGCAACAGACTCCAATGACGAACTCCATCTTAGTCTCGGCAACATGCTTCCTCTTAGTATCAGTGGCATACTCCCTCTCAATCTCATCAATAGACTCCCTCTCAGTCTCGTCAATAGACTCCCTTTCATTCTTAGCAACAGACTCCCCCTTGCTCTCAGTAACAAACTCCCTCTCAGGCATTGTTGTAATTGTTGGCATCATCTTTGTCTCAGCCCCATTCGTTAACATCCTCTTTCAGCATTAGATCTCAACACCATTTCAATCTCAGTCTCAGAGTCTGACTTTGTCTATTCTCAAGGTCACTCCATATCGACCTCACTTTTTTCATCTTTAAGACAGGTCTACGCTCTATACAAGCTAACTGATTGTAATTGCGAATATTTCAGGACACATGGCATCCTGAGGATCGGGTGCAGTTACAAGATTGTCATATTCAGTCTCCTAAATACTCTCCTACGAATACACCATGCTAGATAAATGGAGTGACAATTGACGTCTATCGAGTATAGTCCTCTCATCATCTCCCTTAATGATATCATTTCGACTGACGTGGAGATGTTCTCTAGAGAATCATATAAACATTCACGAAGGTGATGACAAGGGATCCCCAATTCTCTCAAAATCTTAGACTAGGTTTTACTCTTCTTCTCCATTTTCTTCCTCTTGAATATCATCTCAAGCAAACTTTAACTTGAGTGTCAAGGTGGCCTTGGGATCTATCTCACGACCAATCTAACTCTCTTTTGGAGTGCATTTCAAGCTTTTTCATCTTAGTCGCCTATGGTTTCTTGAGAAAGCATGCGTCAACAAGTTTATTGATTGGTGGTTTGATTATCTATGATATTTAACTAGAATAAATTAACATCGTCTGTGGAAACTTTGAGCCAAGACACTACGATGGTGAACACTAGAAGGACTGTTGACCACCACAACTCCGATGGAGAGAAAAGTCATGGCAGAACGACTTCCACCATGTAAGAAAACATCAATGAAATGGTCTCCAAGGCATTGCAGAGAATATTACAACAGCATGCCCACCTACAACCTCCAATAATGAGAGCTCCCCCTATCGTGGCAGGCGCACCTCCTCCTCCGATTAATATGCCATCACCCTTCACAGCGGTTTCATCGGCCATGGCGTCAATCAATCGAGGTGCGACCCTCCTAGGCAAGGGTTCGCATGAATCCTAAGTGAGAGAGACGCCTCGTTGTGACCATAAAGGAAAGGCTCCCTCTTCCAATGAAGAGATTGTTCAAGGAATGCCTTTCTCTAGAGAAGTTCTTGAGCCGGAACTTCCTCGCCACTTTTAGCAACTACAACTAGGTGAATTTACTAGGTCATCAGATCTTGATGATCACCTTTGTCATTTTGAGAATGCCTCTCTGTTTCATTAGCACACTGATAGAATTAAGTGTTGAGTCTTCCTGACCACCTTGTCAGGCTCAGCCTATGGTGGTTCAGTCGTCTCCCCACCTCCTCTATCAACTCCTTCGATAGCTTCAATCCTACACCAATATGCTACCAGTAAGAGGTATTAGAAGACAGCTCTCAACCTATTCACCATGAAACAGAAACCTCGAGAATCCCTTCAAAAGTACCTTCAACAATTCAACTAAGTCGTGTGGGATGTCTCCTGGACTCCTTCAAAAATTCTGACTAGCATCTTCTCTCAAGGTTTGGTGGATGGAGATTTCTTTAGATCTCTGGTGAAAAAACCTCCACTAAACTACGAGAAACTACTAGAATGGGTTGAGAAGTACATCCATTTGGAGGAGACTCAGCTAACACGGAAGGGTGAAGCCATCCCGGCTCCCAAACGGACAAGAAGTCCCTTCAACCCCCATCATAGGATAAGATTTCTCACAAGTTCCTCAACTACGCCCCATTCGAAGAGAGGAGAGAGCGGTGCAAACCATAAACACAGTTCCCACATTTGCAGCAAACCCAAGCCAGCCAACCCAAGAAGGAAAAGCTCGCTACTGCACTTACCACTAGTTGTATTCTCATGACATCAAAGAATGTCAGCAACTTGTTTAAAATGTCGGTCAGGCCATACAGGAATTACTCTAAAGTAGAATAACTTCTCTTACGCTATCAGGCATACAACCGTCAGATACACTTGACACAATGATGCAAGGGACCAGATAAACCGACACTAAAATAACTTAGCTCCTAGATAGGAGCCAGAACCACCTCGACTCCATTCCTTTTACTATCGATACAACCGCCTATATGACCACCAAGACGATCGCCAAAATGATAGTTGAGATCATCATCGAGATCGTTGGGGTAGCGTGGCTCGACGATGATCTTGGGAATGATTTTGGCAACATTAATATGATTGCGAGGGGCTCCATGGATGGGGACTCCAATTGAGCCAAGAAGGTTCACAAACGAAGGTTAGAAAATTATAGCATCGACATTGGGAGTGGTCAAGAAAATGACCCTCTTATCAATTTTGGGCCTCAAGACTTGGAAGGAGTTGTCGCCTCGCACGACGACACCTTGGTAACCCATGGCATTGTAGCTAACTACAATGTGGTGAAGATGTTTGTAAACACAAGGAGCTCAATGAATGTGTTGTACAAAGAAACCTTCGACCAAATGCAAATCGATCGAGAAGAGTTGCGACCTATGCCTACCCCTATGTTTGGGTTTACTGGCCATGAGTTGAAACCACTGGGGCAAATCAGCCTCCCCCTCTCACTAGGTAAAGAACATCTAAAATGAATCTGGAGCAACATTTTCATAGTGATTGGCACTCCATTTGCCTATAATGTCATCCTAGGAAGGGTGGCTCTCAACTCATTTCAAGTCGTGGTCTTTACTTTCCATTATAAGCTAAAGTTTTTGGCCTCAGAACGGGTTGGCTCAGTCAATGAAGATCAAAGCGTTGCTCGTAAGTTCTATATACAAATGGGCAAGATGGATCTCAGGAAATCACGAAGGACTCAAAAGCACTCAAGGGGAGATGGTTCATTCCTTAATTGCCATATTGGTCCTTCCATCGATCTGTGAAGAAAAAGAAAACTCCAGTGATCTTGAAATGCCTTATCATATCCTTTTTCCCACTTCTTTTTGCAAATCATTGTCACTATTGTTTGTATATATTCATGTTTTAGCTAGAAAAATCATTGTCTTTTGTCTTACGACAAGCTCGGGAAATATAACATCATGCTAGCGAATGAGACTTAGAACCCCAGCTTTTTGATAGTCTTGTTATCTTAGTAGTAGACTTAGAATCTCAGCTTTTTGATAGTCTCATTATCTTAGTAGACTCAGAACCCTAGTCTTCTGATAACCTCGTTATTACA
Organism: Zingiber officinale; assembly: GCF_018446385.1. Lineage (NCBI taxonomy): Eukaryota > Viridiplantae > Streptophyta > Magnoliopsida > Zingiberales > Zingiberaceae > Zingiber > Zingiber officinale. The sequence goes on from NC_056002.1 coordinate 135,930,983, forward strand.
ACAAACTCAGAATCTCAACCTTTTGATAGCCTTATTATATCAACAAACTTAGAATCTTAGCCTTCTGACAATCTCATTATCTCAGCAAACTCAGAACCTCAATTTTCTGATAGTTTTGTTCTTAGCAAACTCAGAATCTTGACCTTTTGACAGTCTCATTATCCTAGCAGACTCAGAACCCTAGCTTTCTTATAGTTTCATTATCTCAATATACTTAAAACTTCATGGTCTACTTGCCTCCTAGCTTTACTCGCAAATGCCTCTATCTTATAACATGCACAAAGAATCTAACATTGCGCTGGTGAAAGAGACTTTGCCCGCTCTCTTGGCCCCACTCACCAATGGGTCCACCTTACGACAAGACAGAAGAACCTAACATTATGCTAGGGATAGAAACCTAATAGCCCTCTTGGCCGCACTCGCTAATGGCTCTACCTTAAGATAGGTCAAGAGAACCTAGCATCGCACTAGCGACATAAACCTAATAACCCTCTTAGTCCCACCCATTAATAGCACAGTATTCTAATAGCCTCAATGCTTAGGCTGACTCAAAATTCTCTCATACTCAAAACTTCATCATCTGCTCGCCATCTTAGCTCCACTTGCCAATGACTCGGCCTTATTATAGGATAGAAAAATCTAGCATCAAGCTAATAACAAAAAGACTTTGCCCAACCTCTTGGCTGCACTCGCTAAAAGCACCGCCTTACGATAGACCATGAGAACCTAACATCACGTTAACAACAAAAACCTAATAGTTCTCTATGTCTTATGACAGGCTAGGAGAATCTAGCATTGCGCTAGCGATAGAAACCTAATAGACTTCTTAGCCCCACTCATTAACGGCTCAGTATTCTGACAAATCCACCATTTTGGCATCCTTAGCACTTTGTTCAACTTAGAATTCTCTCAGACTCATAACTTTATGGTATTTTCGTCCTCTTGGGTCCACTCACTAATGGATTCACCTTACAATAGGCCAGAGAACCTAGCATCATGCTATCGGAGCTCTCAGCTCACATATCCCTTCGCTAGTGGCTTTACCTTACAACAGACTCGGAATTCCTAGCTTCACACTAGCGGAGCTCTCGTGCCTCTTGGTCCCACTCGCCAATGGCTTTACTTTATGACACGCCATGAGAACCTAGCATCAAGTAAGCGAAGCTCTCATCCCTCCTAGTCCCTCGCTAGTGTCTCCGCCTTTCGACAAACTTGGAATTCCTAACTTTGCGTTAGCTGAGCTCTCATCCATCCTGGCCCCTCGCTAGTGACTTCGCCTTACGAGATGCTCGAGATTCCTAGCTTTACGCTAATGGAGTTCTCGACCCTCCTAGCCTCTCGCTAGTGGCTCCATGTTATGGTAGATGCAACTCTCCTAGCCTCGGTTAGTGATTCATTCTCGAATCCCGACAACAAATTAGCTCAGTTTAGGATCCAATCATCAATGTCATTCTCATTTCAGCAGCTTGGATTATCAGCTCAAGTTATATCAACAGATAAGTCTGCGATCAATTTTATATAATCTCAATTCAATACACTCCCCTTACCTTTTTCAAAGTGTGTCCTCACCTAGTGAAACCCACTCAGTTCCAGATTCAGGCCTCATTCACGTCTTGGCCTCAAACATTAACACTCTCTTTGACTCAATCCCATCAAATGGGGAGATCTTTGTTTCACATTAAAAATTTAGCCTTTTGACAGAACCCCTTAGCTGAGTTATTGTTAGAGTGTATACTAAAAGTCTAGCTTTTGTATAAACATTTATTTAGAAATAAAGAATCACAATGGTCAAATATCTATATTTATTTGTTAAGTGTGGTTGTTCAATTAATTTATATTGTAGATAACATGGTGTGTGGTGTCACACACAGAAGATCATGTTATCAGTTCTTTATAAATTATAAACAGTTGCTCACGACTAAGATGGAAAGGAACAAACCATCGGAATAGTCGTAGTGTAATTAGGTATTAGTTTATCTTGACTAATAAATTATACTAGTACACTCTAAGTGTATTGAGTAGGACCATTTTAGGTAAGTTCTTTTTATACTGACTTGATAAAAGAACTAGACCTTAGTTATTATGGAAGTGTGTGCTCTTAATCCTAATATAATAACAAACACATATATTTAGTATTTATTTCTTTAACTTATCAATGGGTAAGATTTAGCTCGATAAATCAATAAGGCCGATAAGTTGGGAAATAATATTACTTATAGTGTGTATTTTTGATTATAGAAGGAAACTGTGTCCTAGTAATTTAGGTTGAGAATGTTCCCAAGAGGAGCTCATAAGGATTGTCATGTTAAACCCTGCAGGTGGACATAGTCCGACATGACGATGAGGTTGAGTGGTACTACTCTTGGACAAAGATATTAATTAAGTGAGTTGTCAGTAACTCATTTAATTAGTGGACATTCGACATCTTAAACATAGGGAGACTAACACACTCATAATAAGAAGGAGCCCAAAATGTAATTTAGGATTGATGCGGTAGTTCAATAATAATTCTTTAGTGGTATGAATTATTATTGATGAAGTTAAGTTGTGTGTTCGGGGCGAACACGGAAAGCTTAATTTCATCGGGAGACCAAAACCAATTCCTCCTCTCGATCCCTATCGTAGCCTCTTGTATATAGAGATTTATACCCACCACATACCCACTTCTTACCTAACCCAAGGGGGCCGACCAAGCTAGCTTGGAACCCAAGCTAGGGACGGCCAAGACCCAATGATAGAGTCAAGATTAGTGGTCGGCCCTAGCTTGGAGTCCAAGCTAGGTGTGGCCGACCACATAGAACATAAAAAGAGATTTTTATTAAATTTTTTTTCTTATGTGGATATCATAGTTTTAAAAGAGAGTTTGAAATTTAAATCTTTCCTTTTATAATTTTCTACAAAAGATTAAGAAAGGATTAGAAATCTTTCCTTATTTATAGATTGAAAGGTAGATTTTAATTTTGAGAAAAATTTCCTTTTTTAACCATGTTCATGATTTAAAAGAGAGTTTAAAAATTAAATATTTCTTTTATAAGTTTATTAAGAAAAGATTTGATATCTTTCCTTATTTGTAGATTGAAAAGAGATTTTAATTTTTAGAGATAATTTTCCTTTTTGGAAATCATCCACATGTTTAAAAGAAAGATTTTAATTTATAAAATTTCCTTTTTATAAACCACAATGAAAAAAATCATTGGAGAAATTTTTATAGAATTTCAGAAATAAATTAGGAAGTTTTAATTCTTGTGTTAATTAAAACTCTCTCTGTTTTGTTTTTAAAAGTGGTCGGCCATTACAATTGAGAAGAGAAAATTGTTTTTAATTAAATAAATTTTACTTTTCATGACAAAAGAATTAAGGAAGTTTTTATTTAAATTTTCTTATTTGCCAAGACCAAGGATTATAAAAGAGAGGGTAGAGGTGCCTTCATGGCTAACGACTTTATTCTTTTCTTCATCTCGTTTTCTCCTTGGTGTGACCGGCCCTAGAGGTTCTCCCTCTCCTCTTCTCTTCTTCTTTAGTGGTCGGTTTTATCCCCTCTTGGAGCTTTTGATGGTGGCCAGTTCTAGCTAGGAGAAGAATGAGAGAAATACATCCCTTGGAGCTTGGTGGTGGTGACCGGACCTCTACTTCTCTTGGAGAATTCTGGTGGCCGAATCTTGCTTGGAGAAGAAGGTGGCTTAGGTGGATTCTCATCTCGGTAGATCGTTGCCGACACAACGTCCGGGATAAGAAGAGGAATACCGTAGAAGATCAAGAGGTTATTTGCTTACAAAGAAAAGTATAACTAGTAATTTTTTTCCGCATCATACTAGTTTTCTTTGTATAGTTATTTTTGGAAATACCAAACACAAGAGGCATATGATTCTAGAGTTTTCGGATTTGTTTCGAATTTGTTTTTCTTTTGTTTTATTTTTTGAATTTGTGATTCGATTGTTCTTTTTGGTTAACCTAGAGTTATTTAAGGAAATTAAATATTAGCTTTCCTTAAAAGGCTTTGTCTAGGCGGTGGTGGATGCTCCCATACCCAAGAAGGTCATGTGCCTCACCATGCAGTCCTGGAAGCCAATTTTGAAAATTAATATTTAATGGAATTAATAACATAGGTGGATTTGGATCAATAGTGTTAAGTTCCGCTTGCGATCCAAATTTAAACCATCAAGAACAGATAAGTTAAATTTGGAATCAATGATGTTAAGTTCCATCTGCGATTCCTTATAAAGAACACAATAGATTATTTAATGAAAGGTTCGACACTTGTACAAAATTTTTGTACAGTGGAACCGGTACGATTTTCCTAGGACTAACCAACAGTTATTTCCTGTTCAATATTACTCGAAGCAAAAAAAACCACATAGAAGGTAACCAAGCCAATTAGCCAGACTCTCGGTCATTGGTGACTTAGACTGTCTGAGAAAGATGGTTGACTTGGTCATTATCTCACTCCTTCATTAGTGAGAAACAAATCACAAAAATATGCAACCGACACATATAGGCAAGGTAAGTTTCAAAAAATCAATAGAAGCTTGTGAGACAAGTTGTGGGAAGAGAAACTCATCTATAACAAAAGAAGTTTCTTCACGACCTTACAAAACAAAATACAATGAAGCAAGAGTCAAGGATAGCAGAAGAGGAAGAAGCTAATATCAATCAACCTTTTTGGAGGCAACAGCTTGTCCCAAACTTTTTATTGATTAAAAAATGATAGTTTCTCCTCCTTGGGATTAGCTCTTTGAGGGTCTCCAATTTAGACGTCATCTTCATTTACCTTTTCTCCATCTTAGATAGTTGTAACCTCAGCTCCTTCTTAGCCTGAGTCTTGGCTTGAAAGTCGCATCGAAACTGTAACTATTAAGTTTTTGAATCAGTTAACTTCCCTACTTGCACGATTAGCTCCTGTTGAGCTTGAAGTAGTTCTTCTTAGACCTGTGTGACCAACTCCTCTGCCGCTTGCACCATCTTGGCCAATTCCTCATAAGCCAGCACAGTCGCCCATGCCTGAATGAGGTCACTCTCTAACCTTTGAGCCTTATTAGAGTAGGCCTTAGCCCTGCTACTCCATTTCTCCATCTCGACCTCAGTTCGCAGCTGTCAAGTCCTCTATAGCCCGTTGTCCCAATTGGGACTGCTAACTCTCCAATTTAGCGACTCCATCTTCCATATCGTGGTAATTTTTCATTAAATCGCGAAGGTAGCAAAATAGTCTCTTCGCTCCCACCTCAGACTGTACAATCAAGATCATAATTTATAGATATTCTAAGGGTCTCAAATTAAAAAGCATAGCATGTAGGACCAAAAAGTGCTATAGAAGGGGGAGGATTAAATATCGCTTGTTTAAAAATCTTCTTTTGTTTTGAAATGCAAACATAGAGATGCACAGTGGAAATAACAAAGTATACAGAACTCGGCCAGTTTTACTTGGCTCGTAGCCCAACGGACTCTACTCGAAGGCCTGCATGCGATCTTTGACCGCTATGATGGGCAATCTACTATATGATATGAAGCAAGAACCGTACAATAAATGAAGATGGATGTAACTCACTACTATCACTTTAAAAGAATTCCAGTAATAAAACAATTACGACAACAACTTAATGAAATTGAGTGTAGGTTGTCATAAAGCTTTGTCGTATCAACGCTTACCTAGACAGAGCAGAGTAGCAGAGAGAGATTGATCATAGTTGAGTGTAGATGATGCAACCTCTGACCTCGAGGCCCTTTTTTAAGTTTTTTATTTGGTCTACCGAACCTCTTTTTAGTTGACTGAACTCAATAATCTACCCGATTTCTCATGCATGTTTATGATCTATCCAAATTGTATATTCCGTAAAATCTTTATTTATCGATCGACTGACTTCCTGTTTGATCGACCGATCATCTAAATTTCCTTTTACTTCTTGATCCAATCTCATTAAATTTCCTCTTACCAAAAGTGTTCGGTCGATCGATAAATGTATCAGTCGACTAAACTAGTATTTCCTTCTTCAGCTTGATTTTGAATTTAATTTGATCTTATCATTAGGGATTGGTCGACTGAACCTCCAGTTCAATTGACTGAGTCAAATAAAGATCTTTGGATTCTGCACGCATGGCTTTGACAGAGCCTGATTATGACTTCTTAATTAAAAGTTATGATTCTTTTAAATTTAAGGGGTTATGACAATGTAAAACAGAGTTAAATAATAATATACATGCATTAATATGAAAGTTAGGATTGTCTAATCTCGACTTAGAAACTTCCATTGATTTCTTTAGTTGGATCAATGCCTAAGGTTTTTTTCCAAATGGGACATGACCTCACTCCACTTCACTCCAGGAGCTTACCTTAATTTACCCGCTAAACATCTCGTCCTTTAGACATGTTTAGATTTTCTCTGATCTTGCTTAGTGTTTGATGAACCTAATCGAATAAGACTTTTCTACAACATTGGCTTAGCATAATAGATATAAAATAGTAAAGTAAAGCAGTGTTAGCAGCATTCAACATTAGTTGGTCTAGTTAATTGGGCGTCGTCGACCGAAAATCTTTTGGTTACACTTTCTTAGAGTTTACTCTTCCAAGACTTTTCATCTGTCTAACCTTTAGTTAGGATTAGTCACTTGGTAGACTTCTCATCACTATCTAAGCTCTAGTTAGGACTTTTATTTACTTAACTTTTAGTTAGGACTAATTACTCGATAGACTTCTCACCATTGCTAACCTCCAGTTAGAATTTTTTCTTACCTAAACTCCAGTTAGGACTAGTTACTCAGTAGACTTTTCACCATTGCAAAGACTCTGGTCATCTTAACCACTTGGACTTTTCCCTTTTCTAGTCAGCCAGTCAACTTTGACCTGGCTAGACTCCATTAAACATATTGTCAAATATGAAAATCTTAAAGGTTGATTACACCAACAATCTGTCCTTTTTAATGTTTGACAATATGTTTAAATTAGGATAATTACTTAACCCAACTTTTCAAGTCTAGAAAGAATTAAGGTTTCTAACTTAAACCCTACTTCTCCCCTTAGACACACATCAAAAAAGAATTCTAACTACTTTTTAACTCCTTAAATCCTAAGGATTGCTTTAATATTGCACCAACAATGATAAAACTTTTTTTAGTAAAAATATCTCTTTTACCCTATTTGAGAGACCACATATATGATGTTTCAAAATTAGTTGATTTGAGAGACCATATATCTGATGTTTCAAAATTAATCGATGTAGTTGAATATCTGATACCAATTAAAAAAAAGACATCATTACGTTTAGTTAAATAATTTTGAAATTATAAAAAAATATAGTTTGATTTCAAAAATAGTTTTCAAAATGGGTATAATGCGTTTGATTTTCTTTTAAGTTTTAGTATCTGAATAGTAGTAACAATATTTGAAAAGTGATATAAGATAAGAATATATATATTATAATTGGGAGATTATTTGAGGTTTTTTGAACATATGGACTTAACTGTAACAGAATTTTCCTAAAATGAGGGGCTTTTCCGAGCTTTCTTCAAAAATAAAATAAAATAAAACAAAATAAAAAAGTAACAATTTCTGGGAAGTGGATATTACGGCGTAGGGTTACAAATAGAGTAAGAGCCACTGGCAGTAGAAGTCCCTCGTGGCCTCGCTCGGCAGATCTCCTCCCCTTTCTCCTCTCCAGGCGGCGAATGCTTCTTCCCTATACCTCCGCGTAGGGTTCCGATCACTGATGCCATCTTTTGGCTTCAGTGATTTGCGGATACTTATCGCGTCCGGAAATCGCGGTAGATTTTGAGGAAAAGGTGCTGCCTTTATCGGCATCCCGCCTTTGATGAGGTAGGGGGAGGGGAGGAGTAGGGGAAGAACAGGAGGAATCATGATCTGGCCAGGGCTTAACCTGGTCATGACGGATTCGCGGTGAGCACCATGTTCATAGTTTTCGTGTGCACGCGGCTCATCTGTGCGAGAATCCACCTCAGGAACTCACGAATGTCGCTTCCTACTGACGCCTCCAGATCTGACCTTGGCATTGTTGGTTCGTTTGCTGTAAGTTTCCTTAATGACCACTTCGCATAATGAGATCGGTGTGCTTGAGGAACTAACAGATTATTTCGAACTGTATACTGTTATGGAATAAGTAATTTCAGATTTATATGTTTGATGAAAAGAGGGAATTATAATCCACTTTCCCAAAAAAGGACTTTGAATCGATGAAGACTACTTTAATTCCTGTTTCATGAATTCACGAGACTAAAGGACGCTCCAATATACTACAAAATATGTCGATATACTTGATTCCAAACATAAATGAATTTTCAATTCTCATTTTCTCGCTTATATCCAAGAACGAGAATCGAAAATAAATTTATTATGAATTTGTTCCCCGACTAAATTTGTCCAAACAAGCTATAACGAAATTTGTGAAGTTGGTGATATCTGGTGTTGCTTTTGAGGTGGAATAAAAAGAGTCTCTTTCCACAGATCCTGTATAAATGGGGATGTTGGCTGCCAGTTTGTGATTCTTTCTGTCCTTTTACATCATATTATTGTACTTCTTTCTGTTTGAGACAAATGCCCCCCAATTTCTAACAATAATCGCAGATAAAAGTTTGAAAGAATGTTAGTTTAGTTTTCCCCTACCTTGTAATATTGAGCATGCTCTTTTAATCAATACGTTTTTAGTTTGATTTTCTTTTCATTTTATGTCTGCCATTTCGGTATTCTGTTTGTTTTTTGCTATTCATTTTGAGATAATCTGGAATCAAAAAATAAAAAACCAGTTAATATAATATTTTATTTTACTGTTTTACTTTCCTGGCACTTGAGTTCCTTGCCTGGAAAAGCCTGATAGGTTTCTTCTGGATGATACTCGGTGACACATCAAAGTATGATATTCAAGCATGGTTAATTGTCTACTGATTCCTACTTTTTTCCCCTCACAAAACAGCTGGAACGTGGGATCCATGGCTTGGAACCAGTTACAGTTGCTAGTTTTCCAACAAAGAAATTTGGGGCTCATCCTTTTTCTTCTGGACAAGACACACAGTAAGTTTCTTATTTTGGCATATCCGTATTCAATGCACAGTTCCTTATAGTATGCTGCTTTGCTAACTATTGCTAAACCCAAATAGTGTTTATCTTCTGTTTTCGTTCTCAAGTTTATGTTCCTATAATTTTTCAGTGAAAGTGATTTTGTCTTTCTGTATGTTATGTCACAGTGTTTTTTCCTTTTTCCCACTAGTTCCTTGACCATTAATGAATTAGGATATGTTGAACTCCAATCTCTTTGAAAGCATGAAATTGGTTCTTATGCATTATGTCTGATATTGTATGTAAAATATTTCCTACTATAAATCTTTTCGCGTTTTAGTTATAGGTCTTGCATTAAATCTGTATTATCAGTTATGTTATTTACTTTTGTTTTATTATCAAATAATTTAATACCCATATCTATATTTCAATTTTAATATTTGACTTAGTTATGCCTCTTATTTTATGTTCCTTTAATATTTCTTCTGCATTGTTGATTTCAGTATTTGTGCTTACTAGATTTTTTATTTCATAATTAGAAGATACACGTATTTACATATGAATTAATTTGTGCTCCCATCTATTTTGTCCATGTGCCGTCATCTAAAAAACACCTCTGAAGCTTTTGAAAAAACCCTCCATTTGTCCCTTCTTATTTGAAAATTAGTGAGAAATGAGGATGAAGGAATATTGAATTCTAGTTATCATGCGACTGTGAAATCTATTAGGTTTTCAAGCCAATTAAGATACAACCATACACAGGAATCCTTTCAAGAACATGTGGCTACCATTGAAGAATCAACATTATTGTTATGTGATATTGCACTTGTGACTAGTTTCTAAGAATGCGAATATTCTCTAGCAAAGAAAACTTATTTGATCCACAATCATCAAAGTCAGTGTTGTAAATGGTGGTAGGCGAGGTAGTCACAAAGAAAACTTATTTGATCCACAATCATCAAAGTCAGTGTTGTAAATGGTGGTAGGCGAGGTGGTCAGTGACTGCTTAAGCAGTTGATTTTTTTACTATATATATATATATATATATATATATATATATATAATAGAATAATTTTAGTAGGCTTAAATATATCAATTAAAAATAAAAAAATTTAATCTATTTTTTTTTTAAAATAAATAAAATATTTTTTAAAAAATATATATATATTAAATTAATAGGATAATTTTATTAGGTTTTAATTAAGTGTATTTAAATTATCCCAATGATAACTAGGAGTTGATTAAAACTATTAATATTAAACCCTAAGTTAAAAAAGAAAAACCTAACTTTCTTTCTTTCTTTCCGTTTGGGCTTCAGATGTGTTGCACGATCGGACATGTTGCTGGGCTCGGGTGACGTGCCTCCGGGCCTGGGCGACGCGGCCGGGCTCGTCGTCGAGCTAGGGCGCGCTGCAGGGTTCGATATCGTGTTCGGCCGACGTGACCGGGCCGTCGTCGGGCTCATGTGGGGTGTCTGGACTCGTTGTTGGGCCCATGCAACACTTTCGTACTCATCGTGGTGCGCCGATCCCTCGTTTGTGGAGTGCTGATCTGGGTGAAACGACGAGATTTCTAACCTAATGACGACAACAATAGCAATAGCCTAAGTTGACTTTTGTCCGCGTAAAATACCGCCAATCCAAGCGGTGCGGTTGATGTCCCCCTCCCGCCTAGGCGCTGCTTTGACTTCCATTTAGAACACTGATCAAAGTTAATATTTTTCTCATCTTTCTATGTAGTAACTATTAGGTCAATAACTACCCACACGTTTAATTTTATTTAGATATGTCTGTAGCTGCTTATGTTGCATGGATACGGGTATCATATTAGACACGACACGGATACGATTATATGAAATTTTTTGAAAATATAAGATATGATATGGCTAGGAGACGATAATTATTACAATATATAAAAATATTATATATATATAAAGTATTAAAAAAAATTAAAATCCTAGAATAGAAAATCATATTATATCAATCATAAATGTTCATTACAAACAAAAAGTAAACATAACAAAATATAAAATACCAAATCCATCTTAAACAAGTAAAAAAAATCAAACATCCATATTTGTCTCATCACCAACATTGCCGTCATTAGTAAATAAGATTGACTCTAATTCAAGTTCATCAAGAGACAAATTGACAATTTCGAGGATAATAACACCCTCCATTTCTATGGAATCAAATCCTTCTGCTCCAACATCTCACATCTTACCTTCTCCTTCACTATAACGTGGATTCTTCCTAGGGATGTCAATTCGGGTGGGTCGGGTCGGGTTGGATCGGGTTGGGTTTTTTTTTTTAACCCAACCCGAACTCGAGTTCAACCCAAAACACCTAAACCCGAACCCGACCAACCCGATCAACCCGAACTCGACCCATATAATCCGAAAATCCGATTCAAAATGACTTTTTTGGGCTATTTTCCCTATAATTCTTCATTTTTATCTCAATACTTCATCATTATCATACAAACATGATATTAATATACATAAAAATATCTAAATTTTTAAAATAAAATTTGATTTAACCCTAAAAAAACCCACAAAACCCTATTTTTAGGTCAACCCGGATCAACTCGGGTCAACCCGAACCCGACCCGACCCAACCCGAAAATTTTTAACTCTCCAACCCTCCAACCCGAAAATTTTTAACTCTCCAACCCGAACCCGAAAATGTCCAACCCGAACCTGATTTTTTTTGGGTCGACTCGGGTTGGGTCGTCGGGTCGGGTTCATTTTTGACACCCCTAACTCTTCCTAGATAAAAGATGAAGATTACAGTGAACATACACCAAATCTTCATCTCTTTGTGGGGTTATCTTGTTCCTCTTCAATGAGTGTGAAATTGTAGGTGCTCTAATTTCTCTCACAATAAGAAGATGGTTGTCCTAGTAGCTTTAAAGCTAAACTTTGAAGAGTTGGTGCAGAAGCACATGGATAACCCACCACTTAGTTGGAGATATCAAACCTCGATCACGCATTACATCATTATCAGAAAAATCATCAATGACCTTTGAAAAAGAGCCAAACTCTTCATTGACACTTCTTCGTTCGGATGAATTGGAGTAATATCGTTCAATGCACTTTTTCCTTTCCCTTGAAATTTCCCTGTCCCTATGAGAAGGAAGACGATTGGGAGATTCTTGGAGTTAAATTTTTTTTAGCTTTATCTTAGATTCAAAGAATGTGTCAAACAATGTAGAGGTGTATTGCTTTTATTCTATTGCTTCACCAGAATATTATGAACAACCTCATAAAACTTTGAATCTCCACTATGAGATTCCTTTGAGATAGCAACTCTCATTTTCTCTATCATTTCATCCCACCACTCATAGCCTAAATGAAGACAACGTTGATCTTTGCTTTCCTTAGCATCTCATAAATCAGACTTATGAAAGCAAGTATATAATCAATCTTTTCCCAAAATTGATCATCCAATATCTTGTACTTCATTACTCTGGCCTTCACTATATCATCCTCCTTGTACATATCTCATCTTTCACCAAGCATCATGTTTTCAAGACATTTCTCGATTTGTCTAAACCTTTTAAGTATAATGATAGTGAAAGCAAATTGAGTATCCGCAAGTAATAGCATCTTCAAGTTTGAGTTATGTTGAACATCGATAATCTCATATTGTGATTCATGATAAAATTCTTGATCATTGAAGTATCATTTGCTACTTCTGCTATCCACTTGTATTCATCAAAGGCTTCTTTGTTTTATAGAGAGTTAATCGGTGCACAAATATTCTTCAAAGTAAGATTCAATGTGTGCACAGCACAAGGAGTCTAAAATATTAGTGGGTACTTTGCCTCAACGAGTAACCCAACACTTTGCAAATAGGTGCGTTTTCGGTGATCACTTAGACAACATTATGATGCCCCACTTTATTTATGACATTAATTAGCAACTTAGAGATGAAAATTTTATACTTGTGCTTGCCTTCACAATTTATCGCCTTCAAAAACATAGGACCACTTTCACACACGACCATGATATTAATTAACTGCCTTCTTTGCACATCCGACCATCCATCACTACAAATACTAACCCCTTTTGTTTCCAAGTAGCTTTTGTTGGCTCCAACATCTTTCAATATGAGCTTTTTCTTTTTGAAGAAGTGAAGTTCTCAATAAATTGTATCCAGGTGGAAGATAACCTGGAATCGTTCATTGAGCACAAACATAATGAGGATTCTTAGCAATATTGAATGATAATCCTCCAATGTAAACAACCTTGCTATTTCAAAGTGGAGCTCATCTCTAACATTCAAGTTAAATGCTTTTTCAAGAGAGCCAAGTGGTCCTTTTCTTTTCTTTGTTGGAGTTGGATCATCATTTTGCAAAGGACCACTAAATGAGGATTTTAAAGCTATGTTTGATGATACAGATGACGAAGGCAACATAACTTCTTTCGGTTTAAAATTCTTCTTTCTCAATTCCGTATCATCCACAAGCTGTTGCATACGCTTCATTTGATCCATTGTAATAGCGGTACAACCAGCAATTCTAGCACCTTTTTGTTTTAACAAGTGTGCTTTCACCCTCGAATATGATCCTTCGTACACTTTAGTACATATATTGCATGACCAAGTAACATTTCCTCCTTGCCTTTTCCACCTTGGTCACAAATTCTACAAAGGAGAATAATCATCAACATCCTCCTATCCACTCTCATTTTGAAAATTTTCCATGACACATATGTTACAAATAACATAAACATATCGATCAATTGACTTTCCATCATCCTCCTGTACAATTTTTTTTTTGGCATAACAAATTAAAGAAGTAAAGTGAGTCTTGGCGTAACGGTAAAGTTGTTGCTTTGTGACCAAAAGGTCACGGGTTCGAATTCTGGAAACAACATCTTGCAAAAAGCAGGATAAGGCTACGTACAATGGATCCTTCCCCGGGACCCCGCATAACGGGAGCTTTGTGCACCGGGCTGTCCATAACAAATTAAAGAAGTGTTATTTCATTGCAAAATTGGCTGAACATTTTAAATTTTCAGCTAAAAAACAACAATTAAGAAGACAATTCCCAAAAGTAAAAACAAATTCTGAGCCGTGATTTCAGAAGAAAAAATAGAAAAGTAAACTTGCTAGAAACTGGAGGGTGGCGCGAGTAGCAGCGAGTGGTGTTGTGATGATCGATGATGAAAGATCGAGAGTAGGAAATAATCGGGAGCAAGAAATATCAAAGGACTAATTTATTTTAATTTATTTATTAATTGGTCCTCATAAATTTATTTTTTCAATTTAACTCTTGCAACTTTTAATTTTTTGCAATTGAGTCCAAACGTATCTGGAAACGTGTCCCAGCCCTGTTCTGGCCTTATCCGACTGGTCAAACTTTTAAAAAGTTAATGACGCAGCTTTTGCCTTATCCGACACGTATTTGCGTGGCGTGTCGTGTTCATGGTCAACACTTCAATTTTTTTATTTTTTTTAGTGTCCATGCTACATTGGTTGGGGCAATGGATATCTGGGCAAGGTTGAGCAAGCTCGAATTGAGTTTTGATGTTTGATGGTTGAGCGGATGTCAAGTAGTCTACGGTTGACTAGACACTTGATAGTGGAGAAGTCCAAGTGACACAGTCGACTAGACACTGGATAGTTGGAAGTCTAACAAGACTTGGCAAGAGAGAATTCCAAGTGAATCACTGTTGATAGGACACTTGGCAGTTAGAAGTCCAATAGGAAGTCGCAAGAGAGAATTTCAAGTGGGTCACAATTGACTAAACACTTATAATTGATGTTCAACTGGCGTTGGCGTGGAGGTCATAGCAAGTTAAGGGTGATTTGATTCTGGGCAATGGGTGAAGTCTAGAGATGATGATTCTTTAGGCAAGGGAAGTGTTGAGGTAAACTCGATACTAGACAAGAATGAGATCCTAATAAGTCGAGGTTGACTTATACTGGCATACGAGGTAGTCCGGAGATCCCTTGGCATAAGAGAATTCAGTGTGAATAGTATATTCAGCATGTGAATAGTTTTTTTAGCATTATGAACAATAGAGTTGACTGCATGAACAATATTAGTCAATTGCACTATTAATTGGCTACATGAACGGTATCAGTCGATTCAATGATAGTGTTTTCAGCCTGAAAAATCAAACAGAAAGATTTTGAGACGACTAGACGATAAAATTGTTGGAACCCCAAGGTTGTTTTGGTGTGATCAACAAGTTAAGTTAGGTCCTGTGTGTTTTTAACCTTGTGTCTAAGTGTGCAGGAGCTTAGGAGCACAGGTAGTCGAGCGGAAGACGTAGCTAGCGAGAAAGACAACACGCGGTGCGTCGAGGGATGAGGCGCTGCGGAAGAGTACACCGACGGACGAGAAGGAAGCGTGCGGTGGTTCCGAGGGACGAGAAGCCGGAGTGGAAGATTGTTTGGGGAGCAAGAGACGCAGCTAGCAAGAAGGTCGGCACAGGGTGCGATCGTGGGACGAATACTGCGGATGAGTATGCTGGCGGACGAGAAGGAAGCACGCGACGATTCCGAGGGACGAGAAGCCGGAGCGGAAGCCTGCTCGAGAAGACCGGAAGTTGGGTTTGGGTGAGCCTTATTCCGGATGGCAGAGATCACCCAAGCGAGCGGAAGACTCGGACTGAGGCTAACGGAGCCGGAGCAAAAGACCTGGGCGGAAAAAGTCAACGGGGTTGACTTTCCCTCCCGGGGCGCCCGGAACAGTCCGGGGCGCACGGACCAATTCGGGGCGCTCGGAACCCTTTCGGGCGCCTGGACCGAAAGTTTATCCAGATCTCGGTCAAAATCGAGATCTGTGCGTTGGGGATAAAGTTTTATCCCCCCAGGGCGCCCAGAACACTTCGGGGCGCCCCAACCAAGGCTATAAATACAGCCTTAGTTAGAAGCTTTATAACGAACTCAAAAATTGTAATTCCAACACTTGTTTGCTTCATTTAGAGTTTAGCTTCTTTCTTTGTGCACTTCATTGTTGTAAGAAGCTTCTCCACCTGAAGGAGTTAGTGCGACACTTTCCTTGGATTAACAACCTCCCCGGTTGTAACCAAGTAAATCCCTGTGTGCCTCTTCTTTTACTTTCTATCTATTTAATTATGATGTAAGTGTTAGTTTAAGAAGTTCGAGAAGGGTTGTGTTATTGTTTTTTCAGGCTATTCAACCCCCCTTTCTAGTCGGCCGCTACGATCCAACAAGTGGTATCAGAGCCAGGACGCCTCAGAAGGACTAACCGGCGACTGAAGCAACGAGATGGCCGGAATGAACATCTACCCACCAACGTTCGAGGGGGTGTTCGCGGATGGAGGTTTATTTTAAAATCGATTTTAATTTGCTATTAATAATGACCTATGGTTTTGATATGCCCAAAAGCAAAGAAGGAGAAGAACTTGAGGAGCATCAATGGTCTGACGAGCAGCATAACGAATTCATAACAAACGGTAAGGCTGAGTCTTGCCTTTTAAGCATACTGTCTGCCCAGGATCTCGACAGAGTTGGAAAATACAAAAGCGCAAAAGATCTTTGGGAAAAGTTCTTGAAGCTCTACGAAGAACCACTTGAAATCGAATCCAACTCCTCGATGGACACTGAACCATCGTCAGAAGAATCCGAGACGGAGGAAATTGTCGGAACAACACTCAACGTCCAGTATCTACCAGAAGACGCAATCAACTCTTCCTCAAAAAGCATCGAGAGCGTCGATGAAGGGGGAGCAACGTCGGGAGAAAGCAGCTCAACAGGGGGAGAATCAACAGCCGACAAGGTAAGTCAGGTATGGTTTTCACCTCCTGACCAACTACTTAATTCGTTCAATAAATTATCGAAAGATTTTTTTGTGTTAGAATTTATATTATCGAATATTTTTGTGAATTAAAAATTCAAAATAAAACAAAGAATAGTGAATTAAAAGAAACTCTAGCAATAGCTTGTCAATTAAAGGACTTAGACAAGCTAAAAATAGAAAATGACATGTTAGAGGAACAAATACAGATTATACAATTTTTTGCAGGTTCAAAATTTCCTGCTTTAGATTTGAGAAATTATGATAAACTAAAATGAAAATTTAAATATCACAATATTAGAGAATTTGATCTAAATTAAAAACTTAGATTTAGCACTTTCAGCGAGAAAATTGAACCTTTAATTTCTTTATGTGACTTTGTCTAAGAAAGTGGTTGTTGCTCCAATAACCAAGAAGGTCTAGTGCCTCGCCACTGCCTGGAAGCCAAGTATTGAAATAAAAAGTTTAATTGACTAACTGAAAAAACATTAATTTGAAATTGAATAATGCTTTAAAAAGTTACTTAATTTGTTTTAGAAAAGTCTCAAAAATAATTTTTGCTTGCAAAAACTTAGAAAATTTTTTTGCTAAATATTTTTTTTTACTTAGAAATTTTGTTTACTTAGATATATCTTCAAAAAATTCATTGAAAAATTTTCAACATTTTCTAAGTTTTAACTCTTAGATTTTTTCTTGGAATCTCATTTTTTATGTGATCAAAGGGGGTGAAGGAAAAGTATAAGTCTAGGGGGAGGTAGACCAAACCAAAATTAATTTTTCTATCTTTTTACACTTTATTGCAAAATTAGTTAGTTTATTTTTTATGTCTATTTACCCTAACTTAAATTGGGTTGCTCACATCAAAAAGGGGGAGATTGTTGGATCCCCAAGGTTTTTTTGGTGTGATCAACAAGTTAAGTTAGGTCCTGTGTGTTTTTAACCTTGTATCTAAGTGTGCAGGAGCTTAGGAGCACAGGTAGTCGAGCGAAAGATGCAGCTAGCGAGAAGGACGCCACGCGGTGTGTCCGAGGGACGAGGCGCTATGGAAGAGTACACCGGCGGACGAGAAAGAAGCGTGTGGTGGTTCTGAGGGACTAGAAGCCGGAGCGGAAGACTGCTCTAGGAGCAAGAGACGCAGCTAGCGAGAAGGTCGGCACGGGGTGCGACCGAGGGACAAAGACTGCGGATGAGTACGCTGGCGGACGAGAAGGAAGCATGCGACGATTCCGAGGGATGAGAAGTCGGAGCGGAAGCCTGCTCGAGAAGATCGGAAGTTGGGTTCGGGTGAACCTTATTCCGGATGGCAGAGATCACCCAAGCGAGTGGAAGACTCGGACTGAGGCGAACGGAGCCGGAGCAGAAGACCGGGCTGAAAAAGTCAACGGGGTTGACTTTCCCACCCAGGGCGCCCGGAATAGTCTGGGGGCACGGACCAGTTCGGGGCTCTCGGACCGAAAGTTTATCCAGATCTCGGTCAAAATCGAGATTTGTGCGTTGGGAATAAAATTTTATCTCCCCAGGGCGCTCGGAACATTTCGGGGCACCCCGACCAAGGCTATAAATACAGCCTTGGTCCAGAAGCTTTATAACGAACTCAAGAATTGTAATTCCAACACTTGTTTGCTTCATTTAGAGTTTAGCTTCTTTCTTTGTGCGCTTCATTGCTGTAAGAGGCTTCTCCGCCTGAAGGAGTTAGTGTGACACTTTTCTTGGATTAACAACCTCCCGGTTGTAACCAAGTAAATCCCTGTGTGCCTCTTCTTTTACTTTCTGACTATTTAATTATGATGCAAGTGTTAGTTTAAGAAGTTCGAGAAGGGTTGTGTTATTGTTTTTTCAGGCTATTCAACCATCATTCTAGCCGGCCGTCACGATCCAACAAAAATCATCATAGAAAGATTGAGTCGACTATTGTAGTTGATTGCTCTACTCAAAATGTTCAGAAGCCGACTTGGGAAGTCGATTATATGGCACAGTTGACTGATGGACTACAAATAGTTGATTGATGGTCATTTCAGAAAGTAATAAATGAGGATTTTGAAGATGTGGGCTTGCCATTTCCCATGATATCAGCCATATCAAGCACAACAGTCGACTCATGATGGGCAAACAATTGACTACTGATGTTGAAGATGTTGGCTTCTCATCTCAGATATAGAGAGGCTTTTGGAGATTTTTTCAAGGTGATAGTGAGCTCGAGGCTCGTTTAATATTTGAACCGTTGTCGAGCTCACTTAATACTGGCTCGAGGGCTTGTCGAGCCCTATCAAGCTAGGCTATAATATATTATTTTTATTTATTTATGTAAATACTGAACAATTTAGTACCATTAAGTAATTAATGGTAAGTATTAGGTAAAATCTTAAAATTTGAAAGTTTATTTTCAAAAGAATCAAATAGTTATTATTGTTTGATATACAATATAAAAAATTACTGCAAAATTACTTCTATTTTGGTTCTGGCTTGAGCTCGAGCTCGAAAGCTTGAGTTTAATTCGACTAGATGGTCGAGCTGAACTCGAGCTCAAATTCGCAAGCTCAATCGAGTTCAAGCCTTGCTTTATTTTTTTCAAGCTTGAGCTCGAGCTGATCCCAGCTCGAGGTTGGCTCTATTTCATCCCTGTTACCATCAACTACAATTTTTGGCAATTGACAATTTGTTCTCTTCAGATATTCATGTTAACTAGTAAAATAGTCAAAGACATAATCGGCTAAGCATATATGCAGATCAATGCTCTGAATAAAACAATTTTATTGGTTCCCCAAAACGTAGAATTAAATATTCATGTTGAACTATATAATTTCTGATATATATCATTTTAGAGCTGTTTTCTGGAATTTGAAGCTACTTCTTAATCATCATGGTATAACTTTTTACTGTCCCTTGGAATTGAAAAAATTATGTAGTATACCTGACTTTGGCCAACTATATTCAGCATATGAGTCTTTTTCTTCATTGATAGCTAATTTAGGTGCAGCTTTTTTTCCTCAATCAGTCCCTCTATCTAGGTTTCTTTCTAATCTCTCTCAAGTATTCCCTCTTTCCCTAAAGTTCTACATCACAATTCCTGTAACTCTGCTTAAATAAATGCTCCATTGCAATAGAATAAGCCAGAAAGAAAGTTGTATTTCCAAATGTCAATAATTCCATATGCTGGTAATAGTTAATCATCATCATCATGTCTATCAAGCAGGTATATCCCAACTATTTCAGGCCAGGCTGGCTAAATCCCAAACTGTGGATGCCCCAACTATTTTAGGTGGGCTATATGTCGTGGATGTCTTAATTATTTTAGATCAGTTACACGAATCTTACTTATCCCTAGCTCGTCGATGCCCCAATAATTTTAGGTCATCCATATGAATGTTATACCAAGCCATAGATGCCCCAACTATTTAAGGTTGGTTACATGAATCTTATCCCAAGCTGTATATGTCTCAACCATAGGTCACTTGTATGAATCTTATCCTCCATTGAATCTTATTCCTTTAAATGATTGAATTATTATTTTTTTGTCTCTATTTACCCCTTATATTTAAAATTATTAAATTATTTTATGGCATTAACTAATTCCTTTTGGTCTCTTTCTACCATTTTCCCTTGCACTAGGAATATTTAGAAGATTAAATTATTTATTTATTTATTGCATTAACTAATGTTTTTGGGTCTCTACCTAACTCTTATTCCTTCAACTTTAATCAATTTAATTTTTTTAATTGCTGAGTCTGTTAGATGTCTTTGAATATGTTCATACCATATACTTTTTCTTAATTCACACTTGGACATTAGTATTTTTTTTTTAAATTATCCTTTTTGGTAACTCTTCACATCATTTTAAACATTTTTATCTTTGTTATATTATTTTTTTTACTTGTTTATTTTTAACTACTCAAAACTATTATTCACAAAGTATGAAGGAGACATAATAGCCATACAAAATTTTCCACTCGCGCACTCTGACCACAATGCACCATCAAACAGGTAGTTGAAAAAAACAGTGTTTATTCTCCACCGATTTGGTACACACACCCACACTTAGGCCTTTCCTTTTCAGTGAACATTTGGTTAATTTTGTTCCCCTTTGTCGCCTTTTGAAATTTTACCTATATGTTTGTTCAAATGGAATGAGCATATTTTTTTTTTGGTGCTAGGGATGAGCATCTTTGGAATCCTTAACTCATTTTTTTTTTCTCGCTTTGGGTAGGTGTACAGTGTGTCTTGCAGAATACCAAGAGAAGGATGTCTTGCGCATTCTACCTTTTTGTGGGCACACTTTCCATGTCATTTGCATAGATATATGGCTGAAACAACATTCAACATGCCCTGTCTGTAGAATTTCCTTGCGAGATTCTCCCGATAGAAAGCGCTCCATGCAGCCTCTCTACTGTCCTCCCGCCAGGTCCTTTTCTCCGTCTGAAACTCTTGGTTCAGATCCGTGCCAGTCCCAGTTCTCAGAGTCCGTTTTTTCTGTAAGAGCCGGAGAAACCCAGAGAACTGTATCTCATTAAGACGACCAGTTTGTGTAATTATCACGCAGTCAGGCGAGAAATCCTTCGTGAACTTGAAGTTAACTGTTCCACGCCAAGAGAAGAAAATCTGAAGACCCGACCAAATTCTTTGGCTCGCAAATGTTAGGAAACCTGCATGCTTGTGATTGATTTCCATGCATTTAAATAGCATTCAAAATTTCAGAAGCTAACAGCAAAGCTCCTGTTGCTCAAATTCTTCTTTTCATTTGTTCGACGCATGTAAAATAATAGTGAATTTTGGGTAGCTTGATATCTAGTCAGGAATCTGTCCTCCTTGAATCAATCTGGGTGTTTTTAGAATACCGTTAAGTTGGTCAAGTGAACAACCCTATTGAACCTCAGATGCTTGAAGATAAAAAGATTAAACTATGGAGATGTGTTCTCTGGCAAAACCAAGAGTGATCAGATGAGCTAAGTTTCTCCTATCCCTGCAGGTACTGACAATTCCTGAACCTTCATATCCATTATCATCATCCTTATTATTTTTTGATAATTCAAGTATTCAATTATATCCATTATCATTATTGTTTCAAGTGTAAGTTGGTAAATAAGAGCATAACTTGCTCCTCGCAGAATCTTGCATGTTTTGCTTGCTTAATTTTAGAAACAAGAAGGTTGACTTGACATAACTTTGTTTTTGTTGAGCAAGTAAAAAAGTCAAGATGGTGATCTAGTCAACTGCTCACGACAAACACAGATGGATTGGGCATGGGAAGTAGGTTAGTAGTAGTTGCAAATCTCTGTCATCGATGATTGAGCATGAATGCATTGGTCAATATTTCTATGATTTTTAGTTAATGCATGTGTCATTGTTGTTGGATGAATTTCGTAATTTTTTGTTAATTAATTAAAATTGTTATTTTATTTGTATAGTGGCATATCCGATTATAGGATAGATTTTATAAAAATAATAAAATGAGAATTAAATTTTTTTTCACATGATTTATTAATACCTTGCAATTTAACATATTAATTATTATAAGAGATATTTTAAGATAAAAAATTATTGTATTTATTGTTTACATAAAATACTAATAATATTATATTTATTTTTGTATTGGTGAAATATACCGACTTGTATTTGTAAAATTTAAAAAATATTTAATGATACAACTGAATAAATTTTTAGTCTTCATTATTATATTTCTAATTTAATTATGATGAATTGTTATAATATAATTTTAATTATAAATAAATATATTAAGAGTGAATTTTATTGTCAATAATAAAATCAAAATCCAAAAAAATACTTTATCCTACTCTTGATGTTATAATAATTGCATTTGATGTAAACCCTAAATTTAAATAAGATTTTTCTTAATATTAGTTATGTATTATGATGTTTTAATTTCATTTAAAAATTATTCATCTCTTAATCCCATTAATATTATATAAAATATTAAAAATATTTTATATGGAATTTATTAAAATTATAGTTTGAATTATTGATTAGAAATTAATATTTTTGAAACATAATATTTAATAGTAATTTAAAATTAACAAAAAAAACTATTAATAGAATTCACGAAAATTTTTAAATTTTAAATATGACTTTAAAATTAATTTATAAGTTAATTTTTTTTGTTGGTAATAGTTATCTAATTTAAATCGTCCATTCTCATATAAATTTTTTATTAGCGATCAGAATAAATTTAGAAATATTATGATAATTCATTAATCTAATATTTTTAAGTCAACTATCTATTAAAAAAAATTTATTCATGAATCCACCTAAGTTAAAAAGAATTTTTCAGAGAAGATTATTAAAATTAAAAAAATTCTGATTTGTCCGCTATCAACCGTTATGCTACAACCGTTGGATTTTTTTAAATAAATTATATATACATTTATAAATTAATATATATATATTCATAAATTATATATAAATTTAGAGAGTGTTTGGTTTAAGAGAATAAAAGTGGGGAATGAGAATAGTAATCATTGATTATCGTTGTTGATGTTTGGATTATAAGAATGGAAATATAAATAAGAGAATGAATCTTTATAATTGGGTAATGACTCATTTCCATGTCTCTCCCTTTCAATGAGTCATTACTCTATTTTCAGCAATCAAAATATCCCTCTCGGGGCGGTGTAATGGTTAAGACATGGGGTGTTGTCACATGAGATCTTGGGGTCGAAATTCGGCATGACCGAGCATAATCTCTCCCATGTCTTAACCATTTGTACTAATGGCTAGTAGCCACCCGTGATTTACCTTTTTTATATTGGCCTAGGGACGGGTTGACAGGGGCGCTGAGGGCGAGCAAATCGCCTTTTTGCCACATTACTCTATTTTCAGCAATCAAAATATTCCCTTATTCCAAAAATATTCTCGACCCAAAACTAAAATTTTCTCCTTTAATATCAAATATCAAAATATATTTATTTAATTTTTCTTTCATATCATTTTCTCTCTCCTTATTCTCTCTCATCATATTTTTTCTCTCCTAATTTTATCACCGACTTTCTCTCTCCTTAATCTCTTTCATCACACTTTCTTTCCTCTTTTTTTCTCATTACACTTTCTCTCTCATCATACTTTCTCTCTCCTTAATATCTTTCATCACACGCTTTTCCCTTTTTTTCTCATCATACTTTCTCTCTCCTCAATCTCTCACATCACACTCTCTTTTCTCTTTTTTCTCATCACTTTCTCTCTCATCATGTTTTCTATCTCATCACACTTTCTCTCTCCTCAATCTCTCACATCACATTCTCGATCTTCTTTTTTTTCTTAACATACTTTCTCTCTCATCATGCTTTTTCTCATCTCAATCTCTTCCATCACATTCGCTTTCCTATTTTTTTCATCACACTTTCTCTCTCTTCATCCTCTCTCATCATATTTTCTCTCTCATCTTCTATCATCATGCTCTCTTCCATCACACTCCCTTTCCTCATTTTCTCTCATCACACTCTCTCTCTTCATTCTTTCCCATCACACTTTCTCTCTCATCATATTTTTCTCTCACATTCAACTTTCTCTCTCATTTAATTTTTTCTGTTATTTTCCTTTAAAGGTAAAAAAAGAAATTTTAATTTATTCCGATAGAAAATATTCAACTAACCAAACATTGCTTTTAAAAGTGATATTTATGCTCATACTCATTTCCATTCTTTAATATTATAATTCTCATTCCGATTCTTATTCTTAGGAAAGTACCAAACACCTCCATGATAAGCAATTGATTTCAACCGTTTGATTTTTTTATATAAATATATGTTTTTAAAGTATTTTTTTAAAAATAATAATATTCATGAACCATTTTGAATCAATAATTTTGAATCCTTAATCGTAATTATCCTGAAAGATTAAAATTAAGAAATGATATGCCAAAACTTACCGAATAAGCGATTTCGAATCATGAATTTAAGTAATGATGATAAATATGTATATTTTTTTCCATGTTTAATCATTAAAGTAATCATTCATAATTTAATTTCTTCAAATTGACAAAAAAAAAAAAAAAAAATTAGTAAGAATACTGGAGGGAACGAATTATTTTTTAACATGTGATTTTAAACAGACGTTGTTATAGGAGGAGGTGGACATTTTGTCTGCCTTCGGCTTTCAGTCGGTGGTTATAGTTGCCCAGTCTACGACTCATCTTGTCAATAATTTTGACATTTATACCAAAAAGAAAAGGCAAAAAAAAAAAAATTATGGAATGCGTTATATATGTTTAGCCAAAACAACCACATAATAAGTGAGAAATTTTCATTTGACAAGTGTGCACACATACATGATGCTGAGTTGTAAGTTAATAAAAAAGTTCAATAATTTAGATTCTATTATATATTGATTAATATAGGCCCTACAGAAGGATCATATCAAATCTATCGTACACAATTTCAGGAGGTTGTTTTTGCGAATCTATATCAAAGTCAAACGACAGCCAACTCTTCTCCACGCCGTAAGTCCTGAGGTCTATCCAAAACTAACCACACTTTTTGTTGTAGGTTTAAACCGAAGAATCGCAATCGAAATGATTAGTAGAAACTGGAAAAGTCAAACCCCAATCAATAAGATGTCAAGTTTATCAAACATTATTCTTTTTAGTCAACTATCACGAAATAATGCACTTCTGTCCGGAGCAATGGTAATCATCTCGCTTTTAGTTTTGATAAATTAACGGATAAATTTTTTTTAAATCAATAATTGATTTATGAATATTAGATTGATGAATTATTCATTAAGAGTATTTTTAGAAGTACTTTCTGGTTTATACAGTCGGCGGTACACAAAACAATAAGACAAGAATGACAATCAATTCGCCAATTATATTCGGAAATAAAATTCTGATCTGCTGTGCTAAAAATTTCTTTGACTCCCAGTCATCTATCCTGCTCAGTATTAATCATGATTTACTCTCTCTGAAATCTGGTGGGGTCGGGGTTAGGGGGCCGCTAGGGTGGTGATTCCACATTTTGCCAAGATTGAATCAATTCAACCCCACAAGTCATTTGAGTTGGTATATGGTGGGATGCTTGTCACACGAGGTCGCGGGGTCGAAACTCAGGGTAGTCGGGGCGTAAATCCTCGGTTCCTGTGCAACTCACTGTTGGACACAATCAATCTGTAGTCGGAGATTTTACGGGGTATTAGCTGAATTTAAATATACTGAATTTAAATTCACTTATCTGTTAAAATGACCTGAGCTGATAATCTCAGGCTGCCAGCAGGGGCTGGTTTTCTGACCACAGAGTGGTTAAGTGAGCAGAGTGTCAAAGCAGCAAAGTCCGCGTGGACTGAAGGTCGACCGGGCCGAGCAGGTGGTCGACCGGGCGAGCAACAAAATAGGCTGATCGTGTGAGTAGTGAGACCAACCGAGCGTACTGAGGGCGGACGACCGAGCGAGCGAAGATGCTGACTGGGCGAACGAAGGGGCCGACCGAGCAGCGAGGTCGGGTAGGCAGAATGGCCGGTCGAGCGAACAGCGAGACAAGCCGAACAGGCGAAGAGGCTGACCGAGGCCTGCGAATGACGCAGTTTCCTTGAAACAGATTCGTCCACCTCCGGCTGTGCTTCGAGGCTTACTCGGGTCGTCTGTTTCCCAGGATACAACGGCGAAACCGCAATCTCCACCTAGCACTGGTGGTTACGGCGAACTGAGAAATACCCGAATGCTATCACCAGGGTTCTGTCGAGTGGAAGAAAGAAACGACAGAGAAGAAGAAGAGGGAAAAGAAGGTGGATGGAAAGATTATTTAATCTTTCTTTTCCTTATGTCTTTTCCTCTCATGCTCAAGGCCTTTTATAGGATGCCTTGCATGAGGTTACTTTTCCATTTGCTAAAGAAACGTCATATGCATTATATTAATATGCGTTTCTTATTTAAGCGTTAATGAAAAAAGAATAATCCAAGTGGCAAAATGTCGGTTAATTTATTTGGGTGTGCATAGGTCGTGCTCGCACACAAGCAAACTTGGTTCAGTGCAATCTGGGCCCTAGATTTGCACCCTCCCTATGCAGCCACACACAAGAGCAAGCTTCCACTCATTTATTTATTCACAACACACATGCTTGTGAAATAATATAAACCAACCATCAAGTCTTGAAACTTCCAATATGGGACTAAAATCTTCTTCACAATGGAGTTTCTTTCTTCTTCACTCTCTTCTCCATTCACTCATTTTCAACAATCCCCCACATGAATGGAGATAGAGTAAGTGATAACATCCAGCAGTTGAGTCAAGTATAGGATAGATAGGTTTTACCATTTGAACCCTCCCTTGTGAAGATTTGGTTGCTTACTGGCTGATAGTAGACACGATGTCTTTGAACTATACTGTCGTTTGTGTAAGCAGTGACAAATCTCACCCAAGACTCTCCCTGATACAACTCAGTTCTCATGAGTATGTTCGTTCTTGGCCATGAACACGTCTGGTTCTGTAAGAAGCTCTAAGAATTGTGCCTCCAATTCTCTTCGAAGCGGCCTCACTTCTTTCTCACATAGGTGATCCCTCAAGAGTTGTCATATACTCTTCTTGATCATTAAAAGCCCATCAGCTTACCCTGGTCTAATCACTGTTTCATTAGGGTACTCCCCCACAGTGTGTCTAGTCAGTGCAGATTAGTTGTCCCTTTGAACCTAGTTCTTGGGATCTCCAATCAGCATAGGTTGGGTGTCCTCTGCACTGATCGCTGACAACGACATCAAGCCCATTCCTCGTGATGAGCTTGCAACTAACTCTCGATTTAACCCTTTGGTTAGCGGATCGGCTAGGTTATCCTTTGACTTCACATAGTCAATAGTGATAACTCCCGTTGAGAGTAGTTGTCTAATGGTATTATGTCTACGACGTATATGTCTAGACTTACCATTGTACAGATGGCTCTGTGCCCGACCAATTGCTGATTGACTATCGCAATGTATACAAATTGCCGGCACAGGTTTCGACCATCTCGGAATATCTTCTAAGAATTGTCGTAGCCATTCAGCCTCTTCACCACATTTGTCAAGAGCTACAAACTCAGATTCCATCGTGGATCTGGTTATTACAGTTTGCTTAGAAGATTTCCAGGAAATGGCTGCACCTGCTAGAGTGAAGATATATCCACTCGTAGACTTAGAGTCTTTTATATCAGATATCCAACTTGCATCACTGTATCATTCGATCACAGCGGGATATCTTGAATAGTACAATCCATATTCACGAGTATACCTCAAGTACCTCAATACTCTTGTTATCCCTTTCCAGTGCTCAACACCGGGATTACTCGTGTATCTACTCAGTTTGCTTACTGCGTAGGCTAAGTCTGGTCGTGTACAACTCATTAAGTACATCAGACTTCCGATCACTCGAGAGTATTCTAGCTGAGAGATACTTTCACCTCGATTTTTCGATAGATGTTGGCTCGTATCTATCGGCGTTCGTGCCAACGCAATATCACCTTTGGTAAATTTCTCAAGAATCTTGTTCACGTAATGGGACTGACTAAGAACAAGTCCTTCTGTCGTTCTAAGAATTTTAATTCCCAGAATCACATCAGCTAGGCCCATGTCTTTCATGTCAAATCTTGAGTTCAACATAACTTTTGTGGATTTGATTATCTTATCATTACTCCCAATGATAAGTATGTCATCTACATAGAGGCACAAGATGACATAGTCACTCTCTGTGGCTCTCATGTAGACACATTTATCACATTCATTGATCTTGAATCCACATTCCTTCATGGCATTATCGAATTTCTCATGCCACTGCTTTGGCGCTTGTTTCAAGTCATATAATGACTTCACCAATCTACATACCTTATTTTTCTGTCCTGACACAGAAAACCCCTCAGGTTGGTCCATGTAGATTTCCTCTTCTAAATCCCCGTTTAGAAAAGTTGTCTTTACATCCATTTGATGTATTTTGAGATTCCATAGAGCGGCTATAGCCAACAATACTCTAATGGAAGTTATTCTCGATACCGGAGAGTATGTATCGAAGTAATCAAGGCCTTCTCGTTGTCGGTATCCTTTGATTACCAATCTGGCCTTGTATTTATCGATCGTGCCATCTGACTTCATTTTGTTCTTGAAAATCCACTTGCAACCTAGTGGTTTACTTCCCGGAGGAAGATCCACAAGTTCCCAAGTGTGATTTTGCAAGATAGATTCTATCTCAGATGCAATTGCCTCTTTCCAGTGAGGTCCCTACAGCTTCTGAGTAACTACGGGGCTCACTCTCCAACATGAAAGTGATAAAATCCGATCCATAGGATTTTTCTACCCGAGCTCTTTTGCTCCGTCTAGGCTCAACCTCCACCGGTTCCTCATTGTCATCATTTTCTTCTTCGCCTTGTGTTTCATTCGCCCGTTTTGAGGAGCTAGCATCCTCACGGGTCTTATACGGAAACACATGCTCGAAGAAAGAGGCATTTCTCGATTCAATTATCGAGTTTCTGTGTATCTCCGGTACGTGTGACTCATACATACAAAATCGATAAGCACTGCTGTTATGTGCATATCCAATAAATATGCAATCAACAGTCTTTGGTCCTATCTTAATCCTTTTCGGATCAGGTACCAACACTTTGGCAAGACACCCCCACATTCGTAAATATTTGTAGGACGGTTGTCTTCTATTCCACAACTCATAAGGGCTCTTATCTATTTTCTTCCGGGGCACCTTATTTAAAAGGTAATTAGCTGTTAACACAGCTTCCCCCCACATGGACTCTGGCAATCCAGAGCTTAATAGAAGAGCGTTCATTATCTCCTTAAGAGTTCGATTCTTTCGCTCAGCAACCCCGTTTTGTTGAGGAGTATAAGGAGCTGTTGTTTCATGTCTGATCCCATGTTCAGCACACAACTCAGCGAACGGTGACACATATTCACCACCTCGGTCACTTCGAACCACCTTAATCTTTCTATTAAGCTGATTTTCAACCTCATTCTTATAGAGAGCAAATTTCTCTATAGCTTCATCCTTACTTTTGAGAAGATACACATAACAGTATTTTGTGTTATCATCTACAAAAATGATGAAGTATTTATTACCACCACGTGTTGGCGTACCTTTTAGGTCGCACACATCAGTGTGGATTAGGTCAAGTGGTTTATTACTTCTTTCAATATGCTGAAAGGATGACCTTGTCATTTTCGCTTCAACACAAATCTCACACTTGTGTTTTGGGTTAAGGTGGAATGAAGGTATGCTTTGCATGTTTATTAATCTATGCAACACATCGTAGTTAACATGCCCTAGTCTACCATGCCACAAACACGAAGACTCAAGCATATAAGTGGAAGAGCTTTCAGTTTTATTTATCTTGGGCCTAATGGCCATTACATTGAGCTTAAACAGCCCATCAGATACATAGCCTCTTCCTACAAACATCCCATTTTTGGACAATACAACTCTGTCCGACTCAAAAACAATGCGAAAGCCATGCTTGCTCAGAAGTGATCCGGACACTAGATTCTTACGAATCTCCGGAACATACAGCACATTGTTCAGAGTGAGGTCCTTGCCCGAGGTCATCTTCAGCACCACCTTTCCTTGGCCCGTGATGTCCGAGGTTGCTGAGTTCCCCATGAACAGTTTGTCTCCAATGACTTCTTCGAAGTTGTGGAGCAGCTCCTTGTTGCAGCAGACATGTCGAGTGGCTCCAGTATCGATCCACCATTGCCGCGGGTTTGAACCGATCAAGTTTAGCTCGGAGACCACAGCGCAGAGGTCGTCCATTTCTGGTCCCTCGTTCAGGTTGGCCTCTTGCTTCTTCTTCGACTTTCTGCACTCCGAAGATTTGTGACCCACTTTGTCACAGTTGAAACACTTCCCAGAGAACTTCTTCTTGCTGATGCCTCCTCTGGGTCCCATCTTAGAAGACTTGGGGTTCTTCCGTTTCGAGCTTTGACCGTGCTCGACCACGTTGGCTTTCACAGTAGCCTGAGAGAACAGCTTCCTCTCTGAACTCTTGTTGTCTTCTTCGATGCGAAGTCTGACTATAAGTTCCTCCACATTCATCTCCTTCCGCTTGTGCTTCAGGTAGTTCTTGAACTCCTTCCAGCCGGGAGGCAGCTTCTCAATGATAGCTGCCACCTGGAAGGTTTCACTCAGAACCATCCCTTCAGAATGGATCTCGTGCAAGATCACCTGAAGCTCCTGGACTTGGCTGATCACCGTCTTGGAGTCAACCATCTTGTAGTCCAGGAATCGACCCACGATGAACTTCTTTGCCCCTGCGTCCTCCGTCTTGTATTTCTTGTCTAGAGACTCCCACAGTTCCTTAGCCGTACTCTTCATGCTATACACAGCGTACAACGAGTCAGCAAGGCAGTTGAGGATGTAGTTTCGGCAAAGGAACTCGGAATGAGTCCATGCCTCCACTGTACTGATGGTTTGCGCATCAGCATCCTCAGTGCGCTTGGGAGGGTCCTCGGTCAAGAACCGAGCCAGATTGAGTGTGGTCAGGTAGAAGAGCATCTTCTGCTGCCACCTCTTGAAGTTCAGTCCACTGAACTTATCTGGCTTTTCCCCATGATTGATTGGTATAGTTCCAATCGGGGCGGAGGGGGCCTTTATTTGTTGAGTCTGTTGCACCTCAACATTCTGTTTTGTGGTCATCTCAACAGAAACGAATCTGTTTCAAGATTGTTGGACACAATCAATCTGTAGTCAGAGATTTTACGGGGTATTAGCTGAATTTAAATATACTGAATTTAAATTCACTTATCTGTTAAAATGACCTGAGCTGATAATCTCAGGCTGCCAGCAGGGGCTGATTTTCTGACCACAGAGTGGTTAAGTGAGCAGAGTGTCAAAGCAGCAAAGTCCGCGTGGACTGAAGGTCGACCGGGTCGAGCAGGTGGTCGACCGGGCGAGCAACAAAACAGGCTGATTGTGCGAGTAGTGAGACCAACCGAGCGTACTGAGGGCGGACGACCGAGCGAGCGAAGATGCTGACTGGGCGAACGAAGGGGCCGACCGAGCAGCGAGGTCGGGTAGGCAGAATGGCCGGTCGAGCGAACAGCGAGACAGGCTGACCGAGGCCTGCGAATGATGCAGTTTCCTTGAAACAGATTCGTCCACCTCCGGCTGTGCTTCGAGGCTTACTCGGGTCGTCTGTTTCCCAGGATACAACGGCGAAACCGCAATCTCCACCTAGCACTGGTGGTTACGGCGAACTGAGAAATACCCGAATGCTATCACCAGGGTTCTGTCGAGTGGAAGAAAGAAACGACAGAGAAGAAGAAGAGGGAAAAGAAGGTGACTGGAAAGATTATTTAATCTTTCTTTTCCTTATGTCTTTTCCTCTCATGCTCAAGGCCTTTTATAGGATGCCTTGCATGAGGTTACTTTTCCATTTGCTAAAGAAACGTCATATGCATTATATTAATATGCGTTTCTTATTTAAGCGTTAATGAAAAAAGAATAATCCAAGTGGCAAAATGTCGGTTAATTTATTTGGGTGTGCATAGGTCGTACTCGCACACAAGCAAACTTGGTTCAGTGCAATCTGAGCCCTAGATTTGCACCCTCCCTATGCAGCCACACACAAGAGCAAGCTTCCACTCATTTATTTATTCACAACACACATGCTTGTGAAATAATATAAACCAACCATCAAGCCTTGAAACTTCCAATATGGGACTAAAATCTTCTTCACAATGGAGTTTCTTTCTTCTTCACTCTCTTCTCCATTCACTCATTTTCAACACTCACTCCACATGCCACATGCTCGCTCAGGATGTTGTGATTTACCTCCCTCATGATGGCCTTAGGTCGGGTGCGACGAGAGCACTGAGGACGAGCGATTTCCCCTTTTTGCCAAGAGTGACAATCAATTCGATGCTCAAATCAATTTTAATTTAAAACTTGGATGTACAAGAATCTTATTTTCATTCTTCAGAATAAAACAAATGATGTAAAAGAGTTTGTTTTTTTTGATATCAAGGGCTCCTGAAGGCTCGGATCAATAGGGAGAAGCCTGAAATCCCCTGCTCGGCGTTCAGTGCCTCGTCCTCTAGCCACAGTCTGCTTTCCGGCGTGCTCCGACGACGAAACAAGAACACGGCTTGGCCGGAGGAGTCGCCGAACCACCAGTCGTGGACATCCCACATCACGTCCACCGGATATCCGTCGACGAAGACGGTCTGGTTCCCTCTGAAGTTCCACCGGAGGTTCCTCGCGTGCGCCGCCGGCTTCTTGTCGACGGACACCGACAGCTCCGAGTCGTCGGCGTCCCATCCGTACCCCTTGCACCGGATGGTGATTTCGTGATCGGAACCGCCGTCGCAGAACCGCGCTTTGGTGGAGTAGTAGAGCCGGCGACCGAGGACTTGCTCTCTGCGGCAAATCGTCGAGCATCGCGCGAGCGGAAGCGCGCCCAAGAACTCGGCGACGAAGTCCCTGCTCAAATCGCCGAGCGATAGCGCAATCTGCGAGTCCACGACGACGACGTAGAAGCCGTCGACGGGCTCGGGGCCCGACTCGTATCGAGCGGCGGAGATGTCCCAGTGAAGGGCGACGGCGCAGGGGCCGGAGAAACAGGAGCGGGTGCCTTTCTTCTCGGTCAGCGGATGGGAAAACTCCAAGGCATTGGGCTCCCGAGGGCGGGCCGAGGTGGAGTCGTCGTCGACGGCGACCGAGAGTAAGGGATCGGCGTTGGCATGGGACCAGGTGACCCGGAGAAGGACCTCCCTTAGGGTGAAGAGCGTAGCGCGATAGAAGCAGGTGACCGCGATGAGGGCGGAGCCGGCGTGGTCGACGACGACGGAGGCGGTGCTGCCGCTGCTGCCAGTGCCGCTGCTGCCAGTGCTGCCGCGGCCGCTGCTGCCAGTGCCGCCGCTGCCGCTGCCGCCGCCGCTGCAGTAAGAGACGGTGACGGCGTGGTTCCCGATGCAGGAAGCGAAGCCCCTCATTGGTGAGGTTTGGTGAGGAGGAAGAGATCGGAGGCAACGTCCTTGTTCAAAAAGGAGAAAAACCTCGAATAATAAAGTTGTGAGGGGTCCAATTGAAAGTGGCCCGATTACATGTTTTATAATTTTTAATTTAGAATTTGGATAAATTGAGGATAATATTTTTTCTTTTTTCCCATCTAATTATCATCATTCAATTAAAATTATATATATATATATATATATATATATATATATATATTTTGATACGGAGCATGTTGGTGGGGTCAGTAAAATGATGTGATTAGAGGTCTTTACCTCGGGGGGTCAGGAGTCAAGCTTATGTGGAGATCAGTGGGTCAGCAGTCAAACTTACGTGGAGGTAAGAAGTCCAGCCTTCGTGGCTGGTCAGGAGCTAAGCTTATGTGGAGGTCAGAAGTCCAACCTTCGTGGCTAATCAAGAGTCAAGCTTACGTGGAGGTCAGAAGTCCAGCCTTCGTGGCTGGTCAGGAGTCAAGCTTACGTGGAGGTCAGAAGTCCAGCCTTAGTGGTTGGTCAGAAGTCAAGCTTACATGAACAGGATCAAAGTCTCAGTTGACGAGGCAAGGCGGACAATAATCAGCCTAAATAATGATCAGAAAGTGGACCCACGGACCAGGTATAGCTGAGAACTGGAGGCACGGGCCGACTCTAGTTGAAGGATGGATCCCCAAGCCGGGTAAGGCTGAGTAGTAGGTCCACAGGCCGGGTAAAGGCGCAAAAGGAAAGGCTTGGGGTGAAACAGTAAACAGATACGAGTGGGGAAACAGATCGGTCGAGCAGGTCGGAACGCGCAAGTCATGGATAACGATAAACAGATACAGGTTGGGAAACAGACCGATCAAGCAGGTCGGAACGCGCAAGCCATGGATAACGATAAACAAATACAGGTTGGGAAACAGACCGGTCGAGCAGGTTGGAACATGCAAGCCATAGATAACAGTAAATAGATACAGGTCGGGAAACAGACCGATCGAGCAGGTCAGAACGCGCAAGCCATGAATAACGATAAACAAATACAGGTTGGGAAACAGACTGGTCGAGCAGGTCGGAACATGCAAGCCATGGATAACAGTAAATATATACAGGTCGGGAAACAGACCGGTCGAGCAGGTCGGAATGCGCAAGCCATGGATAACGATAAACAGATACAGGTTGGGAAACAGACCGGTCGAGCAGGTCGGAACATGCAAGTCATGGATAATAACAGTAAATAGATACAGGTCGGGAAACAGACCGGTCGAGCAGGTCGGAACGTGCAAGTCATGGATAACAATAGATAAATACAGGTCAGGAAACAGACCGGTCGAGCAGGTCGGAACGTGTTAGCCATGGATAACAGTAAATAGATACAGGTCGAGAAATAGACCGGTCGAGCAGGTCGGAACATGCAAGTCATAAATAAAACTAAACAGAAGCAGGTTAGGATACAAGTCGATAATAGTAAAAGTAAGTCAAGATACAGACCCAGCATCCAGGCATTACAAGACAAACGGGGCAAAGAATCGTAACCGCTCGTCAGAGAATGTTAGAGAATAATTCATGTGTCAGGGAATATGCTAACAGTCGGGGCTCATTCCCACTTTGATTCTGTCACCAGCCTATCAGGAGAAGCCATGTGTCATTCACCGCCAGACAAAGTCTGACAGCCGACATTCCCTGACACTTGCCAGGTTCCAGAAGCATTAGTGGCAGTATAAAAAGGGATGCTTTGTCCCTTATGCAGGTACGCTCACTTGTCATTTCTCACTAGTCTTTTACCTTTCATCCTTTCTCTGTCTTTTCTGGGGAAAAAATACTTGACTTGAGCGTCGGAGGGCCTGACCCGAGGACTTTTTCCCTGGTTTCTAGTCTCTAACGACTGGTGGGCTCGTCTGAGTATGCGCAGAGTAGCAACGTCATCGTCCTGGTCATTCTCCTTTGTCAGCCGCTCGTGCCAACCTTTCTGGAGGGTTATTAGGTAGATTCAACGTCTCGGCGACTTTCCGTCAACTTCCTGTACACCAAGGCCCACCTTCATCCGACTCAGCTTCCGGACGGGATCATATATATATATATATATATATAATTTAATCAAGTATTTTGGTGAAAATAAAAATGAAAATTTATGGTGTAAAATTTTTTTGAACGGAATATTTATTCTTTTAATTGTTTACTTATTCTAAATAATGGATAGACGAAAATTTAAAAAAAAAAATCCATCCGTGGATTCTTTTTTTTGATATCTTTTTGTGTGTTCAAATTGGACGAAATGAATTTTCCTTCCTCCTTCGTCTTATATCATGGAGCTCATGACTGCGAGAGGCAGCTCACGACAGTGGGCAGTCTCGCACGAGATCGCCTTGCCCGTGATTACTGTGTATGGTCATCGAACGACCGCGAGCCTTGGGCAACCTCACTCGCGGGCTTGACTGACCTTGCGATCGACCGTCGATGACTTCACTCATCTCCATGAGCTTCTCTCGCCTTTGCTCTTTTCCTTTTCTCTTTATTTTTTTTCTAACGATTTTTTTTTCACCTTGAATTTCTTTTCTTTCCCAATCCACACTAATGTAGCTAAGGTAAACACGGTCGGGTCATTGCCCTATTAGGACTTTGTACACCAGCAAAAAATAACTCGGTCGAGTCCTCGCCCTAACTGATGCAAAACCAACCCCAGTGAGGCTGCCACTTGGAAAGCAACATGAGGCTAACGACTAGATAGTACTAGGAATACATACCAACATCGTGCAGTTGGCCGGTGGACATCGACGGTGTCTCACTCGTGTAGTTGTCAACGTGATCCACTCAAGGCTTGCGTGGTAGTCTACGTGGACCTTCTTCCTCTGTGACTATCTAAGGTTCTATGAAGATAAGCGAAGGTATGATCTTCTTTTCTCACGCAAAGGCAACTCTCTCAGTCTTCTCGAGCTCTTTCGCTCTCTTGCGCATGCACGCGAGACTCACTTCAGCCTGCCATTGACTTGATCATCTGAGGAGTCATGCCGATAACGTTGTCCTCGACTAATGTGCTTCGATTTGCAAGAGCCTGACAACAAAGACACTAGAGACCTGCGTGTTAGTATTAGCCCTAATACTAATTATGAGATGATTATAAATGACTCATTTTATATCATATATCATTATTATTAAAAGGAAAAGTTTGTTATTATATTTATTTCAGTTCAGTGCCGATTGAATAAGTATAATAATGTCCTTGAGTAGTAAGTTCTTATCTACAACATATCAATTAGTTGAATTGATAGTGAGATATGTAGATATATATAGAACACTACTGTAAACTATTCCTAGTCAAGCATTAATATATAAGGACAATATTAATGCACTAAGACTAATATGTAGGTCAACGGATGACTTAATCTCACAAATCATGGATATGAGATATCAGGTTGACACATGAGTACATATATTAGAGAATATATACTGAATGGTCCATCATGAGAATGTTTCATGGATCGTCATATGAGTATCATAAACATTCTCATGTGACTATTGGTATGAATAGTCCTTAGACTTGAAGTCACTACGATTCCCTACATAAGTAGTTGTATACTTTGGTATCGTCAAACGTCACCCATAACAGGGTGGACTATAAAGTCGATCACTGTGTATACAATGAATTATGCGGAGGGATGTGAGTGATGTAAATGGGATCTATCCCTTCCATATGACGGAAGCGATATCTATGAGCCCCTTGATTAGTAGGACACAAGAAAGTATGGGCATGTGTAAATAAGTTAATATGAGATATTGAGCTTATTTGATTAAGTGTGTCAACTTGGAGATCAAGAAACACAAAGATTGATAAGAGGATGACACGGTCTATGCCTCATTGATCAATCTAGATATCAAGGATAGAGGGACCAAGTCATACAAGATAATAGCCACGGACAAGTTAGGTCGGATCTCGACTTTCTTGTCACTTGGGTAGTAATGATGCCTTACTAGATGTCACACATTGCTTATGTATCTAAATGTTGATTTGGGTACATTGGTAATGTTACGAGAACCTATTGGGTCACACACAAAGAACAAGTAGATTTGAACATGAGTTCATATGATGAATCATTGGATTAAGTCTAATCCGAATTGGATTTATTGAGTTAGACTCAATTGGATCTAATTATTGGATCAAGTTCAATTCAAACTAGACTTGAGGAAATCAATTCAAATTAATGAAATAGTGATTCATTGAATTTGAATTGCATGAGAATTAATTGAGTAAGACTTGATTGAATTAGACTTGAGTTAGACTCAAGTGAGTTAGACTCAAGTGAGTTATACTTGAGTTAGATTCAAGTGAGTTATACTTGAGTTAGACTTAAGTGAGGATAAATGAGAAGACATTCATTGAATTTTCGAAATTCAATGAATCATTATATTCAATTTTAGAAATTGAATGAAAAATGAGGAGTTTCAAAATGACCCTTAATGGAGAGTGAATACTCATTAAGGCTCATTAATGGAATTAATGACATTAAGTATTTTCATTGGATGAAAAATACTTAAGCCATTTTACTCTCATTTTTCCTCACTTTTCATTATCCTTCCTCTTCTTCTTCCTCTCTTGGTCGAAATCACTCTTGGTTGCTTGCACAACCATAAGTATTTTTCTTCTCCATCTTTGTGAGTTTGTGAGACAAACGAAGGAACACTTGTTCGTGTGAATACCGAAAGAGGCACGGATGCTTGATCGTGCTGAGATCCGAACCGTCGGGAGATCGTGTGCACACTACAAAGGTAAAATCTCTCATGCTATGTTAGAAATCTTAGTATATGTAAAAATTTCTCTTTCCCTTCGCATGGATCTTCTTGAGGAAATATGTTTTTCCGCTACGCGTTTGCGTGTTTAGCAACATATTTGCTTATACTACGCCACCGCAGCCAAGGATGGACCTACCTTTTTGGTAACCTTAGTTCCAAATATAGTTGTTGGTTGGTTATTTTGGTAAATTACAACTTTTCACCATTAAAGTGCACGGCGAAGTAAAATTTTATGTTGATATTACCGATTCCAGGCCCAAAGCAACCAAGAAATAATATAAATGTATACCTAGAGTTGGCCCCTTTTGGAGGATTTGAAAGAGTTGTGTGACATAGGTATAGAGGCTTATGATGTATTTAGCTAGTCAATGTTCAATCTTAAGGCTACTTTAATGTGGATGGTTAATGATTTTTAGCTTATGGAAATCTAGCTAGATGTGCCACAAAAGGAAAAGTTGGTTGCCCAATATGTGGTGAAGATATATATTCAACATGGCTTAAGTACAATAGCTAGTTTGCATACTTGGGTCATAGTGTAAGACCGTTGGGCCGGCTAGAAGGGTTGGTAAATAACCTGTCAATTAAAAACAACCCTTCCTCGAACGATTAAGCTAATACTTGTAAAATGAATTAAGCAGATAAATAAAAGCATAAAAGAAAAGACGAGACACCAGATGTTTACTTGGTTACAACCGATGTGGTTGTTAATCTAAGGAAGATTAAGCTCAAAAACTCCTTCAGGCGGAGAAGCCTCTTACAGCGTTTAGGCACAGAAAACAGAAGCTTAACTACAACTAAAGCATACAAGTGTTTGGAAATAGAATGATCGTGATTATTGAAAAGCTTCTGGACCAAGGCTATATTTATAGCCTTGATCGGGACGCCTGGATGAGTTCCGGGCGCCCTGGGGGGGATAAAATTTATCCCCCAACGGTTGGATCGAGTCAAAGCTCGATCCTGTGAAAAAGTCCCTTCCGGGCGCCCCGGAGCCAAAAGTCAACCCAGTTGACTTTTGGTCCGTGCTCTCTTCTCTGGTTCAGCTCGCCTCTGGTCCGGGTCTTTCTGCTCCGGCTCCGCTTGCTTGGGTGATCTCTGACATCCGGAATAGGGCTCACCCGAACCCATCTTCCGGTCTTCTCGAGCGTGCTTCCCTCCGGCTTCTCGTCCCTCGGAATTACCGCGTGTCCCTTCTCGTCCACCAGCGTACTCATCCGCAGACTTCGTCCCTCGGTCGCACCCCATGCCGACCTTCGCGCTAGCTGCGTCTCTTGCTCCCCGAGCAATCTTCCGCTCCAGCTTTCGTACCTTGGAACCACCGCGCGCACTTCCTTCTCGTCCGCCGGTGTACTCTTCCGCAGCACCTCGTCCCTCGGACGCACCGCGTGCCGTCCTTCTCGCTAGCTGCGTCTTCCGCTCGAGTACCTGTGCTCCTAAGCTCCTGCACACTTAGACACAAGGTTAAATACAACGCAGGACCTAACTTAACTTGTTGATCACACCAAAACAACCTTGGGGTTCCAACATATAGGAGATTTCCTGCTCTTGATCTTCTATTTCATTAGAAAAAGAAGTGGTTTGATGGGAAAAAAGAGAAAAAAAGGAAAACCTAGACCTTTAACTGGGCAAAAAATTCTTATTACAGTGAAAGACATTGAAAATGATTGAGGTAAAAAAAAAAGGCAAACTATCAAAATTGTAATAAAATTATCTCTTTGTTATTTGTAAAATTCCCAAGAAAAAAAAATAGACAACCTAAATTTCTTATTTTATCAAAAGTTATCTTGTGTTATTTGCATAAAGAAATAGAAGAGTGCCCACCTGAATTTTACAACACAATTAACATTCCTGATGATGCAATTAGTCTTGTATTTGGTAAGGAAGCTCGAAGTAGAGTGCGTGGAATGAGCTTTGGAATTACACTATCAAAAGTTGGAGCTTCTGTGCAACAAAATAGAATTGTTAAATGCCTTGAAAGTACAATGAAATGAGGTCATGTTTTTTTTTTTCAAAATATAAGCCAACAAAATAAGCAAGAATAGATTAGTAAATAAGAGCATAAGATGAAATATGGAAGAGTTTGTCATCATGACATCATTTGTCTTAATTACTTTGAGTTTTTGTGTTCTTGTTAGTAAAATTATCTTATGATGATATTACTTGACACAATTTGTTTGTAAAATTAGGTTACTAGTGGTGGCAATGGTAGTAGTATCAGAAATGATGTTGGTGGTGGTAGTGATATCAATCGCGGGAAAAAAGTGGTAATGTTGATAATGTTAACCAACCTCTAACTATAACTCTGGTAATTATTTTGAAATTATGTGTGTTCTAAATTATAAATTTGTTATAAAATTAGACATGATAGAATTAATAACTTTGTATTGTTATACAATCAAAAGTGAAGATTGTGAGTCATGGAGATATCGGTGTTAATACCAAATGTAGGTTACTTCATTGATGAGTTGATAGAGTTGTTGCAGAAAATTGAATTGCATCCACAAATCCAAAAGTAAAAGTATATCAACACTTCTTGATAGATCTTGTTGGAAAGTTTGGGTTGATAAAGTTTTTTTTGGAGAAGGTGGACTTAATTCGACCAAATGATGAAATACTTTTTCTCGAGAATGTAATAGGAAGTCGAGTCGCATGGTTTTCTAAGTTTATAGTTTTGTATGATTTATACAAATTCTACTTATTTTAAAGTTATACTCTTTTGTAGAAAAGAAATTATGTTACTAAGTTAATTTTTTGTTACTAGTTTGGATTGTTTTACTTAAGTGTGATGTTTATGGTTAAATGTGATATTATAATTATTTGAGTTTTGATTTTATAATTGTGTGCATGTGGTATTATAATTTGTGTGTGGTATTCGTGTTGGTACAGTTATCACTAATAATCAAACTCAAATTTTAATAAATAACAAAAGGTTAAAGTTAGATATTTTGTGTTATAATTTGTTTACCAAGTATACAAGATTAAAAGACTTGATAGGACCTGACACCAAGCTGAAGTCTAATTAGGTATAGAGGATCTGATAACTAGCAGGAAGCCTAGATATGTTGATATTTGGTAGGAAGTTCAATTGAGTTTGCAGGACCTGACAATTACCTGAAGTCTAGATGGGACATCTGGCAGGAAGAACTGGTAGGTCAAGAGATCAAAGCCAAGTAAGTCTGCA
The DNA here is from genome assembly GCF_018446385.1 of Zingiber officinale. Lineage (NCBI taxonomy): Eukaryota > Viridiplantae > Streptophyta > Magnoliopsida > Zingiberales > Zingiberaceae > Zingiber > Zingiber officinale. The sequence continues at coordinate 135,972,602 of NC_056002.1, forward strand.
ATTGATAAGTGAAGGAAAGCACACGAGGAGAAAAACCCAGTGACGTATTCCTCATTAAGGGAGTAGTAGGAGTCACTCCGACCTAGGGCTTCAATGAAATCCAAAGTTAGGACTAGACAATCTCGACACTGTCTAAATGTTTAATACTTATATTTTATATTATGTCTATTATTCTAACTCTGTGATGCAGGAAATCAAAGTAGGAGTTAGGGCATTCAAGCATTCGGAAGGTATCTAGGCGCTGATAGGTGCCGACGACCAAATAGATATAGGCGCCCAGAATGGCCTAAATCCAGCCACGCTAGCAGCTGAGTTGGCACACTCTGTTTGGCCGAAACACGTTAGGTTCCAGGAGCTCGAGAATAGTCAAGCACACGGGAAGGGATAGAGGCAACTTGGAAAGAGCTTCGTTGAGGTGCAGTCACATTAGCAACCTAGGCTCCCAGAAGGGATCCAAGCGCCCGAAGATGGATAATCTTAGCGATGAAGGTGGATTGGATAGGTATCAATGGAGGCTCCCAGGGGTGGTCCAGACACCTGGATAGGCCTATAAAAGGGGGTTCGACCTGCACTTTAGAATCATCATTCCCTACGACTTTCGCACTCACATGTTGTTCCAAGAAGCTCTCTACGACACTAAAACACTGCTCTAACAACCAACGCTTAAGCTACTACTCTACTTTGTTGTCGATATAATTTGTTTATTATCTTGTACTTAAATCTTTGTATTCTTATCGATCTTATAGTGAATTACCAATGAAAACACTCAGCAAGTGCAAACCTTAGAGTAGAAGTCGTTGAAGGCTTCGAACTAAGTAAAAACAAAGATGTTAGCTTTATTTCTCTTTTTCTTATTTCCATTTTAATTTAACTCTTATTTTATGAAAATGTTAAAAAGCGACCCACGCTATTCACTCCCCTCTCTAGTGCTTTCTGATCCTACAATTGATATCAGAATAGAGACACTCTGAATTTTTGCAACCACCGTTTCCAGCATCTTTTTTCATTTTTTTATTGTCAATTAGAATCAATGCAATCACCCCTTTTGATCTTTTTTTTTCACTCGTGGTTTTTTCGCTTCTTTAAGTTGGTGCAACACCACTCGAGTTAATTAGGTTTTCACATTATTCTTCTTCCACACTGCTAATCCAAGACCTAGTCTTGTTTTTTTTTATAAGTGTTGATCTTGTTGGTACCTTGATGTCCTGATATAGGGGGTGAATAACTGATCACCCACGATATTCGCTTCCTACAACTTGTTAGTGCACAGCGAAATATAAAAATAAAACCAACAAGTAGAAAGATAAACCTATAAGACAATAAATAAGAAAACAAATCAATACATTAGTGGTTCAAAGATTTAAATTTTGTTTTAATTATATGACTATTTCCTTTGAATAGTTGATCATTTTTAATTAATGATTATGATTTAATAATTATTATTATTCAAACTATAAATAGAGCTCATTTTTATTATCTTCACATCATTTTATTTATTTCTATATTTGAATTTTAAATTTTTGATGGTTTTTAACCTTAATTATCTAATTCTAATGGAAAGAGGTTGTAAAAAAAATATTGAGTATGATTTGTTATTGTATTGATAATTTTTGGACAATTCAAAAATGTTTATTAGAATATGGAATTGATGAAGTATACATCTTTCACAATATATTTCAATTATTATATTTAATTTTAAAAAAATATGAATTATTTTTAAAAATATTTGTAATATCATTTGATAAAGGTAATTCTAATATTATATAAAATATTAAAAATAATTTATATGGAATTTATTAAAATTATAGTTTGAATTATTGATTAGAAATTAATATTTTTGAAACATAATATTCAATAGTAATTTAAAATTAACAAAAAAAATAATTTTTATTAATAGAACGCAAGAAAGATTCACTAAAATTTTAAAATTTTAAATATGAATTTAAAAATTATTTTATGAGTTAGTTTTTTTTATTGGTAATAGTTATCCAATTAGATCAATTAGATCGATTAGGCCGTTCTCATATAAGTTTCTCATCAGTCATCAGAATAAATTAGAAAACGTTCTAGTTGATAATTTATTAATCTAATATTTTTAAATCAATTATTCATTAAAAAAATTATTCATGAATCCACCTAAGCTAAAAAGATTTTTTCAGAGAAGATTAATAAAATTAAAAAAAAAAAAAATCTGATTTGTCCGATCTCAACAGTTATGCTACAACCGTTAGATATTTTTTAAATAAATTATATATACATTTATAAATTAATATATATTCATAAATTATATATAAATTTATAATTGATAACCAGTTGATTACAACCGTTTAATTTTGTATATAAATATATGTTTTTAAGTATTTTTTTAAAAAATAATAATATTCTTGAACCATTTTGAATCAATAATTTTGAATCCTGAATCGTAATTATAATTACCCGAAAGATTAAAATTAAGGGATGATATGCTAGAACTTACCTAATAAGCGATTTCTAATCATTATTTTAAACACTGGTGATAAATATGTATGTTTTTTTTTATATTTTAATCATTTATATCAATCATGAGTAATCATTCATAATTTACTTTCTCCTTATAGATCTAAATATAGATGAGTAAAAGTACTTAAGACGAACAAATTATTTTTTACCATGTGATTTAAACAGATGGATTTCAACTTTTGAATGTCGTCCCGTCGAACTTAGATACGGTGGAAGTATACTAGAGCCCAGAGACGGGGACGGGGGTTGCGAAGAATTAGGCATCAAAAATAATAAAGGATTCGAGAAGGAGCAACAAACGGATTCAAATAAGGAAAGAGCAAAGAAGCTTACAAAAAATGATCGTCGGAGAAGAAGAAGAGATCAAGCGTCGCAGAGAAGGCTCGAAGATGAAAGCTCAAGCAATGAAGACGACGGCGACGCGAAGTAAGGTTTATAAACTTCACGGTCGATCACCTTGAGTCGTTCGGTCCAGGGTCCGAAAAATCAGGAGAAGATCCAGCCGTAGAATTTGAAAAGACATCTGTCACATATCACCAGTAGATATCCATCTATCATGTCAAACGTGCGGCGGTAGAAAGTGGGGCACGTGGCATTCAGTTATCGGAAGATATTAATGAGACTTAATTAAAAGGTATGGCCACGTGCTAGGTCATAATGATAAAAAATTTACACAGTATTCAATAAATTTGAATAACGTCAACTACTATAAAAGGACGCTCATCCGAGAGAGTACAAGGAAAGGAGAAATTTTGTCAAGTATTGTCGCTCATCGTTCAACATAAAGAGTGGATTATCAATGACAAAGTAAGTCATGAATATAGAGTAAAGGAAGAAATTATAATTTCGATAGTAAATAATTATAATGATCAAATTTGAAAAAAAAATATAGGGAATCATTTAAAAAGGAAATAAGGTATTTTATGATAGCATAAGCATCTTACTAGAATTGAAAGAATATATTTTTTTTTTTTCATGCACTCTATTTTTTTTCCTTTATTTTCTCTCTATTTTTTTCATTTTTTTTTTTGCTCTCTGATTTTTTTTCCTGCTTTTTTTTTTCTAACAAAACGGAGAACGGAGAATGGAGAAGGACAAAAACACAAAAAAGAGAAAAAAAATGAAAAGATGAATAAAATGAACAAATAATAACTCTGCGTTACTATGAGTGATGTTGCTAATGTTATTATCGATGATGAAAAAAAAGTTGTTGATAAAAGGAGAAGAAAAGTTATTATTGTCGCCGTCGAAGTTGTGGTACTGTAGACAATGATATCAAATCAATATATAAAAATTTCTGTAGTTATTTGTAATACAAATTTAGAAGAAGAAAATTAGAAGAAAAAGAAGATGACTCTGATATTATATTGAAACTAATAAATATATTAGAGGAAAAAAATATAATAGAAAACAACTCTATTTGATCTTAATTATGATATCAAATATAATAAATCTTAGTTAATTAAAATCAATTCAAGATTATTTACATTATTATCAGTATACTCCCTTCAATCCTAAAAATTCTTTAATATCTAACTAATTAGTAGGCCAAATATTGTTTTTTTTGTTTGTTTGTTATGTCAATAGATATATGAAATCTCCACGGAAGCCTCACTTGGAAGTTGCATAGGAGATTTTAAAATATATAAATTCAACATTAGGCTTGTGCTTATTTTTCAAAAAGAAGATTAGTAGTTCCTTAATTGATTGATTTCACAGTTGCCAACCTTGGTAGAGATTTAGATGATAGAAAAACTACAGCAGGTTGTCTTCCTATATAGTTAAAAATAAAATAAAATTTTGTGTCATTATCAACTACGCAGAGTACAAAACTGATACACTTGCTGCTCAATAATGTATATGACTACAAAAACTTACTGAAAATCTACATGTTTGTATACATAAGCCAATTGTAATTTTTGGAGACCACTAGATCAGTGCTATCAAACTAGTAAATAATCTCATATATATATGTGACTAAACATATTTAGCTTGACCATCACTCACAGAAATCAACTTGGAAATATAACAGAAGCAATCTACTTGGAAATATAACTCCATTTTGTCACAGACACAAGCAATCTACTTAAAACTACAAGGATTAAATGATTTTTAATTTTTTTTTCATAGTTTCTGGTTGTCTTTTTTTCATTTCAGAATCTTGGGTCATAATCCTTTTGACACTTGGGAATAACAAAAAGACCAAAACAGAAGCAAAACTCGAACAACACATGCTAAAACTTGTCTAATTTTGGAGGGACGTGATTAATTGTCACCATCAGACAGTTACCCTTTAATTTATCACGATTAAAATTAAGCTAATTTCTCCACCGCATTTAGGAATTTCTTAACAGCGCAGCGACAAATGTCCAAATCCAAACCATCAACTTCAGGTGCCACGTCCGCCGCGTTCCCGCGCCGGTCACAAATCTCTCGACGCGTGTCGGCCGACTTTCCTACCCCGAAGCTTCCGTGTGCTTTCGCGCCACGAGGTGCCGACGATCAGCTTGGAATCTGCTGCTAGCGCCCCACTAGTTTAATTTTGTCCGGAGAGGTTGAAGGCTTCAATCAAATAAAAATAAAATTAATATTTAAAATTTTTTTTATTTTAATATTATTGGAATGAGTTACTATTGAAACTTAAAAAGTTAATTGATTTATTTTAATATTTAAAATATCCTCAATGTGTCAGAGTATATCTTCTTCTATATCTTAGCTATCTAATATTTGATCTGATTGATCGGATTTTCCCAACTCGATCTATATATTCAAGTCTGATTCTCTGAGTATGCAAACTCTCAGTTAGCTCTTGAGCGATATCATCACAGCTCCCCCTGTCCCTCAAAACTTAAGTCAGATGTTATACCTAACAGATTATCCCGAACTGCCCCTAGTCATATCCGGGCTGGACAGAAGGTGCTAGACGACAACAAGGTTAAAGATTTGTAACTGCCTGTTAAAAAATAACTGCTCTATGTTAGAGAATATTCCAAGAGTCGGCTATCATCTGTGATTGGAACCTTCTTCCATCCCATAGAAGGATGCTACGCGTCCTCCATCACCCTACAAGGACTGATACCCGATATTCTCTGACATCGTTCAAGTTCCAGAGGTACGCACGGTCATATAAAAAGGGAGGTGCTCTCCCTTGAGTAGGTACGCGCACTTCTGCTTTCGTTTTCTACTGTTCTTTTTCCTTCGTGCACCTTTTCTTCTGAGGGAAAAGTACCTGACTTGAGTGTCGGAGGGCCTGCTCCGGGGACTTATTCCTTGATTTCTGGACTCTAACGTTCTGTGTGCTTGTTTGAGTGTACACAGAGCTCAAATTCCGTCGGCTCAGTCATCATTGTCCGTCAGCGCCACGTGGGGGTCCGTTCCTGTGGGCACATACGAGAAGGGTGTCATAGTCGCCTCTCTGTCGACACCAGCGACAACTCATCTGGTCTTCGTCTAACTCAGATTCTTAATAGGATCAATGGAAAAGGAGAAATACATAGGGTTGTAAACGAGCCGAGCCGAGCCAAGTCGAGCTTTTGGAATGTTCAAGCTTGTTTGATAAGGTAACCGAGCCGAGCTTAAAATGGATCAAGCTTTTGAAATAATTGTTCAAGTTTGACTTGGTTTATTTTTTATGAGCTTGAGTTTGTTTGAAGCTTGACTTGAGCTTGATTTGTTTAGATGTTAACGAGCTTTCAATTCGAGCTTAGCTTGAGCTTGATTCGAGCTTAGCTTGAGCTTGGTTCAAGCTTGGTTTATTTAGATGTTATCGAACTCTCAATTCAAGTTTATTTGATTGTTTGAAAACTTTAGTTATTTGATTGGTTATTGAGCTTGATAATTTAAACTTATTTGTTTATTTTATTTTATTATTTATTTAGCATATTGAAAAGAGTTTTATTAATGAATATTATTCGTGAACATTGTTGACAAATGTTAACGAGCTGAACACATATGTGTTCAAGCTGTTTGTTTAGTTTAACGAGTTGTTCAAACTTGTTTATTTAATTAATCTTGTGTATATTAAACGAACATAAACAAGCTCTTACCAAGCTGAACACCAAGCTTATTCACGAACGCTTGATTCATTTACAGTCCTAGAAATACATACTCAATCTGAGACCTTCCCTAGGTTTGAAAGATAAAGACCATACTCAAATTGAGACATGATCTAGGTCTGAGAAAGGAAGGTCGAGTCGACCTTGATGGAAAGAAGGAATACATACTCAATTTGAGATCTAGCCTATGTTTAGGAAAGGAAGGTTGAGTCGACCCTTTGATGAAAAAGGAGGAATACATACTCAATCCGAAACCTAGCCAAAGTCTAGGAGAGGAAGGCGAGTTAACCCCTTAATGAAAAGGGGGAAGAATATCAATCCCAAGACCGGTCTAAATCTGGGAGAGATAAGTACCTGAAAGTTCTTTGAAGCAATTTATGATAAAGAGATGATTTACCTAAGGTAAGGTGTTCAACTCACAAAGGTCAAAGAGAACCATTATCAAACATTCAAACAAACACATTACATAGATGAAAATTTCGTTAGCACATATTCTTATATCTTTGTATATAGTGGCAAAAGGTGATATCGTTCGCCCCCAGCACACCACGCCCAAAGTCTTCACGAGGAAGGTAAATCATGGTAGCTGGAGAAGTTAGTGCGTAGCGGGAAGAGGTGCACAGGGACAAGAGAATTACGCCCTGACTATCCCACGATTCGAACCCATGCTCCCAAATGACAAGCTTTTACGCACTAATCGCTCTAGATAACCCCGTAGAACTTCTTATATCTTTGTATATAGGACTAATAGATGATGAAAGAACCTTCTACATTTCAAGAAACAAAAAGAAACAACGAATGAATGAGAGCTTGTCATGGATGTCGAAATAGATGCTCCTAATACAAATCAAATTTGGAGTCTTTTTCCCCAGTTCTTGCATTAGTTGCATAAGGATTTTCTCAAAAAAATTAATAAAGTTTAAAATTATTGACTATTAATTTAATTGTATATATATTAATCCAATTAATACAAAGTAATTGGATATGGCTGCAAAAATGTACCGAAGATCTATGTATATTCTTATACATGTCAATTGTAATAACAGAAAAGACCAAGAAAAGAAGCAAACTCGAACCACACACGTTAAAACTTTGTCGAATCTTGGATTGGAGGGGTGTGATTAATTTCCAGTCAATCCCAGCATCACTATCATGATTAGAAAAAAAAAATACGTAGCCAAATTGATCACTAGCTATAGAGTTATAGCCGAACTGATTTATAAAAATACCCTCTTATATAATATTGATACGGTACATGATGGTGGGATCGGACAACAGACATGGTTGGAAGTCAAGTCCTCGGGGCGGTCAGAAGTCAAGCCCACGAGGCAGTGAAAAGTCAAGCTCGTGTGACGGTCAGAAGTCAAGCCTACATGGTGGTCAGGAGTCCGGCTTACGTGGAGGTCAAAAGTTCAGCCTACGTGGCGTTCAAAGGGCCAGGTTACAGGATGGTCTGGGTCGGGCCTAGTTCAGGGCACATGGACCAACACATACAGGTCGGAATATGCAAACCAAGGATCACAGGTCAGGACTTATAGCCTTGCGGCACATGGACCAACGCATACAGGTCGAAATATGCGAACCAAGGATTACGGAGTAGGATTTACAAACTGGCGGAGCAGGATAATCGGACTGAGGCGTACAGGTCGGGAAACACAGACCAAGGCGTACATGTCGGGTTAAGCGGAATCAGAGTATGGCGTACAGGTCGGGACAGACGGAATCGAACTAAGGCGTACAGGTCAGGTTAAGCGAAATCAGACTATGGCGTGCAGGTCGGGACAGACGGAATCGGACTGAGGCGTACAGGTCGGGATAGACGGAATCAGGACGCACAGGTCGGGACAGACAGAATCGAACTGAGGCGTACAGGTCGGGTTAAGCGGAATCAGACTATGGTGTACAAGTCGGGACAGACGGAATCGGACTGAGGCATACGTGTCGGGACAGACGGAATCGGATTGAGACGTACAGGTGAGGATTCAGGATAAGCGGAATCAGACTATGGCGTACAGGTCGGGACAGACGGAATCGGACTAAGGCGTACAAGTCGGGTTAAGGGGAATCAGACTATGGCATACAGGTCGGGACAGACGGAATCGGACTGAGGCGTACAGGTCGGGTTAAGGGGAATCAGACTATGGTATACAGGTCGGGACAGACAGAATCAGACTGAGACGTACAGGTCAGGATTTAGGATAAGTGGAACCGGACTAAGGCATACAAGTCACGATACAAGGTAAGACAGGTCAGACACGATACAAGGTAAGGCAGGTCAGGAGTTCACAAGATAAGACACACAAGATAGGGTTGAATGTACAGATCTGGATTTACAAAACAGCTACGAAACAACAAATACAGGTTAGCTACAGGTCTGTGCCCACAGGTCGAGGTCGGCAAGTACGAAGACCTAGCCTAGGAATAATGAACTTGAAGAGGTCATGCACTACACGACAATCAAATAAGGGAATCGTAACCACCCGTCAGAGAATAATCACAGCGTGTCATGGAATATGCTAACGGTCTAGGGCTCGTTGCCCCCCTCGATTCTTCGTTCGACCTATAAGAGGATGCCCCGTGTCAATCACCGCCAGACAAAACCTGACACCCGACATTCCCTGACATTCGTCAGACTCTAAAAACACCCACAGCAGTATAAAAAGGGAGGCTTCGTCTTTACGCAGGTACGCTCACTCGTCTTTTACTTTTCGTGCTTTCACTGTGCTTATAGGGAGAAAGTACCTAACTTGAGCGTCGAAGGGCCTGACTCGGGGACTTTTTCCCTGGTTCTTGGTCTCTAACACAGAGGCGGCTTATCTGAGTGTGCGCAGGGTCCTTACTTCATCATCTCCGTCATCACCCCCACGTCATCTGCTTGTGTAAGCCCTTCCGGCGGGTGCCATACCGACCAGGCTTCGCAACGACCTTCTGTCAACCTCGAGGACAGCGCGGCCCGCCTTCATCCGACTTAGCTTCCGGACGGGATCAAATATGACTATGGCATTTGTAAGAATATAAATGAGTCAAGTCGTTCGTAAATTATTTGGATCTCGATTTAAAAAAAAAATCGTTCGATTAAGCAAACGAGCCGAACTCAAGTCTGTTTTTAAACTCAAAATATAATCACAAGCTAGTTCAAGCTTAACAGTATGTATACTGAGTATAATAATATATTATTAATTATTATAATTAATTATCTTAAATTAGTTCGAACGAAATTCGTTTAATTTTTAAATAAATTTTTTTCGAGCTAAGTTTAAACTGAACTCGAACTATATTTATTTTTTTTTATAAGTCGTATTTAAATTTAAGAACTAAAATTTAAATTGAACTCGAACTAAACTCAAATTAAAAGATAACGAACTGAACTTAAACTTTTTATTATTCGGCTCAATTCAGCTCCGATAGGTGAACCTTTTCCAAAAACGATCACAATTAAAATTAGACTAATTCTCCACCGCATCAATAAATTTCTTCACCCAACCCCGCAACACCATCAATTTCAGGTGCCACATCCGCCGCGTTCCCGGGCCAATCACAAACCTCTCGACGCGTGTCGGCTGACCTCTTACCCCGCCAGCTTCCGTGTCCGTGCGCGCCACGAGGTGATAAGTGCGTCACGTGCCGACGATCAGCTTGGAATCTGCTGCGGTCCCACTTTGCCCGGAGACGTGTTAGGCTTCAATAAAAAAATAATAATAATAATATTTAAAAAAAACACACAGAAAAGATAAATACTAGAAGTGATACGACGATGGAGAGAGGATACGGATTTAACGGTCCGGATAAAAGTTAAAGTCAAGATCATCAGTATTCGGGTGTTAACGGATTTAACATAAAATAATGGAAATAGTTGATCGGGCGATCAGCTCCGAACGATAAGAGATGGATCTGAGCTGATCCTCTTTCGGCTTGGGATGATTCGTATGATTGTCGATATTTGACATAGGGCAATAGGACGTCAAGGGAGATCGACTAACCTGTCCGAATGGAGGAAAGACAGGTACTATAAAACCATTATATAAAGGAGTCACCAAGATCGACAGAGCGGAGGGGTCTCGGTCGAGCGGCTACTCCGCTCCGCCAAACAATGAGACTTAATCGCGGACAGAGCAAAGTCCCGGGCAAACGGCTACCCCTTTCGACCAAACAACGAGATCATTGTAATATCTTTCGACATCCTTTTGGGAGATAATACCGCTGACATGAGGCATGAGCGACGGACAAATCGTACGGCTGAAACTTCTATTGTCGTATCAAGATATACACGGAGGAGGTAAATCATGGGTGGCTACTAACCATTAGTGCAAATAGCCAAGACATGGGGGAGGTTATGATCGGTCATACCAAGTTTCAACCCCAAGACCTCATGTGGCAACACCCCATGCCTTAACCATCGCACCGCCCCGAGGGGACGCGCACGTTACCTACTATGATTTTATATAAAGGGGGTACATAACCAATAGAGATATACGTTATTCTTGAATTCTACTGTTACTATTATTCTCTATTTTTCTCAATATTTCGATAACTAACTTAAGTATCGAAGGACCAATATACTTCTTTCCTGACCCAATACTGACGCACTTTATTTTATAAAATAAATTGAAGCCGCCAACCCTCAATTTTCCAACTCCACACTTTCGGATAGGATAAAAACAGCATCAGATATTTTATATCTAAGATATTCTTTATTTCGTCGTAACATTTTAAATTCGTGTCTAATCATCTGAACTCATTTTAGATTAATTTTAAATCGCTATTTTTTTATTAATTTTAATTAACATTAATTTAAATTTATCAAAATTATTATTATATATTTTTTAAAAAAAATAGATCCATGATCCGGTAATTATTATCTTCTTAAAATATTAATAGAACGTTGTTTTAATTATTAGATAATTAAACTTTTACCTTAAATTTTATATTTTATATTAAAAAAACATCCACATCAGACATCCACATCAGATACCCTACTCATTCCCTAAATATACATTTTATAAATAGTAATTTTTTAAATTTAGGGAATGGAATCCATTCCCTAAACATTAAAATATTATTTCTATCTCCTCCCTTTAATAATATAAAATTTCTCTCCCCTTCCTCTAATAATAAAAAATTTCTCTCTCCTTTATCTCTTTCCTCCATCTAATAATAAAAAATAGGAAGGAAAGAGAAAAATAATAAAAAAAATAAATATATGGTAAATTATAGGGAAACTGATATATTATGTGGTGAAAAATAGATATCTAAATTTAATAAAATAATTTTTTTATTTTAAATTTTAGATTTTGGATGAGGATACTGATGTGGAACGTTATTTTAATTTCTTTAAAATAATTTACCTAATTTAAAACGTCTTTTTAATTATATTTTTTTTAAAAAAAAAATCGGGTTCGGAATTCGGATGCGTGTATCTCTGTCCATACCTCTGTAATCATTGTGGCAGTAGGGCCCTTCAATCGGACTCCAACGGCTCAGTTAGCTCCTCCCCTAGGCCCGGTCCGGTCCTGTCGATTCGGACCGGCGACAGCATGGACCGCTTCATTAATGATTGACTGTTGACGTAATCCCACTGTAGCAAAACGAAGGAAGGAAGCTTCCGGGTTGGCGGCGCGGCCTGATGATCGATGATTGAGTGGGTGGTGGGCTCGACGGGCACGAGCAGTCCTCGATCAGTCAGTGTAGACTCGAGTCCATAGAGATAATAATCCATAGAGATAATAATGGAGAAACGACAGTTTACTTCATCCCAAAGCTTTGGGAGGTGAGTCGAGATGAAGCTCCCCCAGATACGACTCGACTCCCTCCGTTCTTCTTCGCCATTAAATTCAATGGAAGCCACTTCCTTCCTTTCTCACACTTCTCTTCTCCTCTCTTCTTAGTGCAAAAAACACACGTGCTTTAATTAATTTGAGACGGCCGGCCGATGACTCCGACCAAGGCTTCGCCGTCGTCCGCCGCCGCCATCTCGCCCCACTGCTCGCAGCCCAAGAACCCGCGCGGCGGCCAGCCGGAAGGGCCGACGCGCGCTCGTCTTCGCTCGGCATCGTTCCACCACGCGGCGGCGGCGGCGGCGGCGCATCCGGAGCACCGCCAGATGCGGCGGCCGAAGACGCAGCCCGAGCTGCTATGCCGCGGCGCGGCTACGTCGTCGCCGACGAGGGTGCCGGCGAAGGTGCTGGTGAACGTGGCGGTGCAGCGGAGCCTGGGCCCCGTGCAGGTAGTGGCGTCCACGGAGTGGAGCGTCGGCGAGCTGGTGGCCGCCGCGCTGGCGCGCTACGACAGGGAGGGCAGGCGGCCGACGCTGCCGGCCGCCGAACCCTCGGCCTTCGGGCTCCATTACTCCCAGTTCAGCCTCGAATGTAAGGAAAAAAATTAAAATTAAACCTCGATCGATCGTCAAATTCAGCTCGATCCATTCGTTTCGATTTCTCATTGGCTCTAATCGAATTATCAGGTCTGAATCCTGAAGAAAAGCTCATCAATTTAGGATCGAGAAACTTCTTCCTCTGTCTTAAGCCAGAAACAGAGAAATCGAACTCCTCCTCCTCCGGTTCGGGGTCGGCGGCGACGGCTTCTTGCTCGAAGCAAGCCGAGGAGGAATCGAAGATGCGGCCCGCGTGGTTAAGTTTCATGGATTGCTTGCTATAATTAGCAAGAAAACGCGAATTGTAGCTGGCGGTAAAGATTTTCAGATGCGTTCATGTATGGAAAGATTCTACTGCTATAATTAATTAATTAATTAATTAATTTGTTGCTGTTCTTGCAATGATTGGAGAATGAATATTAATTTGAGCCTCTCACATGCCTACTTGAATTTCTTAAGTTTGAAATATTTTTTTAAAATGTATGTAAATTTTTTAAAGAAAGATAATTTTACAACCAAATGCATTTTTTTCAAAAACAAAAAAAAACAAAAAGAATCAACTTGTATTTTTTTTAATATTTTAATTTTTCTTTGCTTATAACTCTAGGATACGTTAAATAATATTAAATTATTTGAGAAAAATCATTTTTAAAAATAAATATATATATTTTATGTGAAATGAGGGAATCTAATCTTCAAAACTAGAGTTTATCTTGCATTGGTTGCGTAGCACAATGTTTTTTTTTATATGATATTATTCTTCGGAGACAGCTAAAATAAATGTCCATTACGATTTTATTAAAAAAATATATAAATTTAATTTTAAAGGGCTAGACGTTCTTACCCGCTTAGTCTAGTGAATATCTTAATCATCTAACTACTTCGTAACCACTTTAACTAATCCAATAATATTGATTCTATATTTCTACTTAACTAGTTCAATTAATTTAACCACCCAATAATTATTTTTTTATTTTTGCCCCGAGCTGCGATGTAGCGGAAGAGTGTCAAGTTGTCATCTAGGCACTCACGATTCAAGTTGTCATTAGTGTAAGGATTTTCCTCCAAATGGAGTATGCAAGCACGGGATGCTAGGCTTCTAAGTTACCACACTGTGAACATTTCACGATTTATCCTAGTTGTCAGTGAGAAACTTTTATAAGGTGAGGCTGGTAGCCCAGGTTCGGTGTTACCTGACTCAACATCTATTTAGTTTTTTTGGCACCATGTGTCTAGTTTATGCCGACTAATTCTAGTAGTGATTAATTAATCTAACCCAACGAAAGCTTTCCATAGGCCATTAAAATAAATCTGGAGGCACTCACAGCAAACAACCATCGACCAAGAGTTCTTAGGTCAACTACATATTAAGAGAAATTCATTCGTTAATTCGTCGAAGTAAAGACTCAATCCTTAAATGTCTACAAAACTAATTAACAAGTCGTATACTTAATGTGGTGCGGTAAGAGACAAACAACTAGAGTTCAATCACACAGGGCACACTAACTGTTGGAAGCAACAATATGTTACCGGAGATTTATAGGGTATTAGTTGAATTTAAATTACATTGAATTAAATTAACTTACAGTCGAGATGACCTGAGTGGATAATCTCAGACTGTCAGCAGAGGCTGATTTTTGCTATGTGCCGAAGAGCGGCAGATCAGACTAAGTCGTTGAACGAGCAGATCGGTTGAGATGCATGCCTGTGTTGCCGAAAGGCCGAGCAAGCTCGACTAGACAAACAGTCGACCAGGCGAGTAGGCAGGCCTAGCTATAGGTCGGTCGGGAGGACACAGGCCGAGTGGTCAGAGAGGCTGGTCAGGCGGTCGAAGAGACCGACCGGACGAGCTGACCGAGACCTAAGATCAACGGCAGCGTTAATGGTCAATTAATGACCATTACTCGCCGAGCAGTGAAACACCCACCGTTTCACTCATCAGCGGTAAAATGTTAGTTGTTTCACTTAGACAAATTTTACCCCGGCCGATCCGGCATTCGATGCGCACAAGTCGTGTTCATATACGAGTCAATATGGTTCAGTGCAATACGAGTCCTAAATTTACACCTCCCCTATGCACCCACACGTGAGAGAGAGCTTCTTCCCATATATTTATTCACATTCTTAATGCATATGAATCAATATAAATCAACCAAAATACTATGAAACTCCTAATGTGAGACTAAAATCTCATTCATAATAAAACTTCTATATATCCTCCTCTGTCTCTTTTCTATTCACATATATTCAACAGTAACTATGATTAATCTATTAGGACACTTCACCAGGCATCTATTGGGACACTTCATCAAGCATCAAGTCAGGAGTCATCGTCCTTTTTGGAATTTGTTTGGCAAGTGGAAGGTGAGATCAGATCGTCTACGTCCAAATCAATTATGGATATCTAGTATTAAAAAATCTATTTGATTTAGTGACTAATAAATTGAGTTAAGTTGGAACTTTTTTCTCTTAACTTTTGTGAAATTAATATATATATATATATATATATATATATATAAAATCTATTTGATTTATTGACTACTAAATTGAGCTAAGTTGAAACTTTTTTCTCTTAGCTTTTGTGAAATATATATATATATATATATATATATATATATATATATATATATATATATATATATATATATATATATATATATATATATATATATATATATATATATATTAAAATTTAAACTAAACTATAAATAATATTAAATTATTTGAGAAAAACCTTTTTAAAAATAAATATATATTTTATGTGAAATGAGGGAATCTAATCTTCAAAACTATAGTTTATCTTGCGTTGGTTGCGCTAGCACAATTTTTTTATATGATTTTATTCTTTCGAGACAACTAAAATAAATATCCATTACGAATTTATTAAAAAATATATATATATTTAATTTTAAAGGGCTAGACATGCTTGCCCACTTAATCTACTGAATATCTTAATCATCTAACTACTTCGTAACCACTTTAACTCATCCAATAATATTGATCATATATTTCTACTGAACTAGTTCAATTAATTTAACCACCCAATATATTTTTTTTATTTTTGCCCATAGACTGCAATGCAATGGAAGAGTATCAAGTTATCACCTATGTACTGACAATTCAATCCCTAATTATGATGCACTTATAAAGATTTTCCTCCAAATGGAGTATACAAGCACGAGATGCTAGGCTTCTAAGTCATCCTGCTGTGAACATTTCATGATTTATCCTAATGGTAAGTGAGAAACTTTCATAAGGCGAGGTTGGTAACCCTAGGTTTGTGTTACTTGACTCAACATCTATTTGGTGTTTTTGGCACCATGTGTCAAGTTATGCCGACTAATCCTGGTGATGACCAACTTAATCCCACGAAAGTTTTTCATCGACCACTAAGATAAATCTGGAAGCACTCGCAGCAAGTGGTCATCAACCAAAAGTTCTTAGGTCAACCACATATTAAGAGAAATTTATTTGTTAATTCACCGAAGCAAAGACTCAATCCTTAATTAAATACCTAAAAAATTAACAAGTCGTATGTTTAATATGGTGTGGTAAGAGATAAACAACTAGAGTTCAATCACACAAGGCATGCTAACTATGATGGACCTATTGGTGAAGCTGGGGCGTCACGTCAAGAGTCATCGTCCTTTTTGAATTTGTTTGGCAAGTGGTAGGTGAGATCAGATGTCTACGTTGAAATTAATCATGGATATCTTGTATAAAAAAATCTATTTGATTTATTGACTACTAAATTGAGTTAAGTTGGAACTTTTTTCTCTTAACTTTTGTGATATATATATTAAAATTTAAGCTAAACTATAAATTCAAACCAAAATTATAAGGTGGACTAAAATGCTCTAGTTTGGATATAGATTTTGGCTCTATTATATTTTATATGGCTTAGACATGGCTCAACTAGTTGGCTAAGCACCCTTATCTCCTTTTGTTGTTTTGAAGTACAAAGTACCCATGTTGACACATCTCAAATTCTTATCTTGGAATGTTAAGGGACTAATAGGTTTACCATGAGATAAGATGTAACAAACTTTGTAATTAAGTATAAGGGTGATGTTATTATGCTAAAAGAAATAAAGGTAGTCTAAGATGAGATTTTTGTAGGACCGTAAATACACTATAGGGGGGGGGGGGGGGAATAGCGTTCGTCGAAAATTATGAATTAAAATGAGTTACGCGACGAATAATGAAAGTTAAAAAAATAATGCTAATAAAGATAGTTTTACTTGGTTCGGAGTCTATGACGACTTCTACTCCAAGATCCACGATCGTCGATCGCTTTCGTTGAACAATCATTATCAGTTCGAATAATTAGTTACAAATATTGAATACAAGAACTGAAATTAGTTGTTACAGATAAACAGAAAGGAAATTGGAATCTTTCGTTCTTCGAACATTGGAGTAGCCTTTCAGTGTCGTCGGAGCTTTTTCGAAACAGCACGCAAGATTGAAACTTATAGTAGTTGATATGCTGAAGTTGCTGGTAATGCTCTTATATAGGCCCATTCCGAGTACCTGGAACCCCTCCGGGCGCCTGGATCGTTACTAACGTGGTGATCTCTCGTCGAAATTTCATTCGCGAAGTTTATCCAGTTCCGGGCGCCTGGACCCCTTTCGAGCTCCTGGACCGTTGACGTGGGTTCGGCCAGTCGTTATGCTCCAACTCAGCTTTGGGATAACTTTTCTAGTCCGGGCGCCTGGAATAGCTCTGGGCACCAGGACTACCCAAGTGCCTGTGGCACTCGCCCGGACGAGCTGGTTTAGGCCCCCATACCAGCTCCGGGCGCGCGGAGTCAGGCTCCCCTTTTTCACAGTTTTCCTTTCTGCAAAAAATAGTTAGTTCAGGCAAATAAAAATATATTTATCCTACAAAATAGAGTTAGCACAATATAATAAGTTAGGAGTAGTAATTAAATCATGTCCTCCCAAAATCAGGATCTAGTCAAGGTCTCAACTTAGGTTTCCCAAATAGACCTAAGTTGGGCTGACGCCTACAGTTCTTTCAACCGAGAACGCGTCCTCACTAGATCTCTCCTCCAGTTGCTCACCTCTTACTTATCAACTATAGTCGCTTAACTTGCGTTTGACCCACCAGGTCTTCTTACTAGTTGTTAGGTCCGCAGACCCAACTGGACTTTCAGCTAGATATCGGGTCCCGTGGATCTATCTGAACTTCCCACTGGCTATCAGGTCTCATGGACCTAGCTGGATTTCAGCCTAGTGTCAGGTCCTTCAGACCTGTCAACTCCTGCACACTTGGTAAAATATTTAGATCACATAACACCGTAACTTTAATTCACTTGTCATTCATCAAAACCCGAGTTAAATCATTCATGCAAATTACACCAATATTCTCCCTTTTTTTGATGTAATGATAATCTGGGTTAAAGTTAGAAAAATAATATTGAAAGACAATATTAAAAATGTAAACAAATAATCTAAGTTGGTTTTGCATTTATTTTACGTGATCAGATTTGTTTATTGTTTTTCTATATTAACCCTTACCCCTTTTGGCATTCATAAAAAAAAAAAAAACTAAGGTAAGGAAATACAAACATAAGAAAGGTAATGCCATATAGTAATACAAAAATTAGTTGAAAGTAAATAGTTTATATATTTTAGACTTGGGGAAAGGTTTTGAAAAGAAGTTCAGTCAAATAATTTTTAAAAGTATTTTGTAAGTCAAATTTTTGGCAAAATTATTTTTTAAGTAGGACTTTGTAAAATAAATCTTTCAGGGAAAATTTCTTTACAATTTTTGATTAAATATTTCTAAGTCCACTTTTTCAAAGTAAGGGGAAACAAATTCTTAAGTGAACTTTTTTAAAAAATTAAGGAATTTTTAAGAAAAATTTCTAATTGTTTTTGAAATTTGATTCTCCCCCTAAATCTGATACCTTTATTGAAGACAATAAACACAAAACAACCGAAAATGCAAGCATGATTTAATAAATGAACTAAAACATCTAGTAACTAAAGTGAAAATCAAATAGCATCAGGTCAGTATGAACTACTGAAATGGTCAGCATAACGTGATAAGTGAAATAAAACACCTAAAGTGAACACTAAATAACATCAGTCAAAAACTAAACTACTAAGAAGATGAGGAAGAAGGGTCGGAACCCCAAGATCGTAACATATTCATCAACTCAGTATGACGAGTCTGCTCCGCCTCTCTAAGACTGGAAATATCCTGTCGAAGACTCGTCATGGATGTCTCAAGTCGAGTAACTCGGTCATATAAAGTACGAGGGACTAGAGGCGGGGGTAGCCCAAAAAGATCAGCCATGAATGCATGTATCTCGGCCTCCTCTGCTGGAGCTAGGTCAGGCTGAGGCTGGGCTACAAAATCAGGTGATGGCTGGGTGGTGTCGCCTTCTTTGCATGTCACATGACACTTCAAATTATTTATGATTGAGAACACATTAAAACTCAAGAGAGAGTTGTAGTAAGGAGTCCCAACTTGTATTTTTTTCAGGGATAACTAATTTGTTTGTGTAAATTCTAGATTTAAAACTATTTTTGGGGTTTCTTATCAAAATTTGGGAAATTGGTTTTGGTTAAACTAAAAATAGATATATGAAAGTTGTATAACAGAGAATGATAACTCATGACAACTATGAACAGAAATGTACTACAATTCTACTCACAATTAAACAATAATAAGCTCTTCTTCAGTTAACTTTAGAGATCAAAGTCAAATCAATTGAGTTATATTGCAACATAGGTTATGTTCCTGTAATTGTTGTAAAACAAATATGACCACTAAAATTCAGAATATCTCTCATTGAATTACACTAAACAAATTCGGAAACATCTATTCCAACATGTATCCCTAATTTTAGAATCAGCAGCAATTCAAATTGTAACAAATCTAGCTCAGACATCAAATATTTTTGATCTTAAGAAAAGATTTCAAACAGATTTAGTAGCTAAAATAGGAAATTGAATGCATAACTTCATAGAAGAACAAAATTGTAAATAAAAGTAATCAGATCATTGGATCTGAACAATTTATATTAAAATTGTAGGTAAAAAAAATGTTCCACAACTCAAATCGAGATCAAACTCCTTCTCTCTACCGTGACACAAAGATGCTCCTGGAGACCTCCCTTCAAGCAATCGTCAGAGAAAAACCGAGCTCCCAGCTCATATAGACGACGCTAACAACTCCTGGGTACCTCCCTTCAAGCTTGCAATAGGCTGACAAACTCAATGCACGACGAATCAGAGTATTGTAACTGGTACTCGCTCATCCAATCAATTGCCTTGATCGATTTAGGAGTCGCGGGCGAAATGGCGGATAGAATGGAATCGGAAACGTCAGGAAAACTCCACCGTAGTCGTCGTTGGAGGTTGGAAACCAAAGATAGAAGAAACTCCCTCTGATCCATGGCGAGGCAGGAAAACACAAGAAACAAAATCACGATCAGGGAAATTCTACCTGATGAGCTCTAACCTTCAGGCGATGGTCGCTGGTAGCTTGAAGTTTGCTGTAGATGAAGAAATCCGAATCTCAGATCTGGAAGTGAAGCGGGGCTCCGCAATCATGCTCTCAAGAAGAAACTGGCATGGTAAACAGTGGCGTAGCCACTATTTATCGTGCCAAAGTTTGGCTTTTAAGTCTCTGCATGAACCTAGTTCAACAGTAGCTAGCTCGATTGAGTTGCAACAGTGGCTGAATCAGCGCAAGCTGAGTTCAACTTCCAGGCTACTTGAACTTAAATGAACCCAAGTGTGACAATGCGGCCAACACTTAGCCTACAAAACCAAATTAAAACATACTTAACACACATCTTGAATTAATAGACATGAATTAGATTAACTCAAAATATTCCTTGCTTAACAAGAAACTAACTCACAAATCAATTTCTTATTCAAAATAGTCTCCATAACTAAACAATACCAGCAAAATAAAACACCACCTAAACACATCATCACTGGGTTGCAGGGTCAGGTGGCGGTTGGGCTACGGGGTCAGGCTGGTACTAGGCCTCTCTCCTCTAGGATAGGACATCCTGATCATCTATGTGGATACCAACTAAGGACAGGTTCCTAGCACCTACTATGTCAAACTCATTTAAGACTCTGATATCACCTATGATGACATCAATACCTAATGATGCTAAGTAGGCGGTCAAAATATGATAATAAGGCATATGGATCCGTCGGCTAGTGGTAATACTTGTTGAATAAATGATAGTATGAAAGATATGCAAACTGATATCTATATCTAACCTATGACATAATGCATAAAGAAGAAATGAATGAAATGGATGCATCATGGCTACATCTCTAGTAGTCAGAGGCAGAATGAATGTGACTAGGACCCTATAGAGGACATAGTCTTGAATCCTAAGGGTGACATGTCTAAATTGGATCACAGTCGGTACATGCTGACCTCCCAAAAAATACGGATATATCATATCGAGCATGATATGCGAATAGGGATCACCAAATGGTGGATCCCTAGAGGGTAGCACTAGAAAGGACATACTAAGGGACGTAAGCCTAAAATGTCTCTAATGATAGTAGGAGATAATGTGATGTCCGTACCAGCGACCCTAGTGGAGTAGGTAACATCATTAACTCTAACTAAGTTGTTATAAATTTAGCACAAAGACCTATGTTTATGGAACTACAACAATATACTAAACGCTGCAAACTATAATAGTCAATAACCTCCACATAGAGAATGCATGATCGCATAAAGAAACTCCTATCTAAGTATCTAGAAAGCAATGGAACATATGTAATTGACGAAAATCTAATCCTAAGTTCTTCAGTTGTAAACCTAGGATCAGTACTAGGAGTCAAGGGGCCAACATCAGTATTTTTCCTTTTCCTAAAAAAAGGTATAAAAATAAAATACTAAATTAAAGAGACAAAAATAAAATTTAAGTTTAAAATATTACTGATGCCGTGAATATTTATAAAAGAACTAACGACCTTGGTTGAACTCCAGCAACGCGGCTCGAGAATTGGAGGAAGAAAGTTTAAAATTTTGAAGAGGAGAAGAAAATTTTAATTTTTCTACTTGTTTTTAATTTTTCTACGTTAACAAGTTATGTGGAACTCGTTGCAAAAAAGACAATTGAAGAGGGTGAGGAGAAGGGGCATCCTCATTGCGCCTTATATAGGGTGCTCCGGATGCCCAGACTATGTTCGAGTACCTGGAGAGAGCGGTAGAGTGGGGCACCCAAACCCCTATACCGGGGGAGCCAGCTCTACGAAACTAGGGGCTGGTTTCACAGGCTTGTGCTTACCTCCCTTTGACATTCCTACTTTTAGGCTTGTGCATACTCTTCTTGGATTGTTTGCCTAAATTTTTCTCTACTTTCCTATCCCTAAGTAGTTATATTTTGAATTTTTTTTCTAAAGTTATCATGAAAGCTAATCCTAGTTCTATCCTGATATTTAAAATCAAAATTATATATAGGTAATAGAATATAAAAATTACTCCTATGCTTGAATTAAAATTTGAATTGAAAATCAAATTAGGAGATATCTTGTCTTTCACCTTTGGACCTCCTTGATTTGATCCCTCCAAATTTCTTCGACTCCTTCCTCTCCTTCACTACCTTCTTCTTTAGTTATTTGGTACTATAGTGACTTCTCTCCCGGCATGTGAATCAAATGATATGGTTCTTATTCTTCTTTGCTTCCACAATCCTACAGCTCAGGTTAGTAGAAAAATATTTCAAATCACCAAATTGAGGATTTACCCTCCTTGCCTCTTTCTTACTATGTGAACATCTATTCTTGGAATGTCCTCCCTCATTGCTCCCAAAGCAAATTATAAAGTCTTTATGTATCTACCTCATCTTCTTTTATTGTTGTATTGTTGACCCAGTCCATTGTTCAACAGATTGAGATATAGGTAAACATGAAGAAACAACACAAAATTCAAAATAATCTTCGACATTAACATTAGCAGTCACCATGAAATCAATCAGGAGTACAGCTTACAGCCAAACCAAATCCCCAAACAAATGCGGAGTATCCTCAAGCTTCCACATGTAAAACAATCACAATCATTTGGGAGTGACAGCAACCTGCTGAGCTTTCCCTAACATAGCATCTGAGAAAATAAGTCACTTATCGATCATGTTAGAAGAGTGTGATAGTGCCAAAGTAGCTTAGCCCTATTCTCCATGTAGACGTATGTTAATATCTGGGGAAGGCTTGTGGTCTGGGGATTGCAGACCATGCCAACTGCTGGTCTGATGGAGAATAGTGCTCAGAATGGGATCGCGCACACTGTTCTCGGAGCGGTTTTGTCCATGTAAGGATGAGGTGGGTGTCTCGCAGTCATCATCGGGGTTGGCCTGCGAAATAGGCCTTGCAGCTGTTAAACTTGTAATCACTGGAAAGGTTGTAAGTTCTGCTGGCTGGCTGGGTTTTGTCAGTTGATTCTTGAAAGTGTTTGGTTTGAAGCTTCCAACAATCATCTGGATATAAATCATTAAAGAGATCAGTTTAGACTGCAATTTTTCTTTGGAAAAAAAAAACTAGTTACTAGATTACATAATTCTGTCCCATAACTTACATAATTCTTGTGCTCATTGTATATGATGTGCCCAATTTAAATTCGAAGTATGAGTCACCTGTTTTTCCTTTTTTGATACTCCAGGTGTTTAGACTTCGTCCAGCTAATCCTAGAGGTAGTTGGCCTTCCCTATGATTCGCCGACAGGCTAAATTTGGAACACAACTTGTGTATACTTAAAGGCCGACCTCTTGAATATTTGCCCCTACTGGGATTCGAACTCTCGTCCTCTTATTTGTTTGTTTTTCTTTTCTTGATTGAAAGCTCTTGATCAACTATGACTTTTGGAAATCAACCAAAAAATAAAACTCATGCATAGAGAATCAAATTGGTATTGGCAAATTCGCAACATTTTGCTTTCCAATTATTGAAGGTCATTGGACTCTCTTTGCAAATTTGTTGCGCAACATGTAGTTAGTAAGGAATTCCATAATTATTCTTAGGGAACTAAATCAAGCAAGCCTAGAATAGGGAAACGAAACGGGTCAAACAAAAACAGAATTTTAGTTGTTCAGCTATTACTACAAGGAAGTTTCCACCACCAAAGTGTAAAGTGAAACATGATATTTCCTCCATAAGTAATCAACTTGTTGTATGAAATGTGTGTGTGTTGAAGCTGATGTGGTAGATGGGTGTTTGTACAAAATGAAAGAGAGAGTTTCGCATGTAACCTACTGAGAGAACATGTCGCTAAGCCATGCTCATGGTGATTATCATATTCTGGTATTAAGATCCTAAGTATTGTAATAGCCTTGAATTTAGAGCATCTAGAAGGCCCTAGCTGAACCCCTAACTTTAGTTGAGCCCATAAATTAATGAAGGCGCCCTCTTATCTTATATATAAGATCCTTAACGTGAAATTATTACCTAATAAACTTTTAGATTCCTTGTGGATATAACTTAAACTCATTTATCATGATTAGGCATTTTATTTAGCGGTGATATCAAAGCATTATTCGAGGCTCAGATTACTAATGAAACAATAAGATTTGTTATTGAAACATAATTTTTCTATTATCTTATTGTTATCAAGGAAGCAAAGAATTCTTCAGCGTCAATTTTACCTTGTGATGACCACAAGAAGCATGTACACCAACTAGAAAACTTGGTAGTATGTCTATCACAGCTATAACTTGAAATAAGTTAGAGCATGTCAAGAGCCATGCACCGAGAATGGTTAGTTCTCCAAGCTAAGAGCTTATAAAGAGAGACTTTAGGGCACTAAAATTAGGTGAGTGGCAATTGAAGTCGTCATACCTAACCATCATACGACTACTATGAGACCTTGCGACATCAAGCAGTTATAATATCTACCAAATTGAAGACCATATACACTAGTTATGTTGTGAGTTAGTGATGCTTGGGTGTCCCTTAGCTAGAGATCATGCAACTAGAGATATTGTGGTCCATGACGATTGGATATAGAGATGGTTAATTGTAGATGGAGATCATAGAGCTCTTGTCTACTCGGCAAAGTGATCCTAGTCATTATGGATGGCATACACCCTTTTTATGGCATACCATTAATTTTGTTGTCTATAGGCGTGGACATAGAAGCTTGAGATAAGAGTTTGACACACTTTGAAGATGTATGGACATGAGATGTTGGAAGGAATATCTACACTTACCCTTCTCATCTACATACATGTTTATTTATTGGACTTCATTTCTATAACAGACTCTCCTACCAATTTTAATGACGATCCTAATCTTATATTGCCTTCATAAAAACCTCAACCTACTAAGCATGTATTAATTAATGACAATCCTAATTCCTCTAGGTGCTTTTAAAATATAAAATATATTAATTAAAAAATATTTCATTAGTATTTGATTGCCATAGAAACTTTTTGTAATAATTTGTCTCCACCTTCATTCTTAACTTAGTCCTTATTCTTTGTTGTTCATTTTGTAAGCGAATGACTGAGGAAAAGAAATGGACAAAAGAGAGAAAACAATTACTAGAAGAAAAGGAAGTAATTTACAAAAAATTAACTATCCTAAATCCTAAACTCAACCCTATAAATATCCTAAAATGATAAAATGAAAAAACAAAACCTTGAAAAAAAATTAAAAAGAAAAAAACCTTAGGTTGTGTGATAACAAAACTATAATATCAATTGCCCAAATGGAAAAAATGTTAGGAATTTATAAGCTAATAATAGTTTATTGTTTTTCCATTAAGTTAAACTCTAAGTTACCTGGTTCAACCCATTTTACACAAGTTTAATGGCATATAAAGTAATACAACTACTGTTGGGATGATGATTCAAAATCACCATGAATTGAGTTCTTGCAATTTATAGACCCGTAAAGACCTACTAAGCAGTTTTATGGGGTCAAATGTTAATCCAACATGAATTAAGTCATTTCTTACTTGTTGGAAATGAGGATATATGGAAATATGTGAGCAACTTGAATCAAGGGAATTTGGAAGGCCTGCTTGGTAATTTTTATGAGCTAAGGAATTCTAATCTTGTAAGAGAAATTCTCGGAAAGAAAAGAAAGAAGAGTGAAGACTACTCTTGGGCATCCCCTTGTGGCTTTCTTCCAACTTCTTGGTCTCCAATCTTGTTGAGTCGAGTGATAACGTTTTGATTTTCTAGTAAACATCACTATTG
The DNA here is from genome assembly GCF_018446385.1 of Zingiber officinale. NCBI lineage: Eukaryota > Viridiplantae > Streptophyta > Magnoliopsida > Zingiberales > Zingiberaceae > Zingiber > Zingiber officinale. The sequence continues at coordinate 135,998,710 of NC_056002.1, forward strand.
GGGAGAACTTATACTAGCTTGTGCTATTTAGGAGTGTTGAATAATGAAATCTTCTTCCTCCCCCATGGGGGCATAGCCACATATTATCATGAACCACATAAACCTCTTTTGTTTGCAGTGGCTTAATCATTGTCCATCTTCTTCTCAGTTTGCAGAAAGTGTTGAGGTTTTTTTTCTCATCAGTTGAATCATATTTAGGTTGAGACTCAATCATTTAGCGATGTGATGGATTGGTCACATGGGCTTCTTTAGTCAAGCACTATTTCTTATAAGTAAATCAATGAGGGATATAAATCTAATAGAGAAGATGTATTCAACAACCCTATTCTTCTTAATGTCATATTTTCTCGGTACATTCCAAATTATACACATGACTATGAGATACTACTAATTCCTGATATAAACACAAAACTAGCAAAGACTTCACCACTCAAATAAAAATTGTATACTTCAACTAATAAGAACATTATGTGAAATGGCCTCTAAAAGCTCTGCAAGCCTAAAATTGTGTCTGATATTAATTTTGAAGGCTTAAAATTGTGGTCGTTCGTTTTGGCATGAAAATGAAAACAAAGGCTAAGAGTTTTGACATTCTTTAGTCTAGAAAGAAATGTTTGATACATAGTTTTAGAGAAGTGCAATCAATGCAAATGCCAAAGTGTCAAATTTTAAGATGATGGTTGTGTATTAGGAAGCATAACAAGAGTTGTATCTACGACTATCATTTCTTCTTACGCCATATATATAATTTTAGATAGGCCATGCAAGACGTTATAGAGCTCATAAATTACACGCATAACTGATAATGCATGTTTAGAAGCAACGAGAGCAATATTCCTTACTTGAATTGGACTAGCAGCAAGCAACAGACCAGCAACTCCTCCGCCAATGACACGGCCATCAGGCCCAGCAAGCGATACACTTATCAAACCAGTCCTATTCCGCACACCCTGAGTAGCAGTGGTTGAGAATGACCCAGACAGAGAAAGGATCTCAAATCGACCCTGCACATTTGTATAATCAAGTTTAGAACAAACACCAAACTCGATTGAAAACAAAATTGAAATGACTATTCTTCTACGCCAAATCCCTAAATTGGGCAAGGAGTTTCAGCACAAACAAATTCTAAACCCATCCGATGAGCACCCACAAAACAAGTCAATGTTGGTTAAGAAATTTATAAAATTCTAATACTTAGACTCTTTATCTATCCCAATGGCACTAGGGCACTTGAGAATCTAGCTGATTACATGTAAAGCAATCCCTAGTCATAATGAATAGTCGAACCCAAGTCTAAGTATCATATCAATCTACTAAAAGGCTTTAACTTTTCAACGACCGAAGGACGTTAGTATAACATGCATTCCCCCATTTAATACTTATGTAGACTTGGTAACACTTAGGCATATTATTGAGTACAGTATCAAAGTTTTTGTTGCTCGTGTTGATTCAGTAATGCTTAGACCTATTAGTTACTATACAAGCCTGATAGATCTCTTATTCAGAAAAGGTATCGAGGTTTCAAATCCTATATTTGAATTGGAAAGGAATAGCAACATGTGATCCAATATGATCGGTGACACATATCTGATTACGATGTATGAGTTATGAACCATATTTGATTAATAAATCAATTAAAGGGCAAATTCTGTGCAGACTTGAGAACTCTGTAACTTAACCAAGAACAAAGCAATCTACCATAACCAAATCACCCGAGGCAAAGTTAAACTTGTTGTTCATAAAATTATGTAAACAAAGCAAGATTGAGTATGAGATTGAGTATGAACCAAGAATGAAGCAAGGTAGACTTTTAAGAAGATCACCAGCATGTGTTTATAGAAATGTGTAAATGGATCGAGAAGGACGAAGCAAGGTACCTCATATGTCAAGGTAGCGCCGGAAGAACCCGGCTGGTGCAGGGTAGCATTGGAGATAGATCCATTTGCAGAGAGTATACAAACAGCCCGTGGACCCTTTTCCGAGAAGGAACGTATTCTTCCAACAACATCCTGCAAGAACATTTGCTTAACACAAACAGAGAAACAGGGGAAGAAACCCATGAAGGCCATGCCGAAATGGGCATGTATTACCTCCCCTGTAGCAATGGTGACGACATGGGGTGTAAAGCCCCCTCCAGCTGAGAAAGTAAAGCATTCTCCTCCAAAAACCAACAAGAAACAAAAATGTGAGAGGAGGAAATCAAGGGAACAAGCAATTGGGGGGGTTTGTTTGTTACCGAGAGCCGCAAGGAGTTGGCGGCTGCCTGTGCCGCGTGGCCGCCCTCTGCCCCGTCTTCCGTCAGAGGAACCAGAGCCAGGGGAGAACGGGGAGGCAGACGCAGCTGTGGGAGACGGCACCAAAGCCAAGCTTTCGGGGCCGTACTTTCTGGGTCTTCCCCTCTTCTTCACCGCCGCGGGGTCTCCCTCGCTGCCTTCGCCGCCGCCGCTTCCGCTTCCAACCAGTTCAATAGTAAAGCCAGCCCCTTCCGGTGGCGCCGCCGGCGTGACTTCCCATCCTCCTTGCACAGCATCCTGTCCTCCTCTTCCACTTCCACTTCCTCCCCCTCCCTCGTACTCTGCCACCACAACACCCTCCCTACCTTCCATGCATAAATATACACTACTACGTATGAAACAGAGTGATCTTCTCGCTCGCTCCTTGCCTCCCTCTGCCTCTCCTATTTCAAAACCTGCTTCCAAAGAGCCAAAGATGGAACCTGCCACAGAGCAGTGAAGAGCCTGAGGAATTTAGCAGAGATATGTTTTCCAAAATTAGGAAGGAAAAGCGATGGGCAACTGGCAGTGGCAGGATAATCTTTACTCATCCATTAAATTCCATTGAATTCGGGAGATTATTAACTGCATGTTTGGGTTAACACAGGAAAAGAAATTATGGCAAGCATAAAACCAGAGAATTAAATAAATGCGCGCAGTGAATGCATCATTGCTCTGTTTCTACAAAGAAAAGAAAAAGGGGATTAATTTACTCCGGTCAAACTTCTGCTTTGCTGCAAAAAGCTAAAGCTCTGGCATATAAATATATTAGCAGCGTCACCCTTCGGCCTCTGTAGCGGAATTAGGCGGAGAGAGAGACAGAAAGAGAGAGGCGAATCCCGAAGCGTTCGCGATTGAACGCGCGCGATGAGAGAAGGCGGATGGAATCCGCAGCGTCCTTTTGCTGGAGGAAGAGAAAGGGAGAGATCCAAGTGGCGTCGTGTGCGACCTTTGCGCTTGATTGATCACGGCGGCGACGGGGAGGAGCGCGAGTGTTGAGTGCGTAGTTGGGTGGCGTCGGAGTGCTGGCCGGGGAAGAACGAGGAACGATGGGCGTGACGACGGCTGTTCATGAAAATTAGAGAAATTAATTTAATTTAAGGTATTTTAAAAATGATTATATGTAAAGAATCTCAGGAAATGTCTATCCTTAAATATCATTTTTTTAAAAAAATAAATAAATAAATTATAAGGATAAATATATATATATATATATATATATATAGCCTCGACTTATTTTCCATTTTTAAAATATTTTTATTCTAGTATTATTACAACATTTCCTAATATATTAAAATAAATTATTTTTTTAATACTACTCAATTAAAAATATACCTTATTTTTATTTTATATTAAACGCTCAACCTCTTTAATTGGAGAAGATGGAAATAAAAACTATGAAATTTTTTTCTAATTATAGTTCTTTATATTATTTACTTAATCAGCAAGAATTGACATTCCATCCACGTATAATTTGGTAGTATATTTTTTTATCCATCAAAATATGGAAAATCACTTTCTTTCCTAGTTCTTCTTTTGGCAATTGTGAACACCTCTCCTTCGATACGGCCCAGTGCACGGCCTTCGCGGCTCACAGGCAACAACCCTTGCGTGAAGTTACCTGTGCACCCTAAATACACACGTCAAGTCACCTTGAGTAATAGAATTGTCAAACGGATCAATTCATGATGGAGTGGGGCGGATCGACCCGTCAACTTAATGGATTAGGAAATTTCCAACCCAATTCCATCTAAGGAGAGTTGCGGGTTTGGCAAGGCAACCCGTGGACCCATCAATTTTTTAAAAAAAAATTAAAAAATATTTTATATTTTCAACGTTTTACTTTGGAAATGTTTCATCAACCAAATGTATTCATAAACATGTATTTAAAATATAAATGAACACAAACAAAAGTAGATCCGCTATCTTAGCGGCATAAATGAACACAAACAAAAAAAATGTGGAACCGCCACATCAGCGGCCCCCCTAGAGTCGGTCCCATGGATATGGAGAGAGGTAAATGCAGGTACACAGGTAGAAAGTGCATGGCGGAGACGTTAACCCCAGGCAGTGACACCCCGGGGATCGACCCCTGGACCTTTCAGCCACAGAACTATGCACTCTCCATCTGTGCTACGCCCTGGGGATCATAAATGAACACAAACAAGTAGTTATGTGAGATGGATAGTACTATTTTTATTTCAAAATTATAAAAAATATAATAAATTGATAAAAAATTTAGCTTACACATGTTTCTCAACCCACGAGTCAACCCAAGCCCATCGCAGGTCGATCCGCACGGGTCGCGGGCCTAGGCGGGTCGGCTGGTGGCGGGCTTGGGTTGATAAAATTTCAATCCAGTCCGCTCAAATTATTTGGCGGGGCAGGCCAATCCGACCATCCCAACCTAAATTGACAACTCTATTGAGTAGGCCCTGTGTGTAGCCATGAGCAATCGTTGTGTGTGCCATCAACGTAAGTTGATTTTTTTTTCCTCTCGGGATGGTCTAGTAACTAGTACATGAGATGCTGTCATCATGAGGTCTGAGGTTCAAATCTCGGCATAGCCGAGATAAATACCTCCCTTATGCATCAGTCACTATTCTAAAAGCTAGTAGTCACCCCGTGACTTATCTCCTCCGTGTTGGTCTTATGGGCAATCGCGGACACCCCTCATTCGCTACTATGAACACCCCTCGTGCGGCTGCGAGGTCACCTCACACGGCTATTAGCGATGGCCCAGTGCACGGCCTTTGCGGCTCACAGGCAACAACCCTTGTGCGAAGTTGCCTACGCACCCTGAATCCACACGCCAAGTCACCTCAAGTAGGCCTTGTGTGTAGCCATGAGCGATAGTCGTGTGTGTCTTCAACGCAAGTTGATTTTTTTCGTCCCTTTAGAACGGTCTAGTGGCTAGCACATGAGGTGATGCCAAAATGAAGTCTGAGGTACGAATCTCAACATAGTCGAAGTAAAAAAGGCTAATAGTCACCCATGATTTACCTTCTCCGTATTGATCTTGGAACGGATTAACATAAGCACTAGGGATAATCGCCTTTTGCAATCATATAATATTTTTTTTTCCCTCGTTTTTTATTTCTTTCTTTTCTATATTTCCGAGTAAACAGAGCATAAATTCTAAAATAATTATTATTTTTATTTTAGTTTTTTAGCTTATCATGATGTTTCAACTCTATTTTGAATTAATTACAATTTTTGGTCGTATTTAGTTAACTAGAGATGATTTTCAATTAAAAATATTAAGTCTACTAAGAAGTCGATTGTAAATATTTTGTTAGGAAATAAAAAGATTTTATTTTGACTATAGTTGATTGGAGGAAGGACTCAATTAAACAAAAGTTATTGAGTTGTCTAGCCAATCAATTATTTCGAAATAGGATACTCTTTATTGGGCTAGTTCGACTGAATAAGTTTTCAATTGAATGAAAAACTATCCTTAGGATAAGCTTGATATTCTAACTGAGGCGTTTAAATAGTATATTAGAGATGTCTTGGGTTAATTGACAAATTAAACTAGTCATTAGCTAATAAAGTTATTCTCTTTGCCATTTGATTCGATTGAATTAATTTAACTTTTGTTTTTTAATAATAGTCGACTAGAATGGAGTTTGAGTTAACTAGCAACTAATCATTAGTTCAGAAGTATTCATATATGCATTTCAATTGACTTAAGATAATTTGAATCAACTACAACCGAGCAAAAAATAGTCATTTAACCTACCTTATCTACATTTACATATAAGAGGTTGAGTGAATCATTTTTTGTTTTTGCTACATGAATAGCATAAATAGATATATTTTATTTATCTCCTTTACTTGTAAAGGTGATCTTTATAATGTGTTTTTTAAAAGAGTGATTTGACTATTTTTATTATTTAGTTAATTGTTGAGATCATCATGCATCAAAAGAGTGGATGAATAGGTGCAACTTGTAAATTCAATTTTTTTTTCTTTTGTTCTTAGACATGCAAGATCTTAAAAATAATATGTTAATATATATAAATAAAACAACTAGCAAATCTAAACACAATTCTTACCCAACTATTTTACATGGTTTGGAATCCTAAACACCTACTTCATGGAGTATGACTTATCATGTGAGTTATTCTTTGAATAAATTAATTGAAAAAGACTTTTCTTTTTTAAGGTGGAAAAACTTTGTATAAATATGTTATTCCTTTTTTAATAAACAAGGGATGGAATGCAAGAGAAACTGTAATAGAGGTATAACTTGATCGAAAATTTTTGCTGATTTGGAGTGTGACTTAACAAAATATTAACAAACACGAACAAAAACGAAGTAGTAGCTAGATGTGATGAAGAGTATGTTAGATATGTATGAATGGAGAAGAGGGTAGAAGTTCCATTATGAATGGAACTTTAGTATCATATTGGGAGTTTCATGTTATGTTGGTTTGCTTATATTGATTTACATGCATTAATGATATGAATAAATGCATAAGGAGAGACTTTCTCTCATGTGTGGGGGTGCAAGGGTACAAATTCAAGGTTCGGATTATTGAATCATGTTGATTTATGTGCGAGCACGACTTACGCTCGTCGAATGCTCGATCAGTCGAGGTAAAATTTGTCAAGTGAAACAATCAATGTTTTGCCACATATATGATTTTTGCTACTTAGTTAAGGAGGCTACGATCACAGGCAACATACACACACACAAGTAGAAGTTCTCCACCTCCGTTCCTTTCCTCATCCGTCGTGCAACTCTTGTGTGCGAGCACGACTTACGCTCGTCGAATACCCGATTGGTCGAGGTAAAATTTGTCAAGTGGAACAATCAATATTTTGCCACATATATCTTTTTGCTGCTTAGTTAAGGAGGCTACTATCACAGGCAACATACACACACACAAGCAGAAGCTCTCCGCCTCCGTTCCTCTCCTCATCTGTCGTGCAACTCTTACTCGACGGAGTACCCGTGATAACATTCAGGTACCACTTGCCGTGACCAACAGTGCTTGGTGGGAATCACCGTTAGCTGTTGTATCCTGGGAAACAGATAACCCGAGAAAGCCTCGAAACACAACCGGATGTGGGGTGAATTTGTTTCAAGGAAATTGTGTTCATCACAGGCCTCGGTTCGCTCAGCCATAAGTCCTCTTGCCCGACCGCTTGTTCAGTCCACTCGGCTGAACACTCACTCGCCCGGAAGGTCTCATGCCCGGACGTTCACTTCGCCCACCCGGCCAGCCATGCACTTCATCTGATTGAACTGCTCGCCCGCCCAGTTCGCTCGGTCGCATGCCTAGTTCGCTCGGCTGCTCATTCACTCGCTCAGCTGTTTGACCACTCAGCCTCCAACTCGGTCAGCCTTTTCATTCGGTTGCCGGCACGCCTGTCCGGCCGTTCACTAGCTCAGTCATTCAATCGCTCGGCCCTCTGTTCACTCAGCCGCTTCGTCCGTCTGACCGCAACTGGCTCAGTATACTCGCCCAGCCGCTCGCTTGGACCGCTCGACCTCTCTACCTTTAGGTCACCCTCCTGTCCGGTCGTTCATTAGCTTAGTCATTCAATCGCTCGACCCTATGTTCACTCGGCTGCTTCGTCCATCCGACCGCAGCTGGCTCAGTATACTCGCCCAGCCGCTCGCTTGGACCGCTCGACCTCTCTACCTTTAGGCCACCCTGCCGTTCACTGTAAGGCTAATTGCCCGCTTGGTCTAACTGCCTGCTCGACCTGCCTGCCTGATTGGCCAATCTACTGCTTGCCCGCCTGGCCTTTCAGTCCACTCGAATTTTGCTGTTCGGACTCGGAGCTTGATTTGCACTCAGCAATTAGTAGAAACCAACCCTTATTGGAAGCCTGAGATTATCAACTTAGGTATTTCAACAGATAAGTGAATTTAATTCGGTATATTTAAATTCATCTAGTTCCTAAATATCTCTGGCAGATTGTTCATCCAACAATCTTGAAACAGAGTCGATTATGTTGAGATGGTCACAGAATAGAGTGTTGAGATGTAACAGACTCAACACATAAAGGCTCCCTCCGGCTCGATTAGAAGTGTGTCAATCAATCACAGGGAAAAGCGAGAGAAGTTCAGTGGACTGAACTTCAAGAGGTGGCAGCAGAAGATGATCTTCTACTTGACCACACTCAATCTGGCTCGGTTCTTAACCGAGGACCCTCCCAAGTGTGTTGAGGATGTTAATGTGTAAACCATTAGTGCAGTGGAGACATAGACTCATTCTGAGTTCCTTTGCCAAAACTACATCCTCAACTGCCTTGCTGACTCGTTGTACGTTGTATATAGCATGAAAAGAATGGCTAAGGAGCTGTGAGAGTCCCTGGACAAAGAAGTACAAGATGAAGGATGCAAGGGCCAAAAAGTTCATCGTGGGCTGATTTCGGGACTACAAGATGGTTGACTCCAAGACGGTGATTATCCAAGTCTGGAGCTTCAGGTGATCTTGCACAAGATCCACTCAGAAGGGATGATTCTGAGTGAAAGCTTCTAGATGGCTGCTATCATTAAGAAGCTACCTCCTGGATGGAAGGACTTCAAGAACTACCTGAAGCATAAGCGAAAGGAGATGAATGTAGAGAAACTTATTGTTAGACTTCGCATCGAAGAAGACAACAAGAGTTCAGAAATAAAGTTGTTCTCTCAGGCTACTGTGAAAGCCAACGTGATCAAGCACAGTCACAATTCAAAATAGAAGAACCCCAAATCTTTCAAGATGGGACCCAGAGGAGGCATCAGCAAGAAGAAGTTCTCTGAGAAGTGCTTCAACTGTGACCGAGTGAGTCACAAAATTTGGAGTACAGAAAGCCGAATAAAAAGTAGGAGGTTAACCTGAACCAGGGACTAGAAATAGACGACCTCTGCGCAGTAGTCTCAGAACTGTACCTGATCGGTTCAAACCCGCGGCAATGGTTAATCGATACTAGAACCACCAGACATTTGTGCTGCAACAAGGAGTCACTCCACAACTTCAAAGAAGTCACTAGAGACAAACTGTTCATGGGAAACTTAGCAGTCTCAGATATCATGAGCGAAAGAAAAGTGGTACTGAAGATGATCTCAGGCAAGGATCTTACTCTGAACAATATGTTGTATGTTCCGAAGATTCGAAAGAATCTAATATCCGGATCAGTGTTAAGCAAGCATGACTTTCGCATTATTTTTGAGTCGGACAGAGTTGTATTGTACAAGAATGGAATATTTGTAGGAAGGGGCTATGTATCTGATGGGTTATTCAAGCTCAATATAATGGCCATTAAGTCTAAAATAAATAAAATGAAAGTTCTTCCACTTATATGCTTGAGTCTTCATGTTTATGACATGGTAGACTAGGACATGTTAATTATAATGTATTGCGTAGATTAATAAATATGTAAAGCATACCTACATTCCACCTTGACCCAAAACACAAGTGTGAGATTTGCGTTGAAGCAAAAATGATAAGGTCATCTTTTCAACATATTGAAAGAAGCAACGAACCACTCGGACTAATTCACACCGATGTGTACGACCTCAAAGGTACACCAACACGTGGTGGAAATAAATATTTCATCACTTTTGTAGATGATAACACAAAATACTGTTATGTGTATCTTCTCAAAAGTAAGAATGAAGTTATAAAGAAATTTGCACTCTATAAGAATAAAGTTGAAAACCAGCTTAATAAAAAGATTAAGGTGGTACGAAGTGATCGAGGCGGTGAATATGTATCACTATTTGATGAGTTGTGTGTTGAACATGGGGTCAAACATGAAACTATAGCTCCTTATACTCCTCAACAAAATGAAGTTGTTGAGTGAAAGAATCAAACTCTAAAGAAGATTATAAATGCTCTTCTATTAAGTTTTGGACTGCTAGAGTTCATGTGAGGGGAAGCTGTGTTAACAGCTAATTATCTTTTAAATAAGGTGCCCTGGAAGAAGATAGATAAGAGCCTTTATGAGCTATGGAATGGAAGATAAACATCCTACAAATATTTATGAATATTGGGGTGACTTGCCAAAGTGTTGGTGTCTGATTCGAAAAGGATTAAGATAGAACTAAAAACTGTTAATTGCATATTTATTGGATATACACAGAACAATAGTGAGTATCAATTTTTTATGTATAAATCATAAATACCGGAGATACACAAGAACTCGATAATAGAATCAAGAAATGCCTCATTCTTCGAGCATGTATTTCTGTATAAGATCCGAGAGAATGTTAGCTCCTCGAAACAGACATATGAAACACAAGGTGAAGATGATGAAGAAGAATTAGTAAAGGTTGAGCTTAGATGGAGCAAAAGAGCTTAGGTAGAAAAATCCTATAAATCGAATTTTATTACTTTCATGTTAGAAAGTGAGCCCCGAAGTTACTCAGAAGCTGTAGGTTCTTCTAATAGACCTCACTGAAGAAAGATAATTACATCTGAGATAGACTTTATCTTGCAAAATCACACTTGAAAACTTATGGATCTTCCTCTAGAAAATAAACCACTAGGTTGCAAGTGGATCTTCAAGAAGAAAATGAAGTCAGATGACACAATTGATAAGTATACGATCAGATTGGTAATCAAAGGATACCGACAATTAGAAGGTCTCGATTACTTTGATACGTTTTCTCCGGTGTCGAGAATAACTTCCATTAGAGTATTATTGGCTATTACCACTCTATGAAATCTCAAAATACATCAGATGAATTTAAAGACTGTCTTTCTAAACGGAGATTTAGAAGAGGAAATCTACATGAAGTAATCTGAGGGGGTTTTTTGTGCTAGGACTGAAAAATAAGGTTTATAGATTGGTGAAGTCATTATATGGTTTAAAACAAGCACCAAAGTAATGACATGAAAATTTTGATAATGTCTTAAAGGAATGTGGATTCAAGATTAATGAATGTGATAAATGTGTTTACATGAAAGTCACAGAGAATGACTACGTCATCTTGTGCCTATATGTAGATGACATACTTATCATTGGGAGTAACGATAAGATAATCAAATCCACTAAAGATATGTTGAACTCAAGATTTGACATAAAAGACATGAGCCTAATTAATGTGATTCTAGGAATCAAAATTCTTAGAACAACAAAAGGACTTGTTCTTAGTCAGTCTCATTATGTGGATAAAATTCTTAAGAAATTCACCAAGTGTGATACTGCGTTGGCATGAACGCCGATAGATATGAGTCAACATCTATAAAAAAAATAAGGTCAAAGTATCTCTCAGATAGAGTACTCTCGAGTGATTGAAAGTCTGATATACTTGATGAATTGTACACGACCAAACTTGGCCTATGCAGTAAGTAAACTGAGTAGATACACGAGCAATCCTGGTGTTAAGACTGGAAAGGGATAACAAGAGTACTGAGGTACTTGAGGTATACTCGTGAATATGGACTACACTATACGAGATATCTACTATGATTGAAGGATACAGTGATGCGAGTTGGATATCTGATATAAAAGACTCTAAGTCTACGAGTGGATATGTATTCACTCTTGGAGGTGTAGCCATTTCTTGGAAATCTTCTAAGCAAACAGTAATAACTAGCTAGATCCATGATGAAATCTGAGTTTGTAGCTCTTGACAGTTGTGGTGAAGAAGTTGAATGACAACGATAATTCTTAGAAGATATTCCAAGATGGTCGAAACCTGTGCTGACAATTTGCATACATTACGATAGTCAATTAGTAATTGATCAGGCAAAAAGTCATTTGTATAATGGTAAGTCTAGATATATACGTCATAAACATAATACCATTATACAAATACTCTCAACGGGAGTTATCGTTGTTGACTATGTGAAGTTAAAGGATAACCTGGCGAATTCACTAACCAAGGGGTTAAACAAAGAGTTAGTTGCAAGCTCATCGCGAGGGATGGATTTGATGCCAATAAGAAATATTAGTGCAAAGGAAATTCAACCTATGCAGATTGGAGATACCAAGAACTAGGTTCAAAGGGACAACCTAATTGTACTGACAAAGTTGCTCATTGTGGAGGAGCGACACAATGAACTAATGAAGGATGGAGGTTAAGCACACTACTTTTAATGATCCAAGAAGAGTAATGTAGAATACTCTTAAGAGATCACCTATGTGAGAAAAAAGTGGGGCCGCTTTGAAGAAAATTGGAGGCATACTTCTTAAAGCTTCTCATAGAACCAAGCGTATTCATGGCTAAAACGAATACACTAATGAGAACTGAGTTGTATTAGGAAGAGTCTTAGGTGAGACATGTCAATACTTTCACAGATGACAGAATAGTTCAAGGACATCGTATCTACTATTAGCCAGTAAGCAAACAGATCTTCACAAGGGAAGGTTCAAAGGTTAAAACCTACCTATCCTATACTGGACTCAACTGTTAAATGCGATTTCATACTCTATCTCCATTCACGTGGGAAATTGTTAGATATATGTGAATGGAGAAGAAGTAGAAGAGGATAGAAGCTCCATTGTGAATGAGACTTTAGTCCCACATTAGGAGTTTCATGGCATGTTGGTTTGTTTATATTGATCCACATGCATTGATGATGTGAACAAATGCATGGAGAGAGGCTCTCTCTCTTACGCGTGGGTGCGCAGGGGGTGTAAATCAAGGGCCTAGATTACACTGAACTATGTTGACTCGTGTGAGGGCACGACCTACGAGCACCGAATGCCAGACCGATCAGGGCAAAATTTGTCAAGTGGAGCAACTAATGTTTTGCCACATATATCTTTTTGCTACTTATTTAAGTGTGTAACGGATGCATTAAATTGAGAAATAATGCAGGATGTAAATGACCGAGTGAAATGTAAGCGTTTCATTGCTCGACAAATAATGAAAATAAATGATCATTAATCGATCATTAACATTGCCATTGGTTAGAGTTCCTATATAAGGAGGCTACGACCACATGAAACATACACACACAAGAAGCTCTCCGCCTCCGTTCCCCTCCTCTGTCGTACAACTCTTGCTGGGCGGAGTGCCCGCGATAGCAGTCAAGTACCACTCAGTTCATTGTGACCACCAGTGCTTGGTGGGAATTATGGTTAGCCGTTGTATCCTGGGAAACAGACGATCCGAGAAAGTCTCGAAGCACAGTCGGAGGTTGGGTGAATCTATTTTAAGGAAATTGTGTTTATCGCAGGACTCGACTCGCTCGACTATAAGTCCTCTTGCCCGACCGCTCGTTCAGTCCGCTCGGCTGAACACTTGCTTGCCTGGAAGGTCTTGTGCCTGAACGTTCACTTTAATTTACCTGCCCGACTGCATCACCCGGCCGACTATGTCATCCGCTCGGGCTACTAGCTCGCCCAGTTCGCTTTGTCGCACACCTAGTTCTCTCGGCCGCTCATTCACTCACTCGGTCGTTCGACCGGTCGACCTCCAACTTGGTCAGCCTTTTCGTTTGGTCGGTTGCACGCCCGTCCGACCATTCACTCACTCAGTTGTTCAACCGCTCGGCCCTCTGTTCACTCTGCTGCTCCGCCTGTACGTCCGCAGCTCGCTTGGTCTACTCGCCTGACCGCTCGCTTGGATTGCTCGACCTCTTTACCTTTAGGCCACCCTGTCGTCCACTGTAAGGCTAACTGCACGCGCAACCTATCTGCCCGGTCAACCAATCTACTGCTTACCCGCTCGGCCCTTCAGTCCGCTCGGACTTTGCTGCTTGGACTCGAAGCTCGATTTGCACACAGCAATTAGCGGAAACCAGCCCCTACTGGTAACCTGAGATTATCAGCTCAGGTTATTTCAACAAATAAGTGAATTTAATTCAGTGTATTTAAATTCAACTAATTCTCAAATATCACCGACAGATTGTTCCTCCAACAAAGTAGTGAATCAATACTAGTTTGAAGTGCCTTCACTTGATATTTATAGTGATTTTGATCGCCAATACTTGATTGAATAATCTTACCAATCAACTAATCCATGATCTCAAAACGTCAACCGTAGCAACATTGCTCATCTAGTCGACTCAAACCTGCCATCAGTCAACCTTTATTAGTTGATTTAACTATTAACTACTTGACTCCTTAGATCAACCTTTAACTCAGTTTGTTGATCTATGACTAGCTCTTCTAGTGACTATACCATCAATCTGATAGGACATGAGCGAGCTAAAAGGGAATGAAAATTCTAATTCACTTTGATTGAAGATTTTACATAGCAGAGGATTTCTATGTCACTTGGTTTTACTTGGTTCGCCGCTTCCTAAGACTAGACCTAGCATGCTACAACCTCTATTGATTTCCTCCACAGAATAAATTCGAAGGCAAAGAAACCTCTTGTAGCAATATTACAATACAAGCAAAAAAATGAAATAAGAAGTTACAAAGAGTTACTTGGGAGATTTGGTTTCTCCTTTTTCAAATTCTTGCACTAAGAATGGATGTTAAGCTCGAGAAAATCTCGGCAAAGAGTCAAGGATTGCACAAAAATATTTGGCCTGATATGAGAGCTCTGACTTGAACATGAATGTTTTGCCTTCTTATATGGATGCTTGACTCGAATAGATACAACAGATGCATGCATGCAGTCGATTGATATAGTCTTTGACAATTATAAATGGCCTCTGAACCTTTTGAAACTTGTTTGATTTTATCAATAATTTAAACATTAGCTAACTATTATTTCAAGTCAATCGACTGAAAGTAATCAATCAAATCTATTTATTTGTATTCTATTTCTGATCAACATTAGTCCAACTGTTATCCATAATCAATAGATTGTTAGAATCAGTCGAATCTAATAGTCAAATCGATATGCTTATATTTGATTGCTTATCAACATCAATTGACTAGTAGTCATACTCAGTTAATTGATTCTATCAGTCAAATCATTTTGCTTATGTTCAGTTCCTGATCAACATCATTTGACTAATATTCATAATTAGTCAACTAACGTCATCAATCAAATCGGGCAGTTGAATCAATTTACTTATGTTTGATTTTCGATTGATATCAATCAAGTAATATCCAAAATCAGTAGACTGATATCCAAATTTTATAATTCAGAACTAAGACATAATTCATCTTTCTGTTCTCAGAGAATCAGATGATTGATACACCTGCATCATTCGACTATTTCTTAGTTTTCAACCACTCTAATGATCGAAATCGCCTAACCTCATCTACCCATGATTCTTGTTACCTCATGCTAGAGCACCCTATTCCCTGAACTTTCGTGCTTGGAAGCTCCACATCTTTGAGTTTTCATTTGCCCTGCATTCGATCTCTCGAGCTTTTCTTCTTGTAAAGAATTCGGCCTCTAGCGTTCTTGGACTTCACTGCCTTGTATCTGGTCACATGACCTATGAGGACTTTACTGTCTTGCACCCGGTCACTTGACTTGCAAAGACTTTACATGCACGCTTAATACGAATGTGAGATTTCATTTCATCTGTCTTAACTTAAATGCTATCAAATATCAAAATTATATTTTCCGGATATGATTGTACTAACACAATCAACTATATGCATGATAAGTAGCTTATCTTACTTAAACAAGATCATATGATCATTCCTAGTTAATTTCAGACTCAAACTAACATGTTAGTCCATTTAACAATCGACTCAGGCAACTATAGTCGATTGATCTACCATTCTGTGATTAATTTAAGCTAAATTGAAACTTTTTTTTGACTGGGCAATTAGTTGACTCATCTTGCTTGACCTCAAGCAAACTAGTTGGCGTTAACTAAAAATACTACTTCTTTGATCGAGTACACTATTAAGTAGAAAACCTTCGACCCAAAAGTCAAAATAGAATTCACTTGATCATTTACCTCAGATGTCTTTACGCTAACCATGCCTCTCACCCTAAGACCTCCTCAACAAGCCTCCATTTATAGAGCTCTGCCTTCGAGTGCTACTAGATTTATGCTACCTGAGCCAACACCATTTTGGACGTGTAGATGATCTTTGATATCTGTCAGTGGTACCAGGAGTTCCACCTTCAAGACTTCCATCTACCATCAGCTTTTGAGGTGTTTTGATCAAATGGTGTGATACAGTGATAAGGATGGACCCCTCAAAAGGCAGGTTAAGGTCGGGGAGGCCGGCTGATGAGTCAATCAAAGTCAAGAAATTGTCAACCTTCAAAGTCATCGACAGGAGTAAGGACACACCTGATCGGGTCATATGGACGATCAGGACTTGAACTGTTGATCAGACCTCAAATGGACCACCATGCCTTCCGATCTGCCGAACTTCTTATCCCAACCCATGATACACAGGCAAGGCATAAGGCTAAATATTAATTAACTCGACCAACTGCTCCAGCCGATCTGACCAACAGATTGATTGGACATATTGTGCCTTTAAGGCAAGTGAAAAGGTTGAGTGGAGACCGAGCCACTGACTATGTTCCGTGGGGCCAAGTTGACGGTCTTTCTGAATGGTGGCCGGTCGTCCCCTTGCTGGACCCATGACCCAACAACTTCGTACTCTTTTTTGAAATTTGGTGCAACGAAAGACATATAATATCCTACAGACAAATCACACTTTCGAAGCTTCAACCTGTCAAATCATAGAGATTTACGGGCTCATTTTCAGGAAAAGTATCAGTTACTTTATGACCTGCCCTTTCTTAGGAGCGCTTTGGAATGTGTTCAAGTACTTTGGGATGCGTGTATAGATACAACAGTGACACTATAAAAAGAGGTTTTCCTCTACAAGCGGAGGTATGCGATGTTCTATAGTTTTACATGCTCATTGCTACAGTTTTAACCACTGCTTTCTTCTCACAAATCGATCACTGACTTGAACGTTTGAGGGTCAACGTCAGAAACATCTTCCCTAGCCCGACACTAATACTCTCGATGTTACACAGGATAGTACGGAGTTTTCGTTTGATTAATAGTAGAGCTATATTCTCAACTAATCCTGTTCATCATTTTCTGATAGGATCATGATGAATTACAAATGTGTTTCAATTATTTTTCTTTAGAGTGCACTAATATATACTTTCAAATATACCAAAATCTTCAAAAAAAAAATACTATGTAAAACTTTCGGACAAAATTACCAATGGGGTATTTCTACTAGTATATAGTGAATATGAGTAAATACCTTCATTTCAGGGAGACTCTTAGTCCATCCATACTTTCAAAACTAACAAAATCCTTTAAAATGCATGTCTCTGATATTTTTACTCAAATTGTGATTCTGAATGGACAAATAAATTCTAAGATTTTTCTTTAAAACTCATGCTCTCTAAACTACTAAACTCTTTCAAAATGCTCATGTAGTAACTTTGACTAAAATTAGCTAAGATTAAAATATAGTTGAGGGACAGGACTACGTTGTAGGAAAATACAATCGGTTGGACATTTTAGGGTAGTGGAAGAATTTAAATTATACTGAATTAAATTTTTATCTATCAAGAGTCCTGAACTGATAATTTCAAATTGTTAGTGAGGGTCAATTTTCTATTAAATACTGAACGCAGATCGCAGATTGACAGAGTGGACAAATTAACCGAGCGGGTTAAGTGACTGACTAATAGAACTGTCAACCGTGTAGTGCGATCGAGTAGGTAGATCAGTCGAGCGAGTAGAGAGGTTGACCGAGTGAGCGATCGAGGCCTGCGATGGATGCAATTTCCTTAAAACAGATTCACCCCACTTCCAACTATGCTTTGACGTTTTCTCGATTCTTCTGTTTCCCATAATATATACAACAGTTAACCGTGATGCGCACCAAACACTGTTGGTTACGACAAATTGAAAGGTACCCGACTTCTACCAAGGGTAATCCACCGAGCAAGAGATACATAGGGAACGGAGGTGGAGAGTTTATGCTTATCTTCTTTTGCATGTGATTGCAACCTCCTTATATAGGAGCTCAGATGATCGATTAATGATCATATTATTCACTTAGTAATGAAAACACCGACGTTTCACTCGGCCTTTTAATGATTGATTAATGGCCAATGGATAAATTTTGTCTTGACCGGTCTGATATTCGGCGTGCACAGGTCATGCTCACACATGAGTCAACTTGATTTAGTGCAATCCGAGCCTTAGATTTGCACTCCCTGTGTACTCACGTATGAGAGAGAGCATCTTCCAATGTATTTGTTAATATCATCAATGCATGTGAATCAATATAAACCAACTAATGTACCTTGAAACTCCCAATATTAGACTAAAATCTCGTTCACAACAGATCTTTATACCCTTTCCACCTCTTCTCCATTCATAAACAATTACCTTTTTATTATATATATATATCTATCTAATTGGAGAAACCCAAATTTCAATTTTTTTTAAATTTATTGGGATAGTTTAAAAGATAAAGCATTGGATTATATTTCACCATTCCAACTCTCAAACACACAGCTCTTCTTATTTATATAACCGCGAGAGACAATGCCTTGAGAGTTTTTATAGGAATTGATTGAACGTGAAGAACTTGAAGTCGTTTAGCAATTTCAGAATATATAGAGTAACAATAAAATGGTCATATTTAAAATTTAGATAATTTAGTAAATATAAGATATTGAACTAAACCTTTCATAACTTAGACAGATCAAAATTTAAAAAATAATAATAAAGGTATAAACTAAATTCTAGGAAATAAACTAAAGAGATCATTTTCAAAATCTAGATGGTTCATATTTTAAAAGACAGTCTACTCCCACGTCTTATACACCAAGTAAATTCAATAAACGAGGTGACTTCTAATACAATGCCCTAATATTACTAGTTATTCAAATGTTCCATGTATGGGTTAGTGTAGGGCTGTAAAGAAGCCGAGCTGAGTTTTCGGGTATTTAAGTTTATTTGATAAGATAAATAAGCCGAGCTGAACCGAGCTTAAAATGAACCAAGCTTTTGAAATGAGTGTTCAAGCTTGGCTTGGTTTATTTTTTTATGAGCTTGAGCTTGTTTGAAGCTTGGCTTGAGCTTGGTTCATTTAGATGCTATCATGCTCTCAATTCAAGCTTGGCTTGAGCTTGGTTCGAGCTTGGCTTGAGCTTGATTTGAGCTTGGTTCGTTTAGATGTTATCAAGCTCTCAATTTAAACTTGTTTGAATGCTTAAAACTTTTAATTGTTTGATTGGTTATTAAGATTGATAATTTAAATTTATTTATTTTATTTTATTATTCATTTAGCATATTGAAAAGAATTTTATTAATAAATATGGTTCATGAATGTTTGTTTAGCTTAACGACCTATTCAAGCTTGTTTGTTTAATTAATCTTATGTATATTGAACGAACATAAATAAACTCTTACCAATCCGAATACCAAGCTTGTTCACGAACGCTTGGTTCATTTACAACCCTATGTTAGTGTTGTTGTGCCCAAAGAATATTCACATATCTCCATAATGTCATGATATTGTCCACTTTGGGCTTAAACCCTCATGACTTTGATCTTGGGCTCTAACCAAAAGACCTCATGCCAATGGAGATATCTTGCATCCTTTAACCCCATGATCTTTACCAAATCTTTCCAATGTGGGACTTTGATTGGACCCCAACAATCCTCCCCTCAAACAAAGGACCACAATTACTCTCATGATCCGGGCCTCCCCGCGAGCATTTGGTCACTCTGACTTGCTCTGGGCCTTCCTGCAAGCATCCGCACCCGGTCACCTTGACCTACTCCGGGCCTCCCCGCGAGCATTCGACCACCTTGACCTGCTTTGGGCCTCACTGCGAGCATCCGATCACCCTGACATACTCGCCTCCCCGCCTCCCCGCCTCCCCGCGAGTATTTGGTCACCTTGACCTGCTCCAGGCCTCCCGCAAGCATCCAGTCATCCTGGCCTGCTCTAAGCCTCCCCGCGAGTATCCAGTCACCCTGATCTGCTTCGGGTCTCCCTGCAAGTATCTGGTCACCCTGACCTACTTGTTTCCGCACAAGTATCCGATCACCTTGACCTGCTCCAGACCTCCCATGAACATTCGGTCACCCTGACCTACTCCGGGCCCGCCCTCAACTTCGTTCAAGGCAACCCCACATGGTATCTGGTTCGTACCATGACTCTGATACCATTTGTTGTGCCCAAAGGATGTCCACATATCTCCACAATGATATGATATTGTCCACTTTGAGCCTAGACCCTCATGACTTTGATCTTGGGCTCTACCCAAAAGGCCTCATGTCAATGAAGATATCTTGCATCCTTTTAACCCCCATGATCTTTACCAAATCTTTCCAATGGGGGACTTTGATTGAACCCCAACAAGTGTAATATCCCCTAGATCAAGATTAAATGGGTTGACTAATTTTGAGTTGGCTTAAACTTGAGTTTTGATATTTGAGTTTCGATGTTTGACAATATATTGAGATTGTTGGTGCAATCGTCCGACTGGGGAGATTGTTAGTGCAATTTTCCTCTGGTCAAAGTTTGACCAGTTTGATGTAAAAAAGAGTCAAGTATGTCAAAATTGACTGGATACTTGACTGGGA